>NC_090439.1:194032763-195372763 GCF_031143425.1 Pleurodeles waltl
GGTTGAGCCCTCAATTTTACAATTGCACTCCTGAGAAGAGTGACTGGGACCTACCTCTTCCACAGATCTAGATTGAGATCTGGAATTTTGCTTCTGTAGCGATAACAGCAGCCTGGCTTGTCTGTCCTTTAAAGTATTTTGCAGAGAATGTTCTGCAATATTTGCAGTCCTTTGGACATGGTTTAGATGGAGGCAGTACAGACACTCCTTAAGAGGATCCTCTGAAAAAACCCTTGCTTTACCACAGGATCTACATGTCCTGAAAAGCCTCTTCTTCAATCCCTCACACATGACCAAATATCAAGGTACAGTGTCTTGAAGATGATTCTCAGTCAAAGAGATGAAAAGTTCACAAACTGTAGCAACTGAGCAGAGCTCAGGGAAGACTCCCTCACACATGACGTGCAATTTGAAATCTAAGGAAGAGTGGTTCTGCTGGGGTGAAGTGGTCATGGGTCCAGCCTCAGATTGGCTGAAGATTTGGTCTATTAAAACAATGTGAATTGGTTAACAATGTCAATTGATTTTCTAAGGCCTGTTAATGTACTTTTGGTACTGCTTATTTATAAAAATACCATGGGGCTCCCCCCATTTTGACGGGGAAGATTCAAGCATGTGAATCTATGAAAGATTCAATACTGGAGAAAATATATGGCACAAGGCTTCAATTAGAAATAATGTTCACTGAACAGTAGAATATGCAGAAAATTAGAAACAGAAGTGCTGAGGGAGACTGAAAGAATACCTGATGTGTTAGCCCTAAAGAGTAGACACCGAGAAAATTGGCACTGACTGAATAGGTTCACAAGCTGGGACTATAGGCAGCGCCTGCTCAGGGAATGTAACAAACCAGAAAAAGTACTTACCAGGCTGCTTAACAAAGAAAGGCCCACATCCAAATTAAAAAATTATCCAACATCTTGGTAGAATGGTCATCACACAGAAGAGCAACAATTTATCTAAAAAGTCTTATGAGCACTCCTTACACTTACAGAGATGAATTATTTGCCACTCTTAAAACAATGCATAGAGGGAAAGTACCTCATAGTGATAACTTCCCAGACAAATTCTATCAGGAGTTCAGTGAAGTGTTGTCAAAACGTCTCAAGGTATATCTAGAGTCTTAGAGGAGATGGGGGTGCTTCCCACCATGAATGCTGTGATCGTTAGTCTGATTTTTTTTTTAAACAGATAAAGATTCTAAGGATCTCACCATCCCATCTTCTTAATCAATGCCAATGTAAAGGTCTTAAGCAAAATACTGGCTTTAAGACTTTAAAGCTGGTCAGATCCATGGATTCATAAAGATCAATATGGGTTTGTTCCAGGAAAGAGTATGTTATGTAACTTTTGTCATCTTTCATATATTATGTATAATATTGAGGGCACGACCAGCACTGGATACTGGCAATCTGACCTTAAAAAACATTTTTATACAGTGGAGTGGCAGTACCCCTTGATGGTTCTAAAACACTGGGGGTTTTGACTGGCATATATTCAGTGAGTGAAGTTATTATACTCTTCCACTTACAGCACAATTGAGAAAACGTTAGGTGGTCTCTGACATCTGGACACTGCATGGGGAGATACGATCAGGGTATACCCTTTTGGAAATGCTGTTTACAATGGTTGTGGATCCATTGCTATGCCAATTAAGATCCCTGCTTTCTCCTTGAGGCATTAGAGTGGGCAGTGTCAATGCATGGAGACAATATATTGGTGTATCAGACAAACTTAACGGTCTTTGTACCTCTGCTCCCAATAGAGTTGGGCACATTTGGAGAAATTATGGGATTGCACACCAATTAGGAAAAATCTGTTTCTTTGAAAGTCCTAGCAGTGATACACATAATGGATTACCCAGAGTTGGGACTGCAAAAGGAGACAAGATAGTTTCAGGTATATGGGTCTTAGAGTTTCACATTATACAGGTATGCACGCTTAACATAACACTGGTAAGGTCACTCAGGGACTAAAAACGAATTTAAAATTCTGGATTAAGTTTGTCAGTAATGGGTAAAACATCTTTTGAAAAGATGGCCTTCCTCCCTAACTGTACCAGCGTTTCAGGGGTATGGTCGCCATCCAGCAGCATGCACTTAAAGTACAAGTTACTTACCTTCGGTAACAAAATATCTGGTAGAGACATATTTTAGTTGCAGATTCCTTACCTTAGAATATTCCCCCAGGCGTCAGACTGGAGCCGGAGATTTTTCTTCGAGCAATACTCTTGCATGTCGGTAGGTGGCGTCGGTCGACTCCGCAGGCGTCGTATGCGTCGTGGTTGCTGTGATGACGTCGGGAGTAGTACACAGACGCCGCCCTCGCGCAGTGACATCAGTTTCTTTTAACGACTTTCCATGCCAGAGCTCAGAGCCGCTAAGAACACTGAGATTGGTGCACCAGAGCTAAGGACCTGAAAGAGGGAATCTCTGTCCCTAGAAATCAGTTCGCAAGCGGGGAGGATGAGTGGGCGGTAAGGAATCTGCAACTAGAATTTGTCTTTACCAGAAATTTCGTTACCAAAGATAAGTAACTTGTACATCTGATAGAAACTTCTAGTTGCAGATTCCTTATCTTAGAATAGATACACAAGCAATGCCATCCTCGGTGGTGGGCTGCAAACCAAGATCATACTAGAAAGTCCTGCAGGACCCAACGACCAAAGTATCCGTCTCCACGGACCTGACTATTCAGGCAGTAATGCTTAGCAAACGTGTGCAGGGGTGCCCATGTAGCTGCCTGACAGATATCCAGGACAGGAACTCTGCGTGCTAACGCAGTGGAAGCAGCAGTTGCTTTGGTGGAATGAGCACGCAAGCCTTCAGGAGGTTGCTTTATAGCCAAAGCGTAGCACATTTTGATGCAAAGAAGCACCAATCGAGAGATGGTACGCTTTTGCACCGTTTTTCCAAATGGTAAACTGTGCTTGTTTTTCATATTCTTTCTCACCAAACAGTTAGTCAGTCAGCATGATAAGAATGTACATGTTTTGTCAGTGCAGGGAACAGTTTGGCCTTGGGAGGAGTGCCTTGAGATGTTGGCCAGTTCTCAACGCTTTTCTTCCAACTCTGACCTACAGTAGCCATCATGTTTGAATATTTCTCTTTCATGGGAGGGATTTTCTCCAGAAAGCTGTTTCGGTTCTTTAAGACATAAAAAGGTGGCCCTGCTCAGTAGTGGTAGAATTTCCAAGACCTCGGTCAGGACTAGACGTTGAATGCCCAACACACATTTGTCCCGTGAGGGTGCATATCTCTTTCTCGCAGTTGAACTGAGTCATCTTCTTGCTGGCATGAGAAAGATGAAGAGCTTGGTAGACCCTACGGTTATTAATTTTTACTTTATTCTTTGCTTTGCAATTATGATATATTATAACCACATATATTTGCTGTGTACATTGCAGTTGAGAATAATTTTGATATATTTTCCTTTCATTGCTGTGACTATTTTTAAACGTGTGCTTTCGACCTACTAATCTCCTTTTAGGAAGCTTGTGGTGAAATAATTATGTCTTCTTTGAACTGAGAAGTGCATTCCAAAGAATTTTGTCCGCTTGGTCATTAGTGAAAGCAAAACACTGGACCTGAGCTAGCGTGAGCATTTTGAACTTCTCTGTCCTGAGGTGCAGGTCTAGGATCGGACGACGGCTTCCATCCTTTCTTGGCACCAGAGAGTAGCTGGCATTGCAACCATGACCTACTTCTGGCATCAGAATCCTCTCTATGGCTCCTTTGGCCAACAGAGCCATCACTTTCTGGAGAAGGGATAAGTGATACTTCATCAGTTTGACGCAAGTTGGTGATATGGAGGAGGGGTAGTCATGAAGGAGAGGGAGTATCCCCTTCAGACGATCTTCAAAACCCACTGCTCCGAAGTTATGAACTTGCAGTTGGGCAGGTGATGGCAAATCCTGCCACCCACTGGGTGCCGATGATAAGACAGGAGAGTAGGAGGGTTTGAAGGTTGTGGCTGCCGGGGAGGTGGTGGACTAGTCACACTGCTGGCTACCCAACCCACGGTGTCCGTGGGAACTGCGTCCTCGACCACACAGAGGCTGGGAAGTATAGACGCAGCTTCTAAGCCCCTTCCATCGCCACAAAAGCAGTGAAAGGCAGGTTGGGGGTGGTGAGGGGCCATGCAAAAGCTGAAAGACCTGGAGTAGCACTGCTGTCCTTAAAGCAACCCATTGCTGAATCTGCCTTGTCTTCGCAGTGACAGGAGCCATAAAAAGGGCATGTCCATAAAAGCCAGTTGCCCTCAACATGGTGTAGCATTTTAAGGCCACTGTTGATAAAACCACTCTGCCCAGTGTGTCGGTCGGGTCTAGTCCACATCGACACGTGAACTTAGGTGTATCCCTCCCATCAGCAACAGCCTAGGAGAGTTTGTCCTGAGCCTCTTCTGGGAACATTGGCAGAACCTGTGTAACCGTGTACCCACGAAGCACGCAAATAGCAGCTCAAAAGGCACGCTGTAATCACAGACCGCAGTGCCAGGCTGGTGGGAAAAAACATCTTCCCTAAGGTGTCCAGCCTCTTGGATTCTGATGTGGTGGAACATTTGGGAATGCGCCAGGATTTATGGGGGAGGTGGAGGCTTGCACCACCAAGCTCTCAGGGGTGGGGTGTTGCATGAGGAAGTTTGGGTCCGCTGGAGCGGGATGCAAGCAATCGTCCTGTATACAGGAGCCCCTGTGCTGGGCTCCGACCAGGTACTAAGCAAGACATCAGTAAGTATCGCATTTAGAGGGAGAAGTAGTTCTCATGGGGACAATCCTGACTGATGCAATTCTGTCAAGACATTCATCTTGAGTGTCACCAAAGGCAAGCTGAGGTCCAGGACCTCAGCTGCCCTCCTCACCACTATTGTGAAGGATGCTTCATTCTCTGTAGCCACAGTAGCGGGAGAAAGCATGCCAGTATCTGGAGAATGTTCAATCTATTGGCCTCACCCAGACCCTCACATCAGTCGAAGGTTTCATAAGGCTGGTATTCCTCAGGGTCCAGTGACCCTTCCCATTCCTCCATGGTCTTAGCCCAAAAGAATAAGGCTCAGGCTCTGGGCTGGAAGACATGGTTCGAGCCACTGCAAGAGTTTTCATCGGATGACACCTATCTGGCTCCGTGTCGGAGTCATCAGGGATAAGAATGGGAAGCAACAACATTGGGAATGGTGCCAGTGAAGGTTGAAGTGGCACGACTGGCATCGGTCTAGATCCAGGAATAGATCCAAGGGGCCTGGCTAGGTCCGGGGACAGAGCTGCCAGCATGGAACCAGAAGGGTCCCTGCTGAACCCTCAGGCCCTTAGGCACACCAGAGGGAACAGGCCCTCCATATGTGAGGCACATGGATTCTCCCTCATTTTGTTGGCCGAGGGTCATGGTGAAGATCTCTTCGGCTTCTTATTGTTTTGGTGGTGTGACTTCCCCGAATGATCTGATGACTGAGCGTGACAAGGAGCTCGGACTCCATAAACGCTCCCAGAACCTTCCTCTCGACAAGGACCTTGACTTTCATGGTGTCACATGTCCAGCCACCAGTAAGCTTGAGGGTTCGCTCCCTCGTGGGCTTCGGGTTCCTGGTGTGGACATCGGCGCAGGCCTTCGAGTCATGGTCACGCTCAAGGCACCAGAGGCATACATGGTAAGGGCCCATCACCGACTTCAATCGGTGACAGGCATTGCAGGGTTTGAAGCCAGACTTCCTTTTTTCTTTTGAACCAGTTTTTATTGAGTTTTATCTTAGCTTTGCATCAGCATATGACAAACATACATATCTGTGTTACATATCCATGTTTGGTGACCCCCACCATGGGTTCTGCACATGCATTTCGATATATCAAGTGCAAAAGGTGCAGCCGATTATATATGTAAACAAAGAAACATAGTTAACTGTAAGCCATGATGGTTATGTTTTCAAACAAAGGAAGTTAAAGGTGAGGCCGTAGCCGCCCTCTCATGTGTCCACCCATTACATATCTTCCCTCCTGTTTAGAGAGATAATTCTATCGACTTGCAGCACAATGCCACTCCTCAGGACCCTTACATAGTATTCTATTCACATTTTTAGTGCTCATTCTCAGGATGGGGAGAGGAGTCAGCCCTTGAAGTGCAGTGTCGGTCACCAACTGGTCTCTACCACAACTTAGTTAGGGAGATCCTCCTTGAATTACCTCAGCTGGAGTAGCTAACTGTCCCAATCCGCTGCTATGGGGATGCTGCACAGTCTGTGGGTATTTACTTGCCTAAGTCCTACCGATTCAGCCCTGCCACATGTAAATGTCGCTGAGCACCAGTGTTTCATCCTAGGTAACATAGTGGCTTTCCAATGCATGGCGTGGACCTGCAGGTATTAGCTACTCCAGCTCTAAGAAACGGTTCACAGCGCTCCTTGCTTTCCTATGTCTGAACAGTCCCAGGACTCCAATGGCCATGGTGTATAGGCCTTCGTACCCGTGATGTAAGTCCGTGCGTCCATGACCTTCAGCCACAGATTCGCTACCACTGGACAGTTCCAAAACATATGACCATATCAGCATCTGGTGCCTGACACTGAGGGCAATTTAAGGTAGACCCCAATATCCTGTGTAACCTCACCAGAGTGAAGTATGCCCTGTGTAATATGTTATGTCGAATGTACTGAAATTTGGCTTTCAGGAGACACTACATGGATATAGCAATACCCTGTCCCATCCCTTCTGTGTCAGGTCCAGGCTTATATCTTGTTCCCAACAATCAGGAGTTGGCAGCAAGTGGTCCTGTGATGTGTATGCTAGAGCTTTTGTGAGCCAAGTGGTAAGCCTGTGGCCCGCCTACAGTGTGTAAGGTGTAAACCAGTGGGTGTTGCTCCAGCTCCATGTCGACGATCCACCACAGTTGGCCCATCTCAGACAGCAAGCAGCCATATGCCAAGAAATGACCTGCTGGTAATTTGCAGTCAGTATGTAGTTGCTCAAAGGGGGTGAATATGCAGGAGGAAAGTAGCATCCTTCTGACATAGTTACCCCCAGTTTTCACTGGTGTCAGTGGGCTTAGACTGTAGTACACTGGGTTCCTGCTAATCAGGACCCCAGCATCAGCGCTCTCTCCCCTAAATTTGGTTACATGGTAACCTTTACACCCCACTATTGGCATACAGGTGCACCCATGTAAGCCCCTAGTATATGGTACATAGGTACCCAAGGCATTTGTACACCAGGGGTCTCCCATGGGCTGCAGCATGTATTATGCCACCCACGGAAGCCCATGCAAACTGTGTCTGCAGGCCGGTCATTACAGCCAGTATGAAATGGTGCACGCACCTTTCACTTTATTTATAAGGCTTGTCTTATATTGTGGTCACTGCACCTGGACACTTTAAGTCACTTCTCTGGTAGGCCCTTCAGCCCATGGGCAGGGTTCATGGTCTTGAGTGTGAGGGCACCCCTGAATGAGCAGAGGTGCCTCTGCAAACTGCAGGCTCCATTCCCTGGGCTTTGTGAGTGCGGGGAAGCCATTTCAAAGTATGTAGTGGACACTGCTCAACACAAGTAGTCCAACTATATAACGGCTTCACTGAACAAAGGCATGTTTGGTGTCAAACATGTTGGACTCATGCAACTATACAGATTCCAGTGCTAGTTGCATAATACCATGTACTCTGGGGGTTCCTTAGATGAATCCCCAGATCTGCCTGTACAGCCTTACAGGGTCTGCATGCCAGTTGGCCTGCTGCTGATCCTAGACACTGTTCTGCCCTCCTGCTGATGAGCATAACTCGAGCAGAGGAAGGCAGAACAAAGGCTTCCCTGTTGGAAAGAGGTGTGACCACCTCTTCCTTTGGAATAGGTGTCTCTAGACTGGAGTTAGAGGGGCTCTAAGCACCACCAGACTGCTTTGAAGAGCATATTTGGTGACCTCCTTGCATAAACTGGTTTGTACCAGTGCAGGAACCCCTGGTTCTCGCTCTGGCACGAAATCACACAAAGGACACAGGAGTCACCACCCCTCTGCCCAGTTCCTCCCCTATGGAAGAGTACAGAGCCCTTTCAGGTGGCCGCTTGATTCTGCCATCTTGGAAACAAGAAGTGCAGAGGCCCACGGGAGCATCTGATTACTTAGGCCAGATAGGTGAAGTTCCTGACCCTATCTGATAGGTGGGTCACTACAGATAGTGTCCAAACCCCTTTCATGGCTACTTAACAGCTCCCCTGAGGGTGGGTCCCTAGATTCGCCAAGCAATACTCTACAAAGGAGCTCTCAGCAAGACTCTTCTGCTCCTGGCCTCCAGAACCGCTGTTGACCTGCCTCAAGAACTGAAACAACTGTATCCAGTTGGGAGGGTTCTCACTGCAATATTGTTTCTCAGGCTCCTGCAAGATTTCTGCAACATCCGTGGCTGTGCATACTCCAGGGTCAGAAGGACTCTGTTTGCATCAAGCAGCATGAAGAAATCTCCCTTGGAGTGAAGGAATGTCTCCCCTTCATCCACAGGCACCTCTACGACAACGACTGGCTGGTGGATCCTGCTCTCCCATGGACAACCTAAAATACTCTGCAACACAGGTGGTGGTTCTGTGGTCCCCTCCAAGCCCAACGTGTCTCCTATCTACCTTGGAAGACAGTGGGCCTCTGCTGTGGCCACTGGGACAGAACCCATGTGCCTCTGTTGCTCTTAATAAGACTTGTTGACTCTTCCTTCAGGAGATCTTCAAGCTCCAAGAAGCCCCAGCCTTAAGCACTGTGAACAGCATCCACTCTGCAGCTCCTGCGGCATGGGACTCCTCCTTTGTTGTACTGCTGAGGCCTCCCTGCAACTACCTGTGCCTGCTGCCAGTGAGTCCTCCTAGGGCTCCAACAATTCCCCCTGGCTGTCCTGCATGCTGAGGGCCTACCCTGACTCCCTTCCAAGGGTCAAGTTTCTTGGACCTTGCTGGTCCCCAAACCCCACAAACTTACTGAAACAACTTCTTCCATTTACCAATGCTTGTTGGTGCGCCTGCTGACCACTGACCCTCCTGCAATCCGGCGAAGAACATGGGATAGCTCGTGGGCAACTACAAGGATCTTCCTGAATCACCTGGTCTCCGCAGCTGGACTTCTTCCTTCACCAACCTGCAGGACTTCTCCTCAAGAAGGGTGGGCATTGTCTACCTGCACTGCTTGGACATCTCTGAGAGGTCTGGACTCGGTCACCTTCTTTTTCAGGTTCTTCTCGTCCAAATTCCACCTTTGAGTTCACCCGACCTGGTAAACGGGTCACAACGGCAGCTGGACAAGGAAGGCTCCCATTGACTCCAAAAATGGTTTCCAACGTCACTTCACCCCTATGCACCTGGGCTCCCTGGTGTAGGTACTCCAATTCCTGGGTAACCACGGGTGGGGGCACTAGCCAGGTTTACTTGTGCCAACTTGTTTCCTCAGGGTCCTCTGGGAAGGGTCCTGAATCCTGAAAATCACAACCAGGATGGTCCTGTGTTAACATGTGGGACACCCAGCTTGATAACAACTCTGCACCTGTGTACCTCTGGGGTTTCTGATACTTACCTCTGGTAATTTGTTACTCCCCCAGCCCTTGGGATTCTAACACACTTATGTTGGTTGGGCAGATCCATTCTTATGGTTTCTTAGTATATGGTTTGCCCCACCCCAATAGGGCTCCCTGTATTCCTATGCTTTTACTGTTTGTTTCTAAGTATATATTTTATGTGTACATATCTCCAAGTGGAGATATAACAGCGTTAGGATAGTACTAGTGTTATAAAAAAGAAGACTTTATTTTTGTAATACATGCGGTGGATCTTTCTTGTGTGAACATCACTGACTGACTACTGTGGTATTGTAAGTACTTTACACTTCTCCTTGATAATGCCTGAGCTGCTCTCCACAGCTACCCCTAGAGAGCTCTGGTTATCTAGGCACCAAAACACTATCACTAAGGTTTGCCTGGATTCTGTATAGGTTGCCACACTATAGGTGTTCACCATAAACTGACCCAGACTCCTACACACGCCATTTTGAAACAGAAAGCCTAGAGTATCCACTCCAGTCACTTCCCATATCGCCAGTCCCTCCTTCCCTACCAGCTCCCATAAAAGCTCCAATGGAGCTGATGTGGCTCTTTAGGGAATACTGCACCATAGTTGGCATTAGGTGCAGGCTCTTATACCCAGTGTGTGCTGCACGCAGCAAATGTTTGGTTTCACGGGGAATCCCCGCAGTAGTAACAAGGCTTCTTGTACCATACGTTGAACACGATCTGCAGAGGGCAGTCCCAGTTCATCCAGTAGCCCCCGCTAGCCAGTGGGCAGGTCATTGCAGTTGGACCGCTAGGTAATACTGTTCAAAGTTAGGAGCCCCAAGACCCCCTTTCAAAACTTCTAACTGCAGCTTGTGCAGTGTGACCTGGCACCTGCCTTTATTCCAGAGAAAGGCCCCCCCAACATAGCTTGTAGTGAGCGAAATGTGCTTTTGGGTATGCTCACTGGAAGATTGTAAGAAATATAGCAGAGGCAAGGGGGAGATGTCCTAGTGAGGTTACCATCTATGAAATATTATGTGGTATGGTAAATGTTAATGCCCAAATATCAGAAGGTGCGTGGCTCATAACGGAAACGGTGCGAGTCTACCAATAAGTGCTGCGGCGGGCATTCCAGGTGAATCAGGAACAAGCAGGACTTGATTCAGTTCACTGCATAGCTTGAAGCAGTCAGAAACTCCTTGAGATGTCTGTGATCTCTGATATACCATTTCGGATATCAAGGATGTAGATGTATAAGTCGTCAGTGTATAGGGAGAGAGAATGTCTCTCTCCTCCCAGTGGGATCCCCCACACCTGGCCTTGTTGTCTGAACCACTGTGCCAGTGACTCCATTGCTAAGGCAAAAAGCAGCGGGACGGAGTTCATCCCTGATGTGTTTTCCTGTTCACCAAAAAGGGGGCAGAGAAATATTGTCCTGTCTTCACTTGAGCAGTGGGCTCTGTGTAAAGGAGTCTAATAAGTTTTTGGAGCCTGCCAGTTATGCCAACGGATGTTAGCGTCCAGAACATAAAACCCCAGTCTACAGTATTGAACACCTTTTCCAGATCTAGTACTATACAGGCCACTTAGGGCCAATGGGTAGCGGTCAACTCCATCACCCTGTGGAGCCTACAGATATTGAGGGTGGTCGATCTGCTCGGGATGAAGCCATTTTGGTCCGCGTGAACCAGCTAGGGAAGATGCCCAGCAGTTGCACCTCAATAATTTTACCTAGGATTTTGGAGTCCATCCCGAGAATTGACAGTGGGCAATATGTCACCTTCTGTGGATCCTTGTTGAGCTTAGGAAGGTATACATGTAACTACTTGCGGAGCATCGGAGGGAGTCGACCCTCTGTTAACACATCCTGATATAATTCAAGCAACTTAGGAGACAATAGGTCCTCATAAACCCTATAGATGTCAACCAGCAGACCATCTAGTCCTGGCATTTTATTTGGGATGTGCCCCCTATAGCTGTGCAGATTGTTTTGCACTGTGATAGGCGCACTAAGATCCTCCCTGTCAAAGGGATCAATGAGGGGCAGTGTAACCCTGTGTAAAAATTCTTGTGAGCTTTTTGGTCTCCGGGATGGGGGTGCTGGGGGTTTGAGGGTGGGGAGGTCGGGGGTAGAATCATAGATGTTGATGTAGTGGGTTGTGAACACTGGATGTATGACCATTTGGCTAGTACTCTGGAGGGTTGGAGTTGTTCTGATCATGGTGGCAGGGATGACTGGCACTGCGCTCCTCAACAGCGATGCCATCAAGTGGCCAGAATTATCTCCCTCCACATGCATTTTGGCCTGATAGGCCCAGAAGTTCAAGCATAACAGCTGTTAAAACAGTTGGGCATGATGCTTTTAGGCAGTTATCAGAGCTGGCCGCGCTCTGGGTTCTGGATGCCCTGCCCCTTCCAGGGCCCATAGAGATATCTCTGTCTGCAGCATGCCCCTGTGAAGGTCAGCCCTTAAAACAACAACTGCATGTATGAAATGGCCTCGGAGCAGCACCTTCAGTGCTTCCCATTCCACTAATCTGGAGGTAGCCATGCCGTTGTTTTATGTCAGATAATTGGATAGCGCTGCATGGGTCACGTTCCAGTATGCTGGATCTTCCAACATACTCGACTGTAATCACCATGTGGAGACCGGTGAACACAGTGCTCCCCTCGAGATGTAACTGAAATGGGTTATGTGTGAGAATTTTTCCCCTAAATATTTGGCGGTTATTGTTAGTAGCTGACTAGACGGGCGACATAGTGTAGGAAATCACCCTCTTTTTGGCATGGTTAGCCCCACTTTTTGCCTTCTGTTAATGTGTTTTAACTGTGTTCACTGGGATCCTGCTAATCAGGACCCCATTGACTGTGCTCTCTCCCTCTAAATTTGGTTATTCCTGAGTTGGTACACCCCACAATTTGCATACCGGTGCCCCCATGTAAGTCCCTCGTATATGGTACCTAGGTACCCAGGGCATTGGGGCAACAGGGGTTCCCCATGGGCTGCAGCATGTATTATGGCACCTTTGGGAGCTCATGCAAAATGTGTCTGCAGGCCTGCTGTTGCAGCCTGTGTGAAAAGGTGCATGCACTGTTTCACTACAGGTCACTGCACTAGGACACTGTAAGTTACCCCTATGGCAGGCCCTCCTAGCCCAGAGGGCAGGGTGCAGGTACCTGTGTGTGAGGGCACCCCTGTATGGGCAAAGGTACCCTACGTACTCCAGCTCTATTTTCCTGGATTTCGTAAGTGGGTGGATGCTATTTTACACGTGTACTGGACACAGGTCATTCCCTGTGTCCAGCTACATAACGGTAACTACGAACCTGGGCATGTTTGGAATCAAACATGTCGGAATCATACCCCAAAATACTGTTTCCAGTATCAGTTGTATGATTCCATGCACAGTGGGGGATTCTTAGAGGACTCCCAGCATTGCTCCTACCAGTTTGCAGGGTTTTCCGGGCAGCCCTCACTGCTGCCATCCTATAGACAGGTTTCTGCCCTCCTGCTGCTTGACCAGCTCAAGCCCAGGAAGGCATAACAGAGGACTTCCTTTGAGAGAGGGAGGCAACACCCTATCCCTTTAGAAATAGGTGTTACAGGAATTGGGAGGGGTAGCCTCCCCAAGCCACTGATATGCTTTGAAGGGCACATTTGGTGCCCTCCTTGCATAAACCGGTTTGCACCAGTCCAGGGACCCCCAGTCCCTGATGTGGCATGAAACTAGAAAATAGAAATGGTAGTGACCACTTCCCTGTCCATCACCACCCCAGGAGTGGTGCCCAGAGCTCCTCCAGGCGGCCACTTGCTTCTGCGATCTTGAATCTACGGTGGGAAGATGCCTCTGAGGGTATCTGAGTGGCCAGGTCAGACAGCTGATGTCACAGCCCCCCCCGATAGGTGGTCACCCTACTAGGTGACCAATCCTCCTTCCTGGGCTATTTAGGGTCCCCCTCTTGGGTAGGTCCTCAGATTCGACATGCAAGATTCCAGCAGGATTCCTCTGCAACGTTTACTTCACGTTCTGGTCACTGGAACTGCAACTGGACCCTCCAGGAACCGACAATCTGCATCTACAGCAACGAATCTGCTCTACAACATTGTTTCTCCAGCTCCTTCCGGCTGTGCGTCCTCTGAGGGTGACAAGTCTTCAGTCCAGTGCTTAATTTGTGCTTGCTGTTTCCGGTGAGGAGCAACGGCACTTATTTTTGAGGGCCAGCGCTTATTTTTCTGCCTCAAGCATTTATTGCAAGCAAAAGACACATATGGGAAAGACGGAGGAAGAGAAACACGAAAAAGTGTCACAATGGGAAAAAAGCAGAAAGCTGTAGAAATGAGCTGATGGGGCTTTAAAAAGATTGAAGAGCCCTGAGATGGCTTAAGGATTACGCTGCCTCAGTATTCCGTGCTCGCACATTTAACTGCAGCAGCCACGTGTTTAAGAGGATGGCTTTGGGCACAGGCACATTTTTATTTACAAATTAAGCACTGCTTCAGTCGACACAAGAACCAAGAAGGAATCTTCTTTGGAGTTATGGAGTCATTTCCCTGCATCCGCAGGCACCAAATTGAAAGACGACCGGCTGCATGGATCTCCTCTACTCCAGAGCTGCGTGGATCCTGCGTCATGGGTGGTGGTCTGGAGTGGTGCCTTTTGGTCCTCTCTACCAGCTGTCCTGCTTAGGAGACGGTAAGCCCTTTTCCTATCTGCGCAGGGCAGTTCCACCTGTGTACAGCGTCTCCTGCAATTACCAAGGCTTGTTGCCATCTCTTCCAAGGGATCTTGAGGCTCCATGTAGCACCAGTACTCTTCCCTGCGACACACAGCCCTCTGGAGTGACCAGGGGGCTCTCAGCTACATCTCTCAAGGGTGCGGGAGGTAAGTAACACACAAGGCCAATTATTTTTCACTGCTTGACCTTACAAACAATAAAAAGAGAACCCCCAACTCCCAACACAGGGCGGCTGAGCAACATCCAACTGCCCAAACAAACAATGAACAGTTCCATAGGTGGGATTTTCCGGGTAATGTAATGGCATACAGAACGTCTTCCAAGGAGAGTATCTGGGAGGCAAGTCAGTATGTCGTGGCCGGGTGCAGCGCGGATGTAAAGTGAAGTGGCGATGAATAAACCAAAGGTGAGTTGTTCGACCCATCTCAACACAGTTAATGTGAGGAGTGAGAGAAATTTTTTATGGATCCTGCTGAAGCCAGACCCTCGTTCTAATTTGCGTGGGTATCCATAAACTACGGGGAAGGAATAGCAATCAATTTCACAGTACCTCTACGAGGAGGCAGGCTGGTGCTTACCCTCAGTCATGTGCAGAACCAGTTAGGACGGTTCCCAAGCATGGCCCACATGTCTTACCTGCAGCCTCCTCAAACCATAGCGTCTGAAGTCTGTGGGGTTATGTCTGATGTGACCCCTATGGATGACTGATGTGGCAGTGCTCATCGAGGCGCTGGAGTGTGTCTCAGAAACAGTGTCCTCCGAAGCCTGGGGCAGTGGGGAGCACATCTCTTCCCATAAGGTAGTTGCAGACAACAGTGCCTGGATCTGTTCTTCACGGTCCTCCACAGGATTGCAGGTGCCATTGACTCTTGGATCTCTGTCTCCATGGTCTTGGCGCTTATCATGCCGCCAGGTCCTGTCCATCCGGAATCTCAGAGTTGGGGTCTACTGGTTCGGTAAAGAAATAACTAGTCTGATTAACCATGACCTTCCACTTGGCTGGAAATAGCAGCGAGTAGGTCAAGCCAGCAGATCTTAGTCGCTTCTTAATTCCGAGGAAGGAGGCTTTACAATGCAGTAATGCCAGAGTGTACACCGAGAACAGAAATATCCATGGGTTTTATGCAAAAACGGCTCAGCAGCTTGGACCGCATGCAGGATGGTCTCTTTGTCTGTACAGAGCTTTAATCTGACCACCACCAGCCTTGGGTGGCCCTGGCGGTGGCTTTCTTGCAAGTATTTCAGTGGGCGTGCTCCACTGAGTAATGAGCTGACAGTTTCTCAGGTGCCACTGCACCCTCAGGAAAGCCCACAACCCTAAGACTGATGAGGCAGGACCGCCCCTCAGAGTCTTACACTTTGTTCTCAAGGCCCTGGATCTTGGCCATGAGGGACCTGTAGGGGCGAAGCTCATCCAGTATGTTTTCTGCTTGTGTGACACAGGCAGTGAGTTTTCTTTGATTATTATGTAGTAGGCCCACCTCAACTGCCATTGGTTTAACCCTATTTCATGGATCTTGTGTGGTGTCGGCTACACCAGCAAGAATTTTGTCCAGCTTAGGACCCGGCATCTTGACGTCCCATGGATTGGGAGCCTCCTGGTGCTCACTGCCCCATCACTGGATGTGATAAGTTGCCTAATGTATGAGGGCCAGCGGTGATGTTGAGGAAGAAGACTCGAGGACGGGATGTGTCATGTTTCGGTTGGTGTCTATTGCCCATGGACCCACCTACACCCAGCCTCCACTGTGGTCCATGTCGGGGCGGCATGTGGTGTCTAGGCAATTGGAAGATTACCCTGCTGGTGGCACCCGATGAATGCCACTGGTATGAGACAGATGTCCTACATATCGTGGGGCTCATGAAGGTGATAGGAGATGAGCAGGGGAGAGTGGTGCCCTCTGTAGACAGTCACAAATTTGACTCCTGATCAAGGCCTCCAGTTGGCTTCAGTCTGTTCTCTTCATCAGGACCTGCCTCTCCCCTTAAGCCTAGCCAAGGCGCTGTAAGGGGGGCATAAACAGTCCAAGCTCCACACAGGCCCCCACACAGGAAATCGCCAGGGTATGGGGAAGGAAGAAAACAGGTGTGCGTCAATTATGTCAGTCACCAGTGAGGGGGAAGGAGATACAGAAGGTTTCAGGAATCTACACACTCCCTGCTCCACCGCGGTCGATGTATTTGATGGAGGGCACCCAACTGTATTTAGCAGTGGTTCCTGGACAGCCTAGTACACCTGGGCTGGCTCACCCCAGTTTGCGGCAAGTACATCAAGGAAGCTATCCTCATAGGGCTGACGAGTGCAGTAATAAAAAATATGCCCAAATGTTGAAGGTGACTAGGCAGCATGTGGGAGGGTGGCGAATCCTCCCTGGAGGTCCCCCAGGTGGCCCAAACAAGGTCACTGCCATCTCGTGGCACAGGCTGCTTTTATAGGGGGGTGCTGACTCTTCAGGGCCCATCCACTATACCACATGTTCTAGCCAGCGTGGGTACGGTGCCTGCGGTGGGCACTAACTGCTGTGTCAACACTCAGGCCTCAAGAGTGCAGCCTGGGCATTGCGTCGAGGAAAATGCCCCCAGTCCAGTAGGCAGTCAAGAAGGACGTAGAGGGGGGCCCCACCCCACCGGTAACTACGCTGGTAGCATGGATGTCGTGTCAAACACACAGTGTAGGCCGTTGTCGCACGCCGTCTGGTCACCAGGGGGAGAACTATACACAATGTCTCAGCAGCCCGGTTGCCAGGTCCCAGTGCATTAAGGGGGCGCAGACCCCCTCGTTATCACTGGAGGTAAGGAAGGCAGGCACAGCATCACACAGACAACACCAGCAGGTCACAGTCGTTCCGGGTCCCGTAGGCTTGCCTTGTACCACCCGATGGGCCCGGGCACAGGCTGTGCAGTCGCAGTCAGACAGAAGGTATGATGCTAATCCCCTGGCAGCTTCCACGGCTCCAGAGGTAGTTTAAACGGAGGCGCCTGCTCCCCACACCACAGGACTCTCCTGTGAAGGCTGCTGGTGTCTGGGTTTAGTCAAATGTTGACAGATCGCTGGGTCGCTGGCTGGAGCAATCTAAAAGCTCGACCACAGCTAGCTAAGCCCCTGAAGCCAGCCGTCCTTGATGACGTCACTGCCACACCACAAATGGCTAAAGGTAAGCTCTTCCCTGGATCTGCGCTGACTGGAGTGGAAAGAAAAAAACTGACTTCAGCATGCTGGGTTGGCGTCTATACAGGCACCATGTGTAGGAAAGTGCCCTTTTTGACATAGTCAGCCCCACTTTTTGCCCTAGTACTGATGTTTTTTGACTGGACGTACACTGGGTCCTTGCTACCCAGGTCACCCGTGCCGGTGCTCTTTCCCTTAAAATAAAGCAAATGTCTGATTGTAACCCAATTGGCCAGGACTTTATCACCTGTGCAGGTCCCTAGTAATTAGTACCCCTGGTACCTAGGGCATGGGTACTGAAGAGGCTACCCAAGGGCTGAAGTATGTCTTATGCCCCTCTAAAGGACCCAAACACAAAGCGCATGCAGACTGTCATCACAGGATGCGTGAAATGGTGCAAACCATTTTGAAAACACAACATTGCACACACCCTTTGTGCAATGCCCCCTACCAAAGCATATATGTTAGGCAGGATGCATTATTCTACATGATAGGGCACACCTGCATGAGCAGATAGGTCCCTGTGATGTCTAGTTCCATTTCTAGATATTGCAAGTGATGAAGCAGCTAGCTGAAAGCCATGCACTGGACACTGGTCATTACTAGTTACCCAGCTACATGATGGCTGCAGCGAAACTAAGGGTGTTTGATATCAAACACCTTGATTTAAAAAATCTGTGCTGATGTCAGTGTAGGAACCTGGCCTAGTGTGTGGTTAGCATCTATGGTGTTTTCACCTTATACCAGGTATCCCCTATTAGTGAGGTGCAGTCAGTGTCTGGGAAACCAAGGCTCTCTATAGAAAGCTGTGGATAGGCAGCCAAGACTTACCTAGAAGACAAGCAAAGCTTATGCAATACCACTGTAATCACACATCACTTACACACATGAAAGAACCACACAGTGCTACAAAAATAAAGGTACTTAATTATGGTAACACAAATACTAAAACACTTAATAGGCAATACCCCAACTGGAGGTAAGTAAATGCACTATTATATGTATTTAGAAGTCAGGAATTAGCATAAAAGGCAATACAAAATAGTTAAAGCAATAGTAAGTACCGAAGGCCATAGGAGGAGCCCAAACCATATACTAAGAAAGTGGAATGCAAAGGTCTGGCACCCTCCCAAGGAAGTGGACTCAGTAGAGGGGAGCTGGAGGAACTAGGAACCCCACAAGGTAAGTACCAGAGTGCCCCCAGCGACCAGGAGAGAAGAGGTAAGTACCTGGTTTTCCCCAAACCTACCAAAAGGACTTCAGAAGAGGATTTAGCAAAACCCAGATTGCAAGAAACCAAAAGTGGATTCTAGTTGAAGAAGACTTGTAAAAGAAGGGGACGAAGTCAACTACACGTTGGAGTGTCCTGTCTGAACAGGAGCCACTACTCACCCGTCTGTGGATGCAGGACCACGTCGCCGGTGGACAAAGACAGTCAGCAGTGCAGCACTGGAGCAGCTAAAGAGTTCCTGAAGTGATGCAGTCGATGTCCCACGTCAGACGAGGGATTGCAGTCGGTCAGTGGTGTGGAAAAAACACCAAAAAACCTTGGCAAAGACAAAGTGGTTCCTGGACAGCCTAGTACACCTGGGCTGGCTCACCCCAGTTTGCGGCAAGTACATCAAGGAAGCTATCCTCATAGGGCTGACGAGTGCAGTAATAAAAAATATGCCCAAATGTTGAAGGTGACTAGGCAGCATGTGGGAGGGTGGCGAATCCTCCCTGGAGGTCCCCCAGGTGGCCCAAACAAGGTCACTGCCATCTCGTGGCACAGGCTGCTTTTATAGGGGGGTGCTGACTCTTCAGGGCCCATCCACTATACCACATGTTCTAGCCAGCGTGGGTACGGTGCCTGCGGTGGGCACTAACTGCTGTGTCAACACTCAGGCCTCAAGAGTGCAGCCTGGGCATCGCGTCGAGGAAAATGCCCCCAGTCCAGTAGGCAGTCAAGAAGGACGTAGAGGGGTGGCCCCACCCCACCGGTAACTACGCTGGTAGCATGGATGTCGTGTCAAACACACAGTGTAGGCCGTTGTCGCACGCCGTCTGGTCACCAGGGGGAGAACTATACACAATGTCTCAGCAGCCCGGTTGCCAGGTCCCAGTGCATTAAGGGGGCGCAGACCCCCTCGTTATCACTGGAGGTAAGGAAGGCAGGCACAGCATCACACAGACAACACCAGCAGGTCACAGTCGTTCCGGGTCCCGTAGGCTTGCCTTGTACCACCGGATGGGCCCGGGCACAGGCTGTGCAGTCGCAGTCAGACAGAAGGTATGATGCTAATCCCCTGGCAGCTTCCACGGCTCCAGAGGTAGTTTAAACGGAGGCGCCTGCTCCCCACACCACTGGACTCTCCTGTGAAGGCTGCTGGTGTCTGGATTTAGTCAAATGTTGACAGTTCGCTGGGTCGCTGGCTGGAGCAATCTAAAAGCTCGACCATAGCTAGCTAAGCCCCTGAAGCCAGCCGTCCTTGATGACGTCACTGCCACACCACAAATGGCTAAAGGTAAGCTCTTCCCTGGATCTGCGCTGACTGGAGTGGAAAGAAAAAAACTGACTTCAGCATGCTGGGTTGGCGTCTATACAGGCACCATGTGTAGGAAAGTGCCCTTTTTGACATAGTCAGCCCCACTTTTTGCCCTAGTACTGATGTTTTTTGACTGGACGTACACTGGGTCCTTGCTACCCAGGTCACCCGTGCCGGTGCTCTTTCCCTTAAAACAAAGCAAATGTCTGATTGTAACCCAATTGGCCAGGACTTTATCACCTCTGCAGGTCCCTAGTAATTAGTACCCCTGGTACCTAGGGCATGGGTACTGAAGAGGCTACCCAAGGGCTGAAGTATGTCTTATGCCCCTCTAAAGGACCCAAACACAAAGCGCATGCAGACTGTCATCACAGGATGCGTGAAATGGTGCAAACCATTTTGAAAACACAACATTGCACACACCATGTGTGCAATGCCCCCTACCAAAGCATATATGTTAGGCAGGATGCATTATTCTACATGATAGGGCAGACCTGCATGAGCATAGGTCCCTGTGATGTCTAGTTCCATTTCTAGATATTGCAAGTGATGAAGCAGCTAGCTGAAAGCCATGCACTGGACACTGGTCATTACTAGTTACCCAGCTACATGATGGCTGCAGCGAAACTAAGGGTGTTTGATATCAAACACCTTGATTTAAAAAATCTGTGCTGATGTCAGTGTAGGAACCTGGCCTAGTGTGTGGTTAGCATCTATGGTGTTTTCACCTTATACCAGGTATCCCCTATTAGTGAGGTGCAGTCAGTGTCTGGGAAACCAAGGCTCTCTATAGAAAGCTGTGGATAGGCAGCCAAGACTTACCTAGAAGACAAGCAAAGCTTATGCAATACCACTGTAATCACACATCACTTACACACATGAAAGAACCACACAGTGCTACAAAAATAAAGGTACTTAATTATGGTAACACAAATACTAAAACACTGAATAGGCAATACCCCAACTGGAGGTAAGTAAATGCACTATTATATGTATTTAGAAGTCAGGAATTAGCATAAAAGGCAATACAAAATAGTGAAAGCAATAGTAAGTACCGAAGGCCATAGGAGGAGCCCAAACCATATACTAAGAAAGTGGAATGCAAAGGTCTGGCACCCTCCCAAGGAAGTGGACTCAGTAGAGGGGAGCTGGAGGAACTAGGAACCCCACAAGGTAAGTACCAGAGTGCCCCCAGCGACCAGGAGAGAAGAGGTAAGTACCTGGTTTTCCCCAAACCTACCTAAAGGACTTCAGAAGAGGATTTTGCAAAACCCAGATTGCAAGAAACCAAAAGTGGATTCTAGTTGAAGAAGACTTGTAAAAGAAGGGGACGAAGTCAACTACACGTTGGAGTGTCCTGTCTGAACAGGAGCCACTACTCACCCGTCTGTGGATGCAGGACCACGTCGACGGTGGACAAAGACAGTCAGAGGTGCAGCACTGGAGCAGCTAAAGAGTTCCTGAAGTGATGCAGTCGATGTCCCACGTCAGACGAGGGATTGCAGTCGGTCAGTGGTGTGGAAAAAACACAAAAAAACCTTGGCAAAGACAAATGTTCTGGATGAAGAAATACGCTGCTGCGGGGACCAGCAAGGTCCAGGGTGACTATCAGCAATGAGGAGAGTCACAGGAAGGAAGGCAGCCCCCACATATAACCCACAGGCAGCAACTCACAGTGAGGCCCACACAGCACACCTAGAAAGAAGTTCCACGTCACTGGAAAAGAAAGCGGAGGGCTGTGCATCGCAGAGAGGAGTGCTGGGGGCTGCTGCTACACGGAGCCTGAACATCCCTTGGAGGAGATGCCAACAAGCCTTGGTAGCTGCAAGAAACATGGTGCCCGAGGGGGATGGGGGGGAGGGGTACTGTCCTGTGTGGAAAGGCAGGGGCTTATCGTCTCCCAAGTTGGACAGCTGGTAGAGTGGACAGAGGGGACCACTCCAGACCACACCTGTGATGCAGGATCCACACAGCTCTGTGGGAGAGGAGAGCCAGGCAGCCAGTCGTCGTTGCAGATGGTGCCTGCAGATCCAGGCGAGTCTTCACTCCAAGTGAAATTCCTTCTTGCTTCTTGTGTAGACTGAAGACTTGTCGCCCTCAGAGGATGCACAGCCAGGGAAATGTTGTAGTTGCTGGAAGGAGCTGTGGAAGCAATGCTGCAAGCAGAGTCATCGCTGTGGATGCAGACTGTCAGTGTCTGGAGGGTCCAGTTGCAGTTCCAGTGGCCAGAGAGTGAAGTAAACAATGTAGAGGAATCCTGCTGGAATCTTGCACGTTGAATCTGAGGACCCCACCCAAGAGGGAGACTCTAAATAGCACAGAAAGTGGGATTGGTCACCTAGCAGGGTGACCACCTATCAGGAGGGGGCTGTGATCTCACCTGCCTGTCCTGGCTACTCAGATGCTCCCAGAGGCCTCTGTCCATCTTGTATTCAAGATGGCAGAATCAAGTGGCCACCTGGAGGAGCTCTGGACACCACCCCTAGGGTGGTGATGGATAGGGGAGTGGTACTCCCCTTTCCTTTGTCCAGTTTCATGCCAGAGCAGAGTCCGGGGGTCCCTGGACTGGTGCAATCCGGTTTATGCAAGAAGGGCACCAAATGTGCCCTTCAAAGCAAACCAGTGGCTTGGGGAGGCTCCCCCTACCATGCCCTGTAACCCCTATTTCCATGGGGAGAGAGTGTTGCCTCCCTCTCCCACAGCAAATCCTTTGTTCTGGCCTTGCCCTGCCTGTGCTGGTCAGGCAGCAGGAGGGCAGAAACCTGTCTGAGGGTTGGCAGCAGCGCGGTCTGCCCGGAAAACCCCAGAAGACTCATAGTAGCAATACTTGGGGTCCTCTAAGGAGCCCCCAGAGTGCGTGGAATCATACAACCAATAATGGCCACAGTATTGGTGTATGATTCTGACATGTTTGACACCAAAATTCCCAGGTTCGGAGTTACCATTTTGTAGCTGGATACAGGGAGTGACCTGTGTCCAGTACACAGGTAAACTGGCTTCCCTGCACTTACGAAGTACAGTGCAATCGAACTGGAGTCATAGGGGTACCTCTGCTCATGAAGCGGTGCCCTCACACACAGGGACCTGCATCCTTTCCTCTGGGCTAGGAAGGCCTACCCTAGGGGTGACTTACAACGACCTGGTGCAGTGACCTGTGGTGAAAGGGTTCCTGCACCTTTCCACGCAGGCTGCAATGGCAGGCCTGCAGACCCATTTTGCATAGGCTCCCATGGGTGGCACAATACATGCTGCAGTCCATGGGCAACCCCTGGTGTCCCAATGTCCTGCGTACCATATCCCAGGGACTTATAAGAGGGCACCAGTATGCCAATTGTGGGGTGTGCAAAGTCCTAGGCAACCAAATTTAGAGGGGGGGCATCCAATGAACACAGTTTAAGCATACTGATAGCGGGCAAAAAGTGGGGGTAAACATGCTAAAAAGAGGATACTTTCCTACAGGTTTAAATGCCAAATCGACATGGCAGTGTGATACCACATGGAGGCTGCAATTGCAGGCCTGGGACATGTTTGAGAGCACTTCTTAGGTGGGTGGCACGGTTAGTGCTGCAGGCACACTGCTAGCATTTAATTTCCAAGCCCTGGGTATATGGTATACCACTCTACAAGGGACCTAAAAGTAAAATAAAAAGACCAATTGGGTATAAACCAGTCAGACCATGTTTTAAGGAGAGATCACAAGTACTTTAGCACTGGTTAACAGTGGCAAAGTGCACAAGTCCTAAAGACAACAAAAACAAATTCTGCAAAACAAGGGAGGGTAAAGTCAAAAGGGTTGGGGGTGATCCTGCAAAGAGGGCCAGGTCCAACATACATCATCAGAGAACATATATATCTCTCTGAGGGTTCAATCCGTCTACCCTTCTTGTGACCCAGCTTTAAGTTATCAAATCTAGAAATATCTAGTAGTGTGCTCTTAATCTATGTGGTCTGGTAATACCCTCTTTAATCCCCAATTAATGAGTAATCAAAGGCTGCCCAAACTGCTTACATTTTTTGTGTTTATTTATATTGCATATTATTTTTCCCAATGCTATCCCATTGCAAACTTTGGTATGGCATTGCACTGTCGTTGTACGATCTTTTTTTCCCAGGTTTTGACAGCTATCAGCCGTTATGAGATGACCAAACAAGACTGTATAATTTTTGGGAATGTCTTTTGCCTTTAAGTCTCTAAGACCCAACAATATCACTTCGGTACATCCTGTAAAGGGAATTCCACTATCTGCTTAATCGTAACTAAGCATCTCTTTCCAGAAGTGGGGCAGATTAGCACATGACCATCAAATCAGTCCCCTTCCCCTCCACACCTCCAACAAATTCCTTTAGAATTTAGATATGTCACCTTTATTCTCTGCGGGGATAATGTCACCCACAAAGAAGAAAGTTACACATGTTCTTATAACTTTGTTCTTTGTGGATGACATTTTATAACTGCTTGCTTTCTCATCCCATACCTTCTCACATTCTTTGTCCATTATTTCCTTTCCCATAGTTATCCCCTATGCTTTCTGGTATCCCCATTGCGTATCACCATTTTTTCACAGCATGCATATATTAAAAATCACTGTGTTTGATTCTATGCAACTTTAGATGCATTTTTCAATGTCTGTAAGATTTCTAATTGCACAATTGTTAACTGTATAGTGGTGCCTAGTGTTTTAACTGTGCACCTATGGCATTCTGTGATTTTAAAATCAGAATTACATTGCAGGAATAATTTAACTGATTTATTTTTAAATACGTTGCCTAAAATGAGGCATTCTCCCTACCTCCTTGGTGTGAATGTTTCTCCTCCCATAGATAGCATAAACTCCGGATTTATGTGTAAACAAGTGAATGGAGATGCATAGGCGGTGAGCCCAAGTTGCTTTCCACCACATTCCATGTTTTCAAAATCATAATTAGTATATCACTGACATCACACAACAAGGCCTAAACATAGTTTCCTAAGCCAAAGACACCCAACTGATCCTCTCCTTGTCCGAGGACTCTGCAAAGGCCAAGAGAAATTTCCACAATGAGATGAGAGCAGTCGCCGCCTGGATGGAGACTAGCTGCCTCAACTCAACACGGACAAGACAGAGATCCTCATAATCGGCTCCACCCCTTCTGCCTGGAACGATTCCTGGTGGCCCACTTCTCTGGGAAATGCCCCCACAGACCACGCAGGCAAACTAGGCATCACCCTGGACTCCTATTTATCCATGACTAGCCAAGTCAACGCCATCTCTTCATCATGCTTTCACACCCTCTGACTCCAGCAGAAGATTTTCAAGTGGATTCCCTCTAACACGAGGAAGACAGTCACACACGCACTCATCACAAGCAAACTGTACTACAGTAATGCACTCTATGCCATCATCACCAAGAAACTTCAATCAAAACAACAAGGAGTCCAGAATGCAGCAGCCAGACTAATACTGAACATCCCCTGACACAGCCGCATATCCTCCCACCTCAGAGACCTACTCTGGCTCCCAGTCAACAAGCGAATCACATACAAACTCCTAATCCACACCTACAAAGCACTGCACAACATAGAACCGGCATACCTCAACCACTGACTCGCCTTCTACGTACCCACTAGACATCTCCGCTCCTCCCAGCTCGCCCTTGCAGCTGTTCCCAAGATCCGTAAAAGCACACCAGGAGGAGGAACTCTCATACCTAGCACCCCGGACATGGAACATGCTACCTCTCAAGCTCAGGCAGATCACATCACTGAAGCAATTCAGGAAGGACCTCAAGACATGGCTCTTCCACTGGGCAGCATGCTCACAAACAGTGCCTTGAGACCCTATGGGTCATTAGCCGCGCTCTACAATTCTACGATTGACTGGTTGGCATCTACATTTTTTTAGTCAGTCATGTCTAGTCAGTCAGAGGACATCCATCACTGATCTTTCCATTACTATCCATTTCCCATAATGCTAAAACACCTATAGGAGTCTCGGATGGGCTGCTTGAGAGTATCTCAGCAAGTCCTGTAGTGCCAAACCTCCTTTTGGGTTTGGTGCCTTAACAATGTGTCTCAAGGCTGTAGCTTGTTTATCCTGCCACACAAATGTATATATCTTCTTTTGTAGGGTGACTATTTCCCCATTTAGGATAGAGATGGGCATCACCTGAAACAAGTAAAGCAGTTGTGGAAGTATCGTAATCTTAATTGCAGCTATTTTCCCTAACCATGACAACTATAAAGTGTTCCACTTATTTCGGTCCACTGTGATATCACTCTCTAGCTCCCTCAATTGGATTGCACAATGTGCAACACAGCTGGTGTTATATTAATCCCCAGATATTGAATGTACTGTGTTGTCCATCTAAAGGTAAATTGGCTCTAAAGTGTTGTAACTGATGTCTAATGTAAAGTTTAATAGTATCTCTGATTTGCCTTTATTATTATTGTTCCGTCCTGCCACTTGTTCACAGTACTCTAAATTTCGAATAACTGCAGGAAATGACTCATATCTACCTTAATTAACATCAAGATGTCATAGTCTGCAGATTGAGTTTATCAGATCCCAAATCCCTCCTGAAATCTATTCCTTGTGCTCTGGTTCCTCTCTTATTGTGGGTGCTAGGGGTCCTATGGACAAGGCAAATATCTGCGGGAACAGTTGGCGCCACTGTCCAGTTCCCCTCTGCTACTCCAAGATATACAGCCGCACATTTTTTGTCCATATCTCATGTTTATCAGGATTGTCCCCAAACACCCCTAACTCACATGCTCTAATCCCTTTTCGGCATCTATTGTAATCAGCACCACCTGACTTTTTTTTATCAGCTTTATCAATTATATGGGATCCCCTCTAACATTATCGTTTGGTTGTCTGCTTTTCACAAACCCGGGCTGATCACACCAATAAGGCCCGGCAGATATTCTTCTAAATTATTTTCCAATATTTTAGTAAACATTTTAACACATAAATTTAGGAGGGCAAGCTCTAACATCTTTTACAGAGTGGGGATTAGTATAATATTTGCTTCCTTCATAGTCTCTGTCACCGCATTTTCAGATCCAAATGTACTGAAGAGTTGTCTTAATAATGGGGCTTTAGTTCATCCCACATTCTTAAAGAATGTGTTTGTGTATCCATCTGGACCAGCTGTCTTTCTGACTGAAACCTTTGAACCATTTATTTCACTTATATTTGATTTTCAATGACTTCCATATTGTTTCTAGCTAGGTCCCAGCATAGATTTATCCTCAGGCCCCATTGTTCACTCACTTCTATGAACTCACTTTTCTTGCACTCATCCTTTCTATTAACATACTTCAACTGCACATAGAGAATTTTACTACTAAAGGCTTTCCTCCTATATTTGCGGTCCTCATACTTGGTCTCCAGTATATTTATCATTTCTATACCAGCTTTGAGCAGGTCCATGGATAGGTTATTTGCGACAATCCCCAATCCTGGTTTTCCCAGTGCTTTTCCCTGTGCAGCCAACAGAAGACCTGGCAAAGAGGGTGCACCTCCTCACTGGTATTTCTGCCCTGGTCCCGCTGCACTAAAGCTGAAAGCTCGCTTCAATTACTTGGGAGTGGCAGTGCCTGGCTGGAGACATGCCGTGGGACTGCATGATATAAGTGCGAGACAACAGGGGGATGGCAGTCACTCTGCTTCTGACGTGATACTGTAGAGGATTTTTCAGCATTGACTTTCAGAAACAATCCCCGCCATCAATGTCAGTAATTTGTGGAAAACATCAAAAAGTGCAATATGTTGTCTTTCTCTCCAAACTTGCAATCACAATATTCGCTACCTGTGGTGAGCCTTGAACATCTAACAAATTAATCCCTAGTAAGAAGAGTACCTAATCTAAACTTAATATACAGCATGCATTTTTGTTCAGTATAAATCAAATCTACATAAAACATACTGCCAGGGCCATGTCCACCACTAAAGTACTCCAGCAGCATACTTCCTGGCCTTATCATGGAGAATTTGTTTCTCCCACATGAACTCCAATGAATGCTCCTTTATGAGCTCTGCAGTGTACTGCCTTACCCTACTCGGGTCAGTCCTTAGGGACCACCAACTCCAGTTCGGTTAATGTACTTTTCACATAGGCCAGCCAAGAGATCCTACTGGGGCAGGAAACATGATTAGCATCTTACAGTGATTTTATATAAATTGCTGTCTTTAGGTTCATCAACACTATAATCCAGTATAACAACGGTTTTAGGGCTGCTACTTCTGCAAATGGTGTAAGGCTGAGCTCGGCATAAAGTGCTAGCAAGGAGGTGCCAGGGCCCAATCTCAATAGGGCCCTCAGAAAGTTGTTTTCTGCCACTTTCAGTGGGTATAATTTTCTATTCCCCCAAAGTTCGGCCCCATAAAATGTAGCTGTTACTGCCTTCTGCTTCTAGATCCTGAGGATGGTGCTGATACTCTGAGCACCTGCTTTGTGCCTAAATTTTAAAAACGCCTGGGAGGCCTGGCTTCAAACTGTAGCTGACTTCAGTATCTGGTTCTTGAATGCAATTTTACGGTAAACCTTATCCCCAGAAAGGCATGCTGCTTAACACACTGAATAGGCTCGCCATCTACCATTAGCCACCTTCTAAAACTGAGGGGCTGTCTCAGCACCATATCCTTTGTCTTATTGCAACTGATAGTCAGGGCCTTCTTATGACAATACTCTACAGATCTCTAACCTGCTATAATAAGAGCATCAATGGGTTTTTCCAAATAGATATTCTACTACATCCTTTAGAAAAAGGCTGAAGAGCAGTGGCACTAACACGCAGCCCTGCTGTACACCCTTCTGAAATGGGAAAGTTTCGGTACACTCCCCTCCCGACCCATATCTAACCCTGCCTGTATTGGCCGTATGAAGGATCACTATTGCTTGCACAAGGGTAGTGTCTGTCCCCTTTTATATCAAGGATCTCCATAACTTCTCCCGATCCACAAGTCAAATGCTGCCTTCCGGTCAACCATGATTAAATATAACAAATATTTTCTACTGATTGTAAACTTATAGGAGATCATATGCTTAACCCAGGCCTCTGGGACAATGTAACAATCCAGTATATTTACTGGCCCCTTCTCTACACTAGTGACTAATTTTCAGAACCTCCTATTATTTTTCTTGAAATAGTTCTGTAGGAAAGTGCCCTTTTTGGCATTGTTACCCCTCCCCCCACACATACACACACTTTTTGCCTGATATTGATGCTGACGTGACAGAGTGCGCTGGGATCCTACTAACCAGCCCTCAGCACCAGTCGTCTTTTATTCTGAAACTGTACTATTGTTCTCACAACTAGCACACCCCTGCCACACAGTTAAGTCCCTTGTAAAAGGTACCAGTGAAACCAAGGGCTCTGTGACCAGTGAAGGTCCTAAAGGGCTGCAGCATGTATTATGCCACCTCAGGGGACCCCTCACCAAGCACATATAAACTGCCACTGCAGCTTGTGTGTGCTGATGGGGAGAAAAAGGTAGAGTTGACATGGCATCCCTCTCAGGATGCCATGCCAACCAACCACTGCCGCTGACATATGTAACTCACCCCTCTTGCATGCCTTACAGCCCTATGGCAGGATGCACTATACCACAGGTGAGGGCACAGCTGCATGAGCAATATGCCCCTACAGTGTCTAAGTCCATTCTTAGACATTGGAAGTGCAGTGTGGTCATAAAGTACATGGGCTGGAAGTTTGTCATCATGAATGCCACAGCTCTATGATGGCTTCACTGAAGACAGGGAAGTTTGGTATCAAACCTCTCAGCACAATAAACCCACACTGATGCCAGTGCTGGACGTATTGTACAATGTACACAGAAGGCATCTTAGAGATGCCCCCTATATTTTAGTCAAACTTGTAGTGCAGGACTGACCAGTCTGTGCCAGCCTGCCACTTCCAGACAAGTTTCGGACCTCATGGGGTGAGAGCCTTTGAGCTCTCGGAGGTCAGAAACAAAGCCTGGTCTGGATGGAGGTGCTTCACATCTCCCCCATGCAGGAACTGGCTCACTTGGCGGTGAGCCTCAAGGACTCAGGCCTCCTGTTACAGTGCCCTAGAGCCCTCCAGCTAGTGGAGGTGCCCTCCTCCCCAGACGAATCCCCACTTTTGGCGGCAAGTCCGGTGGGAAAATTAGGTAGAACAGGGATGTAGGAAAGTGCCCTCTTTCTTGGCATGGATACCCCCAATTTCTGCCTATTGTCAGTATGTTTGACTGTGTCTACTGGGTTCCTGCTAACCAGGACCCCGGTAGCTTTCCTCTCTCCTCTAAATTGTACATTTTCCTTCCCACAATTGGCTTACTGGTCCCCCCCATGTAAGTCCTTATTATATGGGACCTAGGTACCCAGGGTATTGGAGTTCCAGGGGATCCCTGTGGGCTGCAGCCCATGCAAAGGGTTCAGCAGGCCTGCCATTGCGGTCTGCGTGAACCAGGTGCACACACCCGGTTTTCCTACAGGTCACTGTAAGTCGCCCCTATGGTAGGCCCTCCCAGTCCAGGGGGCAGGGTGCTGGTACCTGTGTGTGAGGGCACCCCTGGACTTGCAGAGGTTCCCTACGAACTCCAGCACTATTTTACCAGACTTCCTGGGTGCGGGCACACCATTTTATATATGTACTGGACATAGGTCACTACCTATGTCCAGCTACATGATGGCAACTCTGAACCTGGGCATGTTTGCTATCAAACATATCGGAATCATACCCCAATACCATTGCAAGTATTGGAAGTATGATTCCATACACTCAAGGGGTCTTTAGAGGACCCCCAGCATTGCTACCACCAGTCTTAAAGGGTTTCTCGAGCAGCCCAGCTGGTGCCACCCCTCAGAAAGGTTTCTGCCCTCCTGCTGCTTGATCTGATCAAGACCAGGAAGGCAGAACAAAGGATTTTCTTTGGGAGAGGGAGGTAACACCCTCTCCCTTTGGAAATAGTGTGATTGGCTTGGGAGGGGTAGCCTCTCCAAGCCACTGGTTTGCTTTGAAGGGCACATTTGGTGCCATCCATGCTTAAATCAGTCCACACCAATTCGGGGTCCCCCAGTCCCTGCTCTGGTGCGAAATTGGACAATGGAAAGGGGAACGACCACTCCCCTGACCATCACCACACCCAGGGTGGTGCCCAGAGCTCCTCCAGAGGGTCCCTAGGTTCTGCCAATTTGAGTCCAAGGTTGGCAGGGAACCGTGAGAGCATGTGAGTGGCCAGTACAGGCAGGTGAGGTCAGAGCTTCCTCCTGATAGGTGCTTACCTGGTTAGGTGACCAGCCCCCTTTCAGGGCTATTTAAGGTCTCTCTCTTGGGTGGGTCCTCATATTCAGCTTGCACGTATCCAGCAGGACTCATCTGTACCTTTACTTCAAATTTTGGCCTCCGGAACCGCGACTGGACCCTCCAGGAACCTTCAACCTGCAGATCCACGAGGAAGACTCTTCAGCAACATTGTATCCAGAGTTCCTAGCAGCTTTGCAACAGTTTCCTCACCGTGCATCCTCAGACGACTGCAACTCTTCATCCTGCAGAAGAAGAAGAAGTAATCTCCCTTGGAGTGAAAGAGGCACTTCTTTGCAACCGCAGGTACCTACAACAAGCGACAACTGGCTGTGCGGATCCCCTCTCCTGCTGAGCTACGTGGATCCTGCCTCACGGGTGGCAGTCCGGAGTAGTCCTCTTGGTCCTCTCTGCCAGCTGTCCAACTTTGGTAGAGGTTAGCCTCTGCCTTCCCATGCAGGACAGTACCCCTGTTTCACTGTGTTTCTTGCTGCTGCCAAAGCTTGTTTGCATCTCCTCCAAGGGATCTTCACGCGACATGCAGCTCCAGTCCACAGCACTCCTGCCTGCAAATCCCAGCCTCCTGCGTGGTTCTTCTGCGGCATGAGATCCACTTTAGTAGTGCTGCGTGGGCTTCTTCGGTGGCTTGTGTGTCCCCGTCCTGTGGGACAACTGTGGGTGCTGCCTCTGCTCCTGTGGACTCTCCGCAACGCTGGGGGTCCCCTGTGACTCCCCCTCCTTGGTTGAGTCCTCCTGGGCCTTGCTGGTCCCTGGCAGCACCTCTTTTCCACTAACCACGAATTTGCCTTTCCCAAGGCTTGTTGCTGGAAATCCTGCACAAACACCCGTCTGCAATCTTCCTTCTGGCATGGGACATCCCCTGCATCCATCTGGAACTCTTCACCAGCTCCTGGGCTGAAATGCTGACCTGTTCTTCAGAACCGTCGACCAACTCCTGCATCCACAGCAGGGTGGGTCGTACCTCCTACTCCTCCTGGACTCCACTGTGACTCTTGGACCTGGTCCCCTCTCTCCACAGGTCTTCTTTCTTCAGGAATTCACCGCTGGTTTTCTTGCAGTCTTCGCTGGGTGTCTTCTTTTTCTTCTTTTCCTCCTTTTGGGTGGTTTGGGGAAAAATCCAGTGTTTTACTCCTGCATTCCTGGTCGCTGGGAGGTACTTACCTTTGTGGTTTCCTAGTACCCCCAGCTCTCCTCTACACATTTTACTTACCTAGGTGGAGGTACATTGTTCGCATTCCATTTTTTTAGTATATGGTTTGTGCTCCCCCTAAGGTCACTATTGGTTATTACTGTTTGCACTGTTTTCTAACTTTTCTATGCCTATTTCTAATTGCTAGTGTATTTATTTAGTCCTCTCCTAAGGGTGGGTCACCTGTTTAGTGATTTGTGATAATCTGCGCCAAAAATAAAGTACCTTTATTTGTGTACAACTGAGTGTTTTCTTTCATGTGTGTAGGTGCTGTGTGACTACAGTGGTATTGCATGAGCTTTGCATGTCTCCTAGATAAGCCTTTGGCTGCTCATCACAGCTACCTCTAGAGAGCCTGGCTTCTAGACGAACAAGTTACTTACCTTCGGTAACAAGGTATCTGGTAGAGACTCTATCTAGCTGCAGATTCCTTACCTTAGAATTCCCTGGCGTCAGCTTCGAATCCGGAGTTTTTTGTGAGCAGTACCCTGCACGCGCGTCGTCGGACGGCGTCGTTCGGATCCGCGTGTGTCGACCAGCTCCGCGTGCGTCGTTGGAGTCGTCTATGACGTCACGGTTGTCTATATAGACGCCATCTCAGCGCGCTTACGTCAGTTCTTTTCCACAACTTCCCGCGCCAGAAGCACAGTCATGGAAGAACCAACCAATAAATTTTTAACCTCTTTGACTGTTTGGAGAAAAACACTTTCATGCCTGTAAGAAAGGCAAAAGTTGCCAAAATGAAACATATATATATATATATATATAGATACATATATATACACATATGCACATGAGAAAAAATTTCCCCAGAGCGGGGAGGCTTGGGCGGGTGTAAGGAATCTGCAGCTAGATAGAGTCTCTACCAGATACCTCGTTACCGAAGGTAAGTAACTTGTTCATCTGATAGAGACTTCTAGCTGCAGCTTCCTTACCTTAGAATAGATACCTAAGCTATAACCCATGGTGGTGGGTCTGAAGGAGATTTTTTTTTTTTTTTAATATAAGGAAGTCCTGCAAGACAGAACGGGCAAATTGCCCCTCTCTTCTCACCTGGCTATCCAGGCAGTAGTGCTTCGCAAACGTGTGTAAAGAAGCCCACGTTGCGGCCTGACATATGTCCACCACCGGTACGCCACGTGCTAACGCAGTTGTAGCAGCTTTCCCCCTAGTGGAGTAATCTCTCAAGCCCTCAGGAGGCTGCTTCTTCGCCAAAGCGTAGCATATTTTTATACAGAGAACGACCCAGCGCGAAATGGATAGTTTCTGTACTGCCCGACCCTTCTTTGCACCAACGTACCCCACAAAGAGTTGGTCGTCCACCCGGAACTCTTTAGTGCGGTCAAGGTAGAACAATAACGCTCTTTTTGGGTCCAGTCGATGGAGACGCTCCTCTTCCTTAGAGGGATGCGGTGGTGCAAAGAAGGTGGGCAGGGTGATATTTTGACCCAGATGGAAAGGGGTCACCACCTTGGGGAGAAAAGAGGCACGAGTTCTTAGCACCACCTTTTCAGGATATATCATTAGATAGGGAGGTTTAGAAGATAAAGCCTGCAGCTCACTCACTCTCCTGGCAGATGTAATTGCCACCAAAAAGGCTGTCTTAATAGTGAGCAGCCGGAGAGGACAGTTATGCAAGGGCTCGAAAGGAGCACACATAAGGAAGGTAAGAACCAGATTAAGATCCCACTGGGGCATAACGAAAGGCACATGCGGGAACAGATGTACAATCCCTTTCAAAAACCTCTGTACTATAGGTGATTTAAACAGAGATGGTTGATCAGGCAACTGAAGAAAAGCCGATAAGGCTTCATGATAGCCCTTGAGAGTCCCCAAGGAGGAACCCTGCTGGGCGAGAGACAAAATAAACAAAAGGATGTTAGACAGAGAAGAAGAAAGAGGATCAATAGACCTCTCTGAACAATAAGAAAAAAAACGTTTCCAACGGCAGGCATAGATTGACTTAGTTGAGGGACGTCTGGCTGCCAGAATGACATCACAGACCTCTGGAGGGAGGTCATAAACCATCAACTGTCGCCGCTCAATCTCCACGCATGAAGGCGCAGAGTTGACAGGTTCGGGTGGAGAACCTTCCCCTGCTGCTGCGACAGAAGATCCTCCCGAAGAGGCAGCCTGATTGGAGGACTGATGCTCATTTTGAGAAGCTCTGGATACCAAACTCTCCGTGCCCAATCCAGAGCCACAAGCATTACTTGGGCCCGGTCGTTCTTGATTTTCTTGAGAACTCTGGGCAGAAGTGGTAAAGGCGGAAAGGCGTACAGGAGGCCTGAACTCCACTCGCGACGAAAAGCGTCGCCTAGCGATAGCCCCCTTGGAAACTCCAACGCGCAAAACTGCTGACATTGCCCGTTCTCTGCGGAGGCGAACAGATCTAACCAAGGCTCTCCCCACTTCTGAAAGAGGCCTTGCGCCACCTCCGGAGGGAGACACCATTCGTGATCCTCTAAGCATTTTCGGCAGAGTTCATCTGCTCTGGCGTTCAGAGAACCTGCCAGGTGTTGAACCACCAGGGTCATGCCCTGCTGTTTCAGCCATGTCCAGAGGCGTAAAGCCTCTTGACAAAGGGTCCACGACCCCACACCGCCCTGCTTGTTGCAGTACCACATTGCGGGAGTGTTGTCCGTGAACACCTGCACCACCTTCCCTTTCACAACAGGAAGAAATGCTTTTAATGCTAGCCGGATTGTCCGAAGCTCCAACAAGTTGATGTGGAGCACAGATTCCGCCGGAGACCTGTGACCTCTGATCTCCACCTTCCCTAGATGGCCGCCCCATCCCAGAAGTGACGCATCTGTCACTACCGTTATATCTGGTTGGGGAAGGGAAAGGGGTCTGCCCTTGACCCACTCGCAGTTCACTAACCACCACTGCAGATCTTCTGCAGTCCTCTCAGAGATCTGAACCACGTCGGTAAGATTTCCCTGATGCTGTGCCCATTGGAACTTTAGGTCCCACTGCAGAGCCCTCATGCGCCACCTGGAGTGCTTGACCAACAGGATGCAGGAAGCCATGAGTCCCAGCAGCCTCAGAGTCTGTCTCACCGAGACCAAGGATAGAGGCTGAAACATCAGAATCATAACCTGAATATCCTGAACCCGCTGATCGGGAGGATAAGCCCGATACTGCACTGTGTCCAGAACAGCTCCGATGAAAGAGAGCTTTTGAGAGGGAGTCAGGTGTGACTTCGGCACATTTATAGTGAACCCCAGCGAATGCAAGAGGTCCGCCGTCGTCTGGAGGCGGGTGACGAGAGCCTGGGGCGTAGGAGCCTTCAACAGCCAATCGTCCAGGTAGGGGGAAGACTGAAATCCCTGACCTGTGCAAATGAGCTGCCACCACCGCCATCACCTTTGTGAACACCCGAGGGGCACTGGTGAGACCGAAAGGAAGCACGGTAAACAGAAAGTGCTCGTGGCCCACCTTGAACCGCAGGTAACGCCTGTGGCTTGGCAGGATAGGAATATGGAAATACGCATCCTGCAAATCCAACGCTACCATCCAGTCTCCTTGGTCTAGGGCAGACAAAACCTGAGCAAGAGTGAGCATCTTGAATTTCTCCTTCTTGAGGAAGAGATTGACGCCTCTTCAATCGAAAATAGGGCGAAGGACTTTGTTTTTTTTGGGAATCAGAAAGTACCGGGAATAACAACCACTGCCTACTTCTGATATCGGGACTCTTTCTATGGCTCCCTTGGCCAAAAGAGCTGTAACTTCCTCGCGGAGCAAAGCTAAATGGTCCTCCATCAGCCATTCCTTTGTCAGAGGGATAGAAGGAGGGAAAGACTGGAAGGGAAGGGAGTAGCCCTTCCGTATGATCTGCAGGACCCACTTGTGCGTGGTGATGGAAATCCAGTGAGGGAGATGAAAACGAATCCTCCCTCCAACTGGATGGACGTGATCCCGCAGAACCACACTAGGAGGGCTTGGGCGCAGTGGAGGGGGGCTGTGTGGCGGTCGACCTCTGGCCAGACCCTCTGGGTCTGATGGTACCACGACCACATCTTCTTCCAGGATGCTGTGAAGCCTGAGGACGGTGGCTAAACTGTGGCTGGCGTGGCACCACGCCCCTCCCAAAGCCTCGGAAGGGGCGAAAGACAGACTGCTGTCGTGCCGGCGTTGAAAGGCCCAAGGATCTGGCCGTGGCTCGAGAATCCTTGAACCTCTCAAGCGCGGAGTCTGCCTTTTTGCCAAAAAGGCTAGAGCCATCAAAGGGCATGTCCATCAAGCTGGACTGGACATCCCCTGAAAAACCAGTAGAACGTAGCCAGGCGTGGCGACGAAGGGCCACTGACGATGAAATCGCTCTGCCCAGCGAGTCGTTCGTGTCCAAGCCACATCGGATTGTAAACTTGGCTGCATCTCTCCCATCCTTTACCGCCTGGGTGAGAGTGTCCTGTACGCCCTCCGTAAGTATAAAGTATGGGAATAACGGCCCAATAGCTAAGAGGTGTTTACAGACCTCAATGCCAGGCTGGAGGAAGAAAACATCTTCTTCCCAAGCTGATCCTGCCTCTTGGATTCCCTATCCGGGGGAGCGGAAAGGAAGGCACCACGTAAAGTAGAGGCTTGGACAACCAAGCTCTCAGGAGTGGGGTGTTGTGTCAGGAAACTAGGGTTGCTGGGAGCGGGTCTATGGTGGCGGGCGACCGTCCTATTCACAGGAGCCCCTGTGCTGGGTTTGGACCACGTACCCAGAAGGACGTCTGTAAGAGCCTCATTGAAGGGCAACAACGGTTGCGATGTTGACACCCCCGGCTGAAGCACTTCTGTCAGGATATTTGTCCTGACTGGCACCAAGGGCAAATCTAGGTCCAAGACCCCAGCTGCCCTACGCACCACCATAGCGAAAGAAGCACCCTCCTCTGTAGCCACATTAGGAGGAGAGAGCATACCAGTATCTGGAGATGTGTCCAGTCCACTGGCCTCCCCTAGATCCACATACCAGTCCTGCTGCAATCCTGATTCTAAAGGGTCCTCATACCCCTCTCATTCCTCTCCTGCGTCTAGCTGTTCCAAATAATGCTCAGACAATGATCTGGGCCGAATCGGCTCTGTCGAAGTCGGAGTCGACGTCGTACGACGTCGCTCCGGCTCCGGATCATCCGGAATAAGGATGGGGCGTGGTGAAGACGAAGTCCGCTTGGACCTCTTACCTTCCGATGACTTTGAATGCGAGGATGAGGACTTGGGACTCCGGGAGCGATGCCGCAACCTCCTCCTACTGCGAGACCGTGACCTCCGCGGAGTCGCGCCGACCGAAGACGAATGTCGGGCCGCAAGAAGCTTAAGAGATCTCTCCCTCAAGGCCTTCGGCACCATGGCCCGACAATCGGAGCACGAGGTGGAATCGTGGTCCTTGTCCAAGCACCAAAGACAAACTCGGTGCGGATCCGTCACCGACATGGTGCGATGACACGCACCACATGGCTTCAATCCTGTCTTTCTCGAAGGCATGACTCCAAACAGTCAAAAAAGCGTCGACAAACCGTCGAAGAAGGGTAGCTCTTTCCAAAACTGCGCTTAACCGGCACGGAAGGAAAAGAACTGACGTACGCGCGCCGAGACGGCATCTATGTAGACAACCGTGATGTCATAGATGACTCCAACGACGCTGACGATGCACGCGGAGCTGGTCGACGCACGCGGATCTGAACGACGCCGTCCGATGGCGCGCACGCAGGGTACTGCTCACAAAAAACTCTGGATTCGAAGCTGACGCCAGGGAATTCTAAGGTAAGGAAGCTGCAGCTAGAAGTCTCTATCAGATACTGCCTACACTTCACTAAGAGGGGATAACTGGACCTGGTATAAGTAGCTTGGGTACCAACCACAAGCCAGGCCACCTTGCTACAAGGGAGGAGTGACTATCCCAACTAGGACCACCTGTAAGGAAATGCCTCCTTGGCATGGTTACCCCCTGACTTTTTGCCTTTGCTGATGCCAAGTTATGATTTGAAAGTGTGCTGAGGCCTGCTACTCAGGCCCCAGCACCAGTGTTCTTTCCCTAACCTGTACTTTTGGTTCCACAATTGGCACACCCTGGCATCCAGGTAAGTCCCTTGTAACTCGTACCCCTGGTACCAAGGGTCCTGATGCCAGGGAAGGTCTCTAAGGGCTGCAGCATGTCTTATGCCACCCTGGGGACCCCTCACTCAGCACAGACACACTGCTTGCCAGCTTGTGTGTGCTGGTGGGGATAAAAAGACTAAGTCGACATGGCAATCCCCTCAGGGTGCCATGCCAACCTCACACTGCCAACAGGTATAGATAAGTCACCCCTCTAGCAGGCCTTACTGCCCTAAGGCAGGGTGCACTATACCTTGGGTGAGGGCATAAGTGCATGAGCACTATGCCCCTACAGTGTCTAAGCAAAACCTTAGACATTGTAAGTGCAGGGTAGCCATAAGAGTATATGGTCTGGGAGTCTGTCATGCCCTAACTCCACAGCACCATAATGGCTACACTGAAAATTGTGAAGTTTGGTATCGAACTTCTCAGCACAATAAATGCACAGTGATGCCAGTGTACATTTTATCGTAACATACACCCCAGAGGGACCTTAGAGGTGCCCCCTGAAACCTTAACCGACTACCCGTGTAGGCTGACTGGTTTTAGCAGCCTGCCACACACCAGACATGTTGCTGGCCACATGGGGAGAGTGCCTTTGTCACTCTGGGGCTAGTAACAAATCCTGTACTGGGTGGAGATGCTTCTCTCCTCCCCCTGCAGGAACTGTAACACCTGGCGGTGAGCCTCAAAGGCTCACCCTCTTTGTTACAGCACCCCAGGGCACTCCAGCTGGTGGAGTTGCCCCCCCCCCCTGGCCACGGCAAGGCCGGAGGAGATTATGAGAAAAACAAGGAGGAGTCACTGGCCAGTCAGGACAGCCCCTAAGGTGTCCTGAGCTGAGGTGACTCTGACTTTTAGAAATCCTCCATCTTGCAGATGGAGGATTCCCCCAATAGGGATAGGAATGTGCCCCCCTCCCCTCAGGGAGGAGGCACAATGAGGGTGTAGCCACCCTCAAGGACAGTAGCCATTGGCTACTGCCCTCCCAGACCTAAACACACCCCTAAATTCTGTATTTAGGGGCTCCCAGAACACAGCAAGATAGATTCCTGCAACCTAAGACGAAGAAGGACTGCTGAGCTGAAAAACCCTGCAGAGAAGACGGAGACACCAACTGCTTTGGCCCCAACTCTACCGGTCTATCTCCCCACTTCTAAAGACACTGCTCCAGCGACGCGTTCCACAGGGACCAGCGACCTCTGAAGCCTCAGAGGACTGCCCTGCATCTAGAAGGACCAAGAACTCCAGAGGACAGCGGCTCTGTTCCACAAAGACTGCAACTTTGCAACAAAGAAGCAACTTTGAAACAACACACGTCTCCCGCCGGAAGCATGAGACTTTGCACTCTGCACCCGATGCCCCCGGCTCGACTTGTGGAGAACAAACACCACAGGGAGGACTCCACGGTGACTACAAGACCGTGAGTAGCCAGAGTTGACCCCCCTGAGCCCCCACAGCGACGCCTGCAGAGGGAATCCCAAGGCTCCCCCTGACCGTGACTGCCTGCTTCAAAGACTCGACACCTGGTAAAGGCACTGCATCCGCAGCCCCCAGGATCTGCAGGATCCGACCTCCAGTGCAGGAGCGACCCCCAGGTGGCCCTCTTCCTTGCCCAGGTGGTGGCTACCCCGAGGAGCCCCCCCCTTGCCTGCCTGCACCGCTGATGAGACCCCTTGGTCTCCCATTGAATCCTATTGCGAACCTGACGCTTGTTTGCACACTGCACCCGGCCGCCCCCGTGCCGCTGAGGGTGTACTTTTTGTGTGGACTTGTGTCCCCCCCGGTGCCGTACAAAACCCCCCTGGTCTGCCGTCCGAAGATGCGGGTACTTACCTGCTGGCAGACTGGAACCGGGGCACCCCCTTCTCCATTGAAGCCTATGCGTTTTAGGCACCACTTTGACCTCTGCATCTGACCGGTCCTGAGCTGCTGGTGTGGTAACTTTGGGGTTGCCCTGAACCCCCAACGGTGGGCTACCTTGGACCCAATTTTGAACCCCGTAGGTGGTGTACTTACCTGCAAAAACTAAAAAACACTTACCTCCCCCAGGAACTGTTGAAAATTGCACTGTCTAGTTTTAAAATAGCTAAATGTAATTTGTGTGAAAACTGTGTATGCTATTTTGCTAATTCAAAGTTCCTAAAGTTCCTAAGTGAACTACCTTTCATTTAAAGTATTACTTGTAAATCTTGAACCTGTGGTTCTTAAAATAAACTAAGAAAATATACTTTTCTATACAAAAACCTATTGGCCTGGAGTAAGTCTTTGAGTGTGTGTTCCTCATTTATTGCCTGTGTGTGTACAATAAATGCTTAACACTACCCTCTGATAAGCCTACTGCTCGACCACACTACCACAAAATAGAGCATTAGAATGATCTCTTTTTGCCACTATCTTACCTCTAAGGGGAACCCTTGGTCCCTGTGCATGCTATTCCTTACTTTGAAATAGTACATACAGAGCCAACTTCCTACACCACCCCTATGTTGTCTTGAGCTGAAGTGACCCCCTCCAGCAGAATCCTCCATCTTGGTTTGGAGGACAGAGACCAATAGGGTTAGGACTGTGCCCCCCTCCCCAAAGGGAGTGGGCAGAGGAAGGGTGTAGCCACCCTCAGGGACGGTAGCAGTTGGCTACTGCCCTCTGACCCCTGTAACGCCCCTAAGTCTAGTATTTAGGGGCAACCGTGAACCTAGCTCACCAGATTCCTGGTGAACTCAAGAAAAGAAGACACTGAAGCAAGAAGAAAGAAGGACTGCTCAGCCAACCCCCAGCAGAGGAGACTCCAGACACCAATTGACTTGGTCCCAGCCCTACCAGCCTGTCTGCAGCTCCAAAGACTCCTGCTCCAAAAAGGCGACATATCCTGTAGGATCAGTGACCTCTACAAACCCCCAGAGGACTGCCTGCCCACCAGAGGACCAAGATCACAAAGGACTCCAGAACCTCCCTAGATCCGTGAGTCCTGCTCACTCTGCACCTAATGCCCACAGCCCGTGTCCAGGCGGCCCACCAGTCCAGAGAAGGTCTCCAGGTAATTCTGAACTTGTGTCCACCCTGGTTTGAACCCTCCTGGCCAACAGGACAGTGCCAGCAGCCTAAATCAGGAGGACCCCACCCCTGACCACGAGAGAACCGGATGAAGATTCCTGACGCCTAAAGGTACCCCTACACCCGGAGCCCCCAGGCCTTGGGGAATCCAACCACCAGTCAAGCAACATTCAGCAGGCGGCCCTTCTTCTTGTACAGCCTGTAGTTTTACTTAAAACCAGCCTCCTGGACTCCCCTGCAGCATCTTTGTGACCCCCAGTGTCCCCCTATTGAAAAGCATTGGGAGCCTGATGCTCTGTTTGCAACCTGCACCTGGACGACTCTGTGCCGCTGAGGGGGTGTGTTTGAGGCTGACCTGTGCCCCCGCCCCCCTCACCCTGGTGCTCTCCTAAACCCCCAAGGTCTGCGGGTACTTACCTGATGACAGATCCAATTTTGAGTGCCGCCAGTCTCCATAGGAACCCATTTTAAATCTTGTAGCAACTTGAACCCTAACCTGTGGACATCCTAAGCCACGGAAACTGGAACTGCATATCTTTTACCTAACTCGAAAACTGTATTAACTTTTCTTCCCCCTTCCAACTTTTAAAACAGATTATTGCTATTTATTTGAAAACCAGTTAACTTGCCAAATGGTAGCCAAGTGGTGCAGATACATATGCTTCCTACTTACTTGCAAATGTACTTACCTGCAATCAGAATCTTGTGGTTCTAGAAATAAAGTAACAAAATATATTGTTGCTATATAAAAACCATTGGCCTGGAGTTAGTCATTGAGTGTGTGCTTCCTTTATTGCCTGTGTATGTACAACAAATGCTTTGCACTACCTGCTCGACCACACTACTACAAAAGAGAGCATTGGTATTATCTACTTCAGCCTCTGTTAAACCTAGAGGGTCCCCCTGGACGCTGTGCACACTATATCTCATTTTGATATAGTATATACACAGAGCCAGCTTCCTACATTGGTGGATCAGCAGTGAGGTCTATGACTTTGCATTTGAGAACTACTCCGTCAATACCTGATCACATGACTAAATTCCAAAATTGCCTTAAGTTACTTTTTTTTTATTTGGTAATTTTTCTAAATTGTTAAAATTCATGCTAGGGCCTTGGTAAAGTCCCCTTTAGCATTTATTTTTCCAATTTAAAAGTTAGTCTAGTTAGGGGTAAGGTGCTAGAAGTAGGTTTTTAGTTACTAAAAGTAATCCCCAACTTTAGCAACAAACTGAACAGCTCAGAGGAAATGGTTGTGGAGCTCAACCTCAACCCTCACCTCCATCTAGGGATGGGAGAGCTAAGGTCCCTCTGCAGACAGAAAAACATTAAAACAGGTTCCAACCCTACCAACGTGAAGCTCCAGGAGCTCTTGGCAGAGTACACAAGGGAACACCCTCCTGAGAAGGGAGACCTCCCCTAAGATAGGGAAGATGTTACGCATCAGGAGAATTAACTCCCCCTCCTCACCTAACAGGGTCACACAGCCCCTATCTCCAAGGATAGTGCTCACAGGACCTGTATCTTCCACAGGGGAGTCCAGTTCCTTTGGGAACATTGAAGGCAGCCTCAATGAAGAGGACCTCCTTTTAGCAAGGATGGCCAAAAGACTCGCTTTGGAGCAATAGTTCCTAGCTCAAGAAAGGGAGAGAGCAATAATGGGCTTAGTGCCCATTAATGGTGGCAGCAATTTAAATAGGGTCAGAGAGCATTTTGATGTCCTAAAAATACCCAAAAGGAATTGTCTTTAAATATGAAGAAGGTGATGACATCACCAAGTAGTTTACAGCTTTTGAGAGGGCTTGTGGAACCAGAAAACGTCGCAAATCTCATAAGGGAGTGTAGGGATGGGTTCCTCACACTCACTGAGGCAGATGGTGAAACCTATGACCACATGAAGGCTACCCTGATTGAGGGCTTTGGATTCACCACTGAGAATTCTAGAATTAGGTTAAGAGGGGGCTCACAAAATCTTGAGTCAGTCCTGGGGGTTGATTTTGCAGACTACTCAGTGAAAACACTAGATGGCTGGATAACTTGCAGTGGAATGCATGACTGTGATGGGCTTTATAATTTGTTTATGAAAGAACATCTTTTAAGTAACTGCTTCAATGAAAATTTGCATCAATATCTTGTAGACCAAGGTCCAATTTCTCCACATGAATTGGGAAAAGAAGGCAGACCATTGGGTCAAGTTTAGGGTGACCAAAACATCCACTGGGGGTGACCAAAAGAAAGGGGTTACAAAGCCTCTCCCAGAGGAAGGGTGGCGAGACACCTAAGGATAAAAGTATTGAGTCTTCTCAAGGGATCCAAATACCTGCACAGGAGGGTGGGCCCTGAGCCTCCTTACAATCTTCACAGGGGTACAAGGACAAGAACTTTGATCCCAAAACAAAACAGCCTGGTGTTTCAACTGTAAACAGCATGGTCACCAAACTGAAGGCTTGGCCTCTCCCAAAAAGAATCCCCCTAGCACTGCACCAGTTAGCACTGGTATGCCAGTCTCCAGGTGAGCTCAACAGTGTGCCCAGAGCAAATCAGGGTTCACACTGAAGCTACTTTATTCTCTGACAGTGAAGTAGATGTTACTACTTTTGCTGTCTGGTCCCCTAATATGCAAAAATACAGACAAAATCCCTTGATTAATGGGACAAAAGTAGAATCCCTGAGGGATACAGGTGCCAGTGTCACCATGGTGACAGAACAACTGGTTTCCCCAGGACAGTATTTGGCTGGACAAACTTATCCAGTTACCAGTGCTGACAACGTAACTAAGGGCCATCCCATGGCTATGGTGACCTTAGAATGGGGATGGGTTACTGGCTTGAAACATATATTGATCTCTTCTACAATCCCAGTGGAATGCTTGTTAGTGAATGATCTGGAGTCCTCAGTTTGGGCTGAGGTATAACTCAAAACCCATGCAGCCAACTGGGAATCCCTGAACTGGTGTGTGTTAAAACTAGAGCACAAAGTCGAGCATAGGGAGAAAAAGAAGAGTTGGAGTCTGGAATAATGGGCCAACCTTCCAGGAGAAAGGGCAAGAAGGCTGGGGGACCGGCTTCTGAGCAACAAAAGAAGCAAGACTCCTCGTCTCAGGAAGATGTCTTATTCTCTGAGAGAACTGAGTCCATGGAGCTGGATCTTTACAAGGTAGAGCTCTTGAGCACAGGGGGACCCTCAAGGGAACAGCTGAGCCAGGGACAAATGACATGCCCCACTCTTTTAGGCCTGAGGCAGCATGCAGCTGCACAGGAAAAGGGAGAAGTCAGTGGCTCCCACAGGGTCTATTGGGAAGATGGGCTCCTACACACTGAGGCTAGAGAACCCAAACCTGGTGCAATCAGGAGAGTGGTAGTGCCTCAGCAGTTTAGGGAGTTTATCCTATCCTCACTTTGGCCCATGACATCCCCCAAACTGGGCATCTGCGTATATACAAAGATTTGGTATATGCTTGTAAGCCATTTCTACTGGCCTAATATGTCTCAGAAGGTGAAGGAGTTTTGTAACTCCTGTGTCACCTGCCAAGCCAGTGGTAAGGCACGTGGCCACCCAAAGGCCCCCCTAATTCTACTTCCTGCAGTGGGGTTCCCTTTGAAAGGGTTGGTGTGGACACTGTGGGTCCACTCGAACCACCCACAGAAATCAATACATATTGGTAGTAGTGGATCATGCTACTGGATATCCCAAAGCAATTCCCCTTAGGTATACTACAGCTCCTGCAGTAGCCAAGGCCCTCATTGGTATTTTTACCAGGGTAGGGTTTCCTAACGAGGTGGTTTCTGACAGGGGTACAAACTTCATGTCAGCTTACCTAAAACACATGTGGAATGTGTGTGGGGTGACTTAGAGGTTCACCACACCATACAATCCACAAAACAATCGACATTTTGAGAGATTCAAGACATTGAAGGGCATGATCAAGGGGCTCTGTGAAAAACTCAGGAGATGGGATGTCCTCCTGTCATGGTTGCTTTCCACCTACAGAGAAGTGCCTCAGAAGCGAGTAGGGTTTTCCTTCTTTCAACTTCTGTTTGGCCACCCTGTTTCAACAAGACATTGAAGGGCATGATCCCTTAAAAACTCAAAAGTAGATGGGATGTCCTACTGTCATGCTTGGTTTTTGCATAAAGAGAGGTGTCTCAGAAGGGAGTAGTGTTTTCCCCCTTTGAACTTCTGTTTGGCCACTCTGTTAGGAGACCACTTGCACTTGAAAAAGAAGGGTGTGAGAGACCTCTTCATGAGCCTAAACAAGATGTGGTGGACTGTGTGCTTGGCCTCTGCTCAAGGATGGCTGAGTACAAGAAAAGGCATCCAAAAACCTTGAGGCCAGCCAACAGCTCCAGTAGCAGTGGTATGACCAAAGGTCTGCATTGGTGGAGTTTAAACTGGGGCAGAAGGTATGGGTTCTGGAGCCTGTGGCTCCCAGGACAGATGGAGTGCCGTTGGGTGGTGTCATTCCACAAACTTCCACGCCAGAAGCGCAGAGCTATGGAAAGAACCAACAACTTGTCTGTGCATAAACTAGGGCCCTGAAAGGGATAATCCCTGACCCTATTAGACTTGTCCGAAGAGCAGGGAGGCATGGGTGGGTGTAAGGAATCTGCAGCTAGATAGGACCTCTACCAGATAATGCATTACCGAAGGTAAGTAACTTATTCATCTGATAGAGACTTCTAGCTGCATATTCCTTACCTTAGAATAGATACTCAAGCCATAACATCCTGGCAGTGGGCTGTGGACAGACCTTCTTTTCACTAAAAAGACCCGATGGCGCATGCATGGATATTGATCACAAAAGTTCCTGATTCCAAGCTGACGCTGTGGAATTCTAAGGTAATGGATCTGCAGCTAGAAGTCTCTATCAGATGTTTTTATTAAGAGGAGGTTACTCTCCAGAAAGGAGCATTGGAGTGCCATAGAGAGGGAGGCCTTTGCTGTGGTTTGGTTCCTGATAAAGTTGGGACCATGCTTGTTTGGTACTCACTTTGTGAAAACTGACCACTGACCTCTCAGATGCCTAATGCAAATGAAATGTGAGAACCCTAAATGTTTGAGGTGATCCCTCTCACTACAGGGAATGGAATTTCAGTGGAAAACACGAACCTGGGACTGCCCATGCCAATGCAGATGGCCTTTCCAGGTTATCCTACTTAGATAATGAAGACTCTTTTGGGAAAGGTTAGTCTCATCCTCTTTTATTTGGGAGGGTGTTGTGTAGGAATGTGCCCCTTTTGGCATGGTTACCCTCCGACTTTTTGCCTGATATTGATGCTGACTTGCTGGGATCTTGCTAACCACGGCTCATCACTAGTCTTCTTTCCCTAAAACCGTATAATTGTTCCCACAATTGGCACACAGCTAAGTCCCTTGTAAAAGGTGCCAGTGGTACCAAGGGCTCTGTGACCAGGGAGGGTCCCTAAGGGCTGCAGCATGTATTATACCACCCTAAGGGGGACCCCTCACTAAGCACAAGTACACTGCCATTGCAGCTTGTGTGTGCTGGTGAGGAGAAAAAGGTAAGCTCAACATGGCATTCCTCTCAGGATGCCATGTACACCAACTACTGCCTGTGGCATAGGTCTAGCAGGCCTTACAGCCCAAAGGCAGGGTGCACTATACCACAGGTGAAGGTACAGCTGCACGAGCAATATGCCCATACAGTGTCTAAGTCCATTCCGAGACATTATAAGTGCAGTGTGGCCATATAAAATACATGGCTAGGGAGTTTGTCATTACAAACTCCACAGCTCCATGATGGCTTCACTGAGAACTTGGAATTTTGGTATCAAACTTCTCAGCACAATAACCCCACACTGATGCCAGTGTTGGATTTATTGTACAATGCACCGAGAGGACATCTTAGAGATGTCCCCTGTATTTTAGCTAAACTGTATTTGAAAATTGCACTGTCAACATTTAAAACAGATTATTGCTATTAATTTGTAAACTGCATAACTTGCCAAATGGAAGGCAAGTGGTGTTGACACATATGATTGCTACTTACTTGCAAATGTACTTTCCTGCAATCAGAATCTCGTGGTTCTAGAAATAAAGTAACAAAATATATTTTTGCAATATAAAAACCATTGGCCTGGAGTTAGTGTGTGCTTCCTTTGTTGCCTATGTGTGTAGAGCAAATGCTTTGCACTACTCTCTGATAAACCGAACTGCTCGACCACACTACCACAAAAGAGAGGATTAATATTATCTACTTTAGCCTCTGTTAAGCCTCTGGGGAACCCCTGGACTCTGTGCAGACTCTATCCCATTTTGATATAGTATATACACAGCCAGCTTCCTACAAGCTCTCTTTCAGCTTGTTGGATCAGAAACGCTGCCAACGCCAGGCTGCCTGGTGGCGGGAGCCTGGTTGTTGCGGCGTTTCCTCTGTGGCGGTTCTGCCACGTTCATTATGTGGAGGTCTGGACCACCATGCCGTTGGCGGAATTTACCACCACCGCCGGCATGGTGGCCCAGACCGCCATGTTAGTAATGACCACCTGTATGTGATCAAATGTACTAGATCTGTACTGGTGTTTTGGCTTAGAACGAACGATGAACATATTTTTAACTCAATAGCCTTATATCTATGGGCAGTATGGCACCATATAAGGGAACTGCCAACCGTTGTGGAAAATTGGCCAAGTGTCAGTTGGAATATACACTGTTGTGGAATGTACACTGTCCATGGCATTCCCTTTAAATTGCAAATATTGAAGGAACCATTTTTAGCCAAATCTAAACTACTGCTGTGCACTTGCACTTTGTCAGGAAGTTAACAGGCATCTATAGGGCAACAAGGCATTTCTGTTTGTATTTTATAGGTAGACATGTCAAAAATAAAATTGCTGCTTAATGTGTTTTAACGTATTTATTAAATATATTAATTATTATTAGATGACTGAAATCTGAAACAATAAAGATTCTTTTTGTCAGTTACCAAAGAAAAACTTCAATGAACAATGAATGACGCTGGCACAGACCTATCACCTGACACCACTTATTATGTACCTGTCACTGATGCATGCAAAATCTGCACAGGACAAGATGTAAACGTCCTCAAAATGCAATGGGCTAAGCCAAAATATGATAATTATTCCAATGCCTGAAAAGGACTAAAAAAGCCAATGAATGACCTAAAGAACTAATTACTTACCTTCGGTAATGGATTACATGGTAGAGACACATTCTAGTTGCAGATCCCTTACCTTAGAATTTTCCCCAGGCGTCCGTCTGGATCCGCAGATTTTTCTTCAAGCAGTACCCCTGCCATTGTTAGGTGGAGTCGTTGACTATGTGTCTGTCGTTAGCATTGTGGTCGCTGGATATGTCGGCGCGGGTCGTATATAAGCGCCACTCAGGCACGTTAACGCCAGTTTCTTTTCACGACTTTCCAGGCCAGAAGAATAAAGCCATGAAGAACACTGATGCTGGTATGCCAGAACTAGGGCCCTGAAAGGGAAGTCTCTGTCCCTAGAAATCATTTTGCAGAGTGGAGAGGATGGGGGAGTCGGTAAGGAATCTGCAAATAGAATATGTCTCTACCAGATAATTTGTTACTGAAGGTAAGTAACTTGTTCATCTGCTAGAGACTTCTAGTCGCAGATTCCTTACCTTAGAATAGATACCAAAACAATACCATCCCCGGAGGAGGGACTGTGAACTAAGATCATACTAGGAAGTCTGCAGGACCGAACAGGCAAAGTAAATGTCCCTTTGGATCTGACTGTCCAGAGAGTAGTGTTTGGTAAACATGTGCAAGGAGGCCCACGTTGCTGCCTGACAGATGTCCAGGCCTGGAACTCTGCGTGCTAACACAGTGGTTGCAGCTGTGGGTTGTGTAGAGTGAGCGTGCAAGCCCTCCGGGGGTTGCTTTTTAGCCAGTGTGTAGCACATTTTAATGCAGAAAACAACCCATCTAAAGATGGTTCTCTTCTGCACAGCCCGACCTTTCTTCACACTCACATAACCCACAAAGAGTTGATCATCCACCCAGAACTTTTTAGTACGATCAAGATAAAACACCAATGTTCTTTTTGGGTCCAGGTGACGGAGTCTCTTCTCTTTCTTTAAAGGCTGTGGGGTGTGTAAAAAGTAGATAAAGGGGGTCATTACGACATTGGCGGACGGCTACCGCCGCCTGCCAAGCGGTAACCGCCGTGCGGCCGCCAATGCAGCCGCACTCCCGCGGCCCCCATTACGACATTCCCGCTGGGCCGGCGGGCGCAAACCAAGTTTGCGCTCGCCGGCCCAGCGGGGATGAGGCCGCAACATAGGAGCCGGCGGTGTTGCGGCCGTGCGACGGGTGCTGTTGCACCCGTTGCGCTTTTCGATAGCAGACAGTGAAAAGCTGTCCGGGGCCCTGTTAGGGGGCCCCAGGACACCCCTTACCGCCAGCCTCTTCCTGGCGGTGCAAACCGCCAGAAACAGGCTGGCGGTAGGGGTGTCATAATCCCCAGGGCAGCGCTGCCCTGGCGGATTATCACCGCCGGGGCTAAAACGGCAGGAAACCGCCACGGTCATAATAAGGGCCTCCGTACCGCCAGCCTGTTGGTGGTACGGACGCTACATTACCCCTGGCGGTGTCGTAATGACCCCCAAAGTGATGTATTAGTCAGCATGAAATGGTGTGATCACCTTGGGTATAAAAGAAGCCCTGGTACAAAGCACCACCTTGTCAGAATGGATGGAGATGAAAGGTAGCTTCAAGAAAAGAGCCAGCAGCTCACTCACTCTGCGGGCAGAGGTGACAGCTACAAGGAAGGCTGTTTCCAGAGTAAGCTGGCGAAGTGGGCAATTGGGAAGGGGCTCAAAAGGAGAACATATCAGAAAAGTAAAAACTAAGTTAAAAGCCAATTGGGGAATTATGAACGGAGCTGGGGGGAACAGATGGGTAAGACCCTTAAGAAATCTTCCAACAATTAGCGATTTAAACAAGGAGGGTTGTTCAGGCAATCGGAGAAAAGCCGAGATGGATGACAAAAAACCCTTAAGCGTACCGAGGGCAGGGCCCTGCTGGGTCAAAGAAAGAACAAACAAAAGAACCTCACAAAGAGGGGCAGAGAGGGGGGTCATCAGACTTGTCTGTACACCATGCCACAAATTTGTTTCAACAACAGGTGTATACCATTTTGGTGGAGTGGCGTCTGGCTGCCACGATAACATTACAGACTTCAGGCAGAAGGTCAAAAGCTGTCAACTGCTGCCGCTCAATCTCCACACATGAAGGCTGAGACTGGACAGGTTCGGTTGGAGAACGGTTACCTGCTTCTGCGACAGAAGATCCTCCAGAAGACGCAGTCCGATCAGAGGATCGATGGCCATGTTCAATAGCTAGAGGTATCAGACTCTTTGTGCAAAGTCCAGAGCCACAAGAATGACTTGGGTCAGTCGTTCTTGAACTTCTTGAGAACTCTGAGCAAGTGATATTGGCAGAAAGGCGGAAAGGACTCCTGAGTTCCACTTGAGCCGAAAAGCGTCACGGAGGGAGTGCCTCCTTGGAAACTTCAACGTGCAAAACTGCTGACATTACGCGTTCGATGCAGAGGCTAACATATGTCACCAAGGCTCTCCCCACTGCTGAAAGAGACTTTGCACCCCCTCCGGATGGAGATGCCAGTTATGATCGACCAGGCATTGATGGTTGAGTTTGTCCACTATGGCGTTCAGAGAACCCGCCAGATGTTGAACCACCAGGGTTATGCCCTGATGCTCCAGCCATGTCCAGAGGGGCAGAGCCTACTGACAAAGGGTCCACAACCCCACCTCGCCTTGCTTGTTGCAGTACCACATGGCAGTGGTGTTGTCCGTGAACAGCTGCACCACTTTCCCCTTGAGAGAGGGGAGGAATGCTTTCACTGCTAGCCTAATCACCCTAAGCTCCAAAAGATGATATGGAACTCGTACTCCGACGGAGACCAAACACATCTGATCTTCGTCTCTCCCATGTGGCGGCCCAATTCCAGGAGTGACAAATCTGTCACTACAGTCAGATCTGGTGGGAGAGGGATCTGCCTTTGACCCAATCACACTTCAAAAGCCACCATGGCAGATCCTGCGCAGTCCCATCCGAGATCTGCTCTATGTCAGAGAGATTCCCCTGATGCGCCCAATGGAAATTCAGGTCCTGCAGAGGAGCCCACATATGCCATTTGGAATGTGTCATCAGCAGCATGCAGGAGGCCATGAGGCCCAGCAGGAGGTCTGCCATAGTCTGGAGGTGGGAGACAACAGCCCTGGTTGAGCGCACCTTCAACAGCCAGTTGTCAAAGTAGGGGAAGACTGAAACCACCAATCTGCGCATGTGAGCTGCAGCCACCGCCATCGCTTTGGTGAGCACATGAGGAGCGCTCGTGAGGCCAAAGGGGAGCACTGTAAATTGAAAATGCTTGTGACCTACCACGAACCACAAGTAACATCTGGGGGCAGGCAGGACGGGAATATGGAAATATGAGTCCTGCAAGACCAACGCTACCATCCAGACTCGTGGGACCAGGGCAAGGAGGACTTGAGACAGAGTGAGCATTTTGAACTTCTCCTTCCTGCGGAAGAGATTGAGGGACCGGAAGTCTAGGATAGGGCGGAGGCCCCAGTTCTTTTTGGGCACCAGAAAGTAGCAGGATAACAACCACAGCCTACATCTGGCACAGGGACCCTCTTTATGGCCCCCTTGCCCAAGAGAGCTGTAACCTCTTCGCGGAGAAGTGCTAGGTGATCCTCCACCATCTCATCATAGGATGGTGGCATGGATGGAGGGGTAGTCTCCAAGAGGAAGGGAGAAGCCCCTTTGGACTATTTGCAAAACTCACCTGCCTGATGTGATGGTGTGCCAGTGAGGCAGGTGATGGTGAATACTGCTGCCGATTGGACCCTGGTGGGGAAGCGTCAGATTGGGAAGGTTTGGAGGCTCGGGGAGGAGTGGTGGACTGGCTAGACTGCTGTCTTACGGATCCACGAGGATGCTGGATTCCACGTCCCTGGCCACATAGAGGCTGGGCAGCATGTGCCACACGGCGGCTGGCGGGCAACAAACGTGGCTGAGCATCCCTTCCATAGCCACAAAAGAGGCAAAAAGCAGATTGAGAAGGGGTAGGTAGCAGCCAAACGACCAAGGAACCGGGCCATTGCCCAAGACTACTTAAAGCGCTCGAACAACACGTCTGCTTTGTTTCCAAAAAGACAGGTGCCATCAAAGGGCATGTCCATCAGTGTAGAATGGACATCCCTGGAAAACTCAGATGTCCTTAACCGGGAGCGATGCAGTTGTGTTCCATACACCACAGACACATGAGGTGCAGATGCGTCACAGACATCATCCGGTGCTGCAAGGCTTGAAGCAGATCTCCCGCGACAACATCCTTGTTGCACCAAGAAGTCAAACATCTTCAACAAAAGGTCAAAAGGCCAGTCAAAAAGTGACTGTAGTTGTAGATCTCTTCGGATCTGCGCGTAGGCTGGCACAGAAAGAAAAGAGCTGATTTCAGCGCACCAGGGTGGCACCTATGTATAACCTGAGATGTCATATCTAGTGACCACAACACCAATGACGGTTGCGGAGTCGAGGGGTACTGCTTGAAGAAAAATCCCTGCATCCAGACTAACACCTGTGGAAAATTCTAAGGCAATGAATCTGCAACTAGAAGTATCTCTCAAATGCCCCTTTCAGACGGCCTGGGTGTGTGTGTGTTTGTGTGTGTATATGTCTGTCTGTGTGTGTGTTGCATGTGCACATGAAATCCTTTAAATTTCAGATAATACTATCATGGCGAGAGAAATACGTTTTGTGGTGATTCATCTCAAATATTTTTATTCTTTTTAGAGAAAGTTTCAAAGAGATTCCGCCCTCTGATGACTATTCATTCTATATCAGATCATTCCAGATTAACCAGACGGCTATACTTTAGTATGTAAGCAAGTAAGCACACCCAAGTAATAATATCCTAAGTCCTTTAAATTTGAATGCGGACTGAAATATATATTTGTAACTTCAAATGAGGCAATACATTGTATGTCTGCTTGTAAAACACGAAATGCCATATCAGCGAATCCAGTAGTAAGCCAATCTACTGTAAGTATAAGACTGTATAATTACCCCCTTAACATGTCCTCATTTACAGTGATTTACATATAAAGCACTAGCTTCACATATCAGAAAGCGTAGGTTAAAAACAAACTTACTAGACACTGAGCAGTGTCTGAAAACTATATAGGAATATAGATTAAAGAGAATGCTTTATTAGAGTAAACTACAAGGAATACCTTAATTAACGGGAGAGCAGGCAATGAATATTGTCTGAAAAAAACATCACTTACAGCTTTTGGACTTCAGGCCACAGTGTGTTCTGTAGCAGATGATCTTCGGTAGGAGGTTCTACAATAAAAGATATGTTATTTAAAGGAGACGTACATGTCCTAAAATCAAAGTCCAATACAGCTGGAAATACCCTAAAAAGAATTTACTGTGGGCTGAATTTCTTTATTGCTATGAGAATAGGCAACACTAACTTTCTTAGCTTTACCTTATTACCTAAGAATATGCAGTATTGCCGGGCTTTTACAGACAACAAAAAAACCATAAAAACTCATTAAGGTGATTTTTTTGTTGTTGTGTGAACCCACAGTAATGTTTCATAAAGTACAGGACAATAAACATCATGGCCTTGCACATTAAAATAAGTGGTGCCCAATGGATTACAAAAATAGTAAGTTATTTGGGTAAGGCAGGGAACAGTCTGGCCCTCTAGAACAGTGATTCTAAAACCTACATACCAAATATCCCTAGGGGTCTGTGAGCCCTACTTAGGAGATCTGAGACTGTGTTATAAAATTGAATAATATTAAAATTACTACATTGAAATTAACAAAGTATATACAAATAAAGAAGCAAAATTAAAATTATGAAACCTTTTTCTATATTTGATTGTGAATTTATCAAAATATTCAACATTTGTTTGGAGTCTAGTTTTTGTATTGTTTTGCAGTTTAAATTATAGAAATTGGTAGGCCGGCAGTTCGACCCCAAACATGTACCCACCTAACTCTTGGGAGTTTACATAATATATTATTTGCAGAATCTAGCTACTTCCTCAGTGTTTCCTTCTATATTCTCTGAAGGTGCTTTTATTAATTAGAAAATAATGTTCACCACAAAGTCGCCAATGTACATTACTCTGCCTATGCCTACTTACAAAGACATCCATTTTAAATTTGCTGAAAAAAGTGACTTTTACAATTGCATGAACACGTTTCCTACATGCAAATTTCTATTCAATGTTTTTCATTTTCATAAAACAGACTACACGGGATTCATTTTAGGGTATTGTGTTCTTGTACTGAATAAAATGCATTTACTTGTGTGCTTTATGAGAAAGCCAAATTGGAATGTTCTAGCATTTTGTATTATTAAAGCCCTTTTGCCTGGGCCTTTTTAATGCTGTATTTACTTTGTAAGTTGTTAAGTTTGTAAAAAGATTTGCTTGCTATTACAGGCATCACAAAATGTTACTTATTTCATATTTCATTTTTTATGAAAAGTCATTGGTTGTTGTCACTAATGCTTCATTTCACACAGTGTTAATGTCACTGTATGAAACTTAAAAAATGCGCCTTTTCTGGTAGATGGGCCTGCGCTTTTCCTTGCTTTTTTAAATAAAACTTTTTATTAATTTTTTACCAGAGAGAAAAAAAAAGGTTCTGCACCAGGCATTCAAAATATACAATAAATAATTGCATCATCCTCAATATCATTAACCTGTTACATAAAGGCCGGTGGGTCATGAAACCAGTGCCAGCAGGGTCTCCGCATGTCTCAGTTCCAAAAGAGCATATCTCATTATCCATCGTCCATGGCCTAGCTGGACACGGTTCAATATATCCCCCCTTGATGTGCTGACCAGTCTTTCCAGATCTTGAAATAATTAAAGGGACTCCCCCAGCCAGGTAAATTGGGCTTTCAAGGCCCATGCCCTTCGCACACCCCTCCCAGGACGGGCCCTCTACGCTCTTCTATGCCCTCGCTATGTCATGCTTTGCCACAAGCAGTCACAACCATAGTAACACCCTTTGCCATCTGTTAACCTCCATAACTTCAGCAACGTTTAAAGAAAATAAATTTGGGTGTCAGGTACGCCCCCAGTCCCAGCACCGTCCCTAGAGTCCCCAGCACTCTCTTTCAGAAATGGACCCGTGCCGGACAGCCCCAGAAGGTGTGCAGTAGGTCTCCATCTGCCAGCCTGCAGCACAGACAACTCCGCGAATCTATGAATCCCATCTTAAAGAGGCAAGTTCGCGTGAGGTATGTGCAGTGCAGTAGCTTAAGCTGGATTAGATGGAATTGTTTTGCCACCACTGCTTCCTTTGGAGCCGCCACCACCTCCCTCCAGCCCCATCATCAAGCTTGCCCAGGTCTCTAGACCAAGTCTCCCTCACGGCCACCATGGGGTCAGGTTGCTGGTGCGGCAGCAGTGCACGATTCAAGACCAATGGTTAGTGTGATTTAATTTCAGTTAGTAATACATTTGCCTCTACAGGTGAATATTCAGGGATTTCAGCATCTACAGGCAAGTGAGGGCATGTTGGAGCATGAAGTTAGAGAAAGAACTGAGAGCAATGTATTTGATACTTCTCTTGCATTGCCAAAAAAACTTTAATGGAGCCATCTGTAAGAATATCCCCCTGTGTTGTAATGCCAATGGAATCCCACCTGACAAAGCCCCATAGCGCAGGCACCTGGGGAAGTCTAATCCAGTGGTTCCCAACCTGTGGTCCGGGGACCCCTGGGGGTCCGTGACTGCTCAGAAAATAAATTAAAATTAACAGATTAGGTCCCCAGCTTTCACATCAGCCGTTCAAACCACCCTGCAGATGTCGAGACCTCCTTCCAGACTCCTCCATGCTAACTAGTTACGCGACCCCCAACTGTTTTGATGGATTATGAGTTTTAGTATTAAAATTTTAAAAAAAGTTTTTTTTCATGAATCAGTTAGACGGAGACGCAATTAAGATTTGAATTACAATATGTTACTTTTGCAAACATTATTAAAACTCCAGAAAGAGAAATTGTATATTTAACCTGTATCTTATTCAGTGTTATGCTTCTATTATCTTTTTTTGTCCTGTCTTGTGTGACACTTTGTCTTTGTCTATTCATTGTATATACGTGTAGGTATATTTAAATAAATAAGTGTTTGTCTTCCCCTGTGAATATGTAAATATCTATATATCTAATTTGTGACTATGGTGTTCTGTCGTTGTTGTACATACATATGTAATAAATATAATTTTCTGTATTTTTGTTATCATTATTTTTCTTGGTTGTTCTGTATTGTGGACAACAGTGAACATTAGTTGTAGCTCATTTCTCTTCTCTTGTACTCAAGTATTTTCCCTGGATGGGCTACTTATTACACCAGGGACCCTCGATAGTCTTTTCTCCTTCCAGACTGTCAACACCACCTTGTAGGATTGGGAAGACTGTGTGGCAAGGCACCACCATACAGCAAGTGAAGGAGATTGTCACGTCCCATGACCTAAACCTCTGTTGCATATGCCAGATCAAGGAACAGATTCCAGTAAAGGAAAACTAGGAGATGCGCCGCTCTGTAATACTGCAATAAATCCGGGGTAGTCCCCCTGAAAAGTGGGCCGGCAGCACCTTGCAATTGCAATGTGAGGCATCCCACCACACCACAGGAGTTCCCGCAACAACACACTGGACTTAGCAAAGAACGTTTCCACACTAGGAAGAGGACGTTCTAGAGTTGACACAGGAGTCGTGGTAGTGAGACCGTTTTAGGGATGGCTGATCTGCCTAACAGGGATAAAGGAAGCAATCTTCAGAATTTTATATCATAAGTCAACCACTCCAACTAGGAGCTGAGGTTACGTTTGTAAGCTACAGCACTGTCTTCAGTAACATACACCCCAAGATATTTGAATCCCTGCAGAAGGACTCACAAATCCTTGGCCAGGGCATGTCTGTTGGACAGTGGGCTATGGGGTAAATGGACAATTATGCCGTATTGATACATATATCCGAATATGCCCCGAAGATGGACTGTATCTGTAAGACTGTGGGTCCAGAGCTGTGAGGATCATTCACAAAAAGCAAGACATCGTCCACATACATAGAAGTTCTATCACTCACTGTCGGGGACCAGTGAAACCCTAGAAACAGGGTGCCTGCCCCCATCCACGGTGACAAGGGCTCTATTGCCAAGGCAAAGAACAGGGACGATAGTGGACATCCCTGTTAAGTTCCCCTCTCTAGGGGGAACTAGGGAGAGGTGGAAGCGCCAATCCAGACCCTAACTTGCAGACTGGTGTAGAACAATCAAATGTACCCAATGAATCTGGGCCCAAATTGGAAATATGCGTCAGCAGGGCAAAGTGATATCCCCAGTCCAACAAGCTGAATACCTCCTGGAAGTCGACAATAAGCAACACCTGATGCCTCTCCAGACCAGCACTCAAATCAAGGCCATTATGGACCCTTACAAATATTATGTCTAGCAGCTCATTAGGGCATAAACCCCGATTCGTCCCGATGGATCAATTTGTCAATCACCCTCACTAACCTATTTTCCAGCGCTTCAGACCATATGTTGACTTCTATGTTTAACAGCAAAATAGGCCAGTAGTCCTCGCAGCATTTGCTACCAAGGGCCGGCTTTGGAATCACCACAATATCTGCTGTCGAGAAGTCTCCTGGCAACCTTCCCCTCTTCAGACCCTTCTGGAATGTCTGCATCAGTAATGGGCCCACTTGTGGACACAGGAGCCTCTAAAACTCCACCAGGTACCTGTTTGAGCCTGGCGTCTTTCCGGGTTTAAGCTGAGAGAGGGCCGTCCCTAGCTCCTCAGGACTGATGTCAGCTTCCAACAGTTCCTTATTCACATGTCTTAGCCTGGGCACAGGCACGTCAACAATAAAATGTTGCCTGTCTACCTGACGGACCTCCGAATGTAGACCGTACAAGTGCTGATAATATGCAGCAAAGGCATGTGCTTTGTTGTCACTGCTAGTAATATGATTGCTGTAGTCATCTTCAATATAGAAGATAGGGTGTCCAGAATCAGGGGGTGTGCAGAGCCCGTGGAGGGTCTTACTGGCCTTCTTTCCCCACTGATAGATCCGACTACGTGTGGCTAGCCATGCTGCTCAGGTTTCCTGCCCGGGACTCAGGACCAGATATTGTTTCATGGGATTTCCCTCACTGTCCCTTATTGTAACTTATGATCTCCCTTTCAGAAGGGCCTTCATAGCGTCCCAGAGAACGCCCTGAGAGCTCACTGAGCCCCGATGTTCTGTCAGGTAACGTTTGACCATCTGATGACAGGCGTCATGGGATATGCCATAGTGCAGGCACCAGGCACCAGGCACCAGGCACCAGGCACTCAAGCACCAGCCCACTACAGGTTTCGGGGACCCCAAGCAAGAGTTAATTGAACAGGTGAATGATGTGATAAGCCTCGTGCCAGAATTTGTGAGTTGAGGACCCTGTTACTCTCAGCTCAGGAGAGAAGAAAGTAATTGATTCGAGAGAAAGACTTATGTACATCGGAAAAAAAAGTGTAGCTTCGCTCAGAATGATGATGTGTCTGCCACACATCTAGGATTATTTGCTTATGTAAGAAGGCCTGGAGATAGGAAGCTCTAGAAACTATAGGCACTCTCCCTGCAATTACTGATGAAAGAGGCAAAGAGAAAATTAAAGATGCCAAAACTGAGAAAAACAATGAGACGGAAAAGAATGATAGTGATTCTGAAGTGAGATCACCTCCATATAACAAGGCTCATGTGCAACCAGAGGTAGAGGAGATACGAGCAGGACAGCTGAGAGACAGGAGAGATGAGACAGAATCCAATTAGTCTTCACAAAGTGAGAAGAAGTGGTGGAGATTAATACATTCAATCTCAAAGGGGATTTGCATATTTTGGCAGAAACAGAAAATTATGATGATAAAATGTCAATGTATAAGAAAAATGAATTGGCCTTTTTGTGCGCAGGAGCAAGATTCCGTGCTCACCATGCATTTGAGAAACATAAGGAATTGGGTAAAGAATTGGAACTGGATTAAGAAGCAAAGACAATTCCTCAGTCATACAAGATAGGGATGAGTGCAAATTAATTAATGAATCAGAGTCTCAGAACAGTGCAAAAAAATCTTATAGAGCTATTAGACGGCATTAAAAAAATGGGAGGATGTGACAGGTTTTCGAGAACAATGGACGGAACCACCTGATAAGTCTGGGGTTTGAAAAAAAAAGTACAAGAAAGAAAAGTGTGAGCGATTCTTAATATGAAGTAGTTGTTGAAAAAGAACTTCAGGTGAGTGAAGTGCAAGGAGGAGCATATGTGCAAGTCAAGGAGTTATTTTTACACATTTAGAAAGAACTTGCTGAAGTTCAGAGAGGGCCCAAAAGAGGTATAAAGATTGTGACCAATATCATATAGCCATTACATTACAAGTCTCAGTATATAAGTAGCAATGCATCCCATAAGAGACATATTCCATTATACATCATTTTGGGGATTAGGACAAAACCACCAAAGAAATAATAATAGTTAAGACACCTAGAGTGGGCATAGGATGTTGATTAATTACCCCCCATAGGGCACACAGCAGAATTACCCCCTTAGTAACTTGTACCATTTTCACTCCACATTTGGCATACTGGTACCCCCATGTAAGTCCCTAGTTTATAGTACATAGGTACCTAGGGCATTGGGGTACCAGGGGATTCCAATGGGCTGCAGCATGTATTATGCCACCCATGGGGAGCCCATGCAAATTTTTCTACAGGGCTGTCATTACAGCCTGCGTAAAAGAGAGCATGCACCCTTTTTCACTACCAGGTCACTGCAAGTCACCCCTATGGCAGGCCCTCTTAGCCCAGAGGGCAGGGTGCAAGTACCTGTGTGTGAGGACACCCCTGCACTAGCCCCCACAAACTCCAGCTACATTTTCCTGGACTTCGTGAGTGCAGGGATGCCATTTAATGCGTTTACTGGACATAGGTCACTACCTATGTCCAGCTACATAATAGTAACCTAGGATTGTTTGGGATCAAACATGTCGGAATCATACCCCAATACTGTTGCAAGTATTGGAAGTATGACTCCATGCACTCTGGGGGCTCTTTAGAGGAGCCCCAGCATTGCTACCACCAGACTTACAGGGTTTTCTAGGCAGCCCAAGCTTCTGCCACCCCTCAGACAGGTTACTGCCCTCCTGCTGCTTGATCTGATCAAGCCCAGGAAGGCAGAAGAAAGGATTTCCTTTGGGAGGGGGAGGTAAGACCCTCTCTTTTGGAAATACGTGTGATTGGCTTGGGAGGGGTAGCCTCTCTAAGCCACTGGTATGCTTTGAAAGGCACATTTGGTGTCCTCCGTGCATGAACCAGTCCACACCGGTTCAGGGACCCCCAGTCTGTGCTCCGCTACGAAACTGGGCAAGGGAAAGGGGAGTGACCACTCCCCTGTCTATCATCACCCCAGGGGTGGTGCCCAGAGCTTCTCCAGAGGGTCTCTAGGTTCTGCCATCTTGAATCCCAGGTTGGCAGGGACCTCTGGGAGCATCTGAGTGGCGAGGCCAGGCAGGTGGCGTCAACGCCCCCTCCTGATAGGTGGTCACCTGGCTGGCTGACCAATCCCCCTTTCAGGGCTATTTAGGGGCTCTCAATTGGGTGGGTCCTCAGATTCGGCTTGCAAGATTCCAACAGGACTCCTCTGCAACCTCCACTTCGACTTCTAGCCACTGGAACTGCGACTGGACCCTCCAGGAACACACAATCTGCCTCCACCAACAAGACTCTTTTAGCAACATTGTTTCCACGGCTCCTTCCAGCTTCTGCAACATTTCCCTGGCTGTGCATCCTCTGAGGGTGGCAAGTCTTCAGTCTGCACGAGAAGGAAGAAGGAATCTCCCTTAGTCACTCCTCTGCATCCGCAGGCACCTGCTGCAGTGACAACCAGCTGCGTGGATCTCCTCTCTTCCTGAACTGAGTGTATCCTGCATCACAGGTGGTGGTCCGGAGTAGTCTTGGTCCTCTCTGCCAGCTGTCCAACTTTGGTGGAGGTAAGCCTTTGCCTTCCCATGCAAGACAGTACCCCTGTGCACTGCGTCACTTGCAGCTACTAAGGCTTGTTTGCATCTCCACCAAGAGATCTTCAAGTTCCATGTAGCCCCATCCCCCAGCACTCCTTCCTGCATTGCACAGCCCTCTGTGTGCTTCTCCTGCGGTGTGGGACCCTTATCCAGTTGTGCTGCATGGGCTCATATGCAACTCCTGATTCCTCGTCCAGTGGGTCCTCCTGTGGGGGGCTGCCTCTTCTACTGTGGACTCTCTGCTTTGCTGAGGGTCCCCCTAGGACTCTCCCTGTGGGCTGAGTCCACCTGGACCTTGCTGGTCCCTGGCAGCTCCACTTTTGCCTCACCACAACTTGTGCCAAGGCTTGTTGGTGGCTTTTCCATGACACTGACTGTCTGTAATCTTCTATCCGGCGTGGGACGTTGACTGCATCTTCCAGGAACTCTTCACCTGCTCCAGGACTGCACTTCTGACCGTCTTCGTCCTACCGTCGACCAACTGCTGCATCCACAGCTGGATGGGCAGTAGCTCCTACTCCTCCTGGACTCTTCTGTGACTTCTGGACTTGGTCCCCTTCTTCCACAGGTCTTCCTCTTCAGTAATCCACTGCTGGTTTCTTGCAGTCTTGTCTGGGTGTTGCATTTTCTTCCCCTTGGGTGGTTTGGGGAAAATCCAGTCACTCACTCTTTTCTTCCTGGTCGCTAAGGGGCACTGTGGTACTTACCTTTGGGGTTTCCTAGTACCCCCAGCTCACCTCTACACATTCCACTTACCTAGGTGGAGGCCCTGTGTTTGCATTCCATTTTTTTACTATATGGTTTGGGCTCCCCCTAGGGTCACTATTGTCTAATTGCATTTGCCCTGTTTTCTATCACTTTCCGTGCCTATTGCCGATAACTAGTGTATATATTTAGTGCGTTACTTACCTCCTATTGGAGGCTTGCCTCTCTAGTACTTGTTGGTATTGTGCCACTAAAATAAAGCACCTTTATTTTTGTAACACTGAGTGTTTTCTTTCATGTGTGTAAGTGCTGTGTGACTAGAGTGGTATTGCATGAGCTTTGCATGTCTCCTAGATAAGCCTTGGCTGCTCACCCACAGCTGCCTTTAGAGAGCCTGGCTTCTAGACACTGTCTACACTACAGTAATAGGGGATACCTGGACCTGGTGTAAGTACCTTAGGTACCCACCATACACCAGGCCAGCTTCTTACAGGGGAGCCTCTTGTATGCTTGCTCCCGGGTCCAAAAGTGCAAGGATAGAGACTTGGAGCAGTCTATGGCACATTATTGTCACTAAATAAAGCCGTAACACAACATATAAACTCGCCTACAAACCCCTTCTGGTCTGCTTGCATGTTGGTCATCAGTTTGAGTCTGTCTTGGAGGTTTAGTGGGCACAGCATGCATCTTTCTACCTGGTTAGCCCAAATGCCCTAAAGTGTGTATGCTCTGTTCCAGTCACCCCACAAAGCTCCTGCTCAATCAGGCGACCTCCTGCCCAGAGGCAGGAGGATCTTGTGGCTCCTGCAGGTCAGAGATCATAGCCAACCAAGCTCGCAAGTGGTCCTCCAAGAACTCATCTCTGCGAACATGACGCATTTGTATCTCGGCCGCACTTGCCCATTCATTCAATTCCGCCTTTTATCCATGTGGCGTGGGGTAGGGGGTGTTGGCTGCGCAATGGCTCTAAATCTTTTTGCTAGGACAAGTCCAAGAAAGATTAACTTCCTGCTCAAATGCTTCTTACCAGGTGATGGAAGCAGACCCAACAGCACTTGTCGAATTTCTAGCTGTGCCTCCCACCCTGAGGCTCTATTAATATTATGCAACACTGTACTCCAATAGGAGGACAAGGAGAGGCAGGACCATAACACATGCCGAAAGTCTCATGTTTGAGCTCAACAACAGGGACAGATAGCCGACCAATGGTACAGGCATAGGTAATATGCAATTTTTGCGGCATGAGATATGTCTGTTGTGTAAAGTTATTTTGTAGGGGATTCAAGCAGGCATTGGAATTGACTCTCCGCACCCCTGTAGATCTTGACCCAGTCCCTGGCAACTAATGGTTCCTCAATGATCGTTTCCCATTTGGTCTGTATGGGGAACACTGCCTGTGTGAGATCAACGCGTAATACTCGGCACAGGTGGGAGACCAAACTACATCCCCACACCATGCTTAGCATGACTGACAAAACGCTAGATCTAGCCTGCTCATCTGGGAAGGAAGGCCACACCTTGCTTGCTTTGCTCGAGATCTTCATGTAGTGGAGGTACTGTCCTCCCCCCACGAAGAACGAGGCTGTAGACTCCTCCCTGGTAATGAAGCACTGCTCTGTGTAAAGGTCCCCATGGTTTTGCAACCATCCCCCTTCCACCTCTGTACAAACATGAAGTCTGTGATTTTCAGAAAAGTTTGTACCACCCACAGAGCATTTCTGGGTCATACGAAGCATGACAGACAACCAGTTGGACCACTCCCCCACACCAAATGATTGATGTGGGGGAAGGCAGGGGGAACCCGCCACCAGAAGCACCTGTAAAGGCCTTACCTCATGTGTACCTTGCAAGAGTCTCTTTTCCCAATAGTCTTCAAGATCAAGCCAATGCAACGCATGTTGTAGCTGGGCTGTTATGTAATATATTCGAGTTATAGAGCATTTGAAAACAAAGGTTTCCCAGAAATTATGAGAGCAATTCAAGATCCAGGTTAATCAGTGCATAAATATTATGAGAGATTGATCCAGGTTTACAGACAGTATGGTGAGGTGATGACACCACAAAAATAGGAGTTTCTGGATTTGCTTTGGCTTTTGTGTTGGGACTGCATATGAAAATTAGTTTGCATATTAAGCAAAGTATGATGTGTTAGCAGGCCATATTATTGGATGAGATATTGACATACGCGAAGTATTGTTGTGACTGTGGATATGTTAATAAGAAAACAATGAGTGAGAAATTTATGGTGACTCAAACTATTTTTTTTCCATAAGAGTGGACAAGGTCGTTTTTAGGTGCTGGTGTACAAGGCATTAAAGCACAAGGCAATGGTGTGCAATTTGTACAAGGGGAAACTGGTGCCCTCATCAAAGAGGTAGAGGACTTAATAACAATAATGTGAATAATGATGCACAAGGTGAAATGCCCCTTACCACATCTGTGGGAAAAATGGGTACTGGAAAATGGACTGTAGGTTTAACCCAGATGTCAAAATGAGTCACAAATGGTTCCTAAAATGCAGAATATGAATCAGATGGCAAAGAATGGGATGAAACAGTCAGTGGTCCCCACTCTACCTGTTTCTGTGTAGAACATGCAGACTCTAAGGCAATTCAATGGGAATATGCCTTCAGCTCTATTCATGCAACAGCCCACATAAAACAACATGCAGGGTTTACAACAGAGTTTCAGATTTCAGAAAAAGCCTTCAGTGATTAATGATAATTTTACACATTTTGCATCTAAATTCTGCATTCTTACAGAACCAAATCTGGCAAATTGACGGTGCCTGAGGGAACGGAGAGAAGGACTGCATGCTTAGTGCAACCATAGAAGTAGACCAGAACGGTCCTTCTGTGGAAGGAGAAGTTAACGGCCATACAGTATCGTTCTTGATTGATACAAGTGTTACTCGTTCTACGGGTAGGTCGGTGGAGGTCCCAGCCTACTCCTCTCGGAAAAGAACGGCCAAATGGTGTCAGTATACAGACAAATGATAAGCATTCTGAGTCTAAAGTAACACTGTAGGCAAACATTAAAATGTTTCGGGCTCTCACAGCAGACTTGCCTGCAGAGATAAGACATACTGTGAACAAGGAAGTATGGGATTTTTCAGGAAAAGAAATTGGGTTGCTCAAAAGTGCAGAGCCCTGTACTCCTGGATACAAGCTTGCATGTGAAGCAGGGGAAGGGAATTTACTTGTTACTGATAAAATGTTCGAGCAGGGTATTCCAAAAGAAGTATTAGGGAGCCCATGTAACACCTCAATCATGGGACTAAGAAACCAAGTGGAAAATGGAGGCTTGCGCAAAACCGCACAAAATTAATCATAATGTGGACTCATGTTTTTCCATGGTACCAAATCCTGCAGTAATATTATTTCAAATTCCCACGGATAGATATATCAAGCATTCTTCTCCATTTCCTTTAAGGAGGAAATTGAGCATCTTTTTGAGTTCAGATTAAGAAATATGATCCTTGTTTGGTGTAGAATCTCACAAGGGTATAAAGAGAGTCCTTCAGTCTTTTCCCAAATCCTAAAGAAGTATTTGGAAAGCCTAAAGTTCCTTGTAACTCACTGCTAGTCCAATATATTGACCACCTTTTAGTTGCAGCCAAAACATGATAGGGTTGCATACTTCACACAGTTGCTTTATTGAATCATTTGGCTGAAAATGGGCATAAAGTATCTCATGTGAAAGTAGAGTATTGCCAAATAGGTTAGTTAAAAAAAAATGTGGAACACAAAAATGAGAAGGGAGTAAGTGAATGTGTCTAAAGAACGCTTTTCTGTGATTCTGAGAACAAATCCCCCAAAAACAGAGGATGATTCTGGGGATGGCTGGCTATTGTCATCAGTGGATTCCAAACTTTTCCCTAATTGCAAAGCCATTACTGAGACTGACACACAGTGATGTGAGGGACCCAGTGTACCCTATATGAGGGAAATCTCACAGGAGCCCTGACACTGGTACGCGCACACGTGGGATTTTAGCATTCCCTCCCCCTCTTGGTAGCTGGTTGCCTGGCCCTTACTGAAATGGTCATATTGCATTGCTTCTTATATTATTTTGCTGACCTTCCCCACTATGTTTTAAACCCCTTACCTTATTTCTATCAAGAAACTGATGCAGACATTGATTTGGCATAATACATGCTGCCAAGTGGCGGTGCAAAAACTCTACTTGTCGGCCGATAAATGGGGACTGGCAGTTCCACGCTTTGAGCAATCCTACTTGGCCTCTCAACTCCAATGGGCAGCACGCTCAGTAGCGGGTCTATATTTATCAGATACAGCCACTACTACCCCTGTCTAGGACCTATTTGTCGTACTTCACTTGGTTCATCCTTGCACAACAACCTCGACACCCAGTCGTACAGCTTTTACGAGTTCTATACCGATACTACAGACGCTGTCTCTCCATTACGAAACCTGTCCTCCCATATGCACTAGCACTCAATGCAGCTCAGCAAGTCGCGCAGAGGTCAGGCTACAACATCACTACAATTATCCACATGGCACACAGCGGGTTTACATACACCTGGTTACTTAAACCAAGATGGCACGTCACTCCTCTGGAGACTCCGATATGTGAAGAGAGCTTACCAGCACGTCAGTTCCTTCTCTACAAATCTCTGCTTGGAGTGTTAGGGAACAAATGGGGAGATATGCAGCAAGAACAACCCATGCACTTCACTATTTAATATCTAAATTTCACAGGAGCGGGCACACATTTAACGCACTGGTTAGCGGACTCAATGCACACACACACATAGCAAAGTCACTCACCCCTTGTGCTACTGATGGGAGGCAGGCCTGGCCTGTGTATTCAGGTTCCGCAGAATGCTTACTCTTGCCCTATCCAATATTATATTCTTCATATTGCTTACCTCAGCCCGTAAGAAATAAATCAATACTGTTTTTGCACTGATGCTGCCTCTCCCGGCTGCAAACTTACTGACGCTGATACATTACACATACTGTGGACATGTCCTTCCTTGCACCTCTACTGGCACGAGGTTACAACCTGCTTAGCACGCTACACGGTCGTCCAGCACTACTTTCATGGAAAGCGTGAGTTTTGGGCTCAGACACTGTGATCATAAAATAACAGAGCAATAGACCGGTTTATTGACCTAAACCTCTTACTAGCTAAGCGTTTAATCACAATGAAATGGAAATCGCCAACTCCTCCCCACTACCAAATGCTTGGGAGGTGGAAAGTGTGGCCCTTCACACGGAAGACACACTTGGGTTACGTAAATAACCCCTAGCCACTTACTGGGCACCATATTGGCAGACTACCAGACTCCTACCTGATATTCCCTAATGCAAGTGGTTGTTGCTCTCCACATGCTAGCTTCAGGCAATACATGACACTAACTGCCTCAGAATGTTAATTTGTACATTCAATCAGACTTCTATACCTTTTCTCGCATGTATGTTTTGGCGAGGTGTGGCTCAGTTCACAGTTTACTTCGTAAGTGCGGGGAAGCCATTCTACCTGTGTACTGGACATAGGTCACTACTTGTGTCCAGCTACATAACGGTAACTCCAAACCTGGGCATGTTTGGTAACAAACATGTCAGAATCATACCCCAATACTGTTGCCAGTATTGGTTCTATGAGTCTATGCACTCTGGGGGATCCTTAGAGGACCCCCAGCATTGCTACTACCAGTCTTTTGAGGTTTTCCGGGCAGCCCGCGCTGATGCCACCCTTCAGACTGGTTTCTCCCCTCCTGCTGCTTGATCCGCTCAAATCAGAGGAAGGCAGAATAAACGTTTTCCTTTGGGAGAGGGAGGCAACACTCTCTCCCTTTAGAAATAGGTGTTACATTACTTGGGAGAGGTATCCTTCCTAAGTCACCAGTGTGCTTTGAAGGGCACATTTGGTTCCATCCTTGCATAAACTGGTTGGCAGTCCATAGAACCCCGGTCCCTGCTCTGCCACGAAACTGGACAAAGAAAAGGGGAGTGACCACTCCCATGTCCATCACTACCCCAGGGGTGGTGCCCAGAGCTCCTCTAGGTGGCAACTTGATTCTGGGAGCATCTGAGTGGCCAGGTCAGGCAGGTGACATCACAGCTCCCTCCTGACAGGTGGTCAACCTGCTAGGTGACCAATCCCCCTTCCTGGGCTATTTAGGGTCTCCCTACTGGGTGGGTCTTCAGATTCAATGTGCAGGATTCCAGCAGGGCTCATTTGCATCGTTAACTTCAACTTCTGGCCACTGATACTTCATCTGGACCCTCTGGACCCTCCAGTAAATGACAATCTGCAACTCCAGTGATGACTCCACTCAGCAGCATTGTTTCTCCAGCTCCTTCCAGGAACTGCAACATTTTGCCTGCTGCGCATCCTCTGAGGCCGACGAGATTCCAGCCTGCACAAGAAGTAAGAAGGAATCTCCCTTGGAGTGAAGGAGTCACTCCCCTACATCTGCAGGCACCAACTGCAACGATGACTGGTTGAGTGCATCTTTTCTCCTCCAGAGCTGCTTGGATCCTGCATCACAGATGGTGGCCTGGAGTGGCCCTCTTGATCCTTTCTACAACCTCCCCAACTTGGGAGATTGTAAGCCCTTGCCTCTCCTTGCAGGACAGCACCCCTGCGCACTGTGACTCTTGCAGCTACGAGGGCTTGTTTGTTCCTCCTCCAAGGAATCTTCAGGCTCCATGACGCCCAGCCTCCAGCACTCTTCTCTGCAAAGCACAGTCTCCAGCCTGCTGCTCCAGGGACGTGGGAGTCCTCGCCACTAGTGCTGAGTGGGCCTCACTGTGACTCCTGTGCCTGCTGGCCGTGGGTTGTCTGTGAGGGCTGACTCCTCTTCTTGTGACATTCCCAGCTACTAAGGGTCACCTCTGACTCCCCACCTTGGAACGAGTCCCCTGGGCCTTGTTGGTCCTCTTCAACCTCACAAAACCTTCTTCTCAGACTCTTGCATTTGCCAAGGCTCGTTGCTGGTTTTCCAACACCACTGACTGACTGCATCACGACCGCTGACGTGAGACATCACTTGCATCACTTCCTGAACTCCTCTTATGCTCCTGTGCTGCACTGCTGACTTTCTTCATCCACCTTCGACCTTGTTGTGCATACACAGAAGGGTTGATAGTGGCTACTGCCACAGCCGGACACTCCAAGTCGAAATGGACTTGGTCCCCTTCTTTTGCAGCACATCTTCTGTCAGGGTCCACCTTTGGTTTCTTCCAGTCTTGTCTGGGTCTTGCACAGTCCTTTTCCAAAGATCTCCTGTGGGTTTGAGGAAAAGCCAGGTACTTACCTGTTCTCTCCTGGTCGCTGGGGGGCACTCTGGTACTTACTCTTTGGGGTTCCTACTTCCTCCAGCTCACCTCTACTGGGTGGGGGACTTCCTTTCACATTCCACTTACTTAGTATATGATTTGGTCTCCCCTGAGGGCCTTCATTACTTACTACTGATTTTACTATTTGCTATTGCTTTCTATGCTAATCACTGACTTCTAATCTGCACATAATATTGTGTTTACTTACCTCCTATTGGAGTATTGCATATTCAGTATTTTAGTATTTGTGTTACTATAATAAAGTACCTTTATTTTTGTAACACTGTGTGTTAGAAATTGGGTCTCTAGTTGGCAGAGGCATACACCCTTGTCCAAATAGGGACCACAATCCTAGTCAGGGTAAGTCACACACAATCCATATTATCCTGTGCCCACCCTCTGGTAGATTGGCACTGAGCAGTCAGGCTTAATTTAGAAGGCAATGTGTAAAGTATTTGTGCAATAAATCATGCAATAACACAGTGAAAGCACTACAAGAATACATCACACAGGTTTAGATAAATATAAGATATTTATCTGATTGAATTAAGGTCAAAACGATCAAGATTCAATAAGCACAAGTTGAGATATCACTTTTCCAAGTTTAAAAAGAGTCTTAAATCTTAGAAATCAACAGTTGTCTCTTGTTTGCACAAAGTACCTGGTTTGTGTCAAAATTACCACGCCGGAGATCACAGATGAGGAGATGCATGAAAAAAACAAGGTGTGCGTCGGATTTCAGACGCGGCACAGACGATGTGTCGTTTCTTTCTACGCTTCAATGGACTATGCGTTGATTTCCAGCACGCGGTCTTGGTTCCTCACTGCGATGCGGGGATCTTTGGACGCCCATGGACGATGCAGAGAAAAATCCTGGGAGCTCAGCAAGAAGACACAGGCGTTGTGTCAATCCGGTAGGTGAAGCATCAAATTATCTGTCGCATGGCAGACGCTGCATCGATTCTTCACTCAGAAAGTCGGTCTGCGTCGTTCCGGCTTGGCTGTGCCTCAATTTGGTAGGGCCTTGAGACGAATTTCTGATCACAATGCAGGCGCTGCTTCGATCTTCGCTCTGGAAGTCTGGCTGTGTCGTTTCCGTCAGGCTATGCGCACAAGGAGTTTCCTTGAAGAGATGAAGTCTTTTTGGCCCTTAGACTTCAGAAAATAGGAGTCAACCTCAATTCAAGCCCTTGGAGAGCACTTCTCAGCAAAGTATGAGGACAGCAAGGCAGCAGGGCAACAGCAAGGCAGCAGTCCGTCACAGCAAAACAGTCCAGGTGAGTCCTTTGGGCAGCTAGGCAGTTACTCCTGACAGGTTGCAGGATCTGGTCCAGAAGTGTCTAGTTTGGTGGGGTCGGAGACCCAGTTTTCTATACCCAAAAATGCCTTTGAAGTGGGGGGAGACTTCAAAGAGTGGTTTTGAAGTGCACAAGGTCCCCGTTCGGTACAGGTCTGTCTGCCAGGGTCCCAGTAGGGGGTTTGGCAGTCCATTGTGTGAGGGCAGGCCACTAGCCTTTGAAATGTAAGTGTCAGGCCCCTCCACATTCCAGCCCAGGAAGACCCATTCAATATACAGATGAGTGCAGGTGTGACTGAGTATCGTGTGTTTGTGGTTATATGGGTGAAATGCACAAGGGAGCTGTCAACCAGCCCAGGCCACACGTGGATTGGAGGCAGGCTGTAAGGCACAGATGGACTTGAACTGCAGAGAAATGCTCGCTTTCTAAAAGTGGTATTTCTAAAATGGTAATATAAAAATCCAACCTCACCAATAAGCAGGATTTTCTAGTGCCATTCTGGCCATACTAAACATGACCTGTTTACACCTTTCTGATCAGAATCTACCATTCAAACAGTATAAGAGGGATGCCCTAATGCTAGCCTCAGAAAGGTGAAGGCCTCACAGTAGTGGAAAATGAATTCAGGAGTGTTCCACTACTAGGACATATAAAACACAGAGGTATATGCCTTGCTTTTTACCTACATAGCACCCTGCCCTATCAGTTACCCAGGGACTACCTTAGGGGTGACTTATCTGTAGAAAAAGGGAAGTTTAAAGCTTGGTGAGTACTTTTAAAGGCCAAGCTGAAGTGACAGGGAAACTGCACACACAGACCTTGCAATGGCAGGCCTGAGACATGGCTAAGGGGCTACTTATGTAAGGTGGCATAATCAGTACTGCAGGCCCACTAGTAGCATTTGATTTACAGGCCCTGGTCACATGCAGTGGACTTTATTAGGGGCTTACAAATGAATCAAATATGCCAATTGGGAATGAACCAATGTTACCATCTTTAAGGGAGTGCGCATAGGCATTTTAGCACTGATTAGCAGTGGTAAAGTGCACAGAGACCTAAAACCAGCAAAAACAGTGTCAGAAAGGTGGAGGGCAGCAGGCAAAAAGTTGGGAAATGACCACCCTAAGGCTGTCAGGTCTAACATAATGTAGTTATTTCATGTGTGTATGTGCTGTGTGACTGTAGTGGTATTGCATAAGCTGTGCATGTTTCCTAGATAAGTCTTGGCTGCTCATCCACAGCTACCTCTAAAGTGCCTTGCCTCCCTAGACACTGCCTACACCTCACTAATAGGGGATACCTGGAACTGGTATAAGGTGATAACACCATATGTGCTCACCACACATTAGGCCAGCTTCCTACATTGGTGATGCTGCGTTGGGATAAGACACTTGCAATTGCTTTACCACTCTCTCACTGGTTACTTTCCACAGGAAAGACCATTACTAGCTGCTAGGTACACACTACACTTAGTTGTTAGGATTTCCAGTCTCCTAAGTTTGGGTAAGCTAGGGTCTAGCATAGCCCTTGCTCCAAACATTTCTGGGAGCCTAGTTGTTAGAGTAGTTAGGTACACTTACACCACTCTAGCAAGACAATATTTTCAGTAGAGCACAACTCTCAGGCTCCAGACTCTCACTGTGAGAGTCTCACCTTCCAAGAACTTAGGGAGGTGTGTGTCAGTAGAAAACTAAAGACAGGGAGAACTCCCAATAAAAGTCTACTTCTTGGCTTACTTCTCCAAGCTGACCTGAACAATGCTTGAAGCCAGGAGGGGGGAGAAGTAGAAACTGACCCCCCCCCCAGTCCTAAACAGGGTAGAGTTAGACTACACTGGGGAGGGTCAGGAGGAACCTAAGGAACACCACAGCCCTATTAGGAGCACTGTAGTTAGTGAGAAGTGGGGTCATTCCAATAGGCCCACCTTTACTTCTAGAGGGTTGGTACAGAGAGTTCCCAGTAGAAGAAGAGATAGATCCTTCTCTGTCTGTCCATTCCCATGTCTCTCAGTATCTGAAGGGACCCACTGCCCCCCCTCAGGTGAAGAGTCCTTAGACGGGGAGTTTAGGAAACTGAGGTTGGAGGAGGCCAATCTGAGGCTGCAGCAGCAACAGCCGGACCTAGATAGGGAGGCCTTAGCAGTGGAGAGGAAAAGACAGGGTTTTGGGTTAGTACCCCATGGTGGCAGCAATTTCAGTTTCAGTGACACCAGAATCAGGGAGGACTCTTATGATTCCAGGAACCTGAGGAAGATAGTCCTACCTTACAAGGTGGGAGATGACATCTACAAATGGTTCACTGCTCTGGAGAGGGCCTGTAAAGTTCAAAGTCCCCCAAAGGCAGTAGGCAGCAATCTTGTGCTTCTCCTTCTCAGACAGACTCCTCACTGTCAGAGAGGAAGATGTAGACATTTATAGAGCTTTAAAAAGTGCACTGTTAGATTGTTTTGGTTTGACCACTGAACAATTCAGGATCAAGTTCAGGGAAACCAAAAAGCAGCCCCCCCAAGATTGGGTATATTTTGAGGACTGTTCTGTGCAGGCTCTGGAAGGCTGGTGGCATGGGAGCAAAGTAAGTGACTACCAGGGCGTATACAATCTAATTCTGAGAGAGCACATTTTGAACAACTGTATATCTGATCAGCTGCATCAGTACCTGGTGGACTCAGATCTGACCTCTCCCTAAGAATTGGGAAAGAAGGCAGACAAGTGGGTCCGCACCAAGAGGAGTAGGAAATCTCACACAAAAAGAAGGAAGCATGTAAGCATTAGGATAAGGGTGGGGACAAAGATAAACCTAAAGAGTCTTCATCAGGCCCAGAAAACCCCTCTGGGGGTGGGAATAAATCCTCTTCCTCCAACTTTAAAAAGACTTGGTGCTACATGTGTAAAAACAAAGGCCATAGGGCAGGAGACAGCTCCTGTTCTAAGAAAGGCACCAAGCCCCCCACCACTACTAATACCACTTCCACCTTTAGTGCCCCTAACAATAGCAGTAGTGGTGGTAATAACACCAGTGGTAATCCAACCAAACGTGTAACTGGGCTCACCTTGGGGACTGTAGTGGGATCTGGGCTAGTCAGGGAGACCACTGAGACTGTGTTGATCTCTGATGGGGACATTGACTTTGCCACCCCAGCTGCCTGATCCCTTATGCGGAAGTACAGGTAGCATCCCCTAATCAATGGTGTTGAGGCCTACGGGGACACAGGTGCCAGTGTCACTATGGTGACTGAATAACTGTGCCACTCCATCGTAGTTACGGATTTCAGCTGGGGGGGTTACTGCCCCTATAAAGGTTGTAGATTCCTCTGATCTACCTGCAGAATGTCTGCTAGGTAACAACTTAGAGACTTCAGCTTGGGCTGTAGTGGAGTTGGAGGCTCATGCAGCAATGCTGGGCATTCCCAGGCATATCTTTGCCCTCACTAGACCACAGGCAACCAAACAAAAAGAACAGGGAATCTCGGAGCCTGGAACAATGGTCCAGAAGGCTCCTAAACAAAAGAGCAGAAAGGGTAAAAGGGTACCCCCTGCTCCAGCCTCCACTGAGGATTCAACTCCTGAGGGAGAAGAATCAACTCATTGAGTGGAACCTACATCAGAGGAGCCCCAAGCTGACACAGCTGAGCTCTTAGGTGCGGGGGGGGCACCAAGGGAGGAACTCAGTACAGAACAGAAAACAGTGTCCCACAACGGAGTGCTTAAGGGAGCAAGCTGCAGCACAAGAGGCAGGGGATGTCAGTGGCACCCATGAAGTTTAGGGAGTTCCTGTTAATTCTAACACGATGTTCCCCTTTCAGACCACTTGGGGCAAAGCAAGACTTAGGACAGGCTTGTCCCTCCCTGGCCCCTTATGCCACAAGACACTAAGGATTTTTGTCGCTCCTGTGTCACTTGTCAAGCCAGTGGCAAGACAGGTGGCACTCTAAAGGCCCCTTTAATTCCACTACCAGTGGTTGGGGTGCCCTTTGAGAGGGTTAAGGTGGATATTGTTGCCCCCCTGGGCCCTACAACAGCATCTGGTCATAGATTCATTTTGGTGGTAGTGGACCATGCCACCAGATATCCAGAGCCATTCCTCCTAGCACCACTACAGCTCCTGCAGTGGCCAATGCCCTCCTGTTAATTTTCTCCAGGGTGGGTTTTCCTAAAGAGGTGGTATCAGACAGAGGTGCCAAATTCATGTCTGCTTACCTTAAAGCCATGTGGGAGGAACGTGGTGTAACTTATAAATTCACCACCACTTATCATCCACAAACAAATGGACTAGTTGAAAGGTTTAAAAAAAAAAACTCTCAAAGACATGATAATGGGACTCTCTGAAGAACTCAGGAGGAGAAGGGATGTCCTATTACCTTGCCTCCTCTTTGCCTATAGGGAGGTTCCTCAGAAGGGAGTAGGCTACAGCCCCTCTGAACTTCTGTTTGGACACTCTGTTAAAGGTCCCCTTGCTCTTGTGAAAGAAGGCTGGAAGCAACAGCAACAGGACATCATGGACTATGTACTAGGCCTCAGATCTAGGATGGACAAGTACCAGAAGTGGGCTTCCAAAAACCTTCAAGCCAGCCAAGAGTTGCAGAAACAATGGCATGACCCAAAGGATGTGCTGACTGTTTACCAGTCAGGACAGAACGTGTGTGTCCTGGAGCCTGTGGCTTCCAGTTCACTTCAACACAAATGGTGTGGGCCACACGCTATTGTGGAAAGAAAGGGTGAGGTCACCTATCTGGTTGACCTAGGCACTCCTAGGAGCCCCCGCAGGGTGCTTCATGTGAACCACCTAAAACCCTACTATGATAGGTCTGACATGACCTTGCTCGTGGCAACTGATGAGGGACAGGAAGAAGAGAGGGCCCTCTCCCTGACCTCTTCTCCCACAATACAACAGATGGCTCAGTAGATGGGGTTGTACTTGCAGACTGCCTCTCTGAATCACAAAAAGATGACTGCAGAAACCTCCTGGGACAGTTCTCTGAATTGTTCTCCCTGACACCTAGTCAGACTGCATGGTGTGAACACACCAATGACACAGGTGACAGCCTGCCAATTAAAAGGAAAATGTACAGGCAACCTGATCATGTCAGGGAGTGCATCAAGTGTGAGGTGCCCAATATGTTAAACCTAGTAGTTACTGAGCCCTCTGGGCTAGTCCTGTAGTCCTTGTCCCAAACCAACACTACCAAAATGGTAAAAAGGAGATGAGGTTTTGTGTTGACTATAGGGGTCTCAATACTGTAACAAAAAGAAATGCTCATCCTATCCCGAGGGCAGATAAGCTCATAGATACACCGGCTTCTGCCAAGTATATAAGCACTTTTGACCTGACTGCTGGCTATTGGCAGATCAAGCTGTCAGAAGATGCTAAGCCAAGCACTGCATTCTCCACTCCTAGTGGGCACTATCACTTCACAGTGATACCCTTGAATTAAAGAATGCGCCTGCCGCATTCCGGAGGTTGGTGAACAAAGTTCTTCCAGGGCTATAAAGCTTCAGTGCATCTTATCTTGATGATATAACTGTCTTTAGCTCCACCTGGAAGGACCACCTGGTCTACCTTGGGAATGTATTAGAGGCCTTGCAGTAAGCAGGCCTCAAAGTGTCAGATAGGGCAGGGAGACGGTTTGTCTGGTTTATCTAGTAGGTGGAGGCCAGACCCAACCCCTACAGGGCAGAATACAGATCATCCTGGATTGGACTGCCCCTACCACACAGACTTCTTGAACCCCTCTTCTGCTCCTGTGCTGCAGATCTGACTTTCTTCACCCACTGTCGACCGTATCCTGCATCCACAGAAGGGTGGATAGTGGCCCTGCCACAGCCGGACACTCCAACTCGAACTGGACTTTGTCCCCCTTCTTTTGCAGATCCTCGTCGGTCAGGATCCACCTTTGGTTTCTTCCAGTCTTGTCTGGATCTTGCACAGTCCTTTTCCAATCAGCAGTGGCAGATCTCAATGTCAGAAAGACCGAAAGGCCTGAAAGTGCCAAACAAGAAGTGGCAGCTCCTGAATGGGATTATCTGACAATGACTGAAGCAAAGCAAAGAGACATTGATCTGAGAGATTATTAACTTTTGAAGGAACTCCATGAATTGACATGAACTGGAAGAATAAGTCACTTCCCTTTTGGTAATACCTTATCTGGTAAAGACCCTGTTGAGCCGTAGATTCCTTGGCTTAGAGTTATGCCCAGGCATCAGACTGGATCACAGAAGCTTTTTGTGAGCAGTTTTTCTAATAGGAAAATCCTTTTACCTATCCATCCCGTGGTAGTTCTTTTAGCTGGGCCTCATTTGTAATGTTATATAGGCTACAAGGAGGACAGACCCAGCCCCACAACCTCATTCTCCCTCTTTGTTTTTGTATATCTAGGCAGCACAGAGATGCAGGAGTTTTTTTGCGGGCAGATTTACTACACCAACACGTGAAGGACCTTCAGCACACATGACAGAAATCACAGGGCTTACTTTCTCGGATGAAGAAGTAGAGAGAATTTTAGCTTCAGTATCCCCATTTGGTGACACACCAATATCGGAGAATGTGGGAGACAGTAAGTACTGGGACAAACTCAACACCCTGAAAAGGAATCGCGTGAAAACCATGATCCATGGGATCATGATGACAGAGTACCTCAGAGCAAATGCAGCCTAACAAGGTATCATGAAAACACACAAACCTTTCATTTTCCAACATTACAAGACTTTTAAAAAAGACTGGTCACTTATATCTTGGCATTGTACCCGGTACTGGTTGATTCTCATCATTAAAGAGGCAACACGACTATCAGAGGAACTAAAGGGTGAGATTCTTACCATAGGGGTTTGCCTAAAATTATACCTATCCACAGGGACCCTTAAGAAAGGCTTTGAATTAAATCTAACAATAACTGAATATGAGGTATACCTTAAGCAAACAAAATATAAAAAAACTAAAGGACGTAAGCAGGTTTTCGCATGAAAAAGTATACCCCTATATCAGCAAAGACTATGGCCCTCATTATGACATTGGTGGTAAATGCCGCTTACCGCCACGCTGACAGATGCCAACATACCACCTCGGTGGCGGATATACGTTTTCCATATTATGACATGCACACACCAATCCAACAAAATACTGCCTCATACACACAAATCCGCCAGCCCAAAGGTCATTGCTAAAGTGTCGATACCAACACCAATACCATTAAGCCAACAAAATAACGCCCACCACATTATGACCCACGAATCACCACGGCAGACATTCAATGGTGGTAAACAATTGACGGTACATACCGCCCCGCTCAGAATGGACACCCACAAACAAAACACTACATTGGCCAATACCAAAAACACACACCTGACAGCAATACACACACCACACCCACACCACTATAAAACATACATGCACATTACCCACAATCCTTTGCCAACACCAAAAGACTGCACGAGTTCGCCACCGACATCACAGACAACTACACACACACTACTTACACCTATACATCCCTCACGCACCCCACATCACACACCCCACCACATACTCAACACACTCTCACCAACATACAACACCTATGGCACCACAAAGGCACCCCCGTTTCACTGAGGAGGAGTTAAGGGTCATGGTGGAAGAAATTGTCAGGGTAGAGCCACAGCTGTTTGGAGCACAGGTCCAGCAGATTTCCATTGCCCGGAAGCTGAAGCTGTGGCGGAGAATCGTGGCCAGGGTGAACGCCGTGGGACAGCACCCAAGAACAAGAGACAACATCAGGAAGATGTAGAACGACCTATGGGGGAAGGGTCGTTCCATTGCAGCAGGGCACCAGCTCGCCATACAGAGGACTGGCAGTGGAACCCACCTCCTCCCCCACAGCTCACAAAATGGGAGGAGCAAGTACTGGCATTACTGCATCCTGAGGGACTCGCTGGAGTAGCCGGAGGACTGGACACTGGTAAGTCAACATTTTCCACTTATCACCCCCCATACCTGCATGCCATTTCACACCCTCACCCTCACTCCCATCACTCCACTCCATCCCACGCACTGTACCTACACATCTGACTAACCTCAATGCCAACCCCTGCATGCTATACCAATGCATGGACAGCCCTCCAAGCCCTGCATGGACATCCATTCACCAAAGCATGCACAGCATAGGGAAACTAACAATCCCACAATACATCACCATACACAAACAAAAGGTGGCAGGGCAACAGCAACCATAGAGGGGAAGCCATGGATGTACAATATGTCATACACATGAAGCATAATACATCACTTGCAAAATGATGCCCCTGCAGTGTTCTCTCTGGATGATGTCAGGATACAGGTTGGGCCCTGGACTGTGCCGTGTGGCCTTGTGTGCCCTTATGACTTTGTACTGGGCATTGGCCCTTTGTGAATATTTGTATATATTTGCTTTGTGTGGTGGGTTTTGCTATGCTAATACATTTTCTGTACATCCGTACTCTGGTCCTTGTGTTATTCTGCCGTGCATTGTGTGCCATTGGTTTACGTCTGCAGCTGGTTGTGTGTATGGTGTGCGTGTGTCAGGTGTGTGTTGTGCGTGTTTGTGTGTCACTCTCGCTTTCCTTCCTCCCTCCCTCCCTTGTGGGCTAGGTGGCTGGACTCACCATTGTCATCTTCGTCTACGTTGGTGTTCCAGGTGGAGCATCACGTAGAAGATCATTGGGAACACTTGCAGTTCGGGTTCCATGGCAGTGTTGTTCTTCCCTGTGGCTCTGATGGTGAGTCCTTTCTTTTCTGAGCTCTGTTTCCACCAGGCTTTTGATGGTGTTGGTACCGCCCCGGAAATGGTGGCGGATTCATGTGTCTTTATATGGTGGGGGGGTACTTTGTCTTCTGCCTGCCTGCTGTTGGCTACCGCCGTGTTGAGTGTTGTTTCTGCCCTGGCGGTTGGTGTGGTACATTAACTGTCTATGAGAGTTATCACCGCCATGGTCATAATTTGGCGGTAATTACCGCCAGCCTGTTGGCGGTATTACCGCCACTTTATCACTTACCGCCAGGGTCGTAATGAGGGCCTATGTCTCTTCAGGAAGGAATCCAGGGTACAATACGGACTCTGACTTACCAGACTCAGGCTCCAGCAATTCTGACTCCAACATGAAAGGACTGTTTCAGGGGAGGTAGAATAACAGAAGAAACAGGTGAGCTGGTTTTAAAACGGGGAGAGTGTGGGGCACCTACTCTATGTATCCAGCCCCCTTTGCATTAGGCCCCCCCAGCACCCAAATGTATCCTCCTCATTTTGTACACTGAGAAACACAGGGTGACCAATTTCCACAGTACCGCCCTCCTTCTTTAGGAGGAGGCCAGAGACACCCAAGGGGCAAATCAAAGAGACAACCCCAGGTCCAATGGCCATCCGACTAAGATCCAGGGAGGATGACGACACGGAGCATGACAACAGAAAGTACACCGTGTCCGGACAATCAAGCAGGCCCAAGCAGACGCACAGTCTAGTAGTAAACCACAGTGATGTGCCATTTACTGACGCACAGATAGGCGTGCTTGAGAAGGGTTTGGGTTTTGCCCCAACGGCCCTCCTGGGCAAATTCAGATTGAGCATTGAAGTAAATGATTTAATTAGGAAGATCAAGCTGAGATCCTTTTTTGAAGGTCCATCACCAGCAGACAATTTAGCACTGGGGGACACAGGTCTACGCAAAAAATCATCCTTCACACTTCCCAACACTTCTATCCCAATAGAAATCCTCGCCTTTGAAAAAGGGGTTCTGAAAAATATCAGTGAGATTAATCCTAACCCTTTGAAGGTGTTCCATAACACAACGAAGAACGAGAAAAAAACCTTACAGGAACTAGCTAACAACAACAAGACAGTAATAAAACCAGCAGATAAGGGTGGCGTTATCATAATCCAGACCTTAGAAAACCATAGTAAAGAATGTTTAAAGACTATTGGGTGACCCACGTAACTATGAAAAACTCAAGGAGGACCCTACTGATTTCCTAAAGACGAAGATCCACAGCATGGTGGAGCAAGCTTTAGCACACAACTGGATTTCCCAGAATGAAGGAGATATCCTAATTAATAAAAATCCTGTAACTCCTTATTTCTACCCTATCCCTAAAATTCACAAAAACCTTGAATCACCTCCTGGTAGACCCATCATATCAGGTATCAATTCTATTTTGGAACCTCTGTCCCACTTTGCAGATGCATTTTTAAGACCCACAGTTTAAAACACAGATACCTACCTTAAAGATACGAAGGACGTACTGTGTCTTTTGAAAGACAGACCTTTTGTTCTAGCAAATGAGATACTAATAGGACTGGATGTGGAAAGCCTATACACAAGTCTTCCTCACCATGACACATTACACATAATTGAGGTTATCTTTGACTTAGATTGGGACTACCAAACACTACGGAATGAGGTTATGGAATGCTATATCTGGCCCTTAACCAATTTCTTTTTTAATTTGACAAACATTTGTACCTTCAGAAACTTGGGACCAGCATGGGAAGCACCTGCGCTCAGAGTCTGGCCAGTCTCTATGTCGATCATCTAGAGAAAGAGAGAATCCAAAACCCCACCAATCGATACAGAGACAACATAGTATTGTGGAAAAGATATATTGATTACATATTGGTTTTCTGTAAAGGGGATGAGACACAAGTGGTGACATTTTTAGAGCGGTTAAACAGACAGGACCAGTTCTTGAAATTCACTCACACAATGAGCAAGGAACATTTGGTCTTCCTGGATTTAAATATTATAGCCACCAATGGTGGTCTTCAAACAACCACTCATAAAAAACCAACAGCCAAAAACGGTTTACTCCTGTTTGATAGTGCTCACCCCTGTTATTTGAGAGAGAACCTACCATTTGGACTATTTCTCAGATTGAGAAGGAATTGCTCAGAGATATCGGATTACAAAAAACAAGCCCAGAGTCTAGCATCTAGACTGGAGCCCAGGAGTAATCAACCGAACCATGAACCGAGCTCGCAATAACAACAGAGAAGCCCTTCTGGACATCACTCCCCAAAAAGAGGAGGAAGAAAGACCGATATATATCACAACATTTAAAATAGCCTCCAATCAAGTAGGCAAGATCATCAACAAACATTGGCGCATCCTCAATAGTGGATCATTAAATATTCCCAAACCCACGTTTTCACATAAACAGGGAAAGAGTCTTAGTTATATGCTTGTACACACCCCTCCACACCATCTTTGTAGTAAAGCAGAAGATATCAATTACCTACCACTACTCAATGGACATTATAGCTGTGGGAACTGTAGTGTGGGCCATCTAACAAAGGTCACTAAACAGGTCACCTTTAACAACAGCACAACATGGGACATTAGAGAATTCTCTAATTGTAAAACTCAGCAAGCAGTATACATGATCGCTTGTCCATGCAACCTACTTTATGTGTTGATGACCACCCGAAGGGTTAAGACTCGCATCTGCGAACACCGCAGTAACCTGAGATGTGGTCAGGCTATGACTAAAATGTCCACTCATTTCAAAGTGAAAGCACACACAGTGGAGGATTACCAGTGGGTTATCCTAGAACACCATAGAGAGATTAATTATGAGTCTACACTGTTCGAAAAAGAACAATGATGGGTTTATAAATTGCGCACACACCAATTTGGCCTCAATTAGAACATACCTTGGAGCCAGCTGAAGAAGTATTAACATCACATTAATCATTAGTCGGATTTACATCTCCTGAAATGAATGGTACACCTAGGCAGCTCAGAAGGTCCTATGTCCATCTCATTCCTTTACATTCCATTGTGTCACAAAGAGCAAACCCTCAACAAATATTGGCCACTCACATATACGTCACCATCACAGTAAGAAGGGAACAAGTAACCCTTCGTTAAACACAAGAAAGAAATTCCCAGATAATTATCAAAACAATATGGGAATCCCAGTTCTGCCTCTGTAAGCCCATGAAGGCCCAATGACCTCTGTGCAATTACAGGCACCCACAAGGGATACCTACTTTTAGGGTCCTTGCAGACCCCCCTTCGTTCCACAGGAGGCCGCCATCTTGGGGAAGTTGATGGTCTAGTGCTGTACGCTTTAGCATGCCAAGATGCACGAGCTGCTGCACATTTAAACTCTGCTCCCATGTGAGCATTCAAGTTTCAGGCCCCGGGGAAGTGAGCATTAGGTACAGAGCGGGAGTGTCGCTTTCAGGAAGTATGTGTCTTTTGAACATTGTTTACATGGCGCTACAGATACGGTAAGATGAAATGATTCTAAAACTTTGCCAAATCTTTAGAGTGTGACTACAAGCACACACCCCTCCCGGAGGAGCTATGATATGAGTATCCAATTACTACTGAGTAGTTTACACATGCACCACGTGTGTTCTGTTTGGTGTCTTTCACGTTTTTACATGTTTAAAAGTTTTAAATGTAGTATGTCTTGTACTGTTGCTTGTGAGAGTAATTTAGTCTCTCTGTCCTGATATTCACAAGTGCTGTTTCCCACGAGTGGAGTGCAGTTTGCAAATACGTGGCACCACACCCACAAACCTCATATATTGCGGCCCATTACAAAGGGGGGCTATGATACTTGTGCCTCTCTTGTATTCCCACAGGTATCAATGACGGACACCATAAATGATAGGTATCATCTTATGACACCACATTAGTAAGGTGGACTGCACCATATCACAGACCATGTATTATTTATGCTTTCATTAGAGGTACTCAAACAAGGAGTGGCATCAGGGAGTTCACCTTGGTCCTGAAGAGGAGCCTAGGGGTAAGGCTCTGAAACATGTAGACTAGGAAGCCAGGCACATTACATCCCCCACTTCTGCAGCCCCTTTTTAATCATACCACCTCCTAGAGATCTATTAAATCACTGGAGTTACTAGGAGACAGGTATTTTTAACTCACCCAAGACCCCACCACTCCTATCCCTCCTGTGATTCACATTGACAAGACTACATCAGTGCTCCCACGTATCCCTTAGGTCGTAGCACGCCCCGCTCCGTAGCAGAACAGGAAGAAACCTAATGATGAAGCATGCCACCAAGGGGTAACCCTGGTGGGTGAGGGTTTTTCTCATAGGAAAATGCTTTTTCCTATCCATCCTGTGGTCGTTATTTTAGCTGGGCCTCTTTTGTAGTGTGAAACTAAGGCCCATAAAAGGGAGCAGTCCTGTATCTAAAAATATGCTTGTAGAGCAGGAAGGAAAGGTGGATCGGTAAGGAACCTACGGTTAGATAAGGCATTACCAAAGTTAAGTAACTTATCTGATAGAGACGTCTAGCCAATGATTCCTTACCTTAGAATAGATATAGGTATCCAAGCAATACCTACCCAGAGGTGGGTCTGCACACTCAATTTAGACTAGAAAGTCCTGAAAAATCGAAAGAGCAAAGTGCCATCCCGACCGACTTGACTGTCCAGGCAGTAGTGCTTGGCGAATGTGTGCAGCGTAACCCATGATGCAGCCTGACAGATGTCCAGAACTGGAACTTGACGTGCTAACACAGTGGTCGCAGCCTTTGGTCTGGTGGAATGAGCACAAAAGCCCTCTGGAGACTGCTTTTTGGCCAGTGCATGGCAGATCTCAATGTAAAGTACAATCCATCAGAAGATGGTTCGTTTGTGCATGACCTTCCCTTTCTTGGCACCCATATACTCCACAAAAAGAGGAGTTGATCGTCAGTCTCTCCTCTTCTTTAGCGGGATAAGACAGAGCGTAAAAGGAAGGCAAGGTAATGGTCTGGCCTACATGAAAAAGGGTGACTACATTTGGCAAGAAGAATGCTCGAGTCCAAACAATTGGTTTGTCTGGGTAAAAAGAAATGTACAGAGGCCAAGACGAAAGCGCCTGCATTTCATTGACCCACCGGGCAAATGTAATTGCCACCAGAAAGGCCATCTTGATGGTGAGGAGCCTGAAAGTGCAGTTATAAAGCGGCTCAAAGGGAGCGCAGATCAAAAAAGTAGGAGCCAAACTAAAGTCCCATTGAGGCATAACAAAGGGAGTTGGATGAAACGTGCTGGAGACCTTTAAGAAACCTATTTACATTAGGGGACTTGAAAAGGGAAGGGGGATCTGGCAGCCACAGAAAAAGGGAGACAGCACACAAATAACCCTTCAACATGGCCAATGCAGAAACCTGTAGGGCCAAAGCAAGATTAAACAAAAGAACTTGGGAAAGGGGTGCAGATAAAGGGTCAACCTGTTTGTCTCTAAACCATGCCAAAAACTCTATAGCCGGCATATACCATCTTGGTGAAGGGACGCCGAGCTGCGAGAACAGCATTACAGAGTTCTGACGGAAGGCTAAAAGTTGAGGATGGAGAACCCTTCACTGCTGCTGTGACAGGAGATCCTCCTTAAGGGGCAGCCTGATTGGAGGACCGATAGATAGGCTCAATAGCTCGGAGTACGAGACTCTAAGCCCAGTCAAGAGGCACAAGCATGACTTGGGTCTAGCCTTTTCTAGTCCTCTTGAGAACTCTGGCCAGGAGTGGTATTGGCAGAAAGGCATACAGGAGGCCAGAGCTCCAGTCGAGATGAAAAGCGTATCAGAGTGAGAGTCGCCTTGGAAGCTACAGCGCAAAAACGTTCGATACTGCACGTTCACAGAAGAGGTAAACAGTTCTAGCCAAGGCTCTCCACACTGCTGAAAGAGACCTTGCACCATCTCCAGTTGGAGATGCCACTCGTGATCTGTTAGGCATTTTTGGCTGAGTTTGCCCATCGTTGGTGTTCAGAGAGCCCACCACCTGTTGACCCAACACAGAAATGACCTGACGTTCTAGCCAGGTACAGAGCTGCAGGGCTTCTTGACAAAGGGCGTTCACAACCCTACCCTGCCCTATTTGTTGCACTACCACATGGCGGTGTTGTTGTCAGTAAACACATACACTAGCCTTCCCTTGATGGGCTTTCAATGCCAACTGGATCGCTCGGAGCTCCAACGAGTTGATGTGAAGTCTGGATTTCACTAGAGATCAAAGTCCTCTGATCTCTATCTCTCCCAGACTGCCGCCCCAGCTGAGGAGTGACGCCTCTATCACTACTGTCTGGTTGGTGAAGGTGGAGGGGTCTGCCACTGGCCCAATTGCAATTCATCAGCCACCACTGCAGATCATTTGCAGTACCCTCCGAGATCTGGACCATGTCGTAGAGATTTCCCTTGAAGCTGTGCCAACAGGAACTTCAGGTACCACTGCAAAGCCCACATATGTGGGCATGTATTACAAGAAAGATGCAGGAGGCCATGAGGCCTAGCAGCCTCAGAGTCTGACTCACCGAAATGCAGGACAGAGACTGAAACACCAGTATCATAGCCTGAATATCCTGGGCTCACCGCTCAGAAGAATACACCCCAAACTACAGTGTTCAGGACAGCTCAGATGAAAGGGAGTGTCTGAGAAGTTATCTGGTGTGACTTTAGGACATGGATAGTGAACCCTAGCAAGTGCAAGAGGTCCACCATAGTGTGCAGGTAGGAGACAAAAACATGGGTCAAGCCTGCCTTCAACAGTCAATTGTTGAGATAGGGGAAGACTGAAACCCCTTATCTCAACAGATGAGTTGCAACCACCGCCATCACCGAACACCTGAGGGGCACTGGTAAGGCCAAAAGGGAGCACAGAAAATAAAGTGCTTGTGACCCACTGTAAGCCGCAGGCAGGATGAGAATATAGAAGTACTCATCCTGCAAGTGTAAAGCTACCATTCATTCTCCCTGGTCAAGGCAGGCAGGACATGAGTGAGTATTATGACTTTCTCCTTTTTCATGAAGAAACTGAGAGGGCGGAAGTCTAGGAGAGGACGAAGGCCGCCCTCATTTTTGGGCACCAGAAAGTAGCAGGAGTAACAACCATGACCTACTTCTGATGCTAGCACTCTTTATCTGGCTCCTTGGCCAAGAGAGTCTACACTTCCTGGCAAGGTAAGGAGATGTGCCAGTCGCAGGTAGGTGGGATGGGTGAAGGGGAAAGAGTAGCCCCTTTTGACAATCTGGAGAACCCTGCGTTCACATGTTATTGTCCTACAGTGGTACGGGTGTTATCCTGCCTCCCATTGGGTGCCCATGGTGGTCAGGAGCAATGTAAAGGGGCTTGGAGGCTGTGGCTGAAACACTGGTATCATAGCCTGAACTTCCTGGACTGTGGCTGCCAGGGAAGGGGTGGTGGACTGGCCAGACCTCTGGCCACTTGACAAACAATCACCCATCATCCTTTTGTGTTGCTAAAGTTGACATAAGTGGGAAAGGTATGCCCAGACGTGGTCCCATGCTGACTGTGCCAGTGGACTCAAGCTAGCCTGGCTGATGAAGGGAGATACCCTGAAATCGGTCTCAGAATGCTCGTAGCCGGTCCAGGCAGTTCGGGCTGTACTGTTCCCATAGGGAACTGGGTCAAGACTGATTTGCATATGGTTGGGCCCAAACTGGGCTGGCATGGTGAGCAAAAGAACGATGGATTAAACCCAGATCTGTGACTAGAAGTGAGTGTTTGAAAAGTTTCACCACTCCATCCATCATCCTTTTGGTTTGCTTAAGTTGTCCTAAGTGGGAAGGGTATGCCCAGACGTGGGTCCCAAGCTCACTGTGCCACTGGATTTAAACTAGCCTGGCTTACGAATGGTGATACCCTAAAACCAGTCCCAGGATGCTTGTTTTTGGTCCAGAGTGGCCCTGGCAGCTCAGGCTGGACTGTTCCCATGGATTAAACCCAGATCTGTGACTGGGGTGAGTGTTTGAAAAGTTTCAGCACTCCGTCCATCATCCTTTTGTGTTGCTATACTTGACCAATAACATCTGTGGGCACCACGGCCACACAAGGACTGAGAAGTCTACTGGCCGTAGTGGCTGGGCAGTTGGAGATGCAGCTAGAAGCCCCTTTCGTGGCCACAAAAGGAGCAGAAGGTGGACAGTGGTTGGTGAGGGGCCATGGAAAGGCCCAATGCCTGGCCATAGCCCTGCTGTCCTTGAAGCACTCCAGTGCGGATTCCGTCTAGTCTCCAAAGAGACGAGCACCATCAAAGGGCATGTCCATAAGGGAGAGTTGAACATTCCCAAAAAAGCCAGTTGTCTTCAGCCAGGAGAGGAACCGTAAGACCACAGATGATGAAACCGCTCTGTCTGGTGAGTCTGTCATGTGCATCCCACAGTGTATGGCAAACGTAGCTGCATTTCTCCCATCAGCTATATTTTGACAGAGTATGGCTTGGGCCTCCTCCAAGACCATGGGCAGCACCTGCACAACCGAGTCTCAGAGCGAGTGGGAGTATCAGTCCAAAAGGCTAGTAGTGTTCACCAACCACAGTGCCAGGCAATAGGAAGAGAACATCTTCTTCCACAACGTGTCCAGCTTCTTGGATTCACTGCCCATGGGAGTGGCAGGGAATGCACCAGGATTTAATTTCGAAGTGGAGGCTTGGACACCAAGCGTTCTGATTGGGGTGTGGTGTGAGGAAACTGGGGTTCCCTGAGGTAGGGTGGTGGTTGCAAGCAATCAACATATTCACAGGAGCTCCTCTGCAGTGTTTAGACCAGCCCTCAAGTAGGATATCCATAAGGTCTTCATTAAACAGGAGAAGTGGTTCAGATGTAGTGACTCCTGGCTGAATCACCTCACTCAAGACATTTGTCTTGACAGCCACTGCGGGTAGCTGAAGGCCTAGGACCCCAATTGCCCTCCTCACCACCAAATGAATGAGGCTCCTTCCTCTCTAGCCACGGTAAGAGGAGAAACCAAGCCAGTGTCTGGCAGGGTGTCCAATCCACTGGCATATGCCACATCCTCAAACCAGGTTTCCTATGTGACATATAAGGGCTGGTATACACCTGGGTCCAGTGGCAACTCCTAGTCATCACCAAGCTTTAGCCCAAAGGAATAGGGTGAGTCTTTGGCCTGGGTGGCCTGTTCCCAGTCAGCACCGAAATAGGCACAAGACCATTCCATTGCGCTCTGTATCAGGATCAGGAATGAGTATGGGGACTGAGCCACTGGTGGTTGCTAGGGATGTTGGTAGTAGAGCTGGCATCTGGAAGGTTGAGGTGGCTCGACGGTGCAGGTCCTGATCTATCCATGTATCCAAGAAGCACAACTGGTGCCGGGGGCAAATTCATCGAAGGAAGACAAGTAGGGACCATTCTCAAGCCTGTAGGGCCCTAAAGAGCTCCAGTACAGAAAGGCCACCCAAATAAGAGAAACATGGCCTCATAAAACTCACAAAGTTGGGCAGATGTCACTCAGGCTCCTGGAAACTCAGGGAGGCACGGAGATAGCCCAGACTAAACCAAGGAGCCACGCCTTGAATGCTGATGCTCCCTTGTCTCGCCAGCTGACTTTGATGTATGGGATGTAGTCAGAAACCTCTTAGACTTCTTGTTCTTCTGCCATAACGCTCAAATGACTTCGACGTCAAGCACTTGGGAGTGGCTCCCGCAATAGATTTTAGGACCTTCCTCTTGACCGGGATCAAGACCGTTACAACGTTGCATGTTCCCTCAAGGCCTTGGGATGCATGGTGTGATAATCAATACGAGTCTTGCTGTCATGATCGCCCTTTAGGCTCCAACGGTAGATGAGATGGGAATCCGTCACAGACATTTCCCAGGGACAGGTGCCAGAGGGCTTGAACCCAGCCTTCCATGTGGACATCCCTGCTACACTAGGAGAAAAAGTATCCAAAAGCTTTGACAGAAATTGGTTGTGCCCCAGTTACGTTATGACTTCGAGAAATCAAACATGGTTATCCAAAATGACCAAAGGGTTTTATGTATGCCAAGAATGTAGTCAATGAAAATTTGGAACAGATAAGGTTACGAACTTTAGTTATAACACAACCAGGACATAGGAAATATGTAATTTCATTCGTTGCAAGACCAAATTTGTTATTTACATACTTGGTTGTGCCTGCAATATGATCTACGTGGGCAGCACAATTAGATTGTTAAAAACTAGAATTCAGGAGAATGTTCGTGCCAAACAGAATAAGGACATAAGATACCCAATGGCAATGCAGATGTCGGAGCATCATATTGATAACAGTGATATTTGGTTCTATGGGACTGATTATTTACCAGTAGACCCCAGAAGGGATAACAGAGAACTGACCTTGTGGCGTAAGGAAGCTACATGGATTGTTTCTTATAATTCCTTCCCCCTCTTAAGATGGTAGACAGTGTACCATTAGGTGAATATATAGTTTATATTGATCAGTGGATATTGAACTGTTGATGTGATGAGTTGTTTTCTTCTTTCAGCTTTTTCTTCTCTCATGAATGATGTGAATATTTAATTTCAATGATTATTAATTGTTTTTAATTTCTAGTTTGAGGTGGAGGCTATGTATTTATGGTTGATTATTTGTCCATGTTAAGATGGCTGACATTGAACCACCGGGTAAGCACATACTTTTTCAAAATAGTAGATATCGTATTGTCGATGTGGAAGGGGGTACCCCCACCGTTTAAATTTTTTGGGATTCTGTTGCTAAAAATGATCATTAGGGCAAGAATTGATTCCCTCTCTTTCAGTGATGTTTTTTCTATATCTAATTGTAATCTACAGGTTTCTGATGTCTTGTCTCAGGTTGAGAATATGTATTTATGATTGATTATTTTTCCATGCTAAGATATTTGACGTCAAACCATCGTTTAAATATACATCTTCTCAATTATCCCACTATTTTCTGGGATTCTGCTGATAAAAATGGTCATTAGGGCAAGGATTGAATGCCCCCTTTTTCCAGCAATGATTTATTCCTATTTAATTGTGATCTACAGATTTTTTATTTCTTATCTCAGATTCAGACAATGTAATTATGATAGATTTTTTTTCATGCTAAGATGGCTGGCACCGAACCATCGGTTGAGTATATACCTTTTCAAGATGGTGGATTCCGTATTATCGATGTGGCAGGGGGTATCCCCCTCCTTTCCCATGTTTTTGGGATTTTCTTGATAAAAATGGACATTAGGGCAAGGATGTAATGCCCTCTCTTTCAGCGACAACCTTTCCTTATCTAATCGTAATTTAAAGTTTTGTGATCTTTTTTTGGTGCTGAGATTATGTGATTGTTTAGATATATTTTTCTCATGTCAAGATGGCCAACATTATATGATTGGGCATGCTTATGTCTTTCAATGGGATATCATGGTAGACTTTGCATTGCCAAGTTGGCTGGTTTTATGTGATCCTTGAGACTGACATATAATTTCCTTAATGTATAGAGTACATTTGATCAAGTTTGAAGATTGTTTTATCTTTGGTGTATTGATATTTAGCTTCAGGTGATTACTTTTAAGCTCTCTATTTTGGCCCAAGTTAAGATGGCTAACACTGTTTCACTTGGTGGGTGTGCCTTTGGTGGCCCACAGAATTACATTAACAAATAATACACAGATGTGTCACCATGGGCGGTAAAATCACGGTAGGTTTAAAAGCCATGGATTCCCCTTGCTCAGGTTTCTTTGCCATTTTTGAATTGCTGTTGGTGGGAGAGGGTTCTTGGAACATGCAGCTCCAGGCACCAATCGAAGTAAGTGAACAGAGAAGCTTATTACATTGTAGTTTTTCAAATTATACACTTCCAGGTGTATTTGATGTAAAAAATATCTTTTTAATGTTGATTTCCAATTAAATAAGTGATAAGCATAACCTATAGATTATTTATTGTTTTATTTTATGGAGTTGAGGTTTAACAACTCATTGGGGTTATTATTATTGTTTCTAAAACATATCCCTGGTTGACGGTGACGGTTTTCTGCAACATTGTTTTTTTGCACATGGTTTAGATATATGTGGATTATTTGGCAACAATTGATGATGTGTGGTTTGATATCATATACAATGGAGCATCCCCCTACATTAAGGAATGCCTCTTGATATTGTGATTAGTGTTGAGTTCTTTACGATGGATATTTTGAAAAAGATGTGCTTGAATCTTTCTAAAAAAAACTATGGTACAGGGGTGATAGACATTCCAATTTATGGTTCAAATATTTAGATTAATTGAATATGTTGAAAAATTATGAGGCTCCTTGTCTATGTTAATTAGATGCCTTGTTTGTATGTTTGACCTGTCCCCAGAATTGTGAAATCATGCAACTATGAATTAACAATGGAGGTATAAGTTAAGTGGAATTCTGAATCTGGTATGTAATATATTGATTAATTTTGTCGGAAGTTGATTGTATTTAAGGGGTACAAGTATTGTGTGATTGATTAGGATTTGAACATTAATTGTAGTTCCTTGTTAAGGGTAAAACATTGTGACATGTATTTGAAAGTAATGTACAAGTTACTTACCTTCGCTAACAAAATATCTGGCATTCTAGTGGCAGATTCCTTACCTTAGAATTTTCCCCCAGACGTCAGACTGGATCTGGAGATTTTTCTTCAAGCAATACCCTTGCGTGACGGCAGGTGGCATCGGTCGACTCCACGGGCGCCGTTGGCGGCGTGTCGCAGTGATGACGTCGGGAGCAGTATATAGACGCCGCCCTCGCGCAGTGACATCAGTTTGTTTTAACGATTTTCCACGCCAAAGCGCCGAGCCGCTAAGAGCACTGAGACTGGTGCGCCAGAGCTAAGGACCTGAAAGGGGGAATCCCTGTCCCTAGAAATCAGTCGCAAGCGGGGAGGAAGGGTGGGCGGTAAGGAATCTGCAACTAGAATATGTCTCTACCCGATATTTCGTTACCAAAGGTAAGTAACTTGTACATCTGATAGAGACTTCTGGTTGCAGATTCCTTACCTCAGAATAGACACCTAAGCAATGCCATCCTCGGTGGTGGGTTGCGAACCAAGATCATACTAGGAAATCCTGCAGGACCGAACAACCAAAATAGCCGTCCGACGGACCTGACTGTCCAGGCAGCAGTGCTTAGCAAACGGGTGCAGGTAGCTGCCTGGCAGATATCCAGGACAGGAACTCCGCATGCTAGCGCAGTGGAATCAGCAGTTGCTCTTGAGGAATGAGCATGCAAGCTTTCAGGAGGTCGCTTTTTGGCCAAACCAAAGCGTGGCACATTTTGATGCAAAGAAGCACCCATCGAGAGATGGTATGCTTTTGCACCCCATCCCTTTTTTCGTGCCCACATACCCAAAGAAAAGTTGATCAGCAAACCGGAAATCTTTAGTACGATTGAGGTAGAACGCCAATGCTCTTTTTGGGTCCAGACGGTGGAGTCTCTCCTCATCATGGGAAGGATGTGGGGGTGCGTAGAAAGGAGGCAGAGTGATGGACTGGCCTACATGAAAGGGTGTAACCACCTTAGGAGGGAAGGAAGACCTAGTGCGCAACACAACTTTGTCAGGGTGCACACACAAGTATGGAGGTTTTGAGGAAAGCGCCTGAAGCTCACTCACCCTGCGAGCAGAGGTGATAGTGACCAGAAAGACAGTTTTGAAGGTGAGGAGCCGAAAGGGACAATTATGCATTGGCTCAAAGGGGGTACACATCAAGTAAGTAAGTACAAGATTAAGGTCCTACTGAGGCATGATAAATGGAGTGGGAGGAAATAAATGGGCGAGGCCTTTTAGAAATCCACTCACAATAGGAGATTTAAAGAGTGAGGGCTGATCAGGTAGCCTAAGAAAGGCTGAAATGGCAGATAAATACCCTTTAAGGGTGCCCAAAGCAGAGCCCTGCTGGGCCAAAGAAAGAATGAACAGAAGAACCTTGGATAGAGGGGCTGAAAGGGGATCAACAGATTTGTTGGTACACCATGCCAAAAAAAAATTCCAACGACAGGTGTATACAGTTTTGATTGATGGACGCCTGGCTGCCAAGATAACATTGCAGACTTCAGGTGGAAGGGCAAAAGCCGTCAACTGGCACCGCTCAATCTCCACGCATGAAGGCGGAGTTTGGACAGGTTCGGGTGGAAAACAGTCACCTGTTGCTGCGACAGAAGATCCGCCCGAAGAAGCAGTCTGAGTGGTGGATCGATGGACATGCTCAATAGCTCTGGAAACCATACTCTCTGTGCCCAGTCCGAAGCCACCAAGATGATTTGGGCCCGGACGTTCCTGATTTTCTTGAGAACTCTGGGCAGAAGAGGGATAGGCGGGAAGGCGTAAAGGAGGCCGGAGTTCCACTCAAGACGAAAACCGTCCCAGAGCGAGTGCTGCCTTGGAAACTCCGACGCGCAAAACAGCTCACATTGTGCGTTCTCTGCGGAGGCAAACAGATCTAACCAAGGCTCTCCCCATTGCTGAAAGAGACCTTGCGCCACCTCCGGATGGAGACGCCATTTGTGATCGGCTATGCATTGATGGCTGAGTTTGTCCGCTCTGGTGATGAGGGAGCCCGCCAGATGTTGAACGATCAGGGTAATGCCCTGATGTTCCAGCCATGTCTAGAGGCGTACTGCCTCCTGACAAAGGGTCCAGGACCCTACTCCGCCCTGTTTGTTGGAGTACCACATGGCAGTAGTATTGTCCGTGAACACCTGCACTACTTTCCCTTTGAGACAGGGAAGGAATGCTTTTAACGCAAGCCTGATTGCCCAGAGCTCCAGCAAATTTATATGGAGCCCTGACTCTGTCAGAGACCAGAGGCCTCTGATCTCCGCCTCTCCCATGTGGCCACTCCAACCCAGAAGTGACGCATCTGTCACTATAGAGATATCTGGTTGGGGAAGATGAGAGGGATCTGCCATGGACCCAATTTGGATTTGAAAGCCACCACTGCAGGTCTTTCGGAGTTCCCTCCGAGATCTGGACAAGGTCGGAGAGATTCCCCTGATGCTGCGCCCACTGGAACTTCAGGTCCCACTGCAGAGCCTGCATATGCCATCTGGCATGTGTTACTAGCAGGATGCAGGAGGCCATGAGGCCCAGCAGCCTCAGAGTCAGTCTCACCGAAACCCACGACCGAGGCCGAGAGATCGGAATCATAGCCTGAATGTCTTGGACTCGTGTTTCGGGAGGATAAGCCCGAAACTGCACTGTGTCCAGAACTGCTCCAATAAAAGGGAGCAACTGAGAGGGTGTCAGGTGTGACTTCGGCACGCTAATAGTGAACCCAAGTGTGCGCAGGAGGTTCGCCGTAGTCTGAAGGTGGAAGATTACTTTCTGGGGCGAGTCCGCCTTCAACAGCCAGTCATCGAGGGGAAGGCTGAAACCCCTAACCTGTGCAGATGACCTGCAAACAGCGCCATCACTTTTGTGAACACCTGAGGGGCGCTGGTAAGACCGAAGGGGAGCACGGTAAACTGAAAGTGCTCCCTGACCTACCACGAATCATAGGTAATGACTGTGGGCAGGCAGGATGGGAATGTGGAAATACGGGTCCTGCAAGTCCAACACTACCATCCCGTCTCCTGGGTCCAAGGCAGACAGAACCTGAGCCAGGGTGAGCATTTAGAATTTCTCTTTCTTGAGGAAGTAGTTTAGGTCCCGAAGGTCTAGGATAAGACGTAAGCCCTTGTCCTTCTTTGGTATCAGAAAGTAGCGGGAATAACAACCACAACCTACTTCTGGCACAGGGACCTTTTCTATGGCTCCCTTGACCAAGGAAGCTGCGACTTCCTGGCGGAGAAGCACCATATGATCCTCTGGAAGGTGATTTAAGGATGGTGGCATTGGTGGTGGAGCAGATTCGCAAGTAGCCTTTTCGAACGATCTGCAAAACCCACCAGTCTGTGGTGATATGTTCCCAGAGGGGCAGGTGATGGCGAATCCTGCCACCCACTGGACGGGAGTGAGGTGTTGGACTAGGAGGGTTTGGCGGCTGCAGCTGGGGCAGAGGTGGACTTGACAGACCTCTGGTTCCTTGTCCCACGGCCACGTGGGATTCCATGTCCTCGGCCACGCATAGGCTGACCAGCGTGCAAGGCACTGTGGCTGTGTGGAGGACGTGACAGGGAGTCTCTTCCGTGGCCACGAGAGGGGCGAAAAGCAGACTGTGGTGGGCGAGGGGTACAGGAAAGACCGAGGGACCAAGCCGTAGCCCGGGAATCCTTGAATCTCTCCAAGGCAGAGTCCACTTTGTCTCCGAAGAGACGGGTGCCCTCAAAGGGCATGTCCATGAGTGACTGTTGGACATCCCCCGAAAAACCAGAAGTACATAACCAGGCATGCACCGTAAGGCCACCGTCGTAGCAACCGATCTGCCCAGAGAGTCGGTCGTGGCCAGCCCACAACGGATTGTGAACTTTGCCACATCTCTCCCAGCGTTCACAGCTTAAGAGACAATAGCATGGGCCTCCTCCGGTATCTGCGGCAGGAGTTGCGCAACTGTATCCCACAAAGAGTCCCAAAAGGCATGTGGTGTTCACAGACCACAGCGCGAGACTGGAGGAAGAAAACAACTTCTTGTCAAACTGTTCCAGTCTTTTGGATGCCCTATCCGGGGGTGCGGAAGGGGAATGCCCCTGAAGAAGAGGAACCCTGTATAACAAGACTCTCAGGCATGGGGTGCTGGGACAGGAATTTAGGGTTGTTCGTTGGGCCGATGGCGGTCTGCGATAGTCCTATTCAGAGGAGTCTCTGTGCTGGGTTTGGACCATGTACCCAAAAGGACAGCGGTGAGGGCTTCATTAAAAAGCAAAAGGGGTTCTGAAGTAGAAGCCCCAGGCTGAAGCATCTCCGCCAGGAGATTAGACCTGACCTCAACAGTGGGAAGCTTGAGACCAAGGACCTCAGCTGCCCTACTGACCACCATACCATAAGTTGTTCCCTCCGCCGTAGCCACGGTAGGAGGAGACATCATGCCAGCATTAGGAGAAGTATCCAGACCACTGGCTTCGCCAACTTCCTGAGCCCAGTCCATAGAAGGGTCATCCCTGTATTCATAAGGGTCCAGGGACCCCTCCAATTCCTCCCCATATTCGTATGACCTGGGGCGAATAAGCCCCATCGAAGCCGAAAGCGTCGTCGGATGACGGCGCTCCGACTCCGAGTCGTCGGGGATAAGAATAGGGACGACGTCGATAGTGGGCACTACCGATGTCAGGAGCGTCGACAATCGACCCGGCGCCAGGGAAGGTCTCAAGGGTGCGACTGGCGCAGGTGCAGATACGCACACGGATCTGGAGGTGACCTCGGTGGCTGGGGCCTAAGCCGCCGGCGTGAAACCTGAAGGCCCCTCAGCCGAACCCCTTGGGCCTGAAGGTGCCGTATCAGGGTCGCTCCACCCAAAGATGAGGTGCATGGCCTCATAAAACTCTTTAAGTTGGGTGGGGTCGCGCCAGCTCCAGGAAATTCGGGGAAGAGCGGAGCTGACCCAGACGCAGGCCAAGTGCGTGGACGATCTTCCCACGTCACGTCGGCTGAGCGACTGTGCGAAGTCGGATAGCGATGGGACTTCTTTGACTACTACTTCTTACTTTGACCTGAGGATTTAGAAGAAGACGAGTGGTGACGACTCCACGACTGATCTCGAGACCTTCCTCGAGAACGAGACCGGGACCTATGCGGAGTTGAGTGCCGGGCCGCCATTAGCTTTAGGGACCGCTCCCTCAAAGCCTTCGGGTGCATGGCCTGGCAGTCGGAGCACGACTTTGGGTTGTGGTTGCGCTCGAGAGACCACAGACACACCTGATGAGGATCTGTCACTGACATCGTTCGATGACAGTCCTCGCATGGTTTGAACCCGGTCTTTGGTGCGTCGAGGATGTCCCGAAGTCACAAAGGGAAAACTCAACAAAACGGTTGAATTCGGCCAAAAAATAGCCAGGGTAGCTCTTCTCCGGATCAGCACGTGGCGCAGGGAGAAAAGAACTGACATCACTGCACGAGGGCGCCGTCTATATACTACTCCTGACGTCATCACGGCGACCATGACACCAACGATGCCCACGGAGTCGACAGACGCCACCAGCCGACGTGCAAGGTTATTGCTCGAAGAAAAATCTCCGGATCCAGTCTGACGCCTGGGGGAAAATTCTAATGTAAGGAATCTGCAACTAGAAGTCTCTATCAGATAATAATACTAGTGGATGGTGGGGATTATTGGATATTTCTTACATCCTCTTTTCCCCTCATTGTTTTTAGGTTTTCCTGATTATGGATTATTGTTTCTTTTGATCTTTTGCTACCCAATTGTTTCTGTGCCTATGAATGTGAAATGTTATCTGTTTAGAGAAGAAGACAGTTTAAATAATTATATGTTCAATATTTTTTTTTTTAAATGTTCATTTTGGGTAACTGTTAAAAAAATTAAATTATGCTCCATAGTTTCCATAGAAAAAGTTTTTTCTCGACTTTGCATATAGCAACTTGCATAAAGATGCTTCTTCATATTGAGTTAAAATTCATTAATAGTTATTTGAAGTAGATGTTTCTATATGTGTTTGTTAGTATATGTCTTTCCTTATAGATATGGGCTAATATATATATTTTTTTCTGTTGGTCCTTTGTCAATATTTTGAAATTGGTGTAGTGTATTTTTAATTACATATACATGTGTGCATATATGTATATATGTATAATTTATCACGTTTTGTGATGCATTGTAATTTTTATATTGTATTCTTATTTGTTACCTTACAGCCTGAAAAAGTCCTGTGTTTAGGGACGAAAAGCGTTGGCTGTTTCTAGTGTCACAAAGATGTTTTTGAGAAAAATTAAAAAAAGATTTTAACTATTCATACAAGTACCTTTTGACTATTTGAATAACCATTCTGCATATGGTGCAGTATTATGTTTTTGGATTTATGTTTTTGACCTTATTCACAGGGTAGCGCTGTGGAAGCCAGTGCTTATAGTGTGTGTACGCAACAAACAACTTATATTACTCTTTCTTTTATGAGATACTCTAAACATGGGAGAGCTGTGGTTAAATTGAGGCCTGCTGCCCGTTCGATTGAACCTATTTTTTTAATATTATTTTCCTTCTTGAAGAAGACCGATTCTGTGATCTGTCCATAACTAATGGAGATTAATTTTGTACCTTAGATATCCAGCTGAAAATAGTTTGAGCTTGCGCAGAACTTATGAACTGAAATGCTGAATTATATGCACGCAACAATTTATCTTTCAAGAACTGATATTGCTAATATTTTATTAAAGAATTTGTGACATTTTTTCACCTTGTTTAGAGATTTAGCTTTTGTGTTTGAAACTTTTTATCGAAAGAAGATGGCTGTTTGCAAACAACAATTCAGGTTGGCTTTAAAGATTGTTTTGCTACTTATATATTAATATTAATCAATGGATTATCTGTCAGCACAGGTCTCTGGAGATAAAAATGATTCGTACCATAGTAATGCCATAAGAGTTGGTAGATTAGATCATAAAGATGTTTGTGTTGGGAATGTTATGGAAAATACTTATATTAATTTGTTTATACCGTATCGGGAGATTATGAATGTTACAAACAGTTACATATGTACTTACCTGCCTAATTCTATTTTAGAGGGAGCGACATATTCACAACGTCCTCTCACTTATGGTATTTCTTGCAGAATATATTGGTAAAATCTGTCAATTCTATTGGGTTGGATCCACTAGAAGAGTATAATGTGGATCACAAGTTAACTTTTGCCCAAGTACCAGAAATTAAGAATTTTACTCCTGCTAATATATGTAGTAGGCCTACAATGCTATCTAACTGAAATTTTAACAAAACTAATGAGAAGAATATGTGTAAGTTGACTGATACAGAGTGTAACTTTATTAGAAAAGTTAATGGAAGGAAAATGTAAGTTAGTACAAATGCTGCAAAAGTAAAGGAGATTTAATTACAAGAAGAATCTAAGGAAAGTTTTGAAGACTCAAAGACTTAGAACTAATCAGAAGAAGAAATGAGTTATATGTATGATGCCTGAAAACCACGATGAATGACAACTTCAAAGATGATTGGGTCACAGGACTGCAGTTTATACATATGTAGTTGAAAGAGATTGCATGTTAGGTGATGACCCAATATTTATAGGTATGTATCATGTCAGTGATAAAACAGTTTATTTTAACATTCCAAGTAACTTGGTAGATTTGTGCTCTCTTGTGTTAATCTTTCCAAGGGTGTATTATGTAGGTGAGATAAATTAGATGAGTGAAACAATTCTTAAAAAGGAGAAACAAGAGTTTAGCTGAGTGCTTATGGATATATTTGGTGTGTTGATTACCTCTATTGGTGTGGCTTTGAATGATGTGAAGATTAGAAAGTTGTCTGCTTTAGTGGATCATTTGGCTACTAATACTGCAGACGCACTAACTCAAATTAATGAGGGAAAAACAGCCATTTGCACAATGATTTGAAGTTGTGTTTCTGTAGATATTCTTCTTGGAAAGGAAGGTGGTGTCCATCTGAAAACTAAACACCGGGTTGATTCCAGGGTGGTGTGCTTCACATGCACCCCTCACCATTTTCCTACCCACAATGCCCTGCAAACCTCCAACTTTGCTAGAAATCACACATTTTTACCACATTTTTGTGATGGAACCTTCTGGAATCTGCAGGAATCCACAAAATTCCTACCACCCAACATTGTCCTAACTATTCCGATAAACATTATGCTGCACTTGTCAGCCTGAACATTTTTTTTTTTTCAAACTGCCCATTTGGACCCGCTTTGGTTCCCCCTCAATTTCGACAAGTTTTTGGCTCTTCCCTGTCACAGGCACTTGGTCCACCTACACAAGTGAGGTATAATTTTTACTGGGAGACTGAGGGGAACGCTGGGTGGTAGGAAATTTGTCCCGGTGCGGTGATCCCACACAGAAATGTGGGAAAAAAGTGTTGGTTTTTTTTAGCTAAATTTGAGGCTTGCTGAGGATTCTGGGGAAGAAATCATCGGGGGATCCATGCACGTCACACCTCCCTGGACTCCCTAGGGTGTCTAGTTTTCAGAAATGTCTGGGTTTGGTAGGTTTCCCTAGATGGCTGCTGAGCCCAGGACCAAAAATCGCAGGTGCCCCCCACTGCACCCCCCAAAAAAACAAGTAATTTTGTATTTAATCATTTTGATGTGTCCAGATAGTGTTTCGGGGCATTTCCTGTCGCGGGCACTAGACCTACCCACACAAGTATCATTTTTATCGGGAGACTTGGGGGAACACTGGGTTGAAGGAAACTTGTGGCTCCTCTCAGATTCCAGACCTTTCTGTCCCCGAAATGTGAAGAGAAAGTGTTTTTTAGCCAAATTATGAGGTTTGCAAGGGATTCTGGGTAACAAAACCTGGTCAGAGCCCCACAAGTCACCCCATCTTGTATTCCCGTAGGTGTCTAGTTTTCACAAATGCACAGGTTTGGTAGGTTTCCCTAGGTGCCGGCTGAGCTAGAGGCCAAAATCCACAGCTAGGCACTTTGCAAAAAACACCTCTGTTTTCTTTGGGAAAATGTCATGTGTCCACATTGTGTTTTGAGGCATTTCCTGTCGCTGGCCCTAGGCCTACCCACACAAGTGAGGTACCATTTTTATCGGGAGACTTGGGGGGGAACGCTGGGTGGAAGGAAATTTGTGGCTCCTCTCACATTCCAGAACTTTCTGTCACCGAAATGAGAGGAAAAAGTATTTTTGGGGCCAACTTTTGAGGTTTGCAAAGGATTCTGGGTAACAGAACCTAGTCAGAGCCCCACAAGTCAACCCATCTTTGATTCCCCTAGGTGTCTAGTTTTCAAAAATGCACAGGTTTGCTAGGTTTCCCAAGGTGCCGGCTGAGCTAGACGCAATGTAAAAATGTGATGTGTCCATGTTGCGTTTCCTGTTGCGAGCATCAGGCCTACCCACACAAGTGAGGTACCATTTTTATTGGGAGACTTGGGGGAACACAGAATAGCAAAACAAGTGTTATTGCCCCTTGTCTTCCTCTTCATTTTTTCCATCCAAACCTAAGACTATGGTGGTCATTACGACCCTGGCGGTCTGAGACCGCCAGGGCTAAAGTGACGTCCGTACCGCCAACAGACCCATATTTCGACCGCGGCGGTATCGCCGCGGTCGCACCACCTGGGCCGGCGGTTTCCTGCCGTTTTAGCCCCGGCGGTGATAATCTGCCAGGGCGGCGCTGCAAGCAGCGCTGCCCTGGGGATTATGACTTCTCTACCACCAGCCTGTTTCTGGCGGTTTGCACCGCCAGGAAGAGGCTGGCGGTAAGGGGAGTCCTGGGGCCCCTGGGGGCACCTGCACTGCCCATGCCACTGGCATGGGCAGTGCAGGGTCCCCCTAACAGGGCCCGTGCAGCTTTTCACTGTCTGCATAGCAGACAGTGAAAAGCGCGACGGGTGCTACTGCACCCGTTGCACGGCCGCAACACCGCCGGCTCCATTAGGAGCCGGCTCCTATGTTGCGGCCGCATCCCAGCTGGGCCGGCGGGCGTAAACTAGGTTTGCGCCCGCCAGCCCAGCAGGGATGTTGTAATGGGGACCGCGGGAGTGGCGGCCGCAATGTTGTAATGACCCCCTATGTGTAAAAAAGACATGTAATTGAGAAATGCCCTGTAATTCACATGCTAGTATGGGCACCCCAGAATTCAGAGATGTGCAAATAACCACTGCTTCTCAACACCTTATTTTGTGCCCATTTTGGAAATACAAAGGTTTTCTTGATACCTATTTTTCACTCTTTATATTTCAGCAAATTAATTGCTGTCTATCTGTATAGAATGAAAACCCATAGAAAGGTGCAGCTCATTTATTGGCTCTGGTTACCTAGGGTTCTTGATGAACCTACAAGCCCTATATATCCCTGCAACCAGAAGAGTCCAGCAGACGTAACGGTATATTGCTTTCAAAAATCTGACATCGCAGGGAAAGGTTACAGAGTAAAACATTGGGAAAAATTGTTGTTTTTTCACCTCAATTTCAATATTTATTTATTTCAGCTGTTATTTTCTGTAGGAAACCCTTGTAGAATCTACACAAATGACCTCTTGCTGAATTCAGAATGTTGTCTACTTTTCAGAAATGTTTAGCTTTCTGGGTTCCAGCATTGGTTTCACACCCATTTCTGTCACTAAGTGGAAGGAGGTTGAAAGCACAAATAATAGTAACAATGGGGTATGTCCCAGTAAAATGCCAAAATTGGGTTGAAAAATTGGGTTTTCTGATTCAAGTCTGCCTGTTCCTGAAAACTAGGAAGATGATAATGTTAGCACTGCAAACCTTTTGTTGATGCCATTTTCAGGGGGAAAAAACGAGCCTTCTTCTGCAGCCCCTTTTTCCCCATTTCTTAAAAATAAAAATAAATGTTTGCTGTATTTTGGCTAATTTCTTGTTCTCCTTCGGGGGAAACCACAAATACTGGGTACCTCTAGAATCCCTAGGATGTTGGAAAAAAGGACACAAATTTGGTGTGGGTAGCTTATGTGAGCAAAAAGTTATGAGGGCTTAAGCGCGAACTGCCCCAAATAGCCAAAAAAAGGGCTTGGCACCTGAGGGGGAAAAGACCTGGCAGTGAAGGGGTTAATGTATGTGTGTTTAGGTCAGCATGACTAGGCCACACATTTACATTGCTTGCACTGATATTCATTTTAAATTTGCTGAAGAAAATTTGGCTTATGTGGTTTTTAAAATTGCATTAACAAGTTTCCTACGTGCATGTTTCTCTTCTGTGTTTTTCCTTTTCATAAAGTAGATGAAAAGGGATTACTGTTACGATGTTGTTTTCTTTTACTAAATAAAATGTATTTACTTGTATGTCTTAGGAGGAAGTCAAGTCAGGATGTTCTTGTACGTCGCAACATTCAAGGCCTGCTTCGTTTACTTCACTATTGATACATGTTGCAAAACTGTTTCCTTCTTATTATGTATGCAAAATAGGCATCCCCAAATGCTACTTTTTTATCTATCACAAGTTTATGAAAATTAGTTGTTGCCATTATTGCTTAATTTCCTCACCATATCAAGTGTGTAGTTTTTCACTATCTGAAATCTATAAAATGTGCCTTTTCCAGGAGATGTGCCAGAATCTTTTGTTGTTTTTAAACTGAGCAGTCTCTGGGGGTCATTATAAACCTGGTGGTCGAGACTGCCCTGCCGGCGGCAGCGGAAATTTCCGCCACCGGCCTGGCGGTCTCGACGCCACATAATGAACACAGTGGGGACCGCCACAGTCGGCCCTCCACCACCGCCAGGCTACCGCTGTTATGTCATGTAAAGGTTTCTATTCTAAGTCTAATGTTCCCCATCCTTTGAGAATTCCATGGCCCCGACCCTACAAATCGTCTCTTAAAATATTTTAGACAAAAAAAAACATTAGCTCCTTCTGCAGTTCTTGTTTTCAGATAATTCTATTGATGTGTTTTTTTTCTGTTCTGCTTCTGCTGCTCTTGTCCATTGGTGCCCCTTATGCCATGCCTGGTCTCCTTTGTTCATGTAGCTTGTCTTTAGTACTCCTGGCAATATTCCCCATTTTTATCATTCTACTAAGTGCATTCTAGGGCACTAGCAGAGCCTCCTCCAGGCTCTTAAGCAACCATCATTCATAGACTACAAATGAATTTTATGCTTTTCTCTTTTGTAGCCATCCCTCCTAGATCCCTGTCTGTCTCTCCCGTTCACAGTTCCTTTTTTCTGTTTCAACCTCTACTGCTTATCAGACTTCAACTTGACAGTGCAGCTCTCAGCAAGACCTAAAATTTGTACAGAGTGGTATTTAGCATCACCCCTTCATCCATTGGCTGGTCTGGGTCAGCCTAATTCAACGACTGCCTTAAGACTTTGACAGTCTAATCAGGTATCACTCTAAGGGCATATAGACTTTTAAATTCATTCTATTGGCTGTTTGGTGTAGCCTTCCACACCAAAGCTAGTAATTCCATTGTGGCATACTAGGTGCTGTTTGTTTCAAGAACAGCATCTGGAGGGCCTGCTTTCGTCAAATGAGAGTGATCCTGAAAAGAAGACCTCCTCACCACAAACAAAACAAACAATGATCTTTCTGGTGGATGCTCTAACCACAGATTCTTCACTTTGTGAATATTCCAGAGGCATCAGGCTGGATATGGAAACCTTTGTGCAGTACTCCTGCACATTGGTAGGCATATAAGTGACAACAATACTGACATCAGTTGCTTACTAGTTTGTCCGTGACCTTAGTCGCAGAGCCCATCAGTAGACTGACATGGCCACTGTGCAGATCTCTAAATTGGGACCTATTTTAGATGGAAAAAAGAATTCCCTTCCCAGAACGGGAAAGTCATTGAGGAATCTGAGTAGATAAAAGTGTACATCAGCATGATCAGTACTGAACGTAAATCATTTGTTCTGCTGATGGCTCTTTCTGACTGCAGATTTCTCAAATGGCACTTAAATATCATAGATGTTCCTCCCAAATTGGTGGTCTGTGAACTTGCTCAGATCAAATAGTCCTGCAGGATCAAGTGGGCAAATTACTCCTCATGAGGGACCTGACTGTTGAGGCAGTGGTGCCCTGTTTACGTGTGTATCAATACCTATGTAGCTGTCTGGCATATGTCCAGTAATAAAGTAAAACAATGGGCCCTTCGGGGAAGTAGGCCTCAACTTCCTTGGCAAATGTACAAGACCATCATAACGTTGGTTTTGGCAGAAAATAAATCACAGAAAGACATCACCAAGATCCTTAAGAACACATCGCATCAACATAAGGTACTCCAAAAAGGCGAATGATGCATTGGAGGTGAATGAGTAAATTGAAGTGCCATGAACAGAGAATATTTACACAACTGGCAGCTGATCAAGATATACATTTTTAACACCACCCTATATCAGAGTATTATGTTCAGCAACAGCACAGCAGGATCAAATGTGGAGTCATGGGAGCACTAGTGGTAGTACATTTTCGGTGTCAGATACATTAACTGAGTACCCCTCTCTGTAAGTACGATTAAATATCATCTCTATGGCCACAAGGTAACACTTCATAGAACCTGTTTACAATTCTGTAATCTAACATATAATGGCTATAAAGGGAATTGTATTTTGTATAAACGTTTCTCAATGCTGCTCTCCTGATTCAGCTATTGTTTAGAGCTTGCCTCGGATTTCAAGCTCTATTCCTAAGGCAGGTAACCTTGGAGCCATAATTCCACAAATTTGTCTGGAAAGAAGGCTCAATTCTTGCCACTTTGCTGTTTCCCTTTTTTTTGGGGGGGGGGGGGGTGGGGGGAGGGGACTTACTGGCCCAAGATGGGACTTATACTAACCCATCAAAAACACGAAAATGCGGCTTTCATGTAATTAATTCACACTTAAGAAGTGACTTCAACACTTTGGTATGTTACAATAAAAACGATGTTAAGGTATTTGAACAGGGGGCATGGTCAACTAGCTAACATGCTGGACGTGTAACTTTGCCAATCCACTCCTGCCTACTCAATATACCTGAGAACTCCCAACGCCGGGAGCCCCTCTGACCCAGTAAAAAGTGTGCAGCTAGGGGAGCTGGGCTAGGCTGCAAAGCACTTCTGAGATGGGCATTTGGTGAGGCGATAAGTGTGGAGACAGTGGTGTTTACCGTCCTATGCAGCGGCCACCACTGAACCTGCCTGTAAACGTGTGGCGACTCCCCAGAGGCGGGCAGATATTGACTAACGCGGAGTGAATATGCTGCATTACCTGCTGAGGACCGGATTGTGCCCGGGTGCTCCCCGTGAACTGAACCTGCTGTGACTGACGTGGAGGGGCACAGAGGTGTGTGGCGGCTAGAGCGCGGCCTGACTGCCCCACTGGAGAAAGCTGCGGTCTGGAAAGGCCCGCTTGTTGGCAGTGGCTGCTGCGACCTTGATAATGGGCTGGACCTGCCACTTGAAAAGGAGTACTAGCTGGGGGAGGATCACCTGCCCTCTGGCCGCCTTGAGGGCAGCAGAATTGGTGGGGCAGCCTGGTGGGCCAGAGGAGGGCAGTGAATCGACCTGCACAGAGACGCCACTCAACACACCTGGAAAGGGAAGCACAGTGCACCGGCATTGGAAGAGCACCAAACTCAAACTGTGCAGCAAGGTCTGCGGGTTGAAGCGGGCCTCAGAGGGGGTCTTGAGATACTGGTTTGTCTGTGGACAGTCACCCTGAGGACACTAAATATAGTGAACTGACTTGCTGCCATGCGTGCCTGATTGTTCCAGTGGCGCAGTGATTTAAGTGAGAGTGGGGCTTCCTGCCCGGACTCCGCCAGGAGCTGACTGCTTGCTCGGATCCTGCAGTGGAGGTGGGACCTGCATACCCATAGGGAACTGTACAAGCCCTGTATAGGAAAATAGCCTGTTTCTGACATAGTTGCCCCCACTTTTTGCTTGGTGTCAGTATGTTTAGACTGTAGTAGACAGGGTCCTGCCAACCAGGACCCCAGTGCCAGTGTCCTCTCCCCTAAATTTAGTTGTATGGTAACTTTTAATCCCCACAATTGGGATACTGGTGCACCCATGTAAGTCCAGTCACCATTCACTCCAGATACAAGAGATGCCTTATATCATGGTCACTGCACTCTGATCCTGTAAATCACCCCTAAGGTAGGCCCTTCAGCCCAAGGGCAGGGGCCTAGGGCTAAGTGTGAGGGCAACCCTGCATGAGCCTGAGCTTTGTAAGTGAATCTTAAGTTTGGTAGTGGACACTGGTCAACACGGGTTGTCCAACTTCATAATGGCTTCACCAAATGTAGGCATATTTCATATTAAACATGTTGGAATCATGCAACTGCTTGTACTCTGAGGGTTCCCTAGGGTGATTCCTCTAAGTCTGCCTGTACAGCCTTGCAGGGTCTGCATGCCAGCCCATACTGATGTTGACCCCAGACACTGTTATTCCCTCCTGCTGCTGAGATTAGGGCTCGGGCAGGGGAAGGCAGAACAAAGGATTTCCTGTAAGACAATAGTAATAGATGTCTCTGGGTGGGGTGGGGGGATGCCTCTGAGCGTCACCAGTCTGCTTTGAAGGGCACATTTGGTGCCCTCCTTGCATAAACCTGTTTGCACTAGCGCAGGAACCCCAGTTTCCCGCTCTGGCACGAACCCACACAAAGGACAGGGGAGTGACCACCTCCCCATCCAGCATTGCTCTCATGCACCGCCTGGGCACCTCTGGATGGTCTGGACCCTGTCCCCTCTTTTCTTGGGTCCTCTTATTCAGGAATCCATGCCTGGGTTCCACCTACCTGGTCCACGGGTCACAACAGCAGCTGGACAACCAAGGTCCCCATTGACTTCAACAGCATGTTCCGACACAAATTCACCCTTATGCATCTGGGCTCCCCATTGTAGGTACTCCACTGTTCTGGATATCCATATGTGGGGCCACTATCCAACCTCGGGTTTCCTCAGGGTCCTCTGGGAAGGGTCCTAAAATGCGAAAACTCCAACTGAACATTCAACTGACCCAGGATTTCAAATCTACACACAGGCGACTAGGGAATTCTAGCTACTTACCTTTGGGGTTTTAGTACTTCCCAGTCCCACGTGTCCTTGGGTGGTAGTGTGGGTTGGGAGTGATTTTTGCATTCCATTTTTTTAGTATATGGTTTGGCCCCCCCTTATAGGGGCCCATGTTATTTTATGCCTTTACTTACCTGTTGCTAAGTATATTTTATTTGCACGTCCATATCTCCGGTTAGGAGATATACCAAAGTTAGTTCTAGAGTGTGTGTTAAATAAATATAACATATTTTTCTAACACTGGTGTGGTTCTTTCTTGTGTGTAAATCCCTGACTGACCTGTGTAGTATTTGCAACCTCTTTACACCTTCCTGGATAAGCCTTAGCTGCTCTCCACAGCTACCCTTATGAGAGCTCTGGTTATCTAGAGCCACCTACACTATCACTAAGGGTTGCCTGAATTCAGTAAAGGGTGCCTCAACTATAGGTGTACACCATATACTGAGCCAGACCCCCTACAACCTGTACCTGTTGGCGTGGGCTGCTGCCTTGTTGAGCCTGGGCCCTACGGACAGTCAACGAGGAGGTGGAGCTGTGGGATTGCCTTGAAGAGTACAGGTGGTGCCGCTGTGTTGACTGCCCTCTCAGCAGGAACACACGCTCTTTGGGGCCTAAGTTGAGGCGCTGTGAAACTGTTTGGGCCAATGAGAGTTGAGCAATCACCGACAGCAGTGCCTTGACAGCACATATTACGTTTTGTGGGAGGAGCAGGAGTGGCTATATGACTTAGAAGGGCACCGACCTGGATGAGGGGTGCATATTTACTGTAAATGACGGATAGCACCAGGGCGAGAACATTTGCCTTTGTGGCAGGAACCTAGTGGAGGCCTGCTAGAGAACTATGGGGAAAATGAGGCCAGACAAATGAGTACCATGGTTGGGGTGCCAGAGGCTAACCAGACTGCACAAGGAGAATAGGAGGACGCTGTGGCCCCTTCCCCGCAATGACAATTCAACAGGATTTCATGTGCCACGCTCTAGCAGGATACTGGAACTTTTTCAGTGGGGTTAGGCCTCCTGAGAGCAGAACATCATAAACTTGCTGACAAGGTGAAGGAGGTGGAGCTCGGGGAGGTGCGCCCGGCAGATAGAGTACACACGGTGTAATATAGGGCTGAAGACACAGAGGAACGCAATCGGCGGAACAATGTCCGCATAGTAGGCCTACAAGAGACATGGTGGCCTACCTTGAGTACCGGCTACAGGCAGAGGTGGCCCTGAATCTTCTAACACAATTCTTCGTTCTTGAACTGGCGAATAGAGTGCCCACCCGGCCGCCCATTCCGATTCCGACCGGTACTGGCAGGGACAGGGATGCCCTTCTGAAAAGGGCACGAGAAGATGGTCCTTATGCAACTGGGAACAGTAAAATATTGTTATTCTCAGACTACATAGCCCCTGTTCAAGCTAAAAGGGCCTCCTATATGAAAGTGAAAAAGGTGCTCAGAGAGGAAGGGATACAGTACTCCCTGATGTTACCGTCCAAACTGGAGATCATCCTGGACGGTAGGACCAACTTCAGTTAAAAAAAAAAAAAAAAAAAAGTGGGACTGGCTAGACACTTATAAAACGGGGTCAGCTTCAGCAAACTCCCAAAATAAATCTAAGGAGAATAAGCGAACACGAAGGAAGAGGTTCCGGAAAACCAGGAGTAAGAGCATCACTAAGAATCCGACCAGAGTATAGGCAGAACGGGAGAGGGCAGCTACCTTGTAGGCTGCGGCAGAGATTGTGGCACGAACCAGGTCAGTGTCGGATCTGGACTCCCAGTTTGACAACCGGTCAGCAGATTCCAAATCAGAGGGATCGATCCTAGCAAACAGAAATAAACTGCCAATTCGACTTGGCAAGTGTACAAACTTGCCAGGCCTAAACCTTCCCTTTTTATACATTTAAGGCACCCCTAAGGTAGGCCCTAAGTAGCCCCATGGGCAGGGTGCAGTGTATGTTAAAGGTAGGACATGTACTTATGTGTTTTACATGTCTTAACAGTGAAAAACTGCCAAATTTGTTTTTCACTGTTGTAAGGCCTATCTCTCGTATAGGGTAACATGGGGGCTGCCTTTAAATATTATTAAAGTGCAGATTCCCTTAGGGAGCAGATAGAAATATGGAGTTTAGGGTCTCTAAGCTCACAATTTAAAACTAAATCTTTTAGTGAAGTTGTTTTTTAGATTGTGTGTTTGAGAATGCCACTTTTAGAAAGTAGGCATTTTCTTGCTTATACCATTCTGAGACGCTTCCTGTTTATAGATTCCCTGTCTGGGTCAGTTTGACCGTTCAACAGTTTGCATCCCTCTATAGACAGTGACACAAAGGGAGATGGGGTGTAGCCTGCATATCCTGATGAGCCATCTGTGCTGGAGGGTGGAGTGGTGTGGAGGAGTGGTCACTCACACCTGAAAGGGCTGTGCCTGCCCTCACACAATGCAATCTACAACCCACTCGTGTGTCTGGGGCCTGGCCAAGGCAGGGTCTCACAAACAAGAGAGGCATTCCTATGAAGTAGGCCTACTTCAAAGGCAGAGAAGGGTATAAGAAGAGCCCCCAAACCCTTGCAAATTAGATCACTTCTGGAATCAAGAGGAAGCTCGGCCAAGGCAAAGAGCTGAAGAGAAGTGCTGCCCCTGCCTGTGACTGTGCTTTTTTGGGCTATGCTGCAGTTGCTGCTTCTGCCTGTGAAAGGGGACAAAGACTGGACTTTGTTGTGAAATGCTGCTTGAGAAGAATCTTCAGGGGCTTGGACTGAGCTTGTCCCCTGTTCTGAAGTCTCAGGGCCATCAAAGACTTCCCCTACCAGCATCTGGACTCTCTGCTGAGACTCCTGCCCTGACAACTGGTGCCCTATCCAGTCCCTGGGCCCTTGAAAGAAGAAGCTGGTGAAAATCCAAGAAAACCGACTTCGGACGACTCCCGACCAACACTGCTGCCGAATCCTGTGACACCGCCTGCAACCGCCTCCGTGGTCCTCGCTGGAGTGCGACGACCCTCGCAGGTCCAACATCGCTGCAGGCCCGCCGAAGTCCGCGACTGCGTGGAAGTCACTGCATCACGTCGTGACCAACGTCGCCCGAAGTGTGCGGATTCAACGCTTCGCACCAACGCCACCTCACCTCCACCGCTCCACAGCCAGGACCATACGCCTCTTTGTGATGCCTCCACTATTTCACTCCGCAGCACCGGAACCCACGCTGCCTTGGATCTAGCGATGCCGCAATTCCCAACTTTGTGCACCGACTTGTTTTCACAGTTTACTAAGGTACTGTACCTGGGGGTCTGCGTGACTGCGTACCCAGCGCGTTTGGCATTGGATTGTTGGGAATGATTCCATCACAATGCCATGTTATCACCTCATCGGAGCATTTTGTTTCTAGGCACTATTTTTTAGTTTAATCTTTAGAAATTCATAATTTGACTTGTGTATGTGGGAGTTTTGTCGTTTTGGTCTTGTTTTGTTTAGATAAATACTGGCTATTTTTCTAAAACTATGTTGAGTCTTTTTGTGGTGTTTTTACTATATTACTGTGTGTGTTCGTACAAATACTTTAAACCTGGTCTCTGAAGTTAAGTCTACTTGCTTGTGCCAAGCTACCAAGGGGGTGAGCGGGGGTTCCTTGCTTGGAGAGGGGGTAACCTGACTGCCAACCAAAGACCCCATTTCCAACAGTTGTCATGCAGGGACACTGAATGGGGCAGTCTGTGGGAGTTAGCAAGAAAGTTGATGCAGAATTGCGTATGATGGACAACACACTCCACACTGCCAGCAAAATTCTATGTGACCCTGTTGGCCCCTAGGGTGAAGACACATTATACAAATCCTTGAGGGAGGAATGCTTACCAGATAGACAACACGAAGCACAACTATCATTCCTCTCCCAAAAACTAAAACCCATGGGACGCTGGTTTCTCCTTTCCACCTGCTCTCTATGCTTAACTTACATTTCAAAATCTTGAGTTAAAACCTCGCCACCAGACTGCTTCTACATATGCCGGACCTGATTAATGGGGACCAGAATGGCTTTATCCCACTCCGTAGCACACCCCTTAATCATAGAAGACTTTACCACCTCGTTTACCATCACAAAGTCCAGGGCCTGTTGGGGCCCTACTTATATTGGTGAACCTCAAAAAGGCCTTTGACTCAGTGAGAGGGGATCATGCATAGGTTTGGGATGGGTGAGGCCTGGATTAGGTGGGTATCACTACTGTATGCAAGACCGACTACGGCAGTTAAGACTGGCACCGTCATCTCTGTCCGCTACGCTATCTCAGGGGCACTAGACAGGGATGTTCACTGTCACCCAAGCTCTGTGCGCTCGCTATCAAACCACTAACTGAACACTTTCAGAGAGAGGGGAGGTGTGGTGGCACAGTGGCAGGCAGCCATCAGCATATTATCTCACTGTATGGAGACGACCTCCTCCTTTACCTGTCTGGATGCTCGACGAGGGCCAGGGAGGCAATCAGACACCTGGACGATTTTGGGGCACTGAGATCACTGCGGAACTGTGTCACCTTCTGGAGATCTCTGCACCTATCACTTATGGCCGGGGTATCAATCTCCAAAATGGTGACGCTCCTGAGGCTATTGTATTTTGTTTTATAATCTCCGAATTAAAATCTCTGTGGTTTGGTTTTGGCAGATGGATACTCTGCTTCGGGAGCTGATATGAGATGGAGGCCGCAATAGAGTGTTCCTTGCCATGCTGAAGCACCCAACTGAGCAGTGGGAACTTGGGGTCCCAGATTTTGAACTGTATTATATAGCATCACAGCTGCAGTGGGTGACCAGATGGTGTGATGACATGCGACAGAGACATTTAGACACGCTAGGTCTACTGCTTTATTTCAGGTAGCTTTGCATAGCTGGCATTGCGGCACTGTGAAGATTGGCAGGGCAACACTGTATGCATCATCTATACCAATGGTTGAGCTGCCTCATGGGACACAGACAAGACTCTTCACAGCGGCACAGTAGGGGACTGTTTGTTAATGGGCGAGCTTATTCTGATGGAGGTGCTATGCAAGCGGTATGACCTGCCGAGTGGACAATTTCTCACCCCAAGGCAATGGTGATGTTATACACGTGCCTGTGGGACCAGGGAAGAGTGGAACCCCCCAAGACATCCAATCCTTCAGTTACTGCACCTCCCTGGTTAGGTAGGTGACATGGCGGTACAGGGCGCTAAACGGCATGGGACGGAAACCATTGGCTACTCCTAGGAACCGACGGGAAAGCACCCTGGGGTGTGAAATTCCTGCTAGGAAATGGGACAGAATATTGGCCTACCCCAAGAAAATATCTCACTTTACATGACTGAAATATGTACAATTCAGCATCCTATATAGGACTTGCCTTATACTGTATAAATTGCAGATTAACCACAGAGAGGAGGCCTGGGAGTGCCCCAAGTGCCAATCTCTTTATGCAGATTTTACTCACATGATGAGGGATGCCTGTTAGTTAAGGTATTTTGGACTGCACTCCTGCTTTGCCTCCATACAGCAGTTGGGCGCAAATTGTCTTGCATAATAGAAACCTGTCTCCTGGGACTTTTTTCTCGACCCCAGAGGCACAGTGTAGGCACGTGATTTCTAGATTTGGCTCTTGCATTAACCAGGCCCAGAACTGCACTAGCGTGGAAATCCCAGAAAAGGCTGATAGTTGAAACATGGGCAAAGAGTGTTAGTATATGGGATGAGTCTGAGGAAAGTATCCTGAGACAACCTATGGCGGGGATTATGGAGGGAGAAAATAGAGAGCTGTGAACATCCGGACGATGATACAGGTTTGGAACACACTGACTTAGAAGATGAAGACATGGACGGTGACGGGTGAGACCTAGAGTAGGATGGCATTAGGAACAGTATCCTACAGGTCTGGGATAAATTTATGCACAAATCATAAACAGCAAAATAACGTCAGTTGAGATATAGAATATGGCAATGTATAGAACATCATTCCCCTCCATAACCTTGAAATGAGCACACCTGGGCTGTCCGGGTGGTTATCCAGAGCCAGATGAGACTAGATAGCTCCTCCTAAGTGCGGCCAAGGGTCCAACACCCAGAGACATTCTTCTTTATTATGTTTGTTTACATCTGTTTATTCATATTTACTTAAAATCTCCCAGATTGCCTCCTGTAGCTGGTGTCCACTCAGAGTCCCACAAGCCTAGAAAATAGGTTATAAAACAAACTAATCTGTAACACAGCATGGGAATTCCCAAAACACAGACCGAAGGGAACTATGCATGCACATATGAGGCAGGCACCCTTAGCCCCACAGATTCTAGACTCATAGCTAGATGAGATACTTGAATGGTGGGTGACCCCAGACGAAAACATTAAGAATAGATGGTTCATACACAATGTTGCTACCTGCAAAAATGTATGATATCAAATGGGGAACAATATGGCTGTAATGTGAACAATACTGTGCTGTCGTAAATGTCAAGATACGGATTTAAAAAAGATATCTGAGGACATTACACAGTTTTCTAAGTATGATTGTTTCTTCTTCTATATGCTATCTATATTTCTGGTCCTGATGATGCCCCTCTTGAAAAACAAAATTGACAAGGTTGAAGTACTGACAAAAGAGACTAGTGGACTATTTTAATTATGGTGCTGAACATCATACTCTAATATAGGGCGGTGTTAAAAAATTTACATCTTGGTCAGCCATCAGTTGTGTACATATTCTCGGTAAACATCACTTGGGCACTTCAATTCACTTCCACTGCGTCATTCACCTTTTTGAAGCACCTTATATTGATGCAATGTGTTCTTAAGGATCTTGTTGATGTCTTTCTGCAAAATAAATAAATGTGATTTATTTTTGCCAAAACCAATCTTATGATTGTCTTGTACACTTGCCAAGGAAGTTGAGAACTACACTTTCGCAGAAGGGGTCATTGTTTTACTTTATTACTGTCTTGCCCAGGTCTGAAGGGTATAGGGTTGCCACTTTTATTTATTGTATGGCAAATGCACTCCTGCACTCCTGCTTTGCCTCCATACAGCAGTTGGGCGCAAATTGTCTTGCATAATAGAAACCTGTCTCCTGGGACTTTTTTCTCGACCCCAGAGGCACAGTGTAGGCACATGATTTCTAGATTTGGCTCTTGCATTAACCAGGCCCAGAACTGCACTAGCGTGGAAATCCCAGAAAAGGCTGATAGTTGAAACATGGGCAAAGAGTGTTAGTATATGGGATGAGTCTGAGGAAAGTATCCTGAGACACCCTATGGCGGGGATTATGGAGGGAGAAAATAGAGAGCTGTGAACATCCGGACGATGATACAGGTTTGGAACACACTGACTTAGAAGATGAAGACATGGACGGTGACGGGTGAGACCTAGAGTAGGATGGCATTAGGAACAGTATCCTACAGGTCTGGGATAAATTTATGCACAAATCATAAACAGCAAAATAACGTCAGTTGAGATATAGAATATGGCAATGTATAGAACATCATTCCCCTCCATAACCTTGAAATGAGCACACCTGGGCTGTCCGGGTGGTTATCCAGAGCCAGATGAGCCTAGATAGCTCCTCCTAAGTGCGGCCAAGGGTCCAACACCCAGAGACATTCTTCTTTATTATGTTTGTTTACATCTGTTTATTCATATTTACTTAAAATCTCCCAGATTGCCTCCTGTAGCTGGCGTCCACTCAGAGTCCCACAAGCCTAGAAAATAGGTTATAAAACAAACTAATCTGTAACACAGCATGGGAATTCCCAAAACACAGACCGAAGGGAACTATGCATGCACATATGAGGCAGGCACCCTTAGCCCCACAGATTCTAGACTCATAGTTAGATGAGATACTTGAATGGTGGGTGACCCCAGACGAAAACATTAAGAATAGATGGTTCGTACACAATGTTGCTACCTGCAAAAATGTATGATATCAAATGGGGAACAATATGGCTGTAATGTGAACAATACTGTGCTGTCGTAAATGTCAAGATACGGATTTAAAAAAGATATCTGAGGACATTACACAGTTTTCTAAGTATGATTGTTTCTTCTTCTATATGCTATCTATATTTCTGGTCCTGATGATGCCCCTCTTGAAAAACAAAATTGACAAGGTTGAAGTACTGACAAAAGAGACTAGTGGACTGTTTTAATTATGGTGCTGAACATCATACTCTAATATAGGGCGGTGTTAAAAAATGTACATCTTGGTCAGCCATCAGTTGTGTACATATTCTCGGTAAACATCACTTGGGCACTTCAATTCACTTCCACTGCGTCATTCACCTTTTTGAAGCACCTTATATTGATGCAATGTGTTCTTAAGGATCTTGTTGATGTCTTTCTGCAAAATAAATAAATGTGATTTATTTTTGCCAAAACCAATCTTATGATTGTCTTGTACACTTGCCAAGGAAGTTGAGAACTACACTTTCGCAGAAGGGGTCATTGTTTTACTTTATTACTGTCTTGCCCAGGTCTGAAGGGTATAGGGTTGCCACTTTTATTTATTGTATGGCAAATGCCCAGGGTAGGCACTCCACTTGCCAAAGCACTAGAAGCAGCTTTGGCAGAATGAGCCTGAAAGCCTTGTGTTTTTATGCCAGCATGTAGTTACTTGCTTTGGTAACACTCTTTCTGGAAGAGACTATCTAACCGCAGACTCTTTACCTTTTGAATATTCCCCAGGTGTCAGACAGGATCTGGAATCTCCTTTCAGCAATTCCTTGGCACAGTAGGTGCCACTTATGCTTCTCCGCTGTGGAAATGACGTGTGGTGCCTATACACGTGTCACTCGCATGCGCTGATGTCAGTTGCTTTCAAAGGCTCTCCTTGTCTCCAGACACAGAGCCCCAAAATCAAACTACTTTGACCAAAGTGCAGATTCTTAGACTTGGGATTGTATTAGTGTCCGCCTATCAGACTGTTTGTTCCTCTCATGCTGCCTGTCAGGATCAGCCTTTTTTCTATGACAAAGGCCCTCATTATGACATTGACAGTAAGTCCCGCTTAGCGCCATGCTGAGTGCCACCAACATACCGCCTCGCAGCGGTTTACTGCTACCCATATTATGACACACACATAGCAATCCGTCACTATACAGACACACACACAAGTCCGCCAGCCCAAAGGTCAGTGATAAACTTCAGAAGCAAAACCCACACCGTTACGCCAATAGAACTACGCCCACAGCATTATGACCCACGAATCACCGCGACGGACATTTAATGGCAGTAAACCATTGGGGGTACATACCGCAGCGCTCAACATACACACACACACCTACAAAACACCACCACATTGGACAATTTAAACTACACACACCTGACACCCATACACACACCTCACCCACACCACTACAAAATACACACACACACATTACCCCAACCCTTTCCGACTCAAAAAAATTGCCACTAGTGAGAGATACAGCAAGAGCACCCACACACCCATAGCCACAGAACACCATCACCCATACACCACCCACGCACCTCACAGCACACACCCCAACACATCACCCCACACACCCTCACACACACCATTCACACTACACCCATGGCACCACAAAGACACCCCAGTTCTCAGAGGAGGAGCTAAGGGTCATGGTGGAGGAAATCATCCAGGTAGAGCCACAGCTATTCGGATCACAGGTGCAGCAGACATCCATTGCTAGGAAGATGGAGCTATGGCGAGAATCGTGGACAGGGTCAACGCCGTGGGACTGCACCCAAGAACAAGGGATAACATCAGGAAGAGGCGGAACGACCTATGGGGAAGGTGCGTTCCGTGTTTGCAAGACACCAGATAGCAGTACAGAGGACTGGCAGTGGACCCCCACCTCCTCCCCCACAACTAACAATATGGGAGGAGCAAGTCTTGGCAATACTGCATCCTGAGGGCCTAGCAGGAGGACTGGACTCTGGTAAGTCAAATCTCTTTTACTATCACCCCCATACCTGCATGACATCACCTACCCCCACCCTCACCCTCACTCCCATCACTCCACAACCTCACATACACCCCACTATCACAACCCACCCCTCCCACTACCAAGCCCTGCATGCAACACCAATGCATGGACACCCATCACAGACCTGCATGGACACCCATCACCAAAGCATGCACACTTGACAATCACCTATCCAACCAAATCACCACTCACACAAGCCTAAGCTGCCAGGGCAATCGCAACCATACAGGGCAACACACCCACACACAAGATGTTACACGCAGAAACAATAACACTGCATTTACATCCCCACAGGTCCCCCACCCGTCACCGGAGAGGAGGTGCCAGCAACATCCAGTCCCCCCACAGAAGAGGCCCACAGTGACGACAGCAGCTCTGCACGCCGGGATCAGGATGACCAACCTGGCCCATCAAGGATCTCCGGATAGTCGGTTAGCCAGGCACAGTCCCATAACACCACAGAGCCTCCCCCCTCAGGAAACACCAGAACAGTACCCACCCAGTGGGCCCATACCTCTGTCCCCAGGACACGTCAATCAGCAGTGTGTCACCACTACAGGGACCCCAGGCCACACCACAAACACAGGACGATCAGGGACCTGGGGACAGTGGCAGTGGGCACACGGTTCAGGGGACAGAGGCACAGGACAACAAAGAAGCTGGGGGGACTGCTGTGCGACGGGGGAGGACAGGCCCAGGGAACCGACTCTCCAAGAGGCACTCACCAACATCCTGGGAGCATACCACCATTCCCAGGAGAAAATGGGCCAGATACTGGACACTTTGCATGAGACTCAGCGGCTGCTGGAGGGACAGTACCTGGGATCAGGGAGGAATTGAAGGACATCAACACCACTCTGGTCACCATTGCAGGGGTGCTGGCAGACATGGCCAACACCATGAGGGAGGCAGTCGCAAACCAACGGGGCCCCTGACACTAGCCAAAACGATGAACAGCCCTCCACCTCTGCTGACGGTAGGGGACAGGAGGCCACGCCACAGGAACAACAGGCCACAAGCACCCCACCCCCCTGCAGAAGGACAACCATCCCACAAACGGTCCCTGCGATCCAGGTAGAAGTGATGAACAGCCTAAGACTCTCCTGATTGTCACCTTCTGTCCCACTCTGTCACCCTGTCCACCTTCAACTGCCATTGCTCAACTTCCTATGCCCCCTTGGACAATGCACCTGTGATACAAATAGACTGGAACGCTTACCTGGACTCTCCTCCACCTCCCCCCCAAGCCTATAGCAATATCCCATCCACTTATTAGCAAATAAATAAACATCCTTTTGTATTGAGTCTGTCAAGTGTTTAACAATCTGTAGACATTGCAATTCAACTGTACAGTAATGTATACATAGGTATGACCTGTAGTTGGCTGCAGTCAATACACCAGGAGCCAGAGTGGGGCACAGATATCTGTAAATAGACAAGCAAGGGTACAATAAGTGGCCATAGTAGTGGGAATATGAGCCTGCCAGTGAAATTTTACAATACAAAAGTGCAATGGAAGGTGAAGTTACAGTGTCTTATCTGTGTGTCACTGGAAGTACTGTTGTATGATTGATGTTCTAATGTCCATATCCTCATCCTCTGCCTCATCTTCGTCACTGTCCACAGGCTGCCATACGCCCATCTCCAGCCTCATCCTCCTGCAGAAAAGGCACCTGGCGACGTAAGGCAAATTTGTGCAACATGCAACATGCCACGATGATCTGGCACACCTTCTTGGGTGAGTAGTACAGGGAACCACCTGATAGATGGAGGCACCAAAACCTGGCCTTCAGGAGGCCGACGGTTCGCTCTATAATTCTTCTTGTTTGCCCATGTGTCTCATTGTAGCGTTCCTCTGCCCTTGTCTTGCCATTCCTCACTGGGGTCAGTAGCCATGCGAGGTGGGGGTAACCAGAGTCACCTGCAAATACCGAGGGATGTCTGTTAGCCAGACACTAACCCTTAGGGCCAACCCCATACCCATACACCAACATATACTGGGTGGGGACCATGGGATCACCTACTAGCCACACCCTGTGCATGTGGAGTTGAGCCATCACATATGGGATGCTGCTAGTCCTCAGGATAAAGGCATCATGCACAGATCCAGTATACTTTGCATTGACATGGGAGATGTACTAGTCCGCCAGGCACACTATCTGCACATTCATCAAGTGAAAGCTCTTTTGATTTCTGAACACCTGTTCATTTCTCGAGGGGAGAGACAAATGTAATATGTGTACCATCAATTGCCCCAATGATGTTGGATATATGTCCCATTGCATAGAAGTCAGCTTTCACTGTGGCCAAATCCTCCACCTGGTGTAAAACAATGTAGCTGCACATGTGTTTCATCAGGGCAGACAACACTCTGGTCAGCACTATTGAGAACATTGGCTGTGACATTCCTGCTGCCAAGCCCACTGTCACTTGGAAAGAGCCACTTGCCAAGAAATAGAGCACAGATAGGACTTGCACAAGAGGGGGGATCCCAGTGGGGTGATGGATAACAGAGATCAGGTCTAGCTCTAATTGGGCACACAGTTCTTGGATTGTGGCCCTGTCAAGTCTGTAGGTGAGGATAATGTGCCTGTCCTCCACTGTTGCCAAGTCCACCAGGGGTCTGTACACGGGGGGATGTCTCCATCTCCTATTCATCCTCAGCGGTTGTAATCTAGGGGGCAAAACGATGAGCAACTGGTCAGTATTCAACATTTCCAAAAATGTACAGTGCGTTGCATGTTGTGACAGAAACAATATGTTGTTGTATAGGCCCAAATGGTGCCTATGTGTGCTGTGACGCAGTTAGGTGCCATGGCCTGCCACCCCCCCCCCCCCGAAATGGCGTCCGCCTCTCCTGTGTGGATGGAAAGGTGGAAATGAGGTTATGCTGCTGAAGTTGCGTGCTGTTGTGGGAGGCAGTCGAGTACCGCCGTGCAACTCCTCATTGGTTGTCATTGGGCCCTATTGGTTACAGTATCCAATGGTGATGTACGCCGGCGGTGTTGGTACGCACCGTCGCGGACCTGACCGCCATTTTCTATCTGTTCTCTCACTTGCTACCTGACCTTCAACTGGAGAGGACCTACACTGCATGTGGTGCTGTGACCTGTGTCTGGAACCGCCCATGGCTTGGGTCACTGGGGAAAGGGCCCCTGCCTTCACCGCTGTGGAGTTGGAGAGACTGGTGGATGGGGTCTTACCCCAGTACCGGATGCTGAATGGGCCTCCAGACCAACAGGTGAGTACACTGTGAACACTATGCATGGGCCATGAATGCATGGAGTGCTGAATGTGAGGGCCTCGTGTAAGGGGGGGTGGTTGATGGGCCCTGGGCAGCATAATGCATGTATGGTGGGCAATGTATGTGCCTAAGGGGATGGGAAGGATATGGTGGGCCCTGAGTGTAACAGGCCGGACGGAATGACTGATGCCTTTTTCTATGTGTATTTCCTCTGCAGGTCAGCGCCCATCAGAAAAAGGGTATATGGCGTGCCATAAGGATGTGCAGACCCAGGGGGTCTATGGCAGACGGAGCGCCCACTGTGGCAAATGGTGGGAGGACCTGAGACGCTGGGCAAGGAAGACAGCGGAGTTCCAGCTGGGGATGGCCTCCCAACGAGGAAGGGGTGCCCGTTGAACCCTGACCCCCCCAATGTTGCGCATACTGGCGGTGGCCTATCAGGAGCTGGATGGGTGCTTGTGGCCATCACAGCTGCCACAATGGGGTGAGTACAGTTTCCCAATATTCTACTTGCGCGTGGTAGGGTGGTCTCTGGGTGGGGGATGTGGGCCTGTTGGTGCCCCTAGGCCAGGCCGGACATTGCAGGGTAGATTCCTTGTTGGGCAGGGGCTGATGAGCTCCACCTCCAACCAAGCTAGTGGAAATCCCCTACTGGGCAGGGCTCAGTGGGTCTCAGGAATGCTGCAATTGGCGTTAGATATTACTGTCCATGGCATGGTGACTAGCATTGTGACTGGTAGTGCATTCCCTAGTGCGTAGGGCTGTTCCCTGTGTGTTGTGTACGCCAATGGTGGTGTTGTTGCTGCCACTGACCAAGTGTATCCTCTGTCTATTCCCCCCTTTTTGTTTTGCCATCCTGTCCTTATGTGCATTAGCATCATTTGGCGGAGGAGCAGAGGCACCAGCGACGGAAGGAGCTGCATCCCACAGAGCCCATAAGGCTAAATCCACAGACTGTGAGGATACCAATGGGATGGAGGGCGAGGGGAACACCACGGTGGAGACATGAGGAGACAGTTCTGACAGCAATACCTCCTCCGATGGAAGCTGCCTAGTGGTGGCGGACAGCTCTGTGGCCACCCCAACTACAGGTATAGCCGCCACTCCCCATACCAGCACTGCCCTCCCAGCAGCCCCTCAGCGAGTTTCCCGTGCCCGCTCACCCAGGACGGTGGGCATCTCCTTTGCCCCAGGCACCTCAGGCCCTGCCCCAGTTAGCCCTGCTGCCCTGAGGGAGGAGGCTATTGACCTCCTGCGATTCATCTCTGTTGGGCAGTCAACCATAGTGAATGCCATCCAGGGGCTGGCAGGCCATTTGCAACAAACAAATGCATTCCTGGAGGGCATTCACTCTGGCATGGCGGCCCAACAGAGATCATTCCAGGCTCTGGCCTCCTCCCTGATGGCAGCCATTGGTCCTGTCTCTAGCCTTCCCCCTCCAACTTCCTCTGCCCAGTCTTATTCCCCTGAACCCCAACCTATCCCAAGCACACATTCAGAACAGCATACACCCAAGACAACACACAGGAGTGGCTCAGGAAAACACAAGCACCACACATCATCCCACAGGCACTCACACAAACACCATCCAGATGCAGACACACCAACATCCACTGCCTCCACTGTGTCCCCCTCCTCCTCGTCGACCACCTCCCTCCCAGTAGCGTCTCCACTCACACCTGCATGCACTACATCCACACCCACTGCCTCCATCACCATCACGCCTATCACTACACGCCCCTCACTTGCAGTCACCACTTCCACATCCATGCACACTTAGCCTGTGACCACTCCCACTGTCTGTGCCCCCTCCTCCCAAAGAACACAAACGCAAGCACTCAGCCATCCACCTCACAACAGCATCCAGCCCATGCACCTGCACCCAAAGCAGCAGACACCTCCAACAACGTCCCTCTTCCTCCACTCCCAAATATTTAACCTCTTCCCACCCCTGTGTCCTTAAGAAGCTTTTACTCTCCGCCACTGACCTCTTCCCTACCCCTCCCCCCGTCCTTCACATCAGGCCAGCGTGGGAAGAACCCAGGCTAGCACCTCAGCCACCCAGTCCACGGCTACTGCAGGTGTGAGAGGCTCCAAGGAAATACCCATCAGCACTGGAAGTGTGCCTGCACCAGCTGCCAAGGGGAAGGGCAAGGATGTACCACCAGCTGGCAAGGGCGAGGAGTAACCCCCAGTTTACAAGGGGAAGGGCAAGGAGGCACCACCAGCTGGGGAGGTCAAAGGCAAGGAGGCACCACCAGATGGCAAGGGCAAATGGCCTGCCCCTGCAGGCAGGAAGGACAAGAGGCCTGGTGCTGGGACAGAATCTGAGCCCCCAACACCAACCATGGCACTTCAGCCGTCCGATGCTGAAGGGGAGGGGCGGGAGCCTCCCCCCACCACTGCCTGCACCGCTACCAGCACCACTTCCAGCAACCCCAGTGGGCAGCCGTCCGAGGCTGCAGGGGAAGGGCTGGAGCCTCCGCCCACCACTGTCTGCACCACCACCAGCACCATTGCCAGCAGCAGCAGCCCCAGTGGGCAGCCGACTGAGGCTGCAGGGGAAGGGCTGGAGCTTTCCCCCACCACTGCCTGCACCAACACCAGCACCGCCACCAGCACCACTGCCAGCAGCAGCAGCCCCAGTGGGCATCCGTCCAAGGCTGTAGGGGAAGGTTTGGAGCCTCCCCCACCACTGGCAGCACCAACACCAGCACCAGCACCAGCACTACCACCATTGAGCAGCCTTTGCCAGCGGCAGCCAGTGTGTAGTCCTGCCTCCATGGACTGTAGTGCATCCTGACCACTGCAAATCGTGTGGGTCTGTGACCTTGCACTCCCCAAGTGCTGCATCACAGGGCACAAAGCCCCCTCCAGAACCAGTGGAAGAAGGCATCCACTTACCCCCTCCTTGCCAGGATGAAGCAGACTGGGCACAAAGCCCCCTCCAGAACCATTGGTAGAAGGTATTCACTCACCCCTCCTTGCCAGGATGAAGCAGACTGGGCACAAAACCCCAGCCAGAACCAGTGGAAGAAGGCATCCACTCACCCCCTTCTTGCCAGGATGAAGCACACTGGGCACAATGGCACCTCCAGAACCAGTGGAAGAAGGCATCCACTCTCCCCTCCTTGCCAGGATGAAGCACACTGGGCACAAAGCCCCCTCCAGAACCAGTGGAAGAAGGCATCTACTTAACCCCTCCTTGCCAGGATGAAGCAGACTGGGCACAAAGCCCCCTCCAGAACCAGTGGTAGAAGGCATCCACTCACCCCTCCTTGCCAGGATGAAGCAGACTGGGCACAAAGCCCCCTCCAGAACCAGTGGTAGAAGGTATCCACTCACCCCTCCTTGCCAGGATGAAGCAGACTGGGCACAAACCCCCCACCAGAACCGGTGGAAGAAGGCATCCACTCACCCCCTTCTTGCCAGGATGAAGCACACTGGGCACAAGGGCACCTCCAGAACCAGTGGAAGAAGGTATCCACTCTCCCCCTCCTTGCCAGGATGAGGTACATTGGGCTCAAAGCCCCCTCCAGAACCAGTGGAGAAGCCATTCACTTGAGAGACTGTGGCCTTGCACTCCCCAAGACCAAGCAGTGGGCAAACCACCCAACTAGAGAGACTGTGGCTTTGCACTCCCCAGGACCAAGCAGTGGGTGTAGGAGGCTGGACTGGCTTGTAGTGAGTACCAAGGGGTACTTGCACCTTGCACCAGGCCCAGTTATCCCTTATTAGTGTATAGGGTGTCTAGCAGCTTAGGCTGATAGATAATGGTAGCTTAGCAAAGCAGCTCAGGCTGAACTAGGAGACGTGTGAAGCTACTACAGTACCACCTAGTGTCATATGCACAATATCATAAGAAAACACAATACACAGTTATACTAAAAATAAAGGTACTTTATTTTTATGACAATATGCCAAAGTATCTTAGAGTGTACCCTCAGTAAGAGGATAGGAAATATACACAAGATATATATACACAATAGCAAAAATATGCAGTATAGTCTTAGAAAACAGTGCAAACAATGTATAATTACAATAGGATGCAATGGGGAAACATAGGGATAGGGGCAACACAAACCATATACTCCAAAAGTGGAATGTGAACCACGACTGGACCCCAAACCTATGTGACCTTGTAGAGGGTCGCTGGGACTATTAGAAAATAGTGAGAGTTAGAAAAATAACCCTCCCCAAGACCCTGAAAAGTGAGTGCAAAGTGCACCAAAGTTCCCCTAGGACAAAATAGTCGTGTTAGAGGGAGAATGCAAGGAAAACACAAATCAGCAATGCAACAACGATGGATTCCTGTCTGAAGGTACCTGTGGAACAAGGGGACCAAGTCCAAAAGTCACAAGCAGCTCGGAGATGGGCAGATGCCCAAGAAATGCCAGCGGTTGGTGCAAAGAAGCTCTTACTAGGCTGAAGAACTGTGAATACTGCAGGAACGACAAGGGCTAGAGACTTCCCCTTTGGAGGATGGATCCCCCACGCCTTGGAGAGTCGTGCAGAAGTGTTTTCCCGCCGGATGGACGCCAACAAGCCTTGCTACACGCAAATCGTGCGTTTGGCGTTTTTGGACGCTGCTGGGGCCCAGGAGGGACCAGGAGGTCGCAAATTGGACCTGCAGAGAGAGGGGACGTCGAGCAAGAGAAAGAGTCCTCACTGAAGCAGGTAGCACCCGGAGAAGTGCCAGAAACAGGCACTACGAGGATGCGTGAAACGGTGCTCGCCGAAGTTGCACAAAGGAGTCCCACGTCGCCGGAGACCAACTTAGAAAGTCGTGCAATGCAGGTTAGAGTGCCGTGGACCCAGGCTTGGCTGTGCACACAGGATTTCCGCCGGAAGTGCACAGGGGCCGGAGAAGCTTGCAAAGTCGCGGTTCCCAGCAATGCAGCCCAGCGAGGTGAGGCAAGGACTTACCTCCACCAAACTTGGGCTGAAGAGTCACTGGACTGTGGGGGTCACTTGGACGGTGTCGCTGGATTCGAGGGACCTCGCTCGTCGTGCTGAGAGGAGACCCAAGGGACCGGAGATGCAGCTTTTTGGTGCCTGCGGTTGCAGGGGGAAGATTCCGTCGACCCACGGGAGATTTCTTCGGAGCTTCTGGTGCAGAGAGGAGGCAGACTACCCCCACAGCATGCACAAGCAGGAAAACAGTCGAGAAGGCGGCAGGATCAGCGTTACAGAGTTGCAGTAGTCGTCTTTGCTACTATGTTGCAGGTTTGCAGGCTTCCAGCGCGGTCAGCGGTCGATTCCTTATCAGAAGGTGAAGAGGGAGATGCAGAGGAACTCGGCTGAGCTCATGCATTCGTTATCTAAAGTTTCCCCAGAGACAGAGACCCTAAATAGCCAGAAAAGAGGGTTTGGCTACCTAGGAGAGAGGAAAGGCTACTAACACCTGAAGGAGCCTATCAGCAGGAGTCTCTGACGTCACCTGGTGGCACTGGCCACTCAGAGCAGTCCAGTGTGCCAGCAGCACCTCTGTTTCCAAGATGGCAGAGGTCTGGAGCACACTGGAGGAGCTCTGGACACCTCCCAGGGGAGGTGCAGGTCAGGGGAGTGGTCACTCCCCTTTCCTTTGTCCAGTTTCGCGCCAGAGCAGGGGCTAAGGGGTCCCTGAACCGGTGTAGACTGGCTTATGCAGAATTGGGCACATCTGTGCCCAACAAAGCATTTCCAGAGGCTGGGGGAGGCTACTCCTCCCCTGCCTTCACACCATTTTCCAAAGGGAGAGGGTGTCACACCCTCTCTCAGAGGAAGTTCTTTGTTCTGCCATCCTGGGCCAGGCCTGGCTGGACCCCAGGAGGGCAGCTGCCTGTCTGAGGGGTTGGCAGCAGCAGCAGCTGCAGTGAAACCCCAGGAAGGGCAGTCTGGCAGTACCAGGGTCTGTGCTACAGACCACTGGGATCATGGAATTGTACCAATAATGCCAGGATGGCATAGAGGGGGCAATTCCATGATCATAGACATGTTACATGGCCATATTCGGAGTTACCATGGTGAAGCTACATATAGGTAGTGACCTATATGTAGTGCACGCGTGTAATGGTGTCCCCGCACTCACAAAGTTCAGTGCATTGGCTCTGAACAATGTGGGGGCACCTTGGCTAGTGCCAGGGTGCCCTCACACTAAGTAACTTTGCACCTAACCTTTACCAGGTAAAGGTTAGACATATAGGTGACTTATAAGTTACTTAAGTGCAGTGTAAAATGGCTGTGAAATAACGTGGACGTTATTTCACTCAGGCTGCTGTGGCAGGCCTGTGTAAGAATTGTCAGAGCTCCCTATGGGTGGCAAAAGAAATGCTGCAGCCCATAGGGATCTCCTGGAACCCCAATACCCTGGGTACCTCAGTACCATATACTAGGGAATTATAAGGGTGTTCCAGTAAGCCAATGTAAATTGGTAAAATTGGTCACTAGCCTGTTAGTGACAATTTGAAAGTAATGAGAGAGCATAACCACTGAGGTTCTGGTTAGCAGAGCCTCAGTGAGACAGTTAGGCACCACACAGGGAACATATACATGCACACCTATGAGCACTGGGGCCCTGTGTGACAGGGTCCCAGTGACACATACATATAGGCCACAAACCTATGAGCACTGGGGTCCTGACTAGCAGGATCCCAGTGACACATAACAACCATACTGAAAACATAGTGTTTTCACTATGAGCACTGAGGCCTGGCTATCAGGATCCCAGTGAGACAGTGAAAACAGTGACAAACACCCTGACATACACTCACAAACAGGCCAAAAGTGGGGGTAACAAGGCTAGAAAGAGGCTACCTTCTCACACAACCCCCCCCCAAACGAAGGACAATAAGGCTAACCTTGGCCAGTTGAGACTTTATTGTCTAAGTGGTGATAAGTAGAGAGTAGCTCTGCAATAGACTGGTTACTCCCTTTATCATCCACTATATGGTTACTTCCCTGTGGGGATGTAAACCACCCTGTTTGAAGTTTTTTAGCTAAGCAATAATGTGAAGATGTATTTTCAGAGTTTCTATCAGTAAGTTTTAGTTTAGAGCAGTGGGAATTGTCCACTGAACCTATTTGTAGTGATGGAAATGCCAGACAGGGATGCTGTCTCAGAAAAGCCATAGCTGGGCAAAAACTTTGTCCATCTGGCTGGAAGAGAGAACAGGGATGCTGTTTCTCTTGAGTTGGAGCAGGGCAGGGATGCTGTCCTATCAGCTCCACACTAGGGCAGGGATGCTGTCCTAAGTGTTGTGAGGCAGTGCAGAGTTTCTGCACTAAAGTTTCTCTGGGAGGGTTGGAGGGATGCTCCATGTTAACTAAAATGGTGCTCTTTTTCTCACCAATGTTAGTTATCCCACAGAGAGGTACTTCTACCTCAGGGAGTCCAGCTTTGCCAGCTGATGATTCCCTTGGAACAGGTGCCACCCCAGGAGAGGTTTCTCCCACCACCGGAATGGTATCCTGAATGGTAGGGTGGTTAGGGGATACTGTGATACCCTTTTTACCTGTTGATGGAGAGGGATCCTGAGTTTTCAGGCCTTCTCTCCTTTGCTTTTTCATTTCAGTAGAAATGAGAGGGAACAATTCCTCAGGGATGCCCAGCATGGCTGCATGGGCATAAAACTCTACATCTGCCCAACCTGAGGCCTCTAGGTCATTACCTAAGAGACAGTCTACAGGTAAGCTAGGTGATACCACCACCTGCTTAGGGCCAGTAACTCCACCCCAACTAAACTGAATTATAGCTAAGGGAAGAAACTTAGTGGAGTTATGGACATCAATAATCTTATACTGTTGTCCAATGATGTGTTGTTCAGGAGGCACTAGGTTTTCAGTCACCAAAGTGAAACTGGCACCTGTGTCCCTGTAGGCCAAGGCCTCAACACCATTTATTGAAACTGTCTGCCTGTACTTATCCATTGTAAGGGGACAAGCAGCCAGTGTGGCAAGGCCAATGCCACTAGGTGTGACAGAAACTGTCTTGGGACTGATTACATCAGTTTCCACTATGGACCCATAAGTGAACCCAACTACACCCTTTGCTTGACTGTTGCCAGCAGTCCCACCACTAGTACCACTACTGCTAGGGGCACTAGAGCTTGCTGTATTAGTGGTGGTAGGCTCAGGGGGTTTACCTGGACAGGACTTATCCCCTGGCCTATGGCCTCTGTTTTTACACACAAAGCACCAAGGCTTTTTAATGTGTGCAGGTTGGGAAGAAGAGGAAGAATTTGTTTTATCCCCACCCTCTGAAGAGTGTTTAAGATTTGAAGTGGGATCTTTGGTTTTACCCTTATCCCCATGCTTATCTTGAGATTTTTCACCATCTTTCTTCTTATTGCCATCTTTGTCACCCCCTGTATGAACTTTTCTGTTCACCCTTGTTCTGACCCATTTGTCTGCCTTCTTTCCCAATTCTTGGGGAGAGGTCAGATCAGAGTCTACCAGGTACTGGTGCAACAAATCAGACACACAATTATTAAGTATATGCTCTCTCAGGATTGTGTTATACAGGCTTTCATAATCAGTAACTTTACTGCCATGTAACCACCCCTCCAAGGCCTTCACTGAATGGTCAATGAAATCAACCCAGTCTTGTGAAGACTCCTTTTTGGTCTCTCTGAACTTTATCCTGTACTGTTCAGTGGTTAAGCCATAACCATCCAGGAGTGCATTCTTAAGAACTGTAAAATTATTGGCATCACTTTCTTTCACAGTAAGGAGTCTATCCCTACCCTTTCCACTAAATGATAGCCATAGGATAGCAGCCCACTGCCTTTGAGGGACATCCTGTACAACACAGGCCCTCTCAAGTGCAGCAAACCACTTGTTAATGTCATCCCCCTCCTTATAAGGGGGAACTATCTTGTGCAGATTCCTGGAATCATGTTCTTTTGCAGGATGACTATGGGGAATACTGCTGCTGCCACCATGGGTTTCTAAACCCAACTTCTGTCTTTCCCTCTCTACTTCTAAAGACTGTCTATCCAAATCCAGCTGTTGCTTCTTGAGCTTCAGTCTGGTTTGTTCCACTCTCAATCTATTGAGCTCCCTTTCTAACAATCTGTCATCAGGGTGGGTGGGAGGGACATTTCTAGATACAGAGGTATGATGGGAATGAACAGAAGGAGACCTGTCCCTTACAGAGGGCACCCTAACAGCTTGGCTACCAGTATAATGTGAGAGCACATCATCAGTATGATGTGATTCAACCTCTGTACCAACTATGCTAGACTGTCTAGTAATGGGCAGGCTGAGAAGTTTCTTTCCTGAACCTTTTCCTGGGGGAGTCCCTGGATCAGATTGAGAACCATTAGCTACTTTTTCAACAGATTGGGCACTTATGGCCTTATCCTGTACTCTAAGCATATTAATTAACAGTTCTAAAGAAGGATTCTTCCCTACACTCAAACCTCTCTCTATGCAGAGACTCCTTGCTCCTTTCCAGCTAAGGTGATCATATGCAAGTTTGGACAGTTCAACTTTTTGGCCTGTGCCAGACATTTTTAGAGAGAGTTAAAGTGATAGACAAAGAGAAAAAAAGTTTTCAGAACTTTTTGGAAAGACAGAAAAAACTTTTTAAACTTTTAAGAACTTTTTGAAAGTTTAGAAGTACTTTTCAGCACTTAGAAAAGAGTGAAAAGAGGAAATGCAAAACTTTTTGGCTATGTGTATATACACTGACCTTGTTTTGTATATTTTTCTCTTATGAAAAGTACAATGACAAGAGTGGTAAGTAGTCTCAAAGCACTTATCCCACCACTGCACAACCAATGTAGGAGGCTGGACTGGCTTGTAGTGAGTACCAAGGGGTACTTGCACCTTGCACCAGGCCCAGTTATCCCTTATTAGTGTATAGGGTGTCTAGCAGCTTAGGCTGATAGATAATGGTAGCTTAGCAAAGCAGCTCAGGCTGAACTAGGAGACGTGTGAAGCTACTACAGTACCACCTAGTGTCATATGCACAATATCATAAGAAAACACAATACACAGTTATACTAAAAATAAAGGTACTTTATTTTTATGACAATATGCCAAAGTATCTTAGAGTGTACCCTCAGTAAGAGGATAGGAAATATACACAAGATATATATACACAATAGCAAAAATATGCAGTATAGTCTTAGAAAACAGTGCAAACAATGTATAATTACAATAGGATGCAATGGGGAAACATAGGGATAGGGGCAACACAAACCATATACTCCAAAAGTGGAATGTGAACCACGACTGGACCCCAAACCTATGTGACCTTGTAGAGGGTCGCTGGGACTATTAGAAAATAGTGAGAGTTAGAAAAATAACCCTCCCCAAGACCCTGAAAAGTGAGTGCAAAGTGCACCAAAGTTCCCCTAGGACAAAATAGTCGTGTTAGAGGGAGAATGCAAGGAAAACACAAATCAGCAATGCAACAACGATGGATTCCTGTCTGAAGGTACCTGTGGAACAAGGGGACCAAGTCCAAAAGTCACAAGCAGCTCGGAGATGGGCAGATGCCCAAGAAATGCCAGCGGTTGGTGCAAAGAAGCTCTTACTAGGCTGAAGAACTGTGAATACTGCAGGAACGACAAGGGCTAGAGACTTCCCCTTTGGAGGATGGATCCCCCACGCCTTGGAGAGTCGTGCAGAAGTGTTTTCCCGCCGGATGGACGCCAACAAGCCTTGCTACACGCAAATCGTGCGTTTGGCGTTTTTGGACGCTGCTGGGGCCCAGGAGGGACCAGGAGGTCGCAAATTGGACCTGCAGAGAGAGGGGACGTCGAGCAAGAGAAAGAGTCCTCACTGAAGCAGGTAGCACCCGGAGAAGTGCCAGAAACAGGCACTACGAGGATGCGTGAAACGGTGCTCGCCGAAGTTGCACAAAGGAGTCCCACGTCGCCGGAGACCAACTTAGAAAGTCGTGCAATGCAGGTTAGAGTGCCGTGGACCCAGGCTTGGCTGTGCACACAGGATTTCCGCCGGAAGTGCACAGGGGCCGGAGAAGCTTGCAAAGTCGCGGTTCCCAGCAATGCAGCCCAGCGAGGTGAGGCAAGGACTTACCTCCACCAAACTTGGGCTGAAGAGTCACTGGACTGTGGGGGTCACTTGGACGGTGTCGCTGGATTCGAGGGACCTCGCTCGTCGTGCTGAGAGGAGACCCAAGGGACCGGAGATGCAGCTTTTTGGTGCCTGCGGTTGCAGGGGGAAGATTCCGTCGACCCACGGGAGATTTCTTCGGAGCTTCTGGTGCAGAGAGGAGGCAGACTACCCCCACAGCATGCACAAGCAGGAAAACAGTCGAGAAGGCGGCAGGATCAGCGTTACAGAGTTGCAGTAGTCGTCTTTGCTACTATGTTGCAGGTTTGCAGGCTTCCAGCGCGGTCAGCGGTCGATTCCTTATCAGAAGGTGAAGAGGGAGATGCAGAGGAACTCGGCTGAGCTCATGCATTCGTTATCTAAAGTTTCCCCAGAGACAGAGACCCTAAATAGCCAGAAAAGAGGGTTTGGCTACCTAGGAGAGAGGAAAGGCTACTAACACCTGAAGGAGCCTATCAGCAGGAGTCTCTGACGTCACCTGGTGGCACTGGCCACTCAGAGCAGTCCAGTGTGCCAGCAGCACCTCTGTTTCCAAGATGGCAGAGGTCTGGAGCACACTGGAGGAGCTCTGGACACCTCCCAGGGGAGGTGCAGGTCAGGGGAGTGGTCACTCCCCTTTCCTTTGTCCAGTTTCGCGCCAGAGCAGGGGCTAAGGGGTCCCTGAACCGGTGTAGACTGGCTTATGCAGAATTGGGCACATCTGTGCCCAACAAAGCATTTCCAGAGGCTGGGGGAGGCTACTCCTCCCCTGCCTTCACACCATTTTCCAAAGGGAGAGGGTGTCACACCCTCTCTCAGAGGAAGTTCTTTGTTCTGCCATCCTGGGCCAGGCCTGGCTGGACCCCAGGAGGGCAGCTGCCTGTCTGAGGGGTTGGCAGCAGCAGCAGCTGCAGTGAAACCCCAGGAAGGGCAGTCTGGCAGTACCAGGGTCTGTGCTACAGACCACTGGGATCATGGAATTGTACCAATAATGCCAGGATGGCATAGAGGGGGCAATTCCATGATCATAGACATGTTACATGGCCATATTCGGAGTTACCATGGTGAAGCTACATATAGGTAGTGACCTATATGTAGTGCACGCGTGTAATGGTGTCCCCGCACTCACAAAGTTCAGTGCATTGGCTCTGAACAATGTGGGGGCACCTTGGCTAGTGCCAGGGTGCCCTCACACTAAGTAACTTTGCACCTAACCTTTACCAGGTAAAGGTTAGACATATAGGTGACTTATAAGTTACTTAAGTGCAGTGTAAAATGGCTGTGAAATAACGTGGACGTTATTTCACTCAGGCTGCTGTGGCAGGCCTGTGTAAGAATTGTCAGAGCTCCCTATGGGTGGCAAAAGAAATGCTGCAGCCCATAGGGATCTCCTGGAACCCCAATACCCTGGGTACCTCAGTACCATATACTAGGGAATTATAAGGGTGTTCCAGTAAGCCAATGTAAATTGGTAAAATTGGTCACTAGCCTGTTAGTGACAATTTGAAAGTAATGAGAGAGCATAACCACTGAGGTTCTGGTTAGCAGAGCCTCAGTGAGACAGTTAGGCACCACACAGGGAACATATACATGCACACCTATGAGCACTGGGGCCCTGTGTGACAGGGTCCCAGTGACACATACATATAGGCCACAAACCTATGAGCACTGGGGTCCTGACTAGCAGGATCCCAGTGACACATAACAACCATACTGAAAACATAGTGTTTTCACTATGAGCACTGAGGCCTGGCTATCAGGATCCCAGTGAGACAGTGAAAACAGTGACAAACACCCTGACATACACTCACAAACAGGCCAAAAGTGGGGGTAACAAGGCTAGAAAGAGGCTACCTTCTCACAGTGGGCAAACCACCCACTAAAGAGACTGTGGCTTTGCACTCCCCAGGACCAAGCAGTGGGCAAACCACCCACTAGAAAGACTGTGGCCTTGCACTCCCCAGGACCTGTGGCCTTGCACTCCCCAGGACCAAGCAGTGGGCAAACCACAAACTAGAGAGACTGTGGCCTTGCACTCCCCAGGACCAAGCAGTGGGCAAACCACCCACTATAGAGACTGTGGCTTTGCACTCCCCAGGACCAAGTAGTTGGCAAACCACCCACTTGAGAGGCTGTGGCTTTGCACTCCCCAGGACCAAGCAGTAGGCAAACCACCAACTAGAGAGACTGTGGCCTTGCACTCCCCAGGACCAAGCAGTGGGCTAACCCCCCACTTGAGTGACTGTGGCTCTGCACTCCCCGGGACCAAGCACAGGTTAAGTTGCTCCCTCAAGGACAAGTGGTGTTGTACCATCTTCCGGCTGAGGGCCCCCCCATTCCTCATCCCCCAGAGGTGCCTGTGTATTTTCGACCTGATGCCCCTGCAGTGTACTCTACGTGTTGATGCAGGAGTAAGATGGGGCCTTGGCCTATGTGATGTGGCCCTGTGGCCCACAGACATTATGGACTGGGCAGTGTCCCTCCATTTGTATATATGTAAATACGGATTCGATTTTTGAGGACGTATTTCTAGTATTTTATCTTATTACACTCACTTAAATCAATTCCTTTTGTCCTTGCATTATTCCTGTGGGGTACGGGGTGGATGTGTAATGTTGTTGCATCTGTTTGTGTGTATGCTGTTGGGGGTTGGGGTGGGGGTGTTGCGTGTGTGTCACTCTCTTTTTCCTCCCCCTCCCCTGTATGCTAGGCGGCACTACTCACTGTGGTCGTCGTCACCGGCGTTGGTATTCCTGGTGTAGGGGGAGGTAGACCAGCATGGTGAACACCTGTATTTCGGGCTCCAGGGCAGCGTGGTTCTTCCCTGGGTCTCCTGAGGAGAGTACTTTGCCTTCTGTGTCTGCCATGCTTTTGATGTTGTTAGTACCGCCACAGAAAAGGTGGCGGATAGGCCTCTTGTAATATAGTGGGGGGTACATTGTCTTCCGCCTGGCTGTTGGTGGTTACCGCCGCGGTGCTTGTTGCTACTGCTGTGACAGTCGGTGTGTTAAAGTGGCTGTTTGTGTGGGCGGTTTCCGCCAGGGTCATAATTCCATTTTCTTTTACCGCCGGCTTGTTGGCAGTAGTACTGCCACTTTATCACCGACCGCCAGGGTTGTAATGAGGGCCCTAAGTGTTGCAGATCCTAAAAAGGCCTTTTTCTCACTATAATTCTTACTACGCTGCTTCAGCATTTCAAGGAAAAATACATCATTGATAGTCTACACTGCTACTATGAAGAAAATTATTCAAGTGATGTAGGAAAATGGCTCCTTGTTGCAGTTACCCCCCCCCCACACACACACCTATTGCCTGACATTGATGCTGACTTGACAGAGTGTGGTAGGACCCTGCTAACCCGGCCCCAGCACCAGTGTTCTTTCACAAAAAATTTACCATTGTTTCACAATTGACACACCACTGGCGCACAGATCAGCCCCTTGCAAAAGGTACCAGTGGCACCGAGGGCCCTGTGACCACGGAAGGTCCCTGAGGGCTGCAGCATGTGTTGTGCCCCCCTAAGGGACCCCTCACCTAACACATGTACACTGCAATTGCAGATTGTGTGTGTTGGTGGGGAGAAAGAGGCAAAGTCGACATGGCATCCCCCTCAGGGTGCCATGCCCACAAAACACTGCCTGGGACATAGATAAGTCACCCCTGTAGCAGGCCTTAAAGCCATAAGGCAGGGTGCACTATACCACAGGTGAGGGCACAGCTGCATGAGCAATATGCCACTACAGTGTCTAAGTCCATTCTTAGACATTGTAAGTACAGTGTGTCCATATTAAGCATATGGTCTGGGAGTTTGTCAAAATGAACTCCACAGTTCCATAATGGCTACACTGAATACTGGGAAGTGTGTTACCAAGCTTCTCAGAATAATAAACCCACACTGATTCCAGTGTTGGATTTATTAAAAAATGCACACAGAGGGCATCTTAGAGATGCCCCTGGTATTTTACCCTATCCTTCAGTGCAGGACTGACTGGTCTGTGCCAGCCTGCCAATGAGAGACGAGTTTCTGACCCCCTGGGGTGAGAGCCTTTGTGCTCTCTGGGGCCAGAAACAAAGCCTGCACTTCACACCTCCCCCGGCAGGAGCTGTAATAACTAGCAGTGAGCCTCAAAGGCTCAGGCTTCGTGTTACAATGCCCCAGGGCACTCCAGCTAGTGGAGATGCCCAGTCCCCGGACAAAGCCCCACTTCTGGTGGCAAGTTCAGAGGGATAATGAGGAAAAACAAGGAGGAGTCACCCCCTCAGCCAGGACTACCTCTAAGGTGTCCAGAGCTGAAGGGACCCCCTCCTTGAGAAATCCTTCATCTTGCTTTGGAGGATTAGGACCAATAGGGATAGGGATGTGCTCCCCTCCCCAAAGGGAGTGAGCACAAGGAGGGTGTAGCTACTGGCTTCTGACCCCTAAAAATGCCCCTAAATCTTGTATTTAAGGGCTCCCTGTACTAAAAGATTTAGATTCCTGACAACCTGCAAAGAAGAAGGACTGCCTAGCTGAAAAAACCCACAGAGAAGAAGGAAGATGACAACTGCTTTGGCCCCAGCCCTACCGGCCTGTCTCCAACTTCAGAGAACCTGCACCAGCGACGCATCCTGCAGGCCCAGCGACCTCTGCCGACTCAGAGGACTGCCCTGCATCTACAAAGGATCAAGAACTCCTGTGGACAGCGGGTCTGTCCAACCAAGCAAGAAGAAACCATCTTTAAAGGGTCTCTCACCTCACTCCAGAAGCGTGAGTTCCCACCACTCTGCACCCGATGCCCCTGGCCTGTGTCCAGAGAAACCAATGACGCAGAGAGGACCCCCAGGCGACTCAGATGACTTGTCCCCCATGGGCTGACCTCTCTGCACCCCCACGACTACACCTGCAGAGGGAATCCCGAGGACCCCCCTGACAGCGACTGCCCGGGACAAAGATATGCGATGCTTGGAGAAGTACTACACCTGCAACCCTCAGGTCTGTTAGAAACCCACCACCGGTGCAGCAACGACCAGCAGGCCACCCTCACCCTTGCCCAGTCAGTGGCTGGCCCGAGAAGCCCCCCTGTGCCCTGCCTGCAACGTCTGAGTGACCCCTGGGTTCCTCCATTGAAATCTATTGCAAACCCGTCGCCTGGTTTGCCCACTGCACCCAGATGCCACTGAGGGTGTGTTTTGTGTGCCTACTTGGGACCCCCCCAGTGCTCTACTAAACCCTCCTGGTCTGCCCTCCGAGGACGCGGGTACTTACCTGCCAGCAGACCAGAACCGGAGTACCCCCTGTCTCTATAAGCGCCCATGTTATTTTGGCTTCTCTTTGACCTCTGCACCTGACCGGCCCTGTGTTGCTGGTGCTGGGTGTTTGGAGTGGACTTGAACCCCCAATGGTGGGTTACCTATGCCCCGGGGACTGGACTTGTAAGTTATTTACTTACCGTATTAACCAAACTGCACTTACCTCCCTAGGAAATGTTGAATTTTACAGTGTCCACTTTTAAAATAGCTTATTGCCATTTTATAAAAAAACTGTGTACATTACAGTTTTTGTTCAAAGTTCTAACTATACCTATGCAAAGTACCTTACATTTAATGTACTTACCTGCAATTTGAATATTGTGGCTCTAAAAATAAATTACCAAAATAATATTTTTCTATATAATAAAAACCTATTGGCCTGGAGTTAAGTCATTGAGTGTGTGTTCTCATTTATTGCTTGTGTGTGTACAACAAATGCTCAACACTACCCTCTGACAAGTCTAACTGCTCGACCACACTACTACAAATAGACCATTAGTATTATCTATTATTGCCTCTGTCAGCCTCTTGGGGAACCCCTGGACTTTGTACACAATGTCTCCCACTCTGAGATAGTATATACAGAGCCAGCTTCCTACAAGTGATGAACATGATTAAAACATTTTATGAAATATAAAGATATACTGAAGGTGTTCCGGGTTCCATGTGGGCAGCATGGAATTATTCTGAGTTTATAACTATCAATGAAGATCCTACGGTTCAGAACTATAACTACTCTACTGTAAGTGGAACTCCGCAGAGTGAAACTTCGCTACCTTCGCCCAAGCCTAATTATGACAGATATAAAACTATACGGCATAACAACAATGGTCTTCCATTGCAGTACAGGATCTCCCACAGTCCTTTCATGCCAATGAAAACACACCATAAGCCTAATGCACCAATGAATTGGCTGCCACGCAATAAGGAGGAACTATTTCTATGGAAAGACCAACAATATGAACAAGACTTACTATAAGCAATGGCAGAATCATAAGTAGCTGGCAAGAATTTGTATTGTTTATTTGTGATATTTTTAGTTTCAGTTTAGTGGCATACTACTGCCAAACAGATGACACCTCGAGTGGCATTTTCTGACAAGTAAAAACAAGCCCTTGAGAAGCAGGTTGGCTATGGTACAAAACTGGAAGGTTAAAACAACATTTCTTGTTAATCGTCTTATGAGACCTGAGCCATACATTTAAAAAAGTCCTGATATAGGGCAGTTTAAACGATAATGCTGCCCGAAATATGATAGTTCTATAACTTTTATACTACAAAACCACAAACTTCATTTTCTTGAGGTTCACTCATTACAACTTCTCCTGGTACATTAATTCAGGCTTGATTTAATTTAATTTCATCAACATAAAAGGATCACAAATTAACTTGCCTTTTTATCTTTAGCTTACATCCTACATTCATGATGATGTGTAAGGGAGAACTGGTGTATTTGTTTTTTTCTATGCCTTACAATCATAACGCTATGTAAAGGGGCATCAGTGACTGTTATTATTATTATAATTTGCTTTGTAAAAGGGAAGGGTTGTTTATAAGGAAATTGGCCCCAGTGCTAGACTGACCTGTGCCAAGCTAGTGACAAACTTGTCCAACCTGAGCCAGCCTTGCTCTGTGCTTATACTACTCTTTGCTCTTGAAAAGCTAGGCTCGGTCTTACCAGTCAAGCCCAGTCACGATGGAAGGCTTTCTTTCCGGACTGGCCTCCGATGAATGGACGCCAGGTCACGGTACACTCAGCAGCAGCACTCGTACTTGCTGCACTTTCTACTCTCGAAACTAGCTGTAACACTAGGAAAAGGAACACAAACACCGCTGGATGATGGAGCGTCTAAAATAATGCTTCAAGTAAACAAATGAAGGGTCCAGTCAGGGATATCTATAGCAGTGGTTCTCAACCTTTTGACTTCTGTGGACCCCTACTTTATCATTACTGGAAGTTCGGGACCCCCACTGAATTAATATTGGAATCCGGGATCCCACCACTGAGTCATTACTGCATAAGCCGGGGACCTCAGTCTACATTTGAACCGCAAAACAATACACAAAAAAAGCAGAGATATGCATTCCATCAAACACATACACAAATGATAACACAGTTTATTTACACATTTAACAAACACATTTATTTATAATAACATGCTATTTATCAGAGATTGGATGAATAACAATCAGATTAAGCTGAACTGTGATAAAACAGAGACTGTCATAACTTAAAATATAATATAATTGAGAGATGGATTCTCTCCTTTTGGCCATCATCAATCGGTAGTTCTCCCTAACCCAAGCACTCAGTAAAAAGTCTAGGAATCATAATTGACAAACAGCGGTCAATGAAATCCCAAGTTGGTTTTGTTATATCGGCTTCCTTTTCGTTGTTGCAGAAAATCAGCAAGTTTCTCACTATGGAAGCTCTAATCCTAGTCATCCTTGCTGTAAGTCACTTTACGTATTGACTATGGCAACGCCTTATATCTTGGCCTCCTTAAATATCTTTCTCCGAGACTTCAACTCGTACAAAATCAAGCAACTAGACTTATATTTAAAGAACCTAGACAGTGTCACTTTACACCCAGATGAAGAAATTCCACTTGCTGCAGGTGACACAACGTACCATCTTTAAGACTGGATGTATTATTTTTAAATCCATTTATGGAAGAAGCCCCACCTTCATCTCAGCTAGAATTAAAAAATACATTCCCAACGGAAACTTAAGAACGATCCATATGAACCTACTCCACACCCCAATATTTAAAAAAAAAAAAAGAGGCTGGGCAGTCCTGGTTTTTAGTTCTTGCTCCCCACGTCTGGAATTCCTTTCCCCAGGAGATCGGATCCACTTCCTGCTATCAAAAATGTAGGAAAATCCTGAAGACCATGGGTCTTTATGCAGGCATATGAGTTACAGTTCTTATGGTGGGGCAAACCTCTTATTAGAATCCTTTAGTGCATGAAACCACTGGGTGTATGTGCGCTCTATAAATATATGCAACATAACATAATTCAATTTGCAAACAAATATAAATAAAAATAATAATCATTTTAATAGGAAGGTTGGAGCCATTCTAAATTCAATTGAAGTCACACGTTGTCCATAATATAGCCTGTTTAATGAAGCTGCAATGCTCCCACAGATCAATCTGAGGATACTATTTCAATTTTTAGCCTCCAATTTCAAATTCCTTGACATTTACAGTACATTTAAAAGTTTTCAATTGTACATTTAGCCACTTTATTTATATACACTTTATTCATCTGTTAATGTTATTTAATTTTCCAAGCAGTCACGGACCCCCTGACGAGACTTTGCGGACCCACAGTGGTCCCCTAGACCACAGGATGGGAACCACTGATCTATAGCAATATGCCTCTGCTTGATCTGGGCCTGGTTCACACTGACTCACTGGCTCCTGAGAAGTGACCATTACTGCTTAGCCGCAATTGGCTGCAGTGCCTCATCACACAAAAAGAAGCTAGCTCCCTGATAATGCATGACCTGGCATTGTAGTTTGGTGTTGCGGACACAAGCACTAAAATGTACTATTCTAATCAGTGATGCATGGCAGTTAGCAAAGGTGACTGAGCAGACTCAAAGCAACTTATGGCTGAAAGAAGCTGACTTAAAGCCTTGGTAAACGACTAGAGCCGAACATAGGCAGACCAAAAAAGTCTGGATATTAGCAGTAGTAACTCTGAGGATAATTATTGTATCCTCATTGGCGGCCCAAACACACACTTTGTCATCAAGTCCCAGAGAGAAGTGGAAGCACTTGTAGTGTTCTGTTTCTTTGCAGTTGGGCACATCAAAGACAGGAATGATACGTACAAACGGTATGCCTCCACATTTCTAATAAAATTAAGAATTTGAAATATAGCTTATCATAATTCCTGCTTTCTATCTGTGTGTCTCTCCCTGTAATACTCATTATAATCACTTAACCGAATGTAGACACATTGCTATGTGTCCCTCAGCTGCGACAATATTGTATATGTGTAAATTAGTGTAATGTGCAATTTTTCCTATAAAAGTTTGAGTCTCTCATTTCTTGTTTGTAATATGCTGATTTCACATATGAAAAATAAAGAGCCATTCATTCACTCAATTCTTTTACAGCACAGCTGCTTATTTAAATCATTGAGGGCCTGATTTAGAGTTTGACGGAGAGGTTACTCCGTCACAACGGTGATGGATATCCCGTCCGACTAGATATAAATCCCATATAATATATTGGGATTTATATTTCGGCGGACGGGATATCCATCATCGTTGGAATGAGTAACCCCTCTGCTGAACTCTAAATCAGGCCCTAGGCCTCTCCTGTCTCTCCTTCCATAAGTTTGTATCAAGAATATCATCAACTGGCATGGACTACACTTTACACTATAATCAGGTCATCAATGTAATTTCTGTTATCGGCTATTAGGGCTTTGCTATTGCACTCTTCCTACAACCCAGAGACGTTTAGGAAGACACTGGTCACTGAATCCTTCATATATTCTCAATACATTTCAAACGTTGGTTGTTGTTGGCCTCTTAGTACTGTTTTTTTTAATTTCCACTGCCCATTTAGGGCTCCTGGTCTCTACTTACTAGTCGTCATGGCTTCACTCCATACCCTCTCCCCCATATCTGCCTTTTGGAAGCAGCATGGAGTCTAATGAGTATGTACTTTCCATCCCAGTTACATTTTGCCTGCTGACATCCTCTAGAATGTTTTGAAGACTCATGCAGGAGGGAAAATTCTGCACGGAGGTGCACGTACACCAGAAGGGCAACGACGCCTCAGACATACAGTTAACTTACAAAGCACCTAATGCTGCTAATTTTTTCATAACTTACAGGACACATAATGTTGCTAATGTTTTCAATGTCCACATGCAAACTAAATGCAGGTGGTAGATACTTGCTGTCAAAAAAGCATACAGGTGGACTTAATGTTACGATTATAAGATCATTAGACTTTTAGATATGCAACCATGTTCAAATCAGATTTCATCGTGTGGTAAAAACGACAAAGAACAAACAAAACAATTAAATGTTTCTACTTGTTTACTCTACCTTTAAGTCTTATGGGATGAAAATAGGTCTGAGAATATTGATCTGATACGCTGCTGAATCTGCTTTCTTCTTCGTAAACTGATTTGTCAGCCAACTCTCCTGCTTAAAAAAAGGTTGTAAATTAACATGAATGATTTAACAACAGTGTGTGCAGTTATCACATTGCAATAATCCTGAGAAAACAGGCAGGATCAATTCTCTTTTTCTGCGATTTTTTCTCCATCTCATAATAATTATCTCCTATTTACCCCTGTGTATGCAACCACGAAGTGAGAAACCCAAAATGTATCCAGAAAGATGCAGGTTTTATCACACCCAGAAATTGCTGGTGCTATACAATCTGTGCATAGTCCCTATATATTTGATAATGGCATTTACCACACATAGTGGAATTTACCAAGGTAAACGTCTCTAGACTGGAGATGAGGCTTTACCATGGCACATGTCCCTAGGTTTCATCCAACAAGAACTCCAGGTCAGCCAGCTAGCATATTAGGCGATTTCCAGCAACAAGGCTGAGGACAAAAAGCTCCAGGTTGCGGAGAAAGTGTCTTCCCCGAACTGAAGCAGTTGTTTCCTCTTGGTCCTCCAATTAATCTTCTGCATATGTTTTACTGCTGAGTGCTGTGGAATAATTTGTGCTGTAAATCAGCATATGGGCTTTTAATTCTTTCCTTTGTGTGTGTTTCGAAATTCCTTTGTGTTCTGTGGTGCATTTTTCACATTTGTTCTTCCTTTTGGTGTGTTCTTACCCACGCAACTGGCCCTGTTACATGTACTATTATCCTCTGGCCTTTTCTTTTACTTTCGTCACACTTTTAGTTTGATTTGGCTCGTGTTTCCAGATGGTTGTGTTTTTGGGTTGTTTAACAAAATGAGCTGAATCCAACTATATTATATTCAGTTTAATAACTGTATTTAGTGTGTTATTTGTTTCTACTTTTTCAGTAACGTGTTGAATGCTGTAGATTGCTTTGCTTTGAAAAAGCGTTTTCAAATAAATTACTTTGTTTTATGTGACAAATGCACAGAGCCAACAGATGTCGTTAAAAACATCATTATTCTCCTTTTAAGAAGATTTGATTTGTAAGTTGAGTGCTGTATATAGTTGTGAGTGTCAGGAGTTATACTCATATGTGGTGAATGGAAAAGTTATGACCCTCTGTGCGTCTGGCCTGACGATCTCGGACCACCTCCTCAATTAAGTTAACTATGAATGCCCAAGTGGACAAATTAGCACGAACAAGCTTCATCACCTTGAAGACTTTACAACGCATCTTCCCCCACCTCGGATTTCCACACAAGGTGCAAGCTACTATCTCGCTTGTATTATCCAAACTAGATTATGCCAATGGCCTCTACCATGGATCATCTCTATCTATTATGAAAAAACTACAACGTATCCAGAACTCCGCAGCCAGGCTACTATTACATGTAAAGCAGCAAGCCCACATCTCCCCTGCCTTGAGAGCACTACACTGGTTACCCATTGCCAGAAGATGCACTTTCAAGCTGCTTTGTATCATCCACAAAGATATACATGGAACAGGACCGCTTTTTATCAGAAACAAAATAACCAAATACATACAACAAAGAAACCTCCGCTCAAGATTGGCACCCCGCCTTAGAACACCACCATACAAGAAAAAGACTATAGGTGGTACATCCTTCTCCGTTCAAGCAGCCAACCTATGGAATTCATTACCCCCAACTATAAGAGCCACAGATAACTTTCTTGTCTTCAGAAAACTACTCAAGAGTTGGCTCTTTCCTTCATAACCACCATATTCAAACAACTATGGACTGCATATGCCTATGTTGATAAATATATTTTCTGATTATGTGTCTATTTCTAGTTAGGTATAGTTCTTTAGAAAATATGTATCGCTACTATGTCATAACAATAAAATACACACACACTCTTTAAACCTGTTTGACTAAGTATATTTACCCATGGTTCTAATTATGTATTGTATGTACATATATGTGTGTATTCATGTGTGTTTGTATGTGTGTATATATATATATATATATATATATATATATATATATATATACACATATATATATATATGTTGTTTCTGTGCTTGGCATGTTCGTGGGTCATTGCATGGCTCCTTGGTGGGTTGTTATACTAGATATCTATGAATCCCTGCTCTCATCTTATCACACTTATCTACCCATCATCATGTGTCATGTCTCTATCAAACTATCCTCCATTCCCACTCTGACTCATCCCAAATCTTTTCTACTACGTTCATCTCCTAAATAACTCTGCCTAAGCTCTTCCCTCCGCTTCCACATCTAACTCACCAAACCTCACTCTACTACCATGACCTCCCACACAACCCTTCTAAATTCTCCCTCATTTATCTCACCCTGCTACTATGATCTCCCTAACCATTCCACAGACTCTTCCCTCCTCCATCCCCCTTTACTCATCCCAAGCCTTTGGGTTGAGTAAATGAGGGATATACTCCCAATTAACACTTCTGGATTTCTTTCCTCCTCCACCCCTCCATTACTCCAGTCAATCTAACTAACAAACTCTCATATCCGCGGCTCAAACTAACTCATAATAATACTAAAACTGTACTCATATCTCCCGATACTAATCCATCACTAATTCTTGTTGGGTTCCAGAGTAGCGTGCTACTCACCGAAAAGCGCTTCGGCGCCTCATCAGGGGTAGTAAGCGCTATGTAAATACTATTACAATACAATTACAATACAATATGTAGCTTTGCTCACTACTTTGATTCCATCCGGAAAATTCAGGCAAATGTATCTTTCATGCCTAGTCAACACAAACAGATGCACAGGGCTTTCAATACGAACACTCTTCTCTACAAGAAAAGTCACCTGTTGGCCACTGGCTCCTCAGTTCTCCCAGAACTCCATTACTAACAGAACATACAAGCCAAGAGGAACTTTGGGTCTCACATACAAAGATTTGTTTGCATTTACAAACCATTTGACTTGGAAAAGCAGAGGATTTGTCAATGATAAAACCCTTTCTGAAATGTACTCAGCCCATTTATAGATGTGGAAAAGGTGTTGCGAACTGTTATATTGATTTAGGAAACCATAAAGAATCGGAATCTGGAAGGGGCATGTTAAGGGCATCCCTTACAAATCCCGATTTCTTAACGTATTTATTAATGTTTTGAAACCGAAATCCAATCACAAAACAGTAATATTTTACCACCACCTCAAAGGCAGCGGCAACCCATTCACTAAAGGGAATAGGTTCCCAATGGGCCACTTCAACTTTATCAATGTGGATGTGGACAAACACAGTTTAGGAGCATGGAACCACTCCTTGATCCTAAAAATGTTTGTAAATGTTTTCATTTTTACTTTTAAATGCATCCCATCCCATTTTCCTTTTAGGAAAAACTGGTGCATTCATTTAAAAAAAAAAAAAAAAAAAATCGATTGCTTTACTCAAAAACAATCAGACATTGTGGTCTGCTGACTCCAGCATGCCACTATGCCTGAGATTGTAGCCAAACGTAGTGGGTCACAATTAGCGACTTAACTCATTAATATTTATGAGGTAGGTGGAATTGAGACCTACTATGACTCAGTATCTTATGAACCACAAATTGCAACCATTTTTATCAAATCCATTTTTAGAACATGAGGCTCTTTGTGCCCAATAGTAACTAGGCAAAGCATCAACAGCAAACAAAGAACTCTAGTCTCTCTTGATCCACAATACCTCCCCAGTACTGGTAGACATATTAACTCCTGTTGTAACTATAAGGATGACCTTTAACACCTCTTCTACACTTCCTGGACAAAAAAGTCAGACATTATATTCTTAAAGAATTTTGGAACTTTACTTTGGTAATGCTCTTTCTAGTGGGTACCCCATCTAACTGCAGATTTCTCACCTTTAGAACATCCCTAGGCACCAGGCTGGATCTGGAGAATTTACAGCAGTGCTGGTGTGTGCTGAAAGATGCCACTATTTGGCTCCATGCTGATTCTGTACTGCCCTTGTAACAGGGCACAGAAGCATACAAGTGCCACCACTACGCACTGACTTCAGTTTCTTAATCTTTCTCCCTCTGAGCACTCAGAAGCGGAGCACTTTTAACAAATAGTAGGTAACTGTGTTCCCAAATCTAACTAGGAACCTTATTATGATGTTCAGTAGTTCACTTCAGAGAATGGAAAAGTGGGAAGGCAGTCAGGAATCTGTGGATAGATACAATATTCACCAGAAAAAGCATTTTTATATCTTGTTCTTCTGGGTGTTTTTCTAGGCCAGCATTTAGTAGATGTTGATGCAGGGGACTATCCATCCTGACAAGGTCATTTTCAGAACCACCTTTCCTTTCTTTGCCCTGGAGAATCCCACAAAGTGCTGATCATCCACCTTTTGTGTGGTTAATATGGAAATTCAAAACCCTTTTGGGGTCCAGGCAGTGAAACCTCTTTTGACTGTTAGATGGGTGAGGCAGTACAAAGAATTCAAGGCGTGATAGTTTAGCCAATGGGAAAAAGAGCCAAAACTTTGGGTAAGGAGGCTGTCAGAATCCTGAACATTACCTTGTCCAGAAAGAAGTTGGTGCAGGGTAATTGTACTGGGATTGCCTGCAGTTAACTCACGAGGCACACAAAGGTGTTGGAAAACCATTTAAAGTGTCATCAGTCAAAGCGAGCAACTGTGCACAAAACAAATATCAACAATGAGTTCAAGTCCCATTGGGACATGGCAAAAGGCTTTAGGGAAAACATGAATCAGAGCTTCGATAAAGCATCACAACTGGTTTATAAAAAGAGGGCTTTCTGGTACATACAAAAATGCCAAAAGGGATGATAGATAACCCATAACTGTGACAGCTGCAAGGCAACGCTGAGCCAACAATAAAAGGAAACAATACATCTGAAATGTGGTCTGCACAGGGTCAGGTAATAAGAGTGCTACACTAGGTAACTAATCTCACCTTTGGACTTTGTCACAGGGTGTAAGGCTGAAAGTGTAACATCAACTACTATGGCTAGCAGATCACACACATTGAACTGCCGTCGCTCAGTCTCCATGCATGGAGGTAGAAGTTGCAGAGTTACAGTTGCGGGCCCCTTTCCTGAGACTATAGGTCTTCCAAAATGGCAGTCAGATCAGAGGGCAGCTGGTCATGCTGGAGATCTGGGTATCATATTCTCCTAGCCCAGACCAGTGCTAATAAGATGACTTATAATTGGTCAGTCTTGGCTTTCCTCAGACTTTGAAGCAGTTGCAAGAACACATAGGAGACCTGTGTCGCATCGCAGTCCGAATGCAACACGCAGTGAAATTTCTGGAGGAAACTTCAGTGTGAAATGGTTTTGCCACTGTTCGTTATCGACAATGACGAACAAATCTAACCAGGTCATGCCCTAATGATTGAAGATGTCCCTTGCCATCTCGGGGTGGAGGTATCATTCATGATCCACCAGTCAAAGTCTATCTAGTTAGTCTGCTCTGGAATTCAGAGATCCCGCTAGCTGGTTGGCTATCAGAAAGATGCTGGTTTCACTACCTCTAGAGACATAACACTTCCAAGCATATGATTAAAGACCCCATTCCAGCACTTATGCTTGCCTCCAAAATTGGGCAACAGCCACAGAATTCACCTCCGTGAACACTGGAGGGGCAGAGGTAAGAATAAAGGAGATTACAGCATATTGGAAGAGTCCCAACTCAAGGGTGAACTGAAGATAGAGCCCGTGGAACACCAGTATGGGTATATGAAAATATGTGGTCTACAAGTCAGGGACACCATCACCCTTCTGAACAGAGCAGAAAGTATCTGAGATTGGGTGAGCATTCTGAATGTCTTTCCTCATTAAAGCAGCTTGTGTGGGCAGGTCCAGTTTAGACCTGAGGCCTCTGTCCTTATTCAGTGAGGAAGTAGCATAAAGAGCATCCCTCTTCTCTCTCAGAATCCAGATTCTGCTCGATGCTGGCCAGCAGATGATTGACTTCTTACCGCAACATCGCAGAATGGTCCACTAAGAGACACTGTGATGTGGGAGTAAAACGTGGTGGAAAGGAAATGAAAGGCAGGGAGTATGCCCTCTGAATAATTTGCAAGATCCACCTGTTCAACATGATGGATCTCGAGCTGGGGAGGAAATATCATAGAATGCATCTTAATGACTGAGTATAGGGCTGTGACTGCAAGTTAAAGTATCTTGGCAGCAGCTGCAGCGCAGAAGAATGCATTAGGTGAGAGCTGCCCCTACTGATATAAGACCCCGGCTTCCGCCATGACCTCTGCCCCACAAGGAATGAGTCTGCTGTGCTGCACAGTGCTGTCTGTAAGCTAGCCCCTGGAATAACCCCTAAACTTCTTATGATGTTGGTGGAACTGGTAGGTGGTATACAAGAGTCAAGTATTGTGCTGAGGCTTGACTATCCTTAAATCATTAGAATGCCAAATCAGTCTTCGCTCCTAATAACATGGAGCCATCAAAAGGTATGTATATCTCCTGAAAACCCAGCTGATCTCACCTAGAATTTCCTTCCATGTACTACACTGGTACATTTAGCTGTGCAACCCCAGTCTGGGTTATTCCAAACCACCATGCATGACGTATTTCATCATGTCCTGACCAATGTATTGGCTGAGCCAGCGAGGCTGTGAAGTCTTTTAGGATGGCTATCAAGATTTTGCTGGCTATGTCCCGTAAACCATGGTCGATCTTGCCCAGAAGGCACACTGCATTCAAGGTTGTTAAGTATAATGTAGCCAAGGAGAACATTGTCTTTCTGAAGGCAACAATAAGCTTTGACTCTTTATCTGGCCAAGTGGTCAGAAAGGCATTAGGAGTGACTTTGCTTGTCAACCCCTGCACCACTAGACTTTCAGGCGTAGGCTGCTTTGTTAAAAAATGGAGGTCAACATGGTTGGTCTATGTCAGTAGGCCACAAATCGAATAACTTGAGCCCTAATCACGGCTTAGACCTTGTTGAATTGCAATAGTAGTTCAGAAGAGGCAGTGCTTGGTTGATAGACCTTAGTTAATACATTTGCATTAGTTTCAACAGGCAACCTTAAATCTAACACTTCTACTTTCCTTTGCACAACATCTGTGAAAGAGGCACTTCCATCTGTTGATAGCTGGGGTGGCGAGGCCCAGCTTAGTCTCTGGAGACACCTTTAGCCCAGTGGCATTTTGTAAATAAAGCTATAGCCCGTCATCTGTAAAATGAGGGAGCATTAGGTTGTCTGCCTCCTTATCATCATCAGTGTCATGAGGCACACTCTGCATATCCTCAACTTGGTCAGAGTCAGATCTGAATAAAGTCTCTAGCCTCTGATAGTACTGGTGTCCAGGCAGAGGCCCAGGATTTAATTGTGGTTGTATTTTAATAATCTCATAATGTGACAGAAGCCTGGATGCAGCTGACAATGCCTCAGGGACGGAGACTGGTGTTGGGTTTGGGGCTGGTGCTGGTGGAGTAATCTCAATGTTGGCACAGTAGGGGCTAGCAAGGACTCAGGGGGCAAAGGCACACAAGAGGGAGCGGGAAGTATCAGAAAAAACGGAAGCATGGCCTCCTTGCTCCTTGAAGGGCACTATATGCTGTGAGGTCGATGATGGCACAGGAAATCTAAGGCATGCTAACCAGTTGCAGGGCCAGATCAGTCAAAAGACCCTTGTAGGATATGATCTTTTGAGTGATACTCTCATGCCTTCTTGTCAGATTTCAAGTGGGAGGATGAGGTCAGGTCCCACTGAGGGTTCATGTGCATATGGTCCATCTTTGACTTTGATTTACCAGGACACTCCGGGCAGGAATGGGAGTTTGATTGTGACAAGATTGCGAGTGGCCCGACTACTTGGATTGGGAGTGCCATCTATGTTTCAACTGCAAACTCTAATGAGTAACACAACGTTTCTCCTACTGCTTCCAAAACACCCTTGGGTGCATGAGGTCACATTTATTGCACAAATTTGAGTCCTGGCACCAGACCAAACATCACAAGCACACATCATGTATGTCCTTGGCTGACATCTGCTTCCTGCTTTCACAGCACAGCTCAAATCCTGTCATTGTCCAGGAAGACATCGTCCCAAGTGCTCTGACTGATTAAAATTTTGAAGTCACATAAAAAAATACAAAGTTGGGAGTGGCACACCAGATAGTCATCTAAAGGCTTAGAAAGAAAGGAACTGATATCAGCATGCAGGGATGGTGACTTAAATACGGCTCCTCTCTATTACTTCTGGGGCAGTACTGAGACACTTAGAACCACCTATCAGAGCACAGAGCATTGCTATAAAATTCCCCAGCTTCACTGTGGCTCTTGGGGATAAACATGAGGAATATGTGGTTAGAAGTATCAAACAGAATCATATTTTCACTGCAAAAATTGTAGGTCTAAGGTCTACATTGGCATTTTGTATAGAAACGTCCCAATTGTATTACTGCAAATTCCAAGTCACAAAGCCTGGTTGACAGAATGATATCACAGACTTCTGCAGGGCGGTCAAAGATTGACAGTTGCTGCCATTCAGTATCCATGCATGATGGTAGAGCATGAATACGTTCAGGTGCAGGACCTGCCTTGTTGTGACAAGAGATCCTCCCGAATGGGCAGCCTAATTGGAGGATCGATGCTCAAGCTCAGAAGTTCGGGATATCACACTCTCCATGCCCAATCCAGAGGAACAAGAATGACTTGAGCCCTGTCATTCCTGATCTCTCTGCAGGAGTGGTATCAGCAGAAAGGCATAGAGGAGGCTTGATGACCACTCCAGATTAAATCAGACTCCAGGCAAGAACCACCTTGGAAATTCCAGCATGTTGAAGTGCTGAGACTGCACCTTCTCAGCAGTGGTAAGCAGATCTAGCCACTCGTTATCCGCAAGGCATCAATGGCTGTGTTTGTCCGCATTGGCACTCAAAGATCCCACCAGGTGTTATACGACCAGATGTTCTAGCCATGTCCAAAGTTTCAGGGCCTCTTCACAAAGGGTATATAACCCCATGCTGTCCTGCTTATTGCAATATTACATAGCAGCAGTGTTGTCTGTGAATACCTAAACTAGCCTTCTCTTGATTGAAGAAAGGGAGGTCTTCAATGGCAGGTGAATCACTCTCAACTTCAAAAGGTTGATGTGGAGCTGAGACTCTTCCAGAAACCACAGTCCTCTGTTTTCCACCTCTCCCATTTGGCCACCCCAACCTAGGAGTGACCATTTGTCACCACAATCAGCTTTAAGTGAGGAAGAGAGAGTGATCTGTTGCTGCCCTAATTACAGTTCCTCTGCCACCACTGCACTTCATATTTGAGTCGGCTGACTCCTTTGGAGTGCCTTCCGACTCCATGGGTTCAACCAATACACCCACTGGATTTCCACTGGTGCATCCGCCCTCGGTGCCAGTCTGGCCCCTTGGATCCATTTGTGGTTCTGCATCGGTTCCAGTCGTGAAACTGCAATCTTCCCCAGAGATGGTCCCAGTGACGTTCTTACCGGCGCCGCTGCCGCCCCACGGTGGCACAGACCCATTTGTCACACCTGACTCAGATGCGGGCCGGAATGCCATTGCCCTATGTCCACTCTGGCTTAAGAGCCACCTTCTTGATGGAGCCGGCCCTCCTTTTTTTTACCACTGCTGACCGTGCTAAAGTGCATGTGCTCTCTTCTCTAAACATGCTAACATCAGTTTACACCTGTTTGGCATATTTAGCTTACTTATAAGTTCCTTGTAAAGTGGTATACCATGTACCTAGGGCTGGAAATTAAATACTACTAGTGGGCCTGCAGCACCAATTGTGCCGCCCACTTCAGTAGCCCTTAAACATATCTCATGCCTGCCATTGAAGAGCCTGTGTGTGCAGCTTCACTGCCACTTCGACTTGGCATTTAACACCCCTTGCCAAGCCTTAAACTCTCCTTTTATCACATATGTCACCCCTAAGGTAGGCCCTAGGTAGCCCATAATGGAGGGTGCCATGTAAGTAAAATACAGGACATGTACTTTTACATTTTGCATGCCCTGGTAACCAAAACACTCCCAAAGTCATTTTTCACTACTGTGAGGTCTTCTCCTCACATAAACCAGCATTAGGAATTCCTTCATATACTTTTAAGCTGTAAGTCCTGCTCAGAAAGACATAGGTGTGTCGTGTTCAATATCTTTGGAATGGGACTGATAAATCCTCTTTAATGGTAAAGTCAGATTTAACATTACTATTTTAGAAATGGCAATTTTTGAAAGTGTGCATTTCTCTGCTCTGTGTGCCTTACAAGCTGTCTCTAGTACACATCTAAAGTAGGTGACAGCTACACTGTATGTATTCCCTCTAGGTACCCACAAACACAGGAAGGTTAGGTGTGTCTGAGCATTAATCTGCATTTTGATGGACCCTCCTGGGCAGGAAGGGTGGACAGGAGCCAACAGTTACACATGAGAAGGGAAGTGTCTATTCCCACATAAAGGGCTGATTACCCCCTACTGGTTGTCTGGAGCCAGGATTAGGAAGAAAGGATCTCTGTCCACCTCAAATATCCTCCTTTAAAGTTAACCCACATCAAAGACACTTTGGAGTATAAGTAATGGGTCCCTGTTTGCCTAAAATCAGACACATTTGGACTTGTAACCAAGGCCTGCCAGAGAAACTGCTGTGCTGCTAAAATGACTCAGCTGGATTGCTTTTCTGCTTTGTTACCCTGCTGCTCCCTGACTGTTAAAGGAGAACTGAACTCTGCCTTCTTTTCAAGCGATCCCCAAGGGCTTGCTGGCTTGCCACTGTTCATGATGTTTCAGGGCCATCAAAGATTTCACCATTCTACTGCTGCCGTGCGACTCTAACATCTGTGACTTCGGCAACGGCACTTGTTAAGGAGCCGATCATGTCTGATCACCAGCTTGGGGTGCTACATAATAAGCACTTTGCACGGAGAAGAGAACAAGCACTTTTGCTCCTCTAGGATCGAGCTCTCTGATATATTGAGGGATGCCGCAGCATGAGCTCTCTGCTGTACTGAGGCATGCTCCAGTGCTGAGGGAAACTCTTCCAGTGCTGCCCCGCCGGCTTTGCCTTGACAACGGGAGCTTCATCAGTTTCAACATATCAGCGCAGTTCGCCCTCAAGAGCTGAGCCACAACTGAGATTGACAACTCCATAGTAAAGAGCCTGCTCGTGGGATTGCTGTACTTGGGCTCGCTTCGGGCAGCAGACTGCAGAAGCCTACATCAAACTCTACCAGCGGGGCCCATCCCTGCTTCGCCTTCCTGCTGGAGAGATTCTGTGACACAGGACCTGATGCTACGGGAAAGGCAACTGTAAAATACCTGAGACTCATGAGGTCTGTACAGCTGACTGGTGCAATATCATAAACACATTAATTAGTGACTGTGGGAGCCCTGCTTTCTGGGATTCCACGGTGAGAGAAATCACTCATCTTTCACTAACATTGCTGCAAGGAAGCTGGTTGAGCACACTGTTTACTGGATGTCATAACTTGATAAGTGTACATTGGATTTTTGTCATTTTGGTCTTGATTTACTCACATAAATATTCTCTATTTTTCGAAATTTGTGTGGAGCATTTCTGTGGTGTCTTCACTGTGTCGCTGTATGAGTGTGTTGCACAAGTACTTCAGACATTGCCTCTTAAGTTAAGACTGCCTACTCTGTGCCAAGCTACCAGAGGGTGAGTACAAGTTAATTTAAAGTGTGTATCTGACTTACCCTGACTAGAGTGGGGGTTCCTGGTTGTACAGGGTGCATACTCTGACAACCAAAAACCCCCATTTCAAACAAAAGGAAAAGGGAAATTACTATTAAAAGTGGAAATGGTCAGCATGAGGAAAAATACTCTCTTCAAAACGGTTTTGTGTTTGATGATTAACACTTATGTTCCTTTCTCTTTCTTATGCTGTTCAAAGTAAAATGTTTTTAAGCAGTTGCTTTGCCTTTAGAGGCATGTTGTTAGAAAACTGGTTTGATAAACTAGGGATGTATCAGTCTAGATGTGAGCTGTAGCTGAACACAAACACAGATAATCCACCACTTCGAAACAAGCATTGATTTCCGTGAGGAGTTACCAGCTTGCCATTAAAACCCGGGTCTTACTCAGAGAAAGTGAATGTGATGTATTAAAGCAATACAATAAGAATACTACAATTAAGACATATATACAACAAACCTTTGACCCACATTTGGTTAAAAAGCAAAGACTTTAATGATTAAAATGACACAAAAGTGAAGCAAATGTAACGGACATCGGGGGATTTTCAAAAAAATATAGATGTTTTCATGACAATATGTTGAAGTTACAAATTATATATTGCAGTGCTCTGGATGTGCTTCTGAAACCAGCCACCTGGGCTGCAGTGTATTCCTTTTTGGCACAGAAGCAAAGATGCCAGGTTAAGAAAGAGATTAGCTCTGAAAAAAAGCTGCCCTGCTCAATAAGGTTCACATACATGCAGCAAAAGTCTACATTGGGGAAACACCTGCCAAAATCCAATGCTTAAACTTTCAAGCTGGTAGACAAAGCTCTGCTTTTTTCAGTTCTTGTCCTCAAAATGTCCACAGAACTTCAGGGATGGCTCCCTGGACGTCAGGCCATAGATTTAAGTAGGAAAAAGCTTTATCCAGTCCCCTTCAGGAACACTGACAAAAGATTCCAATTAACAATGGTCTTGCTGTTGATAGCCAGGGCAGTGCAGTAGGAATTATTCCCTGCTGTCTTCTTTCTTCCTAACATTATGAAAAAATGATCTAAAGGCAAATGCACTTCTGTAGAAGTCATGAATCTCATAGGTCCTTGTGGTAGCAAGAGCCTTGATTTTCTGGTAATCAAAGCAGTCATTACCAGCTAAGACTCAATGGAAAGCAGATTCAGTCCTTAGTCCTCTCCCAGGAACAAAGGATTTATTTCAACAGTCATTATGTCCTTAGATTACAATGACACTATACTGAGAAACTTTTGACTTGACTTCAACGTAAGGCAGTTGAAGGTCCACAACCTCCATCACTCATCGAAATACCACAGCAAAGGAGGTACTCTCTAAAAGGCAAGTCAACCCTGTAACAGGGGAAGTGTCAAGCAAACTGGCCTCCCCCATCTCCATATAAAGATTGTCATCATCATAATGGGAAAAAGTCATCTCCATTCCCACTATTGTCACCTCCGAGTAGTGGCAAGGTTTGTTCAGAGTCACAACCAAAAAGATAATGGAGCCTCTGAGGGAGCCTTTTCTGTAGTAGTATCATAGTCAGGTAGTGTGGGGGCCGAGTGCTCTGTAGTAGATTCAGAGTGCAACTTTGGTTGGGGTCGAACCGGCACCAGTACGGAGTCAGACCTCAGTCAGGTCGAGTCAAAATTAGTTGGCGGTCAAACATCTCAGTAAGCTCTGGCTTCTCCATAAGTGCCAGCACCAGCGTGGATGAAGAAGGGACTGAAGAGGGTCTCAGAGTCATCATGGAAGGTTGCACTGGAGTCTGTGCTGAACCCAACAGGGGTCCAAGTGGTTAAGACAGCACCTAGAAAAAATCCAATAGAGGTTCTGTGACTCAGGGCCTCTGTGGATCATTGTGGTCCAAAGGTACACCAGAGAGAGCCGGAAAAATGACAAAGATACGCAGCAGGGTCTTCTTAAAGTGCTGGACCTGCTGCGGCAACGCAGATGGCCGAGGGAACTCAGGGCAAATGGGATCAGCTCCTCAATTGGAGATAAGGAGAAAACTTGACTATCACCTTTATACCCTTGCAACTCCTCTTTTAAAAGAGAATGGCAGGAAAGGGTGAGTGCTGCTGTGCTTTCTTATGCTTCCACTTGGACTGGAACTCACTTCGTGCAGGATCAGGGCGGGGAGGGGAAGCAAGTCTGTCTCCTCGACCTGGAGAGAAAGGGAGCCATGTGACTTCTTCCTGTGCTTGCTGACGTACAGCTATACTTTACGGTTCTAGATTGCCATTAGGTGCATGAGGCCACACTCCTCACATGACTTGGAGTCATGCCCCGAACGCAAGCATCAAAAACACAACTTGTGTAGGTCTTGGACAACATGTTTTTTTTGCAGTCACAGCATTGTGTAAAGTCTATAGTTTTAAGAGGAGACATTGTTCCCTAGCACACTGGAATTTGCTTAGGGAGTTGTCAAAAAACTGGCAAAAGTGGGGGCAGAGCTCTGGATCTGCGTTTGAAGGCATAGAAAAATAAACAGATGTTGGCGCACAGAGGTGGGACATATATGCGGCCCTGCTCCATCACTTCTGGGGTGAAATAAAGTCTATGCAGAGTCACATGGCACCACTTACCATAGACTCATCCCACCTCCATCTCTCCTTTACTCAACCCAAGCCTCATCCTATTACTATGAACTCCCAAATAACACTTCTGGATTCTTCCCTTCTCTATCCCTCCATTACTCTAGTCAATCCACTTAAACTCACATATCCTCTGCTCAAATTAACTCATAATAATACAAAAAATTTACTCATATTTCCCTATACTAATCCACCACTAATTCCTCTTGGGTTCCGGAGTAGTGTGCTACTCGCCAAAAAGTGCTTTGACGCCTCATCGGGGTAGTAAGCGCTATATAAGTACTATTACAATACAATACAATACTTAGATGCATACAGGAGCACCTATATGAAAAGATTCTGGATTCATTCTGGTACCTAGGAAATATTCTAGGACTGTGGTTAGAAATAGCTATCAGAATATCAGGACTACTTCTGTTATTCTGTGATCTAAAAAATATCTTCTATATGCGGTGGCAAATTTGGAATTCACTCTGTCTTCTAGTATGACTTTATCTAAGCAACAGTTTCTTTCATACCCGTCCATTTCTGTATCATGGAGGATGGTGGGTGCTCACTCGGCTTATTTGGTTGAAGCAAATGTTCAGTTCTTCAAGGTTTGCTCACATGCTCTCAGAGCTGGTGGATGCCAAACTGGATTTGTTTCTGTAGATCAGTGGACTCAGGTCTCTATTCTCACTCTAAAAGCACACACTCTCACTGTTCATGACCAACATGCAGAACAAATATAAAACTAAAAAAACAGTTCAAGCAAAAAGTCTAAAGACTGTAAGAACCTAGCAGGAATAAGTCTAAATATTCTAAAATAGCAAAGAAAGGAAATGTATCTCAATCATATTTCTAAGTAGTCTATGTACAGTGGCCAGTCTTTGCTAAAGAATTGGGGTATATTCCAGGCAAAGGATAATCAGTGTGTGGCCTAGGGGCCACTTGTGTCCCTCATGACCTTTACATGTGTCCTCCTGGTAAACAACAGAACTGGGCTGCTTGTATTTGACTGAGCATTAACATTCAGAAAGATCTTGGGGGAATGGCCAGCTAAGATGGTCGACAGGACATGTCTCTAAAGAGCACGGTCTCCCCATCACCAAATCCTGTGGCGTCCTAACAAAATAGATGGACATCCTGCCTCTACTGATTGAGGCTTATTTACCCCCATTGCCACGCAATAACTGGGTGGCCGAGTGGTGACTTGTGGCCCCTCAGGGGAGGAAAGTGCGATCCTATGCCTGCCATAGCCTCGATCATGGTTCCTCTGTTGGCCTAGAGGGCAGCCTTGCCCTCAGGAGCAGAGGACGAAGGCGCAGAAGTCACCACTGACGTTTGGGTGATTGGCAGCCAGCCCTGGGGGAGGTCTGTGGTGCTGTAGAGTGGCTGCCAAGGAACCCATCCGGGTTCCAAGAGGTGGGATGGAACTAGGCAGTGAGAACGACCATCCTGTGAGAGCAAGGGGTGGGGGGGAGGAACTGCGGCCCCTGTTTTGCTCTTGCTGGCACATAGTGGCCCACCCCAACCCCAGGAATCGGGAGGTGCCAGGAAGGCCAGCCCTGGAATGGCAGCTGGGAGAGCATCATGCTCACCCCGTGGAGATGCCCTTTAGCATCTGCAGAGATTCCAGACCAGTGGGCCCAGAGAGTGAGAGCTGCTGTGCCAGTTTTTTGTTGACAGAGGCAGTTTGGATCTGAAAGCATTCAGAGCAACGAAAGGGGATGGATGCAAAGAACCAAGAAGATCTATTGTCCACCCCCCTCATTTTGTGGCCCAGGAGGAACCTCTGTGAAGGTCTGCCTGTGTCCTGTACATAGCAATGAAACAGAAAACAGTGTGTGCCCAGATAGCGCAGAATCCTCTAAAGTTGTAACCCTCTGAAGTGGCAAGCCTGTGACCCTGGAGTGTTAGGTAGGAGGGAGCCCTGAAGGCCTTTGAACACATACTAAAATAAGTGTGAGAGACAACCATCCTTTCACTCCTGGGTGCCGCTCTGCCTCTTTGGTGGAGGAGTGGGGAGTTGGAATGTGGGTGCTCCTGGATCTTCCTAACCCTGACTGGTGCCTGCCTGTGTGAGCGTTGGGTGGGAGGGGTGGGGGATAGGGGTACCCATATCTTGGGGACAGACCCCAGAGACAATCGCAGGGTAACGCTACTGCGCAATGCACTACCTGCGCCAGGCCATCCAGAGAATCAACAGACAAGAATACCAAGGCACATCAAAGCACTCATTGGAGCACTAGTGGGGGTTCTTGCATGCTGCCCTTTTGGAAGGCATTCAGGGATCAAGAGTGGCCCTAGAGAGTCAAATTGCAGGTGTATCAATTGAAGTAAATCTGCCCTGTGTGGATCTGCGAAAAAGTAGCAAATAAAGTAGACAACTAGGAATCCAACATCACCACACCTAAGTAGGAGGTGCAGCAACTTAAACAGCAGGTGACAACTTGACTACGGTCACTGGCACCCTAGAATATCAAGTTGAGGCTACTCAATGACAAATAATCTATGCATGTTGTATTTCCCTGAAAGGGCAGAAGGACAGCCAGCGGAACACCATCTGGAGCAGTGAGTGAGAAATATGCAGCGAACTACAGGGTTGTCTATCACTTTTGTTATTGAGAGGACGCTTGGGGCCCTCGTCCCTCCTCCGGGTTGTCCTCTAAGGGCACTCACTGCTCGCTTGTTGAATTACAGGGATAGAGATGCGATCCTGCGAGCTGCCAGGGAGGCCCTTATTCCTCAGTTCAAGAATAGAAACATCATAATTTACCTTGATTATTTGTATTTTTATTTAGTATTCGTAAAGCACATTCCGGCTGAGGCATCGAATCGCTAGCAAAAAAGTAAAAGACGCGTTCGCTGGGAGAGGGAGAAAGCAGAAGACGGCAGTTAGCGCGTAAATAGCCAAGTTTTGACTAACTTCCTAAAAGTTAAAAAATTATGTTCCTTCCTGATTGTCAAGGGAAGCGAATTCTAACATTTTGCTGCGGCCACCGTAAAGGCTTTATCTCCCCATTTTGCTTTGTTAGTGCGGGGGGGGCCTGAATTCTACAGGCTCCTGATGAGCGAAGAAGCCGCTTGGGTGTATACCAGCAAAGTTTAGAAACCAGATAATTGGAGCCGATTTTATGAACTGCTTTATGAGTCAGACATAGAGTTTTGAAAATAATACACTGGGCCACTGGAAGCCAGTGCAGTTGTTTTAAACTGTCACTAGCCGAAGCTGAGCGATGGAGGTTCAGGATAGCTCTAGCATCCGTATTCTGGATTAGCTGTAGCTTGTTCAGAGAGGATTTGTCCATATTACATGCAGAAAGTGCAAGAGCACTGCAAATTATTTTTAGAGGTCAAGAAACAGCTGCAAGTCATGGACCTTAGGTACATGCCCCTCTACCGAGCTAAGTTACATGTCATTGTAGCAGAAAAGTCTAATTCCTATGAGTACCCTGAGAATATCTGGTAAGTGGCTGGATATGTCAGATGTACCACAAGTATGCCCCCTGAGCGCAGTTGAGCCATTTCATACTATTCGTAAATGGTGTAGGTGCTATCACCCCCACTCAAAGAGTGAGCCAAAGGTTGTGGAGGGGGACTCTGGCTGTGTTTTGATATGGGGCAATGGCACCATGGATTCAGTGGAGAATGAACTACTTCAGGTTCCAGAAACACAATAAAGTGAATCCTCCAAGTGCAGAAAGGATCCAGACGCTCACTCACACATTGGTGACGTTATTGCTGACACTGGATACTGATGGATTCATCGCTGGCGCCCCTACCTGCGGAGGCTCCTTGAAGGGACTGCACTGCTGTAAATATGGTATAGAGGGAGTACATAAATGACGATTGTTACTTTTTGGAGTGGTTGCTGTGGGTGACTGAATAAGTGATCCCTAACATGACTGACGATTGGTCCCTTGATTTCGTTTGGAGGTCTCACGATGAGAAATGTATGTTTGAGTACAGGGACCTGAAACCCCATCTGGGGGTTCAAAGAGATTGCACTGGGAGTATATGGTTGAATATTATGCCTCTGTATCAGCAGAAGTGTTGTTTTGCTTGAATTGATGTGTTTGTTCACAGTTTATTTATGTGTAGTAGGGAAGGGTGCTATCTCTTCACGTTCAGGATTTGTTTTAGGAGGGTCAGTGTATCAATGGTGTATATCCTCACACCTCAATATCTATGGACATCTACAAAGTTGCTGTTTAGTCCTACTTGTCAGGGGGGTAAATTGATTAACTGTTTTGTGCTTTTTTTGTTTGTTTCAGTTCCACCTTGACATCGGGAGGGGTACACAATTTAGTCAGCTAGTGTTATGACACAATGAGTGAGCCTATAACTTACAGGCTCCTCTCTTTGAATGTGCAGGGGCTGAGCTCCCATAAAAAGTGCTATAGGATGCTGTCACTGTCATCCTTAACAGACACAGTGTTGATGCAGAGTGCCTGTGAGAGGCCCAACTTATAGACACAGAGGCTGTGAAACCGGCAAGGAAGTGGAGGGGGCAGTGGTACTATGCCAATTACTCATCTTTCTAATGGGGGTGTTGGAATGTTATGCCTCTGGGGTACCCTTTGCCCTGACCTGCATGGAAGGCTGATGTGGATGGGTGGTACCTGTTGCTCCAGGGTTGACGTGATGGGGTCAAGGTGGCTGTCGTTAACAAATATGGGCCTAATACTGATGACGAGTCCTTTTATCTGTTACTGAGGGATGTTATTTCCCCTGCCGTGGATTCCCGACTAATGCAAACTGGGGATTTGAACTGCATAATGGATGGTTCCCTTGGTCGCCACTCCCCTCACCTTCACACTAAGCCTAAGATCACTTCTGCACTGCAGGAGGTTACAACACAAATGGGGCTTTATGATATTTGGAGGGCTTCGCACCTCAGCTCAAGGGAATATACGTGTTACTCTCTAAACTACAGTACGCTTAGTACATCTCAACCATAAACTACTCAAGCCCATTTTGCCTCTAGGGTCCAGACAGTGAAGCAACTATCCTGCTATCTCTCTGATCATGCTCCAGTGACATGTATACTTAAATGAGGGGATGGTCCCAGTTCACCCTTCACATACAGGTTTCCTCCGGAGGTGTTGAGGGATACCGTTGGCAGGGAGACACAGGTGGTGCCATTACAGAGTACTTTGAACTCAACTGGTTTTCTACCCACAGTCGGGTGACAGAGTGGGTACCAATGAAGGCAGTGATACATGGAGCTGCATGGGGGTCTCTTGTGCGGGGTATAGCGGGTTTTGCAGGTAGAACTTATCCAAAGGGAGGGAATCTGGCCGGGATCCAGAAGCTCCCAACCGATGACGTGGGGGGTATCGGGGAGAGATGATGGCCCAGTGACATGTGGCGTCTGTATGGGATAGACTAGTGAACTATACCTTGAAATAATATCGCCAGCTACTGCATAGGCAGGAGGACAGCTCTGGGCGACTCCTTGCCCGGACACTTAGCGGCCAGACTCCCAGTCATCCTATTCTTCATCTTAAATTCTCCCAAGAACATGAGGTTTATACACAGAACAGGATAGTAGATGCCCTTCAGGGCCATCTGAAATAGAGGTAGCGTAGTCCAGAGCACATTGCTGGCTTTTTGGCCTCCTTGACAATTCCCAATTGGGGGATGTTGTGGCTCAAGAACTAGATGTGGACCTCACCTTAGAGGAGATTCAGACAGCACTTCCCTGACTACCGGGGGAAAGGAACCTGAAAGTGATGACCTCTCTGCCAGACTTTTACCCAAGTCCTCAAGCAGCAACTGCTTGAGGTATATCAGGAAGCCCGGGACACTGTGGTGCTGCCCAGTCTATGCGTTAAGGCTGCATTACTAGGGTTTTGAAGCCCGGCTCTAACAACTCGGATCCCTCCACCTATTGTCTGCTCACAATGGACACAAAAGTACTTTGTAAAGCTCCAACTCTTAGGTTACCCCCCATGATTTTCCAGTTGATTTCATGAGAACCAATGTGGTTCTATCCTGTGGCATAGCACTACTATGTACCAGAGATGACTGATGCATGTTCTCTATGAGGTAGAGGATAGAGAAGAGAAATTGGAAGAATGGCACTACCTTTGAGGGTTTTGTGGTATATTTTCAGGCATAGGTATGTGTCCTACATATTGAACCAATGGCTAGAGTGAATGGTGGTGGGTGTGGTCATGCGTTAGCGATGGCCATTGTCCCCCCTCCCTTCGCTATACCACTGGATCCTCTGACAATAAACTTCAATGAAACAAATACTTAATGGCTTTCGCTGTGCTTATAGAGGAGTTCAACATCGGTATAATGCTTCTGTAATAATGTATATCTGATAGATACTTCTAGCTGCGGATTCCTTACCTCTGAATTTCCCAGGAGTCAGACTTGATCAGGAAGATCTTTTGCGTGAGCAGTAGCTCTGCTCACCAACGGGGGCTTTGTTCTGTTCCGCACGTCATTAGTGTTGTTGCGGTCACCCTTATAGGCACCACCCAGGCGCAAAGACATTAGTTCTTTACTTCTGCACCAGTTAGTACAGATCAGGAGAAGAACTACCCCCCTCTGTCTCTTTTTGACAGTTTTTTTTGCATTTTTGTTGGCTATTTTTCAAGGTTGCCCAGGATGTCCTCTAGGAAGGCAGGAATCAAGCTGTGTGGTGCCTGTCACTGAGCCATGTTGGTAACAGACCCCCATTTGGTGTGTTCGCAGTGCTTCGAGTGTGAGCTCAACCCCAAGTCGTGCTCATACTGCAGGGCCATGGTGCCGAAAGCTTAGAGGGAGCAACTCCTAAAGCTGTTTGTGGCCCAGGAATCAACATCACTTAGCGTGACTCCTTGGTGGTCACAGTCCCAATCAGGGAGAAGGTTATGGTGCCACTCAAGGAGCCCCAAGTCCTTTTCATTCCACTCCAGGTCATCAGGCACTCAGGGAAGAGGCACAAGAGGTCGAAGCCTTCTTTGACCTCTCCTCATGTGTAGGCCAAACTGACAACTTGGGAACACCGGCATTCCAGGCAAGTTTCTACGAAGCCGTTGCCAGGTCCGACTTTGAGGCTCCCTCTATTTCTGGCAGCCAAAGAGGCCCCCGCTCAGGTAAGGGAGTTAGTCAAGGCCATGCACCTCCACTTTGAGTGGTCATCAGGTTCTGCGCCAGTGGCTTCAGCTTCAGCCTTGGCTCCAATGCTTGCATTCTCGTTCTCAAAGACTCAGATGCCGACTTTGAGGCAGACAGAGCACATTGGTCTTATGTCATTCCCTGAACATTTTTCAGAGCAGCCATGCTTGCAGGAGGATTGGGAGGGGTTACTGGTCCCTTTGGAATGCCAGTTAGGTACACCTTTGGACTGGTATGAGGAACCTGAAGATGTCAGTGGACCAACACAAATCGCCAGATACTCGTTTTCTTTCTCCCCCTACTGTGGCTAGGAGGAGTGAACATCATCTGCAATTTTGGTGAAGAGGGCAGCAGAAGTCCACGACCTTGAACTTACCTCGGTGGAGGTCAAGACTAACATCTTGACAGAAGTGGTTCAGCCTGGAGCTTCCTCTTCAGAACCCCTGCTCCCCTTCAACGAAGCACTGACTGATGTCCTACTGGGAACCTGGTACAAGGCCAGCACAGGGGCTCCTGTGAATATGACAATTTCCCGCCACCATTCTCCAGCCCCAGGTGACCCAAGTTTCCTCAGCCAACACCCCACTCATGAGAGACTGGTGGTCGAGGCCTTAAATTAACATGGAGTGTTCCCTGCTGCTCCCCCCGGGCAAGGGAATCCAAAAGGCTGGACACCTTGGGAAAGAAGATATTTTCTTCCACCAGCCATTGCAGTGGGTGAACAACGCATGCCTTTTGGGCCGTTCTTCCCACATACTGTGGGATACGGTTGCGCAAGTGCTGCCACAGGACCTGGAGGAGGCACTGGATATACTCTCACAAGTAGTGAGAGATGGGAGAGATGCAGTTAAGTTCACCATTAGGCGTGGGTTGGACATAACTGACTTGCTGGGCACAGCAGTTGTGTAACTGTGGCCTTGAGGCACCACTGTAGGAAAGTAGCATCCAAAAGGCTGGACACCTTGGGAAAGAAGATATTTTCTTCCACCAGCCATACTGGTGCCCCCTTATAAGACCCTAGTATATGGTACCTAGGTACCCAGGGCATTGGAGTTTCAGGGGATCCCTATGGGCTGCAGCATATCTTTTGCCACCCATAGGGAGCCCATGCAAAGGCTTCTGCAGGACTACCATTACAGCCCGCGTGAAAAGGTGCACGCATCCTTTCACTGTCATTTGCACTGTACCAGGTCACTTATAAGTCACCCATATAGCAGGGTGCAGAGTATGTGTGTGTGAGGGCACCTCTCCACTAGACTAGCAGAGCTTTTTCCCAAAACTTCGTGAGTGCGGGGATACCATTTTACACGTGTACTAGACATAGGTCACTACCTATGTTCAGCTACATAATGGTAACGCTGAACATAGACATGTTTGGTATAAAACATGTTGGAATCATACCCCAAGACATCTGCAAGCATTGGTTGTATGATTCCATGCCCTCTTTGGGCTCCTTAGAAGACCTCCAGTATTGCAATTCCAGCCTTCTGAGGTTTTCCAGGCAGCCCCTGCTACTGCCACCTCTCAGACAGGTTTCCGCCCTCCTGTTGCTTGAGAAGCTCGAGCCAGGAAGGCAGAACAAAGGATTTCCTTTGGGAGAGGGGTGTTACACCCTCTCCATTTGGAAATAGGTGTTACAGGCTTGGGAGAGGTAGCCTCCCCAAGTCACTGGAAATGCTTTGAAGGGCATATCTGGTGCCCTCCTTGCAAAATCCAGTCTAATCCAGTTTAGGGACCCCAGTCCCTGCTCTGGCACGAAACTGGACAAAGGAAAGAGGAGTGACCACTCCCCCGTTCATCACCACCCTAGGGGTGGTGTTCAGAGCTCCTCCAGAGGGTTCCTGGGTTTTGCCATTTTGGATTTCAAGTTGGCAGGGAACTCTGAGAGCATCTGAGTGGCCAGTGCCAGCAGGTGACATCCCCTGATAGGGTCTTACCTGTTTAGCTGATCTATCCCCCTTTCCGGGCTATTAAGAGTTGCTCCTTTGGGTGGTTCTTCAGATTCGGATTGCAAGACTCCAGCAGGAATCCTCTCCACCCTTTACTGTGCCTTCCCACCAAAGAAACTGCATCTGGACCCTCCAGGAACTCTACAAACTGCAACAAAGAAGCAAAGATGACTTCTGCAATATTGTCTGTTCAGCTCCTGCCAGCAACTGCAACTGTTTCCTGGTTGTGTATCCTCAGAGGATAGCCTGTCTTTAGCCTGCACCAGAAGAGCAAAGGAATCTCCCTTGGAGTGAAGGAGTCACAACCCTGCTTCAGCAGGCACCTCACTGCATCGACGACCGGCTGCGTGGGTCCCCTATCCTGATGAGCTGCGTGGGTCCTGCATCACAGGTGGTAGACTGAAGTGGTCTGACGTCCTACTGCCCAACTCTGGTGGAGGTAAGAGCTTGACTCCCCACGCAAGACAGTAACCCTATGCACCATGTGTTTTGGAGTTGCCAAGGCTTGTTGGCGTCCTTCCACAAAGTTATTCACGCACAGTGCAGCTCCGGCCCCCAGCACTGTATCCTGCGACGCACAGCTTCCTGAGTGGTTTTCCGGCGGCGTGGGAGCCTTGGTTGTAGTGCTGCGTGTGCCTCCTTTTGCACCTTCTTTGTCCCCGTGCTGTGTGACTCCTGTGCACACTGCCGGGTCTTCTGTGGGCTCCCTTAATTGCTGAGAGCCCCCTCGGACTTCTTCTCCTGGGTAGGGTCCACCAGGTCCCTCCTGGTCCCAGACAGTGCCATTTTCTGCTAACCACGAGCTTTGAGTTTGCCAAGGCTTGGTGTGGGACATCATCTGCACCAACCAGGAACCTGAATCCGTCTTCTGGGGTCAAGTACTGACTGTTGTTCTTCACCGGTGGTTCTTCTTTTGCACCTTCAGCTTGGTTAGCAGGGGCTCCTGTTCTCCCTGGACTCTTCACATCAACTTGTTGGCGCTCCGTGCGATCTGGCTAGCTTTGAAAGTATTTCTTCCCTTTCTCAAGGGGAAAGTAGTTCGGGTGTTCAAAGAAAACAACTCTGGCATGTGGTACTGCAACAAGCAGGGCGGGTGGGGGTTGTGAACCCTTTGTCAAGAGGCCTCACATCTCTAAACATGGCTGGAACAGCAGGGCATAACCATGCTGGTTCAACACCTGGCAGGTTCTCTGAACATCAGGGCAGACAAATTCAGCCGTCGATGCCTAGCGGATCACGAGTGGAGTCTCCATTCAGAGGTGGTGGAAGGACTCTTTCAGCAGTGGGGAGAGCCTTGGTTAGAACTGTTCGGATCTGAAAAGAATGCGCAATGTCAGCAGTTCTGAGCGTTTGGTTTCTAACATGGCTATCGCTCTCAGACTCTTTTTGTCTCAAGGGGAGTTCAGGCTTCCTGTACACCTTTACGCACATATCACTCCTGCCCAGAGGTCTCAAGAAGATCAGGAATGGCCAGGCCCAAGTCTTTCTTGTGGCTCAGGCCTGGGCACAGAGAGTCTGGTGTCCCAAAATTCTGAAAATCAGTATAGATCCCCTGATCAGGCTGCCCCTTCGGGAGGATCTTCTGTCACAGCAGTTTGGGAGGGTTCTCCACCAAAACCTGTCAAATCTATGACTTCTTGAGTGGAGAGTGAGCGGCGACAGTTAATTGCTTTTAACCTTTCTCTTGAAGTCTCTTAAAGTTATTCAGGCAGCCAGGCATCCTTCCACTAAGACGGTATACACCTGCAGGTGGCACATTTGTTTTGTAAAATACTGTACAGAAAAGTATAGAGACCCTCTTTCAGATATTATGCTCTTCATTCTTACCCATGACCAGCAGTGCTCTGCTTTAAGCACTCTTAAGGGTTATCTCTCTGCTCTGTCCGCCTTTCTGCAGCTGCCTGGCCAACTCTATTTAAGTCTCCTATTGTAAATAGGTTTCTTAAAGGGCTTGTACATATGTTTCCCCCATGCCCTTTATCATGCCACAGTGGGATCTTAATTTAGTTCTCACATACATCATGCTTGGGTATCTATTCAAAGGTAAGGAATCTGCAGCTATAAGTCTCTATCAGATGAACAAGTTACTTACCTTCGGTAACACATTATCCGATAGAGACAATATCTAGTTTCAGAGTCCTTACAGACCCCCCCCCATGCCTCCCTGCTCTGCAGACAGGTTTCTAGGGTTAGGGACAACACTTTCAGGGCCAAAGTTTGGACACACAAATGTCAGTGCAATTCATAGCTCGCACTCCTGGTGTGGAAAGTTGTGAAAAGTAACTGATATCCACACGCCCAGATGGCACCAAAATAGGTGACCGTGATATTACGTCCGATGCCGACGATGTCACGTAGAACAGCCAGCAGCTGGTGCACAGGGGTCCTGCTCATGCAAAAATCTTTCAAATCCAGTCTAATGCATGGGAAATTCAAATGTAAGAAATCTGCAGCTAGATATTGTCTCTACCAGATAATGTGTTACTGATGGTAAGTAACTTGTTCGAAATGAAACGTGATGAAAAAATTGGCTAACAACAAGGACATTGTGATCAGGGAGGCAGATAAGTGGGGCAATGTTGTCATTATGGATAGATCAGACTACATTGCAGAAATCAACAGACAACTCTCGGATGGACAGGCATATGAACACCCGACTAGCAACCTACTTGTGGAGGCCACACGTGTGACTGAAAAGAGACTCTTCCACTGGAAAGAGCATTGACTAATTTCTGACTATGACATGTACATCACTACACCATGAGAACCCTGTATTTATATACATCTCAAAGTACACAAGGCAAGCACTTTTCCTAAAGGTAGACCCATTATATCTGGGATTGGTGCACCAACCAAACACATTTCTGAATACATAGATACTTTTCTGCAAACTTTGGTTCACAATTTACCCTCTTTTATCACAGGATTTGTTATGCCAACTAGAGGATGAGGAATGGACAGGGGATTGTAAGTTTGTTACTTTTGATGTGAATTCTTTATATACATCTATTCCGCTAGAGAAAGGTTTGAGTGAATTGGTTTCCACATTTCCTTACAGGGATGCAACCTTATATGAACATACAAATATACTACTAGATCTTACTAGACGTGTTTTGGAGAATAACATTTTTATACATGAAAGAAACTGGTAAAGACAAGTGCCAAGGTGTTGCTATGATATATTCCCCTTCGTATGCCAATTTCTAAATGGGACACTTTGAGAAATATAATTTATGGTCAGTTTGTCCACCAGCAATTTTACAAAACATTTTGTACTGGAAAAGGTAAATAGACGATATAATAGTCCTCTTCACTGGCGCACACATAGAGTTGGACATCTTGATTAATCACCTGAATGGCAATAGCTACAATCTTCTTTTTACACATCATGTGGGCACGGAACAACTGAAATTCCTGGGTGCTACTCTATACACAGCAGACAACAAAATATTGTCTAGAATGTTTAGGAAACCCACCGTGTGTAACTCTATTCTGCATGCTCAGAGTGCACATCCAAGTACACAAATCAACACCATCCCCTATGGAGAAATGATCAGAACTAGACAGAACTGTAGCAGTGATAGGATATTCTTTCAGGAATTGGACTTGTGGGAACAACATTTCCACAACAGGGGCTATAAGGAAAAGGTGATTTCCCATGCCAGAAATTGTGTTACACATAGTGAACGTAAGTCTCTTTTAGCAAGTAAGAAACGCACCATGAGAAATGACATACGGTTGTCTATGATTACTAGATATAGTCCAGCGAGCTCTGCAGTATATCACATTCTTAAACGTCATTGGCATTTGTTGTTACTAGATACTAATCTTGGAAAGATACGGAAGGGACCTTCTGTCACAAACAGCAGGGGGAATACACTATGAGAAATACTTTTTTCTAGCTACATTATGCTTACTACACATGACAATCTCAGGAAGTGGTTGCGTAATAAGCCTACACAGTTCTATATTGTGGGGGATGTGTAACCTGCCAATTTGCACTAGACAGAACTTTGACTTTCTCATATAATATAATAATGAACAAGGTCTACCACGTAAGGCAATTTATCAATTGCAATACTAAGTTTACTGTATATTGCAGTATTTGTGTATGTGGTAAGATGTATACAGGAAGCACACATAAGAGCTATTGGGAACTACAACACTACTCGATAGCTGTACATTAAAACTCTGTACATAGGAATGCAGAGGTTCTGAACATCAAGTTTCATTTTATTACTCAGATCCTGAGCCATCCGAGAGCAGGAGACAGAAATAAGGCACTCAGGAAATGTGAAACCAGATGGATCATTAAATTACGGGCTGTTGACAATGTGCTTAGTATGGATAAAGCACCACATACATTTTTAGATTAAGAACCCCTCAATGACTTATTACTAGTAGCGTGTCTCATACCGATACTGTTTGGGCCAAACATGGCCATGTATAACTGTTTAACTGTATTGTACTACGAGCAATATTTCTGATGGCACTGGGTTCCCTTTTGTCATGTGACATTCTATGTTAGCCTGTTCCTCTGTGGCCTCATATGTATCATGTTTATTACTACTTTATTTTATGTATATGGGAACTATAGCAGTTAATGGGTTAATTCATGTATGGACTTGTTGCCTTATTTCTAAAATTGCTTTTTGTTATTTATCTTTATGTTCTGCATACAGTGCAGATCACTTAGTATGACTGGGAGTTAGAGGACCTTTTTCTGTGTCTCATATATTCTATGATATACTTAGACTACAGTGTTGTTCCTGACTGTTCTACTGTCTTTCACTGGCCTTACTTTCATGCCATCATGGGTCAATCCTTTATTCCTACATACGCTGTGTCTTCTACATATGGTTTAGGGGATGTCATTATTTGACTCTATGCATACTTTAGTGCCTAGGCATCTGATTAGGTACTCCTTATCGACTTGGTTCTGCTGCTGTTTATTAGTACTTCTTTAATATGTACTCGCCTTGAGCAAGCAGTTTACTGTCCACACTTGTTTCCAAGGTCTTTTCAGGTATTTTCGAACCGTTACAGGCACTAAGATATGGTAGTCTCATTATTTTCTAACACTGAGGTCCATGTGGCTTGTATCTGGTTGCTCAAGTTGATTACAGGGTATACAGGGAGTGCAGAATTATTAGGCAAGTTGTATTTTTGAGGATTAATTTTATTATTGAACAACAACCATGTTCTCAATGAACCCAAAAAACTCATTAATATCAAAGCTGAATATTTTTGGAAGTAGTTTTTAGTTTGTTTTTAGTTTTAGCTATGTTAGGGGGATATCTGTGTGTGCAGGTGACTATTACTGTGCATAATTATTAGGCAACTCAACAAAAAAAAATATATACCCATTTCAATGATTTATTATTACCAGTGAAACCAATATAACATCTCAACATTCACAAATATACATTTCTGACATTCAAAAACAAAACAAAAAAAAAATCAGTGACCAATATAGCCACCTTTCTTTGCAAGGACACTCAAAAGCCTGCCATCCATGGATTCTGTCAGTGTTTTGATCTGTTCACCATGAACATTGCGTGCAGCAGCAACCACAGCCTCCCAGACACTGTTCAGAGAGGTGTACTGTTTTCCCTCCTTGTAAATCTCACATTTGATGATGGACCACAGGTTCTCAATGGGGTTCAGATCAGGTGAACAAGGAGGCCATGTCATTAGATTTCCTTCTTTTATACCCTTTCTTGCCAGCCACGCTGTGGAGTACTTGGACGCGTGTGATGGAGCATTGTCCTGCATGAAAATCATGTTTTTCTTGAAGGATGCAGACTTCTTCCTGTACCACTGCTTGAAGAAGGTGTCTTCCAGGAACTGGCAGTAGGACTGGGAGTTGAGCTTGACTCCATCCTTAACCCGAAAAGGCCCCACAAGCTCATCTTTGATGATACCAGCCCAAACCAGTACTCCACCTCCACCTTGCTGGCGTCTGAGTCGGACTGGAGCTCTCTGCCCTTTACCAATCCAGCCACGGGCCCATCCATCTGGCCCATCAAGACTCACTCTCATTTCATCAGTCCATAAAACCTTAGAAAAATCAGTCTTGAGATATTTCTTGGCCCAGTCTTGACGTTTCAGCTTGTGTGTCTTGTTCAGTGGTGGTCGTCTTTCAGCCTTTTTTACCTTGGCCATGTCTCTGAGTATTGCACACCTTGTGCTTTTGGGCACTCCAGTGATGTTGCAGCTCTGAAATATGGCCAAACTGGTGGCAAGTGGCATCGTGGCAGCTGCACGCTTGACTTTTCTCAGTTCATGGGCAGTTATTTTGCGCCTTGGTTTTTCCACACGCTTCTTGCGACCCTGTTGACTATTTTGAATGAAACGCTTGATTGTTCGATGATCACGCTTCAGAAGCTTTGCAATTTTAAGAGTGCTGCATCCCTCTGCAAGATATCTCACTATTTTTGACTTTTCTGAGCCTGTCAAGTCCTTCTTTTGACCCATTTTGCCAAAGGAAAGGAAGTTGCCTAATAATTATGCACACCTGATATAGGGTGTTGATGTCATTAGACCACACCCCTTCTCATTACAGAGATGCACATCACCTAATATGCTTAATTGGTAGTAGGCTTTCGAGCCTATACAGCTTGGAGTAAGACAACATGCACAAAGAGGATGATGTGGTCAAAATACTCATTTGCCTAATAATTCTGCACTCCCTGTACAGTGTAGGCTCTCTTGACTATGAATATTCTAACTTTCCAATATGGGCGCCATAGTTTGGGTCCCACGACTGATGTGTAGTCCCCTTTTTGTTTTTGATGGTGCAAACACTTCTATTTACGTTTGGTGGTCGCTAGTGTCAGGCGAGACTCCTACGACCTGGCCACATTGCCTTGTGGTTCACTTTATGTTAAATACATTTTGCATTCAGCAGACTGTTGGCACATTACGGATAGCACCATATGTGCTGTGTGCTTCATAGACATTTTACTATTTCTCTTGTGCTATTAGCAGCTTTACTGCTACATGGGCTCCGGGTATTTATATACTTCCAGTGATTCCTGTTATTACATTTGGTCTTTTTCATTCCCCTCCTGGTGTGATAGTTGGCCTCATATTAGGGGATTTCTGATATACAGTTTTGGCTAGTCATTGGCTTGGCAATGTCATGGTTTTCTTCTACAATACAGATAGCACCATATGCGTGTTACGTTTTACAGTCATTTACTATTTTTTCTATAACACTAGTCGTTGTACTGGTTTAAGAGCTCTGGGAATGTTATATGTATGTCAACATATGTCCTGCGTTTGCAAAACCTCCTGTTTTTCAGTAGTTGGCTGCATACATGGGCACTTCTATTATGCATTTGAGAATGTCAGGTGCTGTTTTAACAATGTCATATGTTTCTCGTCCCAAAAGTTGTTTGTGCTGATAGCATTATAGACTAGAGACTATGGTACTCATTACGACTTCAGCGGGGAAGACCACCATACTGGCGGCTGCCAAAAGACCTTCAGCACGGCGGTCCTCAGACCGCTGTATTACGACTGCAGGTGGCTTTCTGCCATTTTCCAGATGGAAAACCCCCAGCAGTCATGCTAGCGGTCGGCGGTCTAGTGGCGGTTGTACTGCTGACAGTGCCACGCCAACAAAACACCACCAGACATATATTAATTTTAAAAAACGGCATTGCGGTGTTGTGTTGGCAGGGAGCTGGCAGCGGTGCAAGCGTCAGGACCCTTTCCCTCCCGGACAACCAACTCGACAACCAGGTAAGGTGACTGTCCGAAAGGGGAGGAGGTGTTGTGTGTGTGTCTATGGATTCGGGGGAGGCAGGGTGTTGTGTGTGTGCATGAGTGTAAGAGTGTTGTGATTGCGAGTGTGTAAGTGTCAGGGTGTGTATGTGGGTGCGTGTGTGTCTGTGTGCGTTTGTGTATGTGGGGGCAGTGAGGGGTAAGTATGAGGTGTGTGGGTTACTACGGTGGGTGGGGGGTGAGAATGTTGTAAGGGAAGGGGGATGGGGGGGGCTCTTGGATGTAGGGGAGGGGGATTGTCTACCAGCGACAGGAATGCAAATTCCTGTTGCCGGTAGCCTTTCCGCCAGGGTTTTCATGGCAGTGCTACCGCCACGAAAACCCTGCAGGAAAGGTGACTCGTAATATCACCGGCGGTCTCAGGTGGCAGTTTGGCACAGGGCAATCCTTGACATTTTGAGAAGTGGAGTTTTGGTTACTCTTTTCCTAAGCCGTATTCCTTCCTTGATATATATGCACAGGTATTTATTTATCTATTTATTATTTTTTTTCTTAAGTTTCTTAAACTGTATTTTTGGTCTTATTGTATATGGTGAAAGCTGGACCTTTTTGTTTGCCATATGACTAAAGTCACTTGTGTTTCATTCCAGTTACTTAGATGTGGATGACTCTAGTTAACAAATCGGCCACATTTCATTATGCTACTTGATGGTAGGTTCTGGCTGTGTCTAGTAGTGGCTTTTCTCTGCTCGTTTTTTCTTTGGATTAGTGTATTGACTATGGCACTTCATAGGGTTCACTATATTTTGAGTTTCTTGTTATTTCACTATGGGCTCACAACTCTTCATTCTTTTTTTTATACATCACATTTGGGTGCATTATTTTGATGTGTTTCCGTGCTGTTGGTGATTACTCTATTTATATGGATATGGTAATGGTTGGTTGTCAAGTCCTTTAAGAAAGTAATGCAGTTTGATTAGCATTGAATGTATATTCTGTACTATACAGCCTTGAAAAAGTCACATTAGTGACAAAACACGTGTTAGCTGTTGATCATTTACTTGTTAAATGAAGGAATGGATCTACCTGATGGAAAATGTTGATGCTTTTGACTTTTTTAAGAAGAATTCATCTATGAAAAACACTGGATCATACTGGAACTTCAGTGACTTCATTTTTTAATACAATACTACAATGGACTTGTATTGAGTGCTGTGGTTCTACCTTGGTATATTACATGTCTTAAAAAACATTCAAAAAGATCTTAAACAAATGCACAAATATGTATTTACTTGTTAATTTAAGAAAATAAAAGAAGCCCTAATGTGTGCTGTAACATTTGTCTTTAGGATCACCTTCATATTTAAAAACATTGCACAGCAATAAGGACAGTATACTGTAAAGGAACAGGAAAACGAAATGACAGATTATCACATGACAGTAAGCATAAAGCATGGGAAAATCATAAACTAGCCAAAGAAGAAACAGCTATGATGGAAAAGAAAAACAAGACTAAAACATGAAGTAGACTAGCTGCTGTGCAGCTTTAAAAGACAGCTGCAAACAGTCAGAGAGAAGATTGCCATTTTGGAGCAGGAGGAGCAAGGAGCAGCAGTTAACAGTCAAGGAGTATGAAGGAAGGAAGTCCCAGCTGATTGAAGCTCACATCTTGCTGCTGTGGGCTTCATGTGGTGTTTTCTGACCCTTGGGAACAGTAGTACTATGCAAAGTATTGCAGTTTTTGGATGAAATGCTGCAACAGCCACAGTATACTCCCTGTTAAGGTCCCGGGGTTGTCAGGAAAGGCAAGAAAAATATGATGGACAAGGTAGTTATGGCCTGAGTAGCAAAAGTGGTAGACACTCTTTAAAGTGCTCCCCAGCCCTCTTCATCTGCTGAGCGTTATCCTGTTGCAAGAAAACTGGCCTGCCTGCAACCCCTCGCACCCGGGCCATCGCTTGGCCTCCTTTCGGACTGCCTGGTGTGGCAAGAGAGAAGTCTGTGTCCTGGGCCTGCATGCACTGGCCCAGTCAACATGGCACCCAACACTTCAAGCACCAGGGACTCAGAACAGAATAGACGCTGACTGCACATGCTGAAGGAACTGCATAGGCCCATGTTCATCTTGTGAGCTAGCCACTGCTGGACTTGTCTGGAGCAGGAGACATTGTGAGCAGTTCGAGTGAGAGAGAGATTCCTGCCCCCCCCCCCAACCCTCAGCCTGTCTTCCATCGTGGGGCATCAGTGTTGGCACTGGACCTGCAGATGGATCCTTAGCTGCTCATGCTGCCTGCTCTGGGCCATAGAGGCTAGGGTGCACCAGCAGCCATCAAGAAACAAACTGGAGTGGTGCTGACCCTACCCAGGACAAAGGCATCCAAGGGGGCTTGAGTACTGTCTCTCGCTCCTAGGACATCATCAGTAACAGAAACCATGGGCCAGGACTGGCACCCCACCTCACACACATGCACAAGCCAAAATGGAGAAATTTCATTTTCCCCCAGGCGAGATCACCATGCCAAATCCTGACACCTATGGTTCCCTACACTCAATCAACTCCCTAGACATTGGAGCTATCCTGCAAGCTGCACAAGCCTCTACAACCACACCTGAGACAAGAATTGGGAGGGAAGACCTCCAGAATGCAGTAGGTAGAGTGTCGGAGAAGGAAAGACACCTTGCTTCACTGGAGGACGAAGCCACAGAGCCAACATCCAAAGTTGCTTGACTCATGTTCACTTCTAGAGCACTACAGTACCGGGCAGAGGATGTTGAAAACTGGGCACAACGTAGTAGCCTCTGCTTTATGGGATTCACGGAAGGAGCTGGAGGATCAATTCCTTGAGGTGGGTTACCTCCAACATCCCCAAAGATAAGCAATCACTGTGCATCTCCATATATGTTAATGTATCAAGCTCAGCTCAAGATGATCCACAACTTCCGCTCCTACTTCTTTAAAACCCCAGCGGCGGCATCAGATTGGTTGGCAGAACAAAAAGATATCCTAAGCAATGCTCTCTCACAGGAAGTATCACTCCTGTGCAACAGTTGGAAGTGGTCAACTATTGAGAGGGACAAGCCCAGATGCTCGCGGAGGTGCTGTAAATGGCATGGACTCCGCAAACTCCTCCAAGACAGTAGTGTAGAAGAGGGCAAAGCGGCATATTCACCAAGATACCACTCAGGGTCGTGTGGCTCTAGTAGCGAGAAGCTGATGCTACTTACCCCTCAGAATCTTGGTTGAGAACTCTGAAGTGTATCGGTCTGTATTTTATTTCACAAACATACCAACAATGTTGTTACCTTTATAGGGTATTACATAAAGGAGGCTTTCTTTATTTTTACCCCAACAGGTTTACATACTCTTTAATGAAATTAGTTTAGTCAACAGATACTTTTAGAGTGGGAATGTGGGATGGGGCGAAATTGGTTGTTCAGCTTGCTATTTATGTTGCATAACTCTTCGACATATACAGTGCCTCTTTTGACTGTGACGTATCTTTAGATCACAGCTGACATAAAATGTCCCCCCCAATTAGGGTTATATGCCCTAGTGCTTGGGAACACTGAGCCCTCCATAAAGATCAGGTTCCAGTCCTCCATGACTGATCTGGTAATTATGTCCTGGAATGTCAATGGTCCCAAAGAAAGTATTAAAAGGGGGGCGGTCCTGAGGTGTATGAAATTGCAGATTTTGGCTATACTGACCCTGCAGGAAACCCACCTAATAGGCTCAAGATGTCCCTTCCTCAGCAGATATTGGTATGAAAGGGTATTACACACAGGGTTTAAAAAGGGCTGTTAAAAAGTGACAGTCCTTTTGCATAAGAAGTAGTTTCGAAGTTATTTCTGACCTTTTGAGTGGGTACATCGTGCTGGAGGGACACCTGGAAGACAAAAAAATACACATTTCTTAATGTCCATGTGACACCACAAGCCATCAAATCCTTATTAGCCTTTCTGAAAATCAGTTGACCAAGAGATGCTCCATGGTGCTACTGTAGGTGGAGACTTTAACGCTATGCTGGATCCGATGCTTACTTCTACCCGGCCAGCTGCTGTTGGATCTGGGAGTGCCGGACTGCTACATGAATGAACGGCTGGCCTTGAGATGTGTGATGCATAGAGAGTATGGCACCTCTCTGGTAGGGAGTTCACCCACACATCAACTGCTTAGAAAACTTCGTCATCCCAAATAGACCTCTTGGTTCTCCCAGCAATGGATGTCCTGCACATGGCAGAATAAAACATAATTCTCTGGGTATTTCAGACTAATCTTCAGTCGTGAACCAGTATGGACTGCACAGAGAGCGGGTAGTCCAATTTGGTGTCATAATATGTGGTAACTAATGGATGATCAATGCTCAATGTTTTTAATGACAGAGTAAAGTCCTACTTTTAGCTAAATCAAAGGTCGGTGGACACACTTTGAGCCTCCAAGAAAGTCACCAACTACTAGAGGAGTGGCAAAGGCGTTTGTTAGACACACCAAAAAATGAAAAACAACCACCAAAAGATATGCCCGAGGCAAAGACCCTGGCACAGGAGCGGGAGCCACAAATAGAGTCGGGTATCAACTAGAATTGGAACGGGCCTCCCTGCGGCAAGTTTGCCTAGAGGAGGCACACCAATTCTGGATCTCCTACACTAGGCAAGTTTTTGAATGGGGAGAAAAATTGGACAAACTGCTTTACTGGCTGGCAATCAAAGAAACTGCCTTGCGAATGATTCTGGAAATCCTTGACCGAGATGGCCAGAGCAGGTGCAGGGCAATCTAATTTTCTCCACTTTCACTGCATATTATCAAGCCTTGTACATGTGACAAGAGCCATCTGTGAGGGACCACTCCTCGCTTCTGCTCTCAGACCTACCCCTACCATTACTTAGCATGTCAGACAGGGCCACACTGACCAAAGTCAGCACTGCAGAACATAATTCCAAGTAGGACACTAGGTCCAGGTGGGTTCCCACTTGTTTACTGCCATACTTTTGGGAACTCCTCACTCCACTCTTGATACTTATTTATAATAAGGCCGTCGACAAAGGGTGTTTCCCCACAGCCAGGATCTGGCTACCATTTTAATCATACAAAATACCGGGCGCCTGATGTGCTTCTTACACCCAGATCTCTCTCATAAAAGCAGCCATCTATGCTAAGATCCTAGCAACCAGGCTTCTGCAAGTTTTAAGCTTGCTTGTCCACTCATAATACCAGCCACTGTATTCAGTGGGTCCAGATCACACTAGCAGGACCCCTCTGCCCTTCCATTCCTGGACTTTGAAAAAACATTTAACTCCCTCAATTGGCCAATCTTCAATATGGTGTTGATGCAGCTGGGATTTGGTTCCTGGTTCAGGAGGTATATTAAGGTCTTACAGACACAACAACCAAGCACAAGTGAAAGTAAATGGAGTGGTCTCATCACTGTTCCCAAACTACAGAGGAACTAGGCGAGGCTCCTCCCTTTTCCCACATCTCTTTGCCTTTACACTAGAACCAATAAAGCAATGGATGCAATATGATAACCAAATATTGGGCTTCCAATGGGAGGAAGGATTGGAAGACACAACAGCACTCTACACTGAGGATATATTGTTCTGGTCCCATCCCCAGACCTACGGAGCAAACATAATCAATAGGCTAAACCTGTATGACGAAGTCTGCAGGCTTAAAGTTAACTGAACTAAGTCCCTCCTGGACCCATTTAAATGAGATTCAGAAGCTACGGAATATCAGTCTTGCATTATTATACAAAGACTCATGCCTGATTTAGATCTTTGTGGTAACAGTCCTGCCATTGATTTTTCTACAGAAAACCTGTCCGCCTACTAGGCAGTCTGCCCATCCAGTTTAGATGATGGCCGGACCATAGGTGAAAGAGCGCCCAAGTTCCGCCAAGAAGCTCCAGCCCCCTCGACAGCAGCTTGGGAGTAGAAGCTGACAGCGGGACTCCAGCCACCTTTACTGCCACGCACATTTGGATGTACCTTACCGCCAAGCCAACTGTGGCAGTCCCACTTCCATACCTGAGTTGGCAGATTGGAGGAGGAAGTGGCACAAAACCTACCTTCTTCCACATTTCCACTTTGGACTGGAACCGACGGGACATCACCTGCCGTCGCTGCTGCCACTGGACCATGGAGGTCACAAGACCCTGCAGTCGCCGAACTTGAAGGTAGGGATACTGCATGTACTGTGTACGTTGTGTAGGTACTGCAAAAGAGCTTGGGACCTCGGCAGAAATTTACACACAATAGGGATTTTTTAAAAATACTTCTGACATGCATATGTTGGGAACACATCAGTGTCAGTGATTGATTGTGACACACTGGTACACAATATATCCCGCACATATACACAATTACTATTGTGGTGTCAGTGTTCAGTGCCAAATGAATCCTGGCATCACAATAACAATGGCCTCACACTTGTCACTAAGTCTATGTATGCACATTTCAAGTGAATCTGTATTGTGATGTTGTGAGTCCAGTTGTGCATGTGAGTCAGAACGTGTATGTATGAGATTGGATTGGCTGGTCGGGGTGGAGGGACCTGGAGTGGGTGATGTGGTTGTATCTGTCTGTGTGCCACATGCATGTGGGTCTGATATTTGTTGTGTTTTGGGTTGGATGTTGTGTGGTGTGCAACAATCTGGTGTGTGTTTTTGTGTAGTGGTCGTTGTTATGTGTGCAATTGTGCCTTTGTGTACGTGTTTGTGTAGATGGGTGTGTCACTGAGTTAGTTGTTGTGGATGTATTGTATGTGTGTATGTTTCTATAGTATTATTGGTGTGAGTATGTTGTGCCATGGATTTATGGCAATGTGTCTTTTCTGCATGTTGATGTCATGTGGTGGAATGGCACTGAATAATAGTGTGTATGTTGTGTTTTGTGCTGGTGGACACCTATGGCTAAGGTACAGTGTGTGTCACTTACTCCTATGCGATAGCCACTGCCATTGTACAATGCCCAATAGAACGACGGTCTCCCTCTGTTGCTCACAGGTGAATTTACCTTATAGGACAAAAAGACAAGAGGCGTCTGGCAATACAGGAACAGTCTGCAAATTTAAAATACAGCTGGGAGAGCAGTTACAGGACTGGCAACTGAGGACTGCCGTTAAAGTACATCAGTTTGGAGTGGATTTTTATACCTTTTTATACATTTATCTGAGTGCCCTAAAATATTTAAAACATTTCTTTCTTGGTTAAAGAATGCAAACAGTTGTCATGGATTCATAAATAAGGTCCTGATAAATGCAGGTGGGCCTCAACCTTGCATGGGCACAATGCATGCAGTACTCATAATAGACAGAGAATGTACACATGCAAAAATACATAACTTTGTTGAACATCTTGTAGTGAATTCAAGGGAGATTTCTGCAGTCTTCTGGTGGTCAGAGTTTCTTAGTTAAACAGTATTAAAAAGTTTGTGGTGCATGCATGTAGTACTCATAATAGACAGAGAATGTACACATGAAAAAATACATAACTTTGTTGAACATCTTGGGGAGATGTCTGCAGCCCTCTGGTGGTCAGAGTTTCTTAGTTCCAACAGTTCTAAAAAGTTTATGGTGCAGTTCATGGGGGGTTTGCTATGCAAAGATTCAGCCATACTTCAGAAAGGTGGACCCACACATCTCTCTCCCCTCTACTCTGAGGACGGTAGGTGTGGCAACGATTACTCAGTAGGGCCCTTCAAATTTGGCCTGCTTCCATTTTCTTGCAAAATTTCAAATGTAAACTTCTTGTCCAGGTTGAGGTGTTTGATATGGTAGCTTGGCGGTGTTGCACTCAATGGCCTTCAAACAAAACAATGTCTCCTCTTGGAGTTTCACATTATGGTGGCCTCCTGGCAGAACACAAATTCGGCGGAGCAGCGGTAGCCTAAGACCCAGCAGTACCAGTGTGGTGGTGATGATTGTGAGGCTGATGTTAGTGAAGGCCATCATTTCGGCGGGTGCCACTCTTATCGGCAGGTCTATGCAGTGTGGGCAGGTCAAAGACATGAATCTTGTTGGGGCAAACCCAGGAGTTGAGCAGGTCATTGTCCAATCCTCAGAGAAATTAATCATCATGTTTAGTTTGGTCTTTAAGTCTCTTCCTAGGAGATTAGTTTGGGATGAGGGTGATACAGAAGTAATCCCTTCATGCAGCTGGGAGGCCCACGTCTAACTTCAGGGATTTTGTGGAGGGGACCCTCAGAATCCTGCCAGAGAACCCCTGAGTGTCCATGAAGTCTTTGGATAAGGGCCTTCTTTTAAACATGAATTTGTTGCTCCTGTGTCAATTAGGAAGTGTTAGGCTGTGTTATTTACCAGTACAGTCACAGTAGATTCCTCCTCGGAATGGCAATTTACTGACAGTATGGGACACGTGAGGGTGGCTGTGTGTTTGTGACATTCAACAGATCACTTTATTAAGTATAAACAAATTTGTTTTGCACTTACCAGGCTGAAATGGGGCTGTCTGCGTGCTGGAGAGAAAGGTAGGGTGCTCCCATCTGTTTCCTGTTTGAAAAGGCTCCATTGATCCAGAGAACTGACAAGCTCTGGTCGTAGAACCTGCGTGCCAGTGAATGGTACTGAGACCCAATAGGGCTTTTGGCAGCATTTCCAGCAACCCGAGAGTTAGACCTGCTGCCCTCTGCTGATGAAGGGCTAAACCCAGAAACACGTGTCTATAGATATATAGCACTAGCTGCACCTGTTAAGGTGAAATACTACAGACTACTTTATGACGTAAAAACAAATTTGTACTACATTTACCATGATGCAATAGGGCTGACTGCATGCTGGAGTGTGAGGCAGGGTGCTACCATCTGTTTCCTGTTAGGGTGAGTTATTTACCAGTAACGTCACAGTAGGTTCCTCCTCAGACTTACGAGTTACTGACAGTATGTGGCACGTGAGGTTGGGTGTGTGTGTGTGTGTGTGACATTCAGCGGACGCAGGACTGACCCATGTTGGCCCCACTGTTTATCTGGTTGTGGGAGCAGAGGAAGGATTGTCACCTAGTCCCGGCTTTGGGGAACCCCTGTACTACTTCCTTGAATCCTGCTGCTACATGTTTTATTCTTTTTAAACCTCTGTAGTGGTACCATCATTGGTGCTGCCACCCTCTGTTTTATTTTGGCCACAGCTGTTCAAATCAGGACCATCTGCTCCCAGCTCAGGAATTGTGCAGCAACGTCCCGGTTTCGTCCCAACCACTTCTTGCTCTCTTTTCTTGCCTTAACTTAACTTCTTTCCCACCTTACGAGGCACAGCTGCATTTAGGGAAAATTCCAGTTGGGATTTCCCTTCCCATATCTGATGCAGTCCTCTGCCATAGCTGTATCCTCTGGCCCAAATGACCCTTCCCTAGCCCAGGACCGGTCAAATTGGTCCCCCTCCCTAGTCCAGTCTACCAGCAAGTCACCTAATGTGTGCGCAAAGAATTTCCCTTTGTTTCTCGCTACTATCTCCCTCAGGTCAGTCTTCAATTGTCATGCGCTCAGGTCCGGCAGTACCTACTCTTGTTGTTGAATCCCGAACAACTAGGATCCCTTTCCTCACCTTCGCTGGTTGTCTTGTGGTCCAGACCTACTATGAATCTCCCTGTCACTCGAGTGTGTTCTCTGGAACCAGTGGAAGTGTGTGTTCTCTGCACTGCTGAGGTTCAGTGGCCTGACCGCAACAAGGGGTAGGGCAGAGGTGGTGGGGTGGTTGAACTTCGGGGAATTTATGCTGAGAAAGAAAGGAATAACCTCAACAACCGTAGGCCCTTATTGGCCAAACACAAGCTATGCCTAATCTCCTGGATCCCAATTGTTCTTGTTCCCTAAAGTCCGAATCACACCCTTACGTCACACCCAGGGGTCATGCTTACCATCTGTGTCATGTCCAGTGGTCCAAGCAAACACACCCTTCATTTCTGTCAGATACCAACTGTGTTAAAGGTGCTGGCCATACATCACACCCAGAGCCTATGCGTACCATCTGTGTCACGCCCAGCACTCCAAGCGATCAGCAACCAAAACAAAATTTAAAACAATTCAAACAATATTCACCTTTCCCAGCGCTGACTATTAAAAAAGGTGACTTTTTCCTAGTTTGCCACACGCCAAACACTAGGACTAAGGCTCTGATTTAGACTCTAACCCTTGTGACAGTGGCTTCAGGACAGACCTTCCCCCATGGATTCAGCATAACGTCCAATCTATTGCGGCGTCTGTTCACCTTTTTCGTTGTGCAAATGTGAATCCGTTTGGATGGGGTACCCTTCTTTTGGTTGCAGTTGAGTCCGAGGAACCACTCTGCTCCTCGCTGGCTCGCCCGCCAAAATTTTGCTCGAATGTGTATTTACTTTAAAAATGAAAAAAGACTAGAGGTGTCTGGCAGTAAGTACAGTTAGTTTAATTAAACATTACGGCTAGGAGAGCAGTTACAGAACCGGGGTCTGAGGACTGTCTCTCAATGTACATCAGTTTGTAGTGGAATTTTATACATTTTCCTGAGAGCCATAAAATAATTAAAACGTCCCTTTCTTGGTTAAAGAATACGAACAGTTGTCATGGAATCATAAAATAAGGTCCTGATAACAAATGTAGGTGGGCCTCGACCTTGCTTGGACACAATGTGGGCCAGTGAGTATGTGTCCAGATGTCCGGCCAGAGGGTTGCATGGTCGCTGCTTATTGCTATGCGTGCTGTGTTCTGATTGGTTAAGTGATCTTAACTACTTGTGGCATATAATTTTATGGTGTTTTTGGGAATGTACGCACCCCTCTGGCCATAAATGTTTTATTCGGGCCAATCTCCTGAGACCACTGTGATGTTGCTGCGTCTATCTGTGGGATCTGATCTAAGTTTCCTGTTTGCACGTTTGTCTGCCAGGTGCACAGCTCCTGTGACTTGTCAGTCAGTGACCTCAGGCCTACATCTCAGAGCCTGCCTGACAACATATTTTCATGCCCAAGTTGAAGAGTTCACAGCAGGGTACTCTAATAGGGGTGATGCAGCTTTGTTTTTACAGGTGAATGTACTGCTGTGTGCATAAACAGCGACTATTCCAATATTAACACCTCCGTCAACAATCCAACTGGCACAAGGGCACCTCCTGGTGAAGTCAGAAGTGACTTAGACCCTTCACCCTGTTACAGGGGTATGGCAAATGGGATCTCATTTGTATTAAGGAGGTTGGGTATGTTTGGCAGAGCTCACATATGGAATCATTTCAGAAGCTCCAGGTGGACTTTAACTTATTTTTTTTTAATATCCACAGCTTTGTCACAAATTACTGGGACAAGGAAAATGAGTCATTTTAGAAAGAAGTCTATAAAAAAGTCCTTGGAAATCATGTGCCATGGAAGGCAAAGGCTGGAGAAAGCTAATAACCTTATCAGGGACTGCCTTAGATTTGCCAGCTCTAAAATAATCATGATTACTGCCTCCAACGTTGTGGTGCTGGTTAATAGTCCCATCTCTGGGAAAGAGTTAAAAAAATCTAGTTACAATAGGTGCAACAGTATTGCAGAAGGGTCATTCAAAGTTGGTGTAGAGCAATCCTAACCACGTGATTTATAGAATTGTAGCCTATTAATGCAAGTTATTCCCTCCTCAACTCGGATTATTTAATATACAATGTCTGCTTGCTCCTATGTGTAGCTAGGCATGAGTACCTTTCAAACATTTATGGACTCCAAAGGGAGAGACACCTTCTATTCGATGTAGCTTGGAATACAATGCTAAACATAGAAGCAATTTTAGGATCATTAATTTGTAAGTTATCCATTTTGTCTTCTTTTTTAACCTGTTTCCCTATTTCACTTCCACCAGCTTAGAAGCATTATTTCAGTCTAAGCAAGGCATGTTTCGTTATTTTAATGTCTAGAGCTCTCACTTGAGCTCTCGCTGCTATGATTTTGCCCCAGATTTTAGTTGGAACCATCTTTTGTGAATACCCTTTAGTTCCAGCAGTTGAGCTTCCAGTCTGTCTTATTGTTCATCGCTCTTTACTCATTCTACACAATACCAATATCTGACAACCCTGATTATACACTAAGGGGGTCATTACAACTTTGGAGGAGGTGTTAATCCGTCCCAAAAGTGACAGTAAAGTGACAGACATACCACCAGCCGTATTACGAGTTCCATAGGATATAATGGACTCGTAATACGGCTGGTGGTATATCCGTCACTTTACAGTCACTTTTGGGACGGATTAACACCTCCTCCAAAGTTGTAATAACCCCCTAAGTGAGTCCCAATAGGTGAGGTTTCCCACAAACCCTCTGCCATTCTCAGGCAAGTAAAGTGTAGTACTATCTTGGACTCCTTTCTTGATTCTTTCGTCATGTAATAGACAATGGCCCTCATTACAACCCTGGTGGTCGGTGATATAGTGCTGATAATACCGCCAACAGGGCAGCGGTAATAAATATGAAATTATGACCACGGCGGAAATCGCTCAGAAAGACAGCCACTTTAACACACCGACCGCCAGGACGAAATCAACAGGCAACACGGCGGTAACCGCCTACAGCCAGGCGGAAGACAATGTTCCACCCACTGTATTATGAGACACCCCTACCGCCACCTTTTCCGGTGTGGTACCAACGAGATCAAAAGCCTGACGGAAACACTGCACAGAAGAGAAACGACTCACCTCTGGAGACCCAAGGGAGAACCATGCCGCCATGGAGCCCAAGTTGCATGTGTTCCCCATGCTCCTCTATGTTCTGCTCCACTACGAACACCAACGCCGGCGAAAACGACCACAGTGAGTACTGCCGCCTAGCACACAGGGGGTGGGGTGGAAAAACAGAGTGACACACACACGCAACACCCCCACCCCCACCCCCATACACATAACCAGATGCAATAACATTACATATTCACCCTGTGCCCCTCAGGAATAATGCAAGGACAAAATGAATTGATAAAAGCCAGTGTAATAAGATAAAATAGTATAAATACGTGCATCCAAATCAACAAGTATGAACATATTTACAAATATAGGGACACCGCCCAGTCCTCAATGTCCGTGGGCCACAGGACCACATCTCATAGTCCAAGGCCCCATCTCACTCCTGCAACAACATGGAGAGAACACTATAGGGGCATCAGCTCGAAAATAGCCAGGCACTGAGGGGGACGGGAATGGGGGGGCGCCTCAGCCGGAAGATGGTACAACACCACTGGTCCTGGAGGGGCCAACATGCCCACTACTCTGTCCTGGGGAGTGCAAGGCCACAGTCTCTCAAGTGGGTGACTTGCCCACTGGCTCTGGAGGGGGCAACATGCCCTGTGCTTGGTCCTGGGGACTGCAAGGCCACAGTCTCTCAAGTGGGTGACTTGCCCACTGGCTCTGGAGGAGGCAACATGCCCTGTGCTTGATCCTGGGGAGTGCAAGACCACAGTCTCTCAAGTGGATGGCTTCTTCCACTAGTTCTGGAGGGGGCATTGTGCCCAGTGAGCTTCATCCTGTGGAGGATGGGACGAGTGGATGGTTTCTCCACTGGTTCTAGAGGGGGCATTGTGCCCACTGAGCTTCATCCTGAGGAGGATGAGTGGATGGCTTCTCCACTGGTCTGAAGGGGGCATTGTGCCCAGTGAGCTTCATCCTGTGGAGTATGGGGTGAGTGGATGGCTTCTATACTGGTTCTGGAGGGGGCATTGTGCCCTGTGATGCAGATCTTGGGGAGTGCCTGGGTGTCAGATCCACAAGATTTCCTGGGGCCAGGCTGCACAACAGCCCATGGACGCAGGACTACACACTGTCCGCCGGCGATGACGGCTGCTTAGTGGTGGCAGTGGTGGTGCTGCTGGTGGAGCTGGCAGTGGTGGGGGGAGGCTCCAGCCCATCCCTTGCAGCTTCAGATGGCTGCCCACTGGGGCTGCTGCTGCTGGCAGTGGTGCTGGTGGCGGTGCTGGCAGTGGTAGTGGTGGGGAGGCTCCAGTCCATCGTCTGAAGCCTCGGATGGCTGCACCACCATGGTTGGTGGTGGGGGCTCCGACTGAGTCCCTGCACCAGGCCACTTGTCTCTACTGCCTGCTGTTGCAGGCCCCTTGCCCCTCCTTCCTGCAGCTGGGGCTGCCTCCTTGCCCTTTCGTCCTGCAGCTGGAGCTGGCTACTTGCCCTTCCGTCCTGCAGCTGGGGCTTTCCCCTTGCCCTTCCGTCCTGCAGCGGGGGCTGCCTCCTTGTCCTTCTGTCCTGCAGCTGGGGCTGCCTCCTTTCCCTTCCTTCCTGCAGCTGGGGCTGACTCCTTGCCCTTCCTTGACGCACATGGGGCTGGCACCCTGTCAGTCTGGCTGGCTGGTGGCCGAGATCCTTTCCCACCTGGAGTAGTTGGGGACACTACTGTGCCCATGGACTGGCTGGCAGAGGTGCTTGCCTGGGTTTTGACTGCCCTGGCCTGACATGGGGGACAAGGGAAGGGAGGGGTAGAGGTCAATGGTGGAGAGGAAAAGCTTCTTAGGGACATTGGGGCAGGAAGAGGGAAATGGTTTGGGAGTGGAGGAAGAGGGAGTGGTGTTAGGAGGTATCTGTCTGCTGTGTTTGGGTGCAGGTGCATGGGCTGGATGCTTTTGCCAGGTGGATGGCTGTTTGGTGTCTGAGGGCTTGCTTTTGTGTACTTTAGGCGGAGAGGGCACAGACACAGTGGGAGAGGACACAGGGGATGTGTGCATGGATGTGGTGACTGCCAGTGAGAGGCGTGTACTGTTAGGTGTGCTGGTGATGGTGGTAGTGGATGAGGATGCATGGAGATCTGAGTGGAGACGCAACTGGGAGGGAGGTGGACGACGATGAGGAGGGGGCCACAGTGGAGGCAGTGGATGTTGGTATTTCTGCTTCTGGATGGTGTTTGTGTGAGTGCCTGTGGGATGAAGTGGGGTGCTTGTGTTTGCCATGTCCACTCTTGTGTGCTGTCCTGGGTGCATGCTCGTCTGACAGCGTGCTTGGGATAGGTTGGAATTGAGGGGAATGGGATTGGGAAGAGGAAGTTGGAGGGGGAGGCTTGAAACAGGGACAATGGCTGCCATCAGAGAGGAGGCCAGAGCCTGGATTGATCTACGTTGGGCCGCCAAGCCAGAGTGAATGCCATCCAGGAATGCATTTGTCTGTTGCATATGGGCTGCCAGCCCCTGGATAGCATGCCCAACAGAGATAGATCGCAGAAGGTCAACAGCCTCCTCACTCAGGGCAGCAGGACTAACTGGAGCAGGGCCTGAGGTGCCTGGGGCGAAGGAGATGCCCACCCTCCTGGATGAGCGGGCACGGGAAACTCACTGAGGGGCTGCTGGGAGGGCGGTGCTGGTACAGGCTGGTGGAGGTTGTACCTGTAGCTGGGGTGGGCACAGAAGTGTCCGCCACCATCAGGAAGCTCCCATCGGAGGAGGTATCTGTGTTTGAACTGTCCCATCCTGTCTCCGCCGGGGTGCTCCCCTCGCCCGCCGTCCCACTAGTGCCCTCACCATCGGTGGATTCAGCCTCCTGGGTCCTGTGAGATGCAGCTCCCTCCGTCGCCGGTGCCTCTGCTCCTCCGCTAGATGATGCTAATGCACATAAGGACAGGTGACAAAACAAAAAGGGGTGGGGGAGAGACAAAGGCTACACTTGGTCAATGACGGCAACAACACCACTGTTGGTGTACACAGCACCCTCACAGACAGGGGAACACCCCTACACACTAGGCAATGCACTACCAGTCACATTGCTAGTCACCAGCCCATGGATAGGGACACCTAACGCCAATTGCAGCATACCTGAGACCCACAGACCCCTGGCCCAGTAGTGGATGCCTACTAGCTTGGTTGGAGTACTTTCACATTAGAACCCTGCCCAACATGGGACCCTCCCTGCAATGCCAGGCCTGGGCTAGGGGCACCCACAGGGCCCACACACCCACCCGGATACCACCCCACCAGGCGCAAGTTGTATATTGGGGCACTGTACTCACCCCGTTGTGGCTGCTGTGATGCCCGCAAGCGCCCATCTAGCTCCGGATAAGCCATCGCCTGTATGCGGGCCATCAGGGGGGGTCAGGGTTCGCCGGCACCCCTTCCTCGTTGGGAAACCATCCCCAGCCAGGCCTCCGCTGTCTTCTGTGCCCAGCGTCTCAGGTCCTCCCACCGTTTCTGACAGTGGGTGCTCCGCCTGCCGTAGACCCCCATGGTCCACAAGCCCTTGGCGATGGCATGTCATATACCTTTCTTTTGATGGACGCTGACCTGCAGGGAAATAGACACAGTCAAAGGTATTAGTCCGACCGTCCTGCCTGTTACACTGATGGCCCACCATGCCCCTTCCCATCCCCAATAGCACAGACATGGCTGAACATACACACCGCACGCTGCCCAGGGCCTATCCACCACCCACCCCCTACATGAGGCCTTGACATACAGCACTCCATGCATTCACGCCCCATGCATCCTACGCACTGTATACTCACCTGTTGGTCTGGAGGCCCATACAGCAGTCGGTACTGGGGTAGGACCCCATCCACCAGTTGCTCCAACTCCACCGAGGTGAAGGCAGTCACACGAGCCATGACAGTTCCAGACACAGGTCACAGCAGCACATGCAGTGTAGGTCCTCTCCTGTTGAAGGTCAGGTAGCAAGTGAGGAATTAGATAGAAAATGGTGGTGATGTCCCCGGCGGTGCATACCGTCACCGCTGGCGTACATCACCATTGGCCACCTGACCCCATAGAGCCCAATGTTAACCAATGAGGAGTTGCACCGCGGCAACGGCGCACAATGTCAGCGGAATTACCTCATTCCCAACTGTCCCTCCATACAGGACAGGTAGACGCCATTTCAGGGGGGTGCAGGCCATGGATCCTAACTGCATCACTGTACACAAATGCACCATTTGGACATCTCCAACAAAATACTGTTACAATCACAACATGCATTGAACTGCAGTGGTTGGAACGTAGAGATAATGACCAGCTGCTCACTATTTTACCCCATAGTTTGCAACTGCTGCGGATGAATAGGAGATGGAGACAGCCCCCTATGTACAGACCCCTGGTGGACTTGGCAACAATGGAGGACAGGCACATTATCGCCACCTATAGACTTGACAGGGCCACAATCACAGAGCTGTGTGCCCAAATGGAGCCTGACCTAATCTCTGCTATCCGTCACCCCACTGGGATCCCCCCTCTTGTGCAAGTGCTATCAGTGCTCCATTTCCTGGCAACTGGCTCCTTCCAAGTGACAGTGGGCTGGGCAGCAGGAATGTCTCAGCCAATGTTCTCAATAGTGCTGACCAGAGTGTTGTCTGCCCTGATTAAACACATGTACAGCTACATCGTTTTCCCCCAGGTGGAGGATTTGGCCAAAGTGAAAGCTGACTTCTATGCAATTATTCGTCAATACTTCCAATGACACACAGGTAAGACAGTGTAACTTCACATTTAATTGACAGTTTTTAATTTCAGACTAAGAGTGCTGCATTCTTTACATCCCTTTTATGTGGTTTTCCTCTCAGTCTGAATTGGAGCAGAACAATTTTGCGTAGTCTGCAGTACGAGGAGGAAAGGTTGAAAAGTGTAAGATTTAAAAGTGAAATATGTTTGGCAAGAAGTCAAAAGCAGTCTCACAAGCCATTTCTCAAGTTTCATGTGAGATTCCAGGGTGGATCAAAGAGCTCCATAATCTCTTGGCGAAGGAGTGGTCTTGTTGTGCGAGGCTTTCAGAGCCCTAGGATGAATGTCTTGTCGAAGCTGAGCCCCAGAATGTGCTTTTATGTTTTAAAAAAGTACCGCTTGAACAGGGTAGTAATTTATCTACTTTAGGTCGGAGGGGATGGATATTGCTTTCTGCTTATAGAAAAATGCATGAAAAATGTAAGCAGCTGAAAATGAAAACCAGCAATTAGATAGGCAGCTTGTTGAAACTAAAAATACTGTAACCATGCTATCTTGTCAGGAAAAGCTATTGCAAGATAAGGCCGATACCCATCAGTCTATGGCAGAGAATGTCAAAGTCACTCAGAACAGATTTTGGAAATGCAGAGGTAAAATAAATAAAAAAAGTTCAATTAGCAAATGCTAAAGCTGGGTTAGACTGGAATCCCGATGAATGGGATATGAATATTTGGGAGAGTACTGATTTTTCAAATTCCAGTCATGAAGAGGTTAAAAAAAAGTTGGTGCCAGTTTGAGCTAGGTAAGCCAACAATGGTTTGCACACAACCAATGCTTAGACAAAAAATACAGGGCTCTCCTCAGAACCTGGGAGGAATTGAAATACATTCCCTAGAAGATTACACCAAGGAAGAATTTAATGATATTATAGACAGATTTAAACAGAAATCTGGGGAAGCATTGCTTACATGGATGGTGAGGTTGTTTGACACAGTTGCTTCAGGAGTTGCGGGAGATTCAAAGAAGTTTTATATTCTTACCACTGACCCCGTAATACAAGAACAATTTAGGAATCAAGGAGCAATCAATTTGTTACAATTGGCAGTCATGGGATGTAATAAAAATATCACACTGAATCAGACTGGCCGCCAAATGATAAGCCTTGGTACAGGTTGAGAGATGTGATGCAAAGAATTAAAGAAGAAAGTATGAAAACTGCTATTCTATTAGATGAAGCTCACAATTTGTTAGAGGCACCACTGACCATTTCAGTACGAAATAAAAACATTCACCTTGCCCCTCCAGCTTACAAGCAAGTAATAATGACCCTCCTAATTAATCAGAAATGGTCAAGAATAAAAGAGGTGCTGGAGGCAGTTCCCAAGTTGTGAGAGCTTGGAGACTGGAGTAAACCAGAAAGAGCCCCGAGATCTGAGGGTCGCACAGATAACAGAGTATCTAGGAGAGATATGTTTATGGCATTATTGAAGGATGGTGTCAACTAGGAGCAGATTGATGGGATAGATACCAAAAGCTTGTGGGAGATATACAGTAAAAGAGGGCTGGACCGAAAAGAGGGAAGCAGGAGGGTTAACATAAAAGATAATAAACATGTGAGTCAGACCCAGCCACAAATGCAGGAGGACGGAAAGTAAAGAGATGAAAATGTTTCTTCATGAGGGAAAGAGGAAGAAGATGGTTAACTGGTGAGAGCAAGGCAGGAGAGGAATCTACTTGCAGATTTGAAAGCATATATCCCAACCTGACTTGGGCAAAAGTTGACAGGTTTAAATCAGACTAGAAAACTTGCCAAGCTCCAGTACAGGGATGGACTTGTAAAGATAAAAGACCTCATGTCGATTTAGAAATACACAGGAAGCACAAAAATATTCAGAAGGTCCGGGAATTAGTGGACACCGGAGTGGAGGCCTCTTTAATTTATGGAAATCCAAAAATGTTTACCGGTCAGCACTACACCGTCACAGAGTTGGGTGGTAAACAAACTCCTGATGTGCAGACTACTGTTTAAATTAAAATAGGAAGATTACCAAAAAGAGAATATATGGTTTTGATTATGCCCCTCCTGGAATATATTCTGGGAACTGACATTCTAAAGGGGATGACTTTGTATTTAGATGATGTTTGTTATCAGTTTGGATCCAAGAGATGTATTTCAGTGGCAGCCATGAGAGTGGGTCGCCTGAAGATACCCCCAGTGAAGGTGCCAGCAACCAAGGTAATCAGTTTAAAGCAATACCGCATTCTATATCAATAACATTGACAAGAGGCAACAATAGGGTCTCCTCAAACGATACGATGGAAACAACAAACTATGGCCCTCATTAGGACATTGCCGGTATTGACCGCCAAGGCGACGGTTGCCAACATACTGTTGCCGTGGCTACCAGCCACCCACCTGCATCATGCCCCTCGACGGAATTCCACCAGAAGGCTGGCGGAATACCGCTGACGGTCATGGCGGCGGATGGCGGTATGGTGGCACTGCTGTCTTACCTGCTTGCAGGGGGTCCTCCGGCTGGAGATAGGACGCAGTGCTGCTATCAGCAGCAGCGCCATGCCACGCCAGCAAAACAACGCCTACTGTATTATGAGCAATGAGATAGCCTGGCGGTGTTTTGCTCGCGGACGCTGCTGCTGACAGCAGCGCCGTGTTCCGTCTCCAGCCGGAGGACCCCCTGCAAGCAGGTAAGTCAGGTTCTCCGACAGGAGAGGGGCTGGGGGGTGTTTTGTGCATATGGGGGGGGGGGGGGGTGTTGTGTGTGTGGGGGGTGTCTGTTTATGAATGCGTGCATGCGGGTGTGAGTTGCGTTGAAAGAGTGAGTAAATGCCTGAATATGAGTGTAAGTGTATGTTGTGTGGTGTAAGTGTATGTTGTGTGGTGTGAATGCATGTGTGCGACAGTGTGTGTTGTGGTGTGTGGGTATGTATGTGTGCATACGTGGGTAGATCTGGGTATGCGTGTGTGTATGTGTGCACGCATGTGGATGTGTAAATGTGTGGGGGGCAGCAGAGTAGGTGGGGGTGCCACCTAACAGTGCCAGGAAAGGAATTCCAAAGTCTCCAGCCCAGCGGCTGTTACCACCCTGGCAGACGGGAGTGGTACATTGGCGGTCTGGCTTGAGCCAAACCGCCAATGTCATAATTTGGGAAAAGGTACCGCCAGCCTGTTGGCAGTACCTGTCCCCAAATTACCGCCGACCACCAGGGTCATAATGAGGGCCTATGTCACTAACGAACCAATAAACATTGCTAAAGGATGAGGAACAACATGACATGTCTCCACATTGTGACTGCTGCTAGTCACATCAAGCATGTCTAACTACCAGTAGGATGGTTATTCTCTTGAGGAAATACCACCTTTACGTACATTACTACCAATACCCTTACACGATTAGGACTCATGATGTTCCCATTCCATTCTGTAAATACTCGCTATCCAAGGGACGCAGTTCAATTAAGTGAGGACTGTCACTCCGAAATTCAATTATGTACCAAATCACAATATGTCAGCTTGAGTCTCTCTGTTGTTTATAATACTTGAGTTAACAAATTAGCATGTTTATTGGTTGAGAACATCAACCATACTTCTATCGCTTTAGCTAGATAAACGAGGTAAAAGAAAAGCTCCAATGCAAAACAGAGCTGCTATTGACTACTTACTGCTGAAGCACGATCATGGTTGCTCAGAATTTAAAGGTTTGTGCTGCTTCAATTTGTCAGACCACTCTAAATCTGCCCAGTCCCACATTGACACTCTACATGAATTGGTGAAAGGAGTAAAACAAGATGTGGTCAAAGGGTGGTGGGACTGGTTGCCCAATTTTAGGCAACTACACAAGGCTGTAGACGGGATACTTATAGTTATTTGTATTATGATGGTGCTATATTGCTGTGTACAAAGCATACCTAATTTGCTTACAATGTATAAACCAAAAAGAGTTAATTTCACGCCAGTATGTTATGAGAGTCACTGGTCAAAGGGTGTAGTGTAACGCCATTTCTATTTAACCACCAGCTCCATCTTGACCACTGACTCTATTTTGTGCTTAGATTAGCTTCACACACCGTCACATTGGTGGCTCATGTATTTTTCCGCGCACAGCTTGTGCATGAATCATGTTTTCGCTCTTTCTCATCAAGTATGGGGACATAACATGGAGGACTGAGGGAAATAAGGATGTACCAGGCTGAGAATGTTTATGGTAAAGCAGGGACCAGCTCAGTCTTGGAAAAACACAGTGAGAGTTGGCCAGTCATTCATTAGCTTTATTTCGGTAAGTATAAATACCATAAAAGCACATCACATTTAACAATTTCATAATTAAAAAAGGAACAACAAACTACATAATAGACAGTTTTAGTCATAAAAGGTTCAAAAAGAAAGAAGAAGTGTTTGGACATAAGCATTTCCCTACTGTAAATTCACACCTTATTATAGATTTACGTAAAAATACATAGTAGGTTTAAAAAATCAAATACAGACATATCAGATAAAAAAAACATTTCTATTTAAAAGTGTAAAAGTATCTAAACAGAACAAGTAAAAACGGCGGAGGGGAGATCCGTCTTGGCCAATTAAAATAGTAAGTGCATACAAAGATAGATTCATCAATGACTGCTCCCCACATCCATTGTTAACTTTTCCTCTATTTTTTTGAGCGTGTTCAATCTAATATGCCAGATTGAATCTAAATATTTTGCCAAGCAGCAAACCACTAAAACAGATGAGTCAGATTCAAAAATTCTCAGAGCCAGCGAACAATTTTTAAAACCCATTTTCCTACATAAAGGAATAATCCAGCGGACTCTTTGTTTGTGGTATGCGGGGCATTGGAAGAGGATGTGGGTTATAGATTCTTCTATGGCGCAGCCCATCGGACACATCTTAGAAGTGCAGCTAGAGTTAGACCATTTATATGTAAGGGTACGCAAAGGAAGAGAGCCTACCCTAAATCTAATATATAATGCACGAACGAACGGAGAAGAAACTATGTCCATATATTGTACAAATTCATAGTGGCATTTGAATTGTAGGAAACTGCCCGTCATGGAAGATGGCGAGACAGCAGACAATTGTGAAAGTTGGACATAGAGCCAAAATGCATCCTTTAATATCTGTATTGCATTTTTTGGAATAGATAGCGGGTCCTTCCAATAAGACCCCAAGCCAAGTAGTGAGAAGGTTCGTTCTACGTATACACACCACTTAATTTTTGGGCTGGTGTTGTTGGCCATCAAATTAACTAGCCCACATCTATAGGGGGCGAGAGAATCTAATGACCATAAACGAATCCAGTATAACAGGGGCCTAAGTGCGACGATCTGGCTGATGGAGGGCAGGTTTAGGTCCATTCGTATTGGGAGCAATGGGGTGCTGGAAGGAACTCTTAGCAACGACCTTAAGAAGGAGTTTTCCACCTTTGTCAGATCATATAAGCTACAGTGGCCCCACAATTCGGCTCCATAAATTGCTCCCCCTCTTGCTTGTAATTTGTAGATTTCAACGGCGGGCGTCATGGCAAAGCTAGGAGATCTAGCTGCAAATCTTATAATGCCACTCGCTCGCTGTTTCAATCGTAGGGTGGCCTTCTGGATATGACACTGCCACTTATGCGAGTCTTCTAATTTCAAGCCTAGGTAATCAAAGTCGCTGACTCTTTCCAGCGCAGCACCCTCTAAATAGATAGGTCATCGCATCCTGCCTTTTTTGTCCCCAAACACCATACACTTAGTTTTTGATCGATTAATTTCGAGGCCATGGTCATTACAAAAATCCATGAACCTCGAAAGCAAAGTTGAGAGACCTGTGGCTGTTTGGGATATCAGCAGGGTGTCATCGGCAAATAGGAGGCAGGGAATCTTCTGCCCTCCTAGTTTGGGGGAATCGTTGGAACACTCCATGAGATAAGGAATACATGCGTTTATAAAGAGGAGGAATAAGGTAGGGGCAAGCACGCAGCCTTGTCTTACACCACGAGCAGTAAGACATTTTTCAGTTAATTCACCTTGGGGGCCCCATCTGATTCTTCCATAATTGCCAGTATAGAGATCTCTGATAATGTTTAAAATAGGGCGAGGGACTCCGGTTTTGGACAAGACTTCCCACAGTTTGTGGCGGGGTACTAGATCAAAGGCCGATTTTAGGTCAACGAATGCTACATATAGATGACCTAAGTCTACATCGACGACTTTCCATTTGATAGAAATAAAACGGAATATCTGATCTATTGTGCTAGTTTTTTCTCTGAAACCCGCTTGAAGGTGATTTAGGATTTGATTTTCTACTGTCCATTTGTTCAGCCTGCTCAACAGCTGATGGCAGAATATTTTTTGAAGGTTGTCGAGGAGGCTGATAGGTCTGTAATTTCCCGGGATGTTCCTCTCTCCTTTCTTGTGTATGGGCACAATAATTGCCTCTTTCCATGAATCAGGATAAATTCTGGTAGTCAAAATGGCATTAGAGAGCCTATTGATATATGGACCCCAGGTGTTCTGGTCCACTTTAAACATGTCAGAGGGAATCCCATCCGACCCAGGGGCTTTCGCTGCTTTCTGAGCAGTGATGGCCAGCACAGTTTCGTTCAGTGAAAAAGAAGGCAAGGAGGGCGTGGGCTCACCCAGAGTTGTTGACTCCCCCAAGGTTGTGTCAGGAATGTGACTGGCCAGAGAAGGGCCATACAGTTCCTTAAAATAAGAGAGCCAAATGTCAGGAGAAATATGAGACTCCAGATAAGGTGCTCAGTTCTGATGGCTGCAAGAGACTAGAAGCCAGAACCGTTTGGAGTCATGGACTGTAGCTGCCTCAAGTAGATTGCTCCAGAGCCCCTCTTCGTACTCAAGTTTGCTTTTGTTACATGTAGAGGCATAGTGACGTCTAGCATTGATAATACCTGATCTATCCTTTGTCCTTAACACGTTGACCAAAGTATTTTTAGCCTCCCTACACCTCTTGTTGAACCATTTAGAGTGAGGTTGGATACAAGAGATAGTCGATGACCTAGGGCATTTAGTAAACAACTCTTTCAAGGTGGCAAAGAGGTCCAAGTGGAGAGGCAGTACTTCGGTTGGAGCAAGAGTAAGGTTATCGTCAAATAGCTGATGGGAAGAAGTTAAGGCACACAATTTTCCTCGAAGCTTATTTGATTGCACAAAGGAGTCCAATCTAACCGTGCGCCTATTACTAGACAACTCCATAGCAATAGAAGAGACAGGAGGGAGTACAACTCCTGCTAAGAGAGGTCTCTTATACGTAATCTGGAGAGGTGCATGATCGCTAGTATGTGGGTTGCCCACTTCCACATCTAGTATATGGTGCCAAACTCTTAAATCAAAGAAAATATAATCCAGTTTATTACTGTATGAGCCCCTAAAGAAAGTTGGTCTGGCAGGAGTGTCAGCTGGGAAGCGGCCATTACCAAAACGGAGGCCGTGGGATATCATAAGGTCTATTATCTGTGTAGCCCTGGCACACGGTTTATATGAATTTCGCTGGATGGAGTGAGGAATCAGAAGGGAAGGGATGTTCCATACACTATCTTCAAGCTGCATGACCTCTATGTGGTCTACATTAAGTTCAAGTTGAACATTAAAGTCTCCTGCTATTATGATATGGTATTTAAGACGGAGGTCTGGGATTAAGGTATTCAATAGCTCGATAGTGGAAGAGCGGTGGTTGGAAGGTCCCGGCCTACTGTAGATGTTTATACAAAGGACAGGAAAGCCTGAGACTGGGTGGATGGCAACAGCCAAAATGTCATAAGAATCCACGTATATCTCCTTTATACCTCTCACCTCTGTAGATTTTACCCAAGTGATTAAACCCCCTGCCGCCCTACCAGCTGAAGATGGCTTAGCAGGTTTAAAAAAGGAACTAAACCCTTGTTTGTACGTACAATGTGTTGCCCATGTTTCCTGGAACATACAGACATTAAAATTTTCGACAAATGCCCCCCAATCAGTATCGAAGAGTTTGCCATTAATGCCCGCCACATTCCAGGACAGAAGTTTTGCTGTGTCCTGGGCGGTAGAATTGCTTGAGTTAGTAATAGTATCAACTGGAAAATAGCTGTCAGCAGGATTCGCCTTAGATGAATTTGTGGCTTTGTTAATAGTTCCAGGTTGTAGAACCGATGGAAGAAAAACGCCCGGGCTAAATGGATTAGATGGAAAGTCCGTAGCCGCTGAGTCTGGACTTAAAATGGAAGTGCAAGGGTTGGTAAAACATAGTCAGTCAATGTCCGAGGTAGCCAGTCTCTAGCGTGTTCTTTTCAACACTGACCTGGTACAGCCAGCGTTTGAACAACAACTTACTGGATAGGAGGGGAAGTTTCTAGAATTCTCCTTCCCAGTTTGTTTAAAGGATACAAGGGAAGGAAGCTTGACAGCTGGGACTATAAGGAACTCATTCTGAGGAGGGATGCTTTGCTCAGAATCCCATTGTGGGTGCTAAATACCCTCTGCCTCAGTAATGATGCTGGCAGATGAAGGGATGATGTCAGTGTCAAGCCCCATGGAGATGCATTTTTAATTCTTATTTTTAGCTTTGCATGAATACGCAGTCACTATATATATATATATATATATATATATATATATATATATATATATATATATATATAATTGCTGAAGTTTTGCATTCTCTTTGTTTCAGTAATCATTACTATTCTACTGCTGTTATTATTTCTATATTTGTACGTGTGTTACTTACTGTATTTAAAATAAAAGCTCATGTTATTTTCTCTGTACATGAAACTTGGGAAATGCCTTAACTAATTATTTAGATTAGGAGTGCTGCATTCTTTGCATTCCTTTTACATGGTTTTCCTCTCAGTCTATAGTAGAGCAGAACAGAGGTGGGGATATGTCACAGATATCACCTGATGATGGGATCTACAGGGTTTGAAGCCGGTCTTTCTGGAGGACATCCTTGACTCACCAGGGGCAGAGCACTTGAAAAATACTCAACAAAAGGTCGGAAAAAGCCAGTCAAAAATGTATTTGGGTTACTGTGTACTTTTATGGCTCTTTTGAGCCAAAATAAAGTTGTTGATTGACTGAGAGGTAGCTCTCTTCGCATCAGCGCTTGCTGGCATGGGAAGAAAGAACTGATGTCAGCGTGCCAGGGTAGCACTTATATAGGAGCTGCAATGTCATAACTTGCGCAGACAGCAGACTAGTCACGCGCCAGACACCACAGGCACATGAGGTGGGGATCGATCATGGACATCACCTGATGACAGGATCCACAGGTCTTGAACCCAGTCTTATGCGAAGACATCCTCAATGCACCAGGAGTGTAGACACTCAAAAATCTTTTTTAAATTTTTAAAAAAATACTGGTCAAAAAGTGACTGAGAGATTGCTCTTTCTTCGGATCTGTGGTGGCTGATGCAGAAAGAAAAGAACTGACGTTTGTGCACTGGGGTGGCGCCTGTATAGAACCCGCAACGTCATAACCAGCATGGACAATGCAAACGATGGACATGGAGTGGATTGACGCCACCTAACGGCGCACAGGGGCACTGCTCACAAAAATCTTACAGATCCAGTCCGACACCTAGGGAGACTTGAAAGGTAAGGAACCTGCAGCTAGAAGTCTCTATCAGATACATTCATTAAGCGGTTTAATTCACAGTGAAAAACATGCAGAACTCGCAATGGACCTCACTCACCATTCTGACAGCAGCGACTAGTTACTCAAACAACTTAATCAAACCATAAAGCACATAAATCTCACCTTCTTGTATGGCTTTGTTAGATAAGCCCAAAGCTGGTACAGTTGCACCTTCTGGGAGGTCAACAATTTGCTGAAGGGAAATAAAACAAGAAACGTTGAAAAATGTAGTACCAGTAACTTAATCAACAGTATCAGTGGTGCTTGTGAAATGTAAACAACTTATCTCTTGCATTTCGCTCCTGGATGACATGCATAGAAGATATGTGATTACCATAAAAATGTATAACTAACCCCACACACAGACGCAACAGGAGAATTTACATTTGAATTTCAAACAAGTTAATTCTTAAAGCCTGGTGTCTACCCCACACACAGAAATGGATGGTTTGTTCTATCAGCAGTGAGCTGTCATGCAGCGTTACCTACTCCGGATTTGGTATTTGCACCCACATCATTAGAATTGTTGCCCTACCTGTTCCTGGTCCAGCAACCAGGCTGGCCCTTTTGGACCCAGCTCTGTTGCAGTGGATCAGGCCTCTAGTTTTCCTCTCTCCATTTGTCTCTTTTCTGCCTGTGGCTTTTCCGTCGCCACTCTCTCTCATTTCTTAGTTTCACCTTCTGCTTCTTCTCACTTTTTGCACCAAATCTGACTATTTCTTTCTTTTGTCTTGCTCGCATCCTCTACGCTCCGACCCCTCTGCACGCCGTGCACACCACCACACCTTGCAACATTACTTTAATATTGCTACTTTCTGTGCATTTCTCCTTCATTTACTGAGGTTGGATAGTTTGTAAAAATATATTGTATCCATATAAATAATATATAGTAAGAAACAGAAATTCTGTGTATCTGAGTGCGCATAAGTTTGTGGTGATTATAAGCCTATGTGTGTTAAAAATAAATTGGAAAATACACTCTCACTTTCCTTCTCCTCAACACCCGCTGACTCACCAAACGTAGGCCCTCATTACGACTTCGGCGGTCTTTGAAAAAGAACACCGAATGCGCGGGAGCCAACATACCGCCAGTGCTGGCGGTATGGCTGTCCCCCTATAATGACTTTTCTGCTGGCCCAGCGGACGGAAACAGCGTTTCCGTCCGCTGGCCCAGCAGAAAAGTCACATCAACATTGAAGCCAGCTCATAATAGAGCCGGCGGCAATGCTGATGTGCATCGGGTGCAGCAGCACCCGTCGTGCAATTCACTGCCCGAAATTCGGGCAGTGAATTGCGCGGTGGGGCTGTGCCTGAGGGCCCCTGCACTGCCCATGCCAAGTGCATGGGCAGTGCAGGAGCCCCCAGGGGCACCCCAAGTCCCCCTTACCGCTAGCCTTTCATGGACAGGCTGGCGGTTGGGGACTCATAATCCCCAGGGCAGCGCTGCCCTGGGGATTATGACCGCCCAGCGGAAGCCTGGCAGTATAATGGAGGGGCCGGCGGTATGCCCATGTCTAATGCGCCATGGTCATAATACATTGGTGGAACACCGCCAGCCTGTTGGCGGTATTACCGCCAGCCTGTTGGCGGTATTACCGCCAGTGTTCCGCCGGCCGCCAAGGTCGTAATGACCCCCATAGTCTGGAATCTCCTACACAACCTCTATCCAGACTTACTCTTCATCACCAAAGCCTGGTTTAATCCAGCATCCGCACCAGACATCACAGTGGCTATCCTTCCTCCTCACAGCTACAAGGTCACACACAGGAGAGAAACAGCAAACAATAGGAGGATTCCAATTCATCTACAAAGAAAAATGCAATTGCTTCATTACTTCACTGATTGTATAAAACACATGGAATTTAAACTCAGCACCTCAAGCACCACCACTCTGGGATGGGCCCTTCTCTAAAGGCGGCCCAGACTAAAATCCAAGTTCTGCACCACTCTTGTGGACATCATCGCTTCAGCTGACACTCACCTCCAACTCCTCCATTCTACTCTGCAATTTCAACTTTCACCTGAAGGATCACAATGATCCAAACACTACTAACTTCCTGGAAGTTCCAAGCATATTAGGGCTCATCCAGTGAATGGCCCCACCCATGTAGCCGGACATCTCCTCAACCCTGTATTCACTAACTTCTCCAACATCATGGTGTCAGCCTGTCATCCAGACCAACCACTCCCTCGTCAGCTATGGCTTGCTTAACCGAGACAGAACTAAACATACTAAGATCTCCTAGCACAACCAGAACCAGATCCCGAAGAAATCTGGACCAACGTTTTAATCTCACCAACCGCCACCTTGTTGACCTATCATGTCACATCATGAACTTCAATGTATAAATCACATCCCGAGCAGACTACCTGGTGCAGCTAAAAAAAAACACCTCCTCTTCTCAGTCACAGACACAGGCAACCGGTAAACGGAAGACCTTCCACTCACAAAGTGACATTAAAAACACATGGAATGTTGATGGTGTCACACCCATGACAAAAATGACAGTGAAACCAACAGGTCACCTTCGAACTGTCACCTCCGGATCTATCACCTGCGACTCAGTTCCACCAGGTGTTCAGAAGTCACAGAACAGATTCAAAAGAGCTCCAACTCCTTTAAACAAAATTCTTCCCCACAGTGAAGGAATTCATGTCCCCTGCTGCCAGCTCAATGACTATCACCCCTTGCAGAACTCTGCACCCAGCTCTCCTACTACTTTGCGAACACAATCAACAGTATCTAAACAACTTTGCACTTTAACCAGACCTCTCCACCCTCACTATCCTCCATTCTGATGACAAGAACATCCTATAAAGTGCCCTGACATGCTGGCAAGCCTTCACTCGTCTGGAAACCACTAACATCAGGGGCTCCATCCTCTCCTGAACCCCTTCAGACCCCTGCCCTCACTTCACTTTCACCAAATGACTGAACGCCATATGCAGAGTACTCACACTATTCCTCAATAGCTCTCACACTACAGCCACCTATTCGGACCCCGAGAAACACGCCACCAGTCTACCGCTCCTGATGAAATTCTTGGCAGACTTGTAGACACAGGGTAACTACAGACCCATCTCCCTCCTCAACTACCTAGCCAAGGCACTAGAAAAGCTTATAAGCAACTGACTATCCAACCACCTCAAGACCAACCACCTCCTGGGCCCCTCTCAATCTGGATTCAGACCTAACCCCAGCACAAAGACCATCCTCATTGCTGCCACTGATATCTGCCTGCTAATGGACAAAGGGGCACAGCAGCACTCATCCTACTTGACCTCAGTCACATTCTACAAAATCTCACACCCCATCCGCACCCAATGCCTACACGAGACCGGAATCAGTGGACCTATACTCCAATGGATCAGCTCCCTCCTCTCAGGACGCATCCAATCAACTTAGCCACGTACTCCTACCTTAATCTAGAGTGTCCCTGAAGGCCACTTGTTCAGTCCTTTGCTACTCAACATCTATATGACCCCTCTCACCAACATCACCTGTGCTCATGAGCTGAGCATCTTCTCTTAGGCCAACAACACCCTGCCCATCCTCTCCCTCTCTTAAGACACCTCGAACACCCAAGCAAATTCTATCAGCTGCATAACCAAGGTTACAAACTGGATAGATATCAACTGCCTGAAACACAACACAAACAAAATGATAGTGGTTCTATTCAGAACAGACACTTCTCTCTGGTACACAGCCTGTGGCCCTCTGAGCTAGGGTCAACGTCAAATCTGTCCAACTCAGCCAGGAACTTAGAGATGGTAATCAGTAATCAAATATCAATGTCCAACTAGCTCACCACAGTCACATCCACTTCCTTCCACACACTCAAGCTCCTCAGGAAAGTCTAGAGTGTGCTCCTGCTGGCCAATTGAAGATATGTCACACAACCTCTGATCAACAGAAGACTGAATTAGGGCAATGCCCTTTACACCAGCATAACCAATCAACCCACACGAGATTCCAAGTCATAGAGAATGCAGGCTAAGATTCACTCTCAAATTTCCACTCCACTCGCACATAACTAAACACCTCAAGGATCTCCACTGGTTCTCGATCCACCAACATGCTCACTTCAAACTTCTAACATACCTACAAGACACTACACAAGCAAGGCCCAGCATACCTCAACAGCAGCATTGCTACACACCAGCCAGGTACCTCGGCTTAGCTAACCTTCTCCTCGCCCACATTCACTGAGCGAGTATGTTTTCCTACTTGGCCCCCAAAGTCTGAAAAATCCTCTCTTTTTCCTGCGAGCTCCAGCAGAGATTTTAACAAGAAAACCTGCCTCCTCCATTAAGCTGCAGTTAAGGCAGCTCCATCCTTCGTAGGCACACGGAGACCCTCCCGAGTGATACGCATGCCATACAAATAGAATGATTAAAAGTGCATCATTTAGTGTGCATATGTGCCCTAATTTTTTTTTTTTGGGGGGGGGGGGGGGGGGGCAGAATTCTAAAAAATAAAAAAGCCTTTGCTGAAATGTACACGTCTGCCATATGAATCTCCTTTTTATAGAAATAGGCCTTAGAGTGTGTAATTGTTCCCTATGACACCCCTCTTCAGCCAGCGGACTAGCCCAAACAAAACAAACAGTCACCTTGACTACTGTTACACCAATATAAAATATTATTTGATGTAGGATACGATTTGTAGAACCACAAATCAAACATAGTCATGATCTGACATACTCAACTTTGTCTATTTTTAAAAATATCAAAAATCTCAGTCATACTTTTCTAATTATAATTCTTCCTTGCTGGCCTCTTATCTTCAACAATTGTAAATGGCTGTATTGGAATAGTATTGACCTTGAGTTAATCTTGCCAAAATGTTATGACAGTACAGTACTCAACTTTATTTTTTTCTCAAAATATACTTTTTGTCATAGCTCATTTTTTGTGCCACTAGTCAAGGATCCACATCATCAAAAAATCAGCTTGCTGATGGCGGTCTGACCAGCAATGCACTCTGAACTTATTTCATTAGCAAAGAAGGGTAGACAACGGAATTCCCCAGGTGGTGTGTTTTGATGAAAGATTGGTCAAATACAAAAAACATCATTACTCATTTACAAGCTAGCTTTTGGGAAAAACGATTGAATATATATTAGCTTATAGAAAAATGTTACTCTGAGAAATGAAGCACTCTGTTCTACTCCTGTAGATCTAATATTCACTTCAGAAGTGCTACCAGAAGAGAGATTTGGGCTATACTACATGGCATTGCTGCCCCTTCCTTTCCAACATCTAGAGATAATGAAGTCTCTTGGAAAAAAAAAAAACTTGCCAGGATGTGGTTGCGGTCAAATGGAGAAACAAGTGGAAGTTTTCCAGTTCTTAGTGGTATTAGACAAGGTTGAGTAGAAGCACCAACAATATTTAGTCACTGCATACCTAACTTACTCTGGGTCCTGGATTTGATTTATCTGATGTTTTAAAATGAGACAGAGGCCCTGCAACAACATTATTATTTGCAGCTAATGCTGCTAATTTATCAAGCATATTGATGGACCTTACTTGACTTCTAAGTAGACAATGGCCTAAAAAAGAATACAACTAAGACTAAAACTCAGTATATGGGCATAATTCCCTAAATGTTGACAGAAGTAATATTTTAGATTCAAGTTTATGGGAGAGGGCTTCGAAATTTGAGTATCTGAGCAATGACCGGAATTGGTACAGCCAAATCAACAAAAGTGTGGTTACTGTTGAGTAAAAGTGGGTGCTGAAGAGGGTTCCAGGTAGGCATGGTGGTAGGTACCTGTTTTCAACCCTTAAGATCTTAAAATCCAAGGCCCTTAGTGCAGTAACGTTTGAAGCAGAGACATAAAAGTGAGCTATCAATAAGAAATCTGTTTCGAAAATGGCCTCTTTGCCTACCTAAAAGCATCCATCCTTTCCTGTTCTAATGCGCCTTGGACAAGATTTTATAATCTACATAATTACTGTAAAACCCTTCACACTATAGAGCTAGTCTGCTCATAAAGAATATAGAACTGCTCTGACTGACCTCATGAAAAACCCGAGAAGTGTTTTACTGCACAGGCTGCATTTTTCACGTACAATTTGTTCACTCTAGACATGCATAGTCCTTTGGTCGCATGGTTCACCTCTAAATATCATCTTGAACCATATCTGAAAGACCAATATCACTGAAGTTCAGGGGCAAGCTGCTAAGATCACATAAGCGCAAAATGAAGGGTTGCCAATATCTTCTAATAAAAATGATTGCAATGTTTTAACCAAAATAATCATATGTGTTCAGTGCTTAATTTGTGCCTGTTGTTTCCGGTGCTAAGCACCAGCACTTATTTTTGAGGGCCGGTGCTTATTTTTTAGCCTCAAGCATTTCCTGTGAGCAAAAGGCACATATGGGAAAGAGAGTGGAAGAGAAAAACAAAAAAGTGTCACAAAGGGAGAAAACTGAAAACTGCAAGAGTGAGGTGAAGGGGCAGGGAGTTGCTGTAAATGGATCGAAGAGGCCCGAGATGGCTTCAGTATTACGCTGCCTCAGTATTCCGTGCTTGCACCTTTAATTACAGCAGCCGCATGTTTAAGAAGAGGACTTTGGGCACTGACACCTTTTAGTTTACAAATTAAGCACTCTATGTATTTGATGGACTCCTAAACTCCCAAATGAAGGTCAGATTCTGACCCATTTTCCTATGGGTACGAATACGGGGAGGAATTGGAGGGGTCCCTGGACCCTTATGAATACCAGGAAGACCCTACTATGGACTGGGCACAGGACTTGGGCAAAGCCAGTGGTCTTTATACTTCTCCTGACGCTGGCATGCTGTCTCCTCCTACCGTGGCTACGGCGGAGGGAGCTACCTATGGTATGGTGGTTAGTAGGGCGGCTGAGGTCCTTGGTCTTGAGATAACTACTGTCGAAGTCAGGTCTAAACTCCTGACGGAGGTACTTCAGCCTGGGGCTTCTACGTCTGAACCCCTTCTCCCATTTAATGAAGCCCTCACTGACGTCCTTTTGGGTACATGGTCCAAACCCAACACAGGGGCTCCTGTGTACAGGACTATCGCTCGCTGCCATTGGCCTGCGCCGAACGACCTGAAGTTCCTGTCCCAACATCCTACGCCTGAGAGTCTTGTTATCCAGGCGTCCTCTTCTTCTGGCGCGTTCCCTTCCGCACCCCCGGATAGGGAATCCAAAAGGCTGGAACAATTTGGTAAGAAGTTATTTTCTTCCCCTAGCCTCGCGCTGCGGTCTGTGAACACTGCATGCCTTTTGGGCTGTTATTCCCACTCACTGTGGGATACGGTTGCACAAGTCCTGCTGCAGATACCGTAGGAGGCCCGTGCTACCGGCTCCCAAGCAGTCAAAGATGGGAGAGACGCGGCAAAGTTCACGATCCGTTGTGGGCTGGATACGACCGACCCTCTGGGCAGATCGGTTGCAACGACAGTGGCCTTACGGCGCCATGCCTGGTTACGTACTTCTGGCTTCTCGGGTGATGTCCAACAGTCACTCATGGACATGCCCTTTGATGGCACCCGTCTCTTCGGCGACAAAGCGGACTCGGCCTTGGGGAGGTTCAAGGAGTCCCGGGCTACGGCTCGGTCCGTTGGCCTTTTTGCTACCACACGCCCTCCACAGTCCGCTTTTCGGCCCTTTTGTGGCCAGAGAAGGGACGCTCTGTCGCGTCCTCATCCCAGCCACCAGGCCATGCACGCTGGACAGCCTATGCGTGGCCGGGGACACGGAATCCCACATGGTCGTGGGACAAGGAACCAGGGGTCTGTCCAGTCCACCTCTGCCCCTCAGCAGCCTCCAAACCATCCTAGTCCGTCCCCGCACTCCCGCCCAGTAGGTGGCAGAATCCGCCATCACCTGCCCCACTGGTTACATATAACCACGGAAGGGTGGGTTTTGCAAATAATTCGGAAGGGCTTCTCCCTCCCTTTCGAATCTGCACCACTACACATGCCACCATCCTTCCATCCCCTTTCATAGGATCATTTGGTGCTTCTCCGCCAGGAAGTCGCTGCTCCTATGGCCAGGGGAGCTATAGAAAGGGTCCCTGCACCAGATGTAGGTCGTGGTTGTTATTCCCACTACTTTCTGATACCAAAAAAAGGACAAAGGCTTGCGCCCTATCCTAGATCTTCGGAACCTGAACTACTTCCTCAAGAAGGAGAAGTTCAAAATGCTCACCCTGGCTTAGGGTCTGTCTGCCTTAGACCCAGGAGACTGGATGGTAGCGCTGGACTTGCAGGACGCTTATTTCCACATCCCCATCCTGCCTGCCCACAGACGTTACCTACGATTCGTGGTAGGTCACAAGCACTTTCAATTTACAGTGCTCCCTTTTGGCCTTACCAGTGCCCCTCGGGTGTTCACGAAAGTGATGGATGTGGTTGCAGCTCATCTGCGCAGGTTAAGGGTCTCAGTCTTCCCCCACCTAGACGACTGGCTGTTGAAGGCGCCTTCGCCCCAGACAGTGGTCTCACACCTCCAGACTCCAGCGAACCTCCTGCACCAGCTGGGGTTCACTATCAACATGCCGAAGTTACACCTGACTCCCTCTCAGACGCTCCCTTTTATCGGAGCAATTCTGTACACAATGCGGTTTCGGGCTTATCCTCCCCAAAAGGGAGTCCAAGACATTCAGGCTATGATTTTGATCTTTCAGCGTTGGTCTTGGGTTTCGGTGAGACAGACTCTGAGGCTGCAGGGCCTCTTGGCCTCCTGCATCCTGCTAGTAACACATGCCAGGTGGCGTATGCGTGCTCTGCAGTGGGACTTGAAGTTCCAGTGGGCGCAGCATCAGGGGAATCTCTCCGACAGGGTCCAGATCTCGGAGGGGACTGCGAAAGACCTGCAGTGGTGGCTTTCGAATCCCAATTGGGTCACTGGCAGATCCCTCTCCTCTCCCCACCCAGATCTCTCTATAGTGACAGATGCGTCGCTTCTGGGTTGGGGTGGCCACTTGGGAGAGGCAGAGATCAGAGGTCTCTGGTCTCCGGCAGAGTCGGGACTCCACATAAATTTTCTGGAGCTCTGAGCGATCAGACTTGCGTTGAAAGTATTCCTGCCCTCTCTCACAGGGAAAGTAGTGCAGGTGTTCACGGACAACACTACCGCCATGTGGTACTCCAGCAAACAAGGCGGAGTAGGGTCCTGGACCCTTTGTTGGAGGCCCTACGCCTCTGGACATGGCTAGAACATCAGGGAATGACCCTGATGGTTCAACATCTGCTGGGTTCGCTGAACGCCAGAGCAGACAAACTCAGACGCCGACGCACTGTCGATCACGAATGGCGTCTCCATCCGGAGGTGGCGCAAGGTCTCTTTCTCAAGTGGGGAGAGCCTTGGTTAAATCTGTCCGCCTCCGCAGAGAACGCGCAATGTCAGCTATTTTGCGCTTTGGAGTTTCCAAGGCGGCACTCGATCGGAGACGCCTTTCGTCTGGAGCTTCAGCCTCCTTTACGCCTTCCCGCCTATCCCTCTTCTGCCCAGAGTTCTCAAGAAAATCAAGAGCGACCGGGCCCAAGTTATCTTGGTGGCTCCGGAATGGGCTCGAAGAGTGTGGTATCCAGAGCTACTGAGCATGTCCATCGATCCTCCACTCAGACTGCCTCTTCGGGCGGATCTTCTGTCGCAGCAGCAGGGGACAGTCCTCCACCCGAACCTGTCCAACCTCCACCTTCATGCGTGGAGATTGAGCTGCAACAGTTGACGGCATTTGCCCTTCCACCCGAAGTCTGCAATGTTATCTTGGCAGCCAGGCGTCCGTCGACTAAAACTGTATACGCCTGTTGTTGGAATAAATTTATGGCATGGTGCACCATCAAATCTGTTGACCCCTCTCTGCCCTTCTTCCAGAGATTCTTCTATTCATTCTTTCCTTAGCCCAGCAGGGCTCAGCACTGGGCACCCTTAAGGGGATCTGTCTGCCATTTCCACCTTTCTTAGGCTTCCTGATCAGCACTCACTCTTTAAATCTCCTCTTGTGAGTAGGTTCTTAAAGGGGCTCACCTACCTATTTCCTCCCACTCCCTTCATCATACCTCAGTGGGATCTTAATATTGTGCTTAATTACTTGATGTGTACCCCCTTTGAGCCTATGCATAATTGTCCCTTATGGCTGCTCACATTCCAAACTCTCTTTCTCATCGCCATCACCTCTGCTCGCAGGGTGAGTGAGCTTCAGGCCCTTTCTTCAATGCCTCCATACTTGTCCGTGCACCCCGACAAAGTGGTGTTGAGCACTATGGCTTCCTTCCTTCCTAAGTTGGTTACACCGTTTCATGTAGGCCAGCCAATTACTTTGCCTTCCTTCTACGCACCCCCACATCCTTCCCATGAGGAGGAGAGACTCCACGTCTGGACCCAAAAAGAGTGTTGCCGTTCTATCTCAATCGCACTAAAGACTTCCGGGTGGACGATCAACTCTTTGTTGGCTATGTGGGTGCAAAGAAAGGGAAGGCAGTGCAGAAACGTACCATCTCTCGATGGGTGCTTCTCTGCATCAAAATGTGCTACGCTTTGGCGAAAAAGCATCCTCCTGACGGCTCATTCTGCCAGGGCCACTGCTGCATCCACTGCGTTAGCACGTGGAGTTCCTGTCCTGGATATCTGTCAGGCAGCTACGTGAGCGTCTCTGCACACATTTGCTAAGCATTACTGCCTGGACAGTCGGGTCCGTCGGGACGTCTACTTTGGTCGTTCGGTCCTGCAGGACTTTCTAGTATGATCTCAGTTCGCAGCCCACCACCGAAGATGGCATTGCTTGGGTATCTATTCTAAGGTAAGGAATCTGCAACTAGAAGTCTCTATTGGATGTACAAGTTACTTACCTTCGGTAAGGAAATATCTGGTAGAGACATATTCTAGTTGCAGATTCCTTACCGACTAGAAGTCTCTATCAGATGAGCTTAATAAATGAGCTGCTAGTTCTATCAACTTCAATATCAACTTGTAATAAAAAATATAAAAAATAAAGACGATTCCTAGATTAAGTGAGAACGTGATGCTTTAATTTATTCATGTCTAGTAAGTAATTTCCCACTTGAACTAGACCAAGTTGTGTTCAGCAAAGTGCACTCTTTTTATTTACAAAGGTATTTTCTAATGGCACTCTAGTGCGTTCACTGCTCAAATGTGCTATGAATGCATGAGGTGGTCACATGTACATTAAAAAAAAGATGCTCAATACGACGCAGTCGAGTGGAAACAAAAAGAAAATAGTCTGGGCAGTGTCAAACAACACTTAACAAATAAAATATGTAGAGGAAATTGTCTCAAAAGTGTCAAAACTTTGTAAATATGGTTGTCTTTGCATTACCGGAGTTGTTTGTTTAGCTAACAGTGTTGGATGAATGCAATGTTTCTTTCCTTTGTGCAAAACATGAAATCTCTAAGTTCTAGGTCCTTGTTCAAAAAGTGTTGAAAGGAACCCAAGACGGAGACAAAAAAACATGAGGGTCCTATCGCAACCTTGTCTTTGTTGCAGTTCCTCTTTTGTGCAGTACTGTAAAATGCCTCTTTTATACTCCAGCATGTTATATTTAAAACTGCCCTTCTAAAATACCTGGGTAAAAAAATTATTGTTGTACAGAGATTTTAATTTTTTATTTGTTTTTTTGGATCATTAGAGAAGTAATTTAGCTTGGGTAGACATTGCTGATACAGGACAAATTTTTCTGGACTACATTTGTAAAAATGGTGCATGTGCTGCAGTGATGATTAACATTTAAGGAACCCTGAGACCTATATAATTCATTTTAGTGTCAAAACATAGTTTTGGGGGTCAAGTACTCTTTTAGAGACAGAAAATTACTCATCAATGGAACCCTTCTGCCATTTTCCAAAATGAAGGATATAAGAGGAAGAACAGACATATAAAGAAATGAAACAAATAATAATGGTGTTTAATCCTTTTATGTATACACCAAACAGTTTATGATCTGAATATGAAAAAAATAATGTTTTTCACTCCTATTTTAGACACATTTTCATAGTTGACTTTATTTATTTCAGCAACTGCTCGTGGTACATTTGCAGAATGTTGAAAATTTGAGAAGAATATCGACAGGGACATCTTTTTGTAGCACAGGTTTTGCAAGTACATGTACGTATAAGTTCTGTGGGTAGAGGCTTTAAAAATTCTGTAGGTCTTAACACCCCTACAATAGATTCCCAACCTAATTCACATGGATCTTTCTCTACATATGCATGATCCAAAACATTTACACATCTTCTGATCAAGTAGAATGTTCTTTTGATGTGTCCCTGCACAGAAAATGACATCAGTGAAAGGTCACTTAGCGGGACTGATCTCTTGAAGTCACTGTACTGAAGATCGCCAAATGTATGACAGTTAGAACTCGTTTTCCACACAAAGTACTTTTCTATGTCTTTAAAGTCACATTCTTATTGTCTCAGCAAATCCTTTTATAAACTTTACATGTTCAGCAGTTAAAGCCCCAAGCTTTGTTCCAATTTTGCTCATAGTGTTTCTTCTAAAGAATATAAAGCGGGATTAAGAGTCTTTTCTCGCCTGTTCTATAACATATCCATAACTCTGACAATCCTTGATTTACGAACACTGCAACAAATCTAAGTAGCACAATAATAACATCTGTGTCATTTGACAGTACAATCACTCAACTAGGACAATTTTGAACAGCCCACTCAACATGTGGAAAAACACAAAGGTCAGCTTCCTCCAATTTGCTGTTAAGTTCTTCAACAATACGGCCTGTACCTTTTGAGTATCCCTCTATAGGCACCAACCCCTCATTGACAATCATTCCACTTGCAATAATTGATAATTTGGTGTTCACTGAAGCATCAGCAACGTTTTGGTGAGTTACCATCTCAAAGTTAATCTTGTCCGATGTTGATGACCAGAAATTATCAAGTTGCACAGGTATAGGTGTCAAATCTTTGATGCATGCAAGGTCAATTGTTCCACTTATAGACATATGTCTGATTCTCTCACATTCTTTTACAGATAGTTTGAGATAACTGTCAAAGACAACATGCAGTTCATGCAAGGTGCACACTGACTTTGATATCTGTAGAACAGTCTGAGTGATCCCTCTGAAGTTTTGCATGGATGAAATCTTGACCATTTACAATTGTGACATATAGTCCTCAACAACAGCAGTTTTAAATGATGACACCTTTTCAAATGGAAATTCTTCAGGTGAAAGTTTTTTTCCAACATCTTGTATGAGTTTGTGCTTCACTGGTTTGGTCCATCAAATAATGCGTTTGTTGGAAGAAGATCATGCAAAAGAATGTCCTTGATAAAGTCACCCCTTTCTTTTGCTACATCCATATCTCTGTGTACTTGAAGGGGTTTTTTGTTTTGTGTAACCTGTTTTGTAGTGGCTAGCTGGACAAAACTCATACTATAGCGATTAAAACGTGGAAGTTTAGCTTTAGTGATTATGTCAAACAGCTTTTTCTCTTTCAATGCAAATCTCTCCTGCTTCAATTCTGTATATAGTTTCAATGCATGTTCCAGGACTTCTAATAGACATGTCTTAATATCGCTATCCACATATTGTTTGGTCATGAAGTTGTGACAGCCTCAGTCATTTTGAAGGGGTTTCCTTGTTGTTGCAGGAAATGAAGAAGGCTGTCAACATGTTTATTAAAATAAATAAGGGCAGTAAGGGTGAGAGGCGCCGCACTTCCAGGCAGTAAACAGATAGTTTAGATAAATTGAATATGAGTAAAGTCCGGTGCAAATCGGCCAGGTGCCTTACTGCCCGGTAGGCACCAATTGGGTACTAGGAGTACCCTAGAACGACAATGGAAAAAAACGGCCACAGCACACAGAGAGTAATGTCCAACAATGAAACCAGCAAAGATATTGCTGGTGTGGTACTGTAGGTTCGGAGAGGAATTGTGTTGAAATGAGTCTCAAATCCGGTTTGTAGATGTTGTCTTTATTTGTAGATGCTTAGAAAGCATTAAATCATCGTGTAGATACAGCCAACACGTGTTTCGTCACACAGGTGACTTTATCATTGTACACGCTCGTACGAATACTGGAGTGCTCACCGCTTCGCTTCTTACTGGTTACTTTTCAGGCTTATCAGGGCCTCCCCAATCTTCATTACCAAACAAGCCTCTTACCTACGTACCTGTAGCTGCTTGGCGCAGCCATTCTAATTACATTTCTGTACCATCCAACTCAGCCCTATTCATTAAGTACAGAGATACTTCGTCACCATACACCACCACTTACCTACTCTAAAACCAACGGCCCCAGCCTTGATAAAGTCACCTGTGTGACGAAACACGTGTTGGCTGTATCTACACGATGATTTAATGCTTTCTAAGCATCTACAAATAAAGACAACATCTACAAACCGGATTTGAGACTCATTTCAACACAATTCCTCTCCGAACCTACAGTACCACACCAGCAATATCTTTGCTGGTTTCATTGTTGGACATTACTCTCTGTGTGCTGTGGCCGTTTTTTCCCATGTTTATTAAAATGTTCCCCTCTCTTTCCCAAAAGTTTGTGATGAGGGGCAGTTTCACAATGGTCCATTAATTTTGAATTTGTAATCTCTCTGAAAACATTGCAAATAGAAAGGACTTCATGGTAACCCAGCTGCCATTGAGCAACATATTCACTTTTACATGTCTGGCCAACAACTCCCTTGGTGCTTTTCTGTGATCTCTGGACCGTGTGTCCCAGTTTCATATCTGGAGCCACAGCATTGAACCTTCCCTCTCGGTCTTTCACCACAAAATGTCTTTGGATGCATTTTCTGTAGAAGTATGGTTTTTCCATCTCTAGCTTTTTCACATTTTTACAAATGCCAGGACCCATTTCTCAGGTAATTTAATGCAATCAAATTTGTGATCAGTAATCAGTGACTTCATAGTCTTCACGTGCAGCTCCCTTCCTTCCCGATCAGTATGTACCACGTTTTTCACTAGAGCTACCATGTGTAAAACATTTCCCCAGTACTTGCAAAGTTCAGTTTTCTTCACATTCTTTGACAAACTCTGCAATTTTTTTTTCAGGTTCTCTCATTTTTAACTGAGTGTATATAACATTGTCTGGCTTTGAATTGTGTCTTTTGAATGAAGTTCGCCCTGTGCCTTGTTCACCTCTGAGATAAGATATGCAAACCTAATGTGTCCTTCTTGTTACAGAAAGATTTCCAAGGCAATGCTTCTATAGTCTCAGATATGATGAGCATACTTTGTAACAAACTAACATAATGAGTTCTGCTCAATATTGACTGGACAGTTTTGCTTCCAAAGATTTCAGCCTCAATAAGTGCATTGTCTATGCCACATCTACTGAGATAACTTCCTGCACACTGCAACACAACTTTTGTCACATGGAAAATGCCCATCACTGGATAAAGATCATCCACTTCTACTGGATTGCTCATAAAAATGTCAACTACAACACAGAAAACACCTTCATTGCAGAAAATTGGCAGGATAGGCTGGCCTTCAAGCTGAGCACGCACATTTCAGTTTCTTCTATTATTATTTTTTAGAGCTGTGTATACTGTTGAGTAGTTTGTGACTCGAGGTGGTATTACTGTTAAAAACCCAGCCTTTTCCAGTGGGATGGTATTCTGGGAGATCAGAGCATGAATTCCAGCCTACTGAGATACTCACATTTCTTCATGCTTCAGTCTGCACCGAATAAGTGATATGATAAATTTAGTTAAATCAGCTTTGTAGACCGCAGCATCAGGTAGAGGAAGATCCATATCCTCAGCCACTATGACACTTTATGGTAGGCTTGAACGTGTTGATGGCTTGTAATGATTTTGCACAGGTTGGAAAGGCAAGGTTATACATTTGCACCTTCGTTTGTTTATGCTCACAGCAGACACAGTTTGTTTTCCAGCAGCTACTTCATTGATACAGTCTTGAAAAATCACCATGGCAGTATTATTTGTAAAAGATGTTCCAGACAAAGAAGAGCTGTCTTCAAAATCAAAATTATCAGGAGCAGCAATTGTAAATCCTTTCCAGGTAAAGTGACAAGGAAGTGGTGTGTTGTCAAATTCACAAGATTTTACAGTATGAGCTGCTAACAAGTTCATGCTCCGTATTATGTCATTATAACTTGTTGATACACCAGTCTTATTCATTGAAGTGATTAGCTCTCTACTTTTTGCACTTGTCATAGATTGCAAGGGCAGTCATCATGTGTAGCGGAGTTTTCTTTTTGCCGTGATGTAATTTATAAAACATGATTTGGAAGACGGCACATTCGCACAGCATAAGACTGTAAATTCATGGCATTAACCTCCATTTATTCACAGTTTTGCTTGCTGATCTTAAACAATGATGTAAAAAATGTTTAGAGTGACAAAAAAAAATTCTGTCACTGTATATTCCCACCAGAAAAATCTTAATTTCATTATTATGGATGAATACACTTTCATCAATGTTGAACATTATTTCTCTATTCTCACAGAGTGTGAACCCGTAGCCAGCACTCAAGAGTGGCTTTAAAACTTTATTTGCTTTGCTTTTTCAAAGAGTGCAAACTTAACTGAAGTCTGGCGGTTACGTTGTTGCTGGGAGCACATTGTGCAGTCATATTTTCCAATGTATGCACTCATGCAGTTCAAGTGGGCATGGAAATCTGCTGCAAATACATTTACCTTGCTGTTTAGATCAGCTACTCAAAAATCTTCATCTTGGACGAAACTAGCTGCAGATAAAAACATGTTTGCCCTTTGACACTCACATACTCTGTACTTTGTTTTTTTTGTCAATCCCTTTGGCCCTTGTTCTGGCTAAACCACAGATAACACACTGAACATCCTCTGCTTTCTATTCAGTTGTTGGAGGTGGACAAGGGGTAGCCATCGATCTTCTAAGTGGATGGGGATTGGGTCTGGTTGTTGTTGCTTTCTCAGACGACTCAAATTCTTTTTGAGATACACTGGTTTCTTGTATTTTTTGACAATTTTTTTCCCAGGCTGTTTTCAATTGTATATGATTTGTAGCACTTGTTGTTACAATGATAAAATATTTGATCCTCTTCACCCATCAGTTTCAATCATTTGTGAACTTCGTCTTGCCATATTCCTGAGGCATCTCAAACTCTCCTCTGTTCTTGACTAGTTTGGCACATGACACATTTCTCTTTGTTGAAGGAGTCCTCAGATCTTGTATTTAGCAACACTCTGTCAGAAGGTAACGATCCTCTGCTACCACCTGCCTCGCTCATGCTTATGAATTTGTATCAACAGAAAACTTGAAACAAAAACAATAGTAAAATAAATTACCAATAAGATGGCTAAAACACACATTATAGAGCTGCCATTTTGGAAAATGGCAGAAGGGTTGCTCGGAGGAGTCATTTTATGTCTCACTAAGACTACTTGACCCCCAAAACCTATGTTTTGACACCAAAATGAAGTAAGTAGATATCATGGTTCCTGAAATATTACATCATCACTGCAATACAGCCACCATTTTTAAAAATGTTGCCCACAAAAGTCAGCCCAGATTAGCAATGTCTACACAAGCTAAATTACTTCTCCACTAATACAAAAACGAAAATCTCTAGAGAACAATTTTTTGTTTACAGCGGTATATCAAGGGGCCAGGACTAAACTGTGATGCGAGGTTTTAGAGTTATGCAGTGTGGTAACGCACTGTAAAAGCTAGTCATTGTTTTCAACTGTATAACATACCATGCCAACTGAAACACAGCCTTTTGAAAAATTACAGCTTTCCCCATAATTTTAGTGTTGTTTGTGATGTGTAGAACAATATACCCCATCAAGTAAACTAGTAAGAATAAAAGGCTGGCTTACATGCAGATCTCTTACATTGGCACTCAAACAAGGTGCTACCATGCTTTGGGTGTGATTCAAAGCATCTGTTTGCTGTATCCTAACTGCAGCATTTAGCTATGTTTCCGTGATTGCTTTCTGCTTTTTCTACAATGTCCCAATCAACCCCTTAACTGCTGGACCTTCTCACCTCACCCCACTGTTGAGGCCTTTTTTGGCTATTTGGGGTAGTCTGCGCTTAGGGTTGCAAAACTTTTTTCCACATAGGGTGTCCAAGCCAAATTTGCGCTCTTGGTTTCCAAGATCCTTGGGATTCTAAAGGTACCCAGGGTTTGTAGATTCCCCTGGAGGAGACCAAGGAAATAGGCAAAATATAACTAAGTTCTGAGATTTTTGTGAAAAATAGGAAAAAAGTGGGCTGGATAAAAGCCCATTTTTTTCTAAAAATTGCATTAATGAACGGTTTGCTGTGCTAAAGACACCATCTTTCCAGCTTTCAGGAATTGCAAAACATTTATGACAGTTGTGGCATTTTTCAATGCAGTAGCCCATTTTTCCTATTGTTTGTGCTTTCAACCTACTTCCGGTCTGTTGTGAAAACCTGTATGAAACCAATAGGTAATCCAGGAAAGGTATATATTTTGGACAAGTAAACAAAATTCTGAATTCAGCAAAGGGTCATATATGTAGATCCCTACAGTTTTTCTCAAAGAAACTTACTGTTGACAGAAAGAAATATTGAAAATGAGTAGGAAAAAACATCCATTTGTGACATTTTCATCTTTAACATTTTGTCACAATGGCTGTCTTACAAAAGCAATATATTGTTACATCCACTAGACTCTTCTAGTTGCAGGGATATATAGGGTTTGTAAGATCTCCAAGAACCCAAGGTACCCAAAGTAAACAAATGAGATGCTCTATACAATGGTTTTTCATCATGTACAAATGGCAACTTTGCCTTCAATTTGCCCTGAAGGGGCAGAAAGTCCAATACACAGCAGGGAATTTAAAATTGCACCAAATTGTTTTTAAAAAGGAGAGTGCAGCCTATCCTGGCATTGAGCCACACCTTTGCCCCAGAATGAGCAATATTATTTTTTCCTCCCGGGGTCAGATAGGAGATGTTTCCCAATTGAGGAGGTTGCCCCAAACTTACCCATAAGGAAGGGGGAGGTGGGGGGGGGGGTTCTGAGGGTGCGAGGGAGTCCACCTGACACCAGGCATTTTGCCTTTGAGGCAAAAGAAAGTGATGCAGTGTTGCACTCTGGCAATGGCCACCCCCCACCAGAGTTCAACACCCATGCCACATTATTGTGCCCCAAAGGCAAAATTCCTGATGACAAATGAACTTTCTATCCTTCCCCTCCCCCCGCGGGTGGGGAGGGGGTTATGGGGGGGTATATTTGAGGCAACATCCCCAATTGGGAGAAGCCTTCTACCTGCACCCAGGGGGGCAGAGAGACCCTATTGCCCTTCTCGGTTGGGGGTACGGCTCAATGCTAGCGTAGACCACACCCTTTTGCTTCTTCTGGCTCAGTTTTTAAATGCCTGATGTTTAGTAGGCTTTCAGCCCCCCCAGGGGGATGACGAGGGTGACTACACCTATTCACCCGGTGTAGGAGCAGAAAGTCTTTTGGCCCGCTTGGTGGGGAAGAGCTGGGGCCCATGACCAGGGGACTGCCCCCCAGCCAAAATATAAACTGCATAAATGCAGTCCTTAGTGTCAAGTGGGCTTTCTGCCACACTGGAGGGGGGGGCAGAAAGTTAGCACTGGTTTGGGGTGGGGGCATGCCCATGTCAAAGGTGGGCAATCTTCACCCCCATGTTATTTTTTCCCTGGTTTCTAGAGCGCTTTCTCCTCCTACCTGTGGGGAAGATTGGAGTTAAGTCACCCCCATCCACCCACCAAGGGCGGTTGACAGACTGCCACCACTTTTTTGTTGTGGGTGGAGGCATGGCTATGCCCATGATGGGCAGCCCCCAACCCTAGTGACCTTCCCTCCACCCCTCTGGAGGACCAGAAAGACTCTTGAGCCCTTTTAGGGGTGAGAGACATGGCTATGCCCACGGTGGGCAGCACCCACTCTTATATTCATTTGTTTTAACAGTTTTCTCTGGCTTCTAGAGGCCTTTTTCCCCCTCTCTAGTGGTGGGGGGCAGAAACCACCTCCGGACCCACAACTGCACCCGACGCCCAAGTCCAAGTGGCCCACCGGGCCATCATGGGCTGACCCCTGTCGGGCTCTGCCTCAAAGCCTTCAGACTCAAATTGAAAACTCCCCCTGACCGCAGCCTGCCCATTAAGCTGTTCCCAACGCCAAAGGACACCCCTGCACCTGAAGACCTTGGTCTTGGGGAGCTGGACTTATGGAGTCCCTACGTCCCCTAGCATCATCATTTACCTGTTCAGCTGTGGGTTTTATTCGTTCAGCCTCCTGGCCCAAGCCTGCAGCCTTTTCCTGAAACTTATCTCCCCCATTGACTTGCATTGAGCAACCAACACTGTGTTGGCACTCTGCACCCAGCCGCTCCGGTGCCGCTGAGGTTGTAAGTGTGTTGCTGCCTTGTCCCCCCCCTCCCCCGGGCTTACCACAACCCCAGGAGATCGACCCCTGATACGACTTTACGCACCTGTCCGCAGCACTTCTTTGGTTACCCCACTCTCCTTTGGTTAACATTGGGAGCTCAATACTGTGTTGGCACCCTTCAACTGGCCGCCCAATGCAGCTGAGGTTGTAAGTTTGGTGCTGCCTTGTGCCCTCCCCCCCTCGTTCTTTCCTCAACCTGAGGAGATCGACCGCTTTACTCACCTGTGAGCAGCGCATCTTCATTCACCTCACCCGAGCAGGCCGCCTTCCCTCTGTGTGGATTGGCACTCTGTAAGCGGTTCTGTCGTCTTCGTCCAGGGCAGGTGACCGACCAAATGAGAGGCCCATGGATGTCCCCAGAAAGCTGGTGGCACCTCTGATCGCCTGGAGTTACTGGCAGTTCTAGGTCGCTCCACGGACCATTCTCTCAGTCCCCGGCTCAGTCTACACTCATGTTTGGACCACAGTTGGGGTCCCTCACTGTGTCAGAACTCTCCTTTGGGGTCCGCCAAGGATTAGCTTCTCCAGGCCGTTATGTTCATAGGCATTAGCCCCCTGAAACTGCTGCTTTGTCAGACCTGGGCGGTGGAAGGGTGAGTTGAGAGTCCTACAACGCCGCCATCTTGGCCACCGTAAATTTTATTTGATTCCAAAGAAATAAATTGATGTAATACAGTAAAAGAATGAACACCACAGTGCATGAATGGTAACAAAGAAGTGCAACATTACTCCCAAGTACCACAAGTTCCCTACAGCTAGGCAGTGATGGATAACATTGCTTCAAGCAGTAACACTGAGCTATAAGCAGAAGCAGAAGACTTAATAAGGCACTACGTACTGCAAAACAAACATCCTCAACTCGAGGACAAAAGTATGTTTCCCAAGCGTATCTGGTACATATATTATGGAGGGCCCCTGGCCATATTGTTTGAAAAAAAAAAAATTCCCAGGTAATGCCAGACATTTTTGGGACTGGCCATTAATGGCTGTAATTTAGAATAAAGGGTCAATGTGTTTGTAGCGACAGATAACGACTTGTGATCAGGATTGAAGTGTATACATGTGGTCTTGCCCCCCAGTGTTTAGCAACCACCCTCTTTGCCATCAACAATGCTGGGGTGGTTAGTTACCTATTTGTCTTAGGCACTGATTTCACCCATCCCAGGAGTACCAACCTCAGCTCTAACTGGAGAGTGCTTTTGATCATTTTGGAAATAGTAGCCCCCATCATATTCTAGTAGTGTTTTATACTGAGGCATGCCCATGCTAAATAGCGTATGTCTGCCTCAGTCTCTCCACAGCACTGAAGGTTAGAATAGTCTCTAAGAACATACTACTGTGGGCTCCTGGGGGTGTGGTACATCCTGTGAACATAGCAGAAGTGTAGCAAGCACAGTCTGCTATTTGACAATAGAAAACCAATTTGAGAGCAAAAAAACACCCAGTCTTCATCTGACAGTCCGTGTGGCATCTCAGTGCACGATCTGTCCCTGGAATTAGGTTAGTGTCTTGGTGACACTTCCTGAACTGAGCTATAAAAGATGGCTATCAAGCATTCCAAAATATTGGCAGCTAGCAGTAAATTTAAAGGTTTAAAACTGTGAGGTTTGTGTTGGAAGAAAGGGGTAAGAGTTGTGCTGGCAAATCAGTCTATAATACAGGAAGATATATAATGATGTATGAACATTGCTATTTCTGACCTCGAAGACCTCAATAAAAGAGCGTTCTATGTATAAATTACCCCATTTAGTGATTTGTAGTTTCAGAAGTTGTGAAACTGCTCTATGCTCAGCAGCTAGTAGCTTTTAGTGAGATACCTGGAGAGTAAACTAAAGTTAGTCCTACTAAGAATCTCAATTTATCTCAGACCATGACTGTGCAGTATATTGTGTTAATCTCAGATAGCTGGTGGGACCTACATTTACAGATTATTGTTTCCACTAGGACTAGATCTTCACTATTTTTCCAACTGGTAGATGTGACATATATGGTTGAAGGGGAGACCAAAAGTGAGTTTGCGCACAGACATGAAAGTCTGAAACCAAAGTCCACCCTGTTGATACAGGAGTGTTAAAGTTTCCCATCTGAGACAAGGCTGTTTACCAGCCCATGCTGGTTAGTGTAACAGGGATGTTGACAAAGTGGTATAATAATGTGGGCAATACGACAATCTTCATCAGTGCCATGATCAAATGTGTGATCCTCTGTTGTGCCCCAGCAGAATTCTCAGCTCCCTCCTCAAGTCAGCTTATTATTATTTTTACTATTTTGGCACACATAATCCATTATGCAGGAGGTGGGGGAATGACTCGGAGATTCCAATGGTTACTGCTGCCTAATTTCATGTGGCATGGCCAATTCAGCCAACAGCCCCTTTAACAAAGACCAACAAGCCACCTGTTCGCCATCTTGGGCTGCTCCACAACCCCAGGTGTCAGCGCCACAACCTGACCAGCTCTGCCAAGTCCCACACATCAGGGGTTAGGTTAACACATTTTAATGCTGTTGTCCTCATTTTTTGTATATATTGTATTTATGCACTTGTTTGAGCACTGCGTTGTCTGTAGGTTTATTATATTGAGTTGTACCGTCATTTGTATATATACTGGAGAATATACAACAGCAATAGAAACCTTTAGTTTATTTGTCTTTTTGTATATACTATTGACTACTGGATTGCTCAAATAATACATTTATTGTTTGTCTTTCCAGACTTTTTAGCAGGAGGTTAATCCACGTGTTAGAAAGAGACCCACGATATACTCTGATGATATAGCTGTTGTCCGCACCACTGCATTAGTCACACGTTTACAGAGAAGCTCCTCGACACTGCGGAGCTCAATGAAGCACTCTCCTGCCGTAAATACAGCCTACGGCAGTGTTTATTGTGCTATGCTTGCCAGGCAGTTCCCATTTAATAACCTGCTGGCTGGGCCTGAGGGGGATTCACTCGACGTTGCTATGGTGACCCGGACAACATAGTTTTATACGCACTTCATGAATACATTGTTTCCGCCGCTACTCCGCCCGGTAAACACAAGATGTCAGGCCCGGCCTCTCTGGTAGACACTTCCACATGTGGAACTATATTATCCGGCTGTGTGAGGCTTTGAGAATTGGTAACTAAATGGCAAGCTCCAAATTCAGCCTCATGTGGATCCCGACGACATGCGTGGTTTTCCGGCTCCCTACAACTATTGATGCTGGCGCTTAACACTGAGCTGGCACTTAACAATGAGTTGATTTTGGATTTACAGATCCCTGCAAAAAACAAAAGTTACCTGCGCACTGAGGTTCTACACTATTAGCATAATTCTACGATAACAGCAATAAAAAAGCAATGCTAGTAGACAGGTGTAAGAAAATCCACTGAAAACAATAGAAATTGTTAATCTATTGACTTTGTTTTAAAGCATCCAAACTTCAGCCAGTAAGAGCACAGATCCAGAAGCACGCTTCACCTGCAGAGCCAACATTGCTCAGATTTCGAGCATGAGTGTAATACTCAAAGGATAAGAGGTAAAGTCATGGTGAGCCTGAACAAGGAAGAGGGAGGGTTGCATGTGAATCTATGAAAGACGTTAATACTGAAGAACCACAGTGTACAGGTGAGTAACTTGTTTTCTCTCCAGTATTACATTTTTCACCGATTCACATGCTTGAATCAGAGTAGCTAGCAGTATCCAACGAGTTTCGGATGTGGGTTAGGCAAACCATCCCACCACGATAGCCCTCAAAACCTTACATATGATATACCAATGAAATAATGTTTTCCTTAAGTAACAAAATACATTATAAATGCATAACGGCAACACTTCGAATATAACACTTTAACATCTGCCCAACCCTTAATCACATATGATGAACTAGGCATTGCCATAAAAGATAGAGAGAGGTATAAGAAATATGCAATGTGTGATGTGTTATAAAATACTTAAACTTGCATATCTTAAGAAAAAAGGTGTCATAACACAGCTTCCCACAGCCACATCAGCTTTGTGCCATGAGTCCAGGCAGCGGTGACTCATAGAGGTATGGGTGTTGGCCCAGGTGGCTGCTCTGCAGATGTCTGGGAGTGAAACACTAGCACACAGTGCAGAAGAAGCAGATCATTTTCTTGGGGAATGCGGATCGCCTTTGTTGACAGTGGCCTTCCTGCTTTTTGATGGCAAATTCCAATGGCTGCAGGAACCCAATGTACAAATATTGGCCCTAGAAAGGACTTGCCCTTTTCTGGGTGAGGCATAGGAGACTAATAGTTGGTCAGATTTCTTGAATGATTTATTTCTGTCCAGGTAGAACTTGAGACATCTTTTAATTTCCAGAGAATGAAGAGCCTTTTCCACAGGCAGGATGGATTAAGGTAAAAGGTATGCAAGATGATAGGTTAATTGAGATGAAAGGCAGTTGGCAATTTTGGAATAAACTTATGGTTAGTTCTCAGCATCACTCTATTCTCATGAAACTGAAGATATGGCTCCCGGATTTTCAGGGTCAGAATTTAGCTTGTTCTCCTTCCACAGGTGATAGCCAAGAGAAAGGTTACCTTCCAGGAAATACATTTCCAATCAGTATTGTGAATTGGCTCAAATGGAGGCTTCATTAACTGCAATAAGACTGTACCGAGTTGTCAGGCCACCGGTGGAGTCTTAACCTGCGGAAAGGCCCTGAAAAGTCCTTTCATAACCTCTTTAGTGAGTCTGTTTGATCACAAAGAGAGCTTTTTGCTTTGTCTTCTGATTGTAGAAATAGTCACCAGGTGAACTTTTATAGAAGCATGTGACGAACCTGACTTTGCTAGATGCAGCAAATAAGTAATCTGAAGATATGGGATTTACAGAGTGAGAAGTTCACCAGAGACCAAACTTTTTCCACTTCGGTGTACAATATTTAATTGTGGATTCTGCTGTAGCTTGTCGAAAATCGTTCTGCAATTTTCAGACAGATTTAATGACTTGAACTCTGTGTCAGGGGGATCCAGGCAGTCAAATTTAGGGAATGGGATCTGCGGAGGTAGAACTTTGCCATGTTGAGTGAGAGGAGATCCTCCACAGATGGGAAAATGAGAGGAGTACTGTTTGATAGGTGAAGAAGCTCGTTATACCAGTACAGTCTTGGTCAAGCTGGAGTTATTAGAATAAGATGGCATGGTGCCAGCTTCATTTTCCTGGATCATTTTCCTGATGATCCTGGGAATGAGAGAAAATGGCAGGAAGGCATAAGCAAATATTCCCGTCCATAACAAACAAAGCATTTCCTCGAGATCCTTGTTGAGGATATTGCTGGCAAACAGGCTGCATTTCTTGTTGAGATGGGTAGCAAACAGATCGAAATTGGGTGTTCCCCATTGCTAGAAAACTTTGATTATGTAATGTTGATTCAGCTTCCAATACTGACAACATTGTTTTTCCTAACGGCTTAGGGCATCTGCCCATTCGTTCTGTTCTCCTGGAACATGCTCTACCTTTAAGGTTATGTTGTTGTTGAGAACCCATTCCCAACTCTGTTGTGCTTGGGCTGAGAGAATTTTGATCTTGTGCCTCCTTGCTTGGATAGGTTGTGAGAAAGTAGCCTCTTTCTAGCATGGTTACCCCCATTTTTGGCCTGTTTGTGAGTGTTTGTCAGTGTGTTTTTGCTGTCTCACTGGGATCCTGCTAGCCAGGACCCCAGTGCTCATAGTTAAAACCCTATTTGTCAGTGTGTTTTGCCTGTCTCACTGGGATCCTGCTAGCCAGGACCCCAGTGCTCATAGTTTGTGGCCTATGTGTGTTGTGAGTATGCTTGACTGTGTCACTAAAGTTCTGCTAACCAGAACTCCAGCGCTTATGCTCTCTCTACTTACCAAATGTGTCACTACACTTTAGTGAATCCATATTCCAGTTCTGATTGTCACACTGGACCCCCCTTATAAGTCCCTAGTATATGGTACCTAGGTACCCAGGGCACTGGGGTTCCAGGAGATCCTTATGGGCTGCAGCATTTCTTTTGCCACCCATAAGGAGCTCATACAAACCTTTAATCAGGACTGCCACTGCAGCCTGAGTGAAACAGTGCACACACTATTTCATAGCCATTTTCACTGCACTAAGGTAACTTATAAGTCACCTATATGTCTAACCTTCTTTTACTGAAGGCTAGATGCAAAGTTACTGTGTGTGAGGGCACCCTTGCACTAGCAAAGGTGCCCCCACATTGCCCAGGGCCAATTCCCTGGACTTAGTGAGTGTGGGGATACCATTATAAGCATGCACTACATATATGTCAAGACATATATGTAGCTTCACAATGGTAACTCCGAATATGGCCATGGGAGGTGTCTAAAATCATGTAACTGTCCCAACAATCCAAATCTGGTATTGGGGGGCACTCCCATGCACCATGGACCCTCAGTACTGCCAAACCAGCTCTCTGAGGTTTCCACTGCAGCCCCCGCTGCTGCCACCTCACAGAGATGTTTCTGCCCTCCTGGGGACTGAGCAGCTCAATCCCAGGAAGGAAGAACAATGCATTTCCTTTGGGAGGAGGGTGTTACATCCTGTCCCTTTGGAAACAGGTGTTACACGCTTGGGAGGGGTCACCTCCCAGAGCCTCTGGAAATGCTTTGAAGGGCACAAACGGTGTCCTCCTTGCATACTCCAGTCTACACCGGTTCAGGGACCCCCAGTCCCTGCTCTGGCGTGAAACTGGACAAAGGAAAGGGGAGTGACCACTTCCCTGTCCATCACCATCCCAGGGGTGGTGCCCAGAGCTCCTCCAGAGTGTTCCTGACGTTAGCCATCTTAGATTCCAAGGTGTAGGGACCCTCTGGAGACCTCTGAGTGGCCAGTGCCAGCAGGTGACGTCAGAGACCCCTCCTGATAGGTGCATACCTGGGTTATTTAGGGTCTCTCCTCTGGGTGTTTCCTCAGATTCGGTTTGCAAGATTCCTCCAGGACTCCTCTGCATCCTCTGTTTCAGCTTCTGACCGTTGGATCAACAGCAGACTGCTCCAGAAACTGCTGTAACTGCAACAAAGTATCCAGGAGCTCTCCTCTGACCTGCAACTGCAGCTCCAGCCAGCATTTGCAACAGTTTCCAAGGTGTGCACCCTCTGAGGACTGCCTGTCTTCACCCTGCACCAGAAGAACCAAAGCAATCTCCTGTGAAGTGACGGAGTAACTTCCCTGCTTCTGCAGGCACCCTTCTGCGACGACAACTGGTACTCTGGGACTCCTCTCCTTGTGACGAGAGTGCTCCCTGGAACACAGCTGGTGGACCAAACTGACCCAGGCTGTGCTGCAACACTACCCTTGTGCACCGCATCTTCTGCAGTTCCTTGGGTTTCTGTGCACTTCTTCCAAGAATCCTTCATGCACAGTGTATCCCAGGTCCCCAGCACTCCATCCTGCGACGCACAGCTCCCTGAGTTGTTCTCCAGCGGCATGGGACCATCCAGTGTAGTGCTGCGACGACCGCACTTTGCATCTTCTTTGTCTACTTTTTTACGCAAACCGCGTACTTGCCTAAACCAAGGTTTGTTGGTGGAATCCAGCGACCCAAATAGCCTGCATCCAATAACTTGATGTGGGACATCTCCTGCACCAAGCAGGAACCCGCAGCCATCTTCTTTGGTGCTCTTCTGTACTTTTCTTCTGACTGGAGAATCCACTTTTGCACCTTCTTCTAGGTTGGCTGGGGCTCCTGTCCTTCCTGGACTTCTCTTCGACTTCTGTACTTTGTCTCCTCTCTTCACAGGTCTTCAGGTCCAGGAATCCATTGTTTGTTGCTTGAAGTCTTGTTTGGTTCTTGCAAAATCCTTTATCACGACTTGTAGTGTGTCCTGGGGAAACTTGCTGTACTTTACTCCTGCTTTCCTGGGCTCTGGGGTGGGGTACTTTACATACCTTTGGTGTTTTCCTCCACTCCCAGCGCCCCTCTACACCCTACACTTTCCTAGGAGGGAATTCGACATTTGCATTCCACTATTTTAGTATATGGTTTGTGTTGTCCCTAGGCCCATTGCAATCTATTGTATTTTCTACTGTTTGTACTACTCTATGAGTGTTTACTTACCTGATTTTGGTTACTAGTGTATATATTGTGTATAATACTTACCTCCAGAAGGAGTATTGCCTCTAAGATATTTTTGGCCTTGTGTCACTAAAATAAAGTACCTTTATTTTTAGTAACACTGATCATTGTCTTTTATTGTGTATAACTATAAAGGTATTGCAGGAACTTTGCATGTCTCCTAGTTCAACCTAAGATGCTCTGCTACAGCTAGCTCTAGACAGCCTAAGCTGCTAGAACACTGCCTACATTTCACTAATAAGGGATAACTGGACCTGGTATAAGGAGTAAATAGCTTAGGTATCCACTACAAACCAGGCCAGCCTCCTAAACAGGTAGAACATAGTGTATAGGAATTGCCTAATCTGGGTACGAAAGCCTGAAGACCCCAGAAGACTGTTTTCAACTCCAAAAGATTGACGTGTGAGGCAGCTTCCTGCATGGTCCACTTACCTGTGAACCCATATACACCTTAGTAATCAGGAATGGGCATAGAAAGCAATAGAAAACAGTGAAATAACAGTGGAAGGATAGAGACCCCAGGGGGAGACCAACCAATATACTAAAAAAACGGAATACAAAAGTCAGAAGGTAAGTGGAATCTGTAGAGGGGAACTGGAGGAACGAGGAACCCCAAAAGGTAGGGATCACAGTGCCCCCCCGTGATAAGGAGAGAAGAGGTAAGTACCTGTTTTTTCCCAAATCCACAGAGAAACTTTGGAAAAAGACTGGGCAAGACCCAAGCAAGATTGGAAGAAACAGAAGATGGATTGAGACAGAAGATGACCTGCAAATGAAGGGGGCCAGGGCCAGTTCCAGTTGGAGTGTCCGTTTGGAGCAGGAGCCACTACTCACCCTTCTGGAGATGCAGGACCAGGTCGATGGTGAAGACCAGGAGTCGGCTATGCAGCACAGGCGCAGGTGAAGAGTTCCAGAAGTGATGCAGTCAATGTCCCACGTCGGAGGAAGAGTTGCAGTCCGTCTGTGGTGTGCAAAAACCAACAACAAGCCCTGGCAAAGGCAAAAGTTGCAGAAGAAGAGTTGCAGAGCTCCTGTGTTGCAGGAGGATCCACGTAGAGTGGCAGGAGAGAGGACCCACGCAGCTGGTCATTGTTGCAGTTGGTACCTGCAGATGCAGGGGAGTGACACCCTCACTGCAAGGGAGATTCCTTCTTCCTTCTTGGTGCAGACTGAAGACTTGCGGCCTTCAGAGGATGCACAGCTGGGGAAATGTTGCAGTTGCTAGAAGGAGCCAGAGAAGCAATGTTGCAGAGTGAAGTTGTCGCTGGAGCTGCAGATTGTAGGTTCCTGTAAAGTCCAGTTGCAGTTCCAGTGGCCAGAAGTTGAAGTAAACATTGCAGAGGAGTCCTGCTGGAATCTTGCACGTCGAATCCGAGGACGCAACCAAGAGGGAAACCCTATATAGCCCTAAAATGGGGATTGGTCACCTAGCAGGGTGACCACCTATCAGGAGGGGGCTGTGACGTCATCTGCCTGACCTGGCCACTCAGATGCTCCCAGAGGCCTCTGCCCATCTTGGATTCAAGATGGCAGAATCAAGTGGCCACCTGGAGGAGCTCTCGGGACCACCCCTGGCTGGTGATGGACAGGGGAATGGCAACTCCCCTTTCTATTGTCCAGTTTTGTGCCAGAGCAGGGACCAGGGGTCCCTGGGCTGGAGCAAACCGGTTTATGCAAGAAGGGCAGCAAATGTGCCCTTCAAAGCATACCAGTGGCTTGGGGAGGCTACCCCTCCCAAGCTATGTAACACCTATTTCCAAAGGGAGAGGGTGTTACCTCCCTCTCCCAAAGGAAATCCTTTGTTCTGCCAACAGGAGTGCAGAAACCTGTCTGAAGGATAGCAGCAGCGCAGGCTGCCTGGGAACACCCTGCAAACTGGTAGGAGCAAAGCTGGGGGGTTCTCTAAGGAGCCCCCAGAGTGCATGGGATCATATAACTAATGCTGGCAACAGTACTGGGGTCTGATTCTAACATGTTCGATACCAGACATGCCTAGGTTTGGAGTTACAATTATGTAGCTGGATATAGGTAGCTACCTATGTTCAGTACTCTGCTAAAATGGCTTCCCCGCCCTCACGAAGTCCAGGAAAATACAGCTGGAGTTCATGGGGGCACCTCTGCTCATGTAGCGGTGCCGTCACACACAGGTACTTGCGCCCTGCCCTCTGGGCTAGCAGGGCCTGCCATAGGGGTGACGTGCAGTGACCTGTAGTGAAAGGGTGCATGCACCTTTTCATGCAGGCTAAAATGACATGCCTGCAGACACATGGGCTAACATGGGTGGCATAATACATGCTGCAGCCCATGGGGAAACCTTGGTGCCCCAATGCCCTGGTTACCCAGGTACCATATACTAGGGACTTACATCGTGGCACCAGTATGCCAATTGTGGGGTGTACAAAGTCAGAGACAACCAGATTTAGAGCGAGAGAGCACATTCACTGGGGTCCTGGTTAGCAGGATCCCAGTGAACACACTGACATCAGGCAAAAGTGGGGGTAACCATGCCAAAAAGAGGGTACCTCTGTACAACCACTCCCAGAAAGACTGCATGGTTGAATGAGTAAGCGAGGATTTCTCTTTGTTCAATTGGAGGCCTGGAGAATGGAACAGTCTTAGGCAAGCACGAGTCGAGTGTTTGGCTGAGAGAAAGGTGGGTTCTTTTATAAGCCAATCATCCAGGTAGGGGAATACCTGATCTTCTCGGAAAAGCAGCTACCGAAGCCATGCATTTCGTGAAGACCCTTGGGGAAGAAAAAAGACCAAAGGGATGCACCTTGAATTGATAATGGCACACCCCACCTTTCAGGATTTTCAGTGTTTGAGGTGAAAGGGAATATGAAAATATGCATCCAGCAGACCTAGGGATATCATGAAATCTCCTGCATCCACCAGGTGAAGAATTTCCGGCAAATAAATCATTCGGAAGCACTGCTTGTTGATGGAGCCCATCTGCGTGTGGCCAGTGCCCTGAGCCACAGACCCTGGCTCCTGCACCATCCACCAATATGATGGCTAAATGTTCCACAGAATGAACACAGGACGTTTGACCGCCTGCTACCTCGTTTCCCCCCAGAGGCACCCACTGACCTTTTGCCTGCTGCAACTGCCACCGCACCTTCTCTGCACTTCAAATGCCAGACCCTTCAGCCGCAGAACCGTCCAAAACCCCTCCATGCCACCTCAAGTGCATCCTCCTCAACATCCGCTCTCTGCACAAGCATGCCGTGGAACTTTGGGATCTGATAGACTCCACCCGGCCAGACATTGCCTTCATCACCGAGACATGAGCTAACACAGCATCTGACCCGGATATCGCCCTCCCCAGCGACTACAAACTGCTCCGCATGGACCGACCATTCAGACCAGACTGCGGACTAGCCATCGCCTACAAGACCACCCTCCGCCTATCATCAACACACAGGAACACTCCCTCCCTCATGGAGCGCCTCCACTTCCAAGTTCACATCCCCCTGAAGACCACCATTAACGGCACCCTTATGTACAGACCACCCGTCCAGCCTTCAGCGACTCCATCATCGACTTCATAATCCCCCAGCCACTCGCTTCCACTAACTACATACTCCTCGGAGACCTCAACTTCCACATCGATGACCACAACACCTCATAGCTACTCGAGAGCTTTGACACAATTGGTCTAAAGGATTTGGTCACCTCACCTATGCACATCGGCAGACACACACTCAACCCCATCTTTTCCGCCAGGAGCTAGGTCACCAACGACAACTCAACACCACTACACTGGACTGGCCACTACTGCATCTATTTTCCCCATCACCACACCTATAGCTCACGCCTACACGGCTCCCCCACCTGCAGGAATTGGAACCAGACAGCAGAGGAGCAACTCATAAACACCCTCAGCAACTTGCCACCCCCGACACAACAGATGCCAACACCTCAGCATGCAACCTCTGCCAATGGATCGGCAATTGTGCCAACACCCTAGCTCCAATCTGACCGACCACAGAGAAACACACCATTAAGAAAGCCAGCTGGTTCACCCCCTCACTCCAGGTATCGAAGTGCACCTGCAGGAAACTGGAGATAAAATGAAGGAACAGCAAATCCCCAGATGACCTTGCAGGCTTCAAATCCTCCACAAGATCCCACTGTGGCCTCATCAGATCCACCAGAACCCCTCCCCCCCAGGACTGCATCAACACGACCACTCACAACACAAAATACATTTTCGCCGTCATCAAGGAATTCATCAAACCACAAGCTGAGTCCACTAACATCCCTCCATCCCACAAACTCTGCGACAGACTAGCCACCTTCTTTCATTGGAAAATCAAGGATATTTATGACAGCTTTGGACCCCAAGACTCTCCGAACTCACCAACAACGCCCCAACCCGGATCTACTGAACCCCAACTGTTCCTGCAAGCCTGGTCCCCCTCACAATAGATGAGACTCACTATCATGCGTAGCATCCACTCTAGAGCCCCCACCAACCCTTGCCCTGCAACAACATCTTAAGCAAGGCCAATGCCTCGATTGCATCTCACCCCCGCAAAACCGTCAACTGCTCCATAGAGTCGACCACCTTCCCTGAGGATTGGAAGCATGCCGAGATCCACCCGCTCTTGAAGAAACCCACAGCCAACCCAACGAATCTCAAGAATTCCTGCCCCATCTTGCTGCTGCATTTCCCAGCCAAGAACGCCAAAAAAGCAATCAACGCTCAGCTCCGTCAACACATCAAGGACAACATCATCCTGGACATCTCCCAATCAGGATTCAGAACTAATCACAGCACCGAGAGTGCCCTGCTCGCCACCACAAATGACATCCGCTCTCTCCTAGACTGTGGCCAAACAGCAGCCCTCCTCGTACTAGACCTATCGGCCGCCTTTGATACAGTGTACCACCGCATCCTATGCGCCAGACTCCACACAGCAGGAATATGTGACAAGGCCCTTCGGTGGATACACTCTTTCCTGAAAGGCAGAATGCAGATAGTCAGACTCCAGCTACACCTGTCAGAACCCCAAGGAGTCCCACACTGTTCAACATCTAGATGGCCCAGCTTGCCCCAATCGTCAGAAACTATGGACTGAACATCTTCTCCTATGCTGATGACACCCAACTGATCATCTCCCTGACTGAAAACCCAACAACAGCCAAGAAGAACTTCCAAGCTGGGATGGAAGCAGTCGCCGCCTGGATGAAGGAGCTAAACTCCAACAAGACAGAGATCCTCATCCTGGCACCCTACTCCTCAGCCTAGAACGGCTCCTGGTGGCCCTCAACACTTGGCAGCCCACCCTCCCCCACAGACCACAAATGCAACCTTAGCGTCATCCTCTACTCATCGCTCATCATGACAAGACAGGTCAAATCCAACACCTTCACCTGTTTCCATACCCTCAGACTCCTACAGACGATCTTCAGATGGATCCCAAGTGACTGCCACAAATACCGTGGCACACCCCCTGATCACAAGTAGAATTTACTACGGCAATGCCCTGCATGCTGGAACCACTGAGAAGAACCTGAGCAAGCTACAACAACCAAATCCAGAACACCTCTGCCAGACTCATCTTGAACATCCCCCGCCGAGAACACATCACAGGACACCAGAGAGATCTCCACTGGCTCCACCTGGAGAAGAGGATCAACTTCAAGCACCTCACACACACCTACAGGGCCCTCCACAACCTTGGACCCAGCTACCTCAACCACCACATCACCTTTTACTCCCCTGCCAGACCTCTCCACTCCTCCCAGCAGTCGCTCGCCACTGTACTCTGCATGAAGAAGTCCTCGGCTGGAGGGATATCGTTCACCTACCTTGCAACAAAATGTTAGAACACCTTACCTCTCCACCTCAGACAGTCACCATCGCTACCTTAATTCAGGAAGACCCTCAAGACCTAGCTGTTCCACTGAACCTTGAGGACATACCCCACAGTGCCTTGAGAACTTACAGGTGAGTAGTGAGCTCTAAAAATATTGACTAATTGATTGATGAACATGTTCAGAAGCCTTAAATCGATCCAATGGCCCCACTTGCCTGATTTCTTCCTGAGAAGGAAAAAATTGGAATAGAGGCCTATGTTGCGCTGATCTGTTGGTACAACTTCTATTGCATCCTGGGAGAGAAGTACAATGATTTCTTGCTTCAACGCAGCTGGATGTCAGTGAGATGTTTTGCGTGGTGGGTAATTTGGAGACTTTTCAAGAAATTCCAGGGTGAGGCCAAGCTGATTTATATACAACACTTACTTCATGGAAGAGATGTTCTTACAATGACTGAAGTATTTGTGAAGAAAACAGCCAAATTTGAGGTTTGAAATGGAGGTGGCCGGTGCCATTGACATATCATTATATTTTAGAGGTACCTTGAGATTGCCCTCCTGCCGGTGGGCATCTTCGAGCTGGTTGTCTGAAAGGTGGAACCTGTAGCAGTTCTGTAATTTGTCTGTGAGGGATATATTGAATGAAACCCCTGCTAAGCATAAGGCTGGTATCTGACCTGTTGGTATACAGGTTGTGGTGTGAACTGACCTATGCTCCTTCCTCCTCAAAAGGAAGAAAAATGTCTTTGTTGAAAAGAACCCTAAGTGCGGGTGGCATCATAATTTGATTTAATAGGACGAACAGCCTCGTCTACCTGCTTGCTAAAAACATTTTTGCCATCAAATGGCATATCCATGATCTTTGACTGTACTTTGGGGTGGAATGATGTAGCTTTTAGCCAACCCTGGCACCTCAATACTGGTGCCACAGCCGTTTGACATAAAGAAGAAGAAGAGATATCCATTGCTGCATCAATGATCTCTAAAGAGGCCTTCTCACCTTCAACCATTATCCCTCATGCCGCTTTTTGTTTGTCCTCAGGGAGGTAGTCGATGAATGGCGACAGATTGGACCACATCTGTTTGTCATATCTCCCTAGAATCAGTAAGGCATTAGTGGCACTAATCAGAGTCGCCGAGGTGAAAAACCATTTCCTGATGTTGTAAAATCTACGGTGTATCTTATCTGGTGGAGCTGAAAATGGAAAAGATGGACTTCTAGTCCTTCTCTGTGCTGCATGCATTATGACAAAATTAGTTCTGGGATAACCAATAAGTCACGATGGAACACTCTCTAGTGCTCTGTATTTCTTATCAAGTCTTGGCACCACTGCGCTTATACATGCTGGGAGTTTTCATTAACTTGAGTCTCTCCTGCAAAATATAGCCCACGACTGGTATGGAATTCACAGAACGACAAGCCACATTCTTAAAATCATACAAAAAACATTCTGTATGCTTAGTTGGAAGCAGTAGGTTGAAACGCGTAGATGCGCACTCTAGCAGGTCGTGAAAGCCACTCATATCTGTGGGTGGAGAGGCAGCGGGAAGTGGAGTCGATGAAACAGGCAGGATCATTGATCGCTGCATCAAACTGAATTTCACCCTCTTATGGATGATGTTTCTTGTCACTTTCTTCTAGACTATTCCTTATTGACTTAGGTGGAAGAGTAGGTCTGTCTTGGTTAAAGGATATTGTAGGACTTTTCTGAGGAAACACAGAATCAAGTTTATCCGTATGACTCGGAGTTTGCAGAGCTGACGGCTGAGCGTCCGGAAATCTTTTGTAATAGTCATTGATTATTAATCTTAGGTCTGTAACCAGAGACAGGGGAACTGTAGTAGAGGATTCCTGTAAATGAAGCTCCTCCTTTTTCTCTTTGTATGGATACCGTTCCTCAAAGGTACTGTACCTGCGGGCCACCTCTCTGATCCTATCCTGGAGAAAGTATTCGCCTTGAAGGTAAGTGGTCTGACCCTGGTTGACCTCCTCATTGTCTGTGTCCTGGCACTTCACAATTAGTTGTAAAGGACTGTGCACAGAGCCAAATAGACCTTCACCCCCAGAAACCTGGAGGTCTAAGAGTTGTGCAGGAGGCAGTGGTGACATTTTTTAAATATCCGCCTAGAGAAAGACTGTAATCGCTTTTGTAGAGATGTGGATGGTCTCTTTTGTCTTCATCGACAGGACTGTCGACGGCAATGTTGTCTTAATCTGTGAGATATTGGGCGACAAAGATAGAGATATGACCAGTGCTATACGGGCTGCCGTTGGCGGCCTCGAGGACGATGATGTTGTCGTTGATGTGCGTACCTTTGACGAAGAGGAGGATGTGGTCATTCATGCTGTTGATGCCGTAGTTGTCACTCGCGTTGATGCCGTTCGCATCGTCGGCGTTCTCAACGATGAAGCTGACGTCAAAGAAGTGGCTGCCATCAAAGGATCCATAGACGGGCGATTTTTTTTTAGGGTCACTGGCTCTTTGAAGGGTGTCACAGGGACTGAAGGAGAAGCATGTTGAGATTTTGTGAGAGAGGGAGATGGTTTATGATGTTCCTTGTCACTGGACCTCCCAGTACTTGGTTCCCTGTAATGTGATTTCACCCTCTGTGGTGGATGAGGCAGAGTCCTCATTTTTGCACCTTTTAGATGAAGACTGTCCTTTTTCTTCGCTGTCAGAGTCTGACTGAGCCTTCTTTTTTTCTCTGGAGCCAGAAAAGTAATCTGGACTCCCTGTTTTTTAAAGTCTTCGCAGAAAAAGTACAACAGTACTTACATTCTTTTGTCTTCTGCTGTGGGTACAGGCAATATAAGCTTTCCTTGTAGGGATGATATAAATAGAGCCTGGATTTCACACAGGATTTGCAGGGCCTAAAAAGCCTTTTTCTGGACACTTCAGGCATAGCCAAAATTTAGAGAAGTAATCTCTCGCAGTGCTCCTCAGAAGGAGCTGGAGGTTGAAAAGTCACCAGAAGGCTGACAGGTTAGAAGGCCAAAGTTGATTGAGCAGAACTCAGGGAGACTCTCTAACCCACGATGTGCAGTAAGAAATCTGAGATATGGTGGCACTGCAGGGGAAGAGTGCTTCTGGGTCTCTGTTCTGATTGGCTGAAGTTTGGATGCTTTCGTTATATTTCAATTTTTAATTTTTGCCTAGAATCCATTTTGGCTTGCCTAGCCCTGTGATACTCAATGACAAGAAGGCCTGTTGTTAAATTTCATGACCTGGATGAACCATGATTATTGTTTTTTTTTTCTCTTCTATGCTCGGAACATGTTCTGATGCAAGACTTACCATGAAATAGCACTGGAGATGTACTACTGCATGCTAAGATAGCTTAAGCAACTTGTATTAAGAAATGTATTTTCCTGTGCACGTACTGCTCACTATAGTAGAAAGTCCCCAATGAAAGGCCATAAAGGGTTTGTAAAATAGACTATGCAATGATAAAACACAGTAAAAGTCAGATGTAAAAGCAAGAGTTGATATAAGGTATAACAAGACTGTGGATTAAAGAATATGTTAATTAGTTCAGTGTTGTATTATTATGGACAGTAGTGTTGTTGGAAATAAATAAATTGTGATGTGTCACACATAAGAAATGAAATGTTACACATAAACACACTGAAAATATGGAAATATTATATATAAGGAAAATGAAAACTCAGCAGTTATGCCTGACGGCCAGAAGCAGTTTAGAGGCACAGGCTTGTCACCGATTGGCTTGATGTTCTGGCTAGTGTGAAACCCTGGGTACACGAATGAAGGACATACATCTCTATACGTACCTGCCCCTCTAGGACGTGGCCGGCCATTTAGACAACAGGCTCTCTAGTTACCATTACAAAAAGATAGATGTTTTTATTGTTCTGGTCTTTCATGCTCTCGCAGTTAGTCTTCGCACACCTCAGTAAGGTTGTAGGTGCTTAGGCCCTTATGCAGTGAAAGGATGACATGGGCACATTGGTACTGTGCATGTAACTAGCCCTGAGCGCTCAGTCTCCTTTTATTAGCAGGCTCATGTCACTTGTCATTTTGTGGAGGATGGATGTGGGTGAGTGTAAAAGCCAGCCCCCAGGGAGTGGCTGGATAACAGCTAGGAACAAGAGAACACGTATGTGCCGGGCATGACACTACATCCCTCCCAAACTTTAATGAAAACAAAACAAGTCCAACCTGAAAGAATAAATACACAAAAACTAGACACCACTGAGTCTCTCTGTTGTTTAAGGCAGCCCGCAGAACGGCACAGGATTAAGTGGACAGGTGCATCTGGGAGCACCCGTACAACACTGCTCCATGGTTTAACCAGATGACTCTGGGCATGAACATGGTGTAGATGGAGTCTGGATCCTTCAACAGCATGTTGGTTGGGTTAAAGTCTACCTTTGCAGTGTTGGGTCAGTCCTGGCTGCTTTCACAGTTATGTGGTTGGTGTCAACAGTTCAAACTGGGGTGCATCAAGCGCATCAGTGGAGCCTGCTGTAGAGACTTCTCTTGGGGTGTCTTGGCTCCATGAAGGACAACCATGTAGGGACTGGGACGACATCAACAATGTTCAGACGTCTTCCACTGCGGTCCCAGTGCCTCCCAGCACCTGTAGGTAGAGCAGCTTCAGAATCGCCTCTCGTGCTAGGATTTCCTCATGCAGGAATTCCCTTGAGGCCCTTTTTGCTGAGTTGCCACAAGACTGCGTGGGCTGTGCAAAGCCGCGTGTGGGCCACATGAGGGGGGTCATCGTAGGACCACCAGCAGGGCCATGGCCGAGTGGCTTGTGCAACCAAAAGGGTAGATGACTCACGGTCTGGTATGCTCTTGACAGCAGGACTCAGGTTTATGTGGGGCTAGCAGATATTCAGTCTCTAGATGATTGGTCCTTCACAGTGCCAGGAATGCCTCCTTGGCCTCTTGGTGGTTCACACGTGTAAAACTTCACCCTGGTAGTGAAACGCTGGTTACAATGATGCACATTTGAATGATGGTGTTGTTGCCATTTGAAAACCTGTACAACAGGTGGTGATGACTTGCATGGAGTGAAGGTGAATGGAGGGACTTTGCAGCCATGTAACTAGTTGCATTGTCAGTGCGATTCTTCTCCTTCGACATGAGGTTACTAGCAGGGATGCCATTTTGCATCAAGCAGCCGGTGATGGTGACTGGATGGTAGAACTGTGAAGCGAGCGTGGGGCAGATACAAGGTTTATGCATTCAGATGGCTTATTTTCAGTTCTCCCGTTAGGTTGCCACCAGTGACTTTGCTGCGCCTCGTTGGCTGACTTGTGTTGGTAGGTGCACTCTCAGGTAGTTGTATCAGTCCTCGGTCTTGTCATCCTTACTCATTTCTCCTGCGCAACTGTTGTCATCAGTTTCCTCAGTGTGACAGGTCTGTCACACACCTTTCTTTCTTCTCCTTTTCAATTCTCCTTTGCGTTGTGGGGAAGTGACATGCTCTCTTCTTCTGGCCACGTTTGGTCCCACACACAGCACTCTGCATCATAATAGGACAGCATGCTGGGCCTGGTCACTGTTGTTGCTGGCTCCTGGCATTATGCGTTGGTGGCAAGAGACCACTAGCGGGCGTGCAGCACTCTTTCAGTCAGTCTCTGCTTTCCTTCTTAGCCACAGTCTCCATTATAACATGGGAGACGGGGAGCGATTCAGTTTGTGTGGGGGAACGCAGTTGCACTTCAGGTTTGTTTTATTATTGTACTGGCACTCTTCCCGTGTCAGCCGTTCTGGGCGAAGGCATTGAGCCTCAAGCCTTCCGCCCGGACCATTGGTCCCTGTTGATTTTGCCACCGCAGGCAGTATGTATAGGAGCCCTGGGGCTTCTCTCTCAGTCTCTGCTGCTTAGGTTGAGGTCGCCGGGCACTGCAGCCTCTTATTGAGCCCGGGAGCAGGACGGCTTGTGCATAGCATGAGCATTTGTTCAGATGAGGGCTGTCGCTTCACAAACCACATACTCTATCCTGGTGCAGTGCAGTAATTAACCACAAGATGACAATGCTGCCACCTTTCTGATGCTGTGGGCCTGAGCTCTTCTCACCTGTAGGTGGGGTTAAGTATTTCTCAGCTGGCAGCTGATGCCCACAGGGACTGCTCTTGCTGATATCTGGGTACGTGCCGTCTCTTCACTCACGCGGGTACTGAAGGTGCATGGGGCTTCACTCGCTGTCGGTGCAGCATGCCTCGACCACTGAGGGTGCCTTAGCTAGCTATTGTATTCCACCCCCTCTCGCAAGTCTCTCTGCCACAGGGCTTCACCTCTGTGCTACCCACAGTGCTTACCTCACTCCTGGTGAATGGGCAGGCGCTGCTCCTGATCTGCCACACCTTGCTGCAGTCGCGGCCGTGGGACATGAGGCCCCTCATCACTTTTATTTTAAGCTTTCAGTTGTGGTTTTGACCTACAGGGGTTGCAGAAGCACGCTGGGTCATTGAGAGGGTGCTCCTCCCTCTTCCTTGCGCCAGGACAGATGCTGGTAAGCACCACAACATGTAGGGGCATGCGTGTTTTGAGGAATGGCGTATTGTGCCCCCAGATACCTTGATGTGCTAGGATGTTTCTGATGTCAGCACTGCCTTCTCCATTTCCGCGCCGGCAGACTCACACAGTCTCTCAGCAGGCCGATGCCAGGAGGCGCGGTGAGGTGCTAGAGTGTCACAGTTTCCTCCCTCTCATGTGGGGAAATGACTCACCCTCTTCTTGAGGCGAAGTGCAGGCAATCGCTGGTGCGCCCAAGGATAGTTATCCTCCTGCCTTACAGTAGTTAAGGCGCTAGCCGGCACAGCAGGTGGGGTCAGACAGGCTCACGTCACTTTTGATGCCTGTAGTGTAAAAGCCATCCCTCAGGAAGTCATATGTGTCCGGGAGGACACAACAACCTCAATGGGTTGCAGAAAAAGTATCAGGAGCTGACTGCAGCATGCTGGTTAACAGTTACTGCACTCCACTGGGTGGGACTATAGCTAAATCTGCATGGCACCACCTGGTAACAGTGAAGAGCTGTTGCTTGATTGAAATTTTCTGCTATTGCGAGAGCCAAACTGGCAAGACAAAAAAAAATGCCAACAACAAGAGTTACCAGAAAATTAAAGAACTACTGATAACACTACTTATATGTCCAAGGAAGCAGTTGTGAATGTGCCGCCATACCTGTGCTTCCTACAGCCTTGTGACCTGCTACAGCCCATCTCGCATATGCCCCGCTGCCATAGACACCATTAATGTCAAGCTGGGACACACATATAGATGGCAACTACCCACTCTTTTGACAGGGTGGACGTCGTCTCCACTACCAAGACGTTGGGCCACCCAGAAATATGCTGAACTCGTTCCGGTATTATTTTCAGACACAAGGAAATGTTCAGCTTCACCTGCATGTTGTCTGCATACATTCCAAGCAGCAACTTTGTTATTTTAAATTCAAGCTGAGCCAAAAACAAAAATAAAAGGTGAAGTTCAGGGGCCGTTAGGCCTCCTTTTGCTGGAGTATCCTGGCGGGGAGCTATCTGGTACCTCACACCTAGATGGAAATGCAATGGGGTGGAATAAATGCACACAACTTGTTATAACTTCACAGATAATTAAGAGAGGCATGCTTTTCACTATGTTCAGTTCCTGTAGATGAGACATGCGCATCCACTGCAAGAATGTCAAATGTGTTGGTCTGTCCCAGTATTCACACAAATAACAATTTAAATACCACTATTTTGTTTTATTTATTTTATAGTTTGAGTCATCTCACTCTAGGAGGTCAAAGCACCTTACATGTACACATCATACACTGACAAAATAACGTGTGTGTAAATCAATGTACAGTAAAACGTGTGTGTAAATCAATATGTGTTGCATAAGACAATGAGGGTTACAAGGTATAAGACTCACATGTCCTTCATAGCTCTTTGTGTTATATTAAAAGGATTACAATTCATAATCTAAATTAACAAAAGGCTCTCTGTGTTAAAAGCAGAAACACACTTTTATCCACCTACTGTAGGAGGCTGGCCTGTCTTATAGTGGGTACCTTCTGGTACTTACACCCTGTGCCAGGTCCAGTTACCCTTATTAGTAGAATAGGGGTGTGTCTAGCAGCTTAGGCTGATAGAAGGTAGCTATGGCAAAGCAGCTTAGGCTGAACTAGGAGACATGCAAAGCTCCTACTATACCACTTATATCATATAGCACAATATCATAAGAAAACACCATACTCAGAGTTACTAAAAATAAAGGTACTTTATTTTTATGACAATACGTCAAAAGTATCTCAGTGAGTACCCTCAGAAAGAAGGTAAGTAATATACACAAGTCATATGTACACAAACCCAAAACAGGTAAGTAATAGTAAAAAAAAAAGTAATGCAAACAGTGTAGAATTACAATAGGATGCAATACGTGAACATAGGTCTAGGGGCAACACAAACCATATACTCCAAAAGTAGAATGCGAATCACGAATGGACCCCAGACCTATGGGAGCTTGTACAGGGTCGCTGGGACTGTAAGAAAGCAGTCAGGGTGTCCAAGATACCCCACCCCAAGACCCTGAAAAGTAGGAGTAAAATACACCTACTACCCCAATAGGACACAATAGTCGTGACAGGGGGATTCTGCAAGAACCACAAACACCAGCAAAGCACTGAAGACGGATTCCTGGACCTGAGGACCTGCAAAGCAAGGGGACCAAGTCCAAGAGTTGCGATAGTGTCCAGGGGGGCAGGAGCCCAGGAAAGCCTGGATGAAGGTGCAAGAAGGCTGCCTCCGGATGGAAGAAACCTAGGGTTCTGCAACAACGAAGAGAGCTAGGAACTTCTCCTTTGGATGGAAGATGTCCCACGGCGTGCTGAAGGTTGCAGAAGTGTTTCCACGCAGAAGTACCGCAAACAAGCCTTGCTAGCTGCAATGGTCGCGGTAGAGGTTTTTGGGTGCTGCTGGGGACCAGGAAGGACCAGAATGTCACCCCTTGGAGGAGGTGACAGAGGGGGCGCTCAGCAACTCAGAGAGCCCCCACAGAAGCAGGTAGCACCCGCAGAAGTACCGGAGCAGGTACTTTGAAGATTTGTGAACCGGAGCTGGCTCAGAGTCACAAAGGAGGGTCCCACGACGTCGGAGTCCAACTCAGAGGGTTGAGCACTGCAGGACAGAGTGCTGGGGACCCAGGCTAGGCTGTGCACAAAGGAATCCTTTCAGAAGTGCACAGAAGCCGGAGCAGCTGCAAATCATGCAGTACACAGGTTTGCAGTCTAGCGTGGGGAGGAAAGGACTTACCTCCACCAAACTTGGACTGAAGGATCACTGGACTGTGGGAGTCACTTGGATAGAGTTCCTGTGTTCCAGGGACCACGCTCGTCAGGATGAGAGGGGACCCAGAAGACTGGTGATGCAGTCTTTTGGGGCCTGCGTTGGCAGGGGGAAGATTCCGTCAAGCCACAGGAGATTTCTTCTTGGCTTCCAGTGCAGGGTGAAGGCAGACAGCCCCCAGAGCACGCACCACCAGGAAACAGTTGAGAATGCCAGCAGGATGTGGCGCTACAATGTTGCTGGTAGTCGTCTTGCTACTTTGTTGCGGTTTTGCAGGCGTCCAGGAGCAGTCAGCAGTCGATCCTTGGCAGAAGTCGAAGAGGGAAGTGCAGATGAACTCTGGTGAGCTATTGCATTCGTTATCTGAAGAATACCCCAGAGGAGAGACCCTAAAAAGCCAGAAAAGGAGGTTTGGCTACCAAGAAAGGAGGATTGGCTACCAAGAAAGGTAAGAGGGGGTCTCTGACGTCACCTGCTGGCACTGGCCACTCAGTGTGCCCCAACACCTCTGTTTCCAAGATGGCAGAGGTCTGGGACACAATGTCGGAGCTCTGGGCACCTCCCCTGGGAGGTTCTGGTCAGGGAAGTGGTCACTCCCCTTTCCTTTGTCCAGTTTTGCGCCAGAGTAGGGCTGAGGGATCCCTGAACCGGTGTAGACTGGCTTATGCAGAGATGGGCACCATCTCAGCATCACACCTATTTCAAAGGGAGAGGGTGTAACACCCTCTCTCGGAGGAAATCCTTTGTTCTGCCTTCCCGGGCCGGGGCTGCCCAGACCCCAGGAGGGCAGAATCCTGTCTGAGGGGTTGGCAGCAGCTGCAGTGGAAACCCCGGAAAGGCAGTTTGGCAGTACCCAGGTTCTGTGCTAAAGACCCGGGGGATTATGGAATTGTCCCACAAATACCAGAATGGTATTGGGGTGACAATTCCATGATCTTAGACATGTTACATGGCCATGTTCGGAGTTACCATTGTGACGCTATACATAGGTAGTAAACTCTGTACACGCGTGTAATGGTGTGCCTGCACTCACAAAGTCCGGGGAATTTGCCCTGAACAATGTGGGGGCACCTTGGCTAGTGCCAGGGTGCCCACACACTAAGTAACTTGGCACCCAACCTTCACCAAGTGAGGGTTAGACATATAGGTGACTTGTGAGTTACTTAAGTGCAGTGAAAAATGGCTGTGAAATAACGTGGACGTTATTTCACTCAGGCTGCAGTGGCAGGCCTGTGTAAGAATTGCCTGAGCTCCCTATGGGTGGCAAAAGAAATGCTGCAGCCCATAGGGATCTCCTGGAACCCCAATACCCTGGGTACCTAAGTACCATATACAAGGGAATTATATGGGTGTACCAGTGTGCCAATGAGAATTGGTAAATTTTGTCACTAGCCTGCAGTGACACATTTAGAAAGCAGAGAGAGCATAAACACTGAGGTTCTGGTTAGCAGAGCCTCAGTGATACAGTTAGGCACCACGCAGGGAACACATACAGAGCACATACTATGAGCACTGGGGTCCTGCCTAGCATACATACAGTGAAAAATGGGGGTAACATGCCAGGCAAGATGGTACTTTCCAACACCTACAAACAAATAAAAATATGTAATATTCATGTCAACATGATGTGCTTTGCAGGAGACATATTGACCATCTATGCTACTTTGATTCAAAACTGCAAGGGCACTAACCTCCAGAGTTACCATTATTATTCCCTGCGAATGACTGGGCACACAAACATCTATGCAGATGTCTTAACCCAATAAGATATTTTAAAATGCAGAATTTGCAGTCAGTTAAGCAGAACAGATTTACTGCCACGTTTTGCCTTTCTTCCAATTTCTTTGTGGCATAGTTTAAAAAATGTATGCATAAGTTGAGGCCCAGATTTTGCGTCAGTGTTGTGTCACTTGTTTGGCACAACTCAGACGCAAAATGTAATTTGTTAAATATTGTATCATGCTCAAATCTACTCATGATAGGCCTGCTAAACATTTGTGGAGGTCTTAAAATCTAACTTCACTTCTTGTAATAATTATTTTTGTGGTCTTGGGTTGGGATGCCACGACCTGTGATGCCACTTGCAATGTCACGCTCTGTGATGACACGTGCCATGATGTCATCTGCATACTGCCTAACTGGGTTGGTACCTCCACTTCTTGCGCTAGAGGAAGCGAACCACAGTGCTCCAACATATTTCACCCCATGCCATTTCCACATATCATAGGCTCACACATTTAACCCACCCAACTCATTCAGGTTAATTCTAGGTAAACAAGCAAAAAAACTTGACAGGATCGCACCATTTAGCGGCATCAGCTCAAAATTGTGGTTTCTCTCCTTTAGCTACCAAGGCCATATTTGCCTTTACTAAGGTTTGTTGTTGACTGAAAATGTATATACTTTCATCACAAATCTCTACAAATATCTGCAACATAATAATCACTTTGTTTTTATATAGAGACTTGAGGGAATTTTTATATACTCACACTGGAAAGACTTTTTGCCTCTGGTGTACCAGTGATGTTTATGTAATTTTCAACAAAGTTGCGTGTGGCAGAAAAGACTCGAAGCACTTTTTCATCTGCTCCAGATACAAATTGAAATCTACCAATCATTGCCAGGCACTGCATATCATAGCCGTGGATTTGAGGCCTTGCTATTTCATGCCACGTCACCTAAACAACAAAGAAAAACAATGAAGACCAATGAACGACTATTAATGAAACAAAACGAAAATGGGTAAATATCTTGAAATGCACAGCACTAAAGAAAAATGCCTCATAATATTGTTTTACATATTTTGAGCTAAAAGGTATATGCTGTCTTCTCATCTTTGCTAAGCAATAACTGTTTCTTTGAGAAATACAGCAAACTTGAACGAAGAAGTAAAATTAAAGTGGTATATCAATATTTTGACTACCATAATTTCGGATTACCTCTATTTTTAATCTTTTATTTTGGACCACAAAATATTGGCCTAGTAAGTAAATCTAAAATTAATTCAGTTTTGGAATATTTTATTTTTTCTTCATCTTTTAAGTTCTATTTAAATACATTTTTGGTGCATTTTTTGAAGATTTATTGGTGCAAGCATTTCTAAATATATATTACTGTTATATATTCACTGAAAAAACCCAAAGGTTATAGGGGTACTATAGTTAGGTTCAGATTTTACACACACAGAACCACAGAAATTCAGCAGTTATAGTTACCTGAGCTAACTATAACTTACATCCCCTGCAATGCACTGCTTATGACCTTACATTAAAACATCACTCATTACATGGTCAGTAACATCACTGATGCCATCACTCATGACATCTCTAATGACATCACTGATGACATCATCCAGTGAGTGTGTTTCGTAAACATTTCTGACACTGAAAGCTATATAGTGGACAACTGCATAAGTTAAATTACTGCTCTTTCAGTACTACTGAGTGTTAGTATTTCTAACATATATCATTTGAACTATAATCCCATTTTTAAAGGGGTGTATTATTTATGAGTGAACTAGCCTCTACACTGGCACATCTTCTGCTGATGTATGTGTACGAGAGTGCTTTGTGCCAGTCAAATCTGTTCACTGGGACTTCACTCCACAGTGATGGCTGAGTATAGTTGTCTTTTACAACATACTGGCCACTTTGCTTAGAATTCTCTCCTTTGTGATGAATGTGTGTACTAGTAGTTTACAATAAATTAATCTGCTCACTAAAGCCTCTTTCTCAGGTGATGGCTCAATGTAGTAGTGGATTGCAAAAGAATGACCTCTCTGCTGACACCTTTCTCCAGGACGAAGAATAATTTTACAAGTGTTTTTTGTGAAAATGTGGCCTGTCCGCTAAGACTGCTCTACTGAATTTGTGTTGTAGTGGTTTGTGTAAAACTAACCTCTGCAGTAAGACCTCTTTCCAGGTTGACAAATGATGTTGTTGTGGTTTGCAATAGACTAATTGGTACGGTTAGAAGACTTACTTCGGTCATCAGTCTTTAGAGTAGTGGTTTAGAAGAGACAGGACTATTCGCTGAGAACTCTCTCCTGGGTGATAAGTGAGTGCAGTAGGTTATACGGTTACAGTGAGCTCTCTGCTGTACCTCTCTCACCTGTCTCCTTTTCGTATTTAAACATTTTTATTTTATTAAGTATATTCAAGTTTACTGTGCTGGATGATGTTATCAGTGATGTCATGAGTGATTAAGATGTTAATTCATACGCAGTGCACTGCAGGGATCTAAGTTATAGTTAGATAAGGTAATTATACCTTCTGCATTTCTATGGTTTTGTGTGTGTAAAATCTGAACCCAACTATAACGTTCCTGTAAACTTTACTTTTTTCAGTGAATTTCAAGAGTTTTTAAATGCTATTTCCAAACTATATTGTGCATGTGACCTTTGTTTTTTTTAGTGAATTTCATATATTTTTTAAAAATAAATTGTACTACTATTTGACCCATAAGTTCAATTTACTAATATACATGTTCACAAGTTTAGAAACACATTTTAGTCACACTTTCATTCTCATTATATATTTTAAAACTAAAAGTTTTAAAATTAAGGAAATGTAACTTATGTAGTCTTTCTATAAATGCAATGCACTGTCCCCAACCAAAAGCACACATTCAATACTAAAATAAGAACACATTTAATAAAAACATACTCAATTGCAATTTCTATAAGTGTATCACTGCCCTTGTGTGGGTGTCTAAGTGGCAGTATGTGGAGGTGGCTGTGTGAATAGGTGTGTAAGGAGGTGCTGTGTGAGTATTTTTGTGGGTCTCTGAGTGGGGGTATGAGTGGCTGTATGGGTGTGTGAGTGTTTCAGTGGCTGTGTGGGTGACAGTGGGTGTGTGAGTGGTTTTGTGGATTTGTGACTGAGTGTCTCAGTGGCTGTATGGGTGTGTGAGTGGTTGTGCAGGTGTGTGAGTGGGTGTGTGAGTGGTTTTGTGGGTCTCTCAGTGGATGTGTGACTAGATGTGTGGATGTATGAGTGGTTGTGTGAGTCTGTGAATGGGTGCTTGAGTGGGTTTGTGGGTCTGAGTGGCTGTAGGGATGTGTGAGTGGTTGTGTGAATCTAAATCGGTGTGTTAGTGGTTGTGTGGGTGTGCGAGTGGTTGTGAGTATGTGAATGGGTGTAAGAATGGGTGAGTGAGTGGCGGTATGGGTGTAAGTGGTGGTCTGGGTGTGTAAGTGGGTGTGTGAGTGTGTAGGTCTGTGAGTGGGTGTACATGTTTTTTTTCATTGGGGTTTGGATCACCGCAGAGCACATGCAAATGCCGCAGTTGATCCACAGATCCTTGCGTGCTCCAAAAAATAATTCTTGGACAATTTCTTGCCCATGAGGGGGTCCCTCATAGACCCTCCCCCAATCAGTCCCGTAGGTGTGAGAGGGAGTCTCTGGGTGTGAGAGTAGGTGTAAGAGGGTATCTCAGTTTGACAATGGATGTGAGAGTGTCTCTCTGAGTGGGTGTTTAAGTGATTGTATGTATGAGAGTCTGAGTGGGTCTGTGAGTGGGTACATGAGTGCCTGAGTGGGTCTATGAGTGGGTGAGTCTGAGTGGGTGTGTGAGTGGCTGCTTGAGTGTCTGAGTGGGTCTGTGAGTGGATGCGTGAGTCTCTGAGTGGATCTGTGAGTGGCTGTGTGAATCTTTGAACAGGTCTATGAGTTAGTGTGTGAGTCTGTGAGTGGCTCTGTGAGTCTCTGAGTGGGTCTGTGAGTGGCTGCCTGACTGAGTGGGTATGTGGGTGTGTGTGAGTCTGGGTGGGTGTGTGAGTGGATGCATGCGTGTGTGAGTGGGTCTGTGAGTGGGTACATGAGTCTCTGAGTGGGTGTATGAGTGAGGGAGTGTCTAAGTGCGTCTATGAGTGGGTGCGTGAGGGTCTGAAGGAGTTTGTGAGTGGCTTGTCAGTGTCTGAGTGGGTGCGTGAACATCTTAGTGGGTCTGTTAGTGGGTGTGTCAATCTGTGAGTGGGTGTGTCAATCTGTGAGTGGGTGCATGATATTCTGAGTGGGTCTATGTGTGCACGCATCAGTGTCTGAGTGGGCCTGTGAGTGGGTGCATGAGTGTCTGAGTGCATCTGTGAGTGGATACATTAGTGTCTGAGTGCCTGGAGAATCGATGCAACCGGCTGGTGTACACAGCCATTAACATATCAGTGTGCAGAGGGTGACCCACCATATCCAATGTTTCCATGAGCGAGTGTGTGGATGATAGAAGCGGTGGAACCTCACTGGAAAAGTTCAAGAATGGGGCGCCCGATTGAGGATTCATTTAGTTGCCGTACTACTCAATCGATGTCCTTATGATCATTTTCCCTTCTGCCTTCAGCATCAGCTTTGCTTGGATTGTAGGCCCCTTGGTTACTGCAGCCAGCGTTTACTCGGGATGGAGCCATCCCCTAGCCATTCAGCTCCCAGTAGCTACTTATGCCGTTCCTGAGCGCCCTGGATTTGCTCAGAAACTTGGTCGCCAACAAGCAGCGAGTCCCCTGATTCAATATTTGCCACATACTGCAACAGCCCACTTTAAACAGCCGCAGCTAAGAGAAGTCTGTAAAATCAATGTTGTATCACAATGTCCACAGTGCTCGGAACAGACTGCGGTGTTCAGCAATGTGGCTGGCAGCAAACGCAGAAGCAGCAGAGGGGAGGAGCACTCTACGATGAGTTTAACCCATCATCTTCTCTACATTAGTATCTGTGTTGCAAGCGACAGACGTCCACAAGATATGCATGTTACCACCAATCTACCCTATTTCAACAGTCACTGTTTCATAAGAGAAGGTTGAAGAATGCCACAGCTATGTGCTCTGCCAATCACAGCTAACATATGCAGTGTTAATTCATCTACACATACTTTGTGAATGTCCAGAGTGAGGCCATCTTTAGGGGCTTGGCCACACTGCATCTCACCAGCAGCTTTTTTAATGTCACTCTCTGTGATCAACTTCATCAGTAGTTCCCTATCCTCATGCCTATCAAAGTATTCTAATAAGAATGGTGGAGTTTTTTACACTATGTAAAATTGTTGTACTCTTACAATATAGGACGAATCTCCCTAAGCACTCCCTTAAACCTGGTCGAAGAATGACACTGTTCAAGCTTCTGAATCTTGGTCTTGAGTAGGTCCAGGCTTCCAATGAGCAATCTAAGGACTCGAGAACGCCTTAGAAATGCAGATACCTCAAATTAATACCTTCTCATGAGATGCTATTACTGGAGCTAGCATCCAAATTGTTATGTAAGAAGTCTGATATAGGCATTCCCAACATTGCCTTGAAAACAGAGTTCAACAATGTCACAGAAGAAAAATGGCAGATCAGCTGGGAAAACACTGGCACCTCAACCTCCAAAAGAAGCAGTGCATGGTAGGAGAACACTCATGTACCCATGGGCATACATTTTATAAACTGCCAGTTATCTATTCATGAAAACATTATTTTAAGATGAATAAGATAAAAGTCCTGAGAAAAACAGGGAACCTAAATGTTCGTACAGCAAAATAATTCCTCCTCGATTATAAGAGGTAATTTCTTAGAGGTACCATATGGTCCCATGCAAGATCTTCCTGATCAGCCTAAATTAGCATTCAGAATAGCACTGAAATCCTCACACCGGGGGTTGGGGGGCTCTGTGGCCACTCTGACAACCGCAATGGCCATGCAGTGCTCAAACTCCGGCAACATGGTCCCCAAAAACCTGCTGAATGGGCACCCACCAAGGAGCAACAGCGCAAGGAAGGGCGCCCAATATCTGCGGGGGAGGCGGAGGCCACAATCAAGCACTTAACAGAGAGTGGTTGTGCCGCAACTGGGGTGCGGCCAACTTCATGCCAGCCAGCACGTCTGGGAGGGCAAGCCTGAGGCACGCAGCTGCTAGGGCAGTGCAGTGCTGCCCGTAAACCCAGTGGCTGTTTTCTGCCTCCCTCCTTCTAGCCTCCCTTGTGGGGCCCAACAAAGGATAGAGGGCTGGTGCTGGTGACACAACTGCGCCTGTGCAGCCTGGCTAGGCCTATATGCTTCATGGTGTGGCCTAGGGACCCCAGGTGCAGTCATGTCTGACTCCTGCACCTGACCCAGCCTGTGATGAGGGCAGATTCCACTTGAAACCTGAGGTAGAAGGGGGCTTTCTTTTCCCTCTGCACATTGCCCGATCAGCGGGGATGCCCACAGAGACGCTTCCTGCCCGTGCATCCTCTGGGACACAAGCAAGCTCTACAGGCCTCCACCTTTCGCCATGCTGCCAACTGGGAGCATTGCTGCGGGCAGGGGGCACCCCGCAACATCTACCCTCCCTCACTAGGAGCGCTACGTGTCTGCTTAGTCCCCCAAAAAAGGGGACGGGGAGGTAAAGGACTATTAACCTCTGCATTATTGACGGCGAACCTTTAGAGACCCTCTTCTCCCCCTACTAGGCTCATCAGGACACCATCCTCACAGAATCTGGCACTGCTAACCCTTGACTGTCTGAGTCTACTGAGTGGGGGGGAACCTGTATCCCTCCGCTTGAACGTGTTGGATAAGCTGCACAGATAAGATCTCGACCTTCAGGGTACAGAATACAGGCTTCCATTGCAGACATAATACGCGGTGACCCGAAACAGTGCAAACTCCTCCTCTATAAAAATAAGGCTACAGACATGGGTGCCTCTGCGCCGCCATGGAGGGGGCACCGCAGGAGGCGCTGTACCTGGACAGCTTGTTAGCACAGATGCAATAAAGGCAGAACTCCACGCGGACGTCCGCGCCAACGCCAAGTTTGACATCCTTCCCACCAGACTTGACAAAATGGGGGAGCACTTGGACCAGCAACAAACTCGTCTAGAGGGAACGGAGGAGCATATATCTGGACTAGAAGACAGCACTGCCAGAGCAGCAAGACAGCTGGAGAAATTGGAATCTAGACCAGTGGTTCCCAAACTGTGGTCCGGGGACCCCTGTGGGTCCGTGAAGCCTCCTCAGGGGCTCTGCGACTGTTTACAAAATTAAATAATCCTAACAGATTAGGTCCCCAGCTTTAAGTAATAACTCAGTGGGGGGTCCACGGATTCCAATAATGATTCAGTGGGGGTCCACGGGTTCCAATAACAAAGTGGGGGTCCACAAAAGTCAAAAGGTTGGGAACCACTGATCTAGACTAAAGATGGTGGCAATTATGAATGAAGACGCGGAAGCCAGAGGACGTCATAACCTGCGTTTTACTGGCATCATTAAAACTACCAACACTGGCCTCCTTGCAGAACTACTCTTGGTGGGGAGGGTACACCACTCTCTTGGTCCAAGGCCTGCACTGGGAGCCCCTGATCGCCCATTATCACAAGACTACTTAACTATAGGGACAGAGACATGGCGCTTAGCCTTGCCAGGGAACTGGGTACAATCCACTACCAGATAACAGTGGTCTCACTGTTTCCAGACTTCACCCCAGCAGTCCGGGAGGCCAAATGCAAATTCTTGGATGCTAAGAATGCCCTACAAAATTAGGTCTCCACTATGGCACGCTTTATCTGGCCAGGCTGCAGGTGGATGTGAATGGCAGGCCAGCTACTTTGACAATGCCACAGATGCCCTGGTGTTGTGTAGGCAGCATGCCAAGAACAGCACTGCTCCCGGTCAAGTGACCCAAGAACGTACATCCCCAGATATGGCTGCCACTGCCAGCATGAATCTATTTCCCTCAGACTGACACTATAGCTCTTCTTTTGGGAATGCACATTGGCTACTTCAGACCTCACTTTCATAACCTACAGAAGATGGATGCCATTGTGGTGTTCTATGCTGTCTGTTTAAATGTTTGAATGTTTGATAATGCAATTTGCCCATTCTCATTTTCTCTTGTTACTCATAACCTCTTCATGGAGGAGGTTTGCTGCTGCTGTGTTGCCACTCTTACATGGTTGGTAACAAACTGCTAAGCAATGGGATTATGTTGTTGTTATATTGGGTTCTATGGGATCTACAGGGCAGTTTTTTGGCAGGTGTCAGTGGGGGTGGGGAAAGGTCACTAGTTGTGATGTTCGTTTTTGTTTTTCTAATCCCCTTCAGTGCTGGCTACACTTCTCATACCATAGATTACTACTGATAACACTCATATACAGATGACAAGTAATATACACAACAGGAAACAAACTACAAATATAGACTTTGGGGGGTCATTATGACCCCGGCGGTGAGTGTAAATATGGCGGTAGTACCGCCAACAGGCTGGCAGTATATACCGTCACATTATGAGAATGGCGGGTTGGCTGCAGCCAACCTGCCACTTCTCCACTCATACCGCCATGGCGGTATCAGCTGCTGGGCCAGAGAAATCAATCTCCAGCCCGGCGGCCGGCACAGTACCGCCTGCTTTAGAAAGCACCACTACACAAGGTCACTGGCGCCCAGCTTCATCAGTTCAGAGCCTTACTAGACACATTTTGCAAACTCGCAGAATGTGAGGCAAATTATCTTGGGAAATATGCTACAGCCCTCATATATGGTGAGGGATAGCGGCCAGGGCACACAATTGCTCGACTACTAAGCCCGCCCAGATCCTCTGCATATATACTTGAACTGCACTCGGTTGGCACTTGTGCTGTGGGCATAGCAGAGGTACAGAGATAATTTTTCAACTACTACACTAAGCTCTACTCGGTACCCCATCATCTGTCGAGCCGGAAAGCTACCTTGCAAAAATAGCAATGGTCTGGCTGTCCACAGCATAACACACAATTCCTTAGCCAGCCCTTCACCACTGGGGAGCTAGTGCAGGCCATTAACATCCTGGGTGGATCTAAAGCCCCAGGCCTTGATGGGTTCACAGGAGTGTTCTATAAAGCCTAGAAGGACATACTAGCACTGCACCTCCTTGCTGTCTATGTGGAGGCACAGGAGATGGACAAGCTGCCGCCGACATTGCAGGAGGCATTTATCACTCTCCTCCCCAAGCCTGGCAAAGTCCCGCTCCTGTGTGGCTCCCACCACCCTTTGTCTCTCCTCAACTTTGACAATAAGATACTAGCTAAGTTACTAGACAAGCGCCTCTCCCTCATAATGGACCAAATCATCTCCCTTGCTCAATCAGGTTTTAACCCCCATCCACCCACGTTCCGCATTCTTAACCCTCTGCACTGTCTTCTCTGTGCTGAACAGAATATCTCCAATCATGCCGGCATTGATCACAATGCTAGTTGCAGAGAAAGATTTCAATTCCCTTGATGTACAAGTTACTTAACTTCGGTAACGAAATATCTGGTAGAGACATATTCCAGTTTCAGATTCCTTACCTTAGAATTTTCCCCGAGGCATCAGACTGGATCCGGAGATTTTTTTCTTCGAGCAATACCTTTGCGCATCGGTAGGTGGCGTAGGTCGACTCCGCAGGCGTCCTGGTCACCGTGATGATGTCGGGAGTAGTACATAGACGTCGCCCTTGCGCAGTGACTTCAGTTTCTTTTAACGACTTTCCACGCCAGGGCGCAGAGCCGCTAAGAACACTGATATTGGTGGAGCTAAGGACCTGAAAGGGGGAATCCCTGTCCCTAGAAATCAGTTCGCAAGTGGGGAGGATGGGTGGGCGGTAAGGAATCTGCAACTAGAATATGTCTCTACCAGCTATTTCATTACCGAAGGTAAGTAACTTGTACATCTGATAGAGACTTCTAGTTGCAGACTCCTTACCTTAGAATAGATACCCAAGCAATGCCGTCCTCGGCGGTGGGCTGCGAACTAAGATCACACTAGAAAGTCCTGCAAGACCGAACGACCAAAGTAGCCGTCCCGACGGACCTGACTGTCCAGGCAGTAATGTTTAGCAAACGTGTGCAGGGATGCCCACGTAGCTGACTGACAGATATCCAGGACGGGAACTCCGCGTGCTAACGCAGTGGATGCAGCAGTGGCCCTGGTAGAATGTGCCCGCAAGCCTTCAGGAGGTTGCTTTTTCGCCAAGGCGTAGCACATTTTGATGCAAAGTAGCACCCATCTAGAGATGGTACGTTTCTGCACCACCTCCCCTTTCTTCGCACCCACATAGCCAACAAAGAGTTGATCGTCCACCCAGCAGTTTTTAGTACGATTAAGATAGAACGCCAACGCTCTTTTTGGGTCCAGACGGTGGAGTCTCTCCTCCTCATGGGAAGGATGTGGGGGTGCGTAGAAGGTAGGCAAAGTGATGGACTGGCCGACATGGAACGGTGTAACCACCTTAGGAAGAAAGGAAGCCCTAGTGCGTAACACCACTTTGTCGGGGTGTACGGACAAGTACGGAGGTTTTGAAGATAGGGCCTGAAGTTCACTCACTCTGCGAGCAGAGGTGATGGCGATAAGAAAGACAGTTTTGAATGAGAGGAGCCGCAAGGGACACTTATGCATAGGCTCAAAAGGAGTACACATCAAGAAAGTAAGTACAAGATTAAGATCCCACTGAGGCATGATAAAGGGAGTGGGAGGAAATAAGTGGGTGAGCCCCTTCAAGAATCTACTCACAAGAGGAGATTTAAAGAGTTAAGGCTGATCAGGAAGCCTAAGAAAGGCAGAAATGGCAGACAGATACCCCTTAAGGGTGCCCAATGCAGAGCCCTGCTGGGCTAAGGAAAGAATGAATAGAAGAACCTCTGAAAGAGGGGCAGATAGGGGGTCAACAGATTTGTTAGTGCACCATGCCACAAATTTATTCCAATGACAGGCGTATACAGTTTTAGTCGAGGGACGCCTGGCTGCCAAGATAACATTGCAGACTTCGGGTGGAAGGGCAAATGCCATCAACTGTTGCCGCTCAATCTCCACGCATGAAGGCTGAGGTTGTACAGGTTCGGGTGGGGGACCGTCCCTTGCTGCTGCAACAGAAGATCCGCCCGAAGAGGCAGTCTGAGTGGAGGATCGATGGACATACTCAGTAGCTCGGGATACCACACTCTTCGAGCCCAGTCTGGAGCCACCAAGATAACTTGGGCCCGGTCGCTCTTGATCTTCTTGAGAACTCTGGGCAGAAGAGGGATAGGCGGGAAGGCGTACAGGAGGACGGAGTTCCACTAGAGACGAAAAGTGTCTCCGAGCGAGTGCCGCCTTGGAAACTCCAATGTGCAAAATAGCTGACATTGCGCGTTCTCTGCGGAGGCAAACAAATCTAACCAAGGCTCCCCCACATGAGAAAGAGACCTTGCAACACCTCCGGATGGAGACGCCATTCGTGATCGACAGTGCGTCGGCGGCTGAGTTCGTCTGCTCTGGCGTTGAGAGAGCCTGCCAGATGTTGAACCGTCAGGGTAATGCCCTGATGTTCCAGCCATGTCCAGAGGCGTAGTGCCTCCTGACATAGGGGCCAGGACCCCACCCCGCCTTGTTTGTTGGAGTACCACATGGCGGTAATGTTGTCCGTGAACACCTGCACCACTTTCCATTTGAGAGAGGGAAGGAATGCTTTCAACGCAAGTCTGATCGCTCGGAGCTCCAGCATATTGATGTGGAGTCCCGACTCCGTTGGAGACCAGAGGCCTCTGATCTCCACCTCTCCCATGTGGCCACCCCAACCCAAAAGCCATGCATCTGTCACTATTGTGAGATCTGGTTGGGGAAGGGAGAGGGATCTGCCATTGACCCAATTGGGATTTGAAAGCCACCACTGCAGGTCTTTCGCAGTCCCCTCCGAGATCTGGACCATGTCAGAGAGATTCCCCTCATCCTGCGCCCACTGGAACTTCAAGTCCCACTGCAGAGCCTGCATATGCCACCTGGCATGTGTTACTAGCAGGATGCAGGAGGCCAAGAGGCCCAGCAGACTCAGAGTCTGTCTCACCGAAACCCAAGACCAAGGCTGAAAGATCGGCATCATAGCCTGAATGTCTTGGACTCGCTTTTGGGGAGGATAAGCCCGAAATCGCACTTTGTCCAGAACTGCCCCAATGAAAGGGAGCGTCTGAGAGGGAGTCAGGTGTGACTTCGGAACGTTGATAGTGAACCCCAGCTGGTGCAGGAGGTTTGCCATAGTCTGGAGGTGTGAGACCACTGTCTCGGGAGAAGACGCCTTCAACAGCCAGTCGTCTAGGTAGGGGAAGACTGAGACGCCTAATCTGCGCAGATGAGCTGCAACCACCGCCAGCACTTTCATGAACACCCGAGGGGCACCGGTAAGGCCGAAAGGGAGCACGGTAAACTGAAAGTGCTTGTGACCTACCATGAATCGTAGGTAACGTCTGTGGGCAGGCAGGATGGGGATGTGGAAATAAGCATCCTGCAAGTCCAACGCTACCATCCAGTCTTCTGGGTCTAAGGCAGACAGAACCTGAGCCAGGGTGAGCATTTTGACCTTCTCCTTCTTGAGGAAGTAGTTCAGGTCCCGAAGATCTAGGATAGGGCGCAAGCCTTTGTCCTTCTTTGGTATCTGAATGTAGTAGGAATAACAACCACGACCTACTTCTGGCACAGGGACCCTTTCTTTAGCTCCCTTGGCCAAGAGAGCCGCGACTTCCTGGCGGAGACGCACCAAATGATCCTCCGAAAGTGGATGGAAGGATGGTGGCATGTGTGGTGGTGCATATTTAAAAGGGAGGGAGTAGCCCTTCCGAATTATTTGCAAAACCCACCCGTCTGTGGTGATATGTTCCCAATGGGGCTGGTGATGGTGGATTCTGCCACCTACTGGGCGGGAGTGAGGGGACAGACTAGGAAGGTTTGGAGGCTGCTGCCGGGGCAGGGGTGGACTGGACAGACCTCTGGTTACCTGACCCACGCCCACGTGGGATTCTGCGCCCCAGCATAGGCTGTCCAGCGTGCATGGCCCGGTGGCTGGGTTGAGGACACGACAGAGCGCCCCTTCCCTGGCCACGAAAGGGACGAAAAGCGAACTGTGGGGGGCGTGTGGTGGCAGAAAGGCCAAGGGACCGAACCGTAGCCTCTGCGACTGTCCAAATATTCAACCATACTGAGAAGCAGTGGGGAACATGATGTGGGGTCATGCCACTCCCACCCCCAATCCTTGCTCATCCTGCATGATACTGGTGAGGTCCAAGGCCTCTCTCGCCTGCAACTCCGTCTCTTACACACGGCACTGGCTACTGCTAAGCTTTGTAGCCTCAGACACTGGCGTGCAGTAACACCCCCCCCCTCCTATGGGGAACTGATCTTGGCAATGTACCAAACAGCCTCCCACAAACAAATTATTTATAGCCTACAGGACAGGACAGAGGTATTCATTCACACCTGGGCCCCTTTTCTCAGTAATACTAATGGTTGACTGAAATCCCTCCAGACCCCGTCTACACCTCCCTTACCATTAGCGTGCCCTTCCAACCCACACAGGGTCTACTGTGGCACTCCTTTGCTGTACCCCTCTGTGCCCCCTTCCCCCACCTTTCTCCCTTCACAACCATGGTTGTTCATCAACACCACCCACCCCCCCAACCCCTTCCCCGGTCACTCTTCTTCTTTGTCTCCTTCTTACTCTCTTATCTCTTTTTTTTTCTTTTCTAGTTTTATACTCTCCTCTCCTTCTTTTCCCTTTTCCTCCTGTCATCCTACTCACTTGGTCCTTTTTCTCTCTTTATCCTCTTCATACACCCTCCCTCTCTTACTGATATGGGAAAGGAGCTCCTTGTCATTGATCATGTCCCATGCCAAACACATCCTCTCAGCATCATCATTGCCTCCTCTTTGCGCTATCCCCCACTGACCTACGATAAGCAAAGGCCCACCGTTGGGTCAGCAAATTAGAGGTCTTTCTAGTTTCCGGGTGTCCAAACTTTGCATTGGTCCTCACATTGCTCCCCCCCATGCGGCCGAATTCAAAACGACACTGGGTTCTGACCCTCCCCAACTGATATTTGCTCAGGGTCCCGAACACCCTGCTGTGTTAATATGTGGCAATGTATTTATCCACTGATATTTATTGATATAGGTGTTACAGAGAGGTGAGCTCACTTCATTGCATTGTTTTGTAAGATGTTACTTCAGTTTCTCAATAAAGAATTACAAAAAAAAGACAGTTAAGTCGCAGCGGCCACCACAAGGGAGGCCAGCAGAATGGGTGTGCAAATAGTCTAGCTTAGGGGTTCAGTACACAATTAAAATTCCCTCCTATAATACAGGGTAGGTGGGCCCATCTAGCCAATATGATTGACAGACAAGCCATAAACTGCTGTTGCGCCACTTTCGGAGCATAAATACTCCCAAGTAGTACAGGCCTGCCATCTAATCGTCCATCAACGAGGACATACCACCCATTAGGGTCTATTCCAACCAGTATACTCCTAAGGGGCACTGAGGGCCCAACTTATATAGCGGCCCCCATAGCACAACCCGAGTATCTGATGCTGTAATACTGGTCCCTGCATTGTTTTTGTAAACATATGTCCTCAACCTTGGGTATGCACATTTCTTGAAGTAATATTATCTGGGTAACCCTTCTCTTAATGTACTGTTGTACTGCATATCTCTTATGCGCTGTCCCAAACCCTCAGGCATTCAATGTCAGAAACCACAATGTATTAGCCACAGTCCAATGGGGAAGGATAAGTGAGGAAGTAGTTGGCACACCCATGAGATGCACTATTGCAGGGGGTAGTCTGCCCTCTTGCCTATAGCTAAACATGCTGTATGGCTTGAGAAAAACTAACAACAGAATTCCAAACTCCCAGTCTCAGGGCAGCAGAGTGACATCTAACTACAGAAACAAGCAACTCACATTCCTGCTCATGGGGCCCGGCCTTCTGTATGCCACTCTGAACAGCAGGTCTCCTGGAGAATGAATGGGGGCGGGCAACCTGTTATGGCCAGCTTACATGTAGATAGTAAGCATCAGACAGAGGGAAAGGGGTATCTTTCTTTAATCAATCTCTGCTTCAGTGTATGAAGACTCCCTGGCCACCCTCACCAAGCCAGTCACTCTTGAAGAACTCCAGTATGGTTGTTTGGGCTCAATGGAACTCCTGGTTTCGGGATGGGGGTGCGGAGGAGGGAAGAGGACAGACATCTTTAAGCAATATATGACACCACATGTGCCTCCCTTCCTGGAAACCACCCCCTGTGGCCCCCAGAACCATGTTTACTGTCAGGTTCAGTCAATGTAATCCGCTGTCTGTGGCGTTATGGTAGGAAGATTATCTGAGTCACTCAATTCCGTTTTGGATAGTGTCCCCTCGGAGTGGTCCAATGGTGGATATCACCTCCCCACCCACGTTATTGGCCACTGAGAGTGCCTGCATTTGTTCTTCGCGTGCGTGGGCTGTGGTTGGGGTTCGGGCCACCATTGCATCTCCTCTCCCCTGGTGGCGGTGCTTCAGTCAACTCCATGATGTCAGTGTTTTTGGCTCTGAAGCTTCACATTGGGTAGGTCCACTAAGTCTCAGGTGTCCACAGGCTCAGCGAAAGAAATAGCTGGAGTGATTCATTATAACCTTCAATTTGTCTGAAAACATCAGGGAATAAGTGAGGCCAGCCAATCGTAGGTTCTTCTTCACGCCCAGGAACAAGGCCCTGCGTCACTGGACAGCTAGGATGAAATCCGGAAACAAGAATATGTGCGTATTGGCGTAAGCAAGAGGTCCAGGGATGTGTGCAGCCCAACAGTATGGTTTCCTTGTCCCTAAAGAACAAGTCACTTACACCTTCGGTAATGTGTTATCTGGGAGAGACTCTATCTAGCTGCAGATTCCTTACCTTAGAATTTCCTGGCATCAGCTTGGAATCTGGAATTTTTTGCTGAGAAGTACCCTGTGCGCGCCGTCAGGTGGTGTCATTTGGATCCGCGTGGCATCTTTGGCGTTGTTGGAGCAACTGTGACGTCACGGTCGCCTATAAAGGCACCACCCCGGCGTACATACGTCAGTTCTTTTTCCCCACGAACTTCCAAACCAGAAGTGCAGTCATGGATAGAATCAATAGTTCATCTGTGCAAAAACTTGGGCCCAGAAAGGGATAAACCTTAATCCTATTAAACAAATCCATGGAGATGGGAGGCATGGGTGGGTGTAGGGAATCTGTAGCTAGATAAGAGTCTTTACCATATAATGTGTTACCAAAGGTAAATAACTTGCTCATCTGTTAGAGACTTCTAGCTGCAGATTTCTTACCTTAGAAAAGAAACCCAAGCTATAACCTCCTGTCGGTGGGCTGCGGATAAATCGCTTCACACTAGGAAATGCTGTAGGACCGAACAGACAAACTGTCCGTCTCTACAGACCTGATTGTCCAGGCAGTAGTATTTTTCAAATGTGTGAAAGGATGCCTACGTTTATGCCGGACAGATATCCAGGACTGAAAGACCTTGTGCTAGCGCAATGGTAGCAGCCTTGTCCCGGGAGAAATGAGCCCGCAAGCCCTTGGGAGGCTGCTTCCTGACCAGTTTGTAGCCAGATCTTAATGCAGAGAATTATCCAGCAAGAAATGGTTCACTTCTGCACGGTCCAAACCTTCTTTGCTCCTATGTACTCCACAAAGAGTTGGTCATCCACCCGGAACTCTTGTGTGGTAGAGGTAGAATAAAACGCTCTTTTTGGGGCCAGTCAGTGGAGTCGCTCCTCTTCCTTCGAGGGATGCGGTGGTGCAAAGAAGGTGGGCAGGATGATATTCTGACCCAGATGAAATGGGTTCACCACCTTGGGAAGGAAAGAGGCACATGTTCTGAGAACCACCTTGTCTGGGAACATCTTAAGATACGGTGGCTTAAATGAAAGAGCTTGCAACTCACTCACCCTCTTGGCAGAAGTTACTGCCACTAAAAAGGCTGTTTTGAAGGTGAGCAGCCACAGGGGACAGTTTTGTAAAGGCTCGAAGGGAGCACACATGAAAAATGTGAGAACAAGATTTAAGTCCCATTGAGGCATAACAAAGGGCATGAAAGGAAACATATGTACAAGCCCTTTAGGAAATCTATGTACAATAGGAGACTTGAAAAATTAAGGCTGATCAGGCAGCCGAAGGAACGCTGATAAGGCTCAAAGATAGCCCTTGACTGTACCCAAGGCAGAACCCTGCTGCTCAAGGAATAGTATAAAGAGGAGGATATCAGAAAGAGGATCAGAAAAAGGATCAATAGATCTTTATGCACAATAATATATAAAATGCTTCCAAACGGCAGGCGTATACTGTTTTAGTGGAGGGACGCCTTGCTGCCAAAATAACTTTACAGACTTCAGGAGGAAGGTCAAAAGCCGTCAACTGCTGCAGCTCAATCTCCACGCATGAAGGCGCAGAGTTGACAGGTTCGGTGGAGAACCTTTCCCTGCTGCTGCAATAGAAGATCCACCCGAAGAAGCAACCTGATCGGGGGATCGATGCTCATTTTCAGAAGTTCAGGATACCAAACTCTCTGTGCCCAGTCCAGAGCCACTAGGATTACTTGGGCCCAGTAGTTCTTGATCTTCTTGAGAACTCTGGGCAGAAGTGGTTTGGGCAGAAAGGCATATAGGAGGCCTGAACTCCACTTGCGATTAAAAGCTTCGTAGAGCAATTACTGCTTTGGAAACTCCAATGCGCAATACTGCTGACAGTGTAAGTTCTCTGCGGAGGCGAACAGATCTAACCAAGGCTTTCCTGATTGCTGAAAGAGTCCTTGCACCACCTCCGGATGGAGACACCATTCATGATCCACTAGGCATTGATGGCTCAGTTTGTCCGCCCTGGCATTCAGAGAACCTGCCAGGTGTTGAACAACCAGGGTTACGCCTTGCTGATCCAGCCATGTCCAGAGACGCAGTGCCTTGTGACAAAGGGTCCACAACCCCCTCCACCCTGCTTGTTGCAGTACCACACTGCGGTAGTGTTGTCCGTGAACACTAGCACCATCTTCCCTTTTACAACAGGAAGAAATTGTAGGAAAGTACCCTCTTTCTTTGCATGTTACCCCCATTTTCTGCCTGTTGTCAGTGTGTTCGACTGTGTTCACTGGGATCCTGCTAACCAAGACCCCAGTGATTATGCTCTCTCTCTTCTAACTTAGTAACTTGCACCATTTTCACCCCACATTTGGCATATTGGTGCCCCCATGTAAGTCCCTAGTATATGGTACCCAGGTAAATGGGGTACCTGGGGATCCCCATGGGCTGCCGCATGTATTATGCCACCCATGGGAAGCCCATGCAAAGTGTTCTGCAGGCCTGCCACTGCAGCCTGCGTGAAAGGGTGCATGCACTCTTTTTCACAATAGGTCACTGCAGCAGGTCACTGTAAGGGTGCAAATACCTGTGTGTGAAGGCACCCCGGCACTAGCAGAGGTGCCACCATGAACCCCAGTGCCATTTTCATGGTCTTCGTGAGTAAGGGGATGTACTGGGCATTAGTCACTACCTATGTCCAGCTACATAATGGTAACTCCAAACCTAGGCATGTCTGGTATCAAACATCTCGGAATCATACCCCAATACTGTTGCCAGTATTGGACGTATGATTCCATAAACTCTGGGGATCCTTAGAAGACCCCCAGCATTGCTCATACCAGCCTTCTAGGGTTTTCCAGGCAGCCGAAGCTGCTGCCACACCTCAGACAGGTTTCTGTCATCCTGCTGCTTGAACAGCTCAAGCCCAGGAAGGCAGAACAGAGGATTTCCTTTGGGAAAGGAGGGTAACACCCTCTCTCTTTGGAAATAGGTGTCACATGACTTGGGAGGGGTAGCCTCCCCAAGCCACTGGTATGCTTTGAAGGGCACATTTGGTGCCCTCCATGTATAAACCAGTCTACACCAGTTTAGGGACCACCAGTCCCTGCTCTGGTGCGAAACTGGACAGTGGAAAGGGGAGTGACCACTCCCCTGTCAATCCCCACCTCAGGGGTGGTACCCAGAGCTCCTCCAGAGGGTCCCTGCCATCTTGAATCCAAGGTTGTCAGGGACCTCTGGAAGCATCTGAGTGGCCAGTTCATGCAGGTGATGTCAGAGCCCCCTCCTGATAGATGGTCACCTGGCTAGGTGACCAATCCCGCTATCAGGGCTATTTAGGGCCTCTCTCTAGGGTGGGTCCTCAGATTCAGCATGCAAGATTCCAGCAGGACTCCTCTGTAACCTCTACTTTGACTTCTAGCCACTGGAACCGCAACTGGACCCTCCAGGAACCAATAATCTGCACCTGCGATGAAGACTCTGCTTGCAGCATAGTTTCCAAGGCTCCTTCTAGCTTCTGCAACATTTTCCCAGCTGTGAATTCTCTGAGAGTGGGAAGTCTTCAGTCTGCGCGAGAAGAAAGAAGGAATATCCCTTGGAGTTAAGGAGTCACTCCCCTGCATCCGCAGACACAAACTGCAACGATGAGCGGATGCGTGAATCTCCTCTCATCCTGAGCTTCTTGGATCCTGCATCACGGGTGGTGGTCCAGAGTAGTCCTCTTGGTCCTTTCTGCCAGCTGTCAAACTTTGATGGAGGTACGCCCTTGCCTTGCCACGAAGGGCAGTACTCCCGTGCACCACGTCTCTTGAAGCTGCGAAGGCTTGTTTGCATCTCCTCCAAGGGATCTTCAGGCTTTGTGTAGCCCCAGCTCCAGCACTCCTTCCTGCGACCCACAGCCCTCTGCGTGGTTCTCCTGCGGTGTGGGTCTCCTGTGGAGGCTGCCTCTTCTTCTTTGGCCTCTCTGCCTTGCTGGGGGTCCACTAGGACTACCACAGTGGGTTGAGGCCTCCTGGACCTTGCTGGTCCCTGGCAGCTCCACTTTTGCTTCACCGTAACTCCCGTGTGTGCCAAAGCTTGTTGGTGGCTTAACCTCGCCACTGACCGTCTGCAATCATCCATCTGGCGTGGGACGTCGACTGCATCCTCCTGGAACTCTTCACCTGTTCCAGGGCTACATTCCTGACCATCTTCTTCTCAGTGCTGACCAACTCCTGCATCCACAGCTGGGTGGTAATAGCTCCTACTCCTCCAGGTCTTCCCCTTCAGGAATCACCCACATGTTTCTTGCAGTCTTGTCTGGGTGTTGCATTTTCTTCTTTGTCTTCCTTTTGGGTGGCTTGGGGGAAAATCTAGTAATTTGCTCCTTTCCTCCTGGTTGTTAGGGGGCACTTTGGTACGTACCTTTAGGGTTTCCTAGTAATCCCAGATCCCCTCTACACATTCTACTTATCTAGGTGGGGGTCCTGCATTCGTATTCCATTTTTTTAGTATATGGTTTGGGATCCCCCTAGGGTCACTGTTCTCTAGTTGCAATTGCACTGTTTTCTATCACTTTCTATGCCTGTTGCTGATAACTAGTGTATATATATATATATATATATATATATATATATATATATATATATATATTTATATATATATAGTGTGTGTTACTTACCTCCTACTGGAGGGTTGCCTCTCAAATACTTTTTGGTATTGTGCCACTAAAATAAAGTACCTTTATTGTTGTATCACTGAATGTTTTCTTTCATGTATGAAAGTGTTGTGAGACTACAGTGGTACTGCATGAGCTTTGCATGTCTCCTACATAAGCCTTGGCTGCTCATCCACAGCTACCTCTAGAAAGCCTGGCATTTAGACACTGCCTACTCTACACTAATAAGGGATACCTGGAATAAGGTGTGACTACCTTAGGTACCCACCATACACCAGGTCAGCTTCCGACAAAAAAAGCTTTTGATGCCAGTCGGATTGCCCGGAGCTCCAGTAAGTTGATATGGAGCCAGATTCCGTCGGAGTCCAGAGCCCTCTGATCTCCACCGCTCCCAGATGACCGCACCATCCCAGAAGTGGCACATCCGTCACTACTATGAGATCTGGTGGGGGAAAGGGAGAGGAGTTTGCCTCTGACCCAATCGCAGTTCACTAACCACCACAGCAGGTCTTTTGCAGCTCCCTCTGAGATATGAACTGTGTCTGTGAGATTCCCCTGATGCTGTGCCCACTGGAACTTCAGGTCCCACTGCAGAGCCCTCATATACCACCTGGCATTTTTGACTAATGGGATGCAGAAGGCCAAGAGGCCTAGCAGCCTCAGAGTCTTTCTCCCGAAATCCAGGATGTTCTTTTTGGGAATCAGAAAGTAGCGGGAATAATAACGACTACCTACTTCTGACACTGAAGCCTTTCTATGGCTCCCTTGGCCAAGAGAGCTGTAACTTCCTCGCGGAGCAAGACTAAATGATCCTCCATCAGCCGTTCTTTTAATGGACGCATAGAGGGAGGGAAAGACTGACAGGGGAGGGAATAGCCCTTCTGTAAGATCTGCAAGATCCATTTGTCCAATGTTCTGGACTGCCAGTGAGGGAGATGAAATTGAATCCTCCCTCTAACTGGGTGCGAGTAGTCTTGCAGAATCACACTAGGAGGGGGGCTGGATGGTGGCCGACCTCTGGCTAGACCCTCTGGGTCTGAAGGTACCACGACCACGTCCTCACGCTGGATGTTGAGTTGACGGAGGGCCATGGCTGATTTGTGGGTGGCGTGGTACCACACCCTTTCCGAAGCCTCAAAGGGGGCGAAAGGCAGACTGCTGGCGAGCAGGCGCTGAGAGCCCCAAGGATCTCTCTATAGCTCTAGAGTCCTTGAACCGGTCAAGTGCTGATTCTGCCCTTTCTCCAAATAGGTATGAGACATCGAAGGGCAAGTCCATAAGGTTTGCCTGGACATCCCCCGAAAAGCCAGTTGTATAGACCCAGGCTTGGCAACAAAGGGCCACCTTCAATGAAATTGCCCTACCCAAAACTCCAGAGTTCAAACCACACCGTATTGTAAATTTTGCTGCATCTCTCCCATCTTTTATAGCTTGTGAGAGAGTGTCCTGCACTCCCTCCGGGACCTGAGGCAGCAACTGTGCCACCATATCCCATTAAGTATGGGAAAAACGGCCCAATAGGCATGAGGTGGTTACAGAACTCAATGCCAGGCAGGAGGAAGAAAACATTTTCTTACCAAGCTGATCCAGTCTCTTGGATTACCTATCCAGGGGAGCGGAAGGGAAGGCAATATGGGAAGTGGAGGCCTGGACCACCAAGCAATCTGGCGGTGGGGATTTGGGTGAGGAAACTAGGATCATGAGGAGTTGGTTGATGGCAGCAGCCAATTGTCCTATTTACAGGAGCTCCTGTGCTGGCTTGGACCATGTCTCCAGCAGGACATCAGTGAGGGCTTTGTTAAAGTCTAACATCGGTTCTGATGTGGAAAACCCCAGCTGAAGCACCTCAATCAGGAGGTTAGTCCAGTCCACTGGCCTCCCCTAGTTCCTCATACCAGTCCATATGCTCCAAACCATATTCAAAAGGGTCCTGAGGTCCCTCCCATTCCTTACCTGTACCTGGCTGTGATCGGTTCTCGTGTGGAAGGAATACTCGAACGCGTTGGTCAGGTGTACCAGGGTTTTATTAGAACAAGAGGATAGTCGGTGAGGTATGGTGCAGGTAAGTTTTAAAGGGTTTTTCTCCTTTGGGTGGTTGGTGATTTCTTGTTGTGGTCGCTCTCACTCTTCTCTCTCTTTTATTTCCTTGGTGTACAGGTGTCCCGGGAGGTACATGTGAAGAGAACAGAGGACATAAGGTAAGTGGAGGGATCACTTTTGGGTTTTTTCTCTTTCCTTTCTCTTTCTAGTCTCTGCCTGTTTTACTTCGTGCTTTACAACGGCTATGATCTCACTGTCTCTCTTTGTTCGTCTGAAAACCGCTCTTCTGGCCTTTTCAGTGCGTTAATGTTTTTCCCCTTCTTCCATTGTGCCTTCTATAGTTTCGTAGGTGCAGTGCCTTTTCAAGTGCCTTAGTCTATATACAAAAGTGCTTCAGTGTGCTCGATGCGAGAGGGTGTCTGTGCTCTGTTTCCCCCCCTCCCCTTTTATTCCCTCGTTCCTCCCCACCTTTCTTCTTCCCCCCCTTCTACCCCTTTCATACGTCTCTCTCACTCTCGTTCTCTCTCTTTTCCCCACTCAGGTATGTGATCCCACGCACCTGGGTTCGCCACGCTTCTCCAGAAGCGTGGCGGGCATTAGCGTTTCGTCCTCCCGGCTGCCTGCTCCCGCGGGACCTGTCAGACGTCTCCGGCTGTTTTCTCCAAGTTGCATTCAGCAGTTGCTGCGTCCGGGTTTCGAAGCGCCGTCCTTCTTCTTCTTTGGTGACCTCCGGTAGCCCGATTCTTTCCTCCTCTTGTGATCGTCCGTCCGCTTCCTCCACACCATCGATCTCCACCAGTGCTGTCGGAGGCAATTTTAACCTGGCGACGGCCCGCCGATCCTAAGAGTCCCACCAATCACGGGACGGGAGGCGGGTCAGGCAACGGTCCCCAGGGGCAGAGTCAGTACAGGACCTGGAAGTGTGCGGGTGATCGCCAATCAACCCGTCACAAACACTCCCCCTAGAGAGTGGACTGTCGAGACACGGAGATGCAGGATACCGAGACAGAAAATCAGCCGTCACCATTTGGCTACCTGGGAGATGCTGGATCTGAAACGAAAAAGGTTGTAAGGAAAGGAACCAGCGCAGCACCCGGGAATTAGTGTCCTTATGATGGGCGAGCCAGGTGAGAGGGGCATGGTCTGTGACCAGGGTAAAAGTTCGGCCAGACAGATAATATCGAAGAGATTCAATAGCCCATTTAATGGCTAAGCACTCCTTTTCAATAGCCGGATAGTGCCGTTCACGCGGGAGAAGTTTCCGGCTGATGTACAGAAGGGGGTGGAGAGATTCATCATCCTGAGGCTGCGTTAGCACAGCCCCAAGGCCTACCTCTGAGGCATCAGTTAAGAGCACAAAAGGTTTATCAAAATCCGGACAGCAGAGGACTGGTGCAGAGATAAGAGCGGTCTTGAGTCTGTCAAAACTACCCAACTCGGTATCCGAAGGAGGTTTAAGTGTATTGGGACATGTCTTTCGCAACAAGTTAGAAAGGGGTTCGGCGATGGTTGAAAAATGGGGAATAAAACGTCTGTAATAGCAAACAAGTCCCAAAAACGCCCTAATATCTTTTTTCTTTTTCGGATAGGACATCTGGGAAATAGAGTCTAGTTTCTCTACTTGGGGTCTTATTTTACCTCCTCCTACAACGTAACCCAGATATTTAATACTAGTTTGCCCCAGTCTACACTTCTCCGGATTGGTGGTTAACTGAGCTTTTCTAAGGACACTTAGAACGGACTCAAGGTGGGACATGTGTTCCGCCCATGTTTTGCTATAGATAACAATGTCATCCAGATAGGCAGCTGCATACTGCCTGTATGGTAGTAAAATGTCATCCATGAGTCTTTGGAAGGTGGCAGGGGCCCCGTGTAACCCAAACGGCAAGACAGTGAATTGGTATAAGCCTGAAGGGGTGGCAAAGGCTGTTTTTTCTTTATCCTCCTCTCTCAGGGGTATTTGCCAATATCCCTTCGTGAGGTCCAGTGTGGTTAGATATTTGGCTTGGCCCAACCTTTCAACCAGCTCGTCAATCCTAGGCATAGGATATGCATCAAAGTATGTTAAATTATTGACACCCCTATAATCAACACAAAATCCGGGGCTGCCGTCGGGTTTAGGAACTAACACGAGTGGCGAGCACCAAGGGCTGGCTGATGGCTCTATAATACCGGCCGCTAACATGGCTTGGACTTCCTTCTCTATAATTTTCTGTTTGGCTTCAGGGATGCGGTACGGTCTCTGTCGGGATACCGTATTTTCTTTAAGGTGAATGGGATGTTGTATTAGGGAGGTTCTCCCCGGATATTTGGAAAATATGTCTTGATTTTGGGTCACCACCTGCTGTAGTTGGTTAAGATATTGTCGCGTCAGATTAGGATTGATCGAGGGCTTTCCTGGACTAGATACATTGTGGGGTGTAAGGATGGGATACGGAATGTCCTCATTTACCGCGGCGGTGACATAATGGATGGTCTGTCCATCAGTGGGTTCTATCAATTTCTTAAGAAGGTTGATATGATATATCTGTTCTCTTCCGCCGTTTTGGGACATGGATAACTTATACGTGGTGGGGTTTATTTGGGCAGTTACTTCAAAGGGACCTTGCCATCGGGCCAATAATTTATTATCGGTGCTGGGGAGTAAGACCAGTGCTTTATCACCGACTGCCAATGTTCTAACAGCACTGTGAGTGTCATACGACTGCTTTTGCTTCTGCTGGGCAGCACGCAAGGCAGTGTGGGCTTCTTCCCATACGGTATTGAGGTTTTCTCGCAATTCTCAGGTATAAGTTAACAAATCTTTGACCTCTTCTTCAGTGTCTTCCCATTGTTCCGCTAACATATCTAGCAACGTACGAGGTTGGCGGCCGAACAACATTTCAAAAGGGCTATGACCTAAAGAGGATTGCATATGGGTCCGGATAGCGTATAGGACCAGAGGAAGTTTATTTTCCCAATTCTTACCCGCCTCAGATATACTTTTCCGTAGGAGAGACTTAATGGTTTTGTTGTATTTTTCCACTAGTCCGTCTGTTTGGGGGTGGTATACAGAAGTACGGATTTGTTTCACCCCCAGTGATCGACAAACCTCAGTCATTAGTCTGGACATAAAAGGAGCCCCTTGATCCGTTAATATTTCATTCGGGAATCCTACCCTCGAAAATAACTCTATCATTGCCTGGGCAACTGCTTTCGTATGCATACTGGGGAGGGCAATGGCTTCTGGATATCTCGTGGCATAATCCACTAATACTAATACATATTGTCTGCCTCAGGTAGAAGGGGTGAGAGGACCAATAATATCCATTCCAACTCTGGTAAAGGGAATATCTATGACTGGAAGTGGTTGTAAGGGAACAGGTCTTGTATTAGAGGGATTGTATAGCTGGCATTTTGTACATTCGGAGCAATGCCTACGAACCTCTCCATAAACACCCGGCCAATAGAATTGTTTCAGTACAGCTTCCTCTGTTTTCACTCTTCCTAAATGGCCTTCCCCATGATCCCCATGTGCTAGCTGTAATACCTGTTGGCAGTGGCTACGGGGAACCACTAATTGCAGGACATTCCCTCTCGAGTTGTTGGGTTTCCTATACAATAGATTATTTTGGATCAGGAATCTGGGACCTACCCCTTGTACTGCCCCGACGGTTGCCTGTTGCCATGCATGCTTCAATGTGGGGTCTTCATTCTGACTCTGTCGGAAATCCCCAGTGATCGTACAAACTGTTCCCGTATTTCTAAGTTTCTCCGGGGAGGCGGTATCCTGCCCATAAGAACACCGTTGCTCCCTTTTTTGTCTACTACTGAGATTAGCTCGCACGGGTTTTAGGTCCTCTATAACCACCCCACTGGGTGCCTCCTTCCACCAGTCTCTAAACACATGCTCCTGTCCAGCCTTTTCTAATAAAGAAGGAAATCCCTCATAGTCAGTCCCTAGTATAATGTCTTCCTCTAACTCAGGGAGTACCCCGACCTGTAATTACTCAGGTTGTTCACTCCATTTCAACCAGATCATGGCAAGGGGGTAGTATCGTCGATCACCGTGTACACAGGCGATGAGTACTTGAGTTTCCGGATCTTCCTGACCTGGTAATACCAGATTCCCTTTGATAACACTCTGGCTGCAGCCTGAATCAATTAACGCTATTCTTTCTATACCATTGACAAGGATAGGGAGGGTATATTTGGGTTTTCCCCCTCCCGTCCAAAATACTCTCCCTTTAGTCAGGCCGATCTCCATGGGTTCTTCTGCGTCTTTTCTTTGAGGGCAATACCTGGCTATGTGGCCCCATTCAGAGCAGTTGTAACATTGTGGGCCTGTGCCGGGGTATCCGAAACCCACTGGGCCCATAGGTTGAGGGCGGTCAGATCCATGGCTCGCCACAGGTTGATGGGGAACAGTTCTAGGTACACCTGGTCGGATTGGAGGGGGAGGAGCTTTTCTTCCGGTAGCGCTGAAGTCCGGACTCCTATGATAAGCACAGGCTAGATCCATAGCCGTTTCATTAGTGAGACCGGGATGTTGCCGTACCCAATTGCGAGTAGTAGAAGGTAATGCGTCCAGATATTGCTCTAGGACTATAATATCAAACATTTCTTCCCTGGATTTTTCAGAGGGATGTAACCACCTGCCAGCTGCGTGTTGCACACAGTAGTATAAAGTGCGAGGGTTCTCCTGATGCTGCCATTTCATTTGTCTGAATCTGGTCCGGTAGCTTTCACTGTCGAGGCCCACTCTTTCTAGAATGGCTTTCTTGATGTCTCTATAGGGAAGAGTCCCACTCGGATTAATTGCTTGATAGGCAGACTGCAGGTGACCAGTGAGAAGTGGGGCGATGTACTGGCCCCATTTATCCTCGGGCCAATTAGCTGTGCTAGCTACCCTCTCAAAGTTTGTGAAGAATGAGTCGGGATCTTCCTGCTCCTGATACCGCTGCAACACATTGCTCGGTACATTAGGGTGTACTTTAGTATGGGCAATAGTGTCTATCAGCTTCCCCAATGCGGTCTCATGCACCAACTGATTATTGGCCATAATTGTGGCCTGACTCTTAAGAGCAGTTTGTAATGCCTCCCGCTCTTCTTTTGCCTCCTTCATTTGTTGCTCCCATATTAACTGTAGGTGGCGTTGTCCTTCAGCTAATTGTGCGATTACAGCGGCCATGGTTGCCTTTTCTTCCATGGTGGGGATACTATCTTTATCCCACTTCTGAGACCACTTGTGATCGGTTCTTTTGTGGAAGGAATACTCGAACGCGTTGGTCAGGTGTACCAGGGTTTTATTAGAACAAGAGGATAATCGGTGAGGTATGGTGCAGGTAAGTTTTAAAGGGTTTTTCTCCTTTGGGTGGTTGGTGATTTCTTGTTGTGGTCGCTCTCACTCTTCTCTCTCTTTTATTTCCTTGGTGTACAGGTGTCCCGGGAGGTACATGTGAAGAGAACAGAGGATATAAGGTAAGTGGAGGGATCACTTTTGGGGTTTTTCTCTTTCCTTTCTCTTTCTAGTCTCTGCCTGTTTTACTTCGTGCTTTACAACGGCTATGATCTCACTGTCTCTCTTTGTTCGTCTGAAAACCGCACTTCTGGCCTTTTCAGTGCGTTAATGTTTTCCCCTTCTTCCATTGTGCCTTCTATAGTTTCGTAGGTGCAGTGCCTTTCAAGTGCCTTAGTCTATATACAAAAGTGCTTCAGTGTGCTCGATGCGAGAGGGTGTCTGTGCTCGGTTTCCCCCCCTCCCCTTTTATTCCCTCGTTCCTCCCCACCTTTCTACTCCCCCCCCCTTCTACTCCTTTCATACATCTCTCTCACTCTTGTTCTATCTCTTTTCCCCACTCAGGTATGTGATCCCACGCACCTGGGTTCGCCACGCTTCTCCAGAAGCGTGGCGGGCATTAGCGTTTCGTCCTCCCGGCTGCCTGCTCCCGCGGGACCTGTCAGACGTCTCCAGCTGTTTTCTCCAAGTTGCATTCAGCAGTTGCTGGGTCCGGGTTTCGAAGCGCCGCCCTTCTTCTTCTTTGGTGACCTCCGGTAGCCCGATTCTTTCCTCCTCTTGTGATCGTCCGTCCGCTTCCTCCACACCATCGATCTCCACCAGTGCTGTCGGAGGCAATTTTAACCTGGCGGCGGCCCGCCGATCCTGAGAGTCCCACCAATCACGGGACGGGAGGCGGGTCAGGCAACGGTCCCCAGGGGCAGAGTCAGTACAGGACCTGGAAGTGTGCGGGTGATCGCCAATCAACCCGTCACACTGGCTGATCAAAATAAGCCTCAGGCACTGATGTGGCCCCTGTTGGCACAGTTGAAGTCGGAATCGGTGTCATCCGACGTCATTCTGGCTCCGGATCATCTGTAATGGGGATGGGGCTCGCACCACCGGTGGACGCCTGTGGAGCGTCGACATCAGGAACGACGCCGGAGGAGGCCGACTGCGTGCACTCGGCGTAGTTTCTGGATCCGGCATCGGATCCAGGAGACCCCACCGGTGCCGAAGCCAATGCCATGGAATCGGATGGGGCCCCTGCCAACCCCGCGGGGCCCAAAGGCACAGCAACAAGGGCAGCACGCACAAATACAAGGGGGCATGGCATTGTAAAACTCTCTGAGCTGAGCGGAGCGTGGGACGCTCCGGCTCCTGGAAAGGGGGGAGGCTCAATGTCGGCCCTGCCATCGGTTCCGCTGAACTGTGCCTGGAACATCGACATTTCCAGGATGCCTCGTCGGCTGAGAGGTGCGGTAAAGTTGAACTCCGCTTGGACTTCTTCTTTTTGTGCCTCTTCCCCCAGTGCTTGGAGGACCTAGGGCTCCTATAGCAGTCCAGCAACCTCCTCCTCGATCGGGACCGTGACCTCCTAGGAGTCGCGCCAAACAAAGTCTACTCCCCGACCGCCATGAGCTCTAGAGACCGCTCTCTCAAAGCTTTCGGGGCCATGGCCTGGCAGTCAGAACACAACTTTGAGCCATGATCTCTGTTGAGGCACCAAAGACATACCTGATGGGGGTCTGTTACCGACATGGCGCGATGGCATGCACCACACAGCTTGAACCCCATCATCCTCGATGTCATTCTCACAGAGACTTCAAAAAGACTCGACAAAAAAGGCCTGCCAAAAAAGGCAGAGGGTAGCTCGAATCCAGACCTGCTCCTCACGGTTGCGGAAGGAAAAGAACTGACGTACGCACGCCGTGGTGGTGTGTTTATAGGAGACCATGATGTCACAGGCAGCTCCGAATGCCACACAGCGGCATGTGCAGGGTACTGCTCAGCAAAAAATTCCAGATTCCAAGCTGACGTTAGGAAATACTAAGATAAGGAATCTGCAGCTAGAAGCCTCTATCAGATACTCCTCAACCTGACCACCACCAGCCTCAGTAGTGCGCCTGGTGGTAGTCGCCTGCAAGGCTCCTGATGGGCCCACTCCACCAAGTAGAAAGGTGACAGTCCTGCAGGCGACACCGTCATGAATATATTACAAATACACAGTGGCTATGCTAATGGTTCACACCTCCTATGTATACATATAAAGATAATCTTGCCAGGGGTGCCCAACTGGCACGGCACTAAACCACTTAAGGTGCAATTGTGTCCGTTGAAAATCAACCAGCACATGTCAATCAAAAGATATGTACCAGGGCACACCACAAAAGTTCACAATGATAAGTCGTAATTTCATGTCTACGTCCCGCATTGTCAAATTACGACTTATCATGGTTGTCGTTACCTACTGAACTATAGCATATTTTATGATCTAAATACTACAAATAAGGGACTCTGTTTTGTCCTGGACAATGGGAATTGCCAGCATTCTTGAAATTGGTTCTGTACTCGTACATTGGCTTTGATAAAGTCATATTGACGAAATACGTGTCGGCTGTTTTGTTATTGGACTTGGCTGTTGCTTTCATTGGATTTATTTTATATTGGAAGAATAAAATTCTCATCTCGTGCTTTGAGTGGCCTATCTCATTAAGGATTGGACTTTGTGAACTTTTGTGCTGTGCCCTGGTACATATCTTTTGATTGACACTGTCTTGAATAGCCATGTCTCAAAGAAAGCAATCTGTTCTGACCCCTCTGCGCCTTCCAGAAATCCAACGATGCGTATGTTTTTGTGCCACAATCGCCCTTCTGAATCCTCCGCTCTGTTTTTCAACTCGGAAACTTTAGCTGTGAGGTTTTTGATCCTCCCTTTGAGTTCCTTCACTGCTGGCTGTAGTATTTGGAGTGTGTTTTCCTCTTAGGTAACCCACAGTAAGTTTCCTCTAGTTGTCTCGCAGCATCCTCTGTTCCACAGCCACTGCTTTTACTCTGCCTCCCGGGTTCTCTCTGGTGTCGGAGATTGCAGCCAGGCAATTATACTCCAGTCTCTTGCACCTGAGGTGGGCATGAGCAGTCCCACTGTGCCACGAAGGAGGTTCAACGCTGGAGGGGGGACTGCTCTACTTGGCCTACATGGTACATCCCACCTCCTGAGCCTTTATCTGCTGCTCCACTTGAGCCATAGGGAAGCGCACCGCAGCACCAATCCTTCACGTAAAATGGGCTGCTATTTAAAGTTGCACGTACGGGGAAAGAAGGAGTCACTGACTGGGGGAATCATATAGAGTCCTTTCACCATAGGCGTGCTTTGTTGCCATAGGCTCTGCAGGCAAATGTCTGAACACGGCTTTGGTTGTCCTGGTTTCTCCACCAGGTGTTTTCTGCTAGCACCCCTTCTCTTGTGGGGAGCAGGTCTGTCCCACTCCCTCCTCCTTCAGGGCAGCCTGTTGGTAGGTTGGGACTAAAACGCCCCCCAGTCCCCCACCGGCTCCGAAGTGGCACTCACTGCTGATTCAATCAGCGGTGATGGGGAGTCTCACCAGGCCCTCAGGGACCACCGCTTCTCATCCCTGGCAGCTTTGTGGGCTTCGGGCCTCAGTGGAGTGATGGCATCCGCAATTCACAATGGCCCCAGCATGTCACTCGCATCTCACTGGTACTCAGCTCCCCGGTATGGTTGTTGAGAGGTTTGGCGTGGGTCGCAGTCGGATGAGGTCGGATGTCAGGTCTCCCTGAGGAGCGTACTAAATCATGTCCACCATCTTATTGTGGCTGGCCACGCCCCCATCAACTAGTAAATTATAACATCCTTCCCTCCAACGGGTCACCGTCATTTCTGCAGTAACACATTTAAAAGGCAGTAGATGTCATATAATTAACTCGCCTGCAAAAGGTTATATTTTGTGTTATGTCATACTTTATTTTATGTTATGTTTTATGCAGGACCATTGAGATTATGCGATTCTGGGACCAAAGCTTTTTTTCCCACATAATTATTGATTCCCTACGTTTGCCACATAAAATCCACTATCCGCTGAGTTTAACAAAAAAATGTTTGTTTCTATCTTAAACAGATCAAAAGTTACTAAAAACAGAGACATGTGCAATGGAAGGCCCTTTGCATCTTTCAGTTGCTTATTTCTGTATTTGGGTGTTAAACTGTTACTAATAAAGTGAAATCTTTCCCCAGGCAGTACTAACATGCGTAAAAAAGTTCAAAGTTATGAATACTATCAAATATTGTGCTGTACTATGCAGCATAATTTGCCTTTTCTTGCTGCATAATCTAGTCAACCCTGCTGCATAATCTGGTGCTCCCCTGATGCATAATGTGACCCTGGTTGTTTGTTATTTTTTATGTTAGGTTGTGTTTTATATAATGTTATGGTATGTTTTGTGCTATATGTTTTATATGCTGTTGTGTAAACTAAGACACTGGCTTAGCTCTACAAGGTTTTCTTTCACAGCTACGGGTGTCAAGAGTGAACTTAGTTAAATACACCAGCAACTAAATGTGAAAAAATAAATTGCTGCTGCCCCACTCAATACATAGCTGATGTGGTGTCCGGGCTTTCTAGGTAACTAACAGTCCTTAACCAGGAAGCCAGGGACGCAGTGGTGATTTAAGATCCCAATTTCGTTCTTTACAATATCACACAGAAGAACTGCACTAAGAATAAGATACTTTATGCTTAAAAGTATTTATTCCAACAGTTGCATCCTGCTGCTTAGCACAACTAAAATGAAGACATAAAATATTAACACACCACTAATGCAGGTTGCAAACAACAAGAATAAAACAAACATTTCTACCATAGCAGAAATACCATCTAACAACCTAACACCCTGAAACCTACTGCTGTTGCATAGGATCTGATTATTCTAATGAGACTGCTGGATTTCGAGTGGCAGAACTGCCTGCGGTGTAGGATACTGACTCTGACCCACTACTGGTGACACCTGTCGCTCCAATCCAGGTCCTCCCCCGGCGAATCTAACAACCTAACACCCTGAAACCTACTGCTGTTGCATAGGATCTCATTTTTCTAATGAGACTGCTGGATTTCGAGTGGCAGAATTGCCTGCGTGTGGGATACTGACTCTGACCCACTATTGGTGACACCTGTCCCTCCAATCCAGGTCCTCCCCCGGCGAACTAGCAGTGCTTCATCTCTACCCAAGGTCAGGGATGATTAGGCAGCTGAGCACATGACATAACTGGTTTCTCAGGGAAGCCGTGGTCACTCAGGTCTTATCAGTTTCTCTCCGTTACATTAGTCTCACATACACAAGAACAAACAGAGGCAGTATATATTTCAATAATGCTTTAATAAAGCGACTACATCTTAGATAGCAAAGCGTGGACTGCAATAACCAAGACGATACAGCATGACAAGATTAAAATTGTGACAAGGAGAGTAAAACATACAAATAATGCTACCATATTGTCACTAGAGTCAACAGACTAATTCCTACCTAGGCTATGATACAGCACAGTGTATTAAGCTCTAATTCTGCCCTTTTGGTTCCGACATCATCCCCCATACCAGAGCAAAGATCTGAAGTCTGCAAAATAGCTGTAGCGAAGCATTCGGCAATCAGCATACAGTTGTGGTTCTCTGGCTGGAATCTCCCTCTAATGTGTAAGGGACAGGGAAGTGTTTTTATAATAAAACGGCTGATGTTCTGAGAAAATGTCCCAACGTAAGGATGTGTGTTTTCTATGAACGTCAGAGACTAAACTTATACCACGTTCACCAGCAACCTATCTTACTGCAGCCCTGAAAGAAGCAGAGTGAGCAAGAATGTCTTGTTTGAGAACAGAGTGCTGGCCTAGGCGAAAAACAGATGGATAGAAAGAAATAAAACAAGACTGTAAAAGTGGCTATTGTTACAATAACAAAGCAAAGCCGAATAAAATATATCTAGGTTAAAGTGCACAGAGGCAGGCCTAGTATGTTAAAATAATGTGCATGGAGCTATAACTAAAATGGCTACACAACACTGCTATGTGCTATACTATGAGAGCATGAAGGAGCTGTAGGAAGCTGGCTCTTTGCACTCCATATCTCATTTTGATATAGTAAGTACAGAGTCCAGGGGTTCCCCAGAGGCTCGACAGAGGCAAAAATAGATAATACTAATGCTCTAATTGTGGTAGTGTGGTCGAGCAGTTAGGCTTATCAGAGGGTTTTCTTGTACACACACCAGCAATAGAAGAAACACACACTCAATGACTTAACTCAAGACCAATAGGATTTTATACAGAAAAATATGTTTTGCTTATTTATAGAACCACAAGATTCAGTTTGCAGGTAAGTACATACAATGAAAGGTATTTGGCATAGATATAATCAGGACTTTGATTGAAATCAACAATGTATACAGTCCTCCTTAAAATGGCTAAAATCTACTTTAAAAGTGGACGCTGCAATTCTCAACAGTTCCTGGGGGAAAAAAGATAGTACAGTTTTACAGGTAAGGATTCAACTTACATTTCCTATCTCAGGGTTTTGGGTAGTCTGTCATTGGGGGTTCAGGTTAACCCCAAACACCCACCACCAGCAACACAGGGACAGTCGGGTGCAGAGGTCAAAGAGGAACCAATTAGCATGGGCTCCTATGGACACGGGGGTACTCAGAATCCGTTCAGCCAGCAGGTATGTACCCGCGACTTGGTGGGCAGACCAGGTGGGTTCAAGAGAGAACAGGAGGGGCCCCAAGAAGGCACCAAACACGCACCCTCAGTGGCACTAGGGCGGCCAGGTGCAGGGTGCAAACAGGGCATTGGGTTTTTAATGTAACTCTATGATGGGACCCTGGGGGTCACTCAGAGGCTGCAAAGGAGGTCCAGGGGGGCTTTCCGGGCAAACCAGTGGCTGGACAGGGAAGAGGGCTGCCTGCTGGTTGATGCTCTTCGAAGGCCTGGGGGCTGCGGGTGCAGTGTGCCCTTTAGGCGTTGGATATCTTCGTCCGGAGCTCACGGTTATGCTGCAAGAGACTCATCTCCTGGGGGAACGCTGTCCACTTCTGGCTCATAAGGGCTTCAACAGGGTATACCATGCCGGGTTTGTGCACCGCTCATTTACTATGGCGGTCACCAATGTGTGGAGGGACCCAAAAGGGCGATATGTGGCCCTGACAGGGAGAGTTGACGGCCTCACGATTAATGTCATCAGCATGTATGCCCAACCAGGCAGTACGCGGGACTCTAAATGATCTAACCAACCTGCTCCAGGACCTACCCCGGGGAGACACCATGCTAGGGGGAGGGTCCAAAGCAGTCCCCGACCCCACTTTGGACGTGACTGGGTCCCCATCGGCTCACAGGCAAGCCACGGCCGCCGGGTTGTCGGGATGGCTGGTGTCCACAGGGCTGTGCGACGCATGGAGGGTGTGGCACCCACGGCATCTTCACTTTACACATACTTCGGCAGCCTATCATACACAGTCCAGAATTGACCTTGCTTTATTGCTGGCCATGGATTGCCGCCATCTCAAACACATTGAAATCTTACTGTGTGGAATAACTGACCATGCACCGCTTCAGTTTGTTATGGGGTCCGCTCAAGCGATGATTTGCCCTATGTGGTACCTGCAGCACAAACCTCATGTTCAGCAACTGAAGCAGGCAATCCAGGAATATTTCGCCCTCAACAGGGACTCCGTTCCATCCCCGGGAGTCCTTTCGGCTGCCAGTAAAGTGGTGGTGTGGGGACGGCCTGGAGCCTTATCCGCTCCAAGGGGAAGTCCCGACCCTTCACATTACTCAGCTCGAGGCCCGAGCTGTCCAACTGGAGGCGGAGCAGAGTGCGCAGCCAAGCAAATTAGTGGCCAGACAGCTTCTGCTGGTCCGGTAGGAGATCCGTGACCACCCTCTGGAAGGAGCTAAACACATTTGGCGAGCAGCCAATGCCAGGGTGTATGGATGGGAGGACAAAAACAGAAAGCTGCTTTACTGGTTGGCTTCATATCACCAATCATCTAGAATTATCCCTGAAATCTTGAACACGCACGGAAAACTTGTCTCCAAGCGCCAAGAAGTGGCAGACATGTTTGCATCATATTACAAGGTATTATATCAGGCATCGGTGGTGATTGAGTCAGATCATCCCTGCCAATTCCTAATAGACATTCCCCTCCCCAAATTGACAACTGCAGAGGCAAAAATACTTGACAAACCTCTAACGGGTGAAGAAACTGGGGAAGCTATCTCCTCACTGGGGGCAGGTAGGACTCCTGGGCGTGACGAGATCCTGTCGGAATATTATAAAGTGTTCCGGGACAACCTGGTGCCACACCTTACCGCCTTATATGAGGAAGTGGATCGACAGGGCTCCTTTCCGGACGGGTTAGATGTCGCCACTATTGTGGTGTTCCCCAAAACCCAACTGACAGCAGTGCTGACTACAGGTCAATATCCCTTATCAACAGCGAGGTGAAAATTTACGCAACGAATCTCACCTCACGTCTTAAAAGGGTGCTGCTGCTGCTGATTCACCCAGATCATTGTGGATTAATGGCCAAACGAAGCACGCATGCACTGTATATGTCGTTTGCATATAGTCCCTGCCCGGCGCCACCCGCTGTCCCAAAACCTAGCCCTTTTATTAATTTCGACACTGTTGACTGGGGATTTCTCTTCCTAGTATTACAGCGTGCAGGTTTGGGGCTGAGATTCAGTCGTCTGGGCCACGCCTTATATGCGAACCCCACGGCCCGACTGCAAGTCAATGGTACCCTATCTTCTCTATTTCCTATTCAACAGGGAACGCGCCAAGGCCGCCCCCTCTCCTTTTTGCCTTGGCCATTGAACCTTTGGCACAATTGGTTAGAGTAGACCCACTATACCGTGTTTGGAACTGGGGGACAGCCTGTGAAGACCGTGTGGCCATGTACGACGACGATTTTCTGCTCTATATGAGGGAACCCAGTGAAACTGGCCCAAGAAGCTTCTACCTCTTGCGCTGCCATGAAGAGGCATCGGGGTTAAAAATGAAACCCGCCAAATCGGTGTTGGTGCCTCAAACGCTGTCGAAAGACTGTTATGTTTGTTAGGGGGTGGTGCCCATTCGCCGTCTGAGCTTTAGGTACCTTGGTATACGGGTGACCCTCCTTCCAGAACTCACGTGGCCCCTAAACCTGACGCCATTGCTTTCCCGAATCAAGGTGGATTTACAAAGATGGCAAGAATTGCTGCTAAACATCCTGGGCCGCATGGCCCTATATAAAATGGTGGTCCTACTGTGCCTTTTGCATGTGCTCCAAAACTTTTTGTTTTTGATCCCACGTCCCTGGTTCCAGACATTGGAGAGAACTACCATCTCATTCCTCTGGTATGGCGCGAGACACCGGATAGCACTGCAGCACTGCTAGAGAGGGGTTTACGATGGGGGGATGGGCATGGCTAACCCATACCTGTACTACCTGGCGTCACAACTCCTAATGGTACACGACTGGTTTAACGGGGGTGGACGGATCAGGCTTATCAGTTAGAGCTAAACACATTGGGATTTCCCTGCATTCTGGGTCTGCTTTACGGCTCACCGCTTCCCCGGGACATGGATTCAGTGACCAGGGCGTTCTTTCTCGCCTGGTGTGTGCATCTGCAACATACTTGGTGTAGGAATATCATCATCCAACAGACTCCACTGTGGCATGGCACATGGCTGAGCAAATCGTCCCAATTGGGAGGGTTTGTAAAATGGGACCTCATGGGCATTTCGCACCTCAGGGATGTATGGGAGGGGGATGACATGCGATCCTTTCATGATTTGCAATCTGACTTTCAACTCTCCTACACGCAGTTCTTCAGATACCTCCAACTGCAGCATGCCCTGGGCAAGCACCAGTCCTGCACAGACTCAGTGCCAGAATACAGTCCACTAGAGGCCAAGCTGCTAATGGGAGCTTTGGGGAGGAAAAAGGAAGAGTCCAAATCTACAAGATGGTAACTAACAACCAGGTAACTTAAACCATATCAGGATCAAATGAGAAGGCTGGTTGGGACCCATTGAGGAGACTGACTGGGTGGAAGCACTAATGGTACACAGAACATTGGTGGTGTCTGCAAGACTGTGTGCGGTGCAGCTGTACTTTCTATATGGGGCGTACCTATCTCCTGACCGGCTCCATCAGACGGGCCATCGTCCCTCTGCTCAATGTCCATGGTGTGCAGGGGATTCAGCAGATTTTTTCATATGGTCTGGACATGCCTGCAAATACAGGGATACTGGGGTAAGATAAATTGTGAACTGAATGCAGTGCTGGAAAGGGAGCAACAGATGTCCCCAAAATTGGTCCTGTTGGGCACAATGGAGGAGTTGGATGGCACAAGAGCTAACCGCAAGTTTGTTGGAACTTCCATGATGGTAGTCAAGAGGGACATTGCAGCCACCTGGAACTCCCCCAAGGGGCCGTCCTTCTGGAAATGAAGGCGCAGAGTTGACTGGTGTGCAATCCAAGAAAAAACGGTCTACGAGGCGAGGGGCTTTCCCTATAAGCACATTTGGCCCTCATTATGGCATTGGCGGTAAATCCCGCTTACCGCCATGCTGACTGCCGCCAACATACCGCTGGCGCAGCGGATTACCACCCCCATATTATGACACACACATAGCAATCCGTCACCATACAGCCACACACACACAAGTCCGCCACACTAAAGGTCAGTGATAAACTGGCGGTACCAAAACCCACACAGTTACGCCAACAGAACTACGCCCACAGCATTATGACCCACAAATCACAGCTGCGGAAATTCAACCGTGGTAAACCATTGGCGGTACATACCGCAGCGCTCAAAATACACACACACACAAACAAAACTACACCACATTGGGCAATTCAAACTACACACACCTGACAACCATACACACACCACTATGAAACAGACACACTACCCGCATCCCTTTACGACTACAAACAATTGACAACTGAGACAGGCACCAAGAGCACCCACAGAACCAGAGCCACATTACACCATTACCCATGCACCACCCACGCACCTTACAGCACACACCCCAACACATCACCCGACACACCATTCAACTACACCCATGGCACCACAAAGACACCCCAGGTTCTCAGAGGAGGAGCTAAGGGTCATGGTGGAGGAAATCATCCGGGTAGAGCCACAGCTATTTGGGGCACAGGTGCAGCAGACATCCATTGCTAGGAAGATGGAGCTAAGGCGGAGAATCGTGGACAGGGTCAACGCCGTGGAACAGCACCCAAGAACAAGGGATGACATCAGGAAGAGGTGAAACAACCTACAAGGGAAGGTAAGTTCTATGGTAGCAAGAAACCAGAGAGCAGTACAGAGGACTGGCGGTGGACCCCCAACTCCACCCCCACAACTAACAACATGGGAGGAGCAAGTCTTGGCAATACTGCATCCCGAGGGCCTGGCAGGAGTAGGAGGAGGACTGGACTCTGGTAAGTCAAATCTCTATTACTATCACCCCCCCTACCTGCATGCCATCACAAACCCCAACCCCCATCACTCCACCACCTCATATGCACCCCACCATCACAACCCACCCATCCCAATACCAAGCCCTGCACGTAACAGCAATGCATGGACCCCCATCACAGACCTGCATGGACACCCATCACTAAAGCATGCACACTATAGAAAATCACCTAGCCCACAAAATCACTACTCACACAAGGCAAAGCTGACAGGGCAATCACAACCATAGAGGGCAACACACCCCATGCACAAGGTGTCACACGCAGAAACAATAACACTTCATTTACATCCCTGCAGGTCCCCCACCCAACGTCACCGGAGAGGAGGTGCCAGCAACATCCAGTCCCCCTACAGAAGAGGCCCACAGTGATGACAGTAGCTCTGGACACCTGGATCTGGATGACCAACCTGGCCCATCAGGGATCTCCGCACAGTTGGTTACCCGGGTATAGTCCAATACCACCACAGAGCCTCCCCCCTCAGGAAACACCACCACAGTACCCACCCAGCGGGCCCATACCTCTGTCCCCAGGATACGTCAATCAGCAGTGTGTCCACCACTACAGGGACCCCAGGCCACCCCACAAACACAGGATGATCAGGGACCTGGGGTCAGTGGCAGTGGGCACACAGTTCAGGGGACAGAGGCACAGGACAACAGGGAAGCTGGGAGGACTGCTGTGCGGCAGGGGGAGGGAAGGCCCAGGGACCTGACTCTTCAGGAGGCCCTCACCAACATCCTGGGAGCATACCACCATTCCCAGGAGATGATAAGCCAGATACTGGACAAGTTGCAGGAGACCCAGCGGCTGCAGAAGGGACAGTACCTGGGGATCCGGGAGGACCTGAAGGACATACACACCACTGTGGTCACCACTGCAGGGGTGCTGGCAGACATGGACAACACCATGAGGGAGGCAGTGGCACACCACCGGGCCCCTGACGCTAGCCATACCGATAAACAGCCCTCCACCTCCGATGACAGGGGGCCCGCCACAGAAACAACAGGCCACCAGCACCCCCCGCAGAAGGAGTACCACCCAGCAAACAGTCCCTGCAATCCAGGCAGAAGCCAGAGAACATTTCCAAGACCCCGCCAGGAAATAGCACTCCCCTGATTGTCACCCTTTTGTGCCACTCTGTCACCCTGTCCATCTTGAACTGCCATTGCTCAACTTCCTGTGCCCCCTTGGACAATGCACCTGGGATACAAATAGACTGGACTCTATCCTGGACATTCCTCCACCATAACCCCAGCCCACTGCACAAACCCCTCTACTTATTGGCACTTAAATAAACATCATTTAAAGAAATTCAAGTAGGGAGTCTGTCAAATGATTGAACTATGCATTAGTTTAACAAGCTTTATTACACTGCATTACAACTGTACAGGAATGTATACATAGGAATGACCTGTATTATGCTCCAGTCAACACACCAGGTGCCAGGGTGGGGCACAGATATCTGAAAATAGAGATGTCAAAGGGTACAGTAAGTGGCCATAGAATTGGGAGAATCTGCCTGCCATGTACAATGTCCAACACAAAACTGTCAATGTAAAGTGAAGCTACAGTGTCTTACCTGTGTGTCACTGGAAGCACTGTCATATTATTGCTGTTCTGTTGTCCTCATCCTCCTCATGTTCACTGTCCACGGGGTCCACTACTGCCACACGCCCATCTCCAGCCTCATCCTCCTGCAGAAAAGGACCTGGCGTCTCAAGGCAAGGTTATGCAACATGCAGCATGCCACGATTATCTGGCAGACCTTCTTGAGTGAGTAGTACAGGGATCCACCTGTTAGATGGAGGCAACAAAACCTGGCCTTCAGGAGGCCAAAGGTCCTCTTGATAATCCTTTTCCGCCCATGTGCCTCATTGTAACATTCCTCTGCCCTTGTCCTGGCATTCCTCACTGGGGACAGTAACCATGAGAGGTTAGGGTAACCAGAGACACCTGCAAATATTGAGGGCTACCTGTTAGACACACACTAACCCTTATGGACCACACCATACCGATACACCAACATCCAAATGGGTGGGAACCAGGGCTCACCTATTAGCCACACTCGGTGCCTCTGGAGTTGTGCCATCACATATGGGATGCTGCTATTCCTCAGGATAAAGGCATCATGCACAGACCCTGGATGCCTTGCATTGGCGTGGGAGATGTACTGATCCGCCAGGCACACTATCTGCACATTCATGGAGTGAAAGATCTTATGATTTCTGAACACCTGTTCATTTCTCTGGGGAGGGGGGGAACAAATGCAATATGTGTACCATCAATAGCCCCAATTAAGTGGGGATATGCCCCTTTGCATGTGGCCAAATCCTCTACCTGGGGAAATACAATGTAGCTGCACATGTGTTTAATCAGGGCAGACAACACTCTGGTCAGCACTATTGAGAACATTGGCTGAGACATTCCTGCTGCCAAGCCCACTGTCACTTGGAAGGAGCAAGTTGCCAAGAAATGGAGCACAGATAGGACTTGCACAAGAGGGGGGATCCCGGTGGGCTGACGTATAGCAGATACCATGTCAGGCTCTAATTGGGCACACAGCTCTGTGATTGTGGCCCTGTCTATTCTAAAGGTGAGGATAAATGTGCCAGTCCTCCATTATTGCCAAGTCCACCAGGGGTCTGTACACGGGGGGATGTCTCCATCTCCTATTCATCCGCAGTGGTTGTAATCTGGGGGCAAAACGGGGAGCAGCTGGTCAGTATTCCACATTTCCAAACTCTACACTGCATTGCATGTTGTGACTGTAACAGTATATTGTTGTATAGGCCCAAATGGTGCCTGTCCTGTGTGGTTGGACATGAGGAAATGCGATAATGCCGCTGAATTTGTGCGCCTTTGCGGGAGGCGGTCGAGTACCGCTGTGCAACTCCTCATTAGTTGTCATTGGGCCCTATGGGTTACAGTGGCCAATGGTGATGTACGCACCGCCGCGGACGTGACCACCATTTTCTATCTGTTCACTCACTTGCTACCTGACCTTCAACAGGAGAGGACCTACACTGCAAGTGCTGCTGTGACCTGTGTCTGGAACCAACCATGGCTCGTGTCAATGGGGAAAGGCCCCCTGCCTTCACCGCTGCGGCGTTGGAGAGACTGGTGGATGGGGTCCTACCCCAGTAACGAATACTGTGTGGGCCTCCAGACCAACAGGTGAGTACACTGTGAGCACGATGCATGGGGCATGAATGTATGGAGTGCTGTGTGTGAGGGCCTTGTGTGGGGGGGAGCGTGTTGGATGGGCCCAGGGCAGGTGGGCAATGTCTGTGCATAAGGGGATGTGAGGATTATTGTGGGACATGAGTGTAACAGGCCGGACGGTCTGACTGATACCTTTTCCTATGTGCATTTCTCTGCAGGTCAGCTCCCATCAGAAAAAGGGTATAAGTGTGCCATCGCCAAGGACGTGCGGACTCTGGGGGTCTACGGCAGGCAGAGCACCCACTGTCGCAAACGGTGGGAGGACCCGAGATGCTGGGCAAGGAAGACGGCGGAGGCCCAGATGGGGATGGCCTCCCAACGAGGAAGTGGTGCCCGTCGAAACCTGACCCCCCTGATGGCCCGCATACTGGCAGTGGCCTATCTGGAGCTGGATGCGCGCTTGAGGGCATCACAGCAGCCACAAGGGGGTGAGTACAGTTTTCCAATATACTACTTGCGCTTGGTGGGGTGGTCCGGAGATGGGTGAGGTGGGATGTGGGCCTGTGGGTGCTCCTAGGCCAGGCCGGACATTGCAGGGTAGGCCCCATGTTGGCAGGGTCTGCTGTACAGCACCTCCTACCAAGCTAGTAGGCATCCACTACTGGGCAGGAGTCTGTGGGTCTCAGGTATGCTGCTATTGGCGTTAGGTATTCCTGTCCATGGCCTGGTGACTAGCATTGTGACTGGTTGTGCATTGCCTAGTGCGTAGGGCTGTTTCCGTGTGTGTGTGTGTGTGTGTGTCGTGTACGCCAATGGTGGTGTTGGAGCAGCCATTGACCAAGTGTATCCTTTGTCTCTTCTCCCCCTTTTTGTTTTGCCACCCTGTCCTTATGTGATTTAGCATCATCTGGGCGGAGGAGCAGAGGCACCGGCGACGCAGGGAGCTGCATCCCACAGGGCCCATGAGGCCGAATCCACCAACGGTGAGGGCACCAGTGGGACGGAGGGTGAGGGGAGCACCACTGCAGAGACAGGAGGGGACAATTCTGACAGTGATACCTACTCCGATGGAAGCTCCCTGGTGGTGGCGGACACCTCTGTGCCCACCCGAACTACAGGTACAGCCGCCACCCCAGTACTACCACCGCCCTCCCAGCAGCCCCTCAGCGTGTTTCCCGTGCCCGCTCATCCAGGAGGGTGGGCATTTCCTTCGCCACAGGCACCTCAGGCCCGCCCCAGTAAGCCCTGCTGCCCTGAGTGAGGAGGCTATTGACCTCCTGCGATCCATCTCTGTTGGGCAGTCAACCATTGTGAATGACATCCAGGAGGCTGGCAGCCCATTTGCAACAAACTAATGCATTCCTGGAGGGCATTCACTCTGGCAAGACTACCAAACAGAGATCAATCCAGGCTCTGGCCTCCTCTCTGAAATCATCCATTGTCCCTGTTTCTAGCCTCCCCCCTCCAACCTCCTCTACCCAGTCCCATTCCCCTCAACCCCAGCCTATCCCTAGCACACCTTCAGACCAGCATGCACCCAAATCAACACACAGAAATGGCTCAGGCAAGCACAAGCACCACACTTCATCCTTCAGGCACTCACACAAGCACCATCCAGATGCAGACATACCAACATCCACTGCCTCCACTGTGTCCCCCTCCTCGTCCACTTCCCTCCCAGTAGCGTCTCCACTCACACCTGCATGCACTACATCCTCATCCACAACCTCCATCACACCTATCACTACACGCCCCTCACTGGCAGTCACTACCCCGACATCCATGTACATGTCCCCTGTGTCCTCTCCCACTGTCTCTGTGCCCCCTCCTCCCAAAGTATACAAACGCAAGCACTCAGACACCCAACAGCCATCCACCTCACAACAGCATCCAGCCCGTACACCTGCATCCAAACACAGCAGGCAGACACCTCCTTACCACCACTCACTCTTCCTCCACTCCCAAACCTTCACCCTCTTCCAGCCCCACTGTCCCTAAAAAGCTTTTCCTCTCCACCTTTGACCTAAGGCTAGCACCTCAGCCACCAAGTCCAGGGCCACTATCTTTTCTGCAGCCACTGCAGTTGTGAGAGGCATCGTGAAGACACCCGTCCACATAGCCAGTGTGCCTGCACCAGCTGCCAAGGGGAAAAAGGGAGCACCAGCTGGAAAACGGAAGGAGGCACCACCAGCCGGCAGAAGCAAGGAGGCACCAGCAGGTGGCAAATGGAAGGAGGCACCACCAGCTGGCAGAAGCAAGGAGGCACCACCAGCTGGCAGAAGCAAGGAGGGAGGCACCACTAGCTGGCAGAAGCAAGGAGGGAGGCACCACTAGCTGGCAGAAGCAAGGAGGGAGGCACAACCAGCTGGCAGAAGCAAGGAGGCACAACCAGCTGGCAGAAGCAAGGAGGCACCACTAGCTGCCAAGGGCAGGAACGTAACACTACCTGCCAAGGGCAAAGACAAAGGCGCAGACGCAGCAGGCAGGATGGATATTGAGCCCTGTGCTGGAGCAGCAACTGGGCAAACACCACCAGCCATGGCACTTCAGCTGTCCAAGGCTGCTGGGAAAGGGCTGGAGCCACCCCCCATCACAGGCACCACCGCAGCCAGCACCGCCACGTGCACCGCCACCAGCACCACTTCCACCACCACTGCCAGCAGCAGCAGCCCCAGTGGGAAGCCGTCCGAGGCTACGGGAGAAGGGCTGGAGCCTCCCCCCACCACTGGCAGCACCGCTGCCAGCACCGCCACCAGCAGCAGCAGCCCCAGTGAGCAGCCATCCGAGACTTCAGGGGAAGGGCTGGCGGCTCCCCCCACCACAGGCAGCACCGCCGTCAGCCCCACCACTGCCACCACTGAGCAGGCGTCACAGCCGGCGGGCAGTGTGTGGTCGTGCCTCAATGGGCTGTAGTGCGTCCTGGCCCCTGCAAAAACTGTAGGTGTGACACCCAGGTGAGAGACTGTGACCTTGCACCCTCCAAGATCTGCATCACAGGGCACAAGGCCCCCTCCAGAAGCAGTGGAAGAAGGCATCCACTCACTGCATCCTTGCCAGGACGAAGCACACTGGGCAGAAGGCCCCCTCCAGAACCAGTGGAAGAAGGCATCCACTCACCCCCTCCTTGCCAGGATGAAGCATACTGGGCACAAGGCCCCCTCCAGAACCAGTGGAAGAAGGCATCCACTAGAGATGCTGTGGCCTTGCACTCCCCAGGACCAAGCAGTGGACAAACCACCCACTTGAGAGATTGTGGCTTTGCAGTCCCCAGGACCAAGCAGTGGGCAAACCACCCACTTGAGAGACTGTGGCTTTGAACTCCCCAGGGCCAAGCAGTGGGCAAACCACCCACTTGAGAGACTGTGGCCTTCTACTCCCCAGGACCAAGTAGTGGGCAAACCACCCCCTTGAGAGACTGTGGCGTTGTACTCCCCAGGACCAAGCAGTTGGCAAACCACCCCCTTGAGAGACTGTGGCTTTGCACTCCCCAGGACATCGCAGAAGGCATGTAGCCCCCTGCAGGAGCAATGGCGTTGTACCATCTTCCGGCTGAGGTGCCCCCCCTTCCCCTTCCACCTGAGGTGCCTGTGTATTTTCGACCTGATGCCCCAGCAGGGTTCTCTCCGTATTGAGGCAGGAGTCAAATGGGGCCTTGGCCTATGTGATATAGTCCTGTGGGCCACGAACATTTTGGACTGGGCAGTTTCCCTCCATTTGTACATATTGTAGATACTGTTTTGTGCTTTGAGGACGTATTTCTCAGCATTTATATTATTACACTGACTTTATTCACTTCCTTTTGTCTTTGCGTTATTCCTGAGGGGTACGGGGTGGATATGTAATGTTGTTGCATCTGTTTCTGTGAATAGTGCTGAGGGTGGGGGTGTTGCATGTTGCGTGTGTGTGTGTGTGTGTGTGACACTCTTTTTCAACCCACCCTCCCTTGTGTGCTAGGTGCGGTACTCACCGTGGTCGTCTTCGCCGCCGTTCGTGTTCCTGGTGTAGGAGGAGTTATACCATCATGGGTAACACCTGTAGTTCGGGCTCCATGGCGTCGTGGTTCTTCCTTGAGTGTCCAGAGTTGAGCCGTTTCCCTTCTGTGTACTGTTTCCGCCGTGCTTTTGATGGCCTTGGTACCGCCCCGGAAAAGCTGGCGGATTGTCTTCTTGTAATAGTGTGGCCGGTACACTGTCTTCCGCCTGGCTGTTGGCATTTACCGCTGCGGTGCTTGTTGCTACCAATTTTGGTCGGTGTGTTAACATGGCTGTCCGTGTGGGTGGTTTCCGCCGTGGTCATAATTTCTTTTTTTTTTTTTTTACTGCCGGCCTGTTGGCGGTATTAACGCCGCTTTATCACCGACCACCAAGGTTGTAATGAGGGCCATAGTGTGCACTGAGTGTAGGGGTTCCCGAGAGGCTAAAATAGATATTACGCTCTCCTTTGTGGTAGTGTAGTCAAACAGTTAAGCTTATCAGATGGTAGTGCAAAGCATTTGTTGTACACACACAGGCAATAAATGAGGCATATGACTAACTCCAGGCCAATTGTTTTTATATAGCAAAAATATATTTTATTACTTTCTTTCTAGAACCAAAAGGATCTTGTTGCAGGTAAGTACATTAGCAAGTCAGTAACAAGCATATGTATCAACACCACTTTGTTTAGATTTGGCAAACAGAACAATTTACAATTAAGTAGCAATTCTCTGTTTCAAAAGTTGACACTGCAATTTTCAACACAGTCCGGGGGGGGAAACGTTTTGGTGTAGTTTTGCAGGTCAGCACCAAACACACACCCTCAGTGACACTGAGGCAGCCTGGTGCAGGGTGCAAACACAGCATCGGGCTCCCAATGCTTTTTGATGGAGAGACCTGGGGGGGACACAAAGATGCTGTAGGCTGGGTTTGAGGGGGTCGGTTCCGGATAACTACAGGCTGGACAAGGAGGAGGGCCACCTGCTGTACATTGTTGGACTGGTGGTCAGATTCCCCAAGGCCAGGGGGCTGTTGGTGCAGGGGTACCTTGAGGCTTCAGGAATCTTCATGTGGTTCTCTCACGGTCAGGTGGGTCCTACTGAGTTAGGCTGCAGGCGTCGTGGTGTTGGCCAGGAGGAATCAACCCAGGGTGGACCCAAGGTCGGAATCGCCTGCGGAATTGCTCTGGACCGGTGTACCACCTGGACTCGGGCTGTGGGTGTCAGGTGCAGAGTGGGCAGGACTCACGGATACTGGACAGAGCCGCTGTCCTCAGGAGTTCTTAGTCCTTTGCTGGGCAGGCTGTCCTCTGGGGGTTTGGAGAAATCGCTGGTCCTGCAGAATGTGTCACCTTTTTGTGTAAGGGCTTCTGAAACTGCAGACAGACCGGTAGGGTTGGGGTCAATGCAGTTGGTGTCTGTTGTCTTCTCTGCTGGGAGGTCGGCACTGCAGTCCTTTTTTTTCTTCTTGAGGTCACCAGGAATCTGATGAGCTAGGTTCAGGGAAGCCCTTAACTTCTGGATTGAGGGGCGTTACAGGGGTCAGAGGGCAGCAGCAAATGGCTAGTGTCGCTGAGGGTGACTACACCGTTCTGGTGTCCACTCTCTTTGGGGAGGGACACACACACCTAACCCTATTGGTCCCTGTCCTCCAAACCAAGATGGAGGATTCTGCAGGGTGGGGGGGTCACTTCAGCTCTGGACACCTTACAGGTGCTCCTAGCTGGAGTGGTCACTCCTTCCTGTATTACCTAATTTTCACGCTGGACCTGCCACCAAAAGTGGGGGTCTGACCCGGGGGATGGGCAACTCTACTAGCTGGAATGCCCTGGGGCACTCTAACAGGAGTCTTGAGCCTTTGAGGCTAACTGCCAAGTGTCACAGTTCCTGCAGGGGGAGGTGTGAAGCACCCCCACCAGGAGCAGGCTTTGTTTCTGGCCCCAGAGAGCACAAAAGCTCTCACCACATGAGGTCAGAAACTTGTCTATTACTATCAGGTAGGCACAGACTGGTCAGTCCTGCACTAAAGGATTGCATAAAATACAGGGGGCATCTCTAAGATGCCCTCTGTGTGCATTGAACAATAAATCCAACACTGGCATCAGTGTGGGTATATTGTGACGAGAAGCCTATTACCAAACTTCCAACCCTTCAGGGAAGCCATCATGGAGCTGTGGAGTTCGTGATGACAAACTCCAAGCCCATGTACTTAATACGGCCACATTGCACATACAGTGTCTAAGAATGGACACTGCTGGGACATATTGCTCAGGGATCTATTCCCTCACCTGTGGTATAGTGCACCCTGCCTTAGGGCTGTAAGGCCTGCTAAAAGGGTGACTTATCTATGCCACAGGCAGTGGTTTGTGGGCATGGCACCCTGAGATGGATGCCATGTCTACTTTACCTTTTTCTTCCCACCAGCACATACAAGCTGCATTGGCAGTGTGCATGTGTTTGGTATTGGGTCCCTTAGAGTGGCACAATATATGCTGCAGCCCTTAGGTACCCCCCCGGTCACAGGGCCCTTGGTACCACTGGTACCTTCTACAAGGGACTTAGCTGTGTGCCAGGGGGTGTGCCAATTGTGGAACAATGGTACAGTTTTTTGGGAAAGAACACAGGTACTGGGGGCTGGTAAGTATGACACCAGCACACATTCAGTCAGGTTAGCACCAGATATCAGGCAAAAAGTGGGAGGTACTGCAAACAAGGGGGCAGTTTCCTACACAGACGAAGAAACTTATAATGTAGAAGTGTATGCCGATGAATGGGGGAGATAAACATGGTTTGGGCACAGCAGTACACCAGATCTTGTCATGGATAGGATGCCCAAGATCTGTTTCACATGGCTTTGACCTTACTAGTGATATCTGTTTGCAGTGCAACACTAGCCTGTTAGACCCTGGAGACCATTCTCTTCCTCTCAGTAGAGTTAATTACTTCAATTGGTGGGGGAATTCATCCAGCTCTAATGTATAAGATGGAAGTCTGTCACGTATAGTATTATGAAGTCATCTAAGTATGAATTGGTCCAGGTATGTATCGTTGCTAAATCAGGCAGTATTAGCATGAGTGATAACATGGCTTTTTGCAAGGGTTTAGTTTGGTCAGTAAATGTGAGGGGTTGTTCGCTTCAGATTTTCCAACAATCATGCTTGCATATAATGTTAAAATACAATATGCATTGGGACAAAAGCGAAGCCCTCCCCCTTTCGCAGGTGAGGACGAAAGCAGCACTCTTGGGATTCCTGTTCCGTTGGACCCCGAAGCACCTCAAATACCTAGGAGTCCTAGTCAATCGAGGCCTAGAGCGGATGGTGGCAGATAATCTGGACTCCCTCATTGCACACATGCGTCTGGACTTCAACAAATGGACCCAACTAGGCCTTTCCATGTGGGGCAGGTTGCAGGCGGGACGGATGGTCACAGTGCCACGATTCACCTATGTTCTGGGTCTTCTACCCCTTCAGATACTTCTCACCATGTTGAGATCCATTGACGTGGCAATCAGATCCTTTGTGTGGGGCTCTATTCGCCCACGACTGGCGCCAGCCAAGTTAACAGCACGCAGATCCCACGTAGGAATGGTGCTCCTCTCGGTAGAGCATTATTGCCCTAGCTCTCCACTTGTCCCCATTAGCTGCGACCCTGCCGGGCCTCTCAGAATCGCCCCTGTGGGTCCCAGTGAAGATGGCACTACTCTCCCATAATGGAGGCCTTGATGGGCTCTATCGCATGACCCCCGCATCCTCTAGTGACTTGAATCCAATATTGAAGGCGACATGTTCTGCATGGCAGAGGGACCATCGTCTTCTGGGGATACACACCTTCCTCCACACCCAGGCCCCCTTATGGTGCAATGACAGTCTACACATAGGTGGGAAGGCTTTTCACTGGCCAGAATGGAGGGAAGCTGGAGCAGACTGACTCGTACAGGTGTTAGAGGACGGTAAACTTAAACCCTTTGCCAAGTTAAGGGAGGAATTCCGCCTTCATCTCAAACAAGAATGGAGATATCAGCAACTCCAGCATTGTATGCGTCAACACACTGACACTATCCGATGGAGGCTGCAGCCCTCGCCCATAGTAGCTTACCTGAAGGCATGGGGGAACCACAAAGGAGTAATGGCTTGTCTTTCAGAGGTCATCACAAGTCACCTATACTCATACCCTACACTGGACACCATGTGCCTCCAATGGCAAACCCACCTTCAGCAGGTTTTTGGCGTGGAGGACTGGGCGGATACGGTGGATGCGCTAGACAGAGGCACGCGTGAAGCCCGCTTAAAATTCTGTCTCTTCAAGGTTCTACACAATTGGTACTGGACCCTGGCGAAACTGCACAAGACCGGGCTCCTCCCACACTCAACATGCTGGCGTTGCACAGAAACACACTGTGATCTGCTTCATGTCCTCAGCGGCTGTCCATCGGTCCGACTAATGTGGACAGCTGTAGAACACACCCTGACGGAATCCATGTCGCTCCCAACTCCCTTATCCCCCTCTCTTATCATGCTACATGACATGAACTCCCTCCCGGCTCTAACACGCCTGCAAAAAAGACTATTACATACAGCCCTAGCAACGGTGAAAATATGCATCCTACGGCACAGGAGATCTATCACCTCCCCCATGCCTGAAGAATGGATGGTGGCAATGACTGCTATAGCTCAACACGAAAGAATCATTTATAATCTTCAAGACCAGGCTGCCATCTTTCTCTCAAATATCCCAGACAAGCCGCCGTCATCTCCGATCCCCAGCTAACCCTCTGTACATCCCACTCCCTTCTCCCCCTCCCCTATTCCGACCTTCTTCGTTTCTTTCCCTCTCGCACCCCCCCTCTCCTTTTCCTTTTTACCCCTCTACCCCTTTCTGGGGCCACTGTCATTGCTTACCTGACCTCCTCTCCCTCCACACCTCCCCTCCCTTTCCCTCACGCCCCCCCATATTTTATCCCTACCTTCCTCTGTTTCCACAACGCCAGGCCCTCTTCCCCATTCGCCCTCCCGTCCTTCCCTCCCTTCCTGTTCCTCCCACTCATCTCTAGTCCCCCCCCTTTTTCTTCCCACTTCCCCCAACCCTTGCACAAGCTGGAGATACATCACCTCTCTCTTCAAAGGCCTCCGCAGATTCCTCTCTAGGGTTAGCTGAGAGCCAGATTGCTGTCTGCCCTTGAAAATATCTTACTTGGCAGGCTCCGACATGGGACGCTTCACACCTGCGTAAGTTCTGCAGAGCCTTTACCCATGTAGAGTCCTATGGTTGCTATACCTTCTAGCGACAAACTGGCCTAAAACCTGCATTCCCGCTCTAACCTTGCCCCCCCGCCACCGTGTTGATTTCATCGTCATTATAGTTGTTAATATTTATTCCTGCTTTGGCCTTCGCCATCTTTTCCCCATGTCTGCTATGTCATCGTTCACACGTACTGTTGCGCGCAGCTATATTTTTGTCCATCCGGACTGCCTTCATTCGAATTCTCTAGGTTTTACGTTCTATAGTTAACAATGTGGGGAACCTGTGATTTCTTGCCCTTTGTTTATTCTTGTTTATTATTGCTGTGTAACGATATACTCGTATTGACATTCTTCACCCATAAAAAACTGCAACACAAAAAAAAAAAAAAGAAATACAATATGCAACAAGCAGGGCGCACAAAAGGGGCCTAATGGGCAGAGTGTAGGGAAGGAGTGTGGACTGCTGGGAGTACTAAGTGAGACAAAACATAATATTTTGTAAAATAACTAACATTTCTTAGGACTTTTATAACAAATAGAGATAAAGTGTGTATGCGTTTTTGTCTGTTTGAATGTAAAAATTTCTGCTGAAATCCGACAGACACCTCACCATACCAGATTGAAAGCCCCTGCACCCAACTATTTAGCAAAAATACATTTATTAGAGGGCTTTATCACCCCAAACGCCCCATGCCAGAAGCTACGCCCAGGCCTTCAGAGAATATGTCCCCACTGTATGTAGTTGAAAGGTTGCTAGAGTGAGCTGTACTAGTTTTTCTACTATGAGTGGAAGTCATGAGTTATGCATCAGGGGGATGGCAGGAGAATAAGGTAGTATCGATGGAGCTTTCTCCATTCCCAGCAGGAAGGTGACTATGCCTGAACGTCGGTGGGATCCCTCGGTATACCCAGGGGGAGAATGTATGAAAGTAGGGCATCCCCACCTATTCCTTCTCCAGTTTCATATAAGTGTGCATCAGTAAGATACCAATGGTACGCAAACTGGCACTTGCACTGCAAGAAAGTACAGCTGCAGATCTGGCACACCAAATCCCCCTCTTTCCGATGACCTGCCCAGATTAGCCCTGTCACAAGGCTTTCCATAGTGGCGAAGAAGCTATTTGTCAGGGGAATAGGTATGTTCATGAGCAAATATAAAAAGCGGGGAAGCACGGCCATCTTGATGATGCCAATGCGACCCACCATGGAGAGCAGAAGCATAATCCATTGTTCAGTTTGGGTGGTCAGCTTGTCAGTGGCCATGCCATAATTCAAGCTAATCACCACCTCCTTTTGTCTATGAAGTATTATGCCAAAGTATTTAGTCAATTCTTTGCACTAGGCCAATCGGTATTCCAGCTAGCATCTCACTGTAGTATCTGTGAGTGGACAGATCTCCGATTTAGCATATTCGATTGGTTGGCTGTCAACAGGCTGTCTAACAAAAAGCAAGATATCATCCACGTATATGAATATCAACAATGGGATTGAAATAAATCTTAAAACGCAATGGAGGTGACGCTCTTGAAGTTGCCTTACCAGGGGGTCGACTGTTATAACAAAAAGTATCAGTGAGTGGGCGCAATCCTGGCAGGTCCCCCTGACCACCGAAAACAGGTCTGTAAGGGCTCCATTGACCCTCTGACCCTCTAACTACTATACACACTGGTAAAGGATATCTAATTTTCATTAGATAAACATAACTTAAGTAAAAGAAGTGATGCTTGGCTTGTAAAAAAATCCCTATAAAAGTAAACAACCACAAAGATATTTGTCTGAAGCTTTTAAAGCCCACTACAAAAATAAGACTAAAAGGGTGCGCCCGACAAGATAGCCAAATAGATGTACTGTGCTAGTGCTCCTGACCTGCAGAGAAATATGAGAAATCTTCTCATCCCATGGACGCCGTGGTACTCTGTCTTCCTGCCTATGACGACTGCAACACTGGGGCATTCTGGATGGTCCCCCTTTAGGTGCTCTGGTCACCGCCCTCCACAAGAGATCCTGACTGGCAGAGTAGTGGCCTGCACAATGCTGCCTGAACGCTAGCTGTGGGGAAGAAGCAAGCTCAATGCCTACAGTACACCTCGTAGCCTACGGGGGCCATGCCTGATCAGCTCCTGGCCACAGGGCTGGACAGAACTTGCGGGGCCATGGTGGGGCAGGCTGTAGCTGCTTGGAGTGCTGGACCCACGGGGCTATGGCAGGATGCCGGCCACAGCCGATGAGCTGTATGGAGCGGGGTTCAGGTGGGCATGGGCGGAGAGGTGGTGACTGGGGAAAAAGAGCCCTCCCTGACACCTGAAGAGCACAGCGGCCCACACTGAGGACAGGGGAGAGGAGGCCGTTCAGTGATGCTATATTACAGGCTGCACTCAATGGGGGAGAACTCACCTTCGACAATCATGTCCGCTGCATATTTAAAGACTACACCAGGTCGGTACAGCAACAGAGACAATCATTTGCAGGCATTAAGCAGAATTTAAGGGCCATGGGCCTCCCATATATGTTGTTATATCCAGCAAAACTGTAATTCCTACATGTGAGCAACACACATTTTTTCACCACACCAAAGGACGTATGGGACTGGCTGGAAATCAGGGGAGATGGTCTGATCAAGTCGAGAAAACCGAAGAAAGCTGGAGATGCATCACACGAAGCCCGTAGGTCACCAATTAAAAACAGAGCAGATGGCACCGTGGTTCTGGTTTGGAGTCCAGAGTGGTGGTCCGATGGGATGGCATTTTGGACCGAGAGCATCGACAACAACAGCGTGAACACACTAGGGCTCTGGTAGTGTCGGTAACTTCTCCTGAACTCTCTGGCTCAGTACGGGAATGGCTGACGCTCACACCACCTGAGAATGCTGAACAGTCAGTAAGTGAGTAAAGCTGTACAATGGGGTCTCCTGTTCGGAGAGTAGTGGCCACGACCTACTTGCTTGACTTTATAACCTTTCCATACATATTGTGGTGTGGTATGTAGCTGCATTAGAGGTCATAGGGGGTCATTACAACATTGGCGGTAAAAGGCGCTTACCGCCGTGCAGAAGACCGCCAATACACCGCCGCGGCGGCGGTATTTCACCACAGCTATTATGACACACATCTTGGAATCCGCCGAAATTCAGACACCCACACCACACCGCCACACCAAAGGTCAGTGATAAACTGGCAGAAACGAATCCTCCACCTCCACGGCAACAGAAACACGCCCATGCTATTACGACCCACGAATCCACGCGGCGGTCATTCAACCGCGGTATTCCATTGGCGGTACACACCGCCGCGCTCAAAATACACACACATCTCCAAAACACCGCCACATTAGACAATTCCAAATACACACACCTGATACACATACAAACACCACTCCCACACACCCAATTCAATATAAAACACACACCCACATCACCCACAAACCCCTACGACCAGAAATTATTGACGAAGGCCAGAGAGAGAGCACAGAATAGACAACCCCATCACACAGAAGCACACAACACCATCACCCACACAACATCCACGCACAAAACACCACACACCACTACACTCACCACACTCATCACCACATACACCACCCCACACCTCACCCACACCACCCCATGGCACGCCAGACACCCCAACTTCTCCGAGGAGGAGCTCAGGGTCATGGTGGAGGAAATCGTCCGGGTAGAGACACAGCTATTTGGCTCACAGGTACAGCACACATCAATAGCCAGGAAGATGGAGTTATGGCGCAGAATAGTGGACAGGGTGAACGCCGTGGGACAGCACCCATGAAATAGGGAGAACATCAGGAAGAGGTGGAACGACCTACGGGGGAAGGTGCGTTCAACGGTCTCCAGGCACAACATCGCGGTACAGCGGACTGGCGGCGGACCCCCACCTCCTCCCCCACAACTAACAACATGGGAGGAGCAACTCTTGACCATCTTGCATCCTGAGGGCCTCAAGGAGTCGGTGGAGGATGGAACACTGGTAAGTCAAATCTTAACTATCATATCCCCCACCCTACCTGCATGCTATCACACATCCCCTCCCTCACCCCCTCCCCTATCACTGCAACTCCTCACTAATGTACCCATGACACTAACCACCCATCCCAACACCAAGCCCTGCATGACACAACTAAGCATGGACACCCCTCACTAAAGCATGCCCACTGCACATACCCAGAACACCCCCCCAACCATCATCACATCACACAAACCCATACACAGGAATGCTTGCACTGGGGTACACAAACACCCACCCATTGCACACCATTACACACACACATGCAATAATCATGCTCTTAGGCCCCTGCAGGAACCCGAAGGACCGTCACCACACCAGAGGGTCCAGACAACACCACTCCACCCCCAGAAGAGGCCCACAGTGACGAGAGCAGCTCTGCCCTACTGGATCCTGATGACCAGCCCGGACCATCGTGGGCCTCGGGACAGTTGGTTCCCCTTGCACAGGCACAGCCCAACACCGACCTTCCACCCTCTGGTAACACCAGCACAGCACCCACCCAGCAGGCCCAAACCTCCCTACCCAGGACAGGTCAATCAGCAGTGTGTCCACCACTACAGGGCACCCAGGCTAACCCACCACCCCAACAACAACAGGGACCCGGGGGCAGTGGTAGTGGGCACACGGTCCAGGGGACAGAGGCCCAGGAACACAGGGGAACTGGGAGGGCTGCTGTGCGACAGGGGGCGGACAGGCCAAGGGAACCCACTCTCCACGAGGCCCTCTCCTCCATCATGGGAGCATACCACCACTCCCAGGAGACGATGGCGACGGTCCTGGACAAGTTGCAGGAGACCCTGTGCCTGCAGGACGAACTGTATTTGGGGTTCAGGGAGGAGCTCAGGACCATCAGCTCCACCCTGGGCACCATCGTAGGGGTGCTGAAGGACATACAGCAGACCTTGAGGGACACTGTGGCACTCCAAGGGGCCCCTGACACTATCCAGGACGATGAACTGCCCTCCACCTCCGCCGGCACTAGTGGACAGGACACCCCGCCACAATACCACCACACCAGCACCCCACCCCCTGCAGACGGACAACCACCACGCAAGCCGTCACTGAGATCCAGGAACAGGACAGAGCAAGATGGCAAGACCCCTGCCAGGAAATGAGACCACCCTGATTGTCCTCCCACTGTCCCACTTTGTTACCCTGTCCATATTCGAACTGCCCCAGCTCCACTTCCTATGCCCAGATGGGCAGTGCACCTGTGAGACTAATAGACTGGACTCTGCCATGGACATTCCTCCACCATACCCCATCACCATTATACAACCCCCCTCCATTTTTGAGCACTTAAATAAACACCCTTGAAAGACAAAACAATCTGGAGTCAGTCTGTGATTTAGTAAATATGTATTATCAATGACGGTGTCATAATGGGTTTACCATTGTAAGGCTAACATACCTATGTCACACATCACAAGCCCTTGAAGGATGCAAGCAGTTGACACGTAGGTAACCACACCTGTGAAACCGTAATGGAAGGGTACAACTCAGTTACCAAATATTGATTTAAATCGAGAAACAGGATAGAGGTAGACGTGTGAAAGTTAATGTAATGTTAAACCTGAAAATGTTCTCACCTGTGTGTCACTGGAAATATTACTGTATGACTGACTCCCTGTTGTCGTTGTCTTCTTCCTCAGCTTCATCCTCATCACTTTACCCAGGCTCCACAGACTCCACAGCTGCTACAACACCGTCATCTGGATCATCCTCCTGCAGAAAAGGCACCTGGCGTCGCAAAGCCAAATTATGGAGCATGGAGCAGGCAATGATGATCTCGCACACCTTCTTCGGTGAGTAGAATAGGGATCCACCTGTCATATGGAGGCACCTGAACCTGGCCTTCAGGAGGCCGAAGGTGCGTTCGATCACCCTCCTAGTCCGCCCATGGGCCTCATTGTAGCGTTCCTCTGCCCTGGTCCTGGGATTCCTCACTGGGGTCAATAGCCAGGAAAGGTTGGGGTAACCAGAGTCCCCCCAATAGCCATACACGGTGCCTCTGGAGTTGACCCATCATATCAGGGATGCTGCTATTCCGCAGGATGTAGGCGTCATGCACTGAGCCAGGGAACATAGCATTTACCTGCGAGATGTACTGGTCTGCCAAACATACCATCTGGACATTCATGGAATGATAACTCTTCCTGTTCCTGTACACCTGTTCACTCCTGTGGGGGGGGACCAGAGCTATATGTGTCCCATCAATGGCACCAATGACGTTGGGGATATGTCCAAGGGCATAGAAGTCACCTTTCACTGTAGGCAAATCCTCCACCTGAGGGAAAATGATGTATCTCCTTACGTGTTTCAGCAGGGCAGCCAACACTCTGGAAAACACATTGGAAAACATAGGCTGGGACATCCCTGATGCCATGGCCACAGTAGTCTGAAAAGACCCACTTGCAAGGAAATGGAGCACTGACAGCACCGGCACGTCAGGGGGGATTCCAGTCGGATGACGGATTGGTGACATCAGGTCTGGCTCCATCTGGGTACATAGTTCCTGGATAGTGGCACGGTCAAACCGGTAGGTGACAATGACATGTCTCTCTTCCATTGTCAACAGGTCCACCAGCGGTCGGTACACTGGAGGATTCCGCCATCTTGTCATATGTCCCAGCTGACGGTGCCTACGAAGGACAACAGCGAAGAACCAGTCATTATTCCTCCAGGTATGTACCCACAGTTACACACAAGACTACACCACTCACAAAACCCTTCCTGTATGTGTGTTGAGTGTAGGCCTAGCTATGTGTGACGCAGTAGTAAATGAAGCCATGTGGGCCCCTGAAATGGCGGCTGCCTGACCTCTAAACTGGGACAATGGGATTGTGGGGTAACTGCGCTGGCGTTGTACACGGCGCGGTAGGCGGTCGTAGACCGGGGCGCAATGCTGCATTGGTTAACATTGGACCCTATGGGTCCCAGGAGCCAATGAACAGGTGTGCCAGCGGTGATGATGCGCACCGCCGCGGACGTCACCGCCATTTTCTATCTGTTCAATCACTAGATACCTGACCTTCGACAGGAGAGGACCTACACTGCAAGTGCTGCTGGGACCTCGGTCTGGAAGCGACGATGGCTGCTGCATCTGGGGATAGGGCCCCTGCCTTCACTGCACAGGAGTTGGAGAAACTTGTGGATGGGGTCCTCCCCCAGTACACGCTACTCTACGGTCCTCCAGACCAACAGGTTAGTACACAGGGAGCACGTTGTATGGTCTAGGCCTGGGTGGAGAGGGCTGGTTGGAAGGGGGAAGGGGGCAGAGTTCATAGAACATTAATGCATGGAAATGAATGGGCCACATGGCCAGAGTAGGGAGGGGGCCACTCACAACGACGGTGCAGTTGGTAATGACTGTTCTTCCCTTGTGCATGTCATGTAGGTCAGCGCCCACCAGAACAGGGACATCTGGCGTGCAATCGCCAAGGAGGTCCGGACCCTGGGGGCCCACCAGAGACGGGGCACCCACTGCCGGAAGAGATGGGAGGACATTCGCCGCTGCAGCAAGAAGACGGCGGAGGCTCAGCTGGGGATGGCCTCCCAACGTGGGAGGGGTGCCCGTCGCACCATGACCCCCCTGATGTTCCGGATCCTGCCGGTGGCCTACCCGGAGTTGGATGGGCGCTTGAGGGCATCACAGCAGACACAAGGGGGTGAGTACACTCTCATTCTGCGGACTTTGCGTGCAGTGGAGGTGCCTGGGTGGGGGAGGTGGGCTGTGGGTGTCCCTAGGTCAGGGCGAGTTAGGTAGGCAAGGCCCCTCCGTAATGTAGGCCATGTGGCACTCTACCCCACCTCAGCAGAGTGCCAAGTCGAGGTATAGTTGCCCCTGTGGCATCCATGTGCGCAGATGTCCACCATTGCCATATCCCAGAAATTGCGTGTGCAGAGTGCAGGAGCACTGCGTAATGCAGGGGACTGCTGCGTCTGTCTTGTCTGCCAACGGTAGAGGTATGCCATGCACTAAAACTCTCTTTCTTCTGTCTCCCCCCCCCCTTTTCCTGCTCTCCCTGTCCTTTTGTACATCAGCATCAACAGGCGGAGGTACAGTGGCACCGGAGCACGAGGGAGCTGCATCCCACTTGGCCATGGAGGGCCACACCACGGACTCTGAATGCACCAGTGGGACGGAGGGCGAGGGGAGCTTCACGTCGGCCACCGGATCACCAAGCAGCGACACGGACTCGTTCGCCGATGGGGGCTCCCTTGTGGTGGTGGCACCATCTGTGCCCCCCACCTCTACAGGTACAGCCGCCACCTCCCCTACCAGCCCCGCCCTCCCAGCAGCCCCTCAGCGTTCGCCCCGTGCCCGCTCACCCAGGAGGGTGGGCATCACCTTTGCCCCAGGCACCTCAGGCCCTGCCCCAGTCACCCCTGCTGTCCTCAGTGAGGAGGCCATTGACCTCCTCAGGTCACTCACTGTTGGGCAGTCTACCATTGTGAATGCCATCCAGGGTGTAGAACGAGAGTTGCAACACGGTAATGCATTCCTGGAGGGCATTCATTCTGGTCAGGCTGTCCTTCAGCGAACCCTGCAATCTCTGGCCTCAGCACTGATGGCAGCCATTGTCCCTGTGTCTAGCCTCCCCCCTCCAACTTCCTCCACCCAGACCCAATCCCCTGTACCCCAGCCCATCCCAAGCACACCTACAGACCAGCATGCACAGAAGTCAACACACACAAGTAGCTCAAGCAAACATAGGCACCACACACACCACAGGCACTCACACAAGCCTCACCCACATACAGACACAGCAACATCCACTCACTCCACTGTGTCCCCCTCCTCCTCTTCTCCCTCCTCCCTCCCAGTCTCGTCTACACACACACCTGCATGCACCACATCTACAGGCACCATGAATCGCACCAGGACACCCTGCACCACAAGCCGCTCACCTGCACTCACCACCTCCACTGCCATTTACACGTCCCCTGTGTCCTCTCCCAGTGTGTCTGTGATGCCCCCTCCCAAATTACACAAACGCCGGCAATCACTCACCCAAAATCCATCCACCTCACGACAGCCTCCAGTACCTGCACCCAAAACAGCTAAAGTGACACCTCTGACAACCACCTCCTCTTCCTCCACTCCCAGACCCCCTCCAGCTACCCATCCCACTGTTTGTCAGAAACTGTCCCTCTGTAAAATTGACCTTTTTGCCCCCACCCCCCCTCCAATTCATCAGTCCCGTCGTAGCGCTTCAGCCAAAAAGCCTCCAATACCAGTGGTGCGTGTTCAAGGCTTGTGGAGTGCACCGGCCACTAGGGCAGGCAGTAGGACCCGGAGCCAAGGCACTGGCAGCCCACCCCCTGTAAAGGCTCTAAAATTGGAGAGTGGACGACGGGACTGTGTTAAGACTCCTGGTGGGAAAACAACTGACATGGGTTCCAAGGGGATTGGAGAGTCAGCTGTGATTCCACCAAAGGTGGGGAAGGGCCAGAGGAAGTCTGCCCAGCCTGTTGTGAGTGTCACGGCGGAGAAGTGCGCCATCATTTCCGGCGGTCGAGACACAACCGCCAGCACCATCGTCACTGGTCCAGAGACCACCGCCGGAGTCACAGCCCAGGAGTGCCCAAGTATCGTCACTGGTCAGGAGACCACCGCCGGAGTCACAGCCCAGGAGAGCCCAGGAGGGCCCAAGTATCGTCACTGGTCAGGAGACCACCGCCAGAGTCACAGCCCAGGAGGGCCTAAGTATCGTCACTGGTCAGGAGACCACCGCCGGAGTCACAGCCCAGGAGGGCCCAAGTATCGCCACTGGTCCAGAGACCACCGCTAGAGTCACAGCCCAGGAGGGCCCAAGTATCGTCACTGGTCAGGAGACCACCGCTGGAGTCACAGCCCAGGAGGGCCCAAGTATCGTCACTGGTCTGGAGACCACCGCCGGAGTCACAGCCCAGGAGAGCCCAGGAGGGCCCAAGTATCGTCACTGGTCAGGAAACCACCGCCAGAGTCACAGCCCAGGAGGGCCCAAGTATCGTCACTGGTCAGGAGACCACCGCCGGAGTCACAGCCCAGGAGGGCCCAAGTATCGTCACTGGTCCAGAGACCACCGCTAGAGTCACAGCCCAGGAGGGCCCAAGTATCGTCACTGGTCAGGAGACCACCGCTGGAGTCACAGCCCAGGAGGGCCCAAGTATCGTCATTGGTCAGGAGACCACTGCCAGAGTCACAGCCCAGGAGGGCCCAAGTATCGTCACTGGTCAGGAGACCACCGCCAGAGTCACAGCCCAGGAGGGCCCCAGCTGCCACAGCCCCGCTGGGCAATGATGGAACGTCATGCCACACACCAATGCCCAGTGTAGAGAACGTCATGCCACACACCAATGCCCAGTGTAGAGAACGTCATGCCACACACCAATGTCCAGTGTAGAGAATGTCATGCCACACACCAATGTCCGTATCAGAACCGCCATGTCAAAGCACCGCGGAACAGGGCAAAGACCGCCATGGCAAAGCAAAGCTCAACAGTCCTGAACCGCCAAGGCAAAGCACCGCTGAACAGGGCAAAGACCGCCATGATAAAGCACTGCTGAACAGTCCTGAACCGCCATGGCAAAGCACCGCTGAACAGGGCAAAGACCGCCATGGCAAAGCACCGCTGAACTGGGCAAAGACCGCCATGTCAAAAAACCGCTGAAAAGGGCAAAGACCGCCATGTCAAAGCACCTCTGAACAGGGCAAAGACCGCCATGGCAAAGCACCGCTGAACAGTCCTGAACCGCCATGGCAAAGCACCGCTGAACAGTCCTGAACCGCCATGGCAAAGCACCGCTGAACAGTGCTGAACCGCCATGTCAAAGCACCGTTGAACAGGGCAAAGACCGCCATGGCAAAGTACAGCTGAACAGGGCAAAGACCGCCATGGCAAAGTACCGCTGAACAGGGCAAAGACCGCCATGGCAAAGCACCGCTGAACAGGGCAAAGACCGGGTAGGAATGAATGGACCACCACATCAGGCATCCTTATCCCATGTGCAGCTGGGACAGTGACAGGACACGACCTTTCACGGGGAGACTCATCCAGTCTGGGCACCTGTCCCCCCCAGTACCAATAGAGACCTGCATCTACTTGAGAGACTGTGGCTTTGCACTCCCCAGGATGGCACAGTGGGCAACCCACCCACTGTAGAGACTTGAGAGACTGTGGCTTTGCACTCCCCAGGATGGCACAGTGGGCAACCCACCCACTGTAGAGACTTGGGAGACTGTGGCTTTGCACACCCCAGGATAGCACAGTGGGCAAACCACCCACTGTAGAGACTCGAGAGACTGTGGCTTTGCACTCCCCAGGATGGCACAGTGGGCAACCCACCCACTGTAGAGACCTGAGAGACTGTGGCTTTGCACTCCCCAGGATACATCAATGGGCAAGGAGCCCCGTCGTGGATCTGGCTTTGCAGTACTCCGGCTGAGGTGCCCCCCCTTCCCTTCCCTTCCCCCTGAGGTGCCTGTAGTATATCTATCTGATGCCCCGGCAGTGTTCTCTCCGATTGTGGTCAGGTATCGTTTGTGGGCCTCGCCCATGCATTTTTGGACTGTTGGTGCATGGACATTGTTATGTACATATCTGCACTACTTCTCGTATTGTATATAATTATGACTGATTTTCAATTATATATCTGTATATTTTTGTATGACATGTATATTGGCACATTACAATGTTTGACCAAATTTCGCATTGTCTTTTCATTCTTCCGGGGGGATTGTGGGTTGTTACTGTGATTTTTGTGAATGCATTGGTGTGTATGTTGTAATATGCGAGGGTGGGGGTGCGGGTGTTTGGTGGGTGTTCCCCCTAACTTTTGCCTCCCCCCGTGTCGTAGGTGCATTACTCACCGTTGTCTTCGGCGCCTACGTAGCTGTTGGTCGTAGAGGAGCAGAAACATAAGGGCAGGGAGTATTTGGAGTTCCGGCTCCATGGAGTCCTCGTTCCTTGTGGGATGTGTTGAGGTGAGCGTTTTCCCATAGCAAAAGCTGTTTCCGCCGTGTTTTTATCCACAGTGAATCCGCCCTGGAAAAGGTGGCGGATTGGTGGGCTGTAATACTGTGGGTGGTACATTGTCTCCCGCCTGTCTGTTGGCAGTGACCGCCGCGCTGCTTGTCTGTACCGCCGTGGCGGGCGGTGTGTTAAAGTGGCTGTCTTAGTTGGCGGTTTCGGCCAGGGTCATAATTCCCTTTTTTTGTCCGCCAGCCTGTTTGCGGTATTTCCGCAGCTTTAACACCGTCCGCCAGGGTTGTAATGACCACCATAATGTTTTATGCAGTTACTTGTGTGATTTCTGGGGTTCCCATGGTGGCCTTCCATAGCCAACACCAAATGCGCCCATGCATGTTGTGCATGTTGGGGACTGGCCTCCTGGGTGGGTTCTAACAGCTGGCAGGTTCACACCCATTAATTGACCCATAGGCAACCCCCCCTTCCACTTACCCTCACCCTGGTGTGACATTAAATTGTTCACTTCTGAATGGTATGTGAAATGACTGGAAAGTAAGAGTGAATGGATGATCTCGCCTGTATGTTCGCACAAATATAAGTGATATGGACACCATGTTGGCTTTCCTGAGACAGGGATGGATATCATCTCGCCTGGACCCTGGTTTGCTGCCCTTGGATTTACAGTGACAGTAGATTGAGTGTGACTGGTAATTATAACACATAGTTTATATTGTAGCCTTTTCGGCAAGTTCACAGTGGTTCACTCGGGGAGACACGAGTTGTGGTTATATGCGTTTATCCGGGGAGGGAAGGAGGGAGCTTGAGGATGGTATGTTGTGTTGTAAGGGGCTATGATGGAGAAGCTCTAGTTGGGAGGGGAGGGTGAGGGAGTGGGGGACTGGCAGCACACTTAACAGGGGAACAGAAGAGAGGAGATATGATAAGCAAGACTTTCTTACAGGTTAATATCCAATGGGAGATAGTACACAAATACTGACATGGAACATGAGAGGCCTGGACACTTTTACGAAACACAATAGGACACACACACCCAAGCCACACTCGGACCCATATAACTATGCTTCAGGAGACCCATTCAATGGAGGGGGGTCCCAAAAGTTGCAGAAAAAATGGAGGGAACAAATATATTCCTCAACATACTCCTCATGCCACAGGGGGTTTCCCATATGGGCAGCACCTGGTTGCACCCTCCTGCAGTTGGCTCATACTGTGAATATAGAGGTGAGATATATCCTGGTACATGGTAGACTGGATGGGGGTGAGGTGTTTCTCCTGAATACATATGCTCTGTACATTGATGATGGAGAATTCTTTCCCAGCCTGGAGCCCCAACTCCTCCACTACATGGTCATGCCTTTTATATGGGGAGGTGAATTCAACTGTGTGCTGGATGGTACACTAGATCGCTACCCTCAACAATTGGTCACAAAGCCAGTTATGACGTCCAGTCTGAAGGAGACCATGAATAGACTCCAGTGTGGGGATATCTGGAAGGAACTCCACCCAACAGAAACTGAATACTCTTATTACACCCCACCCATCATGCTTATAGTAGGTCGGATAGTTTTCTCACCACTGAAGGTGGAGCCCTAAATATTAGGGACATACAATATCAGGTTAGATTACTCACTGATAATGCCCCACTACTTTTAGAATGTGACTCGTGCACACAGCACGCACTAATCCCGCCGAGAAGGCTCTGCCGAGAGTCCGTAGGGGACCCTGAATTTCACACAGTCATAAAATAGTCCATACAGGGCTATTTCGAAACCAAATGGGCCACCACCGACAATAGGAGTACAGAGTGGGATGCCTACAAGCCAGTGATATGAGGGGACTACCTGGGAAGGATTTAAGGTACTAAAAGGAAACTCAAGACAGAGCTTCACGAGGGAGAGGCCCACGTTGCCCAGCAGCAGCTGAGCGGAGGGGAGGATGACCCGGGAGACCTCACGACTACTCACAGATGGGTGGCACAGACGTAGGACATATTGGATCATTATGTGAGGGTTGACTATAGACAGAGACTCCATAGAGAGGGATATCAGTCAGGACGTATATTAGCCTGGCTGCTGAGACGGGAGAGGCTTCCTCCTGTGATAGTCTCCTTTATGGGGGTGGATGGGCGAGTGGTGATGGGACAGTCTGCTATCAACCAGGTATTGAGAGATTACCTGGCGGAAATATACAAGACGCCTGCAGCGGATAATCTACAGGACACAGTAGAATTCTTAAGTGACATTGATATCGTCCACTTGACTCCAGCAGAAAGAGCCCAACAGTGAGTGACCCTAGAAGGTGACGCTTAGCTGGACAAACTCAGAGCAGCCCTCCGTGACATGGCTAGGGCGAAGTCTCCCGACCCTGATGGCCTTCTTGCATAATTCTACCAAATGTACTCATCCAACCTCTGCCCTCCTGGAAACTTTTCAGGAGGAGCTATCGGCTGGAGTCCTGCCAGACACTATGATAGAGGCTCTCACAATTATGTTACTGAAGCTGGCCAAAAACCCAACTGATCCGGGGTCATACAGACCTCTATCAATGCTTAATGTGTACGCTAACTATTGGCAAAGGTCTCTGCAACAAAACTACAGCAAAAGAGGGGCGTGGGGGGCGTGGACAACTGCTGATAAAAATAGACACATTCTAAAGTGGCTCCGAGGCCCGTCTGAGAATCTCCCAACAAATCTGCAGTCATCCGTCCCTAACCTCAGTCCAGAGGCAGAATCTGGATCGTGGGAGTTTGGGGATTCCAAAAAGATAGTCAAATACTGAGAGCAGGGTAGCGGCGATCAAACTATGGTCGGTAGTAACACAACAGCAAGGCACCCACCTACTAGCTGGGCAGCGGCAGCCTCGCCAGACGCCACTGGGGGAAGACTCGCTGCTATCGGAGCAATACCCCAGCTGCAGTGGAGGCCCTAATAAGGAGTGGCTGGGCTCGATTGAAGGCAATACCAGATGGGGGCGGTGTTAGACCTGACAGCCTTAGGGTGGTCATCCCCCAATTTTTTACCTGCCTCCCTCCACTTTTCTGACACTGTTTTTGCTGGTTTTAGGACTCTGCACACTTTACCACTGCTAACCAGTGCTAAAGTGCATATCCTCTCTCTTTTAAACATGGTAACATTGGTTTCTGCTGAATTGGCATATTTGATTTACTTATGAGTCCCTAGTAAAGTGCACTGCATGTGCCCAGGGCCTGTAAATTAAATGCTACTGGTGGGCCTGCAACACTGATTGCACCACCCACATACGTAGTCCCTGAACCATGTCTCAGGCCTGCCATTGCAAGACCTGTGTGTGCAGTTTCACTGCCACTCGACTTGGCATTTAAAAATAATTGCCAAGCTTTAAACTCCCCTTTTTCTACATATAAATCACCTAAAAGGAAGGCCCTAGGCAACCCATGGGGCAGGGTGCTAAGAGGGTAAAGGCAGGACATGTACATGTGTGTTTTATGTGTTCTGGTAGTGAAGAACTCCCAAATTAGTTTTCCAATACTGTGAGGCCTGTTCCTTTCATAGACTAGCATTAGGACTGCCCTCATATACTTTTGGAGTAGTAGATTCTGAACTGAAAGGGGTAACAAGGTCATATATAGTATGGCCAGAATGGTAATAGAAAATCCAGCTTATTGGTGAGGTTGAATTTTATATATCTATTTTAGAAATTCCACTTTTAGAAAGTGAGCATTTTTCTGCCCTTAAAACCATTTGTGCTTTATAGCCTGTCTCCATTTAACGTCTGGTCTGTTTTGGTTGACAGCTCCCTTGTGCATTTCACCAGACAAGCACAAACACAGGACACACTGCATTCATCTGCATACTGAATGGGCTTCCTGAATTGGAAGGGTGGAGGGCCTGACACTTACATTTCAAAGGTCAGTGGCCTGCCCTCACACGAAGGACTGATAACCCCCCACAGGGACCCTGGCAGACAGGGCTGGGCTAAAAGGGAAATTTGTGCAGTTCAAAACCACTATTTGAAATCTCCCCACTTCAAAGAGATTTTTGGGTATATAAACTGGGTCTCTGACCCCACCAACTCAGGCACTTCTGGACCTACACCGGCACTCAGTCAGAGGAACTGCCTTGCTGCCCAAAGAACTCATCTGGACTGCTTTGCTGAGAAGGACTGCTGCCCTGCTTGTTGCCCTGCTGTCCTCTGACTCTGCTGGAAGGACCTTACCTTCCTCCTGAAGTGCTCTCCAAGGGCTTGGATTGAGCTTGCCTCCTGTAAGAAACTCCTTGTGCGTAAAAGATCCACGCAATGCCTGCAGAAATCGATGCAAGGCCTGCATTGTGGCTGAGAAATCTATGATCGGAATGATGCAGCAGCAACTTCCTGAATGGAAATTCGATGCAGCGCCTGACGGATTGAGGCAGCGCCTGCTCCTTTTTCCAGCCTGTCAAGGATTTTAAACCTTTGCGTCAAGATATCCCTGCATCTCAGTGAGGAACCAAGACTGCACGCCGAAAAATGAAGCAAACCCTTGCAGCATGGAAAGAAACGATGCATCATCTGTGCCGTGCTGGAAAATCTGATGCAACACCCTATTTTTCCATGCATCTCCTCCTCTGCAGTCTCCATGCGTCGTTATTTTTGACGCATCCCAGGTACTATGTGTAACAAAGAAGCAACTGTTAATTTCTAAGGATTGAGACTTTTAATTCTTTTAAACGTTATATGTCAACTTGTGCTTATTGGATTTTTGTAGTTTTTACCTATTTTATTCAGATAACTATTGACTATTTTGCTAAACCTATGAGCTGTATTTTGTGGTGTTTTCACTGTGTTACCGTATGATTTATTGCACAACTACTTTAAACATTGCTTTCTAAGTTAAGCCTGACTGCTCAGTGCCAAGCTACCAAAGAGTGGACACAGGATAATTTGGATTGTGTTGTGACTTACGCTGACTAGGACTGTGGTCCCTATTTGTACAAGGGAGTATACCTCTGCCAACTAGAGACCCCATTTCTAACAGGCGGCGGCTATTCATGTAGGATCTAAGCCCCCGGTGAGCTCTGAGGTCACAGGCAAAGCAGCGGCAAGACACCGTCTGAGGTCTGTGAGGCCTACTGGCTAGATGGCACCCTGGCCACGTCTCAGAGGGAACGGCACCCGACTAAACATCTCAGGTGAGGCGAACAGTGCACTGAGAGTAGCAGTGGAATCTGGGGACTTCTAAAAAGTGATTATGTCCCCTCTGAGAGACTTGTGACGAATACCTGCTAAAGCCATATCACAGCTGGCTAGATTAATGTGCAGGGCATTGTGCATTTGGGGGTGCATAAGCGGAGGCTTTCCATAGCAAGATTGGCACAAGCTTTATATATCTGTGCATACCAGGAGAAGGAGTTGGCAACAGCAGTAACAGAAAATTGCCCACATCAAACCCCAAAGAACTGTGTACTGGGCGGAACAAGGAGCAAATAAATTTGAACTGGAGTACTGCAAACTACTGAGAGCTATTGTGGTGCACCCCAAGTAGGTCTGGTGGAGAGAGACAGCCTGAGGGAAGGCTAGAATAGGCACATAATACGACCACCCCACACCCAGGGTTAGAGGCCTAATAAGCATTACCCTGGACACCAAGATGGTCATTCCTCACAACGAGACAGCCTGAGTGAGTGCTACCAAAGACTGAGCACAGGTTCCTGCTCGGCCCGCCTGTGTGAAAATCTTGCAGTGTGGTTCTGGCGATCTCATCCACGACTGAGATCGCCGGTAGGAAGTGAAGGTGAAAGGCTAAAATCACGAAAGGCCATGTGGTGAGCTCGTCACCTAGGCAGGCAGCGAAGAGTATGGCGGAACGCCTATCACACCCTTCCAGATACACCCAAACCACAACCTGTGCCAGGACAATTACAGCTGCAAAGGAAGCAGAGGGGGCATCAAGTCAATGCTAGACCGATACGATGCCCCAAAAGAGACCGCATCAGTGGGGGGAAATCAAGAAATGGTGACTCCCAGCTGAGTTGGCCACAACTGAAGAATCAATATTGGCACTGCAAGATGTCATGGCGACTACTCAAGGAGTTAGAACATTCCTTGAAACTAGGAGAGACTCAATGATGACAGAGTTTACACTGGTAAGGGAGAACCTGCGCAACATAAGCACCTGCATTAAAGATGTGTGGGATACGACAATGGCCCTTAAGACAGGCACAACAGCCCTAGAAACTCAAGCCACTGAGATCCAAGTATTAAAAGAAACCCTAAAGTCCCGCCCTGAAGGCTCTGAGGGTAGCTCAAGACACAACTATATCCGCATTGTCCCAGAAAGAGCCGAAGGACCGGCAGCTGACCTATTTGTAGAAGACATTTGTACAGAAATGCCTCCTTGGCATGGTTACCCCCTAACTTTTTGCCTTTACTGATGCTAAGTTTTGATTGAAAGTGTGCTGGGACCCTGCTAACCAGGCCCCAGCACCAGTGTTCTTTCCCTAAACTGTACCTTTGCTTCCGCAATTGGCACAGCCCTGGCACTCAGAGAAATCCCTTGTAACTGGTACTCCTGGTACCAAGGGCCCTGATGCCAGGGAAGGTCTCTAAGGGTTGCAGCATGTCTTATGCCACCCAGGGGACCTCTCACTCAGCACATGCACACTGCCTCACAGCTTGTGTGTGCTGATGGGGAAAAAAAGACTAAGTCGACATGGCATTCCCCTCAGAGTGCCATGCCAGCCTCACACCGCCTGTGGCATAGGTAAGTCACCCATCTAGCAGGCCTTACAGCCCTAAGGCAGGGTGCACTATACCACAGGTGAGGGCATATGTGCATGAGCACTATGCCCCTACAGTGTCTAAGCAAAACCTTAGACATTGTAAGTGCAGAGTAGCCATAAGAGTATATGGTCTGGGAGTTTGTCAAACACAAACTCCACAGTTCCATAATGGCTACACTGAAATCTGGGAAGTTTGGTACCAAACTTCTCAGCACAATAAATGCACATTGATGTCAGTGTGCAATTTATTGTAACATACACCCAGAGAGCATCTTAGAGATGCCCCCTGAATACCAACCCGACTTCTAGTGTAGGTTGATCAGTTCCTGCCAGCCTGCCACACACCAGACATGTTGCTGGCCACATTGGGGGGTGGGTGCCTTTGTCACTCTGTGGCCAGGAACAAAGCCTGTACTGGGTGGAGGTTCTACTCACCTCCCCCTGCAGGAACTGTAACACCTGACGGTGAGCCCCAAAAGCTCACCCCTTTTGTTACAGCGCCACAGGGCATCCCAGCTAGTGGAGATGCCCACCCCTCCGGCCACTGCCCCCACTTTTGGTGGCAAGGCTGGAGGAGTTAATGAGAAAAACAAGGAGGAGTCACCCACCAGTCAGGACAGCCCCTAAGGTGTCCTGAGCTGAGGTGACCCCTGCCTTTAGAAATCCTCCATCTTAGTTTTGGTGGATTCCCCCAATAGGATTAGGGATGTGCCCCCTCCCAACAGGGAGGCGGCACAAAGAGGGTGTAGCCACCCTCAAGAACAGTAGCCATTGGCTACTGCCCTCCCAGACCTAAACACAGGGGCAGCCCAGAACCCAGGAAATCAGATTCCTGCAACCTGAAGAAACAAGAAGGACTGCTGACCTACAAGACTGCAGAGAAGACGGATGACAACAACTGCTTTGGCCCCAGCCCTACTGGCCTGTCTCCAAACTTCGAAAACCTGCAACCAGCGACACATCCGACAGGTACCAGCAACCTCTGGAGCCTCAGAGGACTGCCCTGGACCAAAGGACCAAGAAACTCCTGTGAGCAGTGGCTCTGCTCAAAACCAGCTACTTCTTTGCAACAAAGAAGCAACTTTCAAAGACTGCACGTTTCCCGCCGTAAGCGTGAGACTTCACACTCTGCACCCTGCGCCCCCGGCTCGAGATCCAGAGAACAAACACCACAAGGAGGACTCCCCGGCGACCGCGAGCCCGTGAGTAGCCAGAGACGACCCAACTGAGCCCCCAAAGTGACGCCTGCAGAGAGAATCCAGAGGCTCCCCCTGACCGCGACTGCCTGTAACAAGGGACCCGACGCCTGGAACCAGCAATGCACCTGCAGCCCCCAGGACCTGAAGGAACCGAACTTCAGCGCAGGAGTGACCCCAAGCGACCCTCTGCCTAGCCCAGGTGGTGGCTGTCCCGAGAAGCCCCCCGTGCCTGCCTGCACCGCTATAGTAACCCCCGGGTCCCGGTTTCCTATATGAAACCAGATGCCTGCTTTGCACACTGCAACTGGCCGCCCCTGTGCCGCTGAGGGTGTGTATTGTGTGCCTACTTGTGTCCCCCCCAGTGCTCTACAAACCCCCCCGGTCTGCCCCCGAGGACGTGGGTACTTACCTGCTGGCAGACTGGAACCAGAGCACCCCTGTTATCGAAAGGTGCCTATGTGTTTTGGGCACCTGACTGGCTCTGAGCTGCTAGTGTGGTAACTTGGGGGTTGCCTTTAATCCCCAACAGTGGGCTGCCCATGCCCAGGAACTGAGACTCTTAAGTGTTTTACTTACCTCACAAACTAACCTTTACTTACCTCCCCCCAGGAACTGTTGATTTTTGCACTGTGTCCACTTTGAAAATAGCTTATTGCCATTTTAACAAAGACTGTTTATGATATTGCTTTTATTTAAAGTTCCTAAGTTACCTATGTGAAGTACCTTGCATTTTATGTGTTTACTTCATATCTTCAACCTGTGGTTCTTAAAATAAACTAAGAAAATATATTTTTCTATATAAAAACCTATTGGCCTGGAGTAAGTCTTTCAGCGTGTGTTCCTCATTTATTGCCTGCGGGTGTACAACAAATGCTTAACACTACCCTCTGATAAGCCTACTGCTCGACCACACTACCACAAAAAAGAGCATTAGAATTATCTAATTTTGCCACTATCTTACCTCTAAGGGGAACCCTTGGACTCTGTGCACACTATTTCTTGCTTTGAAATAGTATATACAGAGCCAACTTCCTACAACATTGTAGTAAAACATCTCCAACACTTAGGACTATCTAAATTCTTTTTGCTGGATCGAGCCATTAGAGTCTGAAGTACCCGGCCGCGTCCGGGAGCACTCACTCGCCCCATCATTGCACGGTTGTTCACAGTCGAGATACAATACTTCAGACAGCATGCAGTGCCCCACTGCTCACCTTTGAGAACACCAACATCACATTCTTGCTGACTTTATCTTGAAAATACAAAGGATGCGCTGCAGCTTCCTCGAGGTCAAGAATTCACTACAAAATAGAGAACCTAAGTACTCCATGATGTTCCCAGCCCACTTACAGGTTGAGGCGAAAGGCAAAACGTGATATTTCTCCACCCCAGAGGAGGCATGGAACTGGCTAGATGGTTGGGGGTGGGCCCCAGGGGTTAAAAAAAACACAACATCACTGGGAGAAACAGAGAAGGGACACCAATACACCAGAAACTCAGTATGCAGTGGACTGCCAGAAAGATGAGCAAGACATCTCTTCACATCGCCAATTCTGATGGCCCCAGCTGTGAGATTGATTACGTTTTTCAGCAAGCAATGAGAAGGCAGAAAATTAACTACAGTATGTGATATTCCTGTTTGCTGGGGACCTGCAGCCTAAGACTGCAACTCAAAGGTGACGTACAAGTTACCTTCGGTAACGATATATCTGGCAGAGACATATTCTAGTTGCAGATTCCTTACCTTAGAATTTTCCCCCAGGCTTCAGACTGGATCCGGACTTTTTTCTTCGAGCAATACCCTTGCACGTCGTTAGGTGGCGTCGGTCGACTCCGCAGGTGTCGTCGTAGCCGCGATGACATCAGGAGTAGTACATAGACACGGCCTCAGAGCAGTGACGTCAGTTTCTTTTCACGACTTTCCACGCCACAGCACAGAGCCACGAAGAACACAGATATTGGTGCACCAGGGTTAAGGCCTAAATGGGAAAGCCCTGTCCCTAGAAATCAGTTTGCAAGTGGGGAGGATGGGTGGGTCTGTAAGGAATCTGCAACCAGAATATGTCTCTACCAGACATATCATTACCGAAGGTAAGTAACTTGTACATCTGATAGAGACTTCTAGTTGCAGATTCCTTACCTTAGCATAGATACCAAAGCAATTCCATCCTCGGAGGTGGGCTGTGAACCAATATAATTCTAGAAAGTCCTGCAGGACCGAACGACCAAACTATCCGTCCCTACAGACCTGACTGTCCAGGCAGTAATATTTAGTATTGATGTTCAGGGATGCCCACGTTGTTGTCTGGAAGATATCCAGGGCAGGAACTCTGCATGCTAATGCTGTGGAAGCAGCAGTTGCTCTGGTGGAATGAGTGCGTAAGCCTCAGGGGGTTGTTTCTTTGCCAAAGCATAGCACATCTTGATGCAAAGAAGGACCCATCGCGAGATGCAAGTTTTTGCACCTCCTTCCATTCCTTCGCACCCACATACACATCAAAGGGTTGATCGTCCACCCAGAAATCTTTAGTACGACTGAGTTGGAACGCCAATGCTCTTTTTGGATCCAGGCGGTGGAGTCTCTCCTCCTCATGAGAAGGATGTAGAGGTGTGTAAAAAGTAGTCAAAGTGATGGACAAGCCTACATGAAAGGGTGTAAAGACTTTGGGAAAGAAGGAAGCCTTGGTGCATAACACCACTTTGTCAGGGTGCACAGACAAAAATGGGGGCTTAGAATATAGACTCTGAAGCTCTAGCAGAAGTGATGGCAACAAGTAAAACAGTTTTGAAAGTAAGGAGCCGTAATGGACTATTGTGCATCAGCTCAATGGCTCCCTTGGCCAAGAGAGCTGCAACTTCCTGGCGGAGAAGTGGCAAATGATCCTCCGGTATACGGCTGAATAATCGAGGCATGGCTGGTGGGGCAGACTCGAAGGGGAGGAAGTAGTCCCTCCAAACAATCTGCAAACCCCCGTGTCAGTAGTGATGGATTCCCAGTGGGGCAGGTGATGACGAATCCTGCCGCCAACTGGACCAGAGTGAGCTAACGGACTAGGAGGGTTTGGAGGCTGCAGCAGGGGTAGACTGGGCAGACCCCTGGTTCCCTGTTCCATGACTGTTAGGAAATGCCTCCTTGGCATGGTTACCCCCTAACTTTTTGCCTTTGCTGATGCTAAGTTATGATTCAAAGTGTGCTGGGACCCTGCTAACCAGACCCCAGCACCAGTGTTCTTTCCCTAAACCAGTGGTTCCCAACCTGTGGTCCGGGGACCCCTTGGGGTCCGCGAAGCCTTCTCAGGGGGTCCGCAAGTGCCTAGAAAATTAAAAAATATCATTAAATATTGGCAAATTAGGTCCCCAGCTTCCAGTAATGACTCAGGCAGGGGTCCCCTGGATTCCCATGATGATTCAGTGGGGGTCCCTGAGTTCCATTAATGTTAAAGTGGGGGTCCACAGAAATCAAAAGGTTGGGAACCACTGCTCTAAACTGTACCTTTGTCTCCACAATTGGCACAACCCTGGCACTCAGATAAGTCCCTTGTAACTGGGACCCCTGGTACCAAGGGCCCTGATGCCAGGGAAGGTCTCTAAGGGCTGCAGCATGTCTTATGCCACCCTAGGGACTCCTCACTCAGCACATGCACACTGCCTCACAGCTTGTGTGTGCTGGTGGGGAGAAAATGACTAAGTCAACATGGCACTCCCCACAGAGTGCCATGCCAACCTCACACTGCCTGTGGCATAGGTAAGTCACCCCACTAGCAGGCCTTACAGCCCTAAGGCAGGGTGCACTATACCACAGGTGAGGGAATATGTGCATGAGCACTATGCCCCTACGGTGTCTAAGCAAAACCTTAGACATTGTAAGTGCAGGGTAGCCATAAGAGTATATTGCCTGGGAGTTCGTCAAACACGAACTCCACAGTCCCATAATGGCTACACTAAAAACTGGGAAGTTTGGTATCAAACTTCTCAGCACAATAAATGCACACTGATGCAAGTGTGTAATTTATTGTAAAATACACCCAGAGGGCATCTTAGAGATGCCCCCTGAATACATACCCGACTTCGAGTGCAGGCTGACCAGTTCCTGCCAGCCTGCCACACACCAGACATGTTGCTGGCCACATGGGGATAGTGCCTTTGTCACTCTGTGGCCAGGAACAAAGCCTGTACTGGGTGGAGGTGCTTCTCCCCTCCCCCTGCAGGAACTGTAACACCTGGCGGTGAGCCTCAAAGGCTCACACTTTTTGTTACAGCGCCCCAGGGCATCCCAGCTAGTGGAGATGCCCGCCCCTCCGGCCACTGCCCCCACTTTTGGTGGCAAGGCTGGAGGAGATAATGAGAAAAACAAAGAGGAGTCACCCACCATTCAGGACAGCCCCTAAGATGTCCTGAGCTGAGGGGACCCCTGCCTTGAGAAATCCTCCATCTTGAGTTTGGAGGATTCCCCCAATAGGATTAGGGATGTGCCCCCCTCCCCACAGGGAGGAGGCACAAAGAGGGTGTAGGCACCCTCAAGGACAAAAGCCATTGGCTACTGCCCTCCCAGACCTAAAACACACCCCTAAATTCGGTATTTAGGGGCTTCCCAGATCCCAGGAAATCAGATTCCTGCAACCTGAAGAAAGAAGGAGGACTGCTGACCTACAAGCCTGCAGAGAAGGAGGAAGACGACAACTGATTTGGCCCCAGCCCTACCGGCCTGTCTCCAACTTCGAAAACCGGCTCCAGGGATGCATCCGACAGGGACCAGCGACCTCTGAAGCCTCAGAGGACTGCTCTGGACTACAGGACCAAGAAACTCCTGTGAACAGCGGCCCTGTTCAAAACCAGCTACTTCTTTGCAACAAAGAAGCAACTTTCAAGGACTTCACATTTCCCACCGGAAGCGTGAGACTCTACACTCGGCACTCGACACCCCGCTCGACCTGACCAGAGACGGCCCCCCTGAGCCCCCACAGCGACGCCTGCAGAGAGAATCCAGAGGCTTCCCCTGACCATGACTGTCTGTAACAAGGGACCCGACGCCTGGAACCAACACTGCACCCACAGACCTGAAGGAACCGACCTTCGACGCAGGAGTGACCCCAAGGTGGCCCTCTGCCTTTCCCAGGTGGTGGCTGTCCTGAGAAGCCCACCCCCCCTGTGCCTGCCTGCACCGCTAGAGTGACCCCTGGGTCCCTCCATTGAAACCTATACAAAACCCGACGCCTGCTTTGCACACTGCCCCCAGCCGCCCCTGTACCGCTGAGGGTGTATTTTGTGTGCCTACTTGTGTCCCCCCCAGTGCTCTACAAAACCCCCCTGGTCTGCCCCCTGAGGACGCAGGTACTTACCTGCTGGCAGACTGGAACCGGAGCACCCCTGTTCTCCATGGGCGCATATGTGTTTTGGGCACCTCTTTGACCTCTGCACCTGACCGGCCCTGAGCTGCTGGTGTAGTAACTTTGGGGTTGCCTTGAACCCCCAACGGTGGGCTGCCTATGCCCCAGGACTGAGACTTGTAAGTGTTTTACTTACCTCCTAACCTAACCTTTACTTGCCTCCCCCAGGAACTGTTGATTTTTGCCCTGTGTCCACTTTGAAAATGGCTTATTGCCATTTTTACCAAGACTGTACATTATATTGTTTTCAATCAAAGTTCCTAAAGTATCTAAGTGAAGTACCTTACATTTAAAGTATTAACTGTAAATCTTGAACCTGTGGTTCTTAAAATAAACTAAGAAAATATATATTTTTCAATATGAAAACCTATTGGCCTGGAGTAAGTCTTTGAGTGTGTGTTCCTCATTTATTGCCTGTTTGTTTACAACAAAAGCTTAAAACTACCCTCTGATAAGCCTACTGCTCGACCACACTACCACAAAATAGAGTATTAGAATTATCTACTTTTGCCACTATCTTACCTCTAAGGGGAACCCTTGGACTCTGTGCACACTATTTCTTACTTTGAAATAGTATATACAGAGCCAACTTCCTACATTGGTGGCAGCGGTGTGATCTAAGACTTTGCATTTGCTGGACTACTCAGCCAATACCTGTCCACACAACTAAATTCCAAAAATTGTCATTAGAAACGTATTTTTGCAATTTAAGCTATTTTTCTAAATTTTTAAAAGTCCTGCTAGGGCCTTGTGTATGTCCCCGTTAGCATTTCTTTTAGAGATTAAAAGTTTTGTAAAAGTTTGGATTAAGTTCTAAAGATAGTTTTAGATTCTTAAAAAGTATCCCAGCTTTTAGAGAAATAATGTCTAGCACAGAAGAGATGGTGGTGGAACTCAACCTCACCCCTTACCTGCATCTAAGGATGGCAGAGTTAAGGACTCTCTATAAAATAAAAAATATAAAAACTGGATCAAACCCTACCACAGTACAGCTCCAGGAGCTTTTGGCAGAGTTTGCTAGAGACCACCCCTATGAAGACAACCTTACAGAGGGGGAAACTAGTGACCCGGAGGATAACCCCCTCCCTCCTGTCCTAGTTAGGGAGACCAGGGTCCCTCAAATCCTGACTCCACAAGTGATGGTCAGAGATGCTGCTTCTCCCACAGGGGAGTCCAGCAACTCTGGAAGCATTGAGGGCAGCCTCAATGAAGATGACCTCCTGTTAGCCAGGATGGCCAAAAGATTGGCTTTGGAGAGACACCTCCTAGCCATAGAGAGGGAAAGACAAGAGATGGGTTTATCTCCCATCAATGGTGGCAGCAACTTAAATAGGGTCAGAGAGAATACTGACATGCTAAAAATCCCCAAACGGATTGTACCAAAATATGAAGATGGTGATGACATCAACAAATGGTTCACAGCTTTTGAGCAGGCTTGTGCAACCAGAAAAGTAAACAGATCTCACTGGGGTGCTCTCCTTTGGGAAATGTTCACTGGAAAGTGTAGGGATAGACTCCTCACACTCTCTGGAAAAGATGCAGAATCCTATGACCTCGTTGTGGGCTACCCTGATTGAGGGCTTTGGATTCTCAACTGAGGAGTACAGGATTAGGTTCAGGGGGCTCAAAATCCTCGAGCCAGACCTGGGATGATTTTGTTGACTTCTCAGTCAAAACACTAGATGGTTGGCTTAATGGCAGTGGTGTAAATGATTATGAAGGGCTGTATAATTTGTTTATGAAGGAACACCTTTTAAGTAATTGTTTCAATGATAAAGCATCTGGTAGACCTAGGTCCAATTTCTCCCCAAGAATTGGGAAAGAAGGCAGACCACTGGGTCAAGACAAGGGTGACCAAGACATCCACAGGGGGAGACCAAAAGAAAGGGGTCACAAAGCCTCCCCAGGGGAAGAGTGGTGAGACATCCAAGGAAAAAAGTAAAGAGTCTTCTACAGGGCCCCAAAAACCTGCACAGGAGGGTGGGTCCAAAGCTTCTTCATAATCCTCATTTGGGTACAAGGGTAAGAACTTTGATCCCAAAAAGGCCTGGTTTTGCAGCTGTAGTCAGCATGGACGTCAAACTGGAGACAAGGACTGTCCCAAGAAAGGTTCCACTTCAACTACTACTCCGGTTAGCACTGGAATAGCCAGTCTCCAGGTGGGAACAACAGTGTGCCCAGAGCAAATCAGGGTTCACACTGAAGCTACATTAGTCTCTGAGGGTGGGGTGGACTTAGCCACACTACCTGCCTGGCCGTGCAGAGCTCAGGGTGAAAAAGAGGTGTTGGAGTCTGGAATAATGGCCCAACCCTCCAAGAGAAAGGGAAACAAGACTGGGGAACCAGCTTCAACACAGAAAAAGAAATAGAACCCCTCTTCTCAGTAAGAAGTTCTATCCCCTGAGGGAACTGAGCCTATAAAGTTAGAACCTTATCAGGTTGAGCTCTTGGGCCCAGGGGGACCCACAAGGGAACAGCTGTGCAAGGGGCAAGAAACTTGTCCCTCTCTTGAAGGCCTAAGGCAGCAAACTGCTGAACAAGAACAAGGAAGTGTCAGTACAAACCACAGGGTCTATTGGGAAGATGGACTTCTTTACACTGAGGCAAGGGATCCCAAACATGGTGCCACTAAGAGAGTGGTAGTGCCTCAGGAGTTTAGGGAGTTCCTTCTGACCTTAGCCCATGACATTCCCCTTGCTGGGCATTTGGGACAAACCAAGACATGGGAGAGATTAGTCAACCATTTCTATTGGCCCAATATGTCCCAGAAAGTAAAGGAGTTTTGTGCCTCCTGTGCCACCTGTCAAGCCAGTGGTAAGACAGGTGGCCATCCAAAGGCCCCCCTCATTCCACTTCCAGTGGTGGGGGTCTCCTTTGAAAGAGTGGGAGTGGATGTAGTGGGTCCACTTGAACTTCCCACAGCATCAGGGAATCAGTATATCCTAGTAGTAGTAGATCATGCTTCTAGGTACCCTGAAACAATTCCCCTTAGGTCCACTACTGCCCCTGCAGTAGCCAAAGCACTCATTGGTATTTTTACCAGAGTGGGATTTCCTAAGGAGGTGTTTTCTGACAGAGGTACCAACTTCATGTCAGCTTACCTAAAACACATGTGGAATGAGTGTAGGGTGACTTACAAATTCACCACACCATACCATCCACAAACCAATGGTCTTGTTGAGAGATTTAACAAGACCTTGAAGGGCATGATCATGGGGCTCCCTGAAAAACTCAAAAGGAGATGGGATGTCCTCTTGCCATGCCTGCTTTTCGCCTACAGAGAGGTGCCTCAGAAGGGAGTAGGATTTTCCCCCTTTGAACTTCGGTTTGGCCATCCTGTTAGGGGATCACTAGCTCTTGTGAAAGAAGGCTGGGAGAGACCTCTCCATGAGCCTAAGCAACATATAGTGGACTATGTACTAGGCCTACGTTCCAGGATGGCAGAGTACATGGAAAAGGCAAGTAAAAACCTTGAGGTCAGCCAACAACTTCAGAAGATGTGGTATGACCAAAAGGCTGCTATGGTTGAGTTTCAGCCAGGGCAGAAAGTCTGGGTTCTGGAGCCTATGGCTCCCAGGGCACTTCAGGACAAATGGAGGGGCCCTTACCCAGTGCTAGAGAAAAAGAGTGAGGTCCCCCACCTGGTGGACCTAAGCACTAGCAGGACCCCCAAGAGGGTGATCCATGTTAACCGCCTAAAACTCTTCCATGACAGGGCAGATGTAAACATGTTAATGGTTAAAGATGAGGACCAGGAAGCAGAGAGTGAACCTCTCCCAGATCTCCTCTCCACTGACCCTAAAGATGGCACAGTAGATGGAGTGATCTACTCAGACACCCTCTCTCTGGCCAACAGCAAGCTGACTGCAGGCAAGTCGTCCAGCAGTTTGCTGAGCTCCTTTCCCTAACCCCTGGTCAGACACACCTGTGTACCCATGATGTGGACACAGGAGACAGCATGCCTGTCAAAAACTAAATATTCAGACAGTCTGACCAAGTTAAGGAAAGCATCAAAGTAGAAGTCCACAAGATGCTGGAGTTGGGAGTGATTGAGTACCCTGATTGTCCCTGGGCTAGCCCAGTGGTCTTGGTCCCCAAGCCTCACACAAAAGATGGCAAGAGAGAGATGAGGTTCTGTGTGGACTACAGAGAGCTTAATTCTGTCACCAAGACAGATGCTCACCCCATTCCAAGGGCAGATGAACTGATTGACAAAGTCTCTATCAGATATTTATTTACTGTAACCACAAGGACTGGCATCACTGCAAACAATAAGAGGTTATAATTTGGGGATTAGATGGATATGGGGCTTGGCCTAAACACCACACACTAGTAGTTTAAGAGGTTCTTATTGGGGGACTGGTGCTCTGCAAAGTTGAGGGGCAGGCAGTTTTAGGTCCGTCTTGCAGGGAGGCAGGGTTTGTTTGGGAAATTCACTGTTGAGTTTGTATCATGGTTTGGCTTCTCTTGTGTCCCACATCAACAGCATCTATACCCATATGACATGGCGAAGGAGGATTCCATTGCTACTTGTCTAGACATTTGGGGCGGGAGAGGGAATCCACAGAGTGCTAATGGAACCAACTTCCATTAGGGCATCAATCTGACTTATGTCCTGGAATGTAAATGGTCGGGCGATAAGATGGTATGCAGCCCTCTCTGGTACATGGGAGGCGTCCACAGTAAACATTATCAGATTGTATATACCACCTAGGCTCCATGACACAGCTTCACCTGATCTTAGCTCTTTACTAATTAGTCTTACGGAATGTGAACTATTGATAGGAGGGGATTTTAATATGACAGTCAGTGAGACTGAAGTCCGCCAGCCCCCTCAACAGGTGACCGCCACTCGTCGTCCCCTAGTAGATTTCCTTAATTCCCTGGACCTAGTGGATGTACGGCGGGCTCTTAAGCCCTCTGATCAACACTTTACCATCCACTCAGGGAAGCATGTTAGTCTCTCCAGAATAGACTTAATACTAACACCAGCCTACCACCTCTTATGTTTGGGGAAACATGCACCTGGCCAGGAGAATCTCTGATCACTCCCCACTGTGGGTGATCTATGGCCATGAAGCTCCGACGGACCGCAGAGTAATCACACTGAACCTGAGGTATCAAAAGCGCCCTATGGTGAAGGAGGGACTCGCACAAGCCACAGAACACTACTTCATGGAAAATAAGGCCATGGTGGATTCTCCATTGATGCTGTCCTAAGCCTATAAGCCTATGATAAAAGGACAGAGACTATCCTTAATAGTAGGCCAAAAAAAGAAAAAGAGCAGCCCACCACACACCAGGCCAGCTTCCTACATACGGCTATCACTATTGCACTCTGGAAAACTGCCCTGACATGGCTGGGATGAAAGGGGATAATAACTCAGGCCACACTCTTATGGGTCTCTGATGTGCTGGGCTTGCTGGGGACAACGCCTGGATTTGATAAATGAGACTTAATTGGCCTATCCAAGGTGGGAGATTCTGGACACAGGGAGATGTGCTCACCTTCACTGACTTGCACCGTCACTAACAACTGTCCTCCACAGAAATGTTCTGCTACTTCCATGTGTGGTATGCTCTCCGGACAGTGCTTCCCCGGGATGAGAAACTAGCTGACTCCTTCCCCCTGGAAGACAGACTGCTAGATAACCATATGATACGAAAGGTGACATCCCTCACGTATTGTAAATTGATTACCAATTCTCAAGATTCCCTTATACAACTGCAAAATAAATGGGTATTGGATCTGAAGAGTGAAATATGATGAGTGGCCCGAGACCTTCGCATCCTCTAGAGAAATAGCGATTAAAACGTGGTTTCGCTTAGTACAGCTCAAAATATTGCACAGATCCTAATATGCCTGCACAACACTAGTAAAAATGGAGAGGGCCACAAACGGGCATGGCCAACATCGCATGGAGTGAGACGCTTTCCTGAGCGTTCCGGTGTCCCAGGCACAATGTGATACCATCCTGCCCACCATTCACCACCCCAGCCCTGCAAATGCGTCAGCCTTAGTCCCCTAAGGGTTGGGACACCTCTGGCGCCTTACCCGTGAGCAGCCTGGCATCTGAGGGGTTTGATGACGCCCGGGCCCCAGGCAATGTGACAGCCCAATATGGTAGCCGCCATGTAAAAAGCCAGCAAAGAGGAGCAGCGGAGGGTGTACCCGAGTGGACAGGGATTTGGGGTTATCGCCTACTCTGGTTGAGACCGGACTCTGGGAAGTGACGGCGAAAGGATGCTTGAGAGGAGCAGAGCGGTGAGGGTAGGGGTCCGCTGAGGTAAGGCATGCACCACTGCGCAGCGGGTCCCCATATAGTCAACCTTGCCGGCGGTGCAGGGTGGACCCGCCCTCCCCCCAGCTTCCACATGGCCTGCCTGCACCACCTGAGGCACCGGTGCTACGAGTGTGGGTGTCCAGAAGACATGGATCTATTATCCATGTCCTAGAGATCACTTGGCAATATAACACCGGGCTGGAAGGCCGCGCTTGGTGGCAGGGTCCGGCCACGACCATCACAGAAACTGGGAGATCTGGCAACGCCGGGGGCTGCCACCTCTCCTGATAGACTGCTAGGACACCCCCGGGCCTCTCAATCCTGCACCTGGGGACACATGTAAGGATCTCTGAGAGCGGTGGGACAATGAGCCACAGTCGGTGGCAGGGAGCCAGCCGCGGAGATACCAGCCTGGCTGGTTGGGTGGGGCGTGATGGTTGTAGGAAGCTGGCCTGGTGTGTGGTGAGCAACTATGGTGTTATCACCTTGCACCAGGTCCAGGTATCCCCTATTAGTGAGGTGTATGCAGTGTCTAGGAAGCCAGGGCTCTCAAGAGGTAGCTGTGAATGAGCAGCGAAGACTTATCTAGGAGACATGCAAACCTTATGCAAAACCACTACAGTCACACAGCACTTACACACATGAAAGAACCACACTGTGTTAAAAATCATAAAGGTACTTTTTTATGGTAACACAAATACTAAGTCACAACAGGGAGTACGGGATTCTTTTAATGTAACGAGGGATGGATCAATGGTGTATCAATTGTAACACCAGATCCCTCGTGGTCCTCAATTAGAGGCGAGGTATCAGTTAGCTACGGTGCTGTAGAGGGTCTGGAAGACAGGGGGGGAAGGAGGGGAATTTCCTTTACGGACTAGGTGGTCTCACACACTATATAGTATCATGCTTCATCATAAGACCACCTAGCCCCACCCAGGTAGGACAGTGCCACCTGGGCGGACTCGACCTCACTGTTAAAGGAACAGGAGGGAGTGCGTAAATTAATTCTGGTTCTGGAAATAGAGGGATCCAGCTAAACTAAGGAATAAAAACACCTAAACAGATACCTGTGTGAATATTTAATAAAAGGTTCTGTTTGGTGTGGTTAAAAAGTGGAGATTGGGACACCTCTGTGAGAACAAGGACTCACAGGGTCACCTATCTAGGAAGAAGGAGCCGACATATTTCTGCCCTCAGTAATGAGCTCTGGAAAGTCTTGGGGCATTCATCAGGGCGAAGTATCCCTGCTACTCATGCTAAGTGTATGAATAAGTGCGGAAAAAAGTAAATATATAATAATATTTAGGGGGGCCTACCTTGCCAGGAAGCTACCTGGGAGGGGGCCTGATGGAAATAAAACAGACCAACAATGAGGGTAGCATTGTGACACAGCAGTGCACAGCAAACCACAGCACACGTGAAGCAGATAATCATGCAGAAAACAGAATTACTGGGCGCACAAGGCATTCATCACATAATTTATGGGCAAAAATCACAACTAAGTGGAGGACAATAAAACTGGCAAGGTAGGCCCCCCCTATATATTATTATATATATACTTTTTTCTCCTTGTTCTCACAGAGGTGTCCCAATCTCCACTTTTTAACCACACCAAACAGAACCTTTTATTAAGTATTCACACAGGTATCTGTTTAGGTGTTTTTATTCCTTAGTTTAGCTGGATCCCTCTATTTCCAGAACCAGAATTAATTTACGCACTCCCTCCTGTTCCTTTAACAGTGAGGTAGAGTCCGCCCAGGTGGCACTGTCCTACCTGGGTGGGGCTAGGTGGTCATATGATGAAGCATGACACTATATAGTGTGTGAGACCACCTAGTCCGTAAAGGAAATTCCCCTCCTCCCCCCCCCCTGTCTTCCAGACCCTCTACAGCACCGTAGCTAACTGATACCTCGCCTCTAATTGAGGACCACGAGGGATCTGGTACTACAATTGATACACCATTGATCCATCCCTCGTTACATTAATAGAACCCCGTACTCCCTGTTGTGACTTTGTAGTGATTTTGGGAGCTGAGTACGGTTGTGTTCTTCTTTTGCCTTTCCCCTCTCTCCCATATACTCTCTCATTGTGAATTAACACAAATACTAAAACACTGAATAGGCAATACCCCAATTGAAGGTAGGTAAACACACTAATATATGCCTATTATATGTATGTTAGAAGTCAGAAATTTGCATAAAAGGCAATAGAAAACAGAGAAAGCACTAGCAAGTACTGAAGGCCCTAGCATGAGACCAAACCATATCCTAAGAAAGTGGAATGCGAAGGTCGGGCCCCCACCCAAGGAAGTGGAATCGTTAGAGGGGCCTGGAGGAACTAGGAATCCCAAAAGTTAAGAACAAGAGTGCTCCCTAGCGACCAGGAGAGAAGAGGTAAGTAGCAGGTTTTCCCCAAACCCACCAAAAGGACTTCAGAAGAGGGTTTTTTCAAGACCCAGGCAAGACTGCAAAAAATCAAAGGTGGATCCTGGTAGAGGAAGACCTGTAAAGGAAGGGAACCAAGTCCAGTTCACTTTGGAGTGTCCGGTTGTGACAGGAGCCACTACTCACCCGTCTGTGGAGGCAGGACCAGGTCGACAGTGAATGAAGACAGTCAGCAGTGCAGCACTGGAGCAGCTGAAGAGTTCCTGAAGTGATGCAGTCGACTTCCCACGCCGGAAGAAGGATTGCAGTCTGTCAATTGTGGAAAAACCGCCAACAATTCTTGACAAAGGCAAAGGTTGTGGAAGAAAAAACACTGATCTGCCAGGGACCAGGAAGGTCAAGGGGGACTCAACCCTTGGAGGATAGTCCCAGGTGACCCTCAGCAGTGAGGAGAGCCACTGGAAGAGAAGTCAGCCCTCACAGGTGACCCACAGGAAACAAGCACAGGAGTCATGGTGAGCCCCACGCAGCACGCCTAGAACAGTGTCTCACATCGCTGGAGAAGCAAGCAGAAGGCTGTGCGTCGCAGAGAAAAGTGCTGGGGCTACAAGGAGCCCAAAGATCCCTTGGAAGAGACACCAACAAGCCTTGGTAGCTGCACGAGATGCTGTGCACAGGGGTACTGTCCTGCATGGGAAGGCAGTGGCTTACCGTCTCTCAAGTTGGACAGCTGGTAGAGGGGACTCTAGGGGCCAGATGTACGAAGGCTTTTGCGCCTCGCAAACGGCGAAAAACGCTGTTTGCGAGGCACAAAAGCCCTTACACGATGCAGAAACACATTTTGCGAGTCGGTACCGACTCGCAAAATGTGTTTCCGACTCGCAAATAGGAAGGGGTGTTCCCTTCCTATTTGCGATTCGCACCGCGATGTAGAGTTGGTTTGTGACCGTGAAAGCGGTCACAAATCAACTCGCAGTTACCATCCACTTGAAGTGGATTGTAACTCATTCGCAAATGGGAGGGGGTCCCCATGGGACCTCTTCCCCTTTGTGAATGCTCACAAAATAATTTTTTCAGAGCAGGCAGTTGTACTCTGAAAAAAACCGAAACAAAAAGGTTTCGGTATTTTTTCTATTTGCAGCTCGTTTTCCTTTAAGGAAAACGGGCTGCAAAGAGAAAAAAAAACTGCTTTATTTAAAAGCAGTCACGGACATGGTGGTCTGCTGTCTCCAGCAGGCCACCATCCCGTGAGTGCCTAGACTCGCAAACTGCGACCCACCTCATGAATATGGATATGTCTGAGACACCTTTCTGCATATCATTTTGCGAGGTGCAAATTGCGAGTAGCTGGGACTCGCAATTTGCACCTCGCAAAATGTTTTCTACCTACATCTGGCCCTAGATCACCACCCGTGATGCAGGATCCACGCAGCTCTGGAGAAGAGGAGATCCACACAGCCGGTCATCATTGCAGATGGTGCCTGCAGATGCAGGGGAGTGATTCCTTCACTCCAATGGAGATTCCTTCTTGATTCTTGTGCAGATTGAAGTCTCGACACACTCAGAGGATGCACAGCTGGGGAAACGTTGCAGTTGCTGGAAGGAGCCATGGAAAAAATGTTGCAGACCCCTGGGATGGTAATGGACAGAAGAGTGGTTACTCCCCCTTTCCATTGTCCAGTTTCGCGCCAGAGCAAGGACCTGGAGGTCCCTGGACTGGTGTAAACCGGTTTATGCAAGGTGGGCACCAAATGTGACTTTCAAAGCATACTAGTGTTTTGGGAACGCTAGCCCTCCCAAGCCATGTAACACCTATTTCCAAAGGGAGAGGGTGTTGCCTCCCTCTTGCAAAGGAAATCCTTTCTTCTGCCTTCCTGGGTTTGAGCTGGTCAAGCAGCAGGAGGGCAGAAACCTGTCTGTAGGATGGCAGCAGCGTGGGCTGCCCGGGTAAACCCTGCAAACCTGTAGGAGCAAAGCTGGGGGTCCTCTAAAGAGCCCCCAGAGTGCATGGAATCATACAACCAATACCGGCAACAGTACTGGGGTATGATTCCGACATGTTTGATACCAAACATGCCCAGGTTCGGAGTTACCATTATGTAGCTGGACACAGGTAGTGAGCTACGTCCAGTACATGGGTAAAATGGCTTCTCCACACTTACAAAGTCCAGGAAAATGGAGCTTGAGTTTGTAGGGCCACCTCTGCTCATGCAGTGTTGCCCTCATACACAGGTACTTGCACCCTGCCATAGGGATGACTTAGTGACCTGGTGCAGTGACCTTTAGTGAAAGGGTGCATGCACCTTTTCATGCAGGCTGCAATGGCAGGCCTGCAGCCACAATTTGCATGGGTGACATAATACATGCTGCAATTCATGGGGAATCCCTGGTACCCCAATGCCCTGGATACCTAGGTACCATATACTAGGGACTTACATTGGGGCACCAGTATGCCAGTTGTAAGGTGTACAAAGTCAGGAAGAACCAAATGTAGGGGGAGAGAGCACATTCACTGGGGTCCTGGTTAACAGGATCTCAGTGAACAAAGTCAAAACACACTCACAGCAGGCAAAAAGTGGGGGTAACCATGCCAAAAAGAGGGTGCATTCCTACAATGCCCCCCCAACCCCCCAGCTACCATCTGCAAATCCTGAACTGAGAGGGCTCCCGTTGCCCCAGGGAGACTTGCCTGTGCTTCCTGGAACCCCTGCGCTCATCAGTTATCACAAGGCCAGGGGAAGTAGGGGTTCAGGGCCTAGCACCTGAACTAATTAGCAGAGCTTCTGCAAGCAGTGGGCCCATGAGCCACGATCGGTAGTAGGGAGCCCCCTGTCACCTCCTGGACTCCCCACCTTCTTTTTGCCAGCGTGAACTGCCTGGGGGGCCTGATATTACCTGGGAATATAGTATGGGGGCCTCCCCCACCCCTGGGTGACCCACTGAGTGCTATTGGTTCCCTATGCTTCCAGGCATGAGCGGCTGTGAACTCAACTATCGTCTGACCCAATCGACGACCGGTGTGGCCAGCAGAACCACGAGCCATGGCCGGAGGCGAGGAGCCTGTAATCCCTTCTCTCAGTGAATCGCCTGGACCTTCCAAGGGCCCCACGCTCCTGTCCCCTCCCCACATGAGACAATATTGAAGCGCCAACCATAGATGATGCGTCCTCAGAGCAGATACAGATTGTGGCACAGCACCAGTTGCCGTGGACCCCTGTCAGCCAATATGGTTAAGTACACCCACAAACGAGAACGACCATTGAGGGGGATGGCGCGCTTTGAGGAGACCGACAGACAGTTGGAGTGAGATGAATGTGCCGGCCTGAGACCCTTGACACGAACCCTACAGTGCAAGACATCCTACATCCTATTAACAGGAATTATGGTCACATGCTACACCCAATTACAAATACTACGGAGTACCATCATTGATCAAATCAGAGAAGATTTCACAACAAGGGGCATTAGAGGAGAGGTTTAGCAAGATACAGCGACCGATCGTACGGATGAGATTCTGATCATATGGACATATAACAAGGAGTTTGCAGGTATTGGACGTGGGTCTAAAATTGGTGGAATTAAGTTTTGACACTAATTTGGCATCAGGCAATCAATAGATTTACACCTATACATTCATGTACCCTAAAGTACCATATGGATAAAAAATGTATACTCAATAGAAACACTACCTATTGATAAGGTGATATATTATTGTAAGGAGCACTATGTTTTACGGGTGCACAATAACATATTTCGTTGCTCACTTTTCCTTTTCACTTCACTAGATAGTAGTGACCATTGAGTACATTATTATCCCACTTTTTGCACAAGAGGTGTTATTGATTTGTGTCGATGTTTTTCAGTATGGATAGGCAACTTGCAATATGTATGTATTTACAGCCCTGACAAAATCACAGGGTACACCCCTGACGAAACACGTGTTGGCAGCAACTGCCAAGAAATGGTTGGAAAACAACAACCGAAGATTAAAGATGGATTTGAAAATGGACTCTTATTGGATGTGTGCCTTTTATTCATGAATATTTTCATCAGTGAGTTGATCACTGAGTAGCAGGGATTAGGGGTGATTTTTCCCTATAAGTGCACCATCTGGGATTTTGGAATAAAAATGAACGAGCTTACTATTGAGAACTGACAGGTAGCGCCATATACTCTTCACAATCACCCACCATACTCATAACATCCTACAACCTACAACAGGCTCAGACGCAGCACTCAAAACAAAGATCGATGCTCTTGGCACAGACCTGGACCTACTACGGAATGATCATCAGCGTCTCACAGAGAGAGTAATGGTGCATGGAAATGCCTCCTTGGCATGGCTACCCCCTAACTTTTTTGCCTTTGCTGATGCTAAGTTTTGATGTGAAAGTGTGCTGTAACCCTGCTAACCAGGCCCCAGCACCGGTGTTCTTTCCCTAAACTGTAACTTTGTCTCCACAAATTGGCACAACCCTGGCACTCAGGTAAATCCCTTGTAACTGGTACCCCTGGTACCAAGGGCCCTGATGCCAGGGAAGGTCTCTAAGGGCTGCAGCATGTCTTATGCCACCCTGGGGACCCCCTCACTCAGCACATCCACACTGCTTCACAGCTTGTGTGTGCTGGTGGGGAGAAAAAGACTAAGTCGACATGGCACTCCCCTCAGAGTGCCATGCCAACCTCACACTGCCTGTGGCATAGGTAAGTCACCCCACTAGCAGGCCTTACAGCCCTAAGGCATGGTGCACTATACCACAGGTGAGGGCATAGGTGCATGAGCACTATGCCCCTAAAGTGTCTAAGCAAAACCTTAGACATTGTAAGTGCAGGGTAGCCATAAGAGCATATGGTCTGTGAGTTTGTCAAACACAAACTCCACAGTTCCATAATGACTACACTGAAAACTGGGAAGTTTGGTATCAAACTTCTCAGCACAATAAATGCATACTGATGCCAGTGTGCAATTTATTGTAACATACACCCAGAGGGCATCTTAGAGATGCCCCCTGAATACTAATCCGACTTCTAGTGTAGGCTGACCAGTTTCTGCCAGCCTGCCACAAACCAGACATGTTGCTGGCCACATGGGGAGAGTGCCTTTGTCACTCTGTGGCCAGGAACAAAGCCTGTACTGGGTGGAGGAGCTTCTCACCTCCCCCTGCAGGAACTTCCTAGCCTCAAAGACTCACCCCTTTTGTTACAGCGCCCCATGGCATCCCAGCTAGTGGAGATGCACGCCCCTCCGGCCACTGCCCCCCTTTTGGCGGCAAGGCTGGAGGAGATAATGAGAAAAACAAGGGGGAGTCACCCACCAGTCAGGACAGCCCCTAAGGTGTCCTGAGCTGAGGTGACCCCTGCCTTGAGAAATCCTCCATCTTGAGTATGGAGGATTCCCCCAACAGGATTAAGGTTGTGCCCCCCTCCCCACACGGAGGAGGCCCAAAAAGAGTGTAGCCACCCTCAAGGGCGGTAGCCATTGGCTACTGCCCTCCCAGACCTAAACACACCCCTAAATTCAGTATTTAGGGGCTCCCCAGAACCTAGGAAACTAGATTCCTGCAACCTAAAGAAACAAGAAGGACTGCTGACCTACAAGCCTGCAGAGAAGGAGGAAGACAGCAACTGCTTTGGCCCCAGCCCTACCGGCCTGTCTCCAACTTCGAAAACCTGCTCCAGCTACGCATCCGACAGGGACCAGCGACCTCTGGAGCCTCAGAGGACTGCCCTGGACTAAAGGACCAAGAAACTCCAGTGAACAGCGGCCCTGTTCAAAACCAGCTACTTCTTTGCAACAAAAAAGCAACTTTCAAAGACTGCACGTTTCCCGCCGGAAGCGTGAGACTTCACACTCTGCACCCGACACCCCCGGCTCGAGATACAGAAAACAAACACCTCAGGGAGGACTCCCCGGCGACTGCGAGCCCATGAGTAACCAGAGACGACCCCCCCTGAGCCCCCACAGCGACGCCTGCAGAGAGAATACAGAGGCTCCCCCTGACCGTGACTGCCTGTAACAAGGGACCCGACGCCTGGAACAAACACTGCACCTGCAGCCCCCAGGACTTGAAGGAACCGAACCTCAGCGCAGGAGTGACCCCCAGGCGACCCTCTGCCTTGCCCAGGTGGTGGCTGTCCCAAGAAGCCCCCCTGTGCCTGCCTGCACTGCTAGAGTGACCCCGGGTCCCTCCATTATTTCCTATCTGAAACCAGACTCCTGCGTTGAACTCTGCACCTTGCCACCGCTGTGCTGCTGAGGGTGTGTTTTGTGTGCCTACCTTGTGTACCCCCCAGTGCTCTACAAAACCCCCCTGGTCTGCCCCCGAGGACGCAGGTACTTACCTGCTGGCAGACTGGAACCGGAGCACCCCTGTTCTCCATAGGCGCCTATGTGTTTTAGGCACGTCTTTGACCTCTGCACCTTCCCGAGCTGCTGGTGTAGTAACTTTGGGGTTGCCTTGAACCCCAACGGTGGGCTGCCTATGCCCCAGAACTGAGACTTGTAAGTGTTTTACTTACCTCCTAATCTAACCTTTACTTACCTCCCCCCAGGAACTGTTGATTTTTGCACTGTGTCCACTTTGAAAATAGCTTATTGCCATTTTTATAAAGACTGTATATGATATTGCTTTTATTCAAAGTTCCTAAAGTATCTAAGTGAAGTACGTTGCATTTAAAGTGTTTACTGCAAATCTTGAACCTGTGGTTCTTAAAATAAACTAAGAAAATATATTTTTTAATATAAAAACTTATTGGCCCGGAGTAAGTCTTTGAGTGTGTGTTCCTCATTTATTGCCTGTGTGTACAACAAATGCTTAACACTACCATCTGATAAGCCTACTGCTCGACCACACTACCACAAAATAAAGCATTAGAATTATCTACTTTTGCCACTATCTTACCTCTAAGGGAAGCCCATGGACTCTGTGCACACTATTTGTTACTTTGAAATAGAATATACAGAGCCAACTTCCTATAAATGGTCACAAAAAGAGACATTACAGAAGTAACTCCCTCTCTACGTATGACAATAGGACAGATGAGTATCACGGAGACCCTCCTAAAACACCATGAAGTCAGAGCAGAAGACGTGGAAAAACTAACACGTTGCAACAACATCCGCTGCGTTGGGCTCCCCAAGAGGGCTGAGGGGCTGGAGATGATGGAATTCCTAGGGCAATGGCTCCAATAAGAAGTTGCCCTTGAAGGACTCTCCCTTCTGTTTGCTCTGGAGCGCACCCATATAGTTCCTGCAAGGCTATCTCCCCCCCCCAGGTGCCCCTCCACGCCCCAGAGTGGCCAGATTACTTTATTACAAAGACCAAGACCACCTCCTCAAGCAGGCAAGACTACGTGGGACATTAACTGTGGACAACACCAAAGTATTGATCTTTCCCAACTTTTCCCCAGAAGTACAGCGCCAAAGAGCCTTGATACCAAAAAGAAGCTATGGGAGTTGGGACTATCCTACTTGATGCAATTACCAGCCTGGCTGCGAGTGGTCCCTCAGGAAGGTGTGAATTATTTTCAATCACAGGCAAACGCCTTGACCTGGATCGATTTACAGCCCACAGCTGGGCCCAGTGGAATGCCCAGACCAAGACCTGGAAAACGCAACTCATGGAACTGACCTGGCACTGCCCAGGACATTGCAAGCTCTCCATCTCCAAAGGAGAAACGTCAGGAAATGCAAAGAGGGGTCGAGGCTTTGGCTTCACTGAGTGGCACGTGCTCTGGACAGTTCTCCCCGATTGGCGGGCCAGACAGAGGATACTGATTCAGATCATGCCTCCTCCATATCGGACGAGGCAAGTGTTATCTCACCTCAGGTGGCACCTAGGATGGCAGATTAACTGATTTAGCACAAGTATTCGACGTGGCGGCCCGACAGGGGGCAGGCAAGGTCGGTGGAGCTATGACGTGACTCTGCTTAGTAGGAGGGGTTCTGGGCAGCCTGGACCCAGGGGTTGACTCCTCAAGCCCCCCAGAACTTTGGCAGAAAAGTTAAAATTGCATGGATGGTTTGGACAAGAATGGGTTCATTTCCTGTCCTGGTGTTGGGGTGTTGGGAAAAGGTTATACTTCATACGTTTTTGTTTCATAAAGTGGTCTTTCACGAATCGGAAACTACTTCAAATATCACTGTGCATTGGTACCATCACAGTCCCTAGAATACAAGTGACATCTCCGTGGGTAGACACCTCCATTGACAACAAATTTCCATTGCGGTCCAAGCATTTCATAGATTAAAATCCTGGAATGTAAGGGCATACACACTATGGCCAATAGGTATGAAGTGTTCTCATACCTGGTTCGATGGTGCATACATATTGCATTCCTCCAAGAGACACATCTCACAGCTAAGAAGGGGAAGGCATTTCAACGGCGATGGACGGGGCAGCTTTACTACACCATATTCTCTGCTTATGCTAGAGGTGTAATGATCTGGATCAGAGTGGGAGTTCCATTAAAGCAGATCCACTCGGCAATTGACCTAGAGGGCCACTTTGTTGCACTACATGATAGGCTGAATGGAAGGGATATCTAATTAGTGAAAATATATATGGCCTGAACACAGATCAATCTGCATTTCTAACAAACATAACAGCACGACTATCCCCCTATCTGACCTGCCAGGCCATTGTGGGTAGCGACTTACTGCAAAAGTGACCCTCCACTTGACCACTCCCACCCCCGCTTCAAGAATCTCCCATATTTGGCTCTGCCCAAGCCTTCACATTGTAGCAACAGAACTGGAACCTCATAGACTCCTGGCACGCTAGGAACCCCAAAGTAGAGATTACTTGTTTTACTCTCCTCTACATTAATTACACACGCACCTCAATACACGCCTATGCACGATTGATGAGCATCTCCTAGTTCACAACCTAGCATACATTTGACCCGTACAATATCTGATCATAAACCTAACCTTTTACCCCCTAAGCTGGGATATATCATACTCCAAGATTCCCCCCTGGCAACTTAAACCTGAAGCTCTTGAAGACCCACAATACCTAAATGCCATTGGTGCGCAAATAGAGGATTATTTCACCACAAAGACTGTAACTGCCTCCTCCCCGCTGGCGGAGCGGGATGCGTTTAAGACGGTGACCCGAGGCTATTGCATGGCAGAGTCGATTGATATCTGCGGAAATCTGCTCTGCCAATTTACAGACGCTGACCGGATACTTAGGGAGGCAGAACTAGCCCACCCTGAGTGCCCAGAATCCCACTTAGCGCTACTCGAAGCCAAAGAGTGTGTGGCAGCGTAGGCCAAGAGACTCCGTTAATACAACTATCAACCATACATCGAGAAGTTACATACGGAGCATGACCGCTCTGGCCGCCTACTAGCGTGGCTCACTATCCCTGGCAAGAGAGGCTCACTCATAGTGGAGCTCATCTCTAATGAGGGAGCTCTATTGTACTCTAAGCTTGATATCAATGATTGCTTTGCCCACTAATACCGAGAACTATACACCAGCAAAAGACGACATGACATCTCAGGTGTCTACGACTATATTTCAGGAATAGATCTCCCCCGGCTATCCAACGAAGAAGCCCAAGAACTGGGAATCAGAATCACATTACAATAAGTGTTAGTGGTGATTAAAGGCCCAGCAAGGGGCAAGGTACTGGGTTCCGATGGGCTGACAACAGAATTCTACAGCGCTTATGCGACGAACTAGCACACGATCTATACCAGTCAGCCAAAGAGATAAGGAGATTGCCACAAACAACCAAAAAGGCACTGGTCGTGCCCCTCCTAAAACCAGGGTAGTCAGCGACGGATTTTAAAGCCTACTGCCCGCTGTCAATGTTAAATACTGATTATAAACGCATAAGTAAAATACTAGCCAATAGATTACTCTCAGTTATGACATAGCTAATTCACCCGGATCAAGCAGGCTTTGTACCCGGTTGGAACATGGCAATTAACATATGGCGGTTGCTGATGACTCTTGAGGCCACTACCTATAATAGGGATTATCTATACAACATTATGCTCCACATGGGGTTAGGGAGATCCTTTGTTGACTACACCTGGATCCTCTACACAGAATCGGTGGTTAGGGTCCATACAGGGTGACTAATATCAGAAAGCTACTCTGTGAAATTGCTGTAGAGTCCCTTGTGCAGATGGCACAATCTGGTCTTGCTTATGGAGGCCTCAGGATGGGCCACCACCACCCAGAGGATCGTGCTCTTCCTTCTCAACACAGGGGAGAGACTTGGCCGGGGCCAGAGCTTTGACAGACAGCTTTGGCGAGTATTCTGGATTAAAAGTGACCTGGCAAAAAACCTGCCTTTCCCCAGTGGCAGAAGAAACCCCACCCTATGAAACTTTAGGTCAGCTCATATGGGAACCACACTGTCTCTCTTACCTGGAAGTCAAAGTCTATCATAATGACAGTGATATGTTTGAAGGGAACCTGGGTCATGCCACTGGGAGATTGAAAACGCTCACAGAATTTTGGAAAACACTCCTCCGCTCAGTGGCGGGTCACGTAGCCATCTTAAAAAATAACAGTCCTACCCAGATTCCCATATTTCTTCGTAATGCTCTCCCTCTGGATAGCCAGATCATTCTTCAAAGAACTTAACTCCATTATAACATCTTTCCTCTGGGGTACTGGCTGTGGCCACGTAGCCCTGGCTACAATGCAACACCCTACTATGCAGGGAGGACTGGGAACCTACAACTTGGTGGCCTAATTGCACTGGTTCACACAGTTGATGGAGGGAAGACAGGCCCCTGACAGACTTATGGCCCCCCATCGCCCCACCATTGGAAGATTGCAGACGAACCCTGCTGCAAATCAGATATGTCCAAAAAGTTAGCTGCAGAGAGTTCATGGTTAATCGGAAGTACTGGACCTGCTGTGTATGAAAAATACCCACATAGGCCCCATATGCCCCGGACCTCCCTCTCAGGCTCCTACATTTTCTCTCCCCACGGCGCTGACTGGAGGGGGCTTCATGAATGGGTAGATGCGGGAATCACCAAAGTGGGTGGCCCTTTATAGTGACTCTGTATTGCTCCTCTTTGAAGAAATTAGAACAAACTTTGACTTACCCTAGGGTCATTTACTACTATATGGGTCGGTGGCAGCGGCTATATGCCAACACTGGCGCTCTGCAGGTACCAAACACAAGACCCTCCTAAGCTGTTGTTCCATAGCTTTATCGGCCGGTACATTAAAAGCCATTACCTGCTTCTACCGCTCCCTGCAGACAGATTCTCTACACTCACTAGAAATATTAAGGACACGGTGGGAGGAAGACTTGGGAATCCCAGTCCCTAATGCAGCCTGCAAAAACATTCTACAGCGCACCCCAAAGTTTCTAGAAATGCATGCTCCCAACTAATCAATTTCTACATTCTCCATAGTGCCTATTTCATCCAGGTTAGAGTCAACAGACATTTTGGAGTAGTAAACGCTTCATGCCCCAGATGCGCTGATGTGGGTGCCAACCTTATTCACATGATATGGGATGGCCCTGACTGATTGACTAATGGGAAGGGGTAACATGCATATTAGCGGATATACCAGGCAAAGAGGTCCCCTTATTCCCTGGCCATTGTTTACTACATTGGCTTCCCCATAGTTCCAAAATGAAGGGGACCAGCAAATTTCAAGACTTCGGTCTCAATTTGGCCAAAAGAGAGATAACCTGACACTAGAAGGACGGGGTATGACCCCGACTGACGACCTGGTACACAGAATTAGTAAAATGGGCTGACTGCAAGAGAATACTCCTTCTGAGGGAGGCACGGCATGGAACTGACACACTGGATACCGCTAGAGCCTGGGGGACACTGCTAGATATACTGAAAAATCCTGCTCTCCCCTCGTGGGAGACCTCCCCAGATTCCTCAGCCCCCACAGACTACCAGCCACTCAGGGCCGTATTATTTACTCATGAACATCAGCAGTATTCCCCGATACAGCTTACGCCTTTTATCCCCACTGGACGGCATGCACACCACAATGACAAAGTGCCTTATTCACAGGGACAAGCAGGAGCTGTAATATATCATGCAGCTTTCTTTTCCCCAGACTAGTGTACTGTTGGGGAGGTTTGAGGTGGGGGGGGGGGGGGGGAGAGAGATACTGGTTACCAGAATGTGAATTACCATTTTCTGTGCTAATATGGCACCTCAGCATATTTTAACAGAAAATTCAGGTCTAGTGGTAACTTTGTTATGTGTTGTGTAGGGAGCTGGCTATGTATATACTATATCAAAATGAGATATAGTGTGCACAGAGTCCAGGGTCACCCAGAGGCTTAAAAGAGGCTAAGGGGTGGGGGTGGGGGGGTAGGGGGGGGTGTTTGGTTAGTTTTGCAGTAAGTACTCGACTTACATTTCCAGTCTCTGGGGCTTAGGATGTCAAATTTACTGTTGGGTTTAGTATGGGATCTTATGGAGACTGGGGGCACTCAGAAATAGATCTGCAGGAGGTAAGTACCCGGAGGGTAGACCTGGGGGGGATTAGATGAGCACCAGGGGACCGCAGGTCAGCACCAAACACACACCCTCAGTGGCACAGGGGCGGCCAGGTGTAGGGTGCAGGCGCAGCGGCTGGTTCCCAAAGCTTTTCAATAGGGGGACCCCGGGGTCACAAAGATGCTGTAGGTTGGGTCCAGGGGGTCGGTTCCCAAAAAACCACAGGCTGGACAAGGCGGAGGGCCACCTGCTGAACATTGCTGGACCAGTGGTCGGATTCACCAAGGCCAGGCGGCTGCGAGTGCAGGGGTTTCTTGAGGTGTCGGGAATCTTCGTCCGGTTCTCTCGCGGTCAGGGGGATCCTCCAGATTTAGGCTGCAAGTGTCGTTGTGTTGGTCAGGAGGGGTCAGGACCTGCTCTAGACCGGTGGGCCACCTGGACACAGGCCGTGGGTGTCAGGTGCAGAGTGGGTAGCACTCACGTATCCAGGGCAGTTCCGGAGTCCTTGTTGGAGTTTCTTATGGACAGGGCTGCTGTCTTTGAGTGCTCTTGGTCCTCTGGGGGTTTGTAGAGGTTGCTGGTCTTGCAGGATGTGTCGCCTTTTTGTAGCAGGGCTTCCAAAGCTGCAGACAGGCCAGAAGGAATGGGCCAAGTCAATTGGTGTCTGTAGTCTTCTTTGCTGGGGAGTCGGCTTAGCAGTCCTCCTTCTTTCTTGTCTTGAGGTCGCCAGGAATCTAACGAGCTGGGTTCAGGGGAGCCCTTAAATTCATTATGGATTTAGGGGCATTACAGGGGCCAAAGGGCAATATCCAATGGCTACTGTCCTTGAGGGTGACTACACCCTTTCAGAGTCCACTTCCTTTGGAGGGGGGAACACAGTTCTAACCCTATTGGTCCCTGTCCTCCAAACTAAGATGAAGGATTCTGCAGGGAGGGGCTCCTAAAACCCAGAACAGGCTTTGTTTCTGGCCTCAAAGAACACAAAGGCTCTCACCCCATGAGGTCAGGCACCTGTCTGGTAGTAGCAGGCTGTCACAGACTGGTCATTCCTGCCCTAAGTGGTTGGTTAAAATACAGGGGGCATCTCTAAGATGCCTTCAGGGTGCATTTTACAATAAATCCAAAACTGGCATCAGTGTGGGTTTATTGTGCTGACAAGTTTGATACCAAACTTCCCAGACTTCAGTGAAGCACCTGTCCATGTCCTCCTTCCAGTCTCTCAGGCATGGTACCTTATCTCTCCCCGAAAGGCGCGCAATAGTGCGTTTGCAATTGCAAGTCCTAGTGTCATCCAGGTCCGCTCAGGACAGTACAGTTCAGTGTCCTCCCAGAAGTAAGCACCACTTGGCTGAGAGAGGCATTGTACTGCTACATACAGCATTCATACATTGTATTTCTGCATTCCAGTAGTGTTATACTCCAGGGTACTCCCAAAGGATTTGAAGAAAGGTGCCTCTATGTCCACATTGTCTGCGACAGTTCTCATTAGTGGCCCTCCCCGTTTTTTTTTTAAAAACTGATTTTATTGAGTTTTATCGCAACATATAGGTAAGTGCCCCTTTTGGCATGATTACCCCCCACACACTATTTGCCTGATATTGATGCTGACATGACAGTGTGCTGGGATCCTGCTAACCAGGCCCCAGCACCAGTGTTCTTTCTCAACAGTCATTCCAATGTGTACATTTCTATATCCTGGCTTAGGTGCTAAGCTATTTAGTTATTTTCGATGTTATTATGCACTTAAGGATTAAAAAAACACAGTAAATTTCACCTGTAGTAAATTATGTTTGGACTATGCGTTATGCAGCCCTTTTATGTAAGGTATTTGCATCATTTTGTAATTTCCTGTTTTTAACTTTGTGGTGATGTATGCATACAATGTAATTGGTTTTAATTCTTTCAATGCTAGTGTTTTTTCCCCTTGTGCTGAGCCCTTTTTTTTGGCTATTTGGGGTAGTTTGCACTTAGGCCTCCATACTTTTGTTTCCACATAGGGTAACCATACCAAATTTGTGCCCTTTTTTCCCTAACATCCTGGGGATGCTAAAGGTACACAGGGTTTGTGGCTTCCCTTGTGGGGAACTATGAAAATAGCCAAAATATAGCAAAATGTTAGTTTTTTGGGAAAAATAGGAAACAAAAGGGCTTCACAAAAAAGCATCTTTTTTTTTTCTTCTAAAAAATGGCATCAACGAAAGGTTTGGTATGCTAAAATCATAATTTGACCCAGCTCACAGGGACATGCAGAGCTGAATCAAAACAAATATTTTTGTGTACAACAGTTTTGGCATTTTTCAAAGAGGTAGTCCATTTTTCCTATTTTGTGTGCTTTCAACCTACTTCCAGTTTGTGATGGAATTCAGAGTGAAATCCATGGGGGATCAGGAAAAGCTATACATTTCTGAAAAGTAGAAAATAAATCTAAATTCAGCAAGTGGTCTTTTGCATAGATCCCTCAAGGGTTTCCCAAACAAACTAACTGTTGAAATGAAAACAAATATTGAAAATCAATACAAAACTAGAAATCGGGGGAAACTAGGGTGAGGTGACTTGCATGGCTCTCAAAAGGCTTTCTTACCCAGAAGCCCTTGCAAACCTCAAACTTGACTAAAAAACATATTTTCCTCAGATTTATACGATGGAAAGTTCTGGCATCTACAGTGAGACACATACTTCCTACCATTTACCATTCCCCTAAGTTTCCAAAAACAATTGCACCTCACTTGCGCGAGTAGGCCTAGTGCCGCAACAGGAAAAGCCCCAAAATACAAAGAGGAGACATCAACATTTCCAGTAACAAAAATGATGTGATTTGGCAATGGGGATCAGCGTCCACACAGGGAAACTTACTAAACCTAGATTTTTTTTTAAACTAGACACTCAGGGAAGTCCAAGGTGGTATGACTTGTGTGGATCCCAGAAAGATTTTTTACCCACAATTCCCGGCAAACTTCAAACTTTGACTAAAATTGCACACTTTTCTTGCATTTCTGTGATGTAATTGCAATTTTAGACAAAGAGGTGGGTAAGAAAACTTTATTGGATTCACGCAAGGCATACCACCCTGGACTCCCCCAGATATCAAGTTTTCAGAAATGTCTGCTTTTTATTAGGTTTCCCCAGATGGCAGCTGACCGGAGCCCAAAAAGTGCAGCCATTCAGCATAGAAGTAGTACAATACTGGGACTTAGCCCAACTCTGCTACCCATTTGTATATCAAAAAAGCATCCAAAATCAAAATGTCTGTCTTGCCAAAAAGATGGGGATGCTTTAGTTCTTGGGGGGGTAGGGGGGAGGAAGACTGATGGGGTCATATTGGTGGTGGAGGTTTGACCTGATGTGTCGGCAGCCCACCCCCACATCTTGCAGCAAAAAAAAATCACATCACTGGTGTCTAGTGGGCTTTATGCCCCTGCCACCAGGGCAGACTGGAGTTAAAGACCTCTTTATTGTCCCCCCCCCATTCACAATGACTGTCATTTGTAGGGAGGGGTTAGGCCCAATGCCTAGGCATGCCACCCATTTCTCCACACGAAAAAAATCACACCCCTGGTGTCTAGTGGGCTTCCTACTCCTCCAGGGGCAGATTGGAGATAATCTCCATATGCCCACAGGGAGCATTAGCCCATAGCCAGGGGGCCGCTCCCGCCTCCAAATATAATCCCTCTTGTCTAGTGGGCTTTCTGCCTCCTGCTGGGGGAAGATTGGGGGAAAACACTTCCGATCTCCCCCCTGCTGGGGCAGAAAGACTGCTAGGGGTTATTTACTTGGCTGGGTGCTAGGCCCAAGGCCTAAGAGGGCTGTGTCCACCCATTCTGTCATAAAAAACCCTAGTGTCTAGTGGGCCCCCTTACCCCCCAGCTCGGAGCAGCAGATTGGAGCTAAGAACCTTCAATATGCCCGAGGGGAGCAGAAAGACTTATGGGACTGGGGGAGGAGGGCACACAAGCCCATTACAGTGAGATGGGGAAATCCCCCTCCAAATATAAGCCCTGGTGGTCTAGTGGGCTTTGTGTCCCCACCGGGGGGCAGACTAAGGGAAAACAGCTATCTGCCCCTGATTTGGAGGGGGGGGGGGTTTGGGGTGCTGCCGGGGGTCATTGGGTGGGTGGGGGCTAGGCCCAATGCCTGGGAGGGCTGCCCCACCCATTGTGCGCAAAAAAGGTCCTGGTATCTAGAAAGTTTTCTGCTCCCCCCAGAGGGCAGATTGGAGGTAAGAACCTCTAATCTGCACCGTGGGAAGGGTAGAAGAAAATACTTTTGGGCCAGGGGGAGTTCTAGCCTGTTGCGGAGGTGGGGGTCTCACCCTCCCCTCCCCTGTGGTGCTCTAGTGAGTTTTCTCCCACTGCCAGGGCAGATTGGAGAAAAGAATCATTTTCTCTAAAATGATGTCAGCAAGCCAAGCGTGGGGTCTGGGGAAGTTCTTCTCCAGCTTCCGAAGCTGAAATGAAAGGAAATTCCTCTGATGCTCAGCACACGAGGACTGGTACGCCGGACGGTCTGAGACCATCATCTGCAATGAACCACTTAATTAACTAAAATAAATATTTTATTAATTTACATACTAAGTGCATTCTTTTCCAGTTTCTTTCTCTTCCTTTTTTCTTCTTGTCTTTAATTTTAATCTTGCCACTTTTCTCTTTTTCAAATTTCTACACATTTCTCAATTTCCTCTATTTTCCACTTTTGTTTTGTTTACTTTTTATTTCATCTTTCATTCTCTTTCCTCCTTTTTCAGATTCTTTCCATTGTTTCTCTAATTGTTCGCCTTTCTTTCTCTCCTTATTTTTCTCAATTTTCCTCAATTCTTATTTCCTTTGATCTTTAATTATTTCTATTTTCCTACCTGTTTCTGCTTTCTACTTTCTCTATTTACTTTTCCATTCTCCCATTTTCGTGATTTTTGTCCTTCTTTACATTTTCTCTTTTGTCATACCTTTCTTCTTTTCATTCTTTTCCCTCTTCTTTTTTAAATTTTTTCTCAATCTTATCTTCATTTTCCTTCTTTCTTGTGCTTATTTCTTGTACTTTTCTTTCTTTTTCTCCTTTCTTCCTCCACTAGTGCCCCTTTCTCTAGCTCTCCTTATTTCTTTTACTATTTCCCTTTCTTTCTCTTACTTTCGACTTTCCTTACTTTCCATCCTTTTTGAGTTGTCTTTTTCTTCATCTTGCCTACTTTCTTTCCTCTTTCTATGTGGTGCTCTAACATTTTTCTTTTTGTACTTCTTACTTTGACAATCTTTCTTTCTTTATCTATGTTTCATTCCTGTAGCTAATTCTTTCTTTTTTCTTCACCCTCTTACATTTTCTTCTTCTTTCTTATTTAATCTCCTTTTTCTGTTTATTTCAGTATTTTTTCCTCATTCTTTCGCTCCCTTTTCTCTTTCTTCCATCTTTCTCTGCTTCTTTATTTCTTGTTTGACTTTCTTTCTCTTCTGCCTTTTCGCCTATTCTGTCATTCTTTCCTTTCTTTTTTCTCTCTTTGCTCTTTTCTCTCACATTCCCTTTCTATTTCTTTCTCTTTCAACCTTTTGCAGTGTCTTGAGCAAAGGGTTAAAATGCCTCCCCAGGGACCGCAAATGTAAACCTTTTGCAATACTAAAAAAAGAAAAATGTGTGTGCTGCGTTCCGCAGTATATCACAAGTTGGTTTAGTCATCAATGGCCCAGTAAAGACTTAAAGATGTTCTTCAAAAAGGAATCGGTCTTCAAGCCGGCATTATCCTAACTATCCCGAAGAAGGACAAGACCCTTTTACTCACACCATGGTCTTGGTATACCTAAGGCAGATCCAATACCCTACTAATCACTATAAAAGTCAGAAGAAAATCATGTATGACTATTTAGGGTAAGGGATTACAAAAGAGGACTAACTGACAACGTCTTAGGTCACTTATAAAAGGTGAGCTGAGGCATGCTGCATTTTTATAAAGCGCATAAATAAATAAAGAGAACAGGAAAGACAAATTAGCAGATTCTGGCTTTTATAAATACATGTTCCAATTGAAACATTTGTGAGATAGAAAGAGAAAGGGGAGTGAGTGAACAAAGACTCCAGTAAGTACAATACTTTAGTTAAATGCATGAATTATGAAAGTTCTAATAAAAAATATCACTTAGATGTTATAAGGTTTGAATTGAGAAAAACAGAGGAGGTTCAATTGACTTAAATATTATTTGACATAATATACCTGTGACCGGTCTTTCTTCTTCCCTGGAGCAAATAGCCTTGTTGTCTGATCTAAACCTACTGTTAGTATAAAGTCTCCTTCAGGGTCCCACCTCAAACCCTGGACACTGTTGAAATGTCCTGAAATGACCACAGCTGGAGTCCACTCCCCCTAAAATAAAAGGGGATTACATTCAACGCAGTGTAAGCAGCAGTGCACAATTTAAATAAACTAGAACATCCAGGCAACATTAATATCTCCTGATGATTAATAAATAATAGCACCTTGAAGTTCTCAATTCAGAATGTCAACAGTTTCACACATTTGATCTTTTTTATTTTTAATGTATTTTAGGTACAGCTCCTTGCACTAATATTAGCACCCAGAGGCAAAACTGCATGTTGTAGGAAAGGGCCCCTTTTGGCATGGTCTGCCAATTGGGGAAACAATGGTACAGTTTTGGAAAAGAACACTGGTACTGGGGCCTGGTTAGCAGGATCCCAGCACACTCTCCGTCAAGTCATCATCAACCTCAGGCAAAAGGAGCGGGAGGGTTGGGGGGCAACCATGCTATAGGGGTCACAACCACCTCCCAAACGAAAAAGGATGAGACTATCCTTTCTCACGAGAATCTTCATTGTCTAAGTGGAAAAACCTGGAAAGGTAATCTGCATTGGCATGGGCAGTCCCAGGTCTATGTTCCACTGAAAAGTCCATTCTCTGTAAGGAGATGGAACACCTCAAAAGTTTACTGTTCTCACATTTCATTTGCATCAGCCATCTGAGAGGTCTGTGGTCAGTTTGAACAATGATGTGAGTACCAAACAAGTATGGTCTTAACTTCTTCAGGGACAAAACTGCAGCAAAGGCCTCTCTAACAATGGCACTCCAACACTGTTCCCTGGAGAGTAACCTCCTACTAATTAAAGCGACAGGTTGGTCATGGCCATCATCTTTGGTTTGGGACAGGACCGCTCCTATCCCGTGTTCAGAGACATCTGTCTGCACAGTGAACTGCGTAGAGTAGCCTGGAGCTTTGAGAGCTGGCGTTGAGCACATAGTCTCCTTCAGGGTGTCAAAGGCCTTTTGACAACTAACAGTCATCTTTATTTTCTTGGGCATCTTCTTAGAAGTAGTTCTGTGAGGGGGGTCACAATGGGCCCATACCCCTTCGCAAACTTCCTGTAATAACCAGTCAAACCAAGGAATGCCCTGACTTAAGCCTGAGTTTCAGGAGCTTCCAAGTTCAGAATTGTCTGGATCTTGGGCTGTAAGGGTTGCACTTGGCCTCCACCTACAAGGTGGCCCAAGCACACAACAGTGCCCTGACGTATTAGGCATTTGGATGTACCGATAGTGAGGCCTGCAGAGTGCAGGGCCTGCAAAACATTCTCCAGGTAGATCAGGTTATCCTGCCAGGAGGAGATTAACACAGCAATATCATCAAGATATGTTGCACTGAAGGACTCCAAGACAGCAAGGACTTGATTCACCAACCTTTGGAAGGTGGCAGGGGCATTCTTTATACCAAATGGCATAACAGTGAACTGATAATGCTCATCAGGTGTAGTGAATGCTATATTTTCTTTTGCTCTGGGTGCCATTCGAGTTTGCCAGTATCCTGCAGTCAAGTCAAAGGTACTGAGAAACGTTGCTGCATCTAATTTGTCCATCAGCTCATAAGCCCTTTGAATAGGACGAGCATCTGTCTTGTTGACAGAGTTGAGACCTCTGTAGTCCACACAGAACTTAATTTCTTTATTTCCACCACGGGGATGAGGTTTGGGAACTAAGACCACTGGGCTAGCCCAGGGACTGTCAGAGGGTTCAATAACACTTAAGTCCAGCATCTTGTTGACTTCAACTTTGATGCTCTCCTTAACTTGATCAGACTGCCAATAGATCTAGGATTTGACAGGCAAGCTGTCTCCTGTGTCCACATCATGACTACACAGGTGTGTCTGTTCATGGGTTAAGGAGAAGAGCTCTGCAAATTGCTGTAGGACTTGCTTGCAGTCGGCCTGCTGTTGGGCAGTGAGGGTGTCTGAGTAGAAGAGGTCAGGGAGAGGTTCACTCTCTGCTTCCTGCTCCTCGTCAGTAACCATCAGCATGGTCACATCAGCCCTGTCACAGTAAAGCTTGAAGCAGTTCACATGGCTCACCATTTTGGGTGCCCTGTTAGTGCCCAGGTCTACCAAGCAGGTGACCTCACTTTTCTATTCTAGGGTAGGATAAGAGCCATTCCACTTGTCCTGAAGTGCCTTGGAAGCCGCAGGCTCCAGAACCCATACCTTCTGACCTGGTTTAAACTCCACAAGTACAGCCTTTTCGTCATACCACTGTTTCTAGAGCTGTTGGCTGACCTCAAGGTTTCTGGATGCTTTTTCCATCTACTCTGCCATCCTAGTGCTGAGATCCAGTACATAGTTCACCACCTCTTGCTTAGGCTTGTGGTGAGGTCTCTCCCAACCTTCCTTCACAAGTACAAGTTGTCCCCTAACAGGGTGGCCAAACAGAAGTTCATAGGGAGAAACCCCTACTCCCATCTGAGGCACCTCTCTGTAGGTGAAAAGCAAGATGGCAGGAGAACATCTCATCTCCTTTTGAGTTTTTCAGGGAGCCCCTTGATCATGCCCTTCAATGTCTTGACGAACCTTCCACCAAGTCCATTGGTTTGTGGATGGTATGGTGTGGTGAACTTGTAAGTCACCCTACTCTCTTTCCACATGTGGTTTAGATCATGGGATAAACTGAGGATGAATTCCCTAAACTGCTGAGGCACTAGCACTCTCCTGGTTGCACAAGGTTTGGGGTCTCTGGCCTCAGTGTACAGGAGTCCCTCCTCCCAATAGACTCTATGGGAGCCACTGACATCTCCCTCTTCCTGTGCAGCTGCTTGCTGCCTCAGGGCCTTCATGAGTGGAATAGGTTCTCTGTCCCGGGCACAGCTGGACCTTATTCTGCTGGGCCATTATTCCAGGCTCCAACACTTCTTTTTCACCCTGTATTCTGCTCTGTGCTCTAGTCTTCACACACCATCTTGGATTCGCAGCATGGCTGCATGGGTTTTGAATTCTACCTCAGCCCAAGCTGAGGACTCCAGTCATTCCCAACAGACATTCAACGTGGACTGCAGAACAGACCACTACCTGTTTCAGGTTGGTAACCCCTCCCCATTCTAAAGTCGCCATGGGATAGACTTTAGTTACATTGTCAGCATTGGTGACTGGATAAGTTTGTCCAGCCAGATACTGTCCTGGGGAAACCAGTTTTTCTGTCACCATGGAGACACTGGCTCATGTATCCCTCAGGGCTTCTACCTTAGTCCCATTAATCAAGGGATGTTGTCTGTATTTGTTTACATTAGAGGGCCAGATAGCAAGAGTGGCAACATGTACCCCACCCTCAGAAACCAAAGTAGCTTCAGTGCGAACCCCTGCGTTGCCCTGGGCGCACTGTTGTTCCCACCTGGAGACTGGCTGAACCAGTGCTAGCTGGTGCAGTACTAGGGGGATTCTTTTTAGGACAGGCTAAGTCACCAGTGTGGTGTCCATTCTGTTTACCGTTGAAACACTAGGCCTTTTTTGGAATCAACTTTTTTACTCTTGTACCCATGTGAAGTTTGTGAAGAGGCTAGGGGCCGCCATCCTGCTCAGGTTTTTGGAGGCCTTTAGAATACTCTCTGCTTTTATCCTTAGGTGTCTCCCCACCCTTCCCCTGAGCTGGGGAGGCTTTGAAACCCCTTTCTTTTGGTCACCCCCACTGGAAGTCTTGGTCAGCCTAGTCTTGACCCAGTGGTCTGCCTTCTTTCCCAATTCCTGGGGAGAAAATGGACCTAGGTCCACCAGATAATGATGCAACTTGTCACTGAATTAGTTACATAAAAGATGTTCTTTCATAAACAAATTATAAAGCCCATCATAGTCATGCACTTCACTTCCAGTTACCCAACCATCTAGTGTTTTCACTGAGTAGTATGTAGGGGTCCCTTTCGGCATCAGGAATCTTCCTCTGATCCAGTCAAGCTGCAGGTATCGTCGTGTTGACCAGGAGGGGTCAACCAAGGATGGACTCGAGGTCGGAATCGTCTGAGGACCTTCTCTGGACCAGTGGGACACCTGGACTTAAAGGCTGTGGGCGTTTGGCACAGAGTGGACAGGGCTCGCGTATCCAGCGCTGTTTTGGAGTCCTTTTGGTGATTTCTTCTGGACAGGGCTGCTGTCCTCGGGAGTTCTTGGGCCTCTGCATGGAAGGCAATCCTCTGGGGGTTTGTAGAGGTTGGTGGTCCTGCAAGATGAAGCCTTCTTGAGGCAGGGGTTTTTGAAGCTGCTGACAGGCCGGTAGGGCTGGGCCATGTCAGTTGTCATCTACAGTCTTCACTGCTGGGGTCAGCTTAGCTGTCCTCCTTTCTTCTGAGGTTGCCAGGAATCTGGTGATTGAGGTTCATGGGAGCCCCTAAATACTAGATTTAGGAGCGTTACAGGGATCAGTAGCCAATGGCTAATGTCCCTGGGGGTGGCTACACCCTTCCGGTGCCCATTCCCTTTGGGGAGCGGAGCATATTCCTAATCGTATTGGTCTCTATCTTTCAAAAGAGGATGGAGGATTCTGCACGGAGGGGGCCACTTCAGCTCTGGACACCTAAGGGGTGGTCTGAGCTGCAGTGGTTACTCCTCCCTGTTTTACATAATTTTCCTACCGGACCTGACAGCAAGAGTGGGGCCTGATCCGGCGGGCAGGCAACTTCACTAGCTGGAATGCCCTGGGGCACTGTAACAGGAGGCCTGAGCCTTTGAGGCTCACCACCAAGTGTTACAGTCCCTGCAGGGGGGAGGTGTGAAGCACCTCAACCCAGAGCAGGCTTTGTTTCTTAACCCCTAGAGGGCACAAAGGCTCTCACCCAATGGGGTCAGAAACATGTCTGTTAGTGGCAGGCTGACACAGACCGGTCAGCCCTGTACTAAAGGGTTGGGTAAAATACAGGCGATATCTCTAAAATGCCCTCTGTGTGTATTTTACAATAAATCCAACACTTTAATCAGTGTGGGTTTCTTGTGCTGAGAAGTTTAAAACGAAACTTCCCGGACTTCAGCGAAGCCATCCTGGAGCTGTGGAGTTCGTAAGGACAGACTCCCAGTCCATGTACTTAATATGGCCACACTACACTTACAATGTCTAAGAATGCCTAGACACTGTAGGGGCATCTTCCTCATACAGCTGTGCTCTCACCTGGGGTATAGGGCACCCTATCTTAGGGCTGTAAGGCCTGCTAGAGGGGTGACTTACCTATGCCACAGTGGTTTGTGGGCATGACACCCTGAGAGGGATGCCATGTCTACTTTAACTTCTCCCCCCCACCCCCAAATCACCCATGCTGCAATGGCAGTGTGCATGTGTTTGGTGAGGGGTCCTTTAGAATGGCACAATAAATGCTGCAGCCCTTAGGGACTCTCCCTGCAACAGAGCCCTTGGTACCACTGGTACTTTTTAGAAGGGACTTAATTGTGCCCCATTGGTGTGTCAACTGGGGAAACAATGGTATAATTTTGGGAAAGAACACTGAGCTGGGGCCTGGTAAGCAGGATCCCAGCACACTCTCAGTCAAGTCACCATCAAAATCAGGCAAAAAGTTGGGGGGAGTTACCATGCTAAAATGGGCACTTTCCTACACGTGTGACTCCACAGCATTAGCTGCAGTACTGTGTTACAATAGATATCTGGCCAAGTCAAGACAGAACCAACAGCACCCAAACAATATACAGGGAGTGCAGAATTATTAGGCAAATTAGTATTTTGACCACATCATCCTCTTTATGCATGTCGTCTGACTCCAAGCTGTATAGGCTCGAAAGCCTACTACCAATTAAGCATATTAGGTGATGTGCATCTCTGTAATGAGAAGGGGTGTGGTCTAATGACATCAACACCCTATATCAGGTGTGCATAATTATTAGGCAACTTCCTTTCCTTTGGCAAAATGGGTCAAAAGAAGGACTTGACAGGCTCAGAAAAGTCAAAAATAGTGAGATATCTTGCAGAGGGATGCAGCACTCTTAAAATTGCAAAGCTTCTGAAGCGTGATCATCGAACAATCAAGCGTTTCATTCAAAATAGTCAACAGGGTCGCAAGAAGCGTGTGGAAAAACCAAGGCGCAAAATAACTGCCCATGAACTGAGAAAAGTCAAGCGTGCAGCTGCCACGATGCCACTTGCCACCAGTTTGGCCATATTTCAGAGCTGCAACATCACTGGAGTGCCCAAAAGCACAAGGTGTGCAATACTCAGAGACATGGCCAAGGTAAGAAAGGCTGAAAGACGACCACCACTGAACAAGACACACAAGCTGAAACGTCAAGACTGGGCCAAGAAATATCTCAAGACTGATTTTTCTAAGGTTTTATGGACTGATGAAATGAGAGTGAGTCTTGATGGGCCAGATGGATGGGCCCGTGGCTGGATTGGTAAAGGGCAGAGAGCTCCAGTCCGACTCAGACGCCAGCAAGGTGGAGGTGGAGTACTGGTTTGGGCTGGTATCATCAAAGATGAGCTTGTGGGGCCTTTTCGGGTTGAGGATGGAGTCAAGCTCAACTCCCAGTCCTACTGCCAGTTCCTGGAAGACACCTTCTTCAAGCAGTGGTACAGGAAGAAGTCTGCATCCTTCAAGAAAAACATGATTTTCATGCAGGACAATGCTCCATCACACGCGTCCAAGTACTCCACAGCGTGGCTGGCAAGAAAGGGTATAAAAGAAGGAAATCTAATGACATGGCCTCCTTGTTCACCTGATCTGAACCCCATTGAGAACCTGTGGTCCATCATCAAATGTGAGATTTACAAGGAGGGAAAACAGTACACCTCTCTGAACAGTGTCTGGGAGGCTGTGGTTGCTGCTGCACGCAATGTTGATGGTGAACAGATCAAAACACTGACAGAATCCATGGATGGCAGGCTTTTGAGTGTCCTTGCAAAGAAAGGTGGCTATATTGGTCACTGATTTGTTTTTGTTTTGTTTTTGAATGTCAGAAATGTATATTTGTGAATGTTGAGATGTTATATTGGTTTCACTGGTAATAATAAATAATTGAAATGGGTATATATTTTTTTTTGTTAAGTTGCCTAATAATTATGCACAGTAATAGTCACCTGCACACACAGATATCCCCCTAACATAGCTAAAACTAAAAACAAACTAAAAACTACTTCCAAAAATATTCAGCTTTGATATTAATGAGTTTTTTGGGTTCATTGAGAACATGGTTGTTGTTCAATAATAAAATTAATCCTCAAAAATACAACTTGCCTAATAATTCTGCACTCCCTGTATAATCCGATAACCTCACCCAGAGACATTGACCTGAGTTCTAATGTGCAAATTAAATTCACAACATTCCAGCCATTACAAATTCCAACATGCTCTGGGGCACACCTCACAATAGTCTCTTAGTAACTCCTCATTTTCACCCTATAACTTATCATCTCCTCACTTACACTACACCACTGAAAACAACAATACTCAACCCCTCGACTCGAGGTCATTCTCAAAACAACCCTTCACTCAGTGTATCACTCAGGTTACAATACAACAGTACAGCAAACACACGTTGTTAGACCCACCTACAAATCAGAACTCACACACACACTGGCTATGTAGCTAAACATTAATAATTCCACTTCTAAATTGGTACAGCTATTTCTAATTGCCTCCTTGGACCAAAATCACCTTCTCTATTATTACTGTTAACTAAAATACCTGTTTTAAGAATCCCTGTGTTAATAAATGCCAAAATGAATAGCTGCCCATACCAATGAAGACATACAAAGCATAGCACTCGACTACAATAAAACACTATAACCACAGAGCACAGCCTTGACAACCGTCAACACACTAGCCCTCTGTCATGCCGGCATATAACCTTATGAAACATACCTTCAAGGACCTGAGCCTCACAGTTCCCTATGAAGAATAAATACAAGATTATAAATTACAAACAGCAGAGTCGGGAAACGAATTAACCTTAGAGCATCAGATGAAGTAGCTTGTAAATTGAAAGGGCGGCAACAAGGAAACGTCAGAACCAGGGACATCAGTCAGGGACTTAGTTATATTTGCACAACTTCATTAAAATCGGATAAACACAGAAATAGCTATAAATAAAAAATAAGGACACCTTCATTCAAATCACTAAACAGAGACAACCTACTACACACTCAACATTTAAATGCGTTTTTTAGGAAGATCACAATGCCACCAATCCACCCTATGGAACACATGTAAGGATAATGCACACCTTTTAAACAATTCACTCAAACTAATTGAGATTCATGTATCCTCCTTCCATCTTTCAGAGAATGTACGATCATAATGAGTGGAAAAGAATTTAAATCGATAGATCATCGTCTTTTAGTTGAACCCTGTGGTCTTTGAAGATAAGCAAGCACTCAGTCGATTATCTGGGAGTACGACTCGGAATATTCACCTTAGGCAGTCATCAATCTTCTAAAGATACAATTATGTGGAAGGTAATACATCAGTGTTTGCCAATCTCAAGTTTGCCACATGCTACTACGGGCCCAGAATATACAGTCTGACTACATTTCTATGATAGGGTATAACCAGGTCTACCTAACCGTTGGGTGAACATTCTGCCCGATAAATAGAGTGATGGTGAGTTTACGCTCTTTTAAGGGAGCAACACTCACCTAATATTTTTTGCATTTTAATTAGTTTAATTTATTGTCTCCATTGTTTGTGTCTGGTTTCTTCATGACCCTTCCTTCCTCGATCTTTCTGATGATTTGATGCTGTCTCAGATTTTATTACAAGTCCTACTGAGACCTCTTATTTTAAAGCAACTTGAAGATGAATTTGAAAATAACTATGACAGTAACCATGCCATTCACTTAACTGTGACAACTGTCATTTGCTCAAAACATCGCCCCCATAACACTTCAAACAGTCCTCCTCAACATTCAAAATCCTGAATTGAAGTACCCTCTACTAAAGTTACTAATAATTTGCTAATCATTCAACAGATTTACTTTTATGGATGGATTCTGTCTCCAGAGGTGCAGTGCTCCATTGAAGGTGTGGGCAAGAATCATTGATCCCTCTGGACTAAACTGACAGCCGTAGAAACCCAGTGTGTTTCCACCCACTTCTCCCACACGGACCTGAAAAAAATAGAGCAGAGAAAAAGCTGAATTATTCACAACCTTTAATTGTGCTAAGAACGAAATATGAAAAAAATAGAATAAAAAAATAACAAAAACGAAAATTGCACAGCCATAGTTAAGCACTGCGGATCATTCTTTGCTTCATCATTCTGTACTGCTGACCATTCTTTGCTTCATCATACCCCACAAAGAGTTGGTTGTCCACCTGGAACTTTTTTGTGCGGCCATGGTTGAATGCCAACACAGGAGCATAAAAGGTCGGCAGAGTGACAGACTGTTCCCAAATAAAATGGGTTCACCACTTTTGGCAGGAAAGAGGCTCTGGTGCAAAGCACCACCTTGTCTGGAAACACAGTCAGATAAGAAGGCTTGGATGATAAAGCCTGCAGGTCAATAAGCCTCTGGGCAGGACAGATGCTTTCACCACCAGAAAGGTTGTCTTGATGGTAAGCAGGCGGAGGGGACAATTGTGCAGTGGCTCAAAGGGAGCACACAAGAGGTAGGTGAGAACTGAATTAAGGTCCCACTGAGGCATGTTGAAGGGTGAAGGGGGAAACATATTGTAGGAGGCTGGCCTGGCTTGTAGTGGGTACCAAGGGGTACTTACACTCTGTACCAGGACCAGTTATCCCTTATTAGTGTAGAAGAGGTGTTTCTAGCAGCTTAGGCTGGTAGAAGGTAGCTATGGAGAGCAGCTTAGGCTGAACTAGGAGACATGCAAAGCTCCTACTATACCACTGGTGTCATATGCACAATATCATAAGAAAACACAATACACAGATATACTAAAAATAAAGATACTTTATTTTTATGACAATATGCCAAAAGTATCTCAGTGAGTACCCTCAGTATGAGGATAGCAAATATACACAAGATATATGTACACAGTACCAAAAATATGCAGTAATAGCAAAAGGAAGTAATGCAAGCAATGTATAGTCACAATAGATTGCAATGAGAGCACATAGGTATAGGGGCAACACAAACCATATACACCAAAAGTGGAATGCAAATCACGAATGGACCCCAAACCTATGTGAGCTTGTAGAGGGTCGCTGGGACTGTAAGAAAACAGTGAGGGTTAGAAAAATAGCCCACCCCAAGACCCTGAAAAGTAGGTGTAAAGTGCACCTATATTCCCCAGAGAGCACAGAAGTCGTGATATGGGAATTCTGCAAGGAAGACCAACACCAGCAATGCAACAAAGGTGGATTTCCGGACGAGAGTACCTGTGGAACAAGGGGACCAAGTCCAAGAGTCGCGACAAAGTCGAGATTGGGCAGATGCCCAGGAAATGCCAGCTGAGGATGCAAAGAAGCTGCCACCGGATGGTAGAAGCTGTGGATTCTGCAAGAACGAAGAGGACTAGGAACTTCCCCTTTGGAGGATGGATGTCCCACGTCGTGAAGAAGCTTGCAGAGGTGTTCCCACGCAGAAAGACCACAAACAAGCCTTGCTAGCTGCAAGGGTCGCAGTTAGGGTTTTTGGATGCTGCTGTGGCCCAGGAGGGACCAGGATGTCGCCAATTGCGTGAGGAGACAGAGGGGGCGACCAGCAAGATAGGGTGCCCTCACAGAAGCAGGCAGCACCCGCAGAAGTGCCGGAACAGGCACGACAAAGAAGAGTGAACCGGAGCTCACCCGAAGTCACAAAAGGAGATCCCACGACGCCGGAGGACAACTCAGGAGGTTGTGCACTGCAGGTTAGAGTCTCGGGGACCCAGGCTTGGCTGTGCACAAAGGAAATCCTGGAAGAGTGCACAGGAGCTGGAGCAGCTGCAAATCACGCGGTACCCAGCAATGCAGTCTAGCGTGGGGAGGCAAGGACTTACCTCCACCAAACTTGGACTGAAGAGTCACTGGACTGTGGGAGTCACTTGGACAGAGTTGCTGAGTTCCAGGGACCACACTCGTCGTGCTGAGAGGGGACCCAGAGGACCGGTGATGCAGTTCTTTTGGTGCCTGCGGTTGCAGGGGGAGGATTCCGTCGTCCCACGGGAGATTTCTTTGGAGCTTCTAGTGCAGAGAGGAGGCAGACTACCCCCACAGCATGCACCACCAGGAAAACAGTTGAGAAGGCGGCAGGATCAGCGATACAAGGTTGCAGTAGTCGTCTTTGCTACTTTGTTGCGGTTTTGCAGGCTTCCTGAGCAGTCAGCGGTCGATTCCTTGGCAGAAGGTGTAGAGAGAGATGCAGAGGAACTCTGATGAGCTCTTGCATTCGTTATCTAAAGAATTCCCCAAAGCAGAGACCCTAAATAGCCAGAAAAGGAGATTTGGCTACCTAGGAAGGAGGATAGGCTAGCAACACAGGTAAGAGCCTATCAGGAGGAGTCTCTGACGTCACCTGCTGGCACTGGCCACTGAGAGCAGTCCAGTGTGCCAGCAGCACCTCTGTTTCCGAGATGGCAGAGGTCTGGAGCACACTGGAGGAGCTCTGGGCACCTCCCCTGGGAGGTGCAGGTCAGGGGAGTGGTCACTCCCCTTTCCTTTGTCCAGTTTCGCACCAGAGCAGGGCTGGGGGATCCCTGAACCGGTGTAGACTGGCTTATGCAGAGATGGGCACCATCTGTGCCCATCAAAGCATTTCCAGAGGCTGGGGGAGGCTACTCCTCCCCAGCCCTGACACCTTTTTCCAAAGGGAGAGGGTGTAACACCCTCTCTCTGAGGAAGTCCTTTGTTCTGCCTTCCTGGGCCAAGCCTGGCTGGACCCCAGGAGGGCAGAAACCTGTCTGAGGGGTTGGCAGCAGCTGCAGTGAAACCCCGGGAAAGGCAGTTTGGCAGTACCCAGGTCTGTGCTAGAGACTCAGGGGATCATGGAATTGTCTCCCCAATGCCAGAATGGCATTGGGGTGACAATTCCATGATCTTAGACATGTTACATGGCCATGTTCGGAGTTACCATTGTGACGCTGTACATAGGTAGTGACCTATGTCCAGTGCACACGTGTAATGGTGTCCCCGCACTCACAAATTCCGGGGAATTTGCCCTGAACGATGTGGGGGCACCTTGGCTAGTGCCAGGGTGCCCACACACTAAGTAACTTAGCACCCAACCTTTACCAGGTAAAGGTTAGACATATAGTTACTTAAGTGCAGTGGTAAATGGCTGTGAAATAACGTGGACGTTATTTCACTCAGGCTGCAGTGGCAGGCCTGTGTAAGAATTGTCAGAGCTCTCTATGGGTGGCAAAAGAAATGCTGCAGCCCATAGGGATCTCCTGGAACCCCAATACCCTGGGTACCTCAGTACCATATACTAGGGAATTATAACAGTGTTCCAGTATGCCAATGTGAATTGGTGAAATTGGTCACTAGCCTGTTAGTGACAATTTGTAAAGAGAGAGCATAACCACTGAGGTTCTGGTTAGCAGAGGCTCTGTGAGACAGTTAGGCATCACACAGGGAACACATACATATAGGCCACAAACTTATGAGCACTGGGGTCCTGGCTAGCAGGGTCCCAGTGACACATAACAAACATACTGAAAACATAGGGTTTTCACTATGAGCACTGGGCCCTGGCTAGCAGGATCCCAGTGAGACAGTAAAAACACCCTGACATATACTCACAAACAGGCCAAAAGTGGGGGTAACAAGGCTAGAAAGAGGCTACTTTCTCACACATATGTACAAGCCCTTTGAAAAACCTATTTACAATAGGAGACTTAAATAAAGAGGGTCGGTCATGCAGTCACAGAAAGGTTGACAGAACAGAAAGATAGCCCTTAAGAGTGCCCAGACCAGAGCCCTGCTGGGCAAGGGTAAGGATGAAGAGAAGAATATCAGAAACAGAAGCAGGAAGAGGACTGATAGACTTTTCTGTAACATACAATACAATTTTTTGCAACCAGTAGGCGTACACCATCTTGGTGGAGAGATGCCTGGCTGCCAGAATAACATTACAGATTTAGGAAAAAAGGTAGAAGACTGTCAACTGCTGCCACTCAATCTCCACGCAAGAAGGTGGAGAGTTGACAGGTTTGTGTGGAGAGCCCACCACTGCCGCTGCAACAGAAGATCCTCCTGACGGGCCAGCCTCACAGGGTGACTGATGCTCATTTTCAGAAGCTCAAGATACCAGACTCTCCATGCCCAGTTCAAGAATGACTTGGGCCAGTTTGTTTATGATCTTCTTGAGAACTTTAAGCAGAAATGGTTTTGGCGGAAAGATGTACAGGAAGCCTGAACTCCACTCAAGATGAAAAGCATCTCTGAGCGATAGCCGCCTTGGAAACTCCAACGTGCAAAACTGCTGACAGTGCATGTTCTCTTTGGAGGCGAACAGATCTAACCAAGGCTCTCCCCTGTGCTGAAAAGAGTCCTTGCACCGCCAGTGAATGGAGAATTCACTCATGATCTGCTAAGCATCTATGGCTGAGTTCTCCCACCCTGGAGCTCAGAGAACCTGCCAGTGTTGAACCACCAGATGTATGTTCCAGCCACACCCAGAGACACAGAGGGCCTCATTCTGACCCTGGCGGTTGAAAACTGCCAGGGCAGACTGCCGCGGAAGCACCGCCAACAGGCTGGCGGTGCTTCATGGGCAATTCTGACCGTGGCGGTAAAGCCGCGGTCAGAAAAGGGCAACCGGCGGTTTCCCGCCGGTTTACCCCTGCCCCAAAGAATCCTCCATGGCGGCGCTGCTCGCAGCACCGCCATGGGGATTCCGACCCCCTTCCCGCCATCCTGGTCCTGGCGGTAAAAAACGCCAGGAACAGGATGGCGGGAACGGGTGTCGTGGGGCCCCTGGGGGCCCCTGCACTGCCCATGCCTGTGCACTGCTCTGGTGCCACAGGCATGGGCAGTGCAGAGGCCCCCTAACAGGGCTCCATAATAATTTTCAGTGTCTGCCTAGCAGACACTGAAAATCGCGACGGGTGCCACTGCACCCGTCGCACCCCTTCAACTCTGCCGGCTCCATTCGGAGCCGGCTTCATTGTTGAAGGGGCTTTCCCGCTGGGCCGGCGGGCGGCCTTCTGGCGGTCGCCCGCCGGCCCAGCGGGAAAGTCAGAATGACCGCCGCGGTCATTTGACCGCGGTACGGTCTTCTGGCGTATCCTGCCAGGCGGGCGGCTTCCGCCACCCGCCGGGGTCCGAATGAGGCCCAGAGTCTCTTGACAAAGGTTTCATGACCACATCCCGCTCTGCTTGTTGCAGTACTACACAGCGGTGGTGTTGTCTGTGTACACCTGCACTTTCTTCCCCTTGGGAGTGGGAAGACATGCTTTCAATGCCAGTTGGATCACTCGGAGCTCCAGCAAGTTTATGTGGAGTCCAGAATCCCCCAGAGACCAGAGTCCTCTCATATCCACCTCTCCCAGATTAACGCCCCCCCCGACACTCCCCAACCCAGGAGCGTCCTGTCTGTCACCACTATGTAATCTTGTCGGGGAAGGGGAAGGAGTCTGCCTTTGACGCAATCTCGGTTTTTTAGCCACCATTGCAGATCTTTTGCAGTTCTCCCGAGATCTGTGCCTGGGATGAGCTCAGCTTCAACAGCCAGTTGTATAGACCGGGGAAAATCAAAACCCCTAATCTCCACAGATGAGCTGCTACCACCGTCATCACCTTGGTGAACACCGGAGGGACGATGGCAGTGAGCTCAATGACCAACTCCAGGCCAATGGTTTTTACATAGCAAATATATATTTTGTTAATTTATTTCTAGAACCACAAGATTCAAGTTACAGGTAAGTTCATTTGCAAGTAAGTATCCAACATACGTATCAATACCACTTTGTTTCAAATTGGCAAGTTGCATGGTTTTCGAATAAATAGCAATAATCTGTTTCAAAAGTGCACACTGCAATTTTCAAATACAGTTCTAAGGAGGATGAAAAGTTAGCACAGTTTTGAGGTAAGTACAAGACTTACAGTTCCAGTTTCCGGGGGTTAGGATGTCCGCAGGTTGAGATTCAAGTTAACCCCAAACACCCAACGCCAGCAACAAGGGTCAAGCCTACTGCAGAGGTCAAAATTGAGCACTCGGAATCTGGCCTGCTTCTAGGTAAGTACCTGTGTTTTCAGAGAGCAGACCTCTGGGGGTTTAGAGGAGCACCAGGGGAGGGCCACAGGTCAGCACCAAACACACATCCTCAGCGGAAAATGGGCAGCTGGGTGCAGGGTGCAAACACAGCTTTGGGCTCCCACTGCTTTCCTATAGGGAGACCCCGGGGGTAACAAAAGATACTGCAGGTGAAGTCCAGGGGGTCGATTCTGGGAAATCAAAAGCTGGACAAGGACGAGGGCCGCCTGTTGGAGGTTGCTGCACCGAAGGTCAGATTCCCCAAGGCCAGGAGGCTGCGGGTGCTCGGGTATATTTTGGCGTCAGGAATCTTCATCTGGCTCTGTCGCGGTCAGGGGGGTCCTCCGGGTTCAGGCTGCAGGTGTCGTCTTGTTGGACAGGAGGTGTCAACCAACGGTGGGCACTTGCTCCAAATCGCCTGGGGACCAGCTCTAGTCAGATGGGCCACCTGGACATGGGACGTGGACCTCAGGTGCAGAGTGGGCAGGATTCACGGATCCGGGGAGGATCTGGAGTCCTTTGTTAGAGTTTATTTTTGGACAGGGCCATTGTCCACAGCAGTTCTTGGTGCTGTGGGGTGCAGGCAGTCCTCTTGAGGCTTTTAAGAGCCCGCTGGTCCTGCAGGATGCCTCGCCTTTTGGTTGCAGGGCTTCAGAAGCTGGAGACAGGCTGGTAGGGATAGGGCCAAGTCAGTTGGGCCCTCATTACGAATGTGGCAGTCTTACTGCTGTGGACCCGGCAGTAAAGACTGCTGTATTACAAGTCTAGTGGTTTGACCACTCAGATTCCAGAACTTTCTGTCACCGAAATGAGAGAAAAAGGTGTTTTTTTGGCCAAATTTTGAGGTTTGCAAAGGATTCTCAGTAACAGAACCTGGTGAGAGCCCCACAAGTCACCCCATCTTGAATTTCCCTAGGTGTCTAGTTTTAAAAAATGTGTAGGTTTGGTAGGTTTCCCTAGGTGCCAGCTGAGCTAGAGGCCAAAATCTACAGCTAGGCACTTTGCAAAAAAACACGTCAGATTTAAATGTAAAAATGTGATGTATCCATGGTGTGTTTCCTGTCGAGAGCATTAGGCCTACCCACGCAAGTGAGGTATCATTTTTAATCGCGAGACATGGGGGGAACACAGAATAGCAAAACAAGTGTTATTGCCCCTTGTCTTTCTCTACATTTGTTCCTTCAAAATGTAAGACAATGTGTAAAAAAAAAAGGAGTCTATTTGAGAAATGGCCTGTAATTCACATGCTAGTATGGGCACCCCGGAATACAGAGTTTGTGCAAATAACCACTGCGTCTCAACACCTTATCTTGTGCCTATTATGGAAATACAAAGGTTTTCTTGATACCTATTTTTCGCTCTTTATATTTCAGCAAATGAATTGCTGTATACCCGGTTTAGAATGAAAACCCACTGCAACGTGCAGTTCATTTATTGGCTCTGGGTACCTAGGATTCTGAATGAACCTACAAGCCCTATATATCCCCGCAACCAGAAGAGTCCAGCAGATGTAGCGGTATATTGCTTTAGAAAATCTGACATAGCAAGAAAAAGTTACAGAGTAAAACGTGGAGAAAAATGGCTGTTTTTTTCTCACCTCAATTTCAATATTTTTTCATTTCTGCTGTTATTTTCTGTAGGAAACCCTTGTAGGATCTACACAAATTACCCCTTGCTGAATTCAGAATTTTGTCTACTTTCCAGACATGTTTAGCTGTCCGGGATCCAGTATTGGTTTCACACCCATTTCCGTCACTAACTGGAAAGAGGCTGAAAGCACAAAACAAAAATCATAAAAATGGGTATGTCCCAGTAAAATGCCAAAATTGTGCTGCAAAATTGAGTTTTCTGATTCAACCCTGCCTGTTCCTGAAAGCTGGGAAGATGATGATTTTAGCACTGCAAACCGTTTGTTGATGCCATTTTCAGGGGAAAAACCACAAGCCTTCTCCCGGAGCCTTTTATTCCCTTTTTGGTGTGAAAAAACGATTTTTTTGCTGTATTTGGCTAATTTCTTGGTCTCTTTCAGGGAAACCCACAAACTCTGGGTACCTCTAGAATCCCTAGGGTGTTGGAAAAAAAGGAAGCAAATTTGGTGTGGGTAGCTTATGTGGACTAAAAGTTATGGGGGCCTAAGCGCGAACTGCCCCAAATAGCCAAAAAAAGGCCTGCCTTCTGAGAGGGAAAGGGTCTGGCAGCGAAGGAGTTAAGGAAGGCACGTTGTTGCAACCGTTCCGCCAATAAGTATGACTGTGCCATGAAAGTACAAACATCAGTACAATTCCTCCTGTATCTAAAAAAATGGCCTACAATGATATCATCCCTTAGAGCTTGTGGATAAAAAGATGTAAAGTGTAGAAGAGGATTTCTGCCGGTTGGTTTTTGATGCAGAGCAGTGATGAGTCTGCAATCAGTATCTAGGTCCAAAAACGTAGCAGTATCTTTGCTGATAGACCAGATAAAATGGAGACAAAGATCTAAACCGTTCAACCAGTGTAAAAAATAATTAAATTTTTCTTCAGGACCGGACCAAAAACACACAGCATAATCAATATACCGTTTCCATATAACTACAGTAAAGCTGTAAGGGGTTGTTTCATGAAGAGAAGTTACTTACCTTCGGTAACAAATGTTCTGGTAGAGACATATTCTAGTTACAGATTGCTTACATTACGCTTTAGATTGGATCTCAAGACTTCTTTCTTTGAGCATTACCCTTATGCGCCATCAGGTGGAGTTGGTCGACTCCGCATCTGTTGTTGGCATTGTGGTCAGTGTGATGACATCGCAGTAGTATGTAGACACCACCCCAGCACACTGACGTCAGTTTCTTCTCATGACTTTCCACACCAGTAGCATGAAGCCATGAACAACACTGAGAATGGTGCGCCAGAACTGGGGCCCTGAAAAGAGAATCGCTGTCACTAGAAATCAGTTTGCAGTTTGAGGAGGATGGGTGGGATGGTAAGGAATGTGCAAGTAGAATATGTCTCTACCAGATTAATTTGTAACCAAAGGTAAGTAACTTTTTCATCTGATAGAGACTTCTAGTTGCAGATTCCTTACCTTAGAATAGATACCCAAGTAATACCATCCTCGGTGGTGGGATGCTAAAAAGAGCATACTAGAAAGTCCAGTAGGACCGAACAGCCAAAGTAGCGATCTCTGCGGACTTGTCTGTCCAGGCACCAATGTTTTGTGAACATGTGCAGGGATGCCCACGTTGTTGTCTGGCAGATGTCCAGGAAAAGAACTCTGCATGCTAATGATGTGGTGGCTGCAGTTGCTCTGGTGGAGTGAGCGCCCAAACCCACAGGGCTAGAGCATAACACATCTTGATGCAGAGCACCACCCATCTTGAGATGGTACGCTTATGCACCGCCTGCCCTTTCTTTTCACCGACATAACCAACACAGAGTTGATCGTCCACCTGGAAGTCTTTGGTACTATTGAGGTAGAACACCAACACTCTTTTTGGAGCTATACGGTGGAGTCTCTCCTCTTCCTAAGAGGGATGTGGGGGGTGTCAAAAGTAGACAAAGTGATGAACTAGCCTACATGAAAAGGCGTAATAATCTTATGAAGGAAGGAGGCCCTTGTACGTAGCACCACTTTGTCAGGATGGACAGATAAAAATGGTGGGTTCAAAGAAAGAGCTTGAAGCTCACTCACTCTTCGAGCAGAGGTGAGGGCAATGAGGAAAGCAGTTTTTAATGTGAAGAGCTGCAAGGGACAAATATGGAGTGTCTCAAAAGGAGCACACATACATTAAGAAGGACCAGGTTTAAATCACACTGGGGCATAATGAACGGTGTAGGTGGGAATAAATGGGCCTTTAAGGAACCTCTGAACAATGGGAGACTTGAATAATAAAGGTTAATCTGGTCAATCTGAGAAAGACCGAGACAGCAGATAAGTAGTCTTTAAGGGTGCCAAAAGCAAAGTCCCATCTGGGCAAGAGAGAGGATGACCAGTAGACCCTCAGACAAAGGTACAGAAGGGAGATCAACAGATTTGTTGGTACACCATGCCACAAATTTGTGCCAATGACAGGCGTATAGTGTTTTGATGGAGGGATGCCTATCTGCCAAGTTAACATTGCAGACTTCGGGCAGAAGTTCGAAAGCTGTCAACTGCCGCCGCTCAATCTCCAAGGAAGAAGGCAGAGACTGGAGAGGTTCAGGTACAGCAACAGAAGATCTTCCCAAAGGGGCAGTCTGATTGGAGGATCCGTGCCCATGTTCAGGAGCTCAGGATACCATACTCTTCGTGGCCAGTCTGGAGCCACAAGGATTACTTGGGCCCAGTTGCTCATGATCTTCTTCAGAACTCGGGCAGAAGTGGTATTAGTGGGAAGGAGTAAAGGAGACCTGAGCTCCACTTGAGACGAAAAGCATCGCAGAGCAAGTGCTGCCTTGGAAACTTAAATACGCAAAACAGTTGACATTTTGCATTTTCTACGGAGGCTAACAGATCTAACCAAGGCTCCCCCCATTGCTGAAAGAAACCTTGCATCACCTCTGGATGGAGACGCGATTCATGATCGACTATGCACCGACAGCTGAGTTTGTCTGCTCTGGTGTTCAGAGAGCCTACCAGATGTTATAGCACCAGGCATATGCCCTGGTGTTCCAGCCATGTCCAGAGGTGCAGAGCTTCTTGACAAAGGGTCCATGATCCCACTCCACCCTCCTTGCTGCGATACCACATGGCGGTGGTGTTGTCCGTGAACACCTGCATCACTTTCCCTTTGAGAGAAGAAATGAGCGCCCAAAGCTCCAAAAGATGGATGTGGAGTCCGGAGACCAGACACCTCTGATCTATGCCTCTCCCATGTGGCCGACCCATCCCAGGAGTGACATATCTGTCACTACTGTGAGATCTGGTTAGGGAAGGGAGTGGGATCTGCCGTTGACCCAATCCTGATTTGAAGGCCGCCACTCCAGATCTTGCGTAGCTCCCTCCAAGATATGGACCATGTCGGAGAAGCTCCCCTCATGCTGCACCCTTTGGAACTTCAGGTCTGACTGCAGAGCCTGCATTTGTCATCTGGCATGTGTCACCAACAGAATGCAGGAAGCCATCAAGCCCATCAGCCTCAGAATCATTCCCACCTAAATCCAGGATAGAGGCTGAAACTTTGTTATTATAGCCTGAATATTCTGGACTCGCTTTTCTGGAGGAAAAGTCCGAAATAACACTGTGTCAGCTTTGATGAAGGGGTGCCTCTGAGAGGGAGTTAGGTGTGACTTCTGCACGTTTATAATAAACCCCAACGACTGCAGAAGGTTCATTGTAGTCTGGAGGTGGGAGCTGACAGTCTGGTGCGTGCTTGCCTTCAACAGCCAGTCGTTGAGGTAGGGGAAGACTGAAACCCCTAACCTGAGAAGATGGGATGCAACCACCGCCTTCAATGGTAGGGCTGAAGGGGAGCACAGTAAATTGAAAGTGCTCGTGACCTACCATGAATCGCAAGTAGTGTCTTTGGGCAGGCAAGACAGGTATATGTAAGTTAGCCTTGTGCAAGTCGAACGCTATCATCCAGTCTCCAGAGTCCAGGGCAGCAGGACCTGAGCCAGGGTGAGCATTTTGAACTTCTTCTTCCTGAGGAAGAGATTGAGGGCCCAGAGGTCTGGATAGGGCAAAAGCCCTTGTCCTTCTTGGGCACCAAAAAGTAGCAGGTATAACAACTACGACCTCATTGTGTCCCAGGGACCCTCTCAATGTCTTCCTTGGCCAAGAGAGCCACAATTTCCTTCCAGCGAAGTACCAAATGATCCTCTGATCAGCTGTCGTAAGACACATGGGCAGAGCTTTAGTCCTGAAGGGGAGGGATTATCCCTTTCAGACTATTTGCAAAACGTACCTGTCCATCATGATGGATTCCCAGTGGGGCAGGTGATGGCAGATCCTGCCTCCATCCGGTCCAGGATGTTGCAACTGACTAGGAGGGTTTGAAGGCTGCAGCGAGAGCAGGGGTGGACTGTGCAGACCTCATGCCCCTGATACACAAGCCCATGGGATTCCACGTCTGCTACCACGCAGTGTTCTGTGCAGCATGCGCTGCTGCGAGGCCAAGGGACCAAGTGGGAGCTCAGGACTCCTTGAAAGGCGCAAGCGTCGAGTCAGCTTTGTCTCTGAAGGGATGGGTGCCATCAAAAGGCATGTCCATGAGAAACTATTGGACATCCCTGAAAAGCCAAACATCCTTAACCAGGCGTGGCAAGGTCACTGCCGACAAAACCAATCTACCTAGTAAGTCGGCCGTGTCCACCCCACAAAGTATCATGCACTTGGCCGCATCCCTCCCATCAGCAACGGCTCGGGCCTCCTCTGGGACCTACCGCAGCAGCTGTGCCACAGTATTCCACAAGGAGAGGCATGCGGTGTTCATGGACCGCAATGCCAGACAGGAGGAAGAAAACATCTTCCCAAGCTGATCGAGTCTTTTTGATTCCCAATCCGGATAGGCGGATGGGAATGTGCCAGATGAGGAAGAAGCCTGGATGACAAGCCTCTCAGTTGTAGGGCGTTTGGACAGGAATTTAGGATAGTTTTGCAGAGGCCAATGGCAGCAGGCGATCGTCCTGTTTGCAGGAGCCCCTGTGCTGGGTCTGGACCAGGTGCCCAGGAGGACATCCGTGAATGCTTCATTGAAAGGTAGGAGGGGTTTCGAAGTGAAAGTGCCAGGCTGCAGCACCTCAGTCAGGAGTTTAGTCCTGACCGCCACAGAAGGAAGCTCGAGGCTGAGGACCTCAGCCGCCCTACTGACCACCATGGAATATGATGCTCCCTCCTGCTTAGCCATGGTAGGGGGATAAAGCATGACAGCATCTGGAGAAATATCCAGACCACTAGCTTTGCCCAATTCCTGTGCCCAGTCCAGTTCAGGGTTGTGTAGCTGGTATTCTAGAGGGACAAGCAACCCCCTCCAAACCTTCCCCATACTCATACCCATAGTAAAAAGTGTCAGGATTCAACCTGGGGTGAGTAGACCCCATCAAAGACGGATCTGGCATTGAGCGATGCTGTTCCAACTCTGGGTTGTCAGGGATAATGATTGGGTCGACCTTGATTATGGGCCCAACTGACATCAGGAGCCTCAAAGTGTTTGTCTGCACCAGGGAATGTCGTGTTGGCATGACTGGCATTGGCCCGGATCTGATAACAAATCCACAGGGGCCCTCAGTGGCTGGGGCCAAAGCCGCTAGCACGGAAGCCGAATGACCCCCTTCCAGCCCCACATTGTCTGAAAGCACTGCAGGAAGGTTGGTCTGCCCAAAAATGAGGCACATAGCCATATAAAATTCTCTTAACTGGGCAGGGGTGGCTCCGGGAAACTCAGGGAGGCACAGAGCCGACCTAGAAATAGGCTCCATGGACGGAGGCCTAGAGCGTCAAGGCTCTTCCCACGTCATGTCAGCTGAGCGACGGGGTAAAGTCGAAGAACGTTTGGCCTTCTTCAATCACTTCTTTTTCTGACCTGACTGTCCCGAAGACTTGGGACTACGGAGAGTGGTGGTGACTCCGCGAGCAGTCTCATGACCTTCCTCTTGAATGAGACTGGGAGCGAGCGGAGTCGGGCACCTTGTCCCATGAACTTCAGGGACTGCTCCCTCAAAGCCTTTAGGTTCATGGCCCAGCACTCGAGCACGGCTTCACCTTCCAGTCACCACAAGCACACGAGGTGCAGATTCATCACCGACATCATTCGGTGACAGGAGTCATGTGACATCCTCGATGCACCAAAAGAGCCAAAAAATATCGACAAAATGGTTGAAGTTATTAAAAAATTTGCTAAGAGCAGCTCCCTCCGGATCTGTACGTAGGCTGGCGCCAAAAGAAAAGAACTGACGTCAGGGCGCTGGAGTGGTGCCTATATACAACTGCGGCATTATCACGGCAAACACAACATCAAAGACCGGCGTGGAGTCGACCATGCCACCTGACAGCATGCAAGTGTACTTTGTAGGTAAGTGCCCTTTTGGCATGGTTACACCCCACTTTTTGCCTGATATGGACGCTAACTTGACTGAGTGTGTGCTGGGATCCTGCTAACCAGGCGCCAGCACCAGTGTTCTTTCCCAAACCTGTACCACTGTTTCCACAATTGGGCCACAGCTACGTCCCATGTAAAAAGTACCAGTGATGCCAAGGGCTCTGTGACCAGAGAGGGTCCCTAAAGGCTGCAGCATGTATTGTGTCTCCCTAAAGGACGCCCCACCAAACACATGCACACTGCCATTGCTGCTTGTGTTTGTTGGTGGGGAGAAAAAGGTAAAGTCGGCATGGCATTCCTCTCAGGATGCCATGCCCACGGACCACTCTCTGTGGCATAATTAAGTCACCCCTCTAGAAGGCCTTACAGCCCCAACGTAGGGTGCACTATACCACAGGTGAGGGCATAAATGCATGAACAATATACCCCTACAGTGTCTAAGTCCCTTCTTAGACATTGTAAGTGCAGTGTGGCCATACTGAGTACATGGGCTAGGAGTTCGTTATTACAAACTACAAAGCCCCATGATGGCTTTACTGAAGACTGGGACGTTTGATATCAAACCTTTGTAGGAAAGTACCCTCTTTTTGGCATGTTACCCCCAATTTCTGCCTGATGTCAGTGTGTTTTGACTGTGTCACTGGGATTCTGCTAGTCAGGACCTCAGTGCTTATGGTTTTTGGCCTGCCTCTCAGTATGTTTCACTGTTTTCTAAAAGTGTCAATGGAGACCTGCTAACCAGGGCACCAGTGCTCATGCTCTCTCTGTTTCCAAATCTGTCCTTGCATACTGGTAACTCAGTATTTCACTCCAAATTGGCATACTGGTCCTCCCTTATAAGTCCCTAGTATATGGTACCTAGGCACCCAGAGCATTGGTGTTCCAGGGGATCCCTATGGGCTGCAGCATTACTTTTGCCACCCATAGGGAGCCCATGCAAAGCCTTCTACAGGACTGCCATTGCTGCCTGTGTGAAATAGTGCATGCACTATTTCACAGCCATTTTCACTACACCAGGTCACTTATAAGTCACTTATATGTCAGGCTTTCCAACCCTGAAGGCTGGGTGCAAAGTACCTGTGTGTGCCAACGCAATTCATTAAGCTCCAAAGGGAACTTACCGTGGCCCTAATTTTTCTGAGGGGCACACCATTCGAGCCCAGGTACAGTTGCTCTCTACAGCTCCTCACCATCAAGATTGTGAGCTGAAGTGATTGTGATAAGGAAAACAATGTCAGTGAGCTGCAGGCATTGTCAGTACAACCTCCGTACACCACTTACTTTCCTGACAAATTGGTGTTGAGAACCAGGCCTTCCTTTCTGACATGCTGTATTGCCCATCCACGTAGGTCAGTCTATCACCCTTCATGCTGTTTTCTCTCCAACACATACCTTGAAAGAGGATGAGAGACTCAACATGCTTGATCCAAGGAGGGCTCTTGGACCGGTGCAAGACGTTTGAATCATTCATCGCTTGTTACTCACGAAATGGTAATTTGGGGGCCTTTTGGACATTCGAACGTGAACTTGAGAAACAGCTCGCTTGTTATAAAGAAAATAATTGTGCACCATCTTAAAACTGCAGGTTACAAAGTTGCAACGTGAGGCTCAAACAGCGTGATAGATCCAAGAAAGACAACTTTCAGCCTGCTACTATGTTGCTAAATACTCGCGTCTGAGTAGTGGATTTTTACACTCTTATATTTTCACACTCCTATACTTCTTCCAATAGTTGGAGCGATATGGTTTGAAAATGGGACAGGAAGGTCTGAGCGTGACTGACAGAGGACTGAACTAACTTCTTCCACTGAGTAAATAATGCAGGTAAACTTTTCCAGTCAATTGTAATAGCACCACATGTGTGTTAGTAAGATCAAGAAAAAGGATGTTCGTTTTGCACCATAGATTTTTATGGCTGGTCTCCTTTTACAGACAAACATTTGGGTCCTGGTCGTTCGCAGGATACAACACAATCGGACTTAAGTGTCAGAAAGTACCTTCAAAAAAGATAAACGAGGTTAAAAAGGTATTAATTTCAATAAAATGATGATGAAAAAAGCTCTGCGTTGAAGATGTATAAAAAATTTAGTGGTGTTCTTCTCCTTCTTTTTCAGCCTTTACTGAAAAAATAAAAAACTGACAACAGTCTCCTGAGGAGAACCCTGAATTGTCGGGTTCGAAACGCATCAACATTTTAAACTAGGGAGTTGGCCTAAAGTTCGCTAGTGAAAAGGGAACTTTAAGAAGTGAAAATAATCTAGGTCCCTTTCATGCCCAAAATAAAATAAAATAGAAAAGGAGTTCTCCCAAACCCTATATTCAGAGGGTAGGAGTGTGGACTAAGTGCAAAAAGTGTTAGCTCCCGCAATTTTCAGACATGGAACTGGGGCACTTAATTTGAGCAATGTTTGATTAGTTTATTGTGCTTTGTTGAGTTTAATGATGTTTAATATTGTCATTGTGTTTGAATTTAATTAATGACAATCTCTGTTTCACAAAAAAAAATTCAGCTGATATTTGTATGTCAATTGTTTAGGGTGTCATGGTCAAAAGTGTATTTTTAAAAAACATTTTGCATTGTTGCTCAGATAGGTATCACATGTTCTATCAAACATTTTCTAAATGTTAATTTTCTATTAAAAGAATAAATGTTGCCGCAAGAATTGATTTCTGTGACCACTAATTTAATATGGTATCAACCAGTGTCAGTTAAAGTTCATTTCAACAATATTAAAAAAAAGTTTAGCATGGCATGGACCAGGTAAAGTTGAGAGTGACTGAGGGGGTGGGGGAAGTGGGAGTGGAGCCCCTGAGCCTGCCTGAATAGCTGCTGGGCCTTCTTTAGGTGAAGTGCACAAGTCGGGTTGGACAGGTGCTTTGTTCTGTCCACCCCGACACGCGCACTTAAATCCTCAGCTACCTCCGCAAAGTAGGAGCCCCGGGGATTGCTGCCACGGTCCACAAGGCTCCTATGGAGCGATGGCAGCGTTTGGCCGAGCCAGTACTTTTGCTGCTATCTTGCTGTTTCTTAACAGAAACCACAAGGAAGCAGCGTCTAGATTGGCTCAGGAATAATGGGGATGGTAATGGAGGGAGGTTACAACTTCCAAGTTCGCAGCATACCTGAAGGCAAAGTCACAAGTCTTCAAACTTGGACAGTGCGGAGACTAGGGACCGGACGGTGAGTGTTATAACTTTTAGTCACCTGGGGTGAAGTAAGGCCTTTGAATGAAGCTCAAGCCCTATGACAACAGCATCGTCAATAACTGCTTTGGATTCACGGAAAAGAATGTCTGTTACACATATTTACAGCAACACAAGGAAGGAGACATGGGCATTGTGACGCTGATCTCAGATCTTCAAAAGAGGGCTGATGATTCTTCTCACATCTAGTTGCCCAGACAGACACAGTGGTATTTAATATGAACATAGTGCATGCAAATAGGTTGGGAGGAGCACTAGAATGACCCTCATTTCCGAAATATGCATTTGAAAGGGGCATGTGTGTTACATAGGCTATAACTTTGTTAATGTAGCCATTCTCCTGTGAGCCCAAGCACCAGAGTTTAATCTGCCAGGTTGGTCCCAAAGTTGGGAATGCATTCCGCATTGGATAACATGGCTTAAATTTAGCTCAGATCGATGTCTTTGCTGCCTCCTCTTCCCGCGTCATTTCAGGCACTTTCAGGCAGTCCCGAAGGTAAGCCAATTGAGCTGTGTGTTCAGCAACTAGCATACGCAGCCAAGTTTGTTGTTGTTGCCCACTGTCATATCTCTGGTTCTAAAGCACCCCATGAAGTCTTTCAGTGGACCTTGACTGAGAGAAGGTGAAGGATATTATAAAGTGCTTTATACTGAACAGCACTGGTGGAAGAAAGGCACTCTATCCCTTGGTGAAAACTCAGCTGGAAGAGTGTTGAATTACAATATGATTTATGCGGGAAGAGATTAAGTGCTCTGTGTGTTTTACCATAGACGTCTTTTCTTCACGGTCTAAGTGCTCCATGAAGTGCAATGAGAGACAGACTTGCATTCTAGGCTGGGCACGAGGCAGCCAGGGTATGTTCTCTATCGCGTCCGCCCTTGAATTACAGAGGAACAACTCATAGGTTCCTCTGGATTACAGGCATCCATGCAGAACGCTCTTTATGGTCCTCCCAGGTGCACCATTAACAGCCACAGGCATGCAGTAGGTACAGACAACCATGGTACTTGATCTAATGATCCTTTCTACAGCTCATGAAGATAGATCTCCAGCTGCAGTGAGCTGTGTAGAAAGCAATCTCTAAATCTGGTAGAGCTTGTAGGAAAGTACCATCTTTCTTGGCATGTTACACCCAATTTCTGTCTGTTTGTCAGTGTGGTTTGCCTGTCTCACTGGGATCCTGCTAGCCCCGACCCTAGTGCTCATAGTTTGTGGCCTATGTGTGTGTTGTCAGTATGCTTAACTGTGTCACTGAAGTTCTGCTAACCAGAACACCAGTGCTTATGCTCTCTCTACTTACCAAATTTGTCACTATAGTTTAGTGGCTCCATATTCCAATTCTGATTGGCACACTGGACCCCCCCTTATAAGTCCCTTGTATATAGTACTTAGGTAACCGGGGCATTGGGGTTCCAGGAGATCCTTATGGGCTGCTGCATTTCTTTTGCCACCCATAAGGAGCTCAAACAAATCTTTCTCCAGGACTGTCACTGCAGCCTGAGTGAGATACCACACACACTACTATACAGCCACAGGTTTCTGCCCTCCTGGGGACTGAGCAGTTCAATCCCAGGAAGGAAGAAAAATGCATTTCCTTTGGCAAGAGGGTGGTATACCCTCTCCCTTTGGAAATAGGTGTTACAGGCTTGGGAGGGTAGCCTCGCAGAGCCTCTGGAAAAGCTTTGAAGGGCACAGATGGTGCCCTCCTTGCATATTCCAGTCTACACCGGTTCAGGGACCAGCAGTCCCTGCTTTGGCACGAAACTGGATAAGGGAAAGGGGAGTGACCACTCCACTGTCCATCACCACCCCGGGGTGGTGCCCAGAGCTCCTCCAGAGTGTCCCTGGCATTACCCATCTGCTCCAGAAACTGTTGTAACTTCAACAAAGTATCCAGGATGACTCCTGTGACCTGCACCTTCAGCTCCAGACAGCTTTTGCAGCAGTTTCCAAGATGTGCACGCTCTGAAGACTGCCTGTCTTCACCCTGCACCAGAAGAACTGAAAGAATCTTCAGTGGAGTGACGGAGTCACTTCCCTGCTTCTGCAGGCACCCTTCTGCAACGACGACCCATACTCTGGGACTCCTCTCCTGACGACGAGCGTGCCTCCTTGGAACACAGGTGGTGGAGCGAAGTGACCCAGACTGTCCAAAGGTCCAGCTTTCCAAATTTGGTGGAGGTAAGAGCTTGCCTCCCCGTGCCAGACAGTACCACTTTGCGCTGCGTCTTCTGCAGCTCCTTGGGCTTCTATGCACTTCTTCCAAGAATCCTTCATGCACAGCTTAGCCCAGGTTCTCAGCACTCCATCCTGCGAAGCACAGCTCCCTGAGTTGTTCTCCGGCGGCGTGGGACCTTCCAGTGTAGTGCTCTGATGGCTGAACTGTGCATCTTCTTTGTCCCTGTGTTCTGGGACTTCCGTGGGTGCTGCCTGGTCTTCTGATGGCTCTCTGAAGTGCTGAGAGCCCCCTCTGTCTCCTCAGTCCGAGTTGAGACCCTCAGGTCCCTCCTGGGTCCAGGTCCCTCCTGGGTCCAGGCAGCTCCTTTTTGATGTAAACCGCGTACTTGCTTGAACCAAGGCTTGTTAGCGGAATCACTTGCACCATGCAGGAACCCGCATCCATCTTCTTTGGTGCTCTTCTGTACTTTTCTTCTTACCAGAGAATCCACTTTTGCACCATCTTCTAGGTTGACAGGGGCTCCTGTCCTTCCTGGACTCCTCTTTGATTTCTGGACTTGGTCCCCTCTCTCCACAGGTCTTCAGGTCCAGGAATCCATTGTTTGTTGCTTGCAGTCTTGCTTGGTTCTTGCAAAATCTCTTATCACAACTTGTAGTGTGTCCTGAGGAAACTTGCTGTACTTTACTCCTGCTTTCCTGGGCTATGGGTTGGGGTACTTAATTTACCTTTGCTGTTTTCCTACACTCCCAGCGCCCCTCTACACACTACACTTGCCTAGGGCGGGAATTGGTGATTTGCATTCCACTATTTTGGTATACAGTTTGTGTTGCCCCTAGGCCTATTGCAATCTATTGTATTTTCCACTGCTTGCACTATTCTATGACTGTTTACTTACCTGATTTTGGTTACTAGCGTATATATTGTGTATAATACCTCCGGAAGGAGTATTGCCTCTAAGATATTTTTGGTCTTGTGTCACTAAAATAAAGTACCTTTTTTTTGGTAACACTGAGTATTGTCTTTTATTGTGTATAAGTACTGTTTAATTAGAGTGGTATTGCAGGAGCTTTGCATGTCTCCTAGTTCAGCCTAAGCTGCTCTGCTACAGCTACCTCTAGACAACGTAAGCTGCTAGAACACTGCCTACATTTCACTAATAAGGGATAAATGGACCTGGTAACTTAGGTACCCACTACAAACCAGGTCAGCCTCCTACAGAGCTGTCCCAGCCTTTCATATTCCCAAAACAGATAAAATGAATACAGCACTGTGCATTTTATATTGTGCATCACCAGGTTTTTTCACAATGGTTTTGAGCTGTGTCCTACGGCAGTGAGAGCAGCTTATACAAGCACAATATAAACCAATTTCTGCTGTTTACTGTGTTGCTTCCCAGTGTCCTTGGACTGCATATTGCATTTTTATCACACTGGGTAAAAAAGTCCAGCATTAAGTGTGTCCCTTTAAAGTCACAACCTTGAAGCATTTAAGTGGCGACTCCGCTTTTCATCTTTAAGAAGTCAACAGACTATAAGTGAGTTAGGAAATATTAACCTCAGTTATTGAAATGTAATAAAATTATGCTATATTATGTTATCTTGCATTCCTATAGGACATAGCTGTCTCCAGCAGGGGATCATGGCACTGAAAACTCTCGGGGTGGGGTGTAATTACAGGCGGATCTATATGTGCGGCTGAAGAGGTCTGTGGTCTTAATATGTTCGATGTGGGCAGATTTTAGCGTCACAAGTGTGGTCGCACAGCTTTTCTGCTGTGGCAAACTCTTGCTGCCTGCACGTGGGCCAATTTTTATATAAAATGTATTAGAAAAGCTTTGCTCTGGGACATAAATAAATAGTCCATTCCATTACATATATACCGCTTTTGTTATTTTTTTGTATGTGTGTAGTGTGTTTATATTTGTATTCTTGTCACACAGAATATTGAAACTATACTCGCACCCGGGCAAACATGCCACAAACTGATTTAACTCTAGGTTTGCTGTGCTTACATAATAAGAAACAGAGGAGATATATTTTCCACTTTAAAAAGGGAAATAATTGGACTGTGTTTGAGACAATTTATTTTTTACTTTTCTTGAATGAGCAGCTGAACACAGTGCAAAAGATTTTTAATAAAAAGAGTTATTGTGGTGTGGGGTTTGTTTGTTAACATCACTGTTACTCATTCACCTTATTACTAGAGACAGTTCTGGTAACGGTGTTTCAGAACAATGTTCGTCTGTGTTGTAAACCGGGGCCAGTTTTGTTTACATACTGTTAGCACCAGCATTAAATCTGTGCAAATTTATTTGGCCTCCGTTTTTTTTCTTTTTGCAATTTCGCAGTTTCTATAACACTGCTTCATTGTGTTAGATTATTTATAGTAGTGTGTTTTGCACCCACGGTCGTTCTGTTTACCAAAACCATTTAAAAGTCCTCTGGGACTGAAATGTCATTAACTGCCCATGCCCTGTATGAACTAGCAGTGCCTGCTATGGAAGTGCAGTGTAATCAGACAGAAATGTCCCCTCTCAGACCCACTAGAACGGTTATGTATTTAACTGCTTGCAATACTTGGCTTGTATCTATGTCTAATCCACCAGGAATGAGATGCAACTAAACTGTCAGTGACCTGCCAGAATTGCCCATGTTCTCTGCTCACAGACCTGTTCCCAGATTACAATAGCATATGGTGGGTGTATGATGATCCGAGCAGGACAGACTGCACTTTCACAATAGGTTTATAAGCCTTCTTGCTTTCTCAATGCTTGAAAATGCACCATTTGACTACTCCTTTTTCAACATTTTCTCGGGGGGAGAACTCCCGGAACCCTCCTTATGACGGTCAGGCTCACTCGCTCGCCAGTGGCCACTCTGCGCAAACTTTTACGCCCCACCACTTTCAAATGTCACCAGATGCCACTGATTTCAGCTGGGACTTTTCTAGAGTTCTAAGTGATCTCTGATGTTGCAGGCACTGCAGTTCTCAAAAGTTCCTAAAAATCTATTGTCGAAGAATCCCCTATTGTGTTCTAAAATTCCGTTCCATAGCCTGGGAGGTTTTCAATAATTTCTCCATTATTAGAATTCACCAAACTATCCAACCAGGCTATCATCACTTGGACGCCACTATGACTCCTAGCGCAAATACACAACATTTGGCTGCCAGTAAACAAATAAGAGGTGACTTTCATTTTCCTGCCAAAAGTATAAAACCAGCTGTATAGTATTTTCAAGAGGGTTTACTTACCATATGTCTAGCCGTGGTGCCCCCAGTGATTATTGGGTTCCAATTGTCAACACCTATCATAATGAAAAGCTCTTGTTCCCATGCATCTTGGAAGGAGATCCTTTCCCCTAATAGTAATTGATTTACTGGTCAATATACCCTAGAAATCACTCCCATCTCCATAACATGATACAGAATGTATTTCTCAAATGGGATGAGGGTTCCAATAGTCGCTTGCTTTATGTGTGATTATAAAGCCCAATGCCACATCTGAAAGTATCTGAAGCAGTTGGCCTCAGGAAGGTCATATCCATCCTAAGTTTGCATGAAAGGTTTAAATTGTTCTCCCCCCAAGCATATATCTCAATGTTACGCACCCACATTTCCACTAATGTTGAAAGATTGGCTGGCTATAGGATCAGGGTTATCTGGGATTCTGTCGTTTTGAGTATCACTCTTTTTTTTTTTTATTATTCCATGAAAAACCTCACTGAGAATAGGAAGAAGTTGAGTGCTGAAAGTCGTATAAAAAAGGGCTGTAGAGCTTTGATAAGTGTATCTCGGATATGCCTCCCACGATTTCCGCCTTGGGAATGGGTTGCTACAGCTATTCCCACTCTGTCTGTGTGATAGTGATGAGCTGAGCACTTTGTAGAAATTGACTACATTCTACAGGGTTTATGGGATCTTCCTGATAAAGGTCCATAAATAACAACAAAATAAACTAATTTGTCACCCTCTCTGGTACACAGAGTTCTCATTTTGACCTTCATTTCTACAATTTAGCTTTTGGACTGCTTCACTCTGAAGAAGTAGCTAATAGTTTCCTTTGTTTAGAGATTAAGAGAGAGTGCCTCTTTCATTTTCCAAAGTCTTGTAGCGGCGGCTTATTTTTCTTTCAGTGCTAGAGTAGCAGAGTCTAGGGTGGGCCATGATGGCAGCAGGGGGAGAAAGAATAGTGCACACTGTAAATGTGCATGTCAGTGTGGTCGGCGGTCTAAGGACGGCTCAACCGACATGAGCACTTAGGTCTCTCCACCTGAGCTGTGCAGCTGCGTGGAGAAGAGGCACGGTCTCCAAGGCCCTGAGCAAGCGTTAAACCAGCCCACTCAGTCCAATCACCTCACTGCTGTCATGCTGGTAAATAGTATTACCAGCATGATAGCAGCATTTTGATTGCCATCTAGGAGCCTGCACAGTGTGCACCAGTCCGTGGGCAATCAGGAGTCAAGAGCAGAAGAACACAGAGATGTAGGTTGGCAGTGGCAGGTAAGTACTTTTTTATTTATGTATGTTTTCTTATGTAGAAATTACAGTAAGAGCCTGATCACTGAATGTGCCTCATAATGAAACCTTGTCTCTTTGGAAACCTCTGATGTGAAATGTGCACTCCTTTCTCAAGAGAATACCCACTCCACCTGTCTTGTTCTTAGATGAAGAAAATGGTTTGCAAGAGGAATAAATGAAATCAAAAGCAAACTTGGTCCGGAGGGGAACAGGTGGGTCTCCTGAAGGAGGGCTAAGTCTGTATTCAATAGTAGTAGTTTAAGGAGAGAAAGTGCTTCTTTGCCAGTTTGTTTAAACCTCTAATGCTATAAGTGGTATGTGTGAAGGGTGACATTTCAGCAGGGAGTGTAAAGGCTGCAGGATAGAGGACTATGTGTTTTAGGGAAAGTTAGATGGAGCACAAAACAAGACACCAAAACCAAGGACTTCAACAATACCATAAACCATTTAGTATTCATTAGAAAACAATCAATCACTGGGTATCTAAACCCATCCCTAAGTTGTGGGGTGGTTGACTCTTAAAAACTGGGCATGGTCTGACAAGTGCTGGGTATTTTAATACGTAATGGTAGGGGAAGAATCCTAGCAAATAATCCATACCTGTGAAGAAAATACTAGTAATATATAGATGGAAAACACCAGGCCCACCACCCCACCTATATACCACTGATGCTTGATAAGCCAGTGGTTGGGTCCATGGCTTAATTACCATTTTGAGAGTCTGGTTGCTGGGAGAGCCCAGCATTGGAGTTCTGGAGATGATTGAATGCGACCCTCCAGGAATTCCTCATTTTTGCGAGGTGCTTCATGTGTGTTTTCTTGACATATTACGCGATTCAGGGCGGCTTGAACGAGAAGTACAGTTTATAGCTGATCCAATATTGTTGTCTTGTGGTGGATTCAGGCAAACAGGAAGGCAAATGTTTATTTCAGAGATTTAGACATTTGAGTGCAGCCTTCCCAATCAAAAGTGAAGGGAAAGGATGGCCTCATTTGTAATGGATGCCTTTGTCCTGCAAGAACATTGTGACAGGTCAAAGGCTTGTCACTTCTGGAGCATAATAACTGAGAGGTCCTGGAAGCTTTGCAATGGTACCCCATTGTAGGACATCGGACCTCCCAACCTTACAACTTTAATAACTTTTCTTTGTCATGTAAATAATGCAGGCAAGCCAGGCTGTCCGGCGATCCCTAGATGGTTGTGACTACATGTGATGCTCTGTTGGCCATGTTTATATGCAGGGGCAGTCTTCCAGTTTTTGAGGCTAGCTTCCAGGAGGCCTTGAACATAGGCTTCAACATTATTCCCCTCTGCCCCCTACCCACCAACCCCCCCCCCCCCCGGCATACCTCGAAAGTAGCACTGGCAATTTCTGTTTTCTAAATCTTGTTTTTTGTGCGGGCTATCACTTGATCGTTTAGTTGTAAGAGGCAGGCTTTGTATTGGTCCAGATCCAGAGTCCTCAGGGGATCCATTGTAGGTTGGGCCAATATGTCTGAAGTGCCCTGGTGGCAGGCAGCGGTGGACGTCCTCCAGTCGTGGCTCCCATCTTAGGCCCCATGCATTTTCAGTGCCAGTGTTTCTGGCTCGCAGGTGCTGGACATGCATCTAGAGCCTTTGTGCAGTGGGGTCGGCCTGAGCATCAGCTCTACACAGCCTCAGAAGCGACATGATGTGCCTGGGGCTCCTTTTGAAGCTACAGCCGTATCTAAGATAAGACTGCCATTTTGGGCTTTCTCTGCACCAGCTTCTCCAAATGCAGGCTAGTGATGCAAAGCTTTAGTGGAGAGGGGATGCCCCTTGATCCTGGTACTGACCCCCATGTGTGGCACCCAAGTGCAGCTCTGTTAGGTCCCCAAGGGACCCAGGTGGTCTCACTTTCTTCCTGCGTATCAAGAAGCTCTCAGGGTACCCATCCAATGCCATAATGGTGCAAGATATGCCCCGTCAATCTTTTCTGATATATACATGTTATCTGTTACTTCATTGGCTAGATACCACCAGGAAATGTGTGCAGTGGAAATATAGCCCCTAAGTGAGACATATAGCTAGCTAGCCTCACTTACAGAGTGGGGATGGTTTCCAGTGTGTTAAAGAAATTATACTTACCACTCAATGAAACGTAGGCTACTTTTGCTCAGCAGACCTTCAGAAAGGTATTTCATCTAGACATACAGCTTGGCAGATCAGCCACTACAAACTTTGCATTTAAAATGGCAACATTTCTTACCAATTTGCTTCTACACATTGGTGGAGAAAAGGGCAAACTGGAGGAGTTTCAGTGAGCGAGACATGTGCTACCTGCCTCCTTCTAAATAAGGTGTGTGCTAGAGAAGGTACTGACGGTGGGCAGTGAAGTACTTTACAAAATACAACAGATAAGACCCACCTTGACCCAGGGAAGTCAATATGTGGTTCTTTACGGAAGTAGTAGAACAAAGGAAAAAGGGAGGCAAGTTGTAAGAGTAGTGGTGGAAGAAGCTTTAGATACATTTTTCTGGGAACAGGTTTTCATAAAAATACAGAAGTTTGGGGATTTTTACAAAATATACAAATGTACAGTTGAATTTATGCCAGCGTAACAATGTTCTGGTAACTAGAAGTGGAAAATCAATATAGAACATAAACAATAGGTTAGGACTAAACAGCAGTGGATAATATAGGGTTGGAATTAATGGGGCAGGAGGTGTGAACAGAGAGGAAATTCTTGAGGTTAGATTTTAGTGGATTGAAGCAAGGTACTGTCATTCGAGGAAGGGTGATGGACTAGGGGAATGTCTGTAATAGAAAGTGGAAGCATAAGATAGACTGAGGGGGTTGTTGTTGAATTTAAGATGAAAGTATTGCCTTTAAAATTTGATTATATAGTTAACAGAACAACACTATGCATATGATGGAGTCTGGAAGATACAAAAGGGTTGAACTGTTGACTACAGATTGGTTAAAATTGCAAACAAAGCCAAAACAGGGAAAAACAAATTACAAAAACATAACACATGCATACCTGCTCTAGCCATACTCCAGACTCTTCATCGGGTGCCCAAAGTATCATAGTTTTATCCATAGATGCAGACAATAAGCACATTGGTTGATGAATCTTGCCATCTAGGGAATGAAGCACAGGTTTTACAGATAGTAATCATGGTGGGCATTTCAACCAAATTCTTACTCTCAAATTGTAATGTGATAGAGATATACGCCAAAAACTCTAGTTTGAATCAATACATAGTAACCACTGAACGACATCACAATTCGAGCTAACAAAACACATAATGGCACATAAATATGGCACTTATTAGGCCCTACTATCAATTCAGTGTTAAGGAAAAAAAGCTATTTTAGTCCATTGAATCAGTCAGTCAGATTTTGCCCTCTCTTTTTATTCATTGAGTTTATTAACCATTAATGCAAAGTACAAACTCACTGTAAAAACTGACCTTCACCCAATTCTGTTTCCCACCAATCTCTCAGTTGGTTCTTGCTAGTCCTACTATATATAGTAGTCCATGTAAAAACAAATCTGTATCAGCTCAAAAAATGTTAGCGCAGTATCAAAGAGATCTTTAAACTATGCTAACTATTCCTGCCTCCACCAAACTATTTAGCCACAAACATTGTGTTTCTCAAGTGCACCAATCCTGCCATTTGTTTAGACCCACTAGACCCCCTATTGCTACTCATTCAGGCAGGATGAATCTCCCTTTGAGCGGAGTTGTGTATTTCCCTAGATCACCATATCTAGGATCTAGTTTCCCAGGATCACCCACATCACACCATTCCTGTATTCTCTTGAAAGTACTGTTCTGTTGCTTTCTTAAGTTGCCCTAATATGACCTTTTACTTTAGATATTAAAGATATATAGGTCTGGGTCGGGTCATCTGCCCCTTCACTGGCTTGTAGCTTCACCCAGACCAGCGAGTGCAGGAAGCGAAAGAACCTTCCTATGTGTAGGTGCTGTGCTAGGAAGAAGTCTATATGAAGGATGTAGACTGAGCATAGATTTAAAGCCAGGCCATACCAGGTTCCTGTCTGCATAGGGAATCTACCAGGGGGGGGTCAGTCCACGTTTCTCATGTGAGCAACATAGTGGATTTTTTTACACAGTAATCTCACACCTCTCGAGTCGGACGGAGAACCCGAGTGCGCTAGCACTGTGTCCTCACATCTATTAAGTGCCATATAATAGTTTCCTTTCAGGTGACTTTTTTGTAGAATGACTGTATCTCGTGCATGTCGTCTTAGAAATTGGAGCACTCTGTCCTGCTTGATGCGGTTGCCCAGACAGTTAACATTCCAGGACAAGAGTTTTAGCATTCAAGTTCGTCATAGTGCAGTTGTGTATAAGGGGGTCCCAGGGTGTGCAGAGGCAGATCTCGACCCTGGCGGGCCCCTGTGTCAGAGCGCTGAGTGGGACACTATCTCTGATGTCCTGTAGGTATTTGTGGTGTTGAACTATAACCGTGAACCATAAACATGTCTCCCAATCAATTGAACTCCCCCCTACTCCAAAGGCTTGTAACTGCCGGCTCCCCCAACCCAAAGTGCCTGTCGCCCCATGAATGATGTCACTCACCAGTGGGTTACCTGTGGCTGACTTTAGTGCAGTCCAACTCCACTTGTATTCCCTCAAGTGTGCCTATCTATGGTTAACCCCAGGTGGTGCGACATTGACCTTAGTTCCACTGGCAAGTCCCCTTGTCAAATCTGTAGGTGTGCTGTATATCTGCATCCGCTTGTGTATCTTCTTCCACGCTGGTTCCAGTCGTTCCTCTGTCTCATTCTGTGTTTTTAATGGTTTCTGGGGTCGGCGTTGAAGACAGGCAATTGCGGTGTGCCTCATCTTGGCAGTTTGGTTGCCAAGTGCCCCCACAAGCAGCCTTTGTGTGGTTTGGCTACCTGCCAGCCCTTCCGCTGGTCCCATGCTTCGTTGGGCATATCAAAGTGCCAGGCTTTCTCCTTCGCTGGCACCCTGAGTAGGGCCGGGTATAGCATTATGTAACCAAGTTCTTGAGCTCTGAGCACTTTTTGTTTACTTCTTCAAAGCCACAATAATATATCTGGATGTTTAGCAAGAAGTAAAGGAAGGATATGATTGTGGTGTTTTAATACTGGATGTTATTCACCGATCTTGCAGCCTGCAGAATGGCATCCCTGTCTAGGTAGTTGAAATTTGAGCGATTATGGTGCTAGTGGGGCGTCCGAATGAGGGGGTGGCACCAGTGCTCTGTGGGCTCTTTCAACAGTTAATAATTTCACCAGCTGCTTGGGCTTTGGCGTGTGTGTAATTAAGTCCTCAAGAAAGAGTTATACGCTGGGTTCCTCTGCAGGACTGCCAACACCCTAATATTGTTGCGTCTTGTGAGTCGCCCTTCATAGTCTTCTAGCTGTGCCTTCATGGCAGCATTATCTTTAGTAAGGTGTTGACCTGAGGGTTTTGGAATCCTTCTGTAGTATGGTTAGGGACCTTTCTGCATGCAAAACACACTTGTTGATTTTTTTGTAGGTCCGCCTTAGGAGAGTTACTTTGATGGTGACAGTTTATCTTCTAGAGCATCTCAGACCCACCTTATTGCAGCCATTATGTCTACCAGGCAAGGGATTTGGTGACATTTTTACAGGTTCCAGTCTGTTTCCATAGATTCTGGAGTGCTCTGCTGGTTGGGCCCAGGGTGTCATGGCCAATGCATATTCCATTTTATTTTGTTGAATTTGTAGAAGTCACGGATGAAGGTCTGCCCCCTTAAAATGGCCCTGAGCCTTCTGTGATGTATTGTACCCCTCACAGTTCACCCAGCCATGCACAACTAGGTCAGACGTCCCCTCCCTCTGATGGTGCACTGCTAGGCATACATAATCCGCAGTCATGATGGTGGGGCCAGTGGATGTGTTCTGGGTCTCGGGCAGTGCATGGTACACACTGGTGTTCTATTTCCCTCCTGTAGGGCAAGTTCAGCTATGGAGCGTCAGCGCCTTTTTTTTTTAGTGTGTGTCTCTCCCTCAGCACCAACTAGGTCGCAATTGTTGGGGCCCCAATCTCCACATGCTGTTTTTCTAGCCACTGAGCCCTTCGGTAATCCCAGGTCAGGAGCAGGCTTAGTATCTCTTGCCAGTTCTTCGCTAGACAGAGGCCCAGTCTCTTCCATACCTGAGGATGCAATACTCCCCAGCTGCCCTGTGACTCAGGCCAGCTATCTTCACAACCTCCCCCTTGTACCAGTTGGCGCCCGAGAGGGTACATCGACGCTGTAGGCCCTTCCTCCAGAGAAGCCCAGTGTAAGTAGAGGAGGGGGGGGGGCACCAACATCTCCTGGGCCCCCACCGCGGCACACGTCCCTTCAAGTAGGTTGGAAGACTTGGCCGCTCTCTGAAGATCAGCTGGGTTAGGGCTTGGTCTCCTCCCTGCCTTCCAGCCCCCTCTTCACCTCTGGACCACTGATCTTGCTGGGAATCTGCAGTTCCTCTTGGTCTCAAATGGTGCCCAGCCTCTCAGCCTGCCTCTGGTGCTCGGCTGACACTGTAGCAGCTTTGGGCCCCGCATGAGGAGGCGAGCTTTCCATCTCGCCAGTTGCACGGCAGTTGGAGCTCAGCCCTGGGAGTGCTCTCAGTTTGTCCTCTCATTGTCTAATATCAGATGATGGTGTGGGAGTCACATTACGTGTGCATAAAGAGGGATTACAACTTCAGGTTGACAGACCCACTTTAGCAAGCAACCATCTTCGTCAGTGTGGCCACTCCTCCTTTTTTGGAAGCTTTTCATCCTCCGTACTAGTGTTCAGTTGTGGTTTCTGTGATCTCACCTCTGTGAAATCTCTACCCATGCAGACATAGACTTGAGGTATTGTTTTTGGTAATTCTACATTATTCCGATCTTGTGGAGAAGCAGCATATCTTTGGAGAATAGCCAATAGTGCAGTATCACTATTAATATTACTGTGAGGATTTGAGTGTACTATATGATAGGGCTGTGGGGTCTTTTTGTGCAGTACACTCCAAATACTGTCTTGGATCCAGTCAGGTATGTTTAATTAAAATTAAGCTCTACCCTGGGTAGCTGTGGCTGCAAGCAGTAAGGCTTAGCAAAGGAACAATGTGTTAAGCATTTAACAGCACCAAACAACAAAATAAGAAAGTCACACAAGAAGAAAAAAATAGATTATACTTTTATTACTTTTTAGAGACCTTGATCTTAAAAATCCACTATAGTCTATACTATCACAGTACCTCAATATTGTAGTCTTTAAAGCAAGCTGAAATTTTCAACATATATGCTTATAATCTCAGTGAGTGTCTCTTTAGTTTCTACTATAGGGAGGTTGTCTAATTCTGTGTACAGTGCATATGTAGCAAGCACTGGTCTAGTGTGCACTGTGAGTGGCCCTAAAGGTACCCTTTGTACTACATGTAGGAGTTTGCCCTGACACAGTGTTAAGTGTTGAATATGAATCAAAGGCACTGCAATATACACAAATGATTCTTACTGGGATAGAGGGTCAATCATGACATACTTTGTGAATAGCTCTTCTGCATCAGCAGCCTCCAGTTCATTCCAGGAGTGAAGTACCTTCACAGTACATATTAGGTCTGACCACTAGTGCTACTTTGCCCGTGCTTAATCGAAATCCCCTAGAAGTCAAGTGGGCAGTAGAGACTAGGCAAATATTGTCTGGTATTTTAATCACCTCTAATCCAACCTCCCCTGATTCCCCAGCAAATGCTCACAAAGACTCAATGGTACTCACAATTGGGGCCAATCCTTTGTATGTGCTAAGAGGTTCAGAAGCCCCAGAGTAATAATGGGCATGCCTCCCCAATGACAGGAAGTTTGTAAAACATCTTCATGAGTCTTCTGTTAAGTTATGTGTGTGTGTAACTTATTTCAGGGTCCCAGGCACTCAAGAGCCCTTATGCTTTGAGCCGCATGGTTAGGCTCCGATGTGTTCTTTGCATTTTCTGCTTATGTGCCCCCATTCCATTTCATATACTCATTTATAAAAGAATACATTTTTTATTTAGAAATGCATGTTTCACATCATATTAATTATATTAGTATATAAACCGTTTTGCTCTATTATAGGTTGACAGCACATCAAATGCTCATGATTTCATATGATTTATAATGTATAATGTATTTTAGTAAATGTGCAAAATAATTCATATGGTAATTCTTGCATTAAAGTACACTTCACTAACCTTGTGAGTGTGTTGGCCAAACGCACCATTACATTGCACTGGAGGGCAGATACCCCAGTCGCTACGTGGCACACCACTTATTTGCTTGGTGTCACAGAGAGCACGGCGCTCTGCCGTGACGAAGCCAGAAAGATTGGTAACTGCCCAATCTCCATGGCATGGGACACCTTGCTTATATAATTCCAAATTTTGGTGAGGGACAACACTCTTCCACTGTGATACGATATGCCACTGGGGAAAACGGGATAAATATCCAAGGGCTCTTACGTATCAACAAAAATGTGGAAGTTGTTCATCACCAACCACTTAGGCGCACTCTCCGTTCCCCCTCACCACTCATACCTTGCTTGTAAATTTCAGTAATGGTGTTCACAGAAGTGGTAGATCTAGAAGACAGTACCGCCAAAAGCTCCTTATCACCCACTAATTACACTGATCAGATTATACTCTTTGATTGAACTTGCAGCTGTAGCCATATTGTTACTGTTGTGTACCCCCATGAAATATTTGACACTGGTTCACCTGTATGTGATTGTCAACCTTGTTTTTCTTTCTTTTATTCTTTCCCAAAATGTAAAACCCAATAAAAAGATTAAACATATGGTTATTCTTGCATTATACATCATAAGGTCTGACCTTTTCATAATAACCAGAAAAGAGGTATTTAAGCCTATCTCAGACATATTCGTGGAGATACATCTTCAGGTTTCATTGGGAGATTCAAGTCAGCTGTGAGCTTCAAACATCTTTCGTAAGGGTCATCAGATCCCCAGACCTTACTTGCATATTCTTGCATATTTCTTGGCTTGAGAAACACCACAACACAGATAGAGAGTGACGCTCTTAAAGAACAAAAGCTAACTGACTAAAAATGCATATTGAGCTAGGGTCCCCCCTTGGGGGCAACAGCAGAAGTGCTTCCGCTGCCACCCCAATTCCCCCCCTTTGGCGATATGATGACATCAGTGTGGGGCCCCCTCCCGAGGGCAGACTGTACATTTTTAGGCTGATCTAACCTCAGGGGTGGGAGTGGGGAAGCCCACTAGACATCAGGGATTATATTTGAGGGGGTTACCCCTTGGGGGATAAGGTTTTTTGGTATTCTGATGCCCTTTGGGGGGTGGGGAGAAAGGAGGGTCGGAAGCCCACTTAACACCAGGGAATTATGTTTGGAAGGGGAGTGAGGTTTAGGGACCATATTGTTTTTTTACTCTGCTCCCCCATCCCACACCCAAAAGGCAGATTGTGTGTTTTTAGGCCAATATGCCCTCCTGGGGGGTGATGGAAGTCTACTATACACAAGGAATTTTGAATGGGAGTGTTCCCTTGGGCAAGGGTCCCTCTCCTTGGGGGCCATAATATTTTTGCAATCTGCCCTCTCCCTTGAGCGTGGATTTATTTACTTATTTTTGAGTGGATTCGGCCTCTGGGTGGGTGGTAACACGAGTCTCCTGGGAATAAGCTTATGTATGTCAAGGTTTGCTTCCATATGATGATGGGTGTTTTTTTGCCTTTGTCACTCCTCCTTTTGGGGAAATATCAGTGTCTTTTGATTGATATATTGCTAAATTTTATTAGTGATATAATTTTTATTTTTTGTATTGTAGAGCCAAATGTTTCCATTGTCTTGGTAGTGAATCCTGTTTTCCGGTGCAGCTTTGCCAGATCTGTAGTTGTGTTAAGCAACACATTTTGTAATCTTTCCATCTAATGTGTATCATTGGCCTGTTTGTATAATTTTTTCGATTGCTGTACTAAAATGAATCTATAGCTCTTTGTTTAATTGCCTTTCAAAGTAACACATATATTTGTGAAGATACTGCCTTGTGATATGTGTAATGTGTTTTTTACTTCCCAGTGGGACTTCTTTTGTGCTTGTTGTATCTGCGCAGAGTAGGTGCAGTTGATCCTCAATCTTATTCCTCGGTCTCTGGCAAGTGAGTGGTATCGTTCTGAATATATATGTCTGTGTGCTTTATATTGATTGACTTTTCCTTCCAGAGTACTATAAAGCTAAATGCCAGTAGTTTTACTTTTTGATTGATGAAGCCAGTTTGTTTATTACTTATTTTATACAGTGCTGGTTATCATTAAGTTATTTATTATATGGCTTTTATTAGCAAGGATTATGACTAACCACAGGTTGACTGGTCAGCAGGTTGTGGATTTGGGTTTTCGAATTTTCCTCTGTCCATGTTTCTGAAATTGACTCTGCATCTGAGGCATAGGATGAAGTCTGAGATTCTGGCACTGAATTTTCTGCCCAAGAGGAATCATCTGATGATAAAGCCACTTTAATAGAAGAGGACAGTGATATGCGGATAGTGCAGCAAGAGGAATCTATATTCAGCTGAAAGGCTTCCCATAAAAAGTGCTGAACTTTGGGTTGCACCAAACACGGTGCAGCCTGTATTGCCTGCCTTTAGTGGTGCTGCAGGTTTGTAAACAATACTGAGACCTTTTTACCTATACATTTCTTTCAGATGTTTAAAGTGCCCAAAGTGTACTTCTAATCCTGGGCTATGTGTGCCCGCATATGTTAAATCGCACTACACGCAACTCAAAGATTGGGAGCAACCATGAGAGTAAAGGTGGTCGGACAGGTCTGTAACATTTTATATTTTTTGTTCAGTTTCACGGTTAGTGGTTGTTTGATGTATTTATTTAGACCTGAAGTGTCTCACACAAAACCACGCGTCATGACTGGTAACCTGTATAACCTGCACCAACTAAAAATGGACGTACATTTCTTACTACATCTAGAGGTATCTTATGAAAGCAAATGATTTTGCATGGGGCTGAGGACTTTTTCTGCATCTGCTTACATTTGAAATGTCATCATATTTCTGGGAGACTTTACTTTTGACTAAAATCTTACCATATATAGAAGTTATAACTCTCTAGTTCAGACTATAACTCATCTGACAGCACCTTGATGTTATCATACTTTTACACTTTTTTAAATTGCTGACTTTTTACTCTCCTCACTTTGTACCACTCCACAATCTGCACTAGGTGAAGATCCTATACCTTATTAAATTTACCTTCTAAGTCTGTATCATTTAAATCACCGCTCCCTAATTGGGGGTGGCACCCTGGTTAACTTGGTAACCTTGCACATTGGTTGATGGGCCTATCTGTAGATTTGTAGCTTATCTATAACCCATTTTCCATGTTGTTGCAGCCTTGAGAAAGCCCCAGGTTCATAACCACCTCCAGGGCGAAACACGTGTTGGCTGGCTGTCTTAAAGTTTTTGTAATAAAATAACAGTGGATCACCAATACAATGTGTTTGTAGTCATAGTTGGGAATTCATCTCCTTCGAATTGGTTTGTGTTTTCGTGTTAGTTAAAAATATTAGATGGCAGTGTGTAAACTGGCACTTGGCTGCCAGTGTGTGTGTGTGTGTGTGTGTGTGCGCGTTGTGACCAGCAACAAGCCACTAAACAAATAAACTACCACTGAAATGCCAGTTTACACATTCTGCCAGCTTACAGGCAATGTGATTATTGTGTCTGAACTGGCATCTGGCTGGCGGTGTGTGTGCTGGTGTTGGTGTGTGGTAGGCCTCCAGCTGGGAGTTTGGCTGAGCTGGCATTTGACTGGCAGTGTGTTTAGTGACTCGCTGCTAGTCACTACACACACATTGCCAGCCAAACACCAGTCTACACACTCCGTCAGCTGCCAGGTGGTAGGACTGCAGTGTCAGTCCTGTGGGTGCAGGAAAGTGATAGGCTCTTGAATGGGGCTGTTTATGTGCTGGGCCCGCGGCTGGCAGTATGAATGGTTTTGTGTGTGTGTGAGAAGCATGAAAGGTGTTTGAATGGCATGTAAAGCGGTTGGTGCCTTGTTGTGGCTTCACAGTTTGCAAGCTGTGAGTCACTAGTTCAGTTTTTTAAACTTTCAATTATATTATTGTAAGAAAATAGGGCTGATTGCAGAGGCCCCCCTGACATTTTGCCCCCATTTTTCATTTTTTGCTGGTGTTTTCCTGATGGTGCACTGGGTACTGCTAACAAGTCCCAGCACCTGTGCTCTGTGTAAAATCAGTATGCAAATTAGGCTAATAATAATTGGTTATGTCAACCTACCTATAAGTCCCTAGTATATGGTAGGGCATGTTGGTTCGTTCAGGGAACCCAGCATACGTAGTACACCCTAGGTGCACTGCTGAGGTGCCCAGTGTCATTTTAAAGGCAGGCAGGCCTGCCTTGTTGGCTGCTTTTAAATTAAAGTTACACGCAAATTCGACTTTGGAATTAAAAGTACTTCCAAAGTCTTAAACTACCTTATTTTGACATATAGGTCACCCCTATGTGCCCCTATGGCTGGGTGCCATGCAACTATAAGCAGGGACCTTATAAAAATAGTTTTATAAGCCCTGGTGAGGGAAAACAGCCAAATATGTTTTTCCCTCATTGTAGTGAATGGCCTCCATAGGCTAGAATGAGGAGACTATTTTAATTTATAAAGTCCCCTTAAGTATCAGATACCTCAAGTTTGGTATCAAATTAATTGTTATAATAAATCCCACAACTTACAATTGCTGGATTTAATATAACTTGTTCAGGTAAAGAGCTTTAAACTGTACCTAAAAAGTTTCCAACTTCAGCCCTGTAGTGCTCTGCTCTGATTGGCCAGCCTCTGGCAGCCTGGCCAGGCTGCCATGATGAGGTGTGAAGTAGCCTGGGCTGAACACCACAAAGTAATGTTCCTGTGGGAGGAGATCTTCCCTCAGCAGCTGGAGAAGCAGGAAGGGGGAGGGCTGCCAAACTGGTCTCCAAGAGCAGGGAAGGACATTTGGAGCAACCCAGCACCTCCCTCACATTCTGCAAACCCAGACAATTAGGTGCCCCCCTGATTAGATTAGGCGATGGCAGGAGAAGGGTGTCTTTAAGATTTTTAGCCACACAAGTGGGTGGGCGCAGCCAGATGTAACGTCCAAAAAACAGTTTCAGCCATGATGGATTTTTGAGGAATGTTGTTGCTCCCTGGGATTGATTTTTGCTACACTTCCCAGGAAGTGGTCATCACAGGGGGAAGGACCATGCACCTGATTGGAGAACCAGGACCCCCCCCTGCTGTTCACCCAGGAGAAAGGATAAATAAGGCTGAGCTGTGCCCACATCTCCGATCCCTACCAGATTCCAACAAGGAAGAACCACAGGAGAAGAATGACTGTCCTGCTGGACCCCCGACCTGCACCTGGACACTGCACTCTGGAGGACTGCAACAGCTGCACACTTGGGCTTCACCACAAGAAGAGCTTTGCCTGGCTCCAACTGGTTCAAGGAGGGACTCCCTGTTTGCTACAGGTGAAAAATTGCTAATCAGAGTCCCCTGGACCAACTCCTGAAAAAACTGACCAGCTGACCACTCTCCAGTGGCCGTTTTGGTGTTTGCTCCAGGAGCATACTGAGATTTGCAGTCCGCACCCTAAAGGAGCATCTCAGAGCTTCTTAAACCTTGGGGTGAGCTGTGGACCTCAAAAGAACCATAAAGAACATCTGGAAGAAGATCCAGAAGTTTGGAGAACTTTTGTAAAAAAGCTCCATAAAAGGGACCGACCCGATGCGGCAAATCTAGCCGGCTTGGCTCAACTGCAACCCAGCCTGAATGGTAGGTTCGTCCCGGTGAAGAAAATCTCAGAAAAAGTGGCTACATCCGAACTGAGAAAGTTGACCTGGATCTCCCAGGCAGTGTATCCAAAGAGGGCTACAGGGACGCTGGATCAAGATTCAGGTTTGCCCCGGTTGAAGGATTTCTACGTCGAAAAAAAACAACTAAGTCCGAATGTAAAAATCTCCAGTGAGGGCTCCCGAGATGCGTATTTGAGGAAGAGTTCCAGGAGGTCGGATTGGACTGGCGACTTGGTCCCACTGAAGAAAATCGAATAAGTCAGAAGTGAAAACTTTTGACCTGCGGGCTGTAGCCGAGCAAGGCTCCATTGCGGTCTGCCTTAATCTTTGATTTTGCCCCGGTCGAGGTGTGACCAGATTGGCGCTATTGGCTTCTATGCGCTGGAAAGCATTAATTCTTTAAAAATCCATATCTCTGGTTCCCTTTATCGAATTTTAATTGTTTTGGTATCATTTCAAAGATAAAAATATAATCTAGTTTTATAAATTGGCGTTGGATTTTTATTGTGTTTTGTGTTTTACTTATTTACTGTTTTGTGGTTTTTAAATGCTTTACACATGTCTCCTAAGTTAAGCCTTGTCTATCGTTGCCAAGCTACCAAGGGTTGAGCTGGGATTAACTTATTGAGACCTAACTGGACCTAATTGGAGGCTAGTGGCCTATTGCTAAGTGTAGGTACTTACCTGCCCTTACCAATAATCCATTTTCCAACAATTATTAACAGTGAGTTTCATTTTTGTGAAATCATTTGTTAATAAAATGTACGTTTTGAACTTTTCACTCACTATTATGCCAAGTACAATCAGTGGTGTGTATTTGAGGAGTAGATGGTTGTACAGTAATATTTGTCTGTAGATATTTTAGTACACTAAACATCAGTGAGACACCAGGGGGGGCTCGCTTAGTTACCTCAAAGTACTGGAATCTGCTGGGGGCCTCTAATTTTCTGCTACCCAGAGTTCCCATATAATTTCGCAGAAAAATGGCACCTCACCTGTGTGAGTGGACCTACTGCCTGCAAAAGGGCCGAGTCCAAGACTCAATGTGGCAAAATCAACAAAAATGATAGCTGCACTCTTTGAGCCTGGGTTTGATGGCCACCCAGTAAGACCTACCAAACTCAAGCATATCTGAAAACTAGACACCTAGGGGAGTAAAGAGTGGTGTAGTGGATTCTACAAAGCTTTCCTGCTTTTTCTAGAAGTTTAGGTCACAGAAATGCAAGGGCAAGGACAATGCACACTATTAGGCAAAGGTTGAGGTTTGCAAGGGCTTCTGGATAAGAACACCTTTTGAGAGCCACGCAAGTCACCCCCTCTGGATTCCGCTGGGTGTCTATTTCTCAAAAAACTACAGGTTTGCTAGGTTTCCTCAGGTGCCAGCTGAGAGAGGGCCCAAAAATCCACAGCTAGGCATATTGCACAAAAAGGGGCAGTTTTCAGTGGACAAATGTGATGTTGCCACAGGCCCAACTCACACAAGTGAGTTACCAGTTTCATCAGGACACTCAGGGGAATGGTGGTTGGTAGGAAATTAGTGGTTCCCTGCAGATTCTAGAAGTTTCTATCACAGAAATGTGAGGAAAGGTATTGTTTTTTATCACAGTTTGAAGTTTGCAAGCTTCTGGGTAAGAGAATGGGGTGAAAGCCATGCAAGTAACCCCAACCCTGGATTCCCCCTACTATCTAGTTTTGAAAAATGTGCATGTTTGCTGGGTTTCCCTAGGTGCCTCCTGAGCTAGGTCCCAAAATCCACAGCTAGCCACATTACAAAAAGGGTCAATTTTCAATGAAAAATTGTGGTCTATGTTGCGTTTTGGGCCCTATTTTTTTTCTTTTTATCACTGGTCTAGGCCTGCCCACACACGTGATACCACTTTTATTGGGAGGCTTAGGGGAACACAGAATAGTAGAACACATTATTACCAATGGTATTTATCTGCACTTGTGCCTTTCAAATGTAAGCCATTGTGTCAGAAAAATAAATTTTGAGGACTGCCCTTTAATTCACATGCTAGTATGGGTACCAAGAAATTTAGAGACTAATTTTCAGTATTTATTTCAACAGTTAGTTTTCTTGGCAAAACCTAAAGGCATCTACACAAATGACTGCTTGCTGAGTTTTGTCTACTTTTCAGAAATCTTTATCTCTCCATGATCATGGTAAAACTGTGGTTAAAAAAAAATAGTTTTTTTGACTCAGCTCTGCATGTTTCTGAAAGCTGGGAAAATGATGACTTCAGCACAGCACACCTTTTGTTTGTGCTATTTTTAGGTAAAAAGCAGATACTTTTTTGCAAAGCACAGTTTTCAATTTTTTTCCACACAAAACTCAAAAATTAGCTATATTTTTCATATTTTCTCAGTCCCCTGCAGGGGGATCCATAAATCCTGGGTACCTTTTTTAATATTTGTTTATTGAAAGTTGCAATAAACCAATTTTGACAGAATAGCAAGGTAATATGCATTCCAGAATGAAGGTCAATGTATAGCCAACCAACCGATAAACACCAGAGAGTGGCCCCTAATAATGGCCATACCTCTAAACACCATCCTCGTGAAGTCTCGTATCTTTGGGCATTCCCACAATAGGTGCAGAAAATCAGTATGTGTCGGTCCACAGCGCAAACAGCAGCCTTCCTCAAGTCTCAGATGCACAGGCGTATGGTAGATTCTATGTAAGAATTTGAAATAACTCCCCCTTTTGGAAATACTGGTGTCTCACACTTCTATATCTTGAGGTAAGCAGATTCAGAGTGATACATGTCAGGCCCCCTTCCAGAGTAACCTTTGTTGGCCGGGGTGATACATACATATCTAAACCTGCACACTGGCCCCTGGAAATAGAAGACACACACAGCTGTTTGTATTTTACAAAAAGAGGTTTTGTATTACGTACATAAACATTATGCATGAGAATGCTAGTAAATAATATTGTAGTTTCATCAGTCATTATAAAAAACAAGATGAACCACAGAAAAACCCAAGTCAGATCATTCAATCAATCAGTGTATTTGTAGAGCGCACTAACACCCTTGAGGGTCTCAAGGCGCTGAGGTGGGGTGGCGGCAGGGGTGAGGGGGTGGAAGGAGGGGGAGGGGTGGTGCTGCTACTGCTCAAATAGCCAGGTTTTGAGCCACTTCCTGAAAGTCGACAAGTGTTCGGTCTGTTGTAGGGGCAAGGGAAGGGTGTTTCAGGTCTTGGCGGTGAGGTGGGAGAAGGATCTACCTCCGGTGGTCGCTCTTCCGATGCGGGGGACGGTGGCGAGGTCGGCTGAGCGGAGTTGGCGGGATGGGGTGTAGAAGGTGAGTCGTCTGTTGAGGTAGGCTGGATCGGTGCTGTGGAGCGCCTTGTGTGCGTGGGTGAGGAGCTTGAAGGTTATCCTTTTGTTGACGGGGAGCCAGTGTAGGTCTCTCAGAAGGGGAATGATGTGGCTGTGGCGGTGGGCATAGAGGATCAGGCGTGCGGAGGCGTTTTGTATGCGTTGCAGTCGTTTGAGGAGTAGAGGGCGTTTCCGTAGTCAAGTTTGCTGCTGACGAGGGCTTGGGTGACTGTTCTTCTTGTATCTGTGGGAATCCATCTGTAGATCTTGCGGAGGGTGTTGAAGCAGGATGAGGAGACAGTGCTGACTTGCTTGGTCATGGAGAGTGTTGAGTCGAGGATGATGCCCAGGTTGCGTGCGTGGTTGGTGGGTGTTGGGGCTGCTCCCAGAACAGTCGGCCACCAGGAGTCGTTCCAGGCTGAGGGGTTGGCGCCGAGGATGAGGACCTTCATCTTATCTGAGCTCAACTTCAGTTTACTGTTCCTCATCCATTCGGCGACGGCCTTCATTCCTTCGTGGAGGTTAGATTTGGCGGTGAGGGGGTCCTTGGTAAGGGAGAGGATCAGTTGGGTGTCGTTGGCGTAGGAGATGATGTTGAGGTTGTGTAGCCGGGCGACGCGGGCGAGATCATTCAATTCATTCCTAGGACTCTTAGCTTGTGATGCTCCTAAAGGGTCATCCCTCATATGTCTACTTTTAAACACCAACATATGGCTCCAGGAAGACCTCCTTAAACAGTACCAGGTGAAACTTCAAATATATGCTGATGGCAAACAAATCCACATCTTTGTTAACACCTCTCAGAGAATCCACATGACATCACCTATTGCCAGGCCCTTGTGTTCAGCTGGATAAAAGAGAGTGTCCTGTGCATGAATAGCACAAATATAGAGATTCAATAAATTGGATACTATACACCAAACTGCTTTTCCTCAGATTTTGTTAAACCCGTTTGCTTCATCAAATGCAACACACCTCTTTGAGGCTGATCTGACTTTTGTACTTCAAATCAACCAATGGTACACAGCTTAAACCTGAAGGTCTTACTTTTGCAAAAACATGCCCCCTCTGCTTCCCACTAATGACAAATCCAAACTGATGAGAGCCCAGATCCTGGTGCACATGGACCACTGTAACATAGTCCAGTCCTGCCATCGCAGTGAACTCATTATCATATTCTAAAGACTTCAGCAGTAAGCAACAAGAATGCAACTCAGTCTGCATAAACTGTGGGTCACATCAAACTCACCCATAAAGTACTTCACTGACATAATGAAGTTACCAGGATTAAATTCCAGTTTTTGTGTACCATTCACAAAGCAACTGTCCTCATACCTGTATGTACTGTCACCTCATTATGCCCCCAACTGCCCTCCATTCAACGACCACCCATCAGATCCATCAATACTTAAAAAAACAGAGAACTAGGGGCCATATGTACAAACACTTTTTCCCATAGACACAGAATGGGTAAAAACCTTTGCTACATCTGGCCTTAGATCTCTTACCAAGTTAGACCCCACAATCTGGAATGCCCTCGACTCGCATTTGAGATTCAGGCCCAGCCACTTGTGGTTACAGAAAGTACTAAAAGCAGAACTTTTCAGACTGACCATTAACTGAACTCACCACAAAAGGGGGTTGCATGAAAAGCATTGCACATAAAGTTTAATAGCCATCCAATTCTGCACTTCAACCTTTGCTTACTGTATTTTACTCTGACGTGAAAGGAAAGATATGGAGCTTTGTAAAACGCCTCAGTAATGAAACACATCTGAAATATCTTCGGTAAAAATGGCAAATATTGAAGAGGGCTTCCGCAATCTTGATACAAGTTACGGCAGGATGTGGGAACCTGAGTGACCCACCAATATTTGTGGGTTTCCTACATTTTTCTGCAAAATCTGGCAATTCGTTTTGTAGATAGTCACATGTAAACGTTGCTTCCAATGGCCTAGTACCTAGGGTCCACTGGTGCAGAAGAGGGTCTCTGAACATCATTTCTTAGGGGGAAGGGGAACATTAACAAAGCAACCAATTCAGTTGGTTCATTTAACATTATAAATACAATTTAATATATGCTTCAAAACATTTAGACTGTCAAAACAACAAAGATATAACAGGGAACACATAATATAGGTGACAGATACTGTTATGAGGATAGACTCAAAACTACAGGAATAGATACTAAGCAGCTGTAGTATTATAATACATTGTGTTATCATAGAGGAATATTGTGCTTAAAGTGGATTAAAAACATATTCTGCCATGCTTTAGTGGGGACTAATCCAAAACTTATTTGTTAAGCATACAGATATCCAAAGGTTCCCTTTTTAGGCTTGGCATTATACAGGGAGTGCAGAATTATTAGGCAAATGAGTATTTTGACCACATCATCCTCTTTATGCATGTTGTCTTACTCCAAGCTGTATAGGCTCGAAAGCCTACTACCAATTAAGCATATTAGGTGATGTGCATCTCTGTAATGAGAAGGGGTGTGGTCTAATGACATCAACACCCTATATCAGGTGTGCATAATTATTAGGCAACTTCCTTTCCTTTGGCAAAATGGGTCAAAAGAAGGACTTGACAGGCTCAGAAAAGTCAAAAATAGTGAGATATCTTGCAGAGGGATGCAGCACTCTTAAAATTGCAAAGCTTCTGGAGCGTGATCATCGAACAATCAAGCGTTTCATTCAAAATAGTCAACAGGGTCGCAAGAAGCGTGTGGAAAAACCAAGGCGCAAAATAACTGCCCATGAACTGAGAAAAGTCAAGCGTGCAGCTGCCACGATGCCACTTGCCACCAGTTTGGCCATATTTCAGAGCTGCAACATCACTGGAGTGCCCAAAAGCACAAGGTGTGCAATACTCAGAGACATGGCCAAGGTAAGAAAGGCTGAAAGACGACCACCACTGAACAAGACACACAAGCTGAAACGTCAAGACTGGGCCATGAAATATCTCAAGACTGATTTTTCTAAGGTTTTATGGACTGATGAAATGAGAGTGAGTCTTGATGGGCCAGATGGATGGGCCCGTGGCTGGATTGGTAAAGGGCAGAGAGCTCCAGTCCGACTCAGACGCCAGCAAGGTGGAGGTGGAGTACTGGTTTGGGCTGGTATCATCAAAGATGAGCTTGTGGGGCCTTTTCGGGTTGAGGATGGAGTCAAGCTCAACTCCCAGTCCTACTGCCAGTTCCTGGAAGACACCTTCTTCAAGCAGTGGTACAGGAAGAAGTCTGCATCCTTCAAGAAAAACATGATTTTCATGCAGGACAATGCTCCATCACACGCGTCCAAGGACTCCACAGCGTGGCTGGCAAGAAAGGGTATAAAAGAAGGAAATCTAATGACATGGCCTCCTTGTTCACCTGATCTGAACCCCATTGAGAACCTGTGGTCCATCATCAAATGTGAGATTTACAAGGAGGGAAAACAGTACACCTCTCTGAACAGTGTCTGGGAGGCTGTGGTTGCTGCTGCACGCAATGTTGATGGTGAACAGATCAAAACACTGACAGAATCCATGGATGGCAGGCTTTTGAGTGTCCTTGCAAAGAAAGGTGGCTATATTGGTCACTGATTTGTTTTTGTTTTGTTTTTGAATGTCAGAAATGTATATTTGTGAATGTTGAGATGTTATATTGGTTTCACTGGTAATAATAAATAATTGAAATGGGTATATATTTTTTTTTGTTAAGTTGCCTAATAATTATGCACAGTAATAGTCACCTGCACACACAGATATCCCCCTAACATAGCTAAAACTAAAAACAAACTACAAACTACTTCCCAAAATATTCAGCTTTGATATTAATGAGTTTTTTGGGTTCATTCAGAACATGGTTGTTGTTCAATAATAAAATTAATCCTCAAAAATACTACTTGCCTAATAATTCTGCACTCCCTGTAAATGAATGAAGGTGGCATTTCCTTATGCCAAAGCTAACGGAGGTAGTATTATTATGGGTTGTATTGTAAGAAATGCAAATGCTGACTTGGAGACTGGCTAAGCTGCCAGAGTAATTCTTCTAAATGGAACACACTTTATACATTTATTTCAATGAGTTTAGTAGTTTTAATTGGTTCAGTCCTACTAAACATGTAAGGAACATCTTCACAACATTTTGAAGACAGGTTTACTATCTTGTTCAAACTATGCACATCCTTACCCTTGCCTGACAAGTCAGTGCTCATTATCCTGATCCCTAAAACTCAGCCATCCTGTCAGCATTTTAACAAGGGTTAATGCACGACACCCACTCTATTACAAAGAAAAGTAAAAACATGTAATAGATCTTGTATCCCAGCATAAATTATGTTAAGCACTGTGTTTATGTACTTATATTATATGTCGAGATCATATCTTTCTCAAATAAACATATAGCATGCACAATATGTACAATTATTCCAAATCAAATCCTTATATTTCTGGAGGGTATAGAGAGATGATTCACAATATATCATTATTATGTAATGATTACAGGCCTACATACATCTTTCTTTGTCACATTTTGTAAAGGCTACTAAAATTTAATAATACGAGTACAATAAATGTAATTGTTAGTTTAGGCATTTGTGTTCTTAATCAGAATGCTGAAAGAGACTAAGGGCCTGATTACGAGTTTGGAGGTCTCACCGCCAGTCTGCCGCAGTCCCAAGCACGCCATAGACTCAGGAGTCTTTCGCCTGTTGTATTTAGATGTCACCACCGGCACAGAGGCGGGGTTTCTGGCACCAGGGGACCGGAATGGGATGTGGTCAGCAATTCAAGAAATGTTTTTTTATATATGTTGATATAGTTGTGTACATTGTGACTAAATACCTGTAAAAAGTTACACATATGCATGACTTTTGTGAAAAAATACCTTGTACAATTACTTTTCCATTGCAGGAGTCTGGACCATATGTGCCCAGTCCAGTCAATGGGAGAAAAGCGCAAAACGTACTTACCTGGATTTTGGCCCCCACTGGGTCATCTTCTTCGGTGTTAAGTTGGTGCTGTGAAGGGGGGCCTGGATGAAGGGGTCCGCTTCGGAGACTGAAGGAAAAACAAGGAAATGGGTGAGTTTGAATCCCATTTCCTTTGATTTCGCAGTCTCAAAGCAGCCCGTCTCTTCACTACAGTCAGCTTGACGGGAAGGCACTTTGTAATCCAGACAGTAGGAACCTTGTCTGTACTGCCCTCTGACAGTTGCTTTTCCCCAATCTACCGTCAAGGTAGTTGGCAAATGGCTGGTGGAGTTGGCAGGGCTCTGGCAGTCTCTCATTCAGCAACCTGCCAACATCATAATTCAGCCGGCGGACCACCAAGTTGGCCGCTGATGAATTTGACACTGTTTCGACTGCGGTACTCTTTCCGCCAAATTCGTAATCAGGCCCTAAGATGAAAAAGCTATGAAGTACCAAAAGAAAAACGTCACGATTACATCAAAATGAATAGAGGCATGCTTTTACTTTATTTTCCATCATACTATCCATGTGTATAGTACCAAGAGGCCCATGCCATGTGGTACCATTCTAGACCCTGGTACCTGGCATTCTGACAATTTTTATTTTGCTGTTAATATCATAACTACAGGTGAAAATTGCAGCATGCAAATGCTGCTCGCCAGACACTCTTTAGTGGATAAAGGTGTAACACACTACATGAGGCACATCAATGTTTTTCCCTGATGCACATCAATCAGTGTCACAATGATTCACAGAGTCGTGCCCTAGAAATACACAACAATCAGTTCACCAATGCACAGAACTCTAAGATCCCATTGTTCTCAGCCGCTAGTGACGCCATGAGGTGCTTCAATGAGGCATAGCATCCGAAGGTTCACTTTAGGCACATCACTTAGGAGTATTATAGGGCATTTCAAGAATGGCTCACATGAGACACATACTTAAGCTCCCCTGGTGCACATGACTTTCTGATCCAGCAAGCTCCCTTGTCATGCCCCCTGATGTAATGTTGTCCCCTTGCTGCAAATAACCACATACACTGCTAATGCACATCATTCTCTGCCCCTACTGTAGAGTGTTTTTTTATGAGTGTTCTGTGTGCCCCGATGTCTCTGTGCATTTGTGCTTGTCTGCATGCAAGTGTGCCTTTTTATCTGTTTGAAACTCAGTGTAATCACTAATCTGTATGCTAAATTTGCTTCCTTACCTTTTATAAATGAAGGTTGCCAGTGAACAGCATATACGGAGTCCTCATGTCCAGAAAGCAAAGTCTCTAAAGTAACTGCATATTTGGCCTCTGCATCTAAATGAAATAATAAAACATGCTACATCAAAAAATTAAACATGCATCTGAGCTATATTTAGCATGGTAAAACATATGCATAATTACTTAAATGTGATTTGAAATTCCAGCATAGATGATTCTGAGATTCAAAATTTCAAAAGGTGACTAAGTAAGGTCTGCGAAAACATTATCAACTCGAGTCACTTGTTTATCATTTTGAGAAACTAAAAAGACATAAAAATAGCATTTTATGAACATTTGTGATCTTTCGAACTGGTAGCCACTCTTTTATTATGATTTTGGACAAAACATATTACAAAGTTCAGTAAATCACTTTAGTGATCTGCCACCAGCTCTACCACATTAATAACATTACAACGCCTGCTACTATCGTTCAACTTGTTAGAGTGTTTTAATTAAACAGAAAAGTAATGACTACTTTATGTAAGCCTTAGCTAACTTGACTAGATCTCAGTTAGCTTGAATTACTTTTATTTTCCAGGAGCGAATACTTTCTCTCTCTCATGGTGTTATTGTATATTTTTCCAAATTCGGTAAAATCATTAAATATACGCTTCAACGGTGGTATATGCAATGTAATATTTTGTGCTGTTTTCTAAGAAGCCATGCTCAGGATATTCCCGTCTTTGTAAATTGCATGGCATTCTACACGAGCCTTTCCTAGGGACCATTCATTAGCTGAATTGTCTATTGTATTTCTGTAATATATAAATACAATGTCATTTCCTTCGTTTGCTACGCACACTTCATTTTTTATGTAGAAGTAAATGTTCCTAGATTTACCTTATTATAAATGCATCTTATGTATCAGTATAATTAATAGCTTACTAGATTGTCACATTTCTTCTTCAACCCTATTTCACCACATCTCACCACTGAATGTCAGTGGCTTTTCTGTCTAAACCTCTACAAAAGATGATGTTTTGGTATACGTGCCAACCTTTTCTGGCTTGTCTTTGGAGGCAGAGTCTATATTGCCCTTTTACTGAACTATACTTAGCTCTAGCTGCCTGCTCTCTTTGGAAGTAGACATTATTTTGATGCTGTCAAATTGTGCTTTACTAGTGAGATAATAAATGCTATTGGGTAACCAATTCTTGCCTTCAGTAATGATCAAAATTTTGAATAAACCTATAAGGTTTAACTTGAAACTCTGTTTTGCATTAGTTTATCTGATTGGCTTGGACTCAATTTTATAAAGACCCAGATAGTCCAAGTGCTGCACAGCGACCCTCTTAATTATTTTTGGTGGCATATGGTTGGAGAATCGTGAAGATTTTTTTTACATTACTGCCAGAGTACCCATGTGTGTCGTTCAATGAGGGAATTTTGTGAGTATTCATAGTTTTGCGTGGAGTGAGATGTGCTGCGATGCATACGCTGGCATATTGATATGGTGATCATATTCCTGTTCTGCTTTAGTTGAGTGCAACAAGTGGAAAATTGTATTATGTTAAAAAGCATTGTATGTTGGTGTAATGCGTGCTAAGTTCATATTTGGTTAAACATATTTTTGATTTTATAAGTTTCATGTGAAGGCTTGTATTTATGGAGAACTCAAGTTAGAAATAATATTATCTACTAAATAAAGATGTGGCTCCAGGATAATTATAAATTAAAGTTCATGAGATCCTTAACCACTTCGCTGCTATAGACATGCTGGAGATGTCAGTAGCACCAGTGCTCAGGTGCCTCGGATTGCTCCAGCATGCCCTAGCACATGCGACACAAAATTATTTAAAAAAAAGTTTTTATTTCACTTCGGGTTGCTGGGGAATCTCTCTCCCCCCAGCAACCCCAGGCATTTTTTCCTTTATTTTTTAATGGCAATCTGTGCATGCCTTGCGCGAGGACGTCATTACAATTGAAGGTTAAAGTGAAATGAACAGATTGGCTTATTTCACTTTCACTGCTTTGGTGCTCAGGGGCCAATCTCAGGCCCCCAATCACAAATTCAGATGGGAGAGGTGTCACTGGAAAGGGAAACATCTCTCCTTTCCCTACTGGATCCCAGTGTGGGGACCACCGCAGGAGGGAGATTCCCAAGCAAGGATCCCCCACTAGACGCCAGGGACCATTTTTTGAGGCGGGCGGTCTACTTGCAATAGGCTGAAGCTCTCCCCCTTCTGCCAGGCCCAAAGGTCTCTCTGCCCCTCCCCTAGGGGCAGATTCGAGGTTGCTATCTCCAGTCTGCCCGGGAAAAGAGGGGGTCGGGGGGGCAGAAAGCCCACTAAACACCAGGGATTTTTATTGGTACATAAATTGGTGGTGGAGGCTCACCCAGGCATCGGGCCTAGCTCCCACCCCTCATATGACCCACAACAATCCTTTTGCCCCATGGGGTGACAGAAAAGAGGTTTTAACACCAATCTGCCACCGTGTGGGGCAGAAAGCTCATTAGACACCAGCAACTTTTTTTTTTTATTGTTAGAAGGTGTGAAGTGCCCCCACACATCAGGCCTAGCCTCCACCTCCAATATAAGACTAACCGTATTTCTGCACCACAGGGGGCAGATAGGAGGTCTTTAAATTTAATATGCCCTGCTAGGGGGCAGAAAGCCCACTAGACAGGAGAAATTTTTTTTCCATGCCATACAAAAAAGGGGTCGGACTGTATTGCATTGTATTGTATTCTATTGTATTGTATTGTAATAGTATTTATATAGCGCTTACTACCCTTGAAGAGGCGTCAAAGCGCTTTCCGACGAGTAGCACGCTACTCCGGAACCCAAAAGGAATTAGTGGTGGATTAGTATAGGGAAATATGAGTAAAATTTTAGTATTATTATGAGTGATTCTGAGCTGCGGATATGTGATTTTGTTAGTTGGATTGACTGGGGTGGAGGAGGGAAAAATCCAGAAGTGTTAATTGGGAGTTTATAGTAATAGGATGCGCGTTTGTGGGCGGCAGGAGCTGACAGGGCAGGAGCCCTTTAAATCCCGACTTGCGCTCCCGCCTCGCGGGACGCGCGTTTGTGGGCGGCGGCAGCAGCTGACAGGGCAGGAGCCCTTTAGATCCAGATTTGTGCTCCCGCCTCACGGGACGCACGTTTGTGGGTGGCGGCAGGCGGCAGCAGCTGACAGGGCAGGAGCCCTTTAAATCCAGATTTGCGCTCCCGCCTCACGGGACCCGCGCGGGCGGCGCCCGGGCCCGTCCTGCGCCTGTCAGCCCCTGACAGAGGCTGGGCTGGGCCACCCCCCTGACATCCTACTTTCAGAGGGCTGTAAGGAGAGGATTCTGACCTGCAGTTGTTGCGGCTTTGTGGACAGAGGATCTCGCTGACTTCTTACGAGGTAGGGGCAGGAACCAGGCCCCCCTCGCCTACTGGTCTTGGTGCTTGGGGCGGGGACACCCCCTTTAAGACTGTTTGCGCGCCTGCTGCTCCGGGTCGCGCCTATTGGATTTTGCTGACTTCTTGAGAGGTAGGGGCAGGAACCAGGCCCCCCTCGCTTACTGGTCCTTGGTATTTGGGGCGGGGACAGCCCCTCCAAGACTCTTTGCGCGCCGCAGGACGCACGCAGGACCGTCCCGTGCCCGTCCGCAACCATAAGAGGCCGGGCCGGGCCATTCCCCTTTCTTTTTGCTTTTGGGGGTTCCTCTGTTTGCTTGCATTCTGCAGCAGGGGTTGTGGAGTGTACGAATTATCATATGGTGCGGGGTTTCTAACAGTAGTAAGAGGGGCTTGTTTGCATTCCTATAGTTTGGGTTTCACTCCAAGGCCCCAAGATTCCAGTAAGAAAGATGGGTCGACGGCGTGGGGGGGTCGAAGAGAAGCTTGGATCAAATAAAACCCTAGATGTTTTTTTTTACAAAAGGCCGTCGGGGCTCTAGAGAAAGAAATAGAGCTGGTGCAGCGCCGTTTAGCAGTTCCATCTTCTCCAGCTATTAGTGCAGCCCACGACGACCTTTCCATACAGTCCACCTCACATACAGGATCTCTACCTATAGCGACCACCCTTTCCCTTTCCCCTGTAGATACCCTTCAGAAGTCTCAGGGTCAAACGCCAAATGACTCCATTTCACCTGCATTCCGATTTCGCCGACCAGGAGCCTTTCCAAGAGTGAGCCCCCAACCACCGTCGTGCCCAATCCTAAGGGCAAAAGGAAACGTAGGGAGCCTGTTATTTTAAATAAACGTACCAGGACTTTGAGTCCCCCCCATCCGACTCAGCTCCCTAATAAGGTCATGGATCCATTCTCCTTGCTTCTCACCAGCGACCAACAGTTAAATTAGTCTATTAGGGTTCTCATAAGAGAAGAGATCTCTAAGTTGCATCTTCCAATTGCAACCCGCCTTCAAATAATAGAGGAGAAACTAGAAGTTTTTATTAAGACCCAGAAGCCAGTACCCTCTACCACTATAGACACCCAACCCCGTTCGTACCATTCTTACCCTACTCACGAGCAGGTTAGTGTTAATAGACGACCTGCCCTAATGAGTAAGAACCACTTTCCCTCTTTAAATCAAGATCCAACCAGTTCTGCCAGAGTACCAAATACTTCGATTATTTCTCCGCTGATGGCTCCAGTCCATCCTCCAGAAAGGATATCCCTTCCGTTAAACCCAGTGCCTAGTATTGATACCTTTAATCCCACTTGTGATCACGTTCTCTCTGGCTCCTTGCAGAGGACCCAGACCATTGGTCCAACTGGAATAAGAGCATTGCAACTCCCCCCGGAGTCATGCCCATATGTCTTGGTTATTTCCAATGTGCCTGTACTTAAAACCAAATCCCCGGAATCTTTTACTGAGCTCAAAAACAAGGTTATCCATTGGTTACATCTTAATGCAGGGTTTGCATTCTCCATGACATCCTCGATTTTGATGGTGAGAAGGGTTGGGTTCCCTAGAAAAGATCGGTACAGGGGACTGTATTGTCATCAATTTCAACTCCCCCGTTCTTGTACGGCAGCTTGCGTTAAATGCAGATAGACCATATCCTTCAGCAGGCATGGTCTCTCTGTGTAGACTTCAAGCATTCTATCCGTCCATACGGCCACCCATGAATAGGCAACCATTAGTGTTTCGTAAAGTCTCTCGTGACATTGAGACACGGTCTAGCCCTGATCCTGGTCCCAGACATCCATTGCTGTCACTCTCGGAGATAGATTGACTATGTGATGGTTCGTGGGGAGAGGATTCCAACACTCTTGTTTCTGAATACACTAATCATACTGTTCCATCGTTTTTGGCAGACACTGATAATCAGGGAACTTCTGAAAATACTTTTCATTTACCCAATAAGGAGGGGGCTCCTCCTCCCACAATCACTTCTAGGGATCCAGGGCTCCACTGTTTAGATACCTCACTAGATATGACTTCATTGGGCCCAGCACTTTGTGAAGTGTACATCACACAGGACAACACAGATACAGGCAAATATATGCCAGTGGGGAATAGCACGATTCCCTGCTGTACTATCCCTAGCATGAAACATCCCCCAAAGGAAGCTAGACATATCAAATCGAATGATCTTGCCAAGGTTCTTAGTTGAAATATAGCAGGGCTGAAAAGTAAAATGCAAAATCCGGAATGGGGTCAATTTATCGACGAACATCTACTATGTCTATTCCAAGAAACTTGGGCGATAGGTCCCAAACACAGATTAGGTTTTAGAAGCTATTGGGTTCCAGTTCGAAAGTCACCCTCTGGGAGACCTTCGGGAGGGCTACTTATATGGCTAAGTAGTTCCCTCAGAAGTAAAGCTGTAGCAATAGATACGGGCTGCCCTGACCTACAGGCCCTATTGTTAGCGATCCCCGAGAAGAAATCTTTACTATTAATCAATGTTTACAACAGGAGTGAGGGCACCCCTGTAGATCACGATGCTCTATTTCTATTGGATAGTTTACTCAAAAATAATATCTCTCACTTTATTCTGATTGGAGGGGACTTTAACGTTACATTTGAGCCCAACCCCCTGGTTCAAGAGATATATCAAGAAGAGGATGCTTATTGGGGGATTCCACAGCTAGTCTCTAATAAAAGGCCGAGATTGAACAAAACAGCTCGTCTAGTGGCTGATATTACAATAACTTATGGCCTTCGAGCCTGCAATGGTCGCTCCTGCTCTGACACAAATCTGCATCCCACTTTCAAACGAGGAGGGTCCAGAAGCCAGATTGATTATATACTCCTCGATATCCGACTGGGGGGCCATATGGTTGATATGAGAGTACAAGAGCATGAAGAGAGTGACCACAACCCATTGATTTTATCGACTAGAGGCCTATTCCCTTTACTTGAGATACCCCATTCTAAGCCTTATGCCCATCAGCTAGCTTTATCAAATAATAGACGTAATATAAAATGGGAGTCTGTTACTACATCCCGAGCATCTTTCATTAATATACAATCTGCTAGCCAATCAAATGGAGTGTATGCTTCATTACAAAGAAGATGATGAGGGTGATAGGCTTCTAGCAGCCCACAGTAAATTGTTCGATTCCCTAAAACACCTTTTCACAAAAGAGATCACCAGTAATCCCAAGAAAAAGTGCTGGGCACGGTGGTTTAACAATTTATGCAGGGAAGCACAGCTCACTTTACTGAAAGCTCTAAATACAGACCAAGTTGAATCTATAAGAACAGCCAGAAAAGATTACAAGAACGAATGTACCAAGGCAGCAGAAGCTGGGAAGAGGCTAGATGGGCAGCTATGCTGGAAACCGCTAAATCAAAAGATACCTCCAGGTTTTGGAAATTAATAGCAGAAAACTGTGGAGACTTCGCCTCTATACCTGGCACATCAATTCTTCCTGCAGCCTGGGTTGAGCATTTTGGCCAATTATATGCAGGTCCTCCCGAGGTATCCTTTAGGTCCCTTGATGTTCCAATATCCCAAGACGCTACCCCAATCATATTTACCTTAGCTGAAACAAGTGCCGCTATTGATTCACTAAATTGGGGAAAGGCTCCAGGCTCTGATAAGATTCTGGGTGATTTATACAAGACAAGACCTGACATTTGGGCTCCTTATCTCAATCGAATCTGCAATGCAATCACAGCTGGAGCCCCTATCCCTCACTCATGGAAAGGGGCAGAGATAGTCCGCATCTTTAAAAAAGGTTGCCCCATTATTCCAGCTAATTATCGTCCGATCAGTCTCCTAGACAATTTTCAAAAAATGTATGCCAAACACCCTTTGTGCCGCCTCGATGAATGGATCTTGGAATCTAATGCCCTATCTAATCTACAAGCAGGGTTTAGACCTGCTGTGAGCACTATTGACCAAGTCCCGAGATTCCTGGCAATTAAATGGAAGAATGTGGACTTAGGGGGGGGAAATCTGTATGTGGTCTTTATAGACCTGAGATCTGCATTTGATTTGATCCCCCGGAACATGCTATGGTCAACACTCTCTACTATGGGGGTTCCTTCAGGTCTCTTGAGTCTTATCACCCGGCTTCATGACAATACCTATGCCCTAATTAGATGCGTCAAGGAGGGTGAGTTGACAGATCCCGTGGCTATCAACAGAGGTGTCCGGCAGGGGTGCGTTCTGGCTCCTACCCTTTTTTTGCTCTATATTAATAACTGTATCCGCTATTTGGAGAATTGCACAAATGATTCGCCCAAACTGGCTGGGGAAAAAATCCCCTGCTTATTGTACCCGGATGATACAATCTTGCTAGCTAAATCTCCCATGGGGATCCAAAATTTGGTTAACCAATTCTGTGTTTTCTGTAGGGATTTTGGGCTTGACGGCAACGCTAAAAAAAAGAAACTTATGATATACAGCTCTTTAAGAAAACGACCACATGTCAGAATCGAAAGTAAAGCTTATAAGAGAGTAAAAATATAATATTGTTTATTTATAATTTATATATATATATATATATATATATATATATACACACACACACATTTTTTATAAATAGATATGTAAGTGCATAGTAAGGGAATATATGTCCAAGGAATATAATAATGGGTATAATATGAGAAGACAAGTAGTATTGCATAAACACAAACTTTAACTTTCAAGATTTGTAATATTTGAAGTTAATTAATAAGAGTACTGTCCTAATATTTATTGATCTTTACTCAATTTTTGAATAGCCAAATATATATATACACACACACACACACACAAATACACACAGATATGTACATACATATACATATTTAAACTGAGTAAATATACATTAGTTGAAAAGGTTTAAAGAGTATGTGTGTAGTTTATTGTTATGACATAGTAGCAATACATATTTTCTAAACAGCTATATATATATATATATATATATATATATATATATATATAGAATATACACAGAATCAGATAAAAAATATTTATCAACACAGGCATATGCAGTCCATAGCTGTTTGAATGGTGGTTATGAAGGAAAGAGACAACTCTTGAGTAGTCTTCTGAAGACAAGATATTTATCTGTGGATCTTATAGTTGGGGTAATGAACTCCATAGTTTGGCTACTTGAACGGAGAAGGATGTACCACCTATAGTCTTTTTCTTGTATGGTGCTTTTCTAAGGCGGGGTGCCAATCTTGAGCGGAGGTTTCTTTGTTGAATGTATTTTGTTATTTTGTTTCTGATAAAAAGCGGTCCTGTTCCATGTACATCTTCTATACTGATGTTCCTTCTTACCACAAGCAAGCTCACTGGTGACACTGCAAACTGGTGCAGTCACACGGACTCGTTACACAGGATAATACATAAAAGGAGAAGTGGGGGGGGCAACAAATCAGTAGGATAGAATTAAGTCTCCTGAACTATACCAGAACATCATGCAAGTCCACAAACTAAAAGAAAGCTGGTCAGCTAGAAAGCAAGACCGAAGTTAAAACAAGCAAGTGCTTTCCGTTGTGCCTAGCTTTAGCTCTGCAGTCCCCAAACAAACTACTGTTCAGAAAGCTAGAAGCAAACTAGTAAGGTGACACTCATCATACGTCTGCTTTTAAACCATGGCTGTCCCAATGAGATCTGTTTTCCAGGAGCTGCCCGCGTTGTCATCTGTTTAAAGATTTAGCACAACGTGCCTCCATCCAATTGTACGTTAAGTCTGACTGGGGTTGGGGGGACCACTAAATATCATGGATGCTGTATTGCTGTTGCAATGTGTGCTCGCTGCTTTAGCTTCCAGTGAAAGCAACAATGCACTTAAAATGCTGATGCATTCTAGATAACTGCTTTCCTGGATCAGAACCCACATTTTAGGATGAAAATTATTGCACCCCCTGATGCAGGTCTACGTCCCGCCTTCTCTCCTCCATGTAAGCTGTATTATTTAGCATGCAAGATCTGGTGGTGCCTAGGGGGCTGGACTGCATAAAGTCCACTCTGACATTTCTTGCATGTGAAATGTATGTTCTTTAATTTAAAATAAACTTAAACCGGTCATTTTTTAATCCCATTTTTTACTGCACCAGTGTAAATCATCTTCAGACTCCGTCCAATTAAATTGCACGCTATTTAAGTCTACTGGCACACTATTTTAACAGTGGCAAAGAAGTACATCTCAGTACAGCAGTCAAAGTCCACTCTGACATTTCTTGCATGTGAAATGTATGTTCTTTAATTTAAAATAAACTTAAACCGGTCATTTTTTAATCCCATTTTTTACTGCACCAGTGTAAATCATCTTCAGACTCCGTCCAATTAAATTGCACGCTATTTAAGTCTACTGGCACACTATTTTAACAGTGGCAAAGAAGTACATCTCAGTACAGCAGTGACCTGAATCCTGCATTAGATTCCTGCTTGTAAATCCCTAGCTTTAGAATATAACAAGTCATTAAATCATTCTAAGGAAGCGCTTGTAAATTCTGAAAAACTTTCATATGACCATAGGTTGTCCCTGAACCTTTGAAATGAGAGGAAGTCCATCCCAGATGCCAGTTCAGTTATATGGCTTGTGTCCCTATTCTTGCATTTGTCTTGCCCAGGGGTATTTTGGTCTCGCCATGTTGCGATTCCACTGCACACTTAGAGGACTCATTTTTTTCTATTCTGCACTCTGTGGGAGTGAACATATATCAATGCCCTTCTACCATTTTTCTCTTAATTATCCTGCACACTCATCTATAATTTTCTAATAAACCCATTTCAAGAGTGAAAAAGACTTGTGTGTTTGCATGCCACTTGTAAGTTTCAAGAACTATTGGCTTTACCAGTGAATATTGTCTTTGTTTTAATACAAGCAGTTTCTCTTCCTGACATACCTCCAGCACAGACACGACCACTAAAGGACACCCTTTCATGTCTGATTAGCATGTTTGTCACGAAGGGCTGAGGTAAAAGATTTAGTATCCTGTATAGTTAACAACACTGGTGTTTATTTATTTCCATTTGTGATGATGGACCCACTTTTTTCCCTAGGTGAACTAGCAATATTGGTCCACCTATCTGTGATGGAATTGTATATATTATGGTCGAGTTTAAGGTGTATTCCAGTTCTAGCAATAGCATATTTGATATATCTGCTTAATAGACCAGAGGCTACTCTTACTTTGGAAGGCATACTAAATGTGTGCTCTCTTTCACACTTATTCATTGATGTCTTGCATACATGGTAATTAATCTACCCACAGAGTGACCAACGTAGCAACGCATCTGGCAATCTGCTATGTCCTTCAGAAAATTATTTCTTCCCAAGTACATTGTTCAAGTCAAAACTACTGCACTTTGCAAAAGTCAAAGAACTGAGAAAGGCTGAAATAAAACATCTTTAAACAATTTATGGGCAGTCTACAGGAAAATAGCATGCTAAAAAAAAATCAGTGCATCGATCCAAAATTCATAGTTGCAGACAAAACAAGCATTTGCAATGCAATGGGTCTCACATTTGCTCGAGTTAGAGCTATTAGCGTTGTAAACTCCTAACCGGACTTTTCTTGCCACACAAATTGAAAATGCAAAACAGTTTCACATAAGTGAGCCTCCGCCCACCATGAGGATGGAGGAGACACAAAAGGAAAAAGAAGTTCGCTCGCAGTCAAACGTATCGTATCAGCAAAAGTGCAATTAGCCACTGAAAAGGGTCAATGTCAAAGGCGGTAACCAAACCACCCCAACGAGGGACAAACGTAAAGCATTTTCCAATGATGATAAAGGATTTTTGAACGGCAAGCCCATGAACGAGCAATAGTGAAGGGCGTGGTTATAAAGTGTGGTTATAATACTGTTTGGGAAAATGTTTCCCTTTATTAGTACCAATTCAGGTCCCAAAAAACAGTAATTTGTGACCATTCAAACTCTGCATAGTGCCTAATATTATACAGAACCATGAGCAACGCTTATTTTGTTTTGACCCATCTGAGTTTAAAAAACAAAATCCGCAAAGTAAGAAGCATATGGATTGTTTCAGTGCAACATTTCCACAAGCGGATGGAAAATTAGGCAGAATTGCATAAATCTAATGGCTCTGCTTGTACCACATTAAATTCAGTTAGCGGTGTTGTCTGACAACTGTAGTGAACTGTTGCCACTGTTATCCACATAAATGCTGTTGCTCCTTTCTTGTGTAGTGCCCCATGCTCTGAGAATGCAGAGAAAGCTGATCACTGAGGCTGCCACTCAAAGGGTAAACTTATTTCTCACCACACTGCTGTTTGGCAGCAATGATGCCAACAGTAGAGCAGACACTGCCTCAACTGAGCTGTATTCCAGTCTTCTTTACTCAAAGTGAGAAGGTGTAACATGACAATTGCGAGCTGTTTCAAATCCAAAGGGCCAGAACCTCGGGCTTTTCCACTGCTATCATTGCTGTAGCAACATGCAGTAAAACAACTTGCTGCCATAATTTCGACAGGAAAATCGCAATAGGCATCTATATTTTCCGATACCTGGAAGATTAATGTTCATTATTTTTTAAACTTTTTTTTTTTAAATTAACCCATAAGGGGGACTGCATTAAGATAGCTTAAATGGAAATATACCTTGTGTCTAAAAATGTAAACTCTGAGGCAGAAATATTCACAGTGAATCTTACCACATTACTATCAAATTTATAGCACATCGATGCTTAAGTCATAGAAGGAAAAATATTACAGCTGCATTCTCAAAGCGTGAGACTAAAATCATCGGGCAACCTTAGGGACATCTCCATGCTTTGAGTCCCGGAAATAAACAGCATCATGCCACACATCAAAATTCGCAGACACAGGTGGTATAGTTATATTCACCTTCATCAACAATGTGAGAAATGCATGGGCGATACAAGAAACAGGTAGAGGAAATCTGAATGTAGAAGCAGGTCGGAGATGAGATATTTAAGTAAGAAAAGCATAGTTACTGTTGTATCACAAAGGATATAATCTAGCAGTACTTGAAACCCAGACCAGAAAACGAAAAAAAATACAACTGCTACAGCACGAACTCTCAGCAATGTTAAAGGAGTCTCCCACACAGATCTACAAAAATAACACACACATACGTAGCACAATCTCTCAGCTTACAAATATAATAGCAACAGCCCCTAGACACTGGGGTTTTGAAGGAGACCAAAGTTGCAGCTCATGCCTAGATATACACAATGTAAAATGAATATAGCCAGGAAACTCTTGTGCTCAATAGGAACACCACATTTAGTAATAAATAAGTAAGAGTAAGGAAATAAATAATAAAAGGGAAAATAATAAAGCACATCCTTAATTCATTCAAATACAGGTATATAAAACTTAGTAAATTTACACCAGTGCAAAATCGAATTTCCTTGCAATTATTTCCAAGAAGTAAGGAGTTTACCGGAAATTCCAGGTGTTCCAGTAAAATTAGTCCAGTGCACCCATCGACTTCCTTACTCTCAGTACTGTGCATAGGAAATTTGCTAAAATTCCACACATTTCAATAGAGGATAAAATCTGTAGGCTAAAATACGCGTCACGACACTGACGCAAATTAATCGATCTTAAAAAAGGGATTTAAAGACGTTTCCTATGTATATCGTAAAATTTACAAAAGAAGACCACGTGCATTGTGGATTGGGGTGCCTTCGCATCACAAGGACATACTCTTAAAGTTGTACTCCAGTCATTCATGGTTGGAAAGGTTACTAGCCGATGGAAGATATCTAAGCGAAATCTTGTGAGAACAAAACGGTGTCGAGGGTTTACCACGCTTACAAGATAAGGCTGGACAGCGTCCGTAGACAGAATTAGTTGGTTAGACATTACAGTGGATTTTTTTGATTCCGCTTCCCATCTCTGTTCTTCCAAGTGCTTCAATGTCAAGGCCCTCAATTCTCTCCTGGTTATTTTTTCCAATGATTGTGGGTTTAGGTAATAGTCTTACAACCCATATTTAAAAAAAAGGTCATAATGTATATCAGCCAGGGAACTCTAAGCGAGTATGTTAGCCTTATGCAGTCGGATAAGATGGCCTTATTTAGTCCAGAGTACTCAGAGGTCCACACTTTGTGCCATAACAATAGTGGCTGTATCTTTATCAGATCAATTACAAAGTGGACCCCAAGTTCTGCGTGACTAATATATGATGATGTGCTATTTGGTACCATTAGCAAGTGTCTGAGGAAATCATTTTCCACTGTCTGAATCACTTTGCAGTTGGTATACCCCCAAATACATGCTCCGTAAGTAGCCGCCGGAATGCACTTAGCTTTTTAGATCTTTACCATGTTTGACGGGGTAATCCCCCTAGCTTTTTAGAGAAGATCTTCAAGGCCGCCGTTGTTTTAATAATCTGATCTTTTTTTGTTTTCACGCAATGTGCCCAAGTGGCCTGTTTGTCAAACATTATGCCCAAATATGAGAAGGTAGGAGCTATCTTCACCTTATCCTCGTGAATAGTAATATTATAGGTCTTACTCAATTTCCTGCCACAGTTCATTATGAAAGTTTTTGAGCGGTTGACTGTGAGTCCCAAGTCTGTCATGTAATTTATACAGGGGGTAAGGAGTTTCTGAAGGGCTAACGGTGTCCTGGCCATGAGTACTGCATCATCTGCGTAAAGGAGTGCAGGGACGGGGCGGTTACCTATTTGAGGAAGGTCTTTGCATTTACTTATCAGTTCGCTTTCTAAGTTATTTATGTATAATGAGAATAGAAGTGGAGCAAGAACGCAACCTTGACGCACCCCTCTATGTATTCCAAAGGACCTGTATACATTCCCCTCTCATCCCATACCTTACTCTACACCCTGTGTACAAATCCCTTATAAAATGAACTATTGTTGGTTTGACCCCCATTCTTGTTAGGATGTCCCATAGCTTCTCGTGCAAGACGCAGTCAAATGCTGAGGATAAATCTATGAAGGCCAGGTGCAAGTTACCCTCTCTGATCTTCGTATACTTCCCCACTAAAATAGTTAAATTCAGAGCCTGTTCCACTGTACCTAGTCCTGTGCGGAAGCCATACTGCACTGAAGATAAGATATTGTTTCCTTCCGCCCATGTTTGAAGTCTATTTAAAATTATTCTCCCCGCTAATTTGGCTGATGTATCGAGGAGAGAAATTGGCCTATGACACGCTGGATTAAGGCGATCCCTTTTTTGTATATAGGTATAATGATAGAGTCGCGCCATGTCGGTGGAAGGCCTTGTGTACAGAAAGCCCTCAATACCTGCGTCAATAGGGGGCCCCACAAGTGGATGTTGGCTTTGTATAAGTCAATTGGAACACCATCGGGGCCCGGCGCTTTCCCAGCTTTGCTTATGTTTATAGCTTCCACTACCTCCTCTAGGGTAAACTGAGGTGATACTGCTAGGTATGGGTCTTCCTAGGAGTCTGGAACCTTTAAAAGGTCCGAAGGGGCTCTGTCATCGGATTGGCAATATATCTTGGAAAAGTATGTGATCCAGTCCTCTTCCGAGATTTCAATTTCCATTCTAGGGGTATCCTTATTGCCTAGAACAGGAGTATTTATTATTTTCCAGATACAAGACAAAACAGGAGGAGCCATAAGCCCAGCGCTGTAAGAGAAAACCTTTAAATTGCCACAAAACTCTGAAGTACTGAATTTGGACAGACCTGGCAGCCCTTAAAATGAACCGAGCCTAGGTTGTAAAAGTAGAAGAAACATTGTAACAGCTAAACTCCTCTGATCCATAATAGTACAAATATACCAAGAGCATCAAGCCCCCTTGTCTAGAAATTATGCAAAAAAAGCAGCAACCGCAACCACGCCTGACATATTCTTAAACTAGTGGTTTCATAGTAATAATCTAGAAAAAACTGTAAATGGGAGAAGACTATGGAAGAAAGTAAAGGCGCATCGTCTAAACATTGTCCAGCCTTAGAGCAAAAGCTCCCATTTTGAAAAATTATTTGGGCTCAAAATCTAGTTGGAAAATTTATAAATACGATGCAGCCAAATTTACAAAAAAATGTCTGTTTAGACCATTTCTATTCAAACATTTGATTCAGCTGTGGTCGGCTTATTCACGTAAGCACGCATAGCAAAGCCATGTTTAAAATCTCAATATTTGCAATCCGAGTCAGGTTAGGTAATGTCTTTACTCACCTTGCACCTAGAAGTGACTCACGTGACCTTGTAGCAATATAATCAGCTGAGTGTATGCAATTAACTGGCTGAAAAGTTAAGCAAAGTCAAACTTGCAAACAAGAATATTCTACTTGGGTGCACAATGTTTCCTTTTGTGTTAGGGTACATGCTTCAAAGCCATTCTGCATCCGATTCTCATTGTTACGCGACACGTTTGCATTAAGGGTGTTGATGCGAACATCTGGTACGGTCATCGAAATATTTAAAATTTAAAGGGATTTTGAAGGGTAGTCAGATTAATTCTGATAACATGAAAACTTAAAAATATGCCTGGGCTTTTCCTGATAAAGGCAGTGTGGGAAGTTGGCTCTGTATATACCAGTTCAAAGTAAGAAATAGTGTACACAGAGTCCAAGGGTTCCCCTTAGAGGTAAGATAGTGGCAAAATTAGATAATTCTAATGCTCTATTTTGTGGTAGTGTGGTTGAGCAGTAGGCTTATCAGAGGGTAGCGTTAAGCATTTGTTGTACACACACAGGCAATAAATGAGGAACACACGCTCAAAGACTTACTCCAGGCCAATACGTTTTTACATAGAAAAATATATTTTCTTAGTTTATTTTATGAACCACAGGTTCAAGATTTGCAGTAAACACTTTCAATGCAAGGTACTTCACTTAGATACTTTAGGAACTTTGAATAAAAGCAATTTCATATACAGACTTTGTAAAAATGGCAATGAGCTATTTTCAAAGTGCACACAGTGCAAAAATCAACAGTTCCTGGAGGAGGTAAGTAAAGGTTAGGCTAGGAGGTAAGTAAAACACTTACAAGTCTCAGTCCTGGGGCATAGGCAGCCCACCGTTGGGGGTTCAAGGAAACCCCAAAGTTACCACACCAGCAGCTCAGGGCCGGTGAGGTGCAGAGGTCAAAGAGGTGCCCAAAACACATAGGCGGCTATGGAGAACAGGCGTGCTCCGGTTCCAGTCTGCCAGCAGGTAAGTACCTGCGTCCTCGGGGGGGAGCAGACCAGGGGGGTTTTGTAGAGCACTGGGGGGGACACAAGTGGGCACACAAAACACACCCTCAGTGGCGGCCGTGTGCAGTGTGCAAAGCAGGCATCGGGTATCAGGTAGAAAACAATGGAGGGACCTGGGGGTCACTCTAGCAGTGCAGGCAGGCACAGGGGGGGGCTTCTCGGGACAGCAACCACCTGGGCTAGGCAGAGGATCGCCTGGGGGTCACTCCTGCACTGAAGTTCGGTTCCTTCAGGTCCTGGGGGCTGCGGGTGCAATGTTGGTTCCAGGCGTCGGGTCCCTTGTTATAGGAAGTTGCGGTCAGGGGGACCTTCTGGATTCTCTCTGCAGGCGTCGCTGTGGGAGCTCAGGGGGGTCATCTCACCGCCAGGTGTTACAGTTCCTGCAGGGGGAGGTGTGAAGCACCTCCACCCAGTACAGGCTTTGTTCCTGGCCACACAGTGACAAAGGAACTCTCCCCATGTGCCCAGCCACACATCTGGTGTGTGGCAGGCTGGCAGAAACTGGTCAGCCTACACTAGAAGTCGGATTGGTATTCAGGGGGCATCTCTAAGATGCCTCTGGGTGTATGTTACAATAAATTGCACACTGGCATCAGTGTGCATTTATTGTGCTGAGAAGTTTGATACCAAACTTCCAAGTTTTCAGTGTAGCCATTATGGAACTGTGGAGTTTGTGTTTGACAAACTCCCAGACCATATACTTTTATGGCTACCCTGCACTTACAATGTCTAAGGTTTTGCTTAGACACTGTAGGGGCATAGTGCTCATGCACATATGCCCTCACCTGTGTTATAGTGCACCCTGCCTTAGGGCTCTAAGGCCTGCTAGAGGGGTGACTTACCTATGCCACAGGCAGTGTGAGGTTGGCATGGCACTCTGCGGGGAGTGCCATGTCGACTTAGTCTTTTGCTCCCCACCAGCACACACAAGCTGTGAGGCAGTATGCATGTGCTGAGTGAGGGGTCCCCATGGTGGCATAAGACATGCTGCAGCCCTTAGAGACCTTCCCAGGCATCAGGGCCCTTGGTACCAGGGGTACCAGTTACAAGGGACTTATCTGAGTGCCAGGGTTCTGCCAATTGTGGAGACAAAGGTACAGTTTAGGGAAAGAACACTAGTGCTGGGGCCTGGTTAGCAGGGTCCCAGCATACTTTCAATCAAAACATAGCATCAGCAAAGGCAAAAAGTCAGGGGGTAACCATGCCAAGGAGGCATTTCCTTACAACCAGGGAATAGAGAAAGCTGAGGGGACATAGAACAAAATATTAAGGAGAGAGGAGGGGCTCGGCAGGGGGGACCAAAAAAAGGATTTTGTTTTACGGAATTAGGTGGAGTATATCATGAAAAGACATCCATTAACATCCAAAAGACAACTATGCCATGAATAAATAAGATTAAAAAAACGGGACTAATAAAAATAGATTTGAATCAACGACACCAATGGCAAAAGCGGTTAAAAAATGTGATGATCGCAGACAGCGATGCCATATAGATGGAGATCAAGATGAGCACCCCATAACCGAGTGAGGGAGAAGGACAAACAGAACAGCATCAGCTCAAGAGACAGAATAGGTACAATCAGCAAGCAAGCTAACAGGTGCGTCAAGAAAGTTTAACAGATGAGAAAGCTTTAATACTTATCCTTGCAACAATGAGAATATATGAGCTGAATATATTTGTCCACATAACTGACTGAAAGTTCAAATCCTACACTCACTACACTGCCTAATCTGCCAGGTCAGATCCCGTCCACACAGGAACACTAACAACCCCAGACCAGTTCCCGCCTACTTGGGTCTCATCTGTGAGGTATAGTTTGAGTTCTGCAGCACAATAAGCACCAAACACAGATATGAACTTAAATAGAGAAGGCATTGATTTCAGAGGATCATATAGTGTTAGTATCATATTTAAGGCAATAGTTTGAGATACAGATTTGAACATTTTCAAAACAGGATCTTATAATTTCTTATAGTAATTCTCATGGGTTTCAGTGCTTGGTCAGAAAATAGTGGGGCGAAGGGTCAACCTTGCTTCATTCTTCTTGAAATTATTCCATTAATCAGATCTTCACTGATCAATTCGTTTATAAAGAGTTCCACACTTCTCTGTAGGTTTCTCTAAAAACCACACATCATCAATACTATTTTGTTAAAAGCTTTTTCACCATTTCTGCTTATAATTATAGCACAATCTAGCCCATTTCTCATGTTGATTAACATGTTTAGCTTCTGCTCAAACATCTTTACATGAAATCCTATCAGCTCTCTGTGAACCAACATTCCTTACAGTTGCTTGCCCATATTGTCATCTTAAGCTCACCAATGACACATGACATTGCTCTGTAATCACCGTACTCCAGAGTGCATTTGGCTGTTTTGGGTATGAGAGTTATTTTCCACCCACAAATAATCAAATAAAATAGGGCTTCTTCTATTAGATTATATGAAAGATAGAGATTGTATCATTGCAAATGGGAGGTTATGTTCTGACACCACGGCACAGGTTACACGTGTATCTTCTAAGGGGGGCTCTCTCTTGGATTACGTGGTCGTTGGATTTACTTCCTTTTATTTACTAGGTGGTTTAAACATGGTAGATGTCCCCATCGGCAACCATAGTTTGGTGAGCTTTACTCTGGATTGAATATGACATCTCCCTGCACCTGGAGTTTAGATGGGTCCTTATGCAAATGTAATAAAAAACACAGGAAGAACACAGGGGAATCATAGGATGCATATTCAATTGAAGGCTATACTAGAATCCACTCTTGTAAAATTAGAAACTTGGGTGGGCTCTGGCCAGTTTCTGTAATACGCCAAACTTGAAAGTGTAACCTGCGAAATCTGGGATGGGTTCCCGATAGCCCCCAGGGCTTCTTCGGTATTGAACGGTCTTCTTAACTGGGGTGAAGATATGCACTTGATCGCTCGGTTCTAAAAACATTTACGGGAGGATTGACTGGAGGTGCTTAGCGTGGGAAGTAAGGCATGGGAAGTAGACTTGGGTATGCCTATTGGGGACGATGAATGGGATGCAGCCTTGTCTTTGGTACGAACAGTCTCGTGCAATCACAGGTTTAAACTTTGCATTTTAACTTTGTCCACAGAACGTATATATCACTCCCAGCAAGCTAAATAAGATAGACCCATGTCGAGGGTCTTGTTGTCCTCGATGTGGTGAGCTTAATGCTTCATTTCTGAATATGGCTTGGTCCTGTAGTGTTGTCTGTGCATTCTGGCAGGAGGTGGTAGAGGCGATATCCGAGGCTACGGAAATGGAGTTGGAGGTTACTCCTTTGTCTTATCTCCTGGGGGTGGTGCACAGGCCGCGGGCAGAGGGGTGGTCTACAGGCTGGTACAGTTGGCGTTAGTATTGGCTAAGTATACAGTAGCGATTGGCTGGATGAGTGTGCGGATCCCTCGACTTCTGATTGGTTGCGAGATTTGCTGGAGTGGGGGGCGGCAGAGGAACAACATATGTGCATGTCACTGAAAAGGGGGACGTAGGTTCTGTAGGACGGTGAGGGATGGGGACACATGATCTCCCTCTTTGCACTCTTGATGACCAAATGCAGAATTTAGTTACCTTGTTTGGTTACGCTATAAAACGTCTGGTCTCATTGGGATGTAGGATGGGGGCTTTTGGGGATTTAGGGTGGGATCAGGGTTGTGGCTGTCTCCAGTGAAGATAAAATGCTGTGTTCGCTCTTTGGACATTATTCTATCTTGGTAAAATACTGCTCTGTTATACCTGCACTGTGTTGAGTTATTATACAAGTTTGTAATGTTTTCATCGGAAAATAAATACAGATTAAAAAAAAAAGAAACCTGGGTGGGGGCTGGTCTGAAATACTTTTCTGCATTTTTGTAGCTGTTACTAACGAGTGTAAAACAAAGACCATCTAAGAGTAATTTTAACCCAATCCCCCTCCCCATTCTCCTGTTGAATAGAGAAATAAACAGCTTATTCAGAAGAAAATATCTAACATTCTCAAAGGTAATGGAGATAAGGATTTCATTTTTAAAGAGGAAAAGGAGGAGGCTTAAGATAAGTCTGGAAAAAGAGAAACAGGACAGACTTTGGATAAGTCTGAGAGAAGCAGCGAGGAAGGGAGAGATGAGTTGTTTTGATCCTTAGTTGCTGCAGGCTGTGGTACACTAGTAAGGTCATTACACTTGAATATTTGAAGAAGTTAACTGGATCAACGTCATCTCTGAGCTATATGCAGCAAATGAGGGAAAAGATGAATATCTTAATTTAGAAACGGGTAATTGTTCCTATCCTCCCCCTTCAGTTAGTGAAATTGAAGCAGCCATCCAAGGGATGTGTACGTCGGAATGTTGCTCCCTGTCTTTAAATGCTGCTGCAAGAATAGTAAAGTTCCCCCTTCCTCAACGTGAAGTGTTAAGTTCCTCTATATAAAAAAAGGGGACAGAAAATTGCCTGAGAACTACCGATAGATAGCACTCCTTGATGCTGTAGGCAAAGTGTTTGCGAAGTGTCTTCTGACTCAAATAAATGATTGGGCAGAAGACAATATAATTACTATGAAGCAAACTGGATTCTGGAAAAATCATGGTACAAGTGACACTATAGCAGCTCTTCAGTTAAATACTGAAAAGTATGTAAAGGGTGGGGCTATTTATGCAGTATTCATAGACTTCTCCACAGCTTTTGACAGAGTAGATCGCCCACTGCTGTGATTAAAGCTGGTAAGGCTGGGAATGTCTTGTACCTTGTTTGAACTAACAACTGCTTTGCACTCCTCCGTAGAGTGTTATTAGGGGACGATCAGGGTCTCTCTACCAAAATACCTTTTATAAATGGTCTAAAGCAAAGATGTCTATTAGCCCCAACCCTCTTTTCGATGTATATTTCAGACCACCCAGGCTATCTATTCCAAAGTGAGGGTACTGCTCCATCTATTGGTGGTAACAAGTTAATGTATCTGCTTCATGCAGATGATATAATAGTTTTAGACCTTACCCCTAGAGGTTTAAATAATTGTTTGAAAGCTCTGCAACAATTCTCTGTGATTCATCATTTAAGGATTAGTAGTACGAAAACTAAAATTATGTGTTTTCATGATAGAAGAAACCTAAATTTAATAACGTCCCTTGGGCTGTGGGTATTCAAAAATCAGGAACTGTAAATTCTTATGCATTTCTGGGAGGGTTATGTGTAGTAATCTTAATGATAGGCCCCATATAGAGTAACAAGCACAAAGCCCGGTCCCATGCTAAAGGAATGAGTACCCTCTATAGGGCTTTGGGAAGAAGACACTTCTGCTATATGCTAGACATTTATCAAGCAACAAATCCTGCTACTCTGCTGTATGGATTAGAGACAACTGAGTTGGCCAAATGGGGTTTTCCTAATATACAGGAGGGACATTACCTCAGTAACCCCTTCATCCCCAGTGGCGGCCCTAAGGTTGGAAATGGGCCTATAAAGTGTATATCTTCAGGGTCCGGCTAGGGTAGTACAATCGGTAGCCAGTATAGCAAGGAGTAAATTGCTAGTGGCACCTAATGAAGAAAGAACTACTGGAGGGAATAAAAGATGGATCAGTGATCTGTAGAAATGTTATAATGGCGGCTGATCTGTTAAATATCGACCTGATCTAGTTTTATCTCTCACAGCGGAACAATTAAAAGTCATCCTAAAGCAGGCTACCTGGGCGCGAAACTTCCTTTTCGATATGGAGAGATGCCAAAAAAACAGGGTTTTTCAGCATATAAGTAATTCTATCTCTGTAAGGAGGGCACAACCTTACATTAGCTGGAACTTACCTCATAGGCTGAGGCATTTTTGGATCCTGTTAAGGCTGGGAATGTTATTGCTTAATTTCCTGTTGGCCAAGTGGTATAGGTCCCCTCCAAATTGTAATTTATGTAACAATGGGCACCACTTTCTTCATCACAACGGACATGGCCGAGACCAGTTTATTTGGAACTCTCTATACACTCAGCTGCGGAAACACTACAGTCACTTTATATGCCCCCTAATGAAATGTTTTGTTATAGCATTTTTACCTATTTTAATTTTTTTACATTTTTTTTATTGATGATACGTTCAAAGAAGTACGAAAGGTTTTTACAGGAATTTGATTTATGTATGTTTATTCTGTGTATTTAATGATTTTATCCCTACTGGTGTTTTACAATTGTTTTATGTTGATCTTGTTAGAGTTCCGTAATCATACATAAAAATCCTGAAACCTTAAAGTATGAGAGTGGCTGCTGTTTCTTTAAACATACGTGAAAATCTTATTTTTCTTTTATTACCATTATATATCTTAACCAGCCATTTGGACAAAACTGATTTACAGCTTTACAAAAAAATAATTCTGTGAACTCATCTGGGCCTTTATTAAGGTCAGAACCTCTTGGACTGAAACTGGAGATTCTATTTCCTTCTTCCTCTGACAATTAGGGGACCATAAACCTGTCAAAGAAAGACTACTTCACAACTCTATTGTCTGGCTTAAATCATATAAAGGGTGGCAAAACGTGCCTCGTTTCTTGGTAATATTGAGTTAGTACCACAGTCCTTTCTTGTCTAGCCTATATTTCGATTATGTATGATCTATTTTTAATTTCTTTTAAATTTGTAGGCCAATAAGCTACTTGATTTCTCTACATCTACCCAAATTATTTGCCTAATTCTTTGAAACACATTTACTTTCTATCTAATCTTCTTAAGTTTTCTCATCACTTGTAAATGACCCGGGCCTTGCAGTGTCTCCCAATGCCTTCATTCAGCCAGAATCCAGAACTGCTTTTTCCCTCAACAATTTATGTGCAGCAATAATCAATTATCATCTCAACTGCCTTTAAAGCTTCCAAAACTATTTTAATGTTGTGTACAGAAAGTATGTGTTTTAAAAGGCCTTTATTTCCTCCTTCACGCGTTACATCATTTTATTAGGTTTCAAATATAAAGCTGTCTATCACATATTGTTTATGTAACTTTGAAACTCCAGGGAAAGAAAAATTCAAACAAATGTGATATTTGCAATGCAAGGTTCTTACATATAAGAACGAAATCAAAGCTGAGGCATGAATAATGCAAGGTAATTAAGAATAAGTGTACTTTCTCAGGGTTGGAGTCAAAAGGCTACATAAGACTGAGGCTCGGATCCATTTTGTTCCGACACAGAGCTTCTTTGTATTTAGTATTACTAATTTTCACATTTATGTTCTCTAGCAAAAATTTATGAGAAATGTTATTATTGTATCTTTGATCTATTACTGTTTTGAGTCAATGCATTTAGCAGTTTCAGAGCTCAGTCACAAATAAAAGAAACATCACTGCTCAACAGATAAACTTTGTGAAACAAAATCCTGGGGGTTAGTAGTGATATTCTTGCCAAACAACATTGTCCATCTGAGTATCTCTAAGTACAAAGCTTAGAGATAAATGTAATGTATTACCTGTCCACTACTTATACATGTATTTCAAGGCCTACCCAGCATTTTAACCTTATGAAGTTGCTCACCTGATAGATGTGTTTACTGCAGTAACATGTTTAAGGACTTCTGATCTGAGTAAACTTACATTTTTGTTTCTCAAGTGGTTGACGCTATTTACATTCCACAAAGTGATTTCAACACAGGTGACCATGGTTTACTGTAATCTTTAGTCATTGTATAGGTTTAAACAGATAACTGCTGCTCCTGAGTAAATATTAGCCATTTTTGTATCAAACTGATTACATTTTGAATTAGGATGAAAAAAGATTAAGTCTGAGGGAAAATATCTACAAATTCAACACCATAAAATTCTATTACAGATTTTACTAGGACATCTAAACTAATTCACAGAAGTTTATTCAAAAAACATAAACTGCAGCCAAAGTAAGCATTGGAATATTCAACCTCCCACCCATTACAGTGCATTACTTTGTTACACTTAATGCGTAAGGACATAAGCAGTGCACAAAACATAATAAATATATATATTTAGTATAAGCAATGCATACTGACACCACAGGCAGTAATGTCACAGAAGGAGTTGCCACCTAGGATGAACCTACTGGTCTGTTGTAGACTGACCTTGGACCAAGCAAATGACAAAGGATGTAGACAGTGAAATGTATAACCTATAGAATTGTAAAAGTACCAGTAGGAGCAAATCAAATGACATACTCATACATAACATAGAGGAGTCTAGATGGTTTGGACACAGCTCACTGCCCCCTCTCACTGGCAACCCATGGCCCTTAAAACACACCACAATTGAGACATGCCTTTGAAATGCAACAGGTCTCACATTTGTGAGAGTTAGAGCTATTGGTGTTGTAAATGACAATGTCTTTTATCTATGTTTTTGGTTTGGAGTGTAGGGTATGTATGTGGTGTGGAGTTGAAATTTGTAGTTTACACTGCAATTGTAAGTTGTGGAATTGTGTGGGGTGGAATTGTATGGTGTGGAGTGTATTCCTGTAGTGGAATTATGTAGAATCTGCTTCTCTTAAAAACATTGTTTCTAGCTCAAAAGGTTCAACAATTATGTAAACCTCTAGGGGTAAGGTCTAAAACTATTATATCATCTGCATGAAGCAGATACATTAACTTGTTACCACCAATAGATGGAGCAGTACCCTCACTTTGGAAAAGATAGCCTGGGTGGTCTGAAATATACATCGAAAAGAGGGTTGGGGCTAATAGACATCTTTGCTTTAGACCATTTATAAAAGGTATTTTGGTAGAGAGACCCTGATCGTCCCCTAATAACACTCTACGGAGGAGTGCAAAGCAGTTGTTAGTTCAAACAAGGTACAAGGCATTCCCAGCCTTACCAGCTTTAATCACAGCAGTGGGCGATCTACTCTGTCAAAAGCTGTGGAGAAGTCTATGAATACTGCATAAATAGCCCCACCCCTTACATACTTTTCAATATTTAACTGAAGAGCTGCTATAGTGTCACTTGTACCATGATTTTTCCAGAATCCAGTTTGCTTCATAGTAATTATATTGTCTTCTGCCCAATCATTTATTTGACGATACGTTGACATTTTGCTGTGTAGCGAAAGGCCCTTTGCAAAGGTTGACTGGTCTTTGTGGCTTATTGCTATATTTGTCCCTGTATTAATGCAGTGCAACCTATACAAAGCAGTGTTCACAAGTGTAAAAACACTCACTTTCAACATGTACTTTTGTCACTTCTTTTCATTGTATACTCTATCTAGACATAGGGAAAGTGATTGAAATGTGCCTTTTTTAAAGGTCAAGTGAAAAAGAGGTTTATGCACATAGTTTATCTGTTGCAAGAAGAAGGGTTTGCATCATGCCGATTTTAGTGTAGAACTGTCTCCAAAATGAACATTTCATTCCATGGCAGTCAGTGCTGAACCAACAAGCAAGTGTAACATTGCGTAATTGTGCTTGTGTCCCACTTGTTTGTCTTCAAAGGTGTATTTGTAAGGATGTGTAGTATGGGGACCAGGTGCCTTAAAAGTTATTACGTTTTTAGTTAAAAATATGAGACTGAAAATCGATTACTGCCTTATAAACTAAATATTATATATATATATATATATACACACACACATATATATACATATTTTGTCAGGTACAGCATAGTGTAGTGATATTTACATTGCATGAACACACATGTACACACTCACAGACAAGCATGTGCACACGCATTTTAAGAAACATCGGTGTCCATAAATACATCTATAACGTATACACATTCCTCTAAACTTAATATATACGTGTTTGTGTTTCGTGCTCTCAGTGGTTGGTAAATGAAGGCAAATTAAGTAAGACAAACTTTAATATTTATGTATGTTGTAAATAACTAGAAAACCCACGTGAACAAGCTCATGTATTGAATGCAGTGTTCTGGCCGGTGTGGGGGCACCATAATATTAAGCTAGGTTGAAATGTGTTATTTTCTTGAATGCTGGGCTGGGGATCACCTTGCTGCAAATAGGAGTTGCAAGTTGGGTATCTTAACTCTGCCATGGCAGTGGCTGAATGCACAGAATATGGATGACAACAATGTAACTTTTACCGAACACAACATAACTGTAAGAAGAACTGACACTCCACGTCAGCACCTTACCGAAGCGAGTGAAATCACCCACTTATAGTGCACAATGCACTTAATCCCATATGTGCCCAGCTAGTCTGACAGATGTTTGTGGCCTTGGACGTGTGCCTTTGCGGTTTAATGCAGTTTTAACCCAGAGGGAGCGAAGTGTACTCCAAACTGTGCAAGGAGCCTCAAGTTCCACGGACATGTACTCAGGGCGCTGTCTGTCGAGGTGAGAGGAAGCCCCAGCCGCTTTCCATGAAGAACTCATCATTATACAATAAGTTGCACCAGCATGTGCCAAGACTAGCATACTGAGTCAGTTAGTCACACTTGGGACACAGGATAAGAACAGTCAAACTCTCAATGGTGAGGACTCGAAAGCGGAGACTGCCAAATATGTTACTTCTCAGCGAGGCGCTAGACTTTGAATTACGTGTTCGCCCTGCGTCTGCGTGGGTCCAGTGTTTATTGTCCCAAGGTAATATCAAGATTTGTTTGTCTCCGACTTTGTGTTTGAGAAATTTGTACTTGGAATTCTTGTCAACCTATAATTTAAGTGAGCACACAGCTTAGTTTGGAAATATAAAACACAAAGCACATCCGCGCATATGGATTATCAGTGTGTTATTGGATAAGTGGGTTAACAATAATGAAGGATGGCTGATTTATATTTTTTTAAAGCAAAATGTGAGTTTTTAACTTTGGAATAAGAAAACAGAGTGAGGCTGAAAAACATCTAAGCACTAGGAGGAGGGAGAGAATTACGAGCAACACGATCTCAATCTTTGAATGCGCAGCAAATGTGACCAGATAAGATTTACAGCACGTTTACAGCAAAGCTCGGAAAGACGAGCACTGCTCTCCAGTGCTCCAGATGACAGACCAAAGTAGTTCCTGAACACATCTTAAAAAAATGGTGAGCAGTGTATTTAGATAGTAGTTGGTTCAAGCTCCTGGGACGAGACAAAACAGAAAAAAGGTGGGACAAAAAGTAACGTTACCCAGTAGCAAGCAAGGATTTTTAGAGGACACTGGCATACACAAATCACATTGACTGGGTGGAGCTGAACCTCACAAACAATCTACAATAGGATGCTAAGCGACAACGCAAATGCTGTTTATGCTCGACCTAAAAAGGTAATAGTTAATGAGACAGCACTATCCTTTCTGCTTTGCCTGCTGTGCTGCAACTTGGTGGCTGCGCTACTTTATTGTATGTTGTCCTTAGAAACGAGGATATTTGTTTATTTTGGTGAGCCTACTATAGCAATTGGGTGCACACTCTTCTGTTCTCCTTATTCAGAGCTTCTAGTAATGCTCCGCTCTTGCATCCACAATGATCATCCCACCCGTAAGCAGTACCGTTCTGGTTTGCTTGGTTTAGTGGGAGAGCTGGGTCTTTATTGCTCTTAGCTCTGTGGGTGGGCTTGTGGCCTTGTTCTATTAGTGGATTCTCAGAAATTATGCGCATTACTTGGACATTTTGTTAGAGTGCCTCTGTAATTTCTACAGGCAAACCTGATCTAACCATGAATTACAAAATAGTCACATGGAATGTTAGGGGGATACGAACATCTGGTAAGCACTACTCAATGTATTCCTACTTACAGCCCAATGGTGCCCATACTGCAGGAGACACATTTCATGAAGAACAAGTTACTTACCTTCAGTAACGATATATCTGGTAGAGACATACTCTAGTTGCAGATTCCTTACCTTAGAATTTCCCCAGGCATCAGACTGCATCTGGAGATTTTTTTCTTTGAGCAGTACCCTTGAGCGCCATCAGGTGGTGTTGGTCAACTTTACGTCTGTCGTTGGAGTCATGGTCGCCGTGATGACGTCGGGGTCAAATACCGGTGCCACTTCAGCACAGTGACATCAGTTTCTGAAATGGTGCGCCAGAGCTAAGGACCTTAAAGGGGAATCCCTGTCCCTAGAAATCAGTTCGCAAGCAGGGTGGATGGGTGGGTGGGTAAGGAATCTACAACAAGATTATGTCTCTAACAGATAAATCATTACCAAAGGTAAAGTAACTTGTTCATCTGATAGAGACTTCTAGTTGCAAATTCCCTACCTTAGAATAGATACCCAAGCAATGCCATCTGAGGAGGGCTGCAAACCAGAATCTTACTAAAGAGTCCTGCAGGACCAAACGACCAAAGTAGCCATCTCTGCGGCCCTGACTGTCGAGGCAGTAATGTTTAGTAAACGTGTGCAATGATGCCCACGTTGCTGCCTGGAAGATGTCCAGGACAGGAAGTCCGCGTGCTAACGCTGTGGTAGCAGCAGTTGCTCTGGTTGAATGAGCACGCAAACCCTCTGGAGGTTGCTTCTTTGCCAAAGCATAGCGCATTTTGATGCAGAGAAGCACCCATCATGAGATGGTACACTTCTGTACCGCCTTCCCTTTTTTCGCACCCACATACCCAACAAAGAGTTGATCATCCACCTGGAAATCTTTAGTGCAATTAAGATAGAACGCCATTGCTCTTTTTGGATCCAGACGGTGGAGTCGCTCCTCCTCATGAAAATGATGTTGGGGGGGGGTGTAAAAAGTAGGCAAAGTGATGGATTGGCCTACATGAAAAGGTGTGACAACCTTGGGAAGAAAGGAGGCCCTTGTGAGCACTACCTTGTCAGGATGTACAGATAAGAATGGAGGTGTAGGAAGCTGGCTTGGTGTGTGGTGAATACCTGTGGTACTTACACCTTATACCAGGTCTAGGTATCCCCTCTTAGTGAAGTGTAGGCAGCGTTTAGAAGTCAGGCTCTCTAGATATAGCAGTGGATGAGCAGCCAAGGCTTATATAGGAGACACGCAAAGCTCACTCAATACCACTGTAGTCACACAGCACTTATACACATGAAAGAAAACACTCAGTCGTACAAGAATAAAGATACTTTATTTTTTTAACAAATCACTGCAAAATACTAGAAGGGTAACCCATTAGGAGGTAAGCAATATACTAAATATATACACTAGTAATCAGAAATAAGCATAGAAAGGGTTAGAAAACAGTGCAAATAGCAATAACCAATAGTCACACTAGGGGGAGCACAAACCATATACTAAAATAATGGAATGCGAATAAGGTACCCTCACCTAGGTAAGTAAAATGTGTAGAGGGAAGCTGGGAGTACTAGAAAACCACAGAGTTAAGTAACACAGTACCCCCCCCCAGTGACCAGGAATGCAGGAGTAAATCACTGGATTTCCCCCAAACCACCCAAATGGAGGAAAAGAAGAAAACAAAGACACCCAGAGAAGACTGCAAGAAAACCAGTAGTGGATTACTGAAGAAATAAGACCTGTGGAGAAAGGAGACCAAGTAAAAGAGTCACAGCGGAGTCCAGGAGGAGAAGGAGCTACTACCCACCCAGCTGTATATGCTGGACTTGGTCGACAGTGATGAAGAACAGGTCAGCACTACAGCCCTGAAGCCTGGGAAGAGTTCCTGATGGATGCAGATGATGGCCCAAGCTGGAAGGAAGATTGCAGACTGGTGTCAGTGCAGGAATTCCACCAACAAGCCTTGGCAAAGGCAAACGTGCGGTTAGTGGAAAAGTGGTGCTGCGGGGGACCAGCAAGGGCCAGGAGGACTCAACCCAGGAAGGTGAGTCACAAGGGACCCTCAGAGTCGCAGAGAGTCCACAGGAGCAGAGGCAGCACCCACAGGACAGGAACACCGGAGTCGAAAAAGAAGCCCATGTAGCACTACAAAAGGATCCCACGCTCCCGGAGAACCACGCAGGAGGCTGGGCTTTGCAGGAAGGAGTGCTGGGGGCTGGAGCTGTCCGTCGCCTCAAGATCCCTTAGAGGAGATGTAAACAGGCCTTGGTCGCTGCAAGGGACGCAGTGCACAGGGGTACTGTCCTGCGTGGAAAGGCAAGGGCTTACCTCCACCAAAGTTAGAGAGCTGGCAGAGAGGACCAAGAGGACTACTCAAGACTACCGCCCCGATGCAGGACCCATGCAGGACCCATGCAGCTCATGAAGAGGGGGAGATCCATGCAGCCGGGCGTCTCTTGCTGTAAGTGCCTGAGGTTGCAGGGGAGTGACTCCTTCATTCCAAGGGAGATTCCTTCTTCTTGTTCAGGCTGAAGAGCTGCAGTCTTCTGCGGATGCACAGCAAGGGAATTGTTGCAAAGCTGTCAGGAGCCCTGGAAACAATGTTGCGGAAGAGTCCTTTCTTCTTGGAGGCAGCTTGTCGGGTCCTGGAGGTTACAATCGCAGTTCCGGAGGCCTGGAGTCAAAACAGAGGTTGCAGAGGAGTCCTGCTGGAATCTTGCAAGCCGAAGGGGGGATTCGTCACCTAACCAGGTAAGCACCTATCAGGAGTGAGCCCTGATGCCACCTTCCTGGCCTGGCCCCTCAGATGCTCCCAGAGTTCCCTGCCAACCTTGGAAACAAGATGGGACAACGCAGGGACCCTCTGGAGGAGCTCTGGGCACCAATCCTAGGGTGGTGATGGACAGGGGAGTGGTAACTCCCTTTTCCATTGTCAGTTTCGCGCCAGAGCAGAGACTGGGGGCCCCTGAACTAGTGTGGACTGGTTTATGCACAGAGGGCACCAAATGTGCCCTTCAAAGCAAACCAGAGGCTTGGGGAGGCTGCCCCTCCCAAGCAAGTCACACCTATTTCCAAAGGGAGAGGGTGGTACCTCTCTCTCCCAAATGAAATCCTTTGTTCTGCCTTCCTGGGCTTGATCGGATCAAGCCGCAGGAGGGCAGAAACCTGCCTGAGGGATGGCTCTAAGGAGCCCCCAGGGTGCATGGAATCATACTTCCAATATCTGCAACAGTATTGGGGTATGATTCTGACATATTTGATAGCAAACATGCCCAGGTTCGGAGTAACCATTATGTAGCTGGACATAGGTAGTGACCTATGTCCAATACACGAGTAAAATGGAAACCCCATACTCACAAAGTCCGTGAAAAATGGATTTGGAGTTTGTGGTGGCACCTCTGCCCTCACATACAGGTACTTGCACCCTGCCTTCTGGGCTGAGAAGGCCTACCATAGGGGTGACTTATAGTGACTTAGTGCAGTGACCTGTAATGAAAACGGGTGCCTGCACCCATTTCACACAGACTGCAATGGCAGGCCTGCGGAACCCTTTGCATGGGCTCCCTATGGGCGACAGAATAACTGCTTCAGCCCATAGGGATCCCCTGGAACCGCAATGTCCTGAGTACCTAGGTACCATATACTAGGGACTTGCATGGGGGACCAGTACACCAAATATGGGGTGAAAATGGTACAATTTAGAGGAGAGAGCAAAACTACTGGGGTCCTGGTTAGCAGGATCCCAGTAGACACAGTCAGTCAAACACACTGACAACAGGCAGAAAATGGGGGTAACCATGCCAAAAAAGAGGCTACTTTTCTATACAAACCCCCCCCCCCCCCCCAACAATGGAAGAGAAGGCTAAACTTGCCCAGATGAGTCTTCATTGACTAAGTGAAAATATCTGGAGAGTCCATCTGCATTGGAGTGGTTACTCCCGGGTCTATGTTCCACTGTATAGTCCATTCCCTGTAGGGATATGGACCACCTCAACAATTTGGGTTTTTCTCCCTTCATCTGTCTGAGCTATAGAAGGGGCGCATGGTCTGTTTGAACAATTAAGTGAGTGCCAAACAGGTATGGGATCAGCTTCTTCAAGACCCAGACCACAGCAAAGGCCTCCCGTTCTATAGCTGACCAACGCTTCTCTCTAGAGGACAACCTTATGCTTATAAAAGCAACTGGTTGATCCTGGCCCTCAGTGCTGAGCTGAGAAAGAACTGCCCCACCCCTACCTCTGAAGCATCAGTTTGCACAATGGATTTTTTTGAGTAGTCAGGGCTTTTTAACACTGGTGCAGAGCACAAGGCCTGTTTATGATCCTCAAAAGCTTTTTGACATCTAGCTGTCTATAAAACGTTTTTTTGGCATCTTTTTTGATGTGAGGTCATTAAGAGGGGCAACAATAGAGTCAATTTTTAATTAACCTCCTGCAGTACCCAGTAAGGCCTAGGAAGGTTCTCACGTGGGTCTGTGTGGTAGGGGGAGTGCACTCTAAAACAGTCTGGATCTTCCCCTGCAATGGTTGACTCTGGCCTCCACCTACCAGGTGGCCCAGATATACAACCTTTCCCTGCCCTATCTGTCACTTAGAGGCCTTGATAGTGAGGGTTGCTTTTTTGCGGAGCCTCAAAAACATTCCAGAGGTGGACCAGGTGGTTATCCCAGGTGGAGCTAAAGACAGCTATATCATCGAGATAGGTTGCACTATGGGCTTCCAAACCTTAAAGAACTGTATTCACCAGCCTCTGAAAAGTGGCAAGTGCATTCTTCAAACCATAGGGCATAACAATAAATTGATAATGCCCTCCAATGGTTGAGAATGCAGTTTTTGGTGTTGCATCCTCTGACAATCTGATCTACTAATATAATGTAGTAAAGTCAAAGGTGCTTAGATACTTGGCAGATGCCAGTGTATCTATGAGCTCATGTGCCCTAGGAACACGGTGAGCATCAGTCTTTGTGGATGTGTTGAGCCCTCTATAATCAACACAGAACCACATCTCCCTTTTCCCATTTTGGGAGTGAGATTTTGGTACCAGCACCACTGGGCTAGCCCAGGGGCTGTAAGACTGACTGCTCAATTACTCCTAGGTCTAGCATCTTTTCCACTTCTGCTTTAATGCAGTCCCTAACATGGTCAGGTTGCCTGTAAATTTTACTTTTAACAGGCAAACTGTCCCCTGTATCATTGGTGTGCTCACACCATGTGGTCTGACCAGGTGTCACAGAAAAGAGTTCAGAAAACTGACATAAGAGGTTCCTGCAGTCCTCCTTCTGAGACTCAAAAGGGAAGTCTGCTAGGACAACTCTATTTCCTGTCCCTCATCAGTAGCCATGAGCAGGATCCTATCAGCCATGTCATAGTAAGGAGGTTCACATGAAGCTCCCTGGGGGGCTTCTAGGAGTGTCAAGGTCCACCAAATAGGTGACCTCACCCTTCTTCTCCACTATAGTATGGGGACCACTCCACTTGTCTTGGAGTGCCCTGGGAGCCACAGGCCCCAGGACTAACACCGTCTGCCATGGCTTCTGCAGTTCTTGGCTGGCCAGAAAGTTTATAGTGGCCTTTTTCATATACTCAGCCATCCTAGATCTAAGAACAAGTACATCATCCATAATATCTTGTTTAGGGGGCTTAAGAGATTGCTCCTAGCCCTCCCTTCCAAGTGCAAGTGGACCCCTAACAGGGTGTCTAAACAGAAGTTCAAAGGGGATGTACCCCACTCCATTGTGAGGAACATCCCTGTAGGCAAACAGGGGGCATGAAAGTAGGAAATCCCATTTCCTCCTGAGTTTTTCAGAGTCCCATGATCATTCCTTTGAGAGTTTTGTTAAACCTCTCAACCAAACCATTGTTTTGAGGGTGGTAAGGGGTGGTGAACTTGTAAGTTACACCAAATTCCTTCCACATGGACTTAAGGTATGCAGACATGATGTTTGTAGCTCTGACTGATACCAGCTCCAATGGGAAGCCTACTGTGGAGAAAATTCACCGGAGGGCTTTTGCCACTGCAGAAGCTGTAGTGGCCCTTAGAGGTCAGCCTCTGGATACCTGGTGGAATGGTCCACCACCAGCAGTATAAATCTGTTTCCAGAGACAGTGGGCGGGTCTAGGGAAGCCAACAATATCTACCCCAGCCCTCTCAAAGGGAACACCAACCACTGGTAGTGGATTTAAGGGGGGCTTTGGGTGCCACCTGTCTTGCCACTGGTTTGCCAAGTGACAGAGAAGCAACATAACTTCTTTGTCTCTTCAGACATATGGGGCCAGTGAAAGTGTCCCAAGTCTTGCTTAGCCCTAAGTGACCTGCCAGGGGTATGTCATGTGCGAGGGTCAACAAACATTCTCTATACTGCAGAGGTACTACAAACCTCCTGGTGGCCCCAGGTTTGGGTTCCCCTGCTTCTGAATATAAAAGGTTGTCTTCCCAATACACCTTGTGGGTGCCACTGACATCCCCTGCTTCCTGAAGGACAGCTTGCTGTCTTAACCCTTCCAGTGTGGGACAGGTTCGTTGTGACCTACTGAACTGCTCTCTGACAGGCCCCCCTGCAACTTCAAGTTCAGCTGTATCAGCTTTCAACTCTTCAGCTGTAGGTTCTACCAAGGGAGTGGACTCCTCCTCCTCAAAGGGGGAATCCTGATTGGAGGGTGGGGTAAGGAGCAACGTTTTGCCCTTTCTAACCTTGGCTTTGGGAGCCTCTTGGGCCATTGTTCCAGGCTCCAAGATTCCTTTTTCATTTTGCTTTTTGGCCTGATCCCTGGTCAAAGCAAAAATATGCCCAGGAATGCCCAGCATTGTTGCATGGGCTTCCAACTCCACTTCAGCCCAAGTTGAAGTCTCCAAGTCATTCCTCAAGAGACTCTCTACAGGTAAGTCTGTGGCTACAACCTTCTTTGGGCCAGTAATCCCCCGCTAGCTGAAATCAACAACTGCCATAGGTTGCCACCCAGTGTTATTTTGGGCGTCAGCCACTTGGAGTTGCTCAGGGGACACCAGTTTTTCAGTCACTATATTGACACTGGCACCTGTGTCCCTGTAGGCCTCTGCCTGTACGCCATTTATTAAGGGCAGCTGCTTGTACTTACCTATGTTATGCAGCGAGGCAGCAGGGATGGCACAATCAATGTCCCCATCGGGGACTAAAACAGCCTCAGTAGTTTCCCCAACTAAGCCAGCCCCCATCACACCTCCGAAAGTGAGCCCAGCTACACCCCTGGAATGGCTATTGTTACCTGACCCACCACTAGTGCAGTTACTAGGGGCCCTAGTGGTAGAGGTGGGGGTTGTAGTAGTGGGTGGTTTGGTGCTTTTCTTAGGGCAGGAGCTGTCTCCTGACCTATGGCCCTTGTTCCTAGAGACATAGCACCAAGGCTTTTTGTTATGGGAAGAGAAAGATGATTTGGACCCACACCCAGAGGAATTTTGTGGGCCTGATGAAGACTCTTAGTTTGTTTTTGTTCCCACTCTTGTCCTGAGACTTACCTGCTTCCTTTTTCTTGTCTTTGTCACCCCCTGTGTGAGCTTTTCTCCTCACCCTTGTTCTGACCCATTTGTCTGCCTTCTTTCCCAATTCTTGGGGAGAGGTCAGATCTGAGTCTACCAAGTACTGGTGCAACAAATCAGACACACAATTATTCAGTGTATACTCTCTTAAAATCAGATTGTACACGCCCTCAAAATCACTGACTTTGCTACCATGCAAACAGCCTTTCAATGCCTTCATAGAGCAGTCCACAAACTCAACCCAATCATTGGAGGACTCTTTCCTGGTCTCCCTAAACTTAATTCTGTATTGTTCAGTGATAAGACCAAACCCGTCCAAAAGAACAGACTTCAAAATTCTGTAATTGGCAGCATCCTCCTCTTTCACAGTAAGAAGCCCTTGTCAGAGAAGGAGAGCCAAAGGATAGCAGCCCACTGTCTCTGGGGGACCCTCTGAACTTTGCATGTCCTTTCCAGAGCAGAGAACCACTTATGAATGTCATCTCCTACCTTGTAGGAGGGAACAACTTTACTAAGGTTTCTAGAATCAAGAGAGTCCTCCCTGACCCTTGGTTCCCTGAAACCAAAGCTGCTGCCACCACCATGGAGTGCTAACCGCAATCCCTGTCTCTCTCTCTCTCAACTGCCAAGGCCTCCCTATCTAGGGCTAGCTGTTGCAGCCTCAGATTGGCCTCCTCCAGCCTCACGTTCCTGAGCTCCATGTCTAGAGAATCTTCTGCAGAAGCTGAGCAGTGTGCCCCCTCAGATACTGAAGTGACATGAGAGTGGCAGGATGAGGCTCTGTCCCTAGGCTTACTAATCCTCTGAAATAGCCCTCTGGGTGCAAAGGAGCCCTACTAACAAGGCCACTTATGGCACTAACTATAGTGCTCCCAGCTACACTAAGGGTTTTACTAGAGACCCTGTGATCCTCTGAGTAACCCTCCTGACCCTCGTCAGAGTCCAGATCCTCTCTTTCTAACACTGGACTCTACATCCACCTCCCTCTCCTCCTGGCTACCAGCTTGATCCTAGTCATCCTGGAGAAGTCCTAGGAGCAGACTCTTATAGGGTTCCTCACTGTCGTCAGTTTCCTACTCTTACACACTTCCCTCTGTTCCTGAAAGGTGAGGTCCTCATAGTGAGAACCCATGGGTGCGATGGACTAGGTACTGAAGACATGTTAGAGCAGTGTTGGGTGTGCATAACATCCCTAACTTCTATTCTCTCTTAGAGAAGTCTGGAGTAAGAGCTATGCCTAGAACCCTCTCTTAACCAAACCCTAGAGACTATGTCCTGAAACTAGGTGTAAGTGTAGCTCTCTAGCTAGTAAGTAGTCTTTACTGGGAAAAGTAGCAAGTGACAGAGTGGTAAGACAATTACAAATGCTAATCTCACTGCTTTATCACCAATGTAGGAAGCTACCTAGTGTGTGGTGGGCACCTATGGTACTTACACCTTAGACCAGGTCCAGGCATCCTGTCTTAGTGAAGTGTAGGCATTGTCTAGAAGCCAGGCTCTCTAGAGGTAGCTGTGGATGAGCAGCCGAGGCTTATCTAGGAGACATGCAAAGCTCTTGCAATATCACTAACACACATGAAAGAAAACACTCAGTTGTACAAAAATAATGGTAATTTATTTTTGGAACAAATCACGACAAAACACCAGAAAGGTAATCCAACATTAGGAGGTAAGTAATACACCAAATATATACACTAGTAATCAGAGATAGGCACAGAAAAGGTTTGAAAATTTTGCAAATGGCAGTAACCAATAGTGACCTTAGGGGGAGCACAAACTATATACTAACAAAATTGAATGTGATTAAGGTACTCCCACCTAGGTAAGTAAAATGTGTTGAGGGGAGTACTAGAAAACCACAGAGGTAAGTAACACTGTACCCCCAGTGACCAGGAATGCAGGAGTAAATCACTGGATTTTCCCCAAACCACCCAAAAGGAGGAAAAGAAGAAAAAGAAGACACCCAGAGAAGACTGCAAGAAAACCAGCAGTGGATTCCGAAAGAAAGAAGACATGTGGAGAGAGGTAACCAAGTCCAAGAGTCACAGTATGAGGTACTACCCTCCCAGCTGTAGTTGCAGGAGTTGGTCGATGGTGAAGAAGAACAGGTCGCCACTGTAGCCCTGGAGCCAGGGAAGAGTTCCTGATGGAGGCAGATGATGTCCCACGCTGGAAGGAAGATTGCAGACGGGTGTAAGTGCAGAAATTGCACCAACAAGCCTTGGCAAAGGCAAACTTGCAGTTAGTGGAAAAGTGGGGAAGTCACAGGGGACCCCCAGCATCACAGAAAGTCCACAGGAGTCCCACAGGACGAGGAAACAGGAGTTGCAGAAGAAGCCCAGGCAGCGCTACAAAGAGGATCCTACACCACCAGAAAACCACGCAGAAGACTGGGCTTTGCAGTAAAGAGTGCTGGGGCCTGAAGCTGTATGTCAAATGAAGATCCATTGGAGGAGATGGAATCAAGCCTTTTCAGCTGCAAGAGACGCAGTGCACAGGGGTACTGTCCTGTGTTGGACGGCAAGGGCTTACCTCCACCAAAGTTGGACAGCTGGCAGAGAGGACCAAGAGAACTACTCAGGACCGCCACCTGTGATGCAGGATACACACAGCTCAAGATAGGGGGAAATCAACGCAGCCAGTCTTTGCTTGCCGTAGGTGCCTGCGGTTGCAGGGGAGTGACTCCTTCACTCCAAGGGAGATTCCTTCTTCTTGTGCAGGCTGAAGAGTTGTTGTCTTCTGAGGATGCACGGAGAGGGAAATGTTGCAAAGCTGTCAGGAGCCCTGAAAACAATGTTACTGAAGAGCCCTTTCTTCTTGGAGGCAGCTTGTCAGGTCCTGGAGGTTCCAGTCGCAGTTCCGGAGGCCAGAAGTCGCAGCTGAGGTTGCAGAGGAGTCCTGCTAGAATCTTTCAAGCCAAATGTGAGGACCCACCCATGAGAGAGACCCTAAATAGCCCTGAAAGGGGGATTGGTCATATAACCAGGTAAACACCTATCAGGATGGGGCTCTGATGTCACCTGACTGGCCTGTCCACTCAGATGCTCCCAGCGTTCCCAGCAAACCTTGGAAACAAGTTGGCAGAACCCAGGGACCCTCTGGAGGAGCTCTGGGTACCAACCCTGGGGTGGTGATGGACAGGGGAGTGGTCACTTCCCTTTCCATTGTCCAGTTTCATACCAGAGCAGGGACTGGGGGTCCCTGAACCGGTGTGGACTGGTTTATGCAGGGAGGGCACCAAATGTGCCCTTCAAAGCATACCAGTGGCTTGGGGAGGCTACCACTCCCAAGCCAGTCACACCGATTTCCAAAGGGAGAGGGTGTTACCTCTCTCTCCCAAAGGAAATCCTTAGTTCTGCCTTCCTGAGATTCATCAGATCAAGCAGCAGGAGGGCAAAATCCTGTCTGAGAGGCGGCAGCAGCTCAGCTGCCCAGAAACCCTGTAAAACTGGTGGAAGCAATGCTGGGGGTTCTCTAAGGAGCCCCCCCAGAGTGCATGGAATCATACTTCCAATACTTGCAACAGTATTGGGGTATGATTTCACCATGGTTGATACCAAACATGCCCAGGTTCGGAGTTACCATTATGTAGGTGTACCTATGTCCAGTACATGTGTAAAATGGTGTCCCCGCACTCACAAAGTCCAGAAAAATGGATCTGGAATTTGTGGGGGCACCTCTGCTAATGCAAGGGTGCCCTCACACACAGGTACCTGCACCCTGCCCTCTGGGCATGCACCCGTTTCCCGCAGACTGCAATGGCAGGCCTGCAGAAACCTTTGCATGGGCTCCCTATAGGTGGCAGAATAACTGCTGCAGCCCATAGGGATCCCCTGGAACCTCAATGCCCTAGATACCTAGGTACCATATACTAGGGACTCACATGGGGGGCAGCATGGCAACTGTGGGAAGAAAAAGGTACAATTTAGAGGAGAGAGGAAATCTACTGGGGTCCCCGTGAGCAGGATCCATGTAGACACAGTCAAACACATTGATAACAGGCAGAAAATGGGAGTAACCATGCCAAGAAGGAGGGTACTTTGCAACAGGAAGCCGCAAGGAAGACAGTCTTGATGTTAAGGAGCCGCAAGGGACAATTGTGTAACAGCTCAAAGAGAGCACACATGAAGTAAGTGAGGACAAGATTGAGATCCCACTGAGACATGATACATGGAGTGGGAGAATATAAGTGGGTAAGACCTTTAAGAAATATACCTACAATTGGGGATTTGAAAAGAGAAGGTTGAACTGGCAATCTAAGAAAAACCGAGATAGGTGATAAGTAGCCTTTAAGAGTGCCCAAAGCAGAACCTTGATGGGCAGAGAGTGGATCAAAGGACTTGACCGTGCACCATGCCGCAAATTTGTGCCAACGACAGACGTATACTGTTTTGGTGGAGGGACGCCTGGCTGCCAAGATAACATCGGAAAATTCGATCAGAAGGTCAAAAGTCGTCAACTTCCGCTGCTCAATCTCCACGCAAGAAGGCGGAGACCTCCTGCTGCTGCGACAGAAGATCCTCCCGAACAGGCAGTGTGATTGGAAGTTCCGTGGCCATGCTCAGTAGCTCTGGGTACCAAATTCTTTGTGCCCAATCCGGGGCCACAAGAATCACTTGGGCCTGGTCGTTCTTGATCTTCTTGAGAAGTCTGGGCAGAAGTGGTATTGGTGGAAAGGCGTGCAGGACGCTTGAGCTCCACTCGAGACAAAAGGCATCACCAAGCGAGAACCACCTTGGAAACTCCAATGCGCAAAACTGTAGACATTGCGCGTTCTCTGTGGAGGTGAACAGATCTAACCAAGACTCTCCCCACTGTTGAAATAGAACTTGCACCACCTACAGAGGTAGATGCCATTCGTGATCGACTATGCATTGATGGCTGAGTTTGTCTGCTCTGGTGTTCAGAGAGCTCGCAAGAGGTTGAACCACCAGGGAAATGCCCTGATGTTCCAGCCATGTCCAAAGGCGAAGAGCCTCTTGACAAAGGGTCCACGACCCCACTCCGCCCTGTTTGTTGCAATACCACATGGCGGTGGTGTGGTCTGTGAACTGTTGCACCACTTTCCCTTTGAGAGAAGGGAAGGAATGCTTTCAATGCAAGTCGAAATGCCTGGAGCTCAAAAAGATTAATGTAGAGCTCAGACTCCGCCGGAGACCAGAGGCCTCTGATCTCTGCCTCCCCCATGTGGCTGCCCCATCCCAGAAGTGATACATCTTTCATGACTGTGAGATCTGGTTGGGGAAGGGAGAGGGATCAGAAATTGACCCAATCCTGATTTGAAAGCCACACTGCAGATCTTTTGCAGCCCCCACTGAGATCTGGGCCATGTCGGCAAGATTTCCATGGTGCTGCGCCCATTGGAACTTTAGGCATAGCCTGCATATACCGTGTGGCATTGGGTACTAATAGGAAGCAGAAAGTCATGCGGCCCAGCAGTCTCACAGTCATTCTCACCGAAACTCGGGATAGAGGCTGAAACATCGGGATCATAGCCATAATATCCAGGACTCGCTAATCGGGAGGATAGGCCTGAAACTGCGCTGTGCCCAGAACGGCTCTCATGAAAGGGAGCGCCTGAGAGGGAGTAAGGTGTGACTTCGGCATGTTTATAGTGAACCCCAGAGAATGCAGGAGGTTCGCCGTAGTCTGAAGGTGGGAGATGACTTTCTGGGGTGTCTGCCTTCTACAGCCAATCGTCGAGTAAGGGAAAGACTAAAATTGCCGAACTGTGCAGATAAACTGTGACCACGCCATCACTTTCGTGAAGACCGGAGGGGCACTGGTAAGGCCGAAGTGGAGCACAGTAAACTAAGTGCTCGTGATCTACCACAAATCGTAGGTAACGTCTGTAGGCAGGCAAGACGGGGGTATGAAAATAAGCATCTTGCAAGTTCAATGCCACCATCCAGTCTCCTGGGTCCAAGACAGAAAGGACTGGAGCCAAGGTGAGCATTTTGAACTTCTCCTTCCTGAGGAAGAGATTGAGGGTTCGGAGGTCAAGGATAGGATGCGGGCCCTTGTCCTTCTTGTGCACCAGAAGGTAGCGCGAATAGCAACCGCAGCCTACATCTGGCGCAGGAACCCTCTCTTTGGCCTCCTTGGCCAAAAGAGCCATAACTTTCTTGCGGAGAAGTGGCAAATGATCCTCGGTTATAGGGCCAAATGATGGAGGCATGGCCAGAAGGAAAGTTTTGAAGGGGAGGGAGTAGCCCCTTCTGACGATCTGCAAAACCCACATGTTCGTCGTGATGGATTTCCAGTGGGACAGGTGATGGCTTATCCTGCCACCAACAGGTCTGAGGTGGGGGGGGGGGCGGACTAGGGACATTTGGAGACTGCAGCCTGGCTGGGGTGGACTGGGCAGTCCTCTGGTTCCCTGTCCCTCAAGCCTGCGGGATTCCAAGTCCCCTGCCATGCAGGGGCTGTACAACATGTGTGGCATGGTGGCTAGGGATGGGATGAGACAGGGAGTTCCTTCCATGTCCACGAAAGGGGTGAAAGAAGGACTGGTGGGAGCAAGGGGCAGTGAAAAGTCCAGGGGACCGAACCATGGAGTGGGAGTACTTGAATCACTCCTGTGCAGAGTCCGCCTTATCTCCGAAGAAATGAGCGCCAAAGGGCACGTCCATGAGGGTCTGCTGGATATCCCCAGAAAAATCTGAAGTGGCGTCATAATACCACTGTCTATGCAACCGATCTGCCAGAGTCAGTCGTGTCCAGCCCACATTTTATGGTAAACTTGGCCGCATCTCTCCCGTCGGCAACAGCCAAGGAGACAATTGCACAAGCCTCCTCCTGGATCTGCGGAAAAACATGCGTGACTGTGTCCCACAAGGAGTGGGTATAACAGCCCAAAAGGCATGTGGTGTTCACCAACAGCAACGCCAGACTGGAGGAAGAAAACATCTTCTTCCCAAGATTATCCAGCCTTTTTTGATTCCCGTAACGGGGGAACAGAAGGAAATGCGCCAGATGACGAGGATGCCTGAATGACCAAGCTCTCAGACGTGGGGTGTTGGGTCAGGAATTTAGGGTCGTTCGGGGCAGGGCGATGGCGGCAAGCGATTGTCGTATTCACAGGATCCCCTGTGTTGGGTCTGGACCAGGTACCCAGGAGGACATCAGTGAGGGCTTCATTAAATGGAAGGAGAAGTTCAGAAGCACCTCTGTTAGGAGATTAGTCCTGACCGCAACAGTTGGCAACTCAAGGCCGAGGACCTCAGCTGCTCTACTGGACACCACGGAATAAGAAGCTCCCTCTGCCGTAGCCACGGTAAGAGGAGACAGCATGCCAGTGTCTGGGGAGGTATCAAGGACCGCTGGCATCACCCAATTCCTGAGCCCAGTCCTTGTTTTACTCAGCTTGCTGGTATTCATAAGGGACCAGCGACCCTTTAAATCCTTCCTCATATTCATACACAAAGCAAGCAGGGTCTGAATCCAACCTGGGATGGCTAGGCCCTGTCGAAATCGGAATTTGTGTCAACCAACACCGTTCCTGCTCCGGGTCATCAAGGATTAGGAGCGGGTCAACATCAACTGTAGGCCCAACCGATGTCGGGAGCGTTGACAACTTCGCCGGCACCTGGGAAAGTCTCAATGGTACGACCGGCGCTGACGCGGATCCGAGGGACCCTTGGTGGCCCCCCTGCCCCTAAGGCCCTGCAGAGGGGTCGGACTGGCAAAATATAAGGCACATGGTCTCATAAAAATTGTTTAGTTGGGCAGGTTTCGCGCTGGCTCCCGGAAATTTGGGGAGGCACGGAGCAGACCCAGAAACAAGCTCCGCAAAGAAGGCCTAGAGCGTCAATCTCTTACCGCATTGCGTCATCTGAGCGACGGGGTGAAGTCAAAGAATGCCTAGTCTTCTTCTTCTTACATGAATGTCCCAATGATTTGGAGGACGAGTGGTGATGACTGCGACCAGTCTCCAGACCTTCCTCTCGAGCGAGACCGGGAACGATGCAGAGTTCAGCGCCAGGCCCCTGTGAGTTTTAGGGAACGCTCCCTCAAAGCCTTCGGGTGCATGGCCCAGCACTCGGACCATGTCTTCGGGTCTTGGTCGCACTCCAAACACCACAGACCCGATGTGGATCCCTCACAGACATCATTCAGTGACAGTCCTCGCAAGGCTTGAACCCGGTCTTTGGGGATATCCTAGACGCACCAAAAGTCACCAGAAAATTCAACAAAATTGTCAAGGCCGGTCAAAAAGTGAGAAGGGTACTCTTCTCCGGATTAGCGCGTGGCATGGAAAGAAAAGAACTGACGTCAACTTGCCGAGGCGGCGCCTATATCCGACTCCTGCGCCATCACGGCGACCATGACGCCAACGAAGAATGCGGAGTCGACCGACGCCACCCGACAACACGCAAGTGTAGTGCTCGAAGAAAAAAAATATCCAGATCCAGTCTGATGCCTGGGGAAATTCTAAGGTAAGGAATCTTCAACTAGAAGTCTCTATCAGAGTAAGAAGATGCTGCAGCTTCAGAAAAAGTGGATGGGTCAAGTCCATGCAACTTCCTTTTCTGCCTATACCTGGGGTGCATTGGTATGGATCTGGGCTGGGACCCTGATCCACATTTATGAGTGACAAAGAGGGTCAATCCAGTCTCTTGCACAATGCCTGGATGGGTCTCCCCTAGTGCTTTGTTGCAGCTATACCTGAAACACTGATCAGGTTTTAATTTTAGCCCTGCTGTTGTGACCGCTGGCTCAATGGACGCATCTGGCTTGGTTCCTCAGACTTTAAATTTCTGCTGGACATTGATAGATTGCCATAACTCCCTGCCCCTTCCCAACATCTCTCTACACAAGCCTCTACATCTCCTAATGCTAAAAAACTATCACAATGGCTTTGACATGGGAATCTTCTTGACATTTGGTGTCATTGCATCCCCAACTCCAGGGCATATTCTACATGGCCGCAACATGCTTAGATAGAATTCTACAATTCTATGCTATGCTTGCATTGGCCCACAAATACACCATGCAAGTTATCTAAGTGTCTCTGACCATAACCTTTCCAGGTAAATCAAAGTTGGGGCTGTCTGCATCCTCCGATCCCTGTATGGTGCCTGAAGTCAGAGGCCATAGAAGATGCAGCCCTCCGTGATCTTTCGTGACAAGGTAGTTGAGCACTTGAAGCTCAATCAGGGTATGGGCCTCCTCTGCACTAATCAAGTGGAAGGCTTTCAGGGTAATTGTTTGGGGCCACTGCATCAGAGAGTTGGTGGGCATGCGTGTCACAGAGAAACACCTAACAGGTTGAGGAAACTCTCTTTTCCTTTATGAGAATGAACAGGGAACTAGGGACGCTTTATATTGCCCTCTTGCAGCAAGCTCGCACTCATCGCTCCATGAGTGGCTTCACTGTCTTAATTACAAGGCACATAAAGCATGCATGCAGACTGAGGCAGATAAAAGAGGGGTTCTATTAGCCTGGCTGGTGTGGCAGGAACACACTCAACAGCCCGTCACCTCCATAAAGGTTAGGCCATACGCTCTGTTCCACACACAACATGAGGTACATGACTCCTTCATATCTTACTTATAAACATGCTACACCACATCTTGCGCCACTCTAATTCACTATGTTACTAGGTACATACAAAGCATCACTATTCCGCAGATCAAGCTAGAGCAGCGGCAGGAGTTTGACACACCCATCACCTCAGTAGAGATTAGGAAAGCTTTTCACTCCTTGTCTATAAATGAATACCTGGGCACTGATTGCCTCCCTGTCAAATTTGATTGCATTTATGCTGATGTTTTAGCCCCAAAGCTCCAAACCTATACAGCATGGCACTCGAGGAGGGACATCTGCCTCCCTCCCACTGTGAGGGTTTGTTGGTCTCCATCCCAAAACCTGGGAGGGAAGCCACAGAGTTGACTTCCTATGCGCTGCTGGTCATCCTAAACACAGATAAGATCTTGAGCAGGGTCCTAGCTGATTGGCTATTACCCCTACCTGGTTCATCCTGACCAAAACTGATTTATCCCAGGCCACAGAATGTCCCTGAATATATGCCATCTCTTTTGTTCCATGGAGTTCCCCTCTTTGCTCTTTCCTAGGTTAGCATGTCTGGTGCTGGCCCTGGAAAGGCCTTTGATTCCTTGGATTGGATTTGGCTTCAGGAATCACAAACTAAGGCCCTCATTTTGAACACGGCGGGAATACCCGCCATGTTCATCCTGGCGGACTGAACACAGACTGCCAGCCTGTTGAGGACACCGCCGGCCCAATAAAGAACATTCCGCTGGGTAACAGCAGAATGCTGGGCTTGGACATTGCCGATGGCTCCAAGTGCAAATTGGGCAATGACCCGCGCGATGGACTGTGCACAGGGGCCCCTGCACTGCCCATGCCAAGTGCATGGGCAGTGCAGGGACCCCCAGGGGAGCCCGGGGGCACCCCTTCCACCAGCCTTTCCCTGCCGGGGGAACCGCCAGGGAAAGGCTCAAGGATCAAGGGTTCTTTTTCCGGAGCGCTGCCCTGTCAAATAAAGAAATCCACCATCATCAGACTGCCTGTTGGCAGTAGCCTGGCGGTGGCGGAGAGCTGCCTGTGGCGGTCTTCCTTTGTTAGTAATATGGTGGTCCAGACAGCCATGCCGGTGGCGGTGATTTCCGCCACCGCCGGTCTGGACCACCATGTTCAGAATGAGCCCCTAAGTCTTATTCAACTCCTTTACGTGTGTTCTACGGCAATTATAATATATATATATATATATATATATATATATATATATATATATATATATATAATTACACTTACCCAGTGTACATCTGTTCGTGGCATGTTCCACTGCAGATTCACATGCGCCCTCCCTCCTCACAGGGAGCCTGTGGCCATTTAAGTTACACTTGAATTTGTACATATGTATGTATATCTCTATTCCATTTGCATAGACATCTCTTTCTTTACACTGTATCACTCCTACCTTACTCCTACAGTGTAAAGAAAGAGATGTCCATGCAAATGGAATAGAGATATATATACATATGTACAAATTCAAGTGTTGTTTGAAATAGTGTTCTTAGTACAGCCTGTCTACTGTGGCTTGTTGTGTTGCTAACACATCTACACAGTAATGCTTGGTAAATGTATGGGGTGCTGACCAAGTGGCTGCTTTACAGATTTCTGTCAGTGGTATATTTCCTAGAAATGCCATTGTTGCTCCTTTCTTCTTGGGGGAGTGTGCTTTTGGCGTTACTAATAGCTGTCTTTTAGCTAACAGGTTTGGATGCACTTGACTATCCATCTGGCTAGTTCTTGTTTTAAGATAGGATTACCAGTATGGGGTTTTTGGAATGTGACAAATAACTGTTTAGTTTTTCTAAATGATTTTGTTAGGTCAATGTAATATATTAAAGCTCTTTTAATGTCTAATGTATGGAGCGCTCTTTCTGCTACTGAGTCTGGCTGTAGGAAGAAGACTGGAAGTTCCACTGTTTGATTTATATGAAACGGTGAGATGACTTTAGGTAGGAATTTTGGGTTTCTGCGAAGTACAACTTTACGTTTGTGTACTTGTATAAATGGTTGTTCAACAGTGAATGCCTGTATTTCACTAACTCTTCGTAATCAAGTGATTGCAACGAGGAATGCTGCTTTCCACATTAGATATTGAATCTGACATGACTGCATGGGTTCAAACAGTGGACCCATGAGCCGTGTGAGTGCAATATTGAGATTCCATGAAGTGGTGGTGTTCTTGGAGGTATGATATGTTTTAGCCCTTCCATGAAGGCTTTGATGACAGGGACTCTAAATACAGACTTTTTGTATATTTTGTTAATAGGCTGAAATAGCTGTGAGATGTATTTTAATGGATGAAAAAGCTAAATGTTTTGTAGATAAAGTAAGTAACCTACAATGTCTTGTATGGATGCGGAAAGAGGTGTTATGTGTTTGGATTGGCAGTAAAAGACAAACCTTTTCCATTTGTTTGCATAGCACTGCCTGGTGGTGGGTTTTCTTGCTTGTTTAATTACTTCCATACATTCTGGTGGAAGATGTAGATATCCAAACTCTAAGACTTCAGGAGCCAGATTGCTAGATTGAGTATTGCTGGATTTGGGTGCCTGATCAGTTGTTTGTTTTGTGTCAACAGATCTGGCCTGTTTGGCAGCTTGATGTGTGGTGCTAGTGATAGGTGTACAATGTTGTGTACCATGGTTGACGTGCCCACATTGGCGCTATAAGTATGAGTTTGAGTTTGTTTTGACGCAGTTTGTTGACCAGAAATGGAATGAGCGGGACAAGGGAAAAAGCGTAAGCAAATATCCCTGACCAGTTGATCCATAGAGCATTGCCCTTGGATAGAGGGTGTGGGAACCTGGATGCGAAGTTTTGGCATTTTGAATTCTGGCTGGTGGCAAATAGATCTATGTCTGGTGTTCCTATTGGCTAAAGTACTTGTGAAGTACCTGGGGGGGAATTTCCCACTCGTGTGTTTGCTGATGATCCCAGCTTAGAACATCTGCTAATTGATTGTGAATCCCTGGAATGTACTGTGCTACAGGGTGAATGTTGTTGTGAATTGCACAAAGCCAATTTTTTGGTGGTAGAAGACAAAGTTGTGATGAGTGGGTTCCTCCCTGTTTGTTTAGGTGGTACATTGTAGTCATATTGTCTGTTTTGATGAGAATGTGTTTGTGAACGAGAAGAGGTTGAAAGGCTTTGAGTGCAAGGAATACAGCTAGCAATTCTAAGTGGTTTACGTGAAGTTGTTTGCGTTTGTTGTCCCATTGTCCCTGAATGTTGTGATTGTTGAGGTGTGCTCCCCATCCAATCATTGGTGCATCTGTTTTAAGTGTGGCTTGAGGCACAGGGTCCTGAAATTGCCGCCCTTTGTTTGAATTTGTGGAATTCTACCACTGAAGCGAGATGTGTGTTAGGCGGTCTATCAACACTAGATCTTGAAGTTGACCATGGGCCTGTGACCATTGTTTTGCAAGGCACTGTTGTAAGGGCCACATGTTTAGTCTTGCATTGGGGACAATGGTGATGCATGATGCCATCATGCCCAACAGTTTCATGACAGATTTGACTGTGTACTGTTGGTTTGGCTGGATTCGTGGTAATATATTGTGGAATGATTGTACCCTTTGTGGACTTGGGCTTGCAAGTGCTGTTTGGGTATTTAATGTGGCTCCTAAATATTGTTGAAACTGCGCTGGTTGTAAGTGAGATTTTTGGTAGTTTATTGAGAACCCTAGTGTGTGTAGGGTCTGTATTACATAACGTGTATGGTGCTGACACTGTGTTTGACTGTTGGATTTTATTAGCCAGTCGTCAAGATATGGAAAGACATGGATATGTTGCCTTCTTATGTAGGCTGCGACTACGCCAAGGCATTTTGTAAATACTCTGGGAGCTGTTGTTACCCCGAAAGGTAACACCTTGAACTGGTAATGTTTTCTTTGTATTACAAACCTGAGATATTTTCTGTGCGCTGGATGGATGGGTATGTGAAAATACGCATCTTTGAGATCCAGTGTTTCCATAAAATCTTGTTGTTGTAACAGTGGGACTACATCCTGTAGTGTTACCATGTGAAAGTGTTCTGATAGGATGTGAAGATTGAGAGTTCTGAGATCTAGTATTGGTCTCAATGTTCCGTCTTTTTTTGGGAATGAGGAAATACAGGGAGTAAACCCCTGTTCCTATTTGATGATGTGGTACAAGCTCTATGGCTTGTTTGAGTAATAATGATTGTACCTCTGCTTGCAACATTGAAATGTGTTGTGAGGAGAGTTTGTGTGGTGTTTGAGGTATATCTGGAGGAATTTGTGTGAATTCCATGCAGTAACCATGTTGGATAATGGATAAGACCCAATTGTCTGTTGTGATGGGTAACCAGTGTGTGTGGAACTTTTGCAGTCTTTCTGCCACAGGATAAGTGTGGTGAGGATAGATGTGGAGCAAGTCACTGCTATGTTTGTGTGGTTTGCTTTGAGGGCTGATATTTTCCCCTAGTTCTGGGAAATTGTCCCCTGTAGGTTCCTTGAAACCCCCCTTTTTGGTATTTTGGCTGGTAAGACGGTTTGGATTGTGAGGTAGATGCCTCAGATGTTTGGGCTCTAAAACCTCCCCTATATTGAGGCTTTCGAAATGAGCCTCTGTACTATGTTGAGTAAAGCGCTTCCATAGCATTAGCAGTGTCAGTGTCCTTTTTCATTTTTTCAATGGTTGTATCACCTGTGAGCCAAACAGCTGTTTTTCATTAAATGGCATGTTAAGAACAGCTTGCTGGATTTCAGGTTTAAAGCCTGATGACCGAAGCCATGCGTGTCGTCTAATGGTGACTGCTGTATTGATAGTTCTTGCGGCTGTGTCTGCGGAGTCTAACGCTGACCTGATTTCATTATTCGTAATGGCCTGCCCTTCCTCGACTATTTGCTGGGCTCTTTTCTGTTGATCCTTAGGGACATACTGGATGATGTCTTTCATCTTGTCCCAGTGGGCCCTATCGTATCTAGCCATGTGCTGCTACTCTTACCAGCAGCATCACATTTTTTGCTTTCTTTATATGGTGGCGGTGCATCCCCAGACGACTGGGAGTTAGCCCTTTTCCTTGCTGCGCTGACCATTACGGAATCTGGGGGAAGTTGTTGGGTGATAAAAGCTGGGACAGAAGGAGGCAGCTTATATTTCTTTTCTACCCAAGGAGTGATTGCTCTTGCCTTAACTGGTTCCTGAAAGATTTGATGTGCATGTTTTAGCATGCCAGGAAGCATGGGTAGAGACTGGTACGTGGTGTGAGCTGAGGACAACGTATTAAATAGAAAATCATCTTCAAGAGGTTCTGTGTGCATGACTACGTTATGGTATGACGCTGCCCTAGCTAGAACCTGAGTGTATGAGGTGCTATCCTCTGGGGGTGATGGCTTTGACGGATAGCACTCTGGACTATTGTCAGAAATGGGATCATCATAAAGGTCCCATGGGTCGACCTCATCTTGGTGTGGCTCTGCAGAGTGTACTGTGCAGTGGGGGTAATAGGTGGAGAGACAGTTAGTTGAGGAGAACGAGGAAGAGACTGGTGAGGTGAGAACTGAGGAGGTGGAGATTTTTGTCTGGGTTTTGGCACTTTAGCCAGTGGCTGGTCAGTGTCCAAATGTCCTTGAAAGGCCAGCTTCCTCTTTGTTTTTAGAGGAGGTGCAGTAAGGATCTTGCCAGTGTCTTTATGAATTAGAATTCTGGCCTGTTTTTCATCGAATTCCTCCATTTGCGTAAGTTCCTCTGCAAATCTATGGCTCCGAAGCGGGTTTCCTCGGGATCGAAAGGCCTGGAGTAGACGTTGGCCTCAGCTCCGAGAGGGATTTTCGAGGCTTCGACTCAATGGGTCAGTGCTTGACTATTTTGGAGCCTGTGCTTCAGCTCGAGTCCGAAGGCTGCAGTGGTGTGGCCTTTCTTGGTGCCGAAGTTGCTGCTTGGTCAACAGCAGTCTTTTTACGGGTGGAGCCATGGCCTTCCGGCAGTGGCGTCCCCGAGGCCTTGTGTTTGGGCCTGGACGGGGCAGGTGTACTCATGTGAAGTCCTGCCGTGACTGGTCTGTCGTCGTCAGACTCGTGCTCGGAGTCGGACCCCCGAACGGAGACTGTGGTGTGCATCATCTCCTCCTCTTCTACGTTGAGACATTCAGTGCTTCTTGACACCATTTCCAAACTTCGCGCTCTTCGGTCTCGTAGAGTCTTCTTCGAGCGGAAGGATCTGCAGGCCTCGCTAGTATCCTCTTGGTGGTCTGGAGATAGACACAGGTTACAGACTAGATGTTGGTCCGTATACGGGAACTTGGCGTGGCACAGGGGGAAGAATCGAAACGGAGTCCGGTCCATGAGGCTTCGACGAGGCTTTGGTCGGGCCGAACAGGTCCGAGTTGGGCACGGGTGCCCTGAAGGGCAAGTAGAGAGCTGTATCTGCCGGTACCGAGGTGTCGATGATAGATGGTACGCGATCGTAAACAATACCGACAAATTTAGAGAGTTTGTAGTACTTTTCCGAGTCAAACTACAGGAGCATTTTTTGACTTGCCTATTTCTTTGGCACCGTTTGACGAATCTACACAAACTTTTCCCCCAAAAAGTGGTCTGGTGATTCTTGTTGCGCACAGGAAGTTTTGGGGTGTTCCATAAAGCGGGACCGAGAAAGAGGAAGCTCCTATAGGACCTTTCAACACGTCTACAGCAAGAACTACTGGACAGAATTACACCAAATTTTGCAGAAAGCTAGCTGATGGTACGCAGATTGCACTTTTTGTTATTTGGTGTAAATCCGTTCAGTAGTTTAGGAGCTATTTAAGGCAAATCAATTTGTACATCTCTGGCTGCAAATAATTCACAAAATTTGAGAATGATCGCGAATGAGTGTGTGAAAAAAAGCACTGAAACTGTGACTGCAACCCGACTAGAAAGTTGTGACTGCCATTTTATTTCACAGGACACGGTCCCCGAGGGGGAAAATTCAAATTGAAAGTTGCATAAGGGGTGAGGGTATTCTGATCCCACAGGTGTGATATAGGTATGTTTTAGGGGCAAATTATAGGTGCAATATAATTTTGCGTCACAGAGCACGATAGACGTGAAAATTTGTTATGCACAGCTAATTACTCCGCATATTAGGTAATTGATGAGATCTTGTATGGCATCTTTGATATCACTGTATTGTTAATGTTTGCAATAACATTATTGATAAGAAAACTGTGCATGGCATGGGTACGAGTTATAGGTACCTTACAGCGCGAGTTATAGTTACTTGAAAGAAATCTAACTATAACTGCTGAATTTCTTTTACTTTGAACAAGTAACTTCAGAACCTAACTGTAACGTCTCTGTAATCTTTGTTTTTTTTCAGTGAATATATATAACAAACAGGGGTGCCCACTCTCCTCTTTGTCTTAGCGATAGAGTCTCTTACCATCTGATTCCATCTTGTTGGGGCTGAATGGGGCATCCCCATAGGGAACAGAACACATGCAGTCTCCCTGCATGCAGGTGACTTGCTTCTGTACCCTAAGGGCATAATGGTGGACTGTCAGGACATATCAGTGGCTCTGGGTGAGTTTCATGAGGTGCTCTGTCTGTATGTTAACTGGCAGAAATCTTCTGTTTTCTCTCAATCCCTCTGGTAGTGATCTACTTGATAGGAATGCTACACAGACCGCCAGAGGGCGTTGGGGCCAGGTGGCATTCTCTCATACTTTATCTATGTCCGTGAAGGGCAGAATTGTCCTCTCAAACATGATCATGCTCCCCGCCTGCTTTGTTATTTTGTCAACCTACTGCTCCATTTACCTACTACATTCTTTCTTTCATTGGCGCCCTACTCGATTAAGTGACATGGAAGAGGGGCAGAAGCAGAGTGGCACTGGCAAATCTTCAATGTTCACCTGATGAAGGCTGTAGGAAGCTGGCCTGGTGTGTGGTGAGTACCTATGGTATTATCACCCTATCCCAGGACCAGGTATCCCCTATTAGTGAGGTGAAGTCAGTGTTTAGGAAGCCAGGATCTCTAGAGGTAGCTGTGGATGAGCAGCCAAGGCTTATCTAGGAGACACACAAAGCTCATGCAGTAGTACTTAGTCACACAGCACTTGCACACATGAAAGAACCACACAGTGTTACAAAAAGAAAGGTACTTTATTTTAGTGACACAAATACTAAAATACTATATAGACAATACTTTATTAGCACTATTATAGACACCTTAGTTGTTAGGAATGGACATAGAAAGTAATAGAAAACGCTGCAATAACAAGAGACAATATTGATCCTAGGGGCAGCCCAAACAATATACTAAAAAAGTGTATTGTGAATGATGGACCCCCACCCAGGTAAGTGGAACCTGTAGAGGAGAGCTGGAGGAACTAGGAACCCCAAAAGGTAAACACCAGAGTGCCCCCCAGCAACCAGGAGAGAAGAAGTACGTGGTTTTACCCAAACCCACAGAGAAACTTTGGAAAAGGACTGTGTAAGACCCAAAGCAAGACTGCAAGAAATAGAAGATGGATTCAGACAGAAGAGGTCCTGCAAATGAAGGAAATCAGTTCCAGTTAGTGTTCGGCTGGGGCAGGAGCCACTACCCTCCCTTCTGGACATGCAAAACCAGGTAGACGGTGAAGACCAGGAGTCAGCAATGCAGCACAGGAAGAGTTCCAGAAGTGATGCAGTCAATGTCCCACATCGGAAGAAGAGTTGTAGTCTGTCAGTGGTGAGGAAAAACTCCAACAAGCCTTTGCAAAGACAAAAGTTGCAGAAGAAGATTTGCAGAGCTGCCGGGGACCAGGAAGGTCTGAGGGGGATCAACCCAAGGAGGGGAGTCCCAAGTGTCCCCCAGCAGTCAGGAGAGCAAAAAGTCATGGATGCAGTCCCCACAGGCAACAGGCACAGGAGTCGCAGTGAGGCCTACTCAGCACACCTGGAAAAGAGTCCCACATTGCTGGAGCAGCAGGTAGGAGACCACACGTTGCAGGGAAGAGTGTTAGAGGCCAGGGCTACACGGAGCCTGAAGATCCCTCGGAAGAAGCGCCAATAAGCCTTGGTAGCTGCAGGAGTCACGGTGCACATGGGTACTGTCCTGCAAGGAGAGACAAAGACTCACCAGCTCTGAAGTTGGCCAGCTAGTAGAGGGGACCAAGGGGACCAGTCAGGACCCCCACCTGTGTTGCAGGATCCACGTAGAGTTGCAGGAGAGAGGACCCACTCAGCAGGTAGTCGTTGCAGATGGTGCCTGCAGATGCAGGGGAGTGTCTCCTTCACTCCAAGGGAGATCAGAGGATGCACAGCCGGGGAAATGCTGCAGTTGCTGGAAGGAGCTGGAGAAACAATGTTGCAGAGTGTAGTCATCACTGGAGCTGCAGATTGTAGGTTCCTGTGAAGTCCTGTTGCGGTTCCAGTGGCCAGAAGTTTAAGTAAACGTTGCAGAGGAGTCTTGCTGGAATCTTCCACATCAAATCTGAGGACCCACCCAAGAGGGAGACCCTTTATAGCCCTAAAAAGGGGACTTGTCACCTAGCAGGGTGACCACCAATCAGGAGGGGCCTGTGACGTCACTAATCTGACCTGGCCACTCAGATGCTCCCAGAGGCCTCTGCCCACCTTGGATTTAAGATGGCAGAATCAAGGGGCCATCTGGAGGAGCTTTGGGCACCACCCATGGGGTGGTGATGGACAGGGGAGCGGTAACTCCCCTTTCCATTGTCCAGTGTTGCCCCAGAACAGGGACTGGAGTTCCCTGAACCGATGCAGACTGGTATATGCAAGGAGGGCACCAAATGTGCCCTTTAAAGCATAACAGTGGCTTGGGGAGTCTACCCCTCCCAAACTATGTAACACCTATTTCCAAAGGGACAGGGTGTTGCCTCCCTCTCTCAAAGGAAATCCTTTGTGCTGCCTTCCTGGGCTTGAGCTGGTCAGGCAGCAGGAGGGCAGAAACAAGTCTGAGGGATGGCAGCAGAGTGGGCTTACCCGAAAACCCCAGAAAGCTGGTAGGAGCAATTCTAGGGGTCCTCTAAGAAGCCCCCAGAGTGAATGGAATCATTCAACCAATACTGGCAACAGTTAGGGGTATGATTCCAACATGTTTGATACCAAACATGCCCAGGTTAGGAGTTACCATTATGTAGCTGGACATAGGTAGTGACCTATGTCTAGTACACAGGTAAAGTGGCTTCCATGCACTTGCAAAGTCCAGGAAAATGTAGTAGGAGTTTGTGGGGGGCCCCTCTGCTCATGTAGGGGTGTCCTCACACACAGTTACTTACACCCTTCCCTCCGGTCTAGAAGGGCCTGCCACAGGGATGACTTACAGTGACCTGGTGCAGTGACCTGTTGTGAAAAGGCTGCATGCACCCTTTCACACAGGGTGCCATGGCAGGCTTGCAGATACACTTTGCATTGCCCTGGGTTCCTAGGTACCATATACTAGGGACTTATATGGGGACACCAGTATGCCAATTGTGGGGTGTAAAAGTTAGGGACAACAAAATCCAGAGGGAGAGAGCACAGTTACTGGGGTCCTGGTTAGGAGGATCCCAGTAAACATAGTCAAAACACAATAACATCAGGCAAAATGTTGGGGGTAACCATGCCAAAAAGGGGATACTTTCCAACAAAGGCGGCCTTGGGGTACTTAATTTCAAGCATTATTGTAAGAAACTGCTATAGTGGTTGAAGGAGGTGGAAACCTCAATCAGGCAACAACCACAATCCTTGTCGGGGTGAACAATAAAAGTCAATAAGTTAACCTGTGCTTAACCCTGGGTTAGCCTGCACAAAAGCAGTCAGGCCAACCTTAGAGGCAATGTATAAACAATGGATGCAGCACACAAACAGTACTAAAGTGACAACACAAGAAAAATCCAAAACCAATTTAGAAAAATAGAGTACATTATAATTTATTTATTTTTTTAAACACCAAAACAAATTAATTCCAATCAGTAGAGCTGGAGTTATGGTTTTTAAATAAAAAAAAGAAAGAAAATAGAGCTTAAAAGATCAGAGTGCTGACTGCGGGTATCTAGTCCTACAAGACTGGGTCAATGACAAAAGTTAAGGCTGGCCGCTATGAAGAATGGGTCAGATATTTTTGATAACCAACTTTATTGTTTTGTTCATACAATAACATATAACTGAGCAGATTAGAGCAAATGAAAGTTTTACAAAATTTCACAAGTCCATTGTGGACCAACTTTGTCATATCAAGAATCAGCAGCTAATCCCGCCACATTAGACCACACACCAAAAGAAAGTTTACATTTCTGAACATGCAGCCCCCAACCATCTGGACCAAACATTTCTGTATTTTTTCAAGCAGTTCCTCGCTTGGTACACCAGTCCATTCCTCACTCAATTTTGATAATGAGGGGAGAGTGCTCATCATCTACTGTGCGACAATCTCTCTTTTGGCTATGAGCAACGCCATGCCCAGTAGTCTTTTTAGTGCTTGTGAACCTCCCACTCCCTCCATCAACCCCAAGAGGACTGTCTCCAGGGAAAGCTCCAGCACAATGGAGAGTTCATTCTGGATTTGCGTCCAAAACCTGGTAATGACGGGGCAGACCCAAACATTGAGAAAGAAATCAGCAAAAGAGTGGGAACACCTATTACATTGCAGATTAGGTCTGAACCCTGCCCGGTGGAGTCTGGCGGGGTTTAGGTATGCACAGTGTAACCAGTACGTTTGTACCAAGAGTAGTCTGGCAGAGATTGTATGAGTACGTGGTGCCACCAATGCATCCTGCCAGTCCTCATCATCCAAAGGTCCGAGCCAGGCCTCCCTTTGGGAGCATAAGGTTTGAAGAGCTGGAGAGACATTCAATACTAGGGTACGATATATTTGTGAAACCCCCTCCCCGTGCCCAGTGCCCCATCATCATCTTGGTCTCCATGGGACTGAATTCGGGTATAGGGGCATCCTTAGGAAGGTGTACCTTTAGTGCATCCCTCAACTGTAGGAATTCGTAAAATTGTGCCCTGGCCAATGCATATATGGAGTTTTTGAAAGAACATCATATGGGAACCCTCCCAGATGTCGCCGACCAACATGAGGCCTATAGCATCCCAGTGCGAGAATCCCTCTAGCGCCACTACTATGCGTAGTCATGTGCCATGCAATAAGGGGGTGTGTTGGGTGATTTGGCCTCACCACCTTGTAAGTCTTTGGGCTGAATGTCACCCACTGAGGACCTGGCCCGTCACCTTCGGAGTGGTCCTAGGGCTGGGACTGCCATATAGCATGTCCATGATGAATGAGAACCCTATCTGCGAAAGCTCCAGGCAAGAAGCTGGATCGCACCCCTTTCCCCCCACTGTAAGCCAGTCATTAATGGTTAGTATCTGCATAGCCAAGTGGTAGAAATATAGGTTGGACATTCATAGACCACCCTAAAATGTAATTTGTTGACATGTGTCCCAGGAAAGGCAATGTCTTCCAATACTCCAGATGAGTGTACAGGACAATGCGTCCATCTCTTAAAACCACTGACCTGGAAGTTGAATGAGGAGATATTGGAGGATATAAAGGAAGCAGGGAAGGATTAACATCTTATAGAGCGCTATATGGCCCATTCAGGGGCAGGACTTGCCACTTCCCAAGATCAGTCTTCACACCTTATGGTATTCAGTGCCCAAGTCAGGGATGTATCTAGGGCCACTCTGATACCTAGGTAGGTGAAGCTGAGATGGCAAATCGGGATGTTCAATTGCCAGTCTACAGTATCATGGGAGCCTGTGAGAGGGACCAGGGGAGAATTTTTGTGGTTCATCCGAAGGCCAGAGGCTTCTTCGAATAACCGTAGCAGATAAAGGCATCTAGGTGCGCTCACCGCTGGGTGAGATGAGTAAAGAAGCATGACATCAGGGTATAAGGCTATGCGATCCTCCTCCCCCTCCATCCACTGCCACCCAGTAAGAAAGGCATCTCGCGCAATTAAGTGTGCCAGAGGTTCTATGGCCAGGTTGAAGAGGAGTGGGGATAGAGGACAGCCTTGTATTGTTCCTCTACTGATAGGGAAAGACTCCGAAAGTATCCCATTAACAAGGACACAAGCTGTCGGTGCTTGATATAGAAGTTGCATCATATGGCGGAAAGCGTGCCCCAAACCTGGTTTTTGAAGCACAAGCTCCAGGTACCCCAAGTCCACGCCTTTTCAAAGTCTATTAGTAATAAGCCCAGTGGAGAGGTGAGCGGGTGCCAGAGCGCCAAAACAACATGTAACCTTCGCAGACAATGCCTAGTGCTGCGGGTAGGCATAAATCCACATTGATCAGGATGGATCAGGTGTTGCAAGGCTGTCCTCAGGCGGACGGCCAAAATAGTAGCATATATTTGAATTTATGCATTGATTAGCGAGATAGGTCTGTAGTCAGCCCAGGATATAGAGGGTGGCAGAGATTTTGGGAGCACTACTATTGTGGCCTGGTCCAGATCATAGGGAAGGGCACCTCTCTGCAAGGCCATGAAGTTGAGGTATCAATATGTCCTTAAACTTGGAATAGTATTCAGCAGGATAACCGTCAGGGCCAGGAGCCTTGCCTGACTTCAGGGATATGATGGCCTCTCTAATCTCTGCTAGTTTTATTGGTTCATCTATATTCAGGCCAGAAGAGGCTGGGATGCGAGGCATGGGTATCTCTTCCAGGAGTGGTGCTTCCTGTTCAATGGTCGGTCTAAGCACAACTGTGTACAGAGTGGCATAATATCGACCAAAAGTAGAGGCTATGTCATGGGGGTTGTGTGAAGTGTCCCATCCGTGTCCACCACCTCAGGAATCACACTCGCCACCAACGGTCTGCTGGTGAGCCAATATAGGAGTTGCTATTTTTATCTCCCCAGCCACAAATGCGCCCCTGAGAGGCACGCCAGATTTGTTTGCTTCTTCGAGGGTGAGAGTTCTAATTTCCTCCCTCACCAGTTCCAGGGCACGGTTCACACCCTCCCCAGTCCCTTCATCCAATTTGCGTTCCAGTAACAGAGCTTGAGACTCAAGACATGCTATGTGCCTCTGCTTTCCTTTTTCCTGTTGTCGCAGGAGAGCCTTGGGATGCCCACGGATAGTAGCCTTGCCAGCTGCCCATAGTGTTACAGTGGACTGGACCGTGCCTGTGTTTTCTTGAAAATAGTGCTCAATCTCCTTACAGAGGGCAGTGGAATAAGTTGCATCCTGCAAGAGCCACACATTGAGGCGCCACACAGGCCTTCGATCAGGGCCAGAGGACCCAATGTGGTCGGAAATGCCTCTGGCAACTATCTGTGCTTGAGTAACTAAGGGAAGGGCAGTAGCTGACATGAGGATCATGTTGATACGAGCATAGGTATGGTGAGCCGCAGAAGTATGCGTGTACTTATGACAGCGGGGATGCCAGGTCCACCACACGGGCCAAGACCCATTGCCCATTTATTGAGAAGCGTGGATCACCAACAGCAGACCTGCGATTGGGGGCCCACAACATCCAAACCTAGGCCAAGGACTGCATTCATAATGCCACCTATAATGGTAGAGCCCAAGAGCATCTGCGTTATTGTGTCAATGAGCGAGGTAAAGAATAACTCAAGTCCTGTGGGGGGGGGGGGGGGGGGGGGGGGCATATATACTGAGTACGTTGACAGGGCAGCCGTCACCATGAAGGGTGAAACCCTGAAACCGGTCCCAGGATGCTTGTTTCCGGTCCCAGGAGGACCTGGCATGGCAGTTCGGGCTGGACTGTTCCCATGAGGAACAGGGCCAAGACTGATTTCCAAATGGCTGGGTCCAAACTGGGGTGACATGGTGAGCAAAAGAACGATGGATTAAACCAAGATCTGTGACTGGGGGTGAGAGTTTGCATTGTTCAGCACTCCATCCATCATCCTTTTGTGTGCTAACCTTGCCCTAAGTGGTAAGGATATGCCCAGATGTGGGTCCCTTGCTCACTGTGCCACTGGATTCAAGCTAGCCGGGCCGATGAAGGGTAATACCCTGAAACCGGTCCCAGGATGCTTTTTTTTCTCCGGTCTAGGGAGGACCTGGCTTGGCAGTTCGGGCTGGACTTTTCCAATGAGGAACAGGGTCAAGACTGATTTGCATATGGCTGGGTCCAAACTGGGGTGGCATGGTGAGCAAAAGAACGATGGATTAAACCCAGATCTGTGACTGGGGTGAGTGTTTGCATTGTTCAGCACTCCGTCCATCATCTTTTGTGTTGCTAAAGTTGCCCCAAGTGGGAAGGGTATGCCCAGAGGTGGATCCCTTGCTCACTGTGCCGCTGGATTCAAGCTAGCCTGGCTGATGAAGGGTGAAACCCTGAAACCGGTCCCAGGATGCTCGTTTCCGGTTCAGGGAGGACCTGGCTTGGCAGTTCGGGCTGGACTGTTCCCACGAGGAACAGATTCAAGACTGATTTGCATATGGCTGGGTCCAAACTGGGGTCCAAGAGAGTGATGGATTAAACCCAGATCTGTGACTGGGGGTGAGTGTTGGCATTGTTCAGCACTCCATCCATCATCATTTTGTGTTGCTGATGTATGGTATAAGACATCCTACAGACAAGGGCTACACATTTTTCTCAGCAACACATCAAACCTATGCCCGCATACATTTCTTTCTTATTTCCCTCCACCTGTCTGCAACTGTCACAGTTGCAGAGCGAGGGGGTAGCTGCAAGTGCACCCATATTAATCACCATACACACCCCACGTACGCTGGCACACCCTCAAAGTTGGCGCCTTAATTCTAAACTGTTGCAATATGACTCAGTTACGGTTTAGATTACTTCAGCGATCCACACATTTCTGTACATGAATGATACCCCTGACATGGCCATTGCTACATTCTGGGACACTTTGAAGACAGTGATAAGGGGAACATTCATAGCTTTATCTGCACTGTGCAACAACGACAGGAAGGATAAGAGACTCCTGCTAGAAAACCAAGTAAGGGCCCTGGAGTAGGGGCATAGGAGAATGGGTTCCCACCAAGTGCGCCTCTGACTTACTACCATGCATTAGGAGCTTAGTGTGTTAGATGTCGATAAGGCAGAATATGCACTCCTACGCATTAAACAAATGTTTTACCCTGGGCGTAACAAAGCTGGGCGCATGCGAGCTCATAGGTTGCGTGCCTAGGCCGTCTGACACCAGATAGCAGAGCTAGTGACACCACAGGGTTACACTGTCAGTCAGGACTCGCAAAAAGCTCTGCAATTTGAACACTTTTTTTGCCTTGCTATACAGAGCTGAAGCACTGGATACAGAAACTGACACTTACTACCTTGACAGTGTAGCGATAGATCACATGCCAGTAATGGAATCTGCGAACTTGGACCACGATATCCAAGTGACGGAGGTCCTCACGGCCATCACACGACTCCAACCTGGCAAGGCGCCAGGGCAAGATGGCTAGCCCTCTGAATTTTACAAGCTCTTTGCTCCGACGCTGGCTCCAATTTTGACCCGGCTATTTAATTCCTTTAGCGAAACAGGGATCTTGGCGGATGCCATGACATAAACCACAATAACTGTGTACCCCAAACCAGGGAAAACCGCCACACAGTGCACTTCATATTGTCCCATCTCAGTCCTGTACGTAGACACAAAACCTTTCACAAGTATTTTGGTGGACCACCTAGCCCCCTATATACAGGGACTGGCCAACCCTAACCAGGCCGGTTTTTATACCGGAGAGAAGCTGTAGTGACAAATTAAATGCCTCTGTCACCTCATCGCCAAGACCCACCGAATTCGAGTGCCCGCTCTACTCCTATTGGTCGATGCGGAAAATGGATTTGACTGAGTTTGTGGCCATAATTGCACTCAGTACTAGCCAGAGAAGGTCTTGGCATGAGATTCCAGAACTAGGTCTGGTGCAGCTATGCCAACCCAGAGGTGACAGAGTAAATTGGGAAGTGTTTGGGCATTTTCCGATTGGCCGTGGTACCAGACAGGCAGGGAGAATACTGGGCAAATTCCCCTTCACATGGACTTCTCAGGGGCTCCCCTTCCTAGGCCTGCAGATTGGAGGGTGGCTTATGAATCCGTAACTTTTTACACTACTACCATGCAGCACAACTAAGATACATGGTGGAATGGTCCAGACCAGTGACAGAGAATCATTGGTGCTTTATCAACCAAACAATAGCTGATGTCTACATCTGGAAGATACCCTGGCCACCTAGGTCTCTCCGCCCTGCTAGTCCTCCGAGCCACGGTAGGAGTTTGGGACAAAGTGCAGCTCACATAGGGACTGGTCTCACACATCTCACCCCTACCACCGACTCTCAGGAATCCAGATTTCCTCCATGATATATACTTTTTACAATGGGAGGTTCAGGCTGTAAGAAGGTGGGAGACCTCTGCGATTTGGAAGGCCTCATGGCCTTTCCCCAACTCCATGTAGACTATGGCCTCCCCTTGGCCACACACTGGCAATATTTAGCTCTCGGACATTGGGTTAGTCAACCACATATTAAACCACATGCTGGTCACCCACTCACACTCTTTGAATGATGACTTCTCACACACGCCACAAACGAGAATACTCCTATCAGACATATAATGTTCCTCAACATCCCAACGCATAAGTCACCATCCTATGCACTAAGGAGATGGGAACTAGAATACAAACGTAGTTTCACCACCAAGGAAGGGGCAGTTATTCTACACAAAAGCACGCACCTCAGCCTGTAGCGCCAATGGAAAAGAAACACTAATGAAAATGTTACATTACTGTTATTACACACCGGCACGATTGGTGAAATGGAGGAAGGGCGAGGGAGACAGTTGCTGGCAACACCGTGGCCGAGCAGGAACCCTTACACACATCCTGTGACAATACCCTAAGCTGCAGACTTTTTGGTCAGTGATCCTGATGGATATACATGACATGTTCAATATCAATATGCCACGCTTCCCAAGCTACATCATACTAGGGCTCCCTAATACACTAACCTATCCCCCTGAGATCAATAAAAGGAAGAGCCATTACCCTCACCTTGTGTGCAGCAAAACAAACTATCCTGGCAAAGTTGGGGGCGAATGTGATCCTAACAAGACTAGACTTGCTCCACAGATTGTGGGACTTTCTGGGTAAGGAGAAATTGACTGCAGTAATTGACCACAGACTGCCCCAATTTGATAAGACATGGAGGCAATGTATATGCTTCCTATCTCAATAATTTCAGGCACAAACTTGTCCCTAGTATCTGCGGGTGCTGCGACTCACCCGGGAGGATGGGGGTTCCCCCTAGACAAGACCACAGCTACTCCCTCCTCTTTGAACCATACTTCATGACACAATAACTTTGCCTCATACCCCTAGGGCTCTAATATTGAGTGTACTACCCTCTACTCCCCCCCAGTTCTTCTCACTGTTTTCCTCCTGGTCATTTTCTACCCTCCTTGCCCTATCTCACCAGTCTGGGCTACATTTGTTTCTACATAATTTACCTCACTGGCCTGTGGAGGTAGGTGAGAGATGTTGTATGCTTATATACAAAAACTTCATTATTAAAATAAGATTTAAATCTAAATCAGCTCTGAGAGCTGACGGAAGACCATGACCTTCATGCAAGCCATTCCGATGATTGGGCATCGCCAATGGAACTTCGCCGCAGCTTCTGCTATGATCTTCTCTGAGGCAGCAAATCCTCTTTAACAGGACTTCCCGGCAAAGGTATCTGGCCTCGTGGAGTATCTTCAGCTACTGTCTGCAGTCTTCTCCCGCAGGGTGAATCAGAGCTCCAGAGAAACCTCTAAATTTGAAGGTAGAAATATTCACTGGACTCACCATCAACCAGCACCCCATCGACGAAGACAACCTCTTTGGCCTGTAATTCAGCTTCTCTGCAAAGGGCTTTTCCAGCTCACATTGAAGGCATTACTGAGCCATAAGGCAGAGGAACACATCTCCTCAGTGGAAGACAAAGTTTGAGACCTGAAGACCAAGGTGACTCGCCTACTCACTCATACTCACGAACTGCAACAAAGTGCAGAAGACACAGAGAATTGGTCAAGATGCAACAACTTGTGCATCATTTGGCTCCCTGAAGGGGCTGAAGGTCCCGACCTATCAACTTCCTTGAGACTTGGCTCAAGTCATGAGTGGCTTCTGACAAACTGTCTTCGTGGTTCACCATGGAACGAGCCATAGAGTGCTCGCCACTAGACCCTCACCAGGCACTTCACCCAGAGCACTGATGTCCCACTTCGTTAACTTCCAGGACTGCGACTACGTTCTGAGGAAGGCCCACTCGCAGGATGGTGTCCATTATCAAAATTCTAAGATTCTTGTCTTTCCCGACTACTCTCAGAGGTTCATGCCAGGCGGCTCTCCTTTGAACAAGTTAAACAGAAACTGAGAGCATTACATGTGCAATATATGATTTCCCAGCCTGCTTTAAGGTCTTACAAGCTGGCAGGGCCCACTTCTTTGATGCCCTGGAGTCTGCTTGGGAATGGGCGACGGAGGAGCGACTACTCCGGGAGTGCCCTGAAGTATCTTCCTCCTCTGGCCTGGCCGCATTCTGTGCTCCTCAGGAATCTAGGGGAAGGAGGTGCCCGGCCTAGGCACTCCTGGACCAGATCTCGTCATGGGCACCGACGGGCCTGACATGCTTCAAAGTCCCCTGGCTCTGGATCCCCCAGCCAGATGATTTCTTAGCGTGACGACAACTCCTGCAATCCGGCCCATCGAACCCAAACACCCCCGCTTGAGGGGGAAAGACTGAGTCAGACACCACCAATCTAACTGGTCACAACAGGTCGAGGTGGTGCCTGGATAGACTAATCAATCTGGCAGATCTGAGATCCTTCTTTTGGAGGGGTATCTACTATTCCATACCATCTTATTCCTCTACATTTTCTTCTTAGTTATTACTGGGGACTCGTTTTAGGGCGACAGATGCTTCTTCAGTTGGGGTGGAAGTACGGGGAGGAGGAGTCTTGGGGTTGTTAATCAATACTTGTTAGTATTCTTGCATTATTCTTTGTAGTATTCTTTGATGTCATGCAGAGTTAAAATGTCTTCCATAGCCGGTGCCTTCATGCACATTCAAACCCACATGACAGACCCATCAAGTAGGTCTCGCATGATTTCCAATATGTGGTCCTCCCCGTACCGCTATCCCCCCTCCCACACCACATGGCCCCTTACACCATAGTGTCATGGAACGTCAATGGCCTTCTCGATAAAATCAAATGGGTGTCGGTGCTGCGCCATGTGCAGCGACTTCGCCCCTTTATTCTATCCCTCCAAGAAATACATTTAATGGGTACTTCCTGCCCGTTCCTTGCCCATATGGATTTGACCGAGTGCGTGGAGGCCAGGGAGTTGCAATATTTCGACACCGCGGCTACTCTATGACGGTGCACCGGATATGGTCTGATCCTCAGGGGACATGGCTGGATCCAAACTGGGGTGGCATGGTGAGCAAAAGAACGATGGATTAAACCCAGATCTGTGACTGGGGTGAGTGTTTGCATTGTTCAGCACTCCGTCCATCATCCTTTTGTGTTGCTAAAGTTGCCTTAAGTAGGAACGGTATGCCCAGATGTGGTTCCCTTGCTCACTGTGCCACTGGATTCAAGCTAGCCTGGCTGATGAAGGGTGAAGCCCTGAAACCGGTCCCAGGATGCGTGTTTCCGGTCCAGGGAGGACCTTGCTTGGCAGTGTGGGCTGTACTGTTCCCATGAGGAACAGAGTCAAGGTTGATTTGAATATGGCTGGGTCCAAACTGGGGTGGCATGGTGAGCAAAAGAACGATGGATTAAACCCAGATCTGTGACTGAGGGTGAGTGTTTGCATTGTTCAGCACTCCGACCATTATCGTTTTGTGTGGTTATACCATACATCTTCAAGCCCCACTTGAAAGGCCTGCAGCTGTGAAATCTCTGGCCTCGTCTGGGCTGGTCCATGAGAGTATCTGGCACCAAGATAGAGTCCCCACCCACTAGGGCGTATGTAACTGGGGTTGTTAATATTCTGCCTAGGGTAGGGTGTCTTGGAGGAAAGGCTCTTGGTGGCCATTAGGAGCAAAAATGGTAGCTATTGTAAGTGTGTAACAGTGTATGGCAATGCGGAGCACAAGCATTCGACCTGTTATCTCCGCCTGTGTTTATATTACCCCGGACCAGAGAATGTGTTGCTAGAAGGATGGTCACAGCAGCATGTTTCTGTGGACCTGAGGAGAAACATTTACAGTCCTACCAGCGGACCCAGGCGGTGACAGTCTCTCCCAAGGAGATGAGTCTCTTGGAGTAGGCAGCCATTGCATTTAGCGTCCCTAAGCATACAGAGAAACACCTTATGCTTCAATGGGGCATTAAGTCCTCTAACATTGAGACTAAGTATTGTGATCATGAGGCATAGAATTGGTTAGTGTGCAGACTAGGGGTAGGAAGGATAAACTAATAGAACAATAAGGAAACAATACTCCCACTCCTGAGAACCCATAACCTCTGATAACAAGGGTTCATGTCCATGGCGATGTAGGCCATTTAGAACCCAACAGGGGCAGGCCTGGAGATCTGCCACTTGATTACGGGTGCAGTCATCCTGCTCTGGCACAGCTGCTGAGTCGAGTAGCAGGGGACAGCTCGGCCAGGGACCAAGAGGCAAGCGGCTGGTAAGCAAACAAGGGCTCTACTGCAAAGATTAATCATTCTCCAGCTCGGATTCGCTAACTTGCAGTTCAAATTGGCGCAGAAAGGCAGCACACTCCATGTGTTGTTCAGATGTGGTAGGTTTCGCTGTACGTGGCCAAGCACTGCATGAGTGAAGATTGGCTTTGGCAGTGTAGCGGGGTGCGTTTTGGCATCCAGGTCAGGAGTTCTCAAAGTGAGACGTGGTTTCAAATTCCAGAATGGAGTGTGGCTCAAGAGTGCGAGCTGCATGTGTATCACTATTCCTGGCGAAGAGCAGGCAGAAGGGGTGACCTCATCTCTATCGGATGGCGTTGTCCCACAAGAATGCTGTGGTCGGTCTTAGCACTCTGTGGCGTTGTAGGGTGAGTGGGGAAAGTTCCTGGAATATCCCATCTTTCGTGTCCTCAAAGTCAATGATCGGTCTTGTCCTGGACCGCCGACATTATGAGCTCTTTCGGCCTGTATGAATGGAGACAAGTCAGGATGTCCTGAGGCATACTGGGTGTCCTGGCCGGCCCACCCACTCTATGGGTCCGGTCTAGAGTGATATCTTTGTCTCCCTGATTGGGAGCCACCTACCGTAACAGTTGCACCACGTATTTCTCTAGGTGCCCAGAGTACACTTGCAGTGGTACACCTCTAATGTGGAAGTTGGAGCAACATGAAATATTCTCAAGGTCTTCCAGTCAATAGCATAGCTCCTCATTTCTATTCATCAGCTTACGCAGCTTTCATCTGTGATCATTCACTTCTTCCTCATGTTGGACCCCTACCTGTTCAATTGTGTCTATGCATTGGGAATCTCCCCCAGCTCATTCTTGAGCTCCTTTATGTCCGTTGCCACATCCTGCTTAAGGGCCGTCTCCCACAGCTCATTCTTGAGATCCTTTAAGTCTGCCGCCAGGTCATACTTAAGGACTGCAATGGTGTGCCCTAACACCCCAAACAACTGCTCTAGGAATGTGTGGGTCAGTGGTTCCTCAGTCTGGGGAGCATCAGTCTTTGACATCACCTCCTGAGGGGTGGGGGGAGCTGGAGGAGTGCCAGGGCTGTGGTCTGATTTCTTTTTATTCGAGGTCTTATTCAACATCTCTTTAATATCAGCCTCCTTGCGGGAGCGATTTGCAGCCACTGTGTGTTGTGGGGCACTCTGGCTGTAAGTCCAAGGCCACCTGTTTCCTCTGGGGCTGCATTATACGAACCGCTCATATAGACGCGCTTATCTGTCGGTTCTCCGGAAGATCTGCATCCATTGCCTCAGAGCTTTTCAGGCCCCCCCACCGCCTCAGTCCATCTGTAAGTTCCTCATGGCCACCGCCATGCTGAATTGCAGGCTGTTGGAGCAATCGGGCTGCCAGGTCCGCATGTGCTGCTCCGCTACTTCATTGTTGGTGGAACCAGTGCTAACAGTGACCCTAAGCAGTCCAGTGTCCTTTCTGAGGCAGCACTGCCCCACAATGTTGCCACCAGCAGTTTCAATTATAAGCGCAGCGGAGCTCCATGTTCGAGCTGCTACTGCACCACCATCTTGACCATGCCAATCAGATCAGTTTTTACAGAAAACATTCTTAAGTCCCAGGTTTTGTTTTTTGGTAGGACTAGGACACATTAGAATCATACCAATGGGCAAGGATCTGGGGGGTGCACCACTTGGGGGCTAGAACTCACTCCAACATGGGCCAGCAGTAATAGGAAGGTAGGTTGCAGGTTCTCTGGAGCTTGTTATATCCCTGTAGCTCACATAGGAGACCAGCCAGCTAGCCCTTGGAGTCACTCTGGTGGTTCTGGATTCAAGAAGGAAGTATAATTTTGCTTTCTCAGACATCAGTGCAGTCCTTCTAGCAGCAGGGCAGCATGACAGCAGGACAGACCTCTTAGTGGCAGGGAAGCAGGATAGTCCTTCTAGAAACAGAGAAGTATGACAGTCCTTTTTCTGAATCATTCACAGGTCCAGAAGTGATCTGAAGTATGGGTCTGGGGCTAATATGTAAACCTTTTTGCCAACCTTTGTATGGGGGGACTCCTTGTAATACCTCCAACACCTAGTTCTGGAAAGTTCTTCCCTTTCCCCGTCAAGGCTCCAAACTGTCTGGGATGACAAAAGGCTGATGTCAGATACCTTTATGTGTGCTGGTGGCAAAGCCTTTTGAAGTGTAGTTAGAGCAGGTTACAGCTCCTGCAGGATGGCCCATCTTGTCCACACTTAGCCCCATTTGTCTCACTATCTGGCAGTGATACACAATCCACAACAGCACAGCCATTCACAGTCATGCGACCCATGATACTGGCTGAAGGCACAAATGGTTAGGACCAGAGAGTGCTAGCTTTCTAAAAGTGGCATTTTCAGAATTATGACTTAAAATTCAATTTTACCATGAATGAGGATTTTAAATTATTATTAATTTGAATCTAAACAGTATACTCAATCTGTTTCCAATCCTAAATTATCACTTATTAAATGTGAAGTTAACCCAGTGTTAGTCAATGGCCTTACAACAATGAAAAACAACTTTAGGAGTTTTTCTCTGCTAGAATATGTAAAACGTAAGTAAACATAGCCAACTTTTTAAACATCATGCACCCTACCCTAGGACTGTTAGGGCCTATCTAAAGGGTGACTTAAAAGTATTAAAACGGAAGGTTTAGGCCAGGGAAAATGTTCTGGTTTGCCACATCGAAATAGCAGTTTAAAGCTGCATTACAGGCTGCAGTGGAGGCCTGAGGCATGTTTTAAAGTGCTACTTTGGTGAGTGGCACAAGGAGTGCTGCAGGCTAACCTAGTAGCATTTAATTTTCAGGCTCTGGGTACAGATAGTGCCATTTACTGGGGACTTATAAGTAAATTAAATGTGCCAATGAGGTGTATGCCAATTTTACCATGTCTCAGGGAGAAAGCACAAGCACTTTAGCACTGGTTAACAATGGTAAAGAGCACAGAGTCCTAAAAACCAACATAAACGGGTTCAGAAAAGTAAGGGAGTGAAGGCAAAAAGTTTTGGGTAAGCCTACAGAGAGGGCCAGGTCCAGCAAATATTATCATACCTTCAGGCTCCAATGGCTCTGTCCGTAGTTCAGAGGCATCAGTCTAAACGATACTGCAACTACACAGACACTGTGCACGGGGACTGACCTGCCTTGGTATTTCTGTTGAGTTGGCTGCATCACGTACCCTCACTGACTCGATTCATTCGGGTTGCAAAATGTATGTTACTGCAGAGCTCTTGGCATTACGAGGCAGCCTCTTCCATATGCTCCAGCCAACCTGAATCTTAGTCTGTTGCATGGTGCTAAAACTCTTGTTCTTACTAACCTTAAACATTGGCACACCGGAAACGTGATCACAACCGCCACCAAGATGGATGTCATCTTGTGAGGCTCCGGCAGTGGCGGCCCGAATAACGCTCATATCCCTGGCATCAACGCAGTAACGACTGACATGGATGACAAAATGCAACTGCAGAGGCCAGGGGTGCTCCAGGAGCTGGTTAAAAACTTCCAGCTCCCCTGATTACTGCTTCTCCGGCTTGCGGCCTGGCATGTCTCAGAGGCTCCCTGGCAACGGGGGCCATGGGTGAGCTTGAGGCCCAGATCACTCAATCCTGCCAGAGCCATATGCCACCTACATCCCCACAGCCTTGCACCATACGCGAGCTGACACAGGATGCCCGGTGCATCGCTGGGGCCGATCCTGTTGAGGGCCTTCCACTGGGAGTGGAGAGGAACCACGCAACATGTGCCTCTGCTGGAGCCTCTGTTGTGTGCAGCCCTGCCCGGCGGGGACAGGTGTGGAGCTAGGACCTAGCAGCAGCTTTGATGGCCCACAGGGCCTGGGCAGAGCTGTGGCAGCCTTTATTGAGTGGGAGTGCAGCCAATGGCCGGAATAGAAGATCCTGAAGCTGCAGATGTGGACCGCCTGCCTGTGGCCAGAGACATTAACACATCTGCAATTGGAAGACACAATAGGCGGTATCTGTGGCATACTGCATACAATGCTGGCTGAGATCCAATTTTGTGCTGGACCTCTGGGGCGTGCCAATGGGCTTTCTCTTTGGTGTGGACTGTGCACTCTTAACTCTTGCCCCAGTGTCTCTCCTGGGACTGCCTACTATACCTGGGGTAGATGTCTCCCCAAGCCTGATGTTAACACCCTGAGGGCTGCACTATTCCACCCCTTTTGTGTAGATCAGTGGATTTTCTGCTTAGCTGCCGGACGCCCCCCTGCCATTGCTTTATAACCGGCGCATATCTCTTCAGTCTTGGTTTTGTACCTGCTGTCCGTCGGCCGCATCGTGCCCCTGCTATGCCTGCTCCCTAGACAACGCATCTAAAACGGGACCCCATATGGAGATTTGACCATCTGCCCTAGTACATTTTGGGGTCCCAGTCTGGCTACCCCACTATTGGGCCACGCCATCGGGGGCCAATGTTCAATTTTGAAAGGGCGCACTTTGCTACCGGATTCTCTAATGAACAGACGGATTCTCTTGTGAAATCACTTTTGATAAAACTTGGACCACTGGGACTCATGACCCCTACTCAAATGCAGAGGAACCCACTAGTCAAGACCATCCTGTAACCACACCCCAGGACATGGCTGCCATTATGGCGGAGCTCAAGGTGGGATTCCACACAATGGAGGAGAATTTGACACTACAGAGTGCCGCATTGACAAACTGGGTGAACGCTTGGACTGCCAGAGGTTGAGGCTTGACACAGAGGAGGGGAGAATCTCTGACCTGGAAGACGGAGCTGCAACTCTACAAAAACATACTGAAAGGATGGAGCACACCCTCAAACAAGGTGAAGTGAAGTTTGAAGACCTAGAGGCCCACTCCCACGGGAACAACATACATTTAGCTGGTGTTGCTGAGACAGCCGACATGGGCAGACCTGATATCTTTGTGAAGCACCTTCTCGACCGCTCCTCTTTCTCCACCACATTCGCCGTGGAATGGACCACCGCTCTCTGGATCCAAAGCCCCGCCGTAGGCGCCCCGCTTTCTCACAGCCTGTCTCCTCAACTACAAGGACCGAGACATGGCATTACACCTGGCTCAAGAACAGGTACTTGTAGGAAAGCAGCCTCTTTCTAGCATGGTTACCCCCACTTTTTGGCCTGTTTGTCAGTATGTTTTACTGTGTTCACTGGGATCCTGCTAACCAGGAACCCAATGATTATGCCCTCTCCTTTAAACTTGGTTACTGGAACCTTTGGCATACTGGTACACCCATGTAAGTATCTAGTATATGGTACCTAGCTACTCAGTGCATTGGGGCACCAGGAAATCCCTACAGGCTGCAGCAGTTATTCTGCCACCCATAGGGAGCCCTTGCAAAGGGTTCTGCAGGCCTGCCATTACAGTCTGCCTGAAACGGGTGCATGCACCGGTTTTCACAACAGGTCACTGCACCAGGTCACTGTAAGTCACTCCTATGGTACGCCCTCTCAGCCCAGAGGGCAGGGTGCAGGTACCTGTGTGTGAGGGCACGCCCGCACTAGCAGAGGTGCCCCCACAAACTCTAGATCCATTTTCCTGGTCTTTGTGAGAGTGGGGACACCATTTTAAGCATGTGCTGGACACAGGTCACTACCTATATCCAGCTACATAATGGTAACTCCGAACCTGGGCATGTTTGTTATCAAACATATAGGCATCATACCCCAATAGTGTTGCAAGTATTGGAAGTATGATTCCATGCACTCTGGGGGCTCCTTAGAGGACTCCCATCATTGCTACCACCAGTCTTATGCAAACGACGACCGGCTGCGTGGATCTCCCCATATGAATTGCGTGCATCCTACATCACGGGTAGTGGTCCGGAGTAGTCCTCTCCGCCAGCTGTGCAACTGTGGTGGAGGTAAGCCCTTGCCTTCCCATGCAGGACAGTACCCCCGTGCACTGCGTCTCTTGCAGCTGCCAGGGCTTGTCTGCATATCCTCCAAGGGATCTTCAGGCTAAGTGTAGCTGCAGTCCCCAGCACTCCTTCCTGCAATGCACAGCCCTCTGCGTGGTTCTCCTGCGGCACGTAATCCCTTTCTGTGGTGCTGCATGGATCCTTCTGTGATCCCTTTCTGTGGTGCTGCGTGTCCCCGTTCTGTGGGTGCTGCCTCTGTTTCTGTAGACTCTCTGCGACGCTGAGGGTCCACTGTGACTCCCCCTCCTGGGTTGAGTCCTCCTGGGCCCTGCTGGTCCCCAGCAGCACCACTTTTCCACTAACCGCGAGTTTGCCTTTGCCAAAGTATTGACCTACGTCCAGCACACTCGTAAAATGCCGGTCCCACGCTCTCAAAGTCCGGGAAAATTGAGCTGGAGTTTGTGGGGCACCTCTGCTAGTGCAGAGGTGCCCTCTCACACAGGTACTTGGCACCCTGCCCTCTGGGCTGGAAAGCCTGCCATAGGGGTGACTTATAAGTGAACTGGTGTAGTGAAAAGTGGCAATGAAAGGGTGCTTGCACCTTTTTTCGCAGGCTGCAATGGCAGTCCTGCAGAAGCCTTTGCTTGGAATCCCTATAGGTGGCAAAATATATGCAGAAGCCCATAGGGATCCCCTGGAACCCAATGCCCTGGGGACCTAGATACTATATACTAGGGACTTATAATACGGCACTAGTGTGCCAACTGTGGGTGAAATACAGTGATAAGTTACCAACAACTAAATTTAAGGAGGAGAGAATAACTATTGAGGTCCTGATTAGCAGGATCCCAGAAGACAAAGTCACACACACTGATAACAGGCCAAAAGTGGAGGTAACCAAGCTATAAAGAGGCTACTTTCCTACACCTATCAGTACTTTTCTGGGTACAGTTCCAATTCATGTGGCACATGTATCCTAATACAGAACCATGTCTCCTTTACACTCCAGCCGTGTCCCTCTGACCCAGAGGGCCGGTATGTCCTCGTGCAGGGCGTGTTAGCGGACAAACACATGCTGTTACTAAACATCTATGCCCCTAACATGGACGACCCTGCCTTCTGTCCAGGAGATAACTACTCTTATGGGAAGGCTGGAGACTGACCATGTGGTACAGGGGGGGTGACTTTAACATGCCTCACTACTGCCTATAGTCAGACTCTACAAGCTCTCAACCCAGTTCTAACCAAGAGCCCGAACCGTCCTACAGAACATTATCAACACCTATGCACTGCGTGATGTCTGGCACTCTAGACACCCGGACACCCCGGGCTTCACATTCTACTCTGCCCCACATGCAGTCTGGACCAGACTTGAGTAATGGGTCCTCATGATCAATACATACCTCTGGGTCTTGCGGGTAGTCATCCTCCCCTGGACGTTGTCGGGCCATAGCCCTGTCCTTCTTCAACTACAGATCCTTTCCGGCTGCATTTCTGAACGCACCTGGAGGGTCCATGGTGAAGCCTTGCGAGACACGGTATTCCGGGGAGAGGTCATCAACTCGGGGAATTAATATTTCACATTAAACTTCAGATGGGTCGCCACACAGGCGACTCTGTGGGAGCATTTAAAGCCTTTATTCACGGAGGGTGTATTTCTAAACATACTGTTATTCTACAGGACATCAGGGCCCAACTGCAACATACTGAAACAAACTTGAGCGACATTGATAATACTACGCTTGTAAATGGGGATCCCTGGTTGCACCGCCACACCATGTTATTAACAGAATTCCACGACCTCGCAGATAGAGAGCTAGCGTCCCTGGGTAAACATTCACAGGCGTACAGATACGGATAGGGGGAGCGCCCTGGACACACCCTGGCAAGACTATTGCGCCCCAATGGGCTTAACAGTTATATCACAGAACGTGAAACGCTGGAAGGGGAACATATTGGGTGTAGCACTGATAATATGACAGAGCTTCTGCTCTACTACAAATGCCTGTATGCCTCTTGCAACCCCTCTGTGATAGACACTTAGCTCAATGAAGTGGTGCTGGTCTGGGTACAGTTTGAATTCCTCAACGAGCCAGTCATGCTTGATGAGGTCACAACGGCCATTGATGGTTCTAAAGTCCCAGGACTGGATGGTCTCGCTGGTGCTTTCTATAAAGCTTTTAAGCCTACACTTGCTCCACATCTGTTAGCATTATATAATTGTTAGACTTGACAGCCTTAGGGTAGTCACCCCCCAACTTTTTGCCTGCCTCCCTCCACTTTTGTTTTTTACCTCGTTTTTGCTGGTTTTAGGACTCTGTGCACTTTACCACTGCTAACCAGAGCTAAAGTCCATATATGCTCACTCCCTTCAAACATGGTAACATTGGTTCATACCCAATTGGCACATTACAATTGTAAAGTGCACTACATGTGCCCAGGGCCTTCAGACTGAATGCTACTAGTGGGCCTGCAGCACTGGTTGTGCCACCCACATAAGTATCCCCTTAACCATGTCTCAGGCCTTCCATTGCAAAGCCTGTGTGTGCAGTTTCACTGCCACTTCGACTTGGCATTTAAAAGTACTCGCCAAACCTTAAACTCCCCTTTTTCTACATATAAGTCAACCCTAAGGTAGGCCCTAAGTAAGCCATAGGGCAGGGTGCTGTGTAGGTAAAAGGCAGGACATATACCTGTGTGTTTTATATGTCCTGGCAGTGGAAAACTCCTAAATTCGTTTTCCACTGCTGTGAGGCCTGCTCCCTTCATAGGCTAACATTAAGAGTACCCGCATATACTGTTTGAGTGGTGGATTCTGATCGAAAGGGGTGAACAGGTCATATTTAGTATGGCCAGAATGGTAATACAAAATCCTGCTTATTGGTGGGATTTGATTTTATATTACTATTTTAGAAATTCCACTTTTAGAAAGTGAGCATTTTTCTGCACTTAAAATCTATCTCTGCCTTACAGCCTGTCTCCAATCCACATCTGAGCTGTGCTGGGCTGGTTGACAGCTCCCTTGTGCATGTCATCCAGACAACCACATACACAGGATGCTCAGTCACACTTGCACACATCTGCATACTGAATGGGTCTTCATGGGCTAGAAGGGTGGAGGGGCTTGACACTTACACTTCAAAAGCTAGTGGCCTGCCCTCACACAAAGGACTGACAAACCCCCTGGCAGACAGGCCTGTATTGAAAGGGGACCTTGTGCACTTCAAAACCACTCTTTGAAGTCTCCCCCACTTCAAAGGCACTTTTGGGTCCCGAACCCTACCTACTCAGATACTTCCTGGGGCTGACACTCTGAACCAGATCCTGCAACCTGCCAAGAGGAGCTGCCTGGCTGCCCAAAGGACTCATCTGGACTGCTTTGCTGTGAAGGACTGCTGCCTTGCTGTTGGAAAGCTGCCTTGCTGGCCTCTGGCTCTGCTGAAAAGTGCTCTCCAAGAGCTTGGATTGAGCTTGCCTCCTGATCCTGAAGTCTCAGGGCCCAAAAGACTTCTCCTCTTTAAGAAACCTCCTTGTGCTGCGAAAATCGACGCACAGCCTGCCTAGCGGTGAAAGAATCACTGTATCGCCGACCCGGAACAACGCAACCCGGCTCCCTGAGTGGAGATCGACGCAGTGCCAGCGTTGCAACTGTAACTTTGACGCACAACCCACTGGATCGATGCACCGCTGAGCCGGAACGACGCAGCCAGACATCCTGCATGAGGAATCGACGCAGCACCTGTTGTGCAACATAAACTCAGATACATCGCCTACCGGATCAATGCTGCACCTGTGACTTCGCCCTGCCTGCTCAGGATTTCCACCCATTGTCCCTGGCTGTCAAAAGACCCCACATCGCAGAGATGGTCCAAGACTGCATGCTGGAAATCGACGTAAAGCCCTTGCAGCGCGGGAAGGATCAATGCATTGTCTGTGCGTGTCCAGAAATCCAATGCACACCTTGCTTTTTCCATGCATCTTCTCCTCTGCGGTCTCCGTGCAGGTAATTTTGACACATACCAGGTACTTTGTGCACCCAAGAGACATTTGTTGATTTTTAAAGACTTAAGACTCTTCTGATCATTGCAAAAGTGATATTTCAACTTGTGCTTATTAAATCTTGATAGTTTTGACCTTAATTTACTCAGATAAATATATTATATTTTTGTAAACCTGTGTGGTGTATTTTTGTGGTGTTTTCACTGTGTTATTGCATGATTTATTGCACAAATACTTTACACATTGCCTTCTAAGTTAAGTCTGACTGCTCAGAGGGAGGGCACAGGATAGTTTAGTTTGTGTGCGACTTACCCTGACTAGGATTGTGGTCCCTACTTGGACAAAGGTGTATATCTCTGCAAACTAGAGACCCCATTTCTAACAACAATGGATCCTTACATATCGGCACACTCCCCCCACTGCTCTGCAAAAAGGTTTTCACTCTCTGGCTGAAACCTGGTAGAAAACCTATGCATTTTGCCTCCTACCGCCCCCTTTCTCTTTTTAATCCTGACAACATGTTGGCTAAAGTTCTTGACACCAGGCTGTTCGTCCTGATGGAGCAGCTTATTGCATCCACCCAATCTGGCTTTGTCCTCCATCGCTCGACCTCCCTAAACCTTTGTACTATTTTTGCAGTTCCCATCGGATATCCCTTACCATACCCGCAGCTGCAGTCTTGATGAATGCAGAAAAAGGCTGACTCCTTGGAGTGGCTCTTTCTAAGGGCCATCATGGGCTGACTCTGTATTCTATCCTCATTCATATCGCTTTTTATATTACTGTATGTCAACCCGGTGGCTAGTATACATGTCAATGGGTCCCTCACAGAAAGCTTCCTGATAAATGCGGAAAACTCAACAGGGATGCCCCTTATCCCCTCTTCTTTTCATTATGGCTATGGCCCCCTTGTCCGCCACCTGCAAGACTTCCATTACCATAGGGCAGTGGTTCCCAATCTGTGCGCCGCGGCTCGCTGGTGCGCCATCAAAACTAGCCAGGGGCGCCGCACACAGTTTGGGAACCACTGAGCTATTTATAGCCCTTGGGCCAGTTCGTACAAAATAAAACTACTCAGTTGTAGCAGCTCTTTTTTAATTTTGTCCTTGAGCGCCCTCTGGTGGTTAAACACAACTAAAGGGATTCTACATTTCACAATATTTAAACAGTTATGTTATAACTACATAAAAATGAGACCTGCCCATTTTACTAGGGTTACCGTCAACCAATATTTTCCCCTTACTAAAAAACCCTATGCATGCTGTAATCAAACAACTGTTACATTTTTATTTTTTACAGTTATATATAGAATTACAATACCTTCATTGGCGTCATCCCAATTCTTTTCAGGGAGAAAAATGGATGTACTCCCTAGGCCAGGCTTACATCCCTCACCCGCCAACAAAAAGTAACATAATGGGGAGCCGCAGCCAGTGGCCAATAGATAAAGGGAGCCGTGGGTCGAAAATGTTTGGGAACCACTGCCATAGGGTCTTCAGCTTAACCATGGCCGCCTCCTACTCTCCCTATATGAAGATGACATCCTGCTTTTCCTACACCATCCTACAACTAATCTCACTCCAATTATTCAGAAAATCTCGTGCTATGGTAGGCTGTAGGAAAGTGGCTCCCTGTGCAGTTACCCCACCCACTTTTTGGCTGATATTGATGCTGACTTGACTGAGAAGTGTGCTGGGACCCTGTTAACCAGGCCCCAGCACCAGTGTTCTTTTACTAAAAATGTACCATTGTTTCCACAATTGGCACACCCCTGGCACACAGATAAGTCCTTTGTAAAAGGTACCAGTGGTACCAAGGGCCCTGTGACCAGGGAAAGTCCCTAAGGGCTGCAGCATGTGTTGTGCCACCCTAAGGGACCCCTCACCTAACACATGCACACTGCCATTACAGATTGTGTGTGTTGGTGGGGAGAAAGAGGCAAAGTCTACATGGCATCCCCCTCAGGATGCCATGCCTACAAAATACTGCCTGTGGCACAGGTAAGTCACCCCTCTAGCAGGCCTTACCGCCCTAAGGCAGGGTGCACTATACCACAGGCGAGGGCATAGCTGCATGAGCAATATGGCCCTACAGTGTCTAAGTCAATTCTTAGACATTGTAAGTACAGGGTGGCCATATTAAGTATATGGTCTGGGAGTTTGTCAAAACGAACTCCACAGCTCCATAATGGCTACACTGAATACTGGGAAGTTTGGTATCAAACTTCTCAGAAAAATAAACCCACGCTGATGCCAGTGTTGGATTTATTACAAAATGCACAGAGAGGGCATATTAGAAGATGCCCCCTGTAATTTACCCAATCCTTCAGTGCAGGACTGACTGGTCAGTGCCAGCCTGCCACTGAGATGAGTTTCTGCCCCCTTGGGGTGAGAGCCTTTGTGCTTTCTTAGAACAGAAACAAAGCCTGCACAGGGTGGAGGTACTTAACACCTCCCCCCTGCAGGAACTGTAACACCTAGCAGTGAGCCTCAAAGGCTCAGGCTTTGTGTTACAATGGCCCAGGGCACTCCAGCTAGTAGAGATGCCCGCCCCTGGACACTGCCCCCAATTTTGGTGGCAAGTCCAGAGGAGATAATGTGAAAATCAAGGAGGAGTCACCTACCAGTCAGGACAGCCCCTAAGGTGCCCTGAGCTGAGGTGACCCCTGTCTTTAGAAATCCTCCATCTTGGTTTTGGAGGATTCCCCCAATAAGAATAGGGATGTGTCCCCCTCTCCTCAGGGAGGAGGCACAAAGAGGTTGTAGCCATCCTCAAGGACAGTAGCCACTGGCTACTGCCCACCAGACCTAAACACACCCCTAAATTAAAAATTTAGGGGTGACCCAGAACCCAGGAAATCAGATTCCTGCAACCTGAACTAAAGAAGGACTGCTGACCTACAAGCCTGCAGAGATGACAGTCGACGACAACTGCTTTTGCCCCAGCCCTACCGGCCTGTCTCCTGAGTCGAGAACCTGCAACCAGCTACGCATCCAACAGGGACCAGTGACCTCTGAAACCTTAGAGGACTGCCCTGACCCCCAAGACCAAGAAACTCCCATGAGCAGCGGCTCTGCTCAACAACCTGCAACAAACTTGCAACTTTTCTTCAACTTTAAAGACCTCACTCTTCCCGCCGGAAGCGTGAGACTTCACACTCTGCACCTGACGCCCCCGGCTCGAGATCCAGAGAACACCACAGGGAGGACTCCCCAGCGACTGTGACACAGACACCGTGAGTAGCCCGAGAGGACCCCCCTGGATCCCCACACCGACGCCTGCAGAGGGAATCCAGAGGCTCCCCCTGACCGCAACTGCCTGTAACAAGGGACCCGACGCCTGGTCCAAACACTGCACCTGCAGCCCCCAGGACCTGATGGAACCGAACCTCAGTGCAGAAGTGACCCCAGGGCGACCCTCTGCCTAGCCCAGGTGGTAGCTGTCCCGAGAAGCCCGCCCTGTGCCTGCCTGCACTGCTAGAGTGACACCCGGGCCCCTCCATTGAAATCTATACAAAACCCGACGCCTGCTTTGCACACTGCACTCGGCCGCCCCTGTGCCGCTGAGGGTGTGTTTTTTGTGCCTACTTGTGTCTCCGCCAGTGTTCTACAAAATCCCCCTGGTCTGCCCCCCACGAGGACGCGGGTACTTACCTGCTGGCAGACTGGAACCGGAGCACCCCTGTTCTCCAAAGGCGCCTATGTGTTTTGGGCACTTCTTTGACCTCTGCACCCGACCGGCCCTGAGTTGCTGGTGTGGTAACTTTGTGGTTGCCCTGAACCCCCAACGGTGGGCTGCCTATGCCCAGAAACTGAGACTTTTAAGTGTCTTACTTACCTCACAATCTAACCAATACTTACCTCCCCCAGGAACTGTTGATTTTTGCACTGTCTACTTTTAAAATAGCTTATTGCCATTTTTCTATATAAAAACTATTGGCCTGGAGTTAAGTCTTTGAGTGTGTGTTCCTTATTTATTGCCTGTGTGTGTACAACAAATGATTAACACTACCCTCTGATAAGCCTACTGCTCGACCACACTACTACAAATTAGAGCATTAGAATGATCTAATTTTGCCACTATCTTACCTCTAAGGGGAATCCTTGGGCTCTGTGCAAACTATGTCTTACTTTGAGACAGTATATACAGAGCCAACTTCCTACAATGGTCTTTCTGGATTGCAGATCAATTGACCTAAATCCAAACTTTTCCCCTTGACAGACTCCACACATCCGAAACCAGTTGAATTCCCACACCGATGGGTACAGGATGATACAAAGTATTTAGGTACCCACCTTCATAGGGACAAAGACCAAATACTCAAACTTAACTACGGCCGGCAATCGCTAATATAAAAGCGCAGGTGTCCGGGTGTATAAAACTCCCCCCGTCCATGGCGGGACGAGTCACCATTATTAAAATGGTGACGCTCTCCCGCTTTTTTTACTTTCTTTAAATATCCCCATTCCTCTGCCACTTGCCTTTTTTCGTACATTGCTTAGTCACTTTATGCGCTTAATATGGGTGGGGGGGTCGCCAGCTCTTTTGGTTTGGTGGGATACCCTGACACTTCCGTTTGAACGAGGGGCTTCAGTGTTCCACACTTCTATCTTTATTACTTTGTAGCCCAATATCAATACACATATAGATGGTACCACACGGATGCCCAAGTCCCGTATCTTAAACCTGAGTGAGATCAACTGGTCGGGCTCCGGCGTTCCCAACTCCAGCAAAAGAGTATATCACTGGACCCCTGTTTCCACGATGTGCTGGGCTTGGCAACAGCTGCAGCAGACGCTGGGCAGTGGACTCCTCTATTCTCCTGCTATCCCCCTTTATAATAATCCATGGTTCCCCCTTACACGAGAAGTGCTGGTACAGCGCATGCTTCACCGGTATAACTTATCAACAGTCAGGGACCACTTCCCTAATTGCCCCCACGGACCTCTTCCCTAATGGTCCCCGCGGACTGACAGGTACATGAAGTTTCTTACACAGAACTCTTTGTGTTTTGGAGAATACATAATAACCTCCATTCCCTCTTCCCTACACACCCCCTAAACCCCGAAGATTTCCCCCCATTGACACGTGATCATGGATATGGAGGGTAACCGATTAGCCTCCCGACTATATCAACTATGCCTCGCTATGAAACCTGACACCAACACCAGAGTGAGGGAAGCATGGGCAGAGGATCTGGGTTCTCCAGTCACTGACAAAATCTGGAAATTCTGCTGTACCCCAGCCCAGTGCATTCTGATCAACTGCATTGAATAAATTGCAGCATTTTCAACTTATACACTGCAGTTATCTATCCCCTGTGCCTATTGCTAGGTTCGACAGATCATTGTCCTGAAGGTGGCTCACCGGGAACATGTTTTTCACATACCTCCTCGACATGTCTGAGCTCTCAAGCTACTGGACATCTTTCTATATGCACATTTCCTCTATGTTACATACAGACTTAAAGCCCAATCCCAACTTCTAGGGTACACTACAGATTTCCCACAGCCATCGCGCCATCTTGTGTCAATGGCCTTCCTGGTTGCCGAACGAGGAGTCGCCCTACATTGGGGAAAAGCTACATCCCATACCGACTGGCTTAAAAGTGTGACATTCTGCGACAGCGTCAGTGGAGAATACGCACTCCTCCAACTCAATTCGTCCAGACCTATAGACACATGGCAGCCTTTTTGTGATTATTTACACACCCTTAATGCTGCCTCTTCGGATTAGACGCACACACCATATATTGCCTTATACTAACTGGTCCCCTTCGACATGGTATACTTTTACAATACGTGTATGTATAAACCTACCCTATCTACACTGTAAATTGCAATAATGCTGTGTGGCTTTCTCAGTATTGTGATGCATTCAGTGATATGCCTCATTTTAAATCTATGATTGTTACTTGTCTATTTTTTATTTAGAAATTCAATAAAAACACATTTAAAAAAAGCACTGGCACACCTTTGCTGTTGAGATAATGGCAGATCTTTTCACTGAGGGTTCACTCCTTTCCCTCGAAGTACTCACAAAGCAGTGTGGTGTACTTCTGGTGCACTGTCCAACTTACAACACTCTGTTATACACATGTGCCAAGGATGACAGATAACTATAGCGGAACCTCCCACACACATGCTGCTGTAGTAGCTTCACACTAGGGGCACTGGGCAACATATAAAAATATGGCTAGGTAAGGCAGTGCTGACTAATAGTCAAATCATTTTAGATGCATTGTGGGCAAAATGGGTCAACCAAGGAACTTAATACTACTGAATGGGAGAGCGTCCTCCCCTTGGTATCTAGAAATGACAGAATGAAGCTCACACAAGTTTATATCCTACAGAGAGTCTGACCTCCAGGAAGATCAACAACCTCTTTCCAGGTGCCGACTCCTGTTACCAGCTAACCGGCGTCAACTTGCAGCACCTGCTCTTGAGATGCCCCCCATTGGCTGCTTAGTGGGATACGGTCACTGATCACTTACAGACGCTTTCCAGCTATGCCAAATTGGGTAGCTGGGGTGTTGCTGCCCTGGGTCTTTTCAAACACCCCCAACTTTGCACAGTTATGCTCCCTTCCTCAACCTGGCTGTGTTCTTTATATGCAGATTTGACACTTGTAAGGTACCTTTCTTTTGAATTGATTGCACAGTCTGCTTATGACTACATAATGTTTGGAGCTGTAAAGTGGTTATACGAAAAAGGCCAATAAAAACAATTTTTTTAAAGTTCCCAATTTAATCATCTTATTTTGATTGACCTTAGAAGAATGGAAACTCAAGATTCCACTGTGTCTGTGGGCCGTAGTGAAGGCCACCCCAAGGGAGCAGAACCCAAACTGGGCAGTGTTAAGGGAAGGATATAATTAAAATAAGAAAGTGAGTGGGCATGGGATTGGGATACTGGGTTCAGCCCAGTCATAAATCTAACCATAGGAATGAGGCCTTGGGGGTGGGGCGTCTGGCACAGGCCCTCTACCTCCTAGGGATGCTGCAGAGGAAAGAGGTGCTGCTGCTGCACACTGTGAGGTGAGGGGTTTGAGTGGGGGAGGGCTAAGGGAGCGGTTTGGCCTTGTGACAGATAGCATACTGGACAGGAGGGATTGCTTAGTTACATATGGTGCTCATGTAGGACGGCCCGATGAGTTTGTTGTGGGGGATTTTGGACACAGAGTAGTATACGGGAGGACCTGGGAAAATTGATATAATAATTGGAGTGGCAGGTAGAGGGATCATAATGAGCAAACAGGAGGCTCCATGAACACGGCATGGGCCCGGGATCAGACAATGATGAGTTGTTACAGGCTGTCTGGTTTCCCGCTGTGGAATTAAGACACTGGATGACGATGATGGGGTATGAAGAGAGAACTGGGGGCTTGGAGTGGGGACCAAAGTCCTTGAAGTGTACCTCACTTAGACAGCACAAGTGGCTGCTGGAGATGTTGATGGCATGTGTTTCATTTGTGAGGATTTGGGGAGGGATAGATTAAGCATGGTGAAGCAGAGGGGAGAGTGGTGTTAAATTGTGGGTGGGATATGTTCTGTTTTAAATCAGAGAGTAGGTACAGAAACCTAAGAGCAGGGTGATATCAAGATGCTGCAGCAGAGGTTCCCGTCAGGAAAATCTAAAACTTGCAAGGGAGCTGGGTGCTCAAATTGGAGCCCCCTAGGCTGAAAGATAGGCCATGTGTGATCTGCCCCCGGGATTGGGCAGAGCAGGATGGGCCAGATATGGGAGGCATTTCGGCCCATCAACGTGGAGTCCCTCCGCAGCTCAGCCTCCAGGTGTTGGGGGGGGGGGAGGGGAACATCACAGCCTCAGCAGCCCTCACTACCATGTGGAAGGTGAAAGTAGACACCATGATTAAATGATGTGCTGGGAGCTTGAATGCCGGAGGCATAAGGCAAAGGCCCGCACATGAAGGGGGCTATAGAGGTTGGAGAAAAAAAACCTCCTACCTTCCAATGCTGCAGAGCTTCGTTTCATCAGGCAACGACCTCAAGACTGCGGAGCAGCAGTCTGGTTTGCCGTCATCGGACAGCCTTAAAGTGCCCTAGAGACATGCGTCGTGGGAGAGGATCATCACGGCTGCTGGCAAATCCCTGAAGAAAGACAGTGAGAAGCATTGCACACACTAGACGATACACAGCGTGGGGCCAGCGGCCTCAGAGTGCAGTCAGGACTGTGGGCCGCGCGAGCTACATGTAGGCACCCACCACAACAGAATGCGTCCTACGCCTGGATGAAGAGTGCAGGGTTCCTGCTGGCACCGGTCCGGCTTGCAGCAGCTGGAGAAGGCGGCCGGCAGTGGCGAAGGATGGGGACCCTTCGAGTGCCCGGCAACAGCGGCCGGGCAGCTGATCAGCTCAGCTGTTCCCCAGAAGTCCCGGAACACGGGAGAGGTGCTCTTGTGTAACATAACTGGTGCTCAGTGAAAGTGCTCCAATACCTTTACAATATGACAAAAAAAAAAAAAGTAAAAGAACACAGTGACAACTCAAGACAAGAAAGATATAAATAAACGTGCAACAAAGGAAAAGGTTGAGGAAGAATTTTTTTACCTGGGCAGTCATCAGCTGAGCAGCGTGTATGTAAAGGAACGTGCGCTCACAAACGAAATAAACAAAGGTCAAGTGCTGCCTAGGGACTAACAGAGCCACATGCAAACTCCATCACGCTAAGGACAGAAAGGGATATCCCAAGTTTATAATATAAATTCCCTAATTTGTGATCCAGGCAGTCAACCGGGGACAGTCTAGAGGGCGATGCGACCCTACTTGACCAACAGAGCAGTAACATCCATTTGGGGTGAACAACCAGGAACAGCCCTTTGGGCGACGCAACCTAGTTGCAGCAACACGTGAATCAACCGCAGACAGCCGAGAGGGTGATGTGACCTGAGCTAATTATCAGTAGACAGCAGGGGACAGCCTTATGAGGCGACGCGTCCCTGCCAACAGTGCATCAGAACAGCGACAACAACACAGTCCAACATGGAGAACCAAGGCACCATCCTGGAGATCGACCTCAAAGAAATTGTAAAGGCAGCAAGGGAGGCAGCTTCATCACATAGCAAGAAATGGATCCTGAGGCAGATCAGATGGGGAGGAACAGGCAAGTGGCCACCCCAAGAAAACCACATAGAGGAGGGGCATAGTGAAGCAGTCAGGGAAGAGATGTAATTGGCTTAAGAACCAAACAAGTGACAGCGAAATGCAAGCAAAGGAGGCAAGAAAGGGGACAAGAAAATCACAGGTGAACCTCTGGCAGCGGCGGTACCAGGAACCAACAAACAGGCAAAGAAACAATGGTGAGCAAATCAGCATGATTGTACAAGAATGTTTAAAGTCATTTGTGCCTTTGCTATTTGCGAAACGGGGGGGATGGAGGGGTGTCAGGTGCAACAAATGGGAGTGGGGTGGTGACACCTAAGGGAGCCAAAGTTGCAGGGGACGCTCCGGAAAAAGGGGCCCCAGAGGCTGGGGTGGAAGCGCTAAGCGAAGGGTGCCCATCACCAGATAGGGTGGAGGAGGTTTTGGCATCTGCAAGCACTGGGGCAATGCCAACACAGGTTCAACAACAGGGGGGTTGGCCCCAGAGGCATACCAAAGGGGAAGCCTAGTGAGACCTTACTTGGTTACGAGAGAATCCGGGTTTGGCTAGTATGACACCATTGGCAATCAAAGATCATTGATATATTCTCACTCTAGGAAATACAAGTAGAAGGCCTCGATTTTACCACGATAGACAAGAAAGAAGAAGAGAAGAGAGAGAGAGAAATAGAGTAAGAAAGGCGAGGAGCTTTGGTAATTGTCTTAATGCATTTGTGATTATGGCCTGTATTATAGTGGAGAAATGTCCGCACTGTGCTAAGGATTTATGGCTATATGAGTCAAAGATACAGGAAGCCCAGATACAGTTTGAAGGGGAAGCTTGGCTAGATTCTGACAAGGGCTTCAGACTAAAAATGCAGGCCCACCCAGACATGGAATGGGACAAGGAGGACGTGGTAGGCTACATGCACAAGATGATAGCAAGAGAAGCCAAGAGCTGAGTGGGAAAGAGCAACCATTCCTTTTGTGGGAGCTATCAGAAAGGGAGGCAAGAGAAGGCGAAGAGCTACTACAAACAGCACCAGTACACACAATGGAAGGGGACACAGTCAGGCAAAGGGGCAGCATCTATATGCTTCGAATATGAAAAGGATAAGGGCACATGGGGAGCAGCATGCAAGTTCAGGCATGTGTGCTCCACATGTGAGGGCGGGCACCCAGCAGCAGAGTGCAAAAGGAGCAAGGGAAGCAGCAACAACAGGGACAAAGAGAAGAAGTAGTAGAGGTGGGTGGATAGCCTGGCTAGGGAGAGAAGTGGAGTTGGTTAGATACCCCCTAAATACATGCAGGCTGAGGCAACTAGTCAACGAATATGATAACAAGGAAGATGCAAAGTTACTTTGTGAAGGATTTGAGCTAGGTTTTGGAAACCCATCAAAAGGGAAAAACCATAAGAAAGAGTCAAAGAACCTGCGAGAGGTCAAGTTCAGGCTTATTCACCACCTATCTTTCATGGAGGGAGAATCAGTAAATTATAGTATTGACCCTGAAGATTGTGCAGTGGGGTACGCATCAATGGAGGATGCAACAGACATAGGCCCTCATTCTGACCCTGGCGGTTCCCTACCGCCAGGGCCAACGGGGGCGGGAGCACCGCCGACAGGCCGGCGGTGCTCCCTTGGTCATTCTGACCGCGGCGCTTTGGCCGCGGTCAGAACGGGAAAACCGGCGGTCTCCCGCCGGTTTTCCACTGACCCTTAGAATTCTCCAAGGCGGCGCAGCTCGCTGCGCCGCCGAGGGGATTCTGACCCCCCCTACCGCCATCCTGTTCATGGCGGGAAAGCCGCCATGAACAGGATGGCGGTAGGGGGGGTCGCGGGGCCCCTGGGGGCCCCTGCCGTGCCCATGCCCATGGCATGGGCACGGCAGGGGCCCCCTAACAGGGCCCAACTAGGCTTTTCAGTGTCTGTGATGCAGACACTGAAAAGCGCGACGGGTGCTGCTGCACCCGTCGCACGCCTTCCACTCCGCCGGCTCGATTCCGAGCCGGCTTCCTTGTGGTAGGCGCTTTCCCGCTGGGCCGGCGGGCGATCTGAATCAGATCGCCCGCCGGCCCAGCGGGAAAGTCAGAATACCCCTCGCGGTCAATTGACCGCGGGGCGGTATTCAGGCGGATTCCGACGGGCGGGCGGCAACCGCCGCCCGTCTAGGTCGGAATGACCACCATAGTGAGCTCAAAAGGGCGAGGTGTCTTGATGGCGAAAGTTGATGTAGAGTCTACATTCAGACTATTTGCGGTCCACCCAGAAAGTTACCACCTCCTGCGTTTCAAATTCGAGGGGTGTAGGAAGTTTGGCTCTGTATATACTATCTCAAAGTGAGAGATAGTGTGCACAGAGTACAAGGGTTCCCCTTAGAGGTTGATAGTGGCAAAATTAGATAATTCTAATGCTCTATTTTGTGGTAGTGTGGTTGAGCAGTAGGCTTATCAGAGGGTAGTGTTAAGCATTTGTTGTACACACAGTGGCAATAAATGGGGAACACACACTCAAAGACTTACAAGTAGGCACACAAAACACACCCTCAGCGGCACAGGGGCAGCCGGGTGCAGTGTGCTTAGCAGGTGTCGGATTTTCAATAGAAATCAATGTAAGGAACCGGGGGTCACTCTAGCTGTGCAGGCAGGGCACAGGGGGGCTTCGTGGGCCAGCCACCGACTGGGCTAGGCAGAGGGCCGTCTGATGGTCACTCCTGCACAGGAGTTCGGTTTCTTTTGATCCTGGGGACTGCGGGTGCAGTGCTTCGTCCAGGAGTCGGGTTCTTTGTTCCAGGCAGTCACGGTCAGGGGAAGCCTCTGGATCCTCTCTGTATGCGTTGCTGTGAGGGGTGCAGGGGGGTCGTCTCAGGTTACTCACAAGGTTGCAGTCGCCTGGGAGTCATCTCTGCAGTGTTGGTTCTCTGGAGCTTGAGCCAGGGGTGTTGGGTGCAGAGGGTAAAGTCTCACGCTTTCGGCGGGAAGAGTGAATTCTTTAAAAGTTGCTAAAAAGTTGCAAAGTTGTTGCTGTTTTTGAACAGTGCCGCTGTTCTCAGGAGTTTCGTGGACCTTCTGGTTCAGGGCAGTCCTCTGAGGATTCAGAGGTCGCTGGTCCCTGTCGGATGCGTCGCTGTGAAGGTTCTTTGAGTCTGGAGAGGCCGGTAGGGTTGGGCCAAGTCAGTTGTCGTCTCCGTCGTCTCTGCAGGGCTTTCAGGTCAGCAGTCTTTCTTCTTGTTGTAGGTTTGCAGGAATCTGATTTCCTGGGTTCTGGGCCGCCCCTAAATACTGAATTTAGGGGTGTGTGTAGGTCAGGAGGGCAGTAGCCAATGGCTACACCCTCTTTGTGCCTCCTCCCTGAGGGGAGGGGGGCACATCCCTAATCCTATTGGGGGAATCCTCCAAACTCAAGATGGAGGATTTCTAAAGGCAGGGGTCACCTCAGCTCAGGACACCTTAGGGGCTGTCCTGACTGATGGGTGACTCCTCCTTGTTTTTCTCATTATCCTCTCCTGCCTTGTCGCCAGAAGTGGGGGCAGTGGCCGGAGGGGCGGGCATCTCCACTAGCTGGGATGCCCTCGGGTGCCCTAACAGAAAGCATACCAAACTTCCCAGATTTTAGTGTAGCCATTATGGAACTGTTGAGTTCGTGTTTGACAAACTCCCAGCCCATATACTCTTTATGGCTACCCTGCACTTACAATGTCTAAGGTTTTGCTTAAACACTGTAGGGGCATAGTGCTCATGCACATATACCCTCACCTGTGGTATAGTGCACCCTGCCTTAGGGCTCTAAGGCCTGCTAGAGGGGTGACTTACCTATGCCACAGGCAGTGTGAGGTGGGCAAGGCACTCTGAGGGGAGTGCCATGTCGACTTAGTCATTTTCTCCCCACCAGCACACACAAGCTGTGAGGCAGTGTGCATGTGCTGAGTGAGGGGTCCCAAGGGTGGCATAAGACATGCTGCAGCCCTTAGAGACCTTCCATGGCATCAGGGCCCTTGGTACCAGGGGTACCATTTACAAGGGACTTATGTGGGTGCCAGGGTGGTGCCAATCGTGGGAACAAAGGTACAGTTTAAGGAAAGAACACTGGTGCTGGGGCTTGGTTAGCAGGTTCCCAGCACACTTTCAATCATAACTGGCATCAACAAAAGGCAAAACGTCAGGGGGTAACCATGCCAAGGAGGCCTTGCCTTACAAGGGGGAAACCTATTCCAACAAGGCTTTGCCTATGGGGTACTCCATCTTGTGTGCCTAATTTGAGTGATTTAGCACATTCCTAGAGTGGTCTCTGCATAAGCGACACCCAGAAGGCAGAAAGCTGCACAATCCTAGATCTAGATACATTTCTATTTGTGGGCCAGCCCAGTGGGCCAGAATGCCGGTTTTTACTGAGGGCTTTCCAAACCTTAGCAGCAGAGCTGGGAGTACCACTGGTAGATGACAAGACAGTGGGCCCTACTACTAGACTGGTATTCCTAGGCCTAGAACTGGACTCCAGAGCAGGCACTTCCACCATGCCCTATGAAAAGGTACAGGACATGAGAAAGGACATTCAGGAGCTATTGGGCAAACAAAAGGGTACCCTGGGGGAACTACAAGGGCTAACTGGTAAACTAAACTTTGCAGCCAGAGTCATCCCAGTAGGAAGGGTGTTTACTAGGCGTCTCATGCACTTGACAAGGTGACTTCAGAAGAAACACACCAAGCCAGGCTGTACTCGGGGGGGAAACAGGACCTGACGGCGTGGCTATCATTTCTAGAAGAATTTAATGGGACCTTGATCTAGGAGAAGTTTGGATGTCAGCGAAACAGATTGAGCTGTACATTGACGCATCTGGCAGCATAGGCTTTGGGCGATCCTTAAGAACAGATGGTGTGCCAAAAAGTGGCCACACGAGTGGTCAGCAGCAGGCCTCACCAGAAACATCACTCTCCTCAAAATTTGATCCATTGTAGTGACCCTGACTGTTCGGCAGGAATAGCTGAAGAACATGAAGATCACACTTTGGTCAGATAACCAGGCGGTAGTCCAGGCGATTAACAAGGGAGCTCCACAGTGCACGAGAGTGTTAAAATTGCTATGGTACTTTGTAAAAATGCAGATAGCAAACAATTTAGATGTTAGGGCGAGACATGTCCCAGGTGTGAATAATGCTAAAGCAGATGCATTCTCTTGCTTACAGATGGAAAGTTCCAGGAGTCTAGCACCAAGAGCAGAACAAGAGAACACCACAACAGCAAGTGCCATCTATGCAAGATCAGTGTAGGATGTAACATGGTTGACAGCCTTTGAGAACCACATGGAGTCAAGAAAAGCTGTAGAGCTATTTATACAGTGTGCATTCAGGCAAAATAAGTTTATGTCATGGGCACAGGCCCACCTAACAGTGATAGCACATTTTAGCAAAATCACATCAGGGAAAGCCCCCACCGGCCTGCATTATATAAGGGCAGCAATGAAAGGGTGGCGCAGACTAGGGGGACCCATTAGGAATACGCGGTGCCCCATTGAATTTCACACACTGAGGCAGCTGGTGGGAGTACGGGACGCGATATGCCTAAACAGCTTCGAAAGCACGCTTTTCAAGGCAGCATTCACAATAGCCTTTTCGGGGGCCTTTAGGGTAAGCGAACTAGTGGCCCCTTCTAAGCTAGGGAACACGTACACATGCATACAGTGCCAAGATGTGCAGATAGGTCTAGGCAGATGCAAATATTGCTGAGGTCCAAGACTGACCAGACGGGAAAAGGGGCAAAGGTGGAGCTGACATGTCTAGATGAAAACGACTTATGGCCAGTATGCAACTTACAGAAATACCTAGGGTGAAGGCCAGCGGGGCAAGGGGTGCTTTTGATACACAATAATGGAGAATGTTTGAGCACCTTTCAGTTTAAGACGATGCTAAAGAGGGCACTGACTAGGGCAGGGTTACCAGAAGACAAATTTGGCACACACTCATTTCGGATAGGGGCAGCAACATCAGTAGCTCAGCATGCCCTACCGGTGGTGGGCAGAAAGTCAATTGGTGTAGGTGGGTACCTAAGGTACTTACACTTTACACCAGGTACTTACACTTTACACAGGTATACCCTATTAGTGTAGTGTAGGCAGTGTCTACAAGCCAGAATCTCTAGAAGTCGCTGTGGATGAGCAGCCAAGGCTTATCTAGCAGAAATGCAAAACTCACGCAAAAGCACTGTAGTCACACAGCACTTACACACATGAAAGAATACACTCAGTGTTACAACTATAAAGGTTGTTTATTATGGTAACACAACACCAAAATACTATAGAGGCAATACGCCCTTAGGCAGCATTTCTGACCCAAGTAAATCCCAAAATACCATATTTTTACATCCTCCCAAAAATACACAAAAACAAACATCCACCCACGGTAGACCCATCGTCACTGGGATAGGGTCAGTTTTAGAGCCGCTCTCTCAATTCTGTGATACTTTCCCGCAACTCCTTGTTAAACAAATACCTACTTATCTAAAAGATACTAAAGAGGTCCTGAATTTACTCAAGGGCATGCAGTTTGATACAGACACTGAACTTTTGATTACTTTGGGTGTTGAATCCTTGTATACTAATACCTCAGGAGGCTACCCTAGAGGTAATTAGTCAATTGCTAGTTAGCACCACATGGGAATCAATAACCCACCAGAGTTCGTACTAGACCTAGTCCACCTAGCACTGACTAGGAATTACTTTGAATTCAACAACACTTATTACCTACAAGTGCATGGGACATCAATGGGCAGTACATTTTCCCTGAGCCTAGCCTGTCTGTATGTTGACTCATTTGAAAGACAATACGTCTTTCATAAAGACAACCCATTCCAAGAACATATTAGATTATGGAAACGCTATATTGATGATGTCCTCTTGATTTGGACAGGGACATTGAAAGAAGCCCTATCATTTGCTGAATGAGCTGAACCCCTAGCTGAGATTTAATATAACTATAAGAGGCACAGAGCTACTTTAGCTTGACCTCCTTATTTTTGAGAAAAATGGCTTCTTGGCGACTGAAGTGTAGTACAAAGCTACAGATTTTAACAACCTCCTACAGTTCCAGAGCTTCCATCCTCGTTCCCTGAGAGACAACCTACCAGTAGGCCAATTTCTTCAATTAAGACGGAATTGCTCTGATATTACAGATTATACAAAACATGCCAAGAAACACACAAATAAACTCCTTTTTAAAGACTACCATGCCCACCTCATCAGAAGAGCTGATAAAAGGGCACGGCACAACCATAGGGACCAGCTGTTATAACCCTCTCAACGCACCAAGAATGAAGATGAATGAATCTGCGTGACTACTTTCAAACTACTATCCAACAAGGTGCAAAAGATAATAAGAGAGGATTGGAAGATCCTGATTTCAGGAGGGCTACATTTTGACCAACCACTCAATGCATTCAAAAGAGGGAGAAACATAAGCGATATGATTTTCCACACGCCCAAGAGCGAGGACACCAATGAATAAACAAACAACTCTGTGGCATATGCCAACACCGTCAGGGCACCACCCCTGTGGCAATTGCAGTGCATGTCAGTTTACAAAAAAAAACTACTACATTGGATCTAGGTTTTCAAACCCCTTGGGATCTAACAACACTTTCTAATTGCAATAGCAGAAATGTCACTTACATGATTAGATGCCCATGTCAGCTCAAGTACATTGGTGTGACAACAAGAAGAGTTGGAACACGTATCTGCGAACACAGAAGTACCATCCGTTGTAGACGTGATGCAACCAAACTCATTAACCATTATATTAGGAACAATCACTCCCCTGATGAGATGGAATGATTCATCATAAACAAACTGAATCAAACCACTACCAACATGACACAGAAACTCGAACGATATGAACAAAGATGGGTCTGGAGATTACGAACAGACACTACAGGACTTAATGATGAAATCCAATGGTCAGCACCATATGGCTAATGTGACCTGAACAGAGGTCCACACCTTGAGACTTTCAATTTTCCGGACCTTGGGTCTGCTCCTCTTCTCAACGCTCGCCTTTCCCTTTCTCCCTCTTTGGGGAACACTACACTCACAACTCCCCTCCCTTTATCCCCTTTGCCCTCTTTTTCCCCACTTTCTTCCTTACATGCTTTCTTTATTCCCCTCTCTTCCCCACTCCTCCTTTTGACATAGCAACCCCCTCCCTCCCACCCTTTCTGTCTCCTTTCTTCTTTTTATGTGATCTCCCCGTTTTTTTCCCCTCCCCCCATTTTTTCCCCCTTGGATCCTTCACTTCCCCTATCCTTCTTTCCCTTTTCCCCTTCTCTCCCCTTTCCTCGCTCCTCCCCTTTTTGTTCCCTCTTTTTTCCCCGCCCCCCCCCAACCAACCTTTAATCCATCATCTCTACGGTTTCATGTTTTCCTTTTTTTTCCATTGTTTGGGCTCATGGAACTACATTTCCCATGAGCCCTCTCGTGTCAGTGAAGCAACTTGGACGCGTCACGTGGGCATGCGAACCTCGCGACTTGCAGGACACGCACTTACGTACGCCTACTACCACGGACACCTGGGTATAATTTAACTCGTCCGGTCCCAGCCCTTTTATGCAAGCGGCTGGGACGGGGACACACCTAGGTTGCATTATAGACTACCACCTTTGAGGGAGTAAGTCCTTTGGCCTTACCATGGGAGACATTGTCGAGCTGACGCTCTGGGATCTTCTCTACTGCAGATAAGATTTATGTTGTATATGTTATTGGCCACTGGACTCTTTCGCCATATGGGTGCTATTTGTGGATGTGTGCTGTGATGTCCTGACTTTTACCTACGTCATGTTACATTTTATCGTATTAGACTTATGCTAACAGTGACTACTACCAGATGTCGATAACATTTAAGATTTATACAGGTTCCTGTGCCTCAATTATAGTATTTCTTGATCACATGCACGTTCCTTTGCCATGACAGCTATTTAGATTTCCTTTTCCATTCCCTTTTTTGATACTGAATTTCATCCCTTCATAGAGTGTGACTACAAGGGGCAAAACCCCTCCGGCTCCCAGACCTGGGGCTAATTGATAGATATATATATATATATATATATATGGAAAATGTCACTTACCCAGTGTACATCTGTTCGTGGCATGCTCCGCTGCAGATTGACATGCTGTGCATACTTCTGCCATCTAACCTGATGGCGGAAAGAAAACAAACTAACATGGAGTCGATGCCCATGCGCAATGGAGCCGAAGAGGAGGAGTCACTCGATCCCGTGACTCGAAAACACTTCTTTGAAGAAAAATAACTTGTAACACTCTGAGCCCAATACTAGATGGCAGAAGTATGCACAGCATGTGTATCTGCAGCTACACATGCCATTGAATATATATATATATATATATATATATATATATATTTTGCTACTATAATGGGGTAAGAGACCCAGCCCTATGCGTGTGTTTTAGGACCTTGATATGCGCTATATACATTATCACCTTTACAGCATGGTTTTATGAGTCACTCACAGTATGTTTTTTCACATTTGTGTGCAGTGAATTGCAGTGTTTATGCACACGCACCACGTGAATGCTGTGTTCTTAATCCTGTTTACTTCATCTTTCTCCTTAGGCCTTCTTTTACTGTATTTTTCTTTCAGGTAGGCCCAGTGTGCTTTTTAACATATTTGCTCACTTTATAGCTTATCTAGCTACCCCCATACCGTTTTGGCTATATGAGAGGGCAGAACATGTTGGCCATATAATTTTAGATGACACCTTGAACCATTATATTCAGGAATGTCTCAATAGTTTTTAATCTTACCAACAAAAACAGCCATTAAAGTAATAGGATACACTGGATTTGTTAGTCAATTTTAGCTTTATCTTCCCATTAAACTGGATCCCCGCTCTATCCAGAAAGATTGAATTTCAGCACTCCCTCAGAGTTCTTTTAACAACGAGGTTGAGTCCACCCAGGTGGTGCCATCCTACCTGGGTGGGGATAGGTGGTCAAATGATGAAGCATGTCACTATAATGTGTGTGAGACCACCTATTCCGTAAGGGAAACACCCCCATCCCCTATTGAGCACACGCCCACTATTACCATATCCCATGCCGATAACTAGATCACCACATGCGTGATCTGATGATGAACTGAACGGGCCAGATTTGTCTGTTCACAGTTTTCCCCATACATGTTGTGTTGTTGTTGCTTTGCTTAAGGATTTTTTATGGGGAAGATACACTCCCTTTTCTCTCTTTGTGTTTAATACGCCTTGATAGTGAGGCCTGCTTTTTGCAGGGCCTTCAAAACATTCCAGAGGCGGACCAGGTGATCAGCCCAGGTAGAGCTCAAGACAACTATATCATCTAGATATGCTGCACTGTAGGCATCCAAACCTTGGCAGACTGTGTTCACCAGCCTCTGAAAAGTGGGAGGTGCATTTTTCAAACCAAAGGGCATAACTGTGAATTGGTAGTGCACTCCAATGGTAGAAAATGCTGTTTTAGGTTTAGCGTCTTCTGATAACTTAATCTGCCAATAGCCAGCAGTAAGATCAAATGTGCTAAGATACTTGACAGATGCCAGTGTATCTATGAGCTCAACTGCCCTGGGCATTGGATGAGCATCAGTTTTGGTCACTGTGTTGAGCCCTCTATAATCAACACAAAAGCTCATCTCTCTTTTCCCATTCTGAGAGTGTGGTTTTGGGACTAAGGCAACTGGGCTAGCTCAGGGACTATCAGAGTGCTCAACCACTCCTAGATCTAGCATCTTCTTCACTTCAGCTTTGATGCAGTCCCTTACATGGTCAGGTTGCCTGTAGATTTTACTCTTTACAGGCAAATTGTCCGCTTTGTCAATGGTGTGTTCACACCATGTGATCTGACCAGGAATAAGGGAAAACAGTTCAGAGAACTAGTCTGGGAGGTTTCTACAGTCTTCTTTTTGTGACTCAGAGAGGCAGTCAGCAAGAACTACGCCACAACTGAGCCATCAACTGCAGAATGTGAGAAGAGATCAGGGAGAGGGTCACTTTCCTCTTCCTGCCCTTCATCAGTGGCCATGAGCAGGGTTTAATCAGCCCTGTCATAGTAGGGCTTTAGGCGGTTCACATGAAGCACCCTATAAGGGGGCTTCTAGTAGAACCCAGGTCAACCAAATAGGTGACCTCATCCTTCTTTTCCACTATATTGTGGGGGCCACTCCACTTGTCCTGGAGTGCCCTTGGAGCCACAGGCTCAAGGGCCCACGCTTTTAGTCCTGGCTGGTAGACAGTCAGAACAGCTTCTGGTCATGCCATTGCTTTTGCAATTCTTGGCTGGCCTGAGGGTTTTTAGAGGCCTTTTTCACGTACTCAGCCATCCTTGATCTGAGGCCAAGTACATAGTCCACAATATATGTTTAAGGGGCTTGATGGGTTGCTCCCACCCCTCCTTCACAAGGGCAAGTGGACTCCTAATAGGGTGCCCAAACAGAAGTTCAAAGGGGCTGTAGCCCACTCCCTTCTGAGGGACCTCCCTATAGGCAAAAATGAGACATGGTAATAGACAATCACATCTTCTCCTGAGTTTGTCAGAGAGTCCCATTATCATACCTTTGAGAGTTTTATTAAACCTGTCAACTAACCGATTTGTTTGGGGATGATAAGGTGTGGTTACACCACACTCTTTCCACATAGATTATAAGTATGCAGACATGAAGTTGCTACCCCTGTCTGATACTACCTCTTTTGGAAAGTCCACGCTGGAAAAGATACCCGGGAGGCCTTTGGCCACTGCAGGAGCTGTAGTGGTCCTTACAGGGATGGCTTCTGGATACCTAGTGGCATGGTCCACCACCACCAGTATAAATCTATTGCCAGAAGCTGTGGGAGGGTCTAGGGGGGCAACAATGTCAACCACTACCCTTCCAAAGGGTATCCCAACCATTGGTAGTAGGATTAAGGGGGCCTTTGGAGTGCCATCTGTCTTGCCACTGGCTTGACAGGTGACACAGGAGCGACAAAACTCCTTTGTGTCTTCAGACAAATGGGGCCAGTGAAAGTGTGGGACAAGCCTGTCCCAAGTCTTGCTTTGTCCCAAGTGACTTGCCAGGGGTATATTATGAGCAAGGGTGAACGAAAATTCTCTATACTGCAGACGTACTACTAATCTTCTGGTGGCACCAGGTTTGGGTTCCCTGGGCTCTGAGTATAAGAGGTTGTCTTCCCAATACACCATGTGGGTGCCACTGACACCCCCTGCTTCCTGAAGGAAAGCTTGCCGTCTTAACCCTTCCAGTGTGGGCAAAGTTTTCTGAGTCATACTGAATTCCTGCCTGGCAAACCCCCTGCAACTTCAAGCTCAGCTGTGTCAGCTTTCTACTATTCAGGTGTAGGTACTGCCAAGGGAGTGGATTCCTCCTCCTTAAAGGGGGAATCCTCACTGAAGGGTGGGGTAGAGGTCAACTTTGTGCCCTTTCTACCCTTGGCTTTAGGAGCCTTTTGGGTTATTACTTCAGGCTTTTTCTTTTTGCTTTCTGGCCTGCCCCCTAGTTAAAGCAAAAATATGCCCTGGGATGCCCAGCATTGCTGCATGAGCCTCCAACTCTATTTCAGCCCAAGCTGGAGCCTCCAAGTCATTCCCTAGTAGACAGGTAAGTTTGTGGACACTACAACTTTTTTAGGACCAGTAACCCCCCCCCCCCCCAGCTGAAATCAACAACTGCCATGGGGTGGTACACAGTGTTATTATGGGTCTCAGTCACTTTGTACTGGTGACCAAGTAGGTGTTGCTCAGGGGACACAGGTTTTTCAGTCACCATAGTGACACTGGCACCTGTGTCCCTGTAGGCCTCTGCCTGAACCTCATTTATTAAAGGCAGCTGCCTGTACTTACCGATGTTAAGGGGACAAGCAGCAAGGGTGGCAAGATCAATGCCCCCATCTGAGACTAAAACGGCCTCAGTAGTCTCTCTGACTAAACCAGCCCCACTACACTTCCTAAAGTGAGCGGAGCCCAGCTACGAGGGAAGGCAGCAGTCCCAGCCCTCCTGGGACCTGGAGGCTGAAGGTAAGTTTGCGTGTGTGTGTATGTGTATGTGTGTAATGTTTGTCCCCAACCTTTCCCTATGACTTAACTGCTTCCTTTTTCTTGTCTTTGTCACCCCCAGTGAGCTTTTCTGCTCATCTTTGTTCTGACCCATTTGTCTGCCTTCTTTCCCGATTCTTGGGGGAGAGGTAAGATCAAGGTCAACCACGTACTGGTGCAACAAATCTGACACACATTTATTAAGTATATGCTCTCTCAGAATATGATTGTATAAGCCCTCATAGTCACTTATGTTGCTACCATCTAACCAGCCTTCCAAAACCTTCACAGAACAATCCACGAAATCAACCCAATCCTGGGAGGACTCGTTCCTGGTCTCCCAGAACTTTCCTGTATTCTTCAGTGGCAAGACCAAAACCATCTAAAAGAGCAGACTTTAAAAACTATGTCATTATCAGCATCTTCCTCCGTGACAGTGAGGAGTCTATCCCTCCCTTGTCAGAGAAGGAGAGCCAAAGGATAGCAGCCCACTGTCTCTGGGGACCCCTCTGTACTTTACAGGCCGCTCCAGAGGTTGGGTTTCTGGACTCAAATGAGTCCTCCAGGACCCTAGGGTCCCTGAAACCAAAGTTGCTGCTGCCACCATGGGGTGCTAACCACAGACCCTGCCTCTCTCTCTCCACTGCCAAGGCCTTCCTGTCTAGGGCTAGTGGTTGCTGCTGCAGCCTCAGCTTGGCCTCCTCCAGTCTCAGTTGCCTGAGTTCCAGATCTAGAGAATCTTTCCCTGGAGTTGTGCAGTGGGTCCGCTCAGATACCGAGGAGATGCGACAGTGAGCAGAGGAGGATCCAGTGGCGGCCCGTCCTTTAGGGCGGAGGGGCCACCCCCCCCCCACCTTTTGCTCCTCATGAAGAGTGACTGTCAGGCTGAACAAAGGTCAGCCTGACAAGACACTCTCCATGTTCAGCTCAGGCAGCCAGGAGCAGACATGCGCAATATGCGCACACTCCTGCCTGCCTGAGCTGAACTTTGCTGGGATGAGGAGGTCACAGCTCCTATGGGTGTGACCTCCTCGGCTCAGCAAAGGTGCCTCGAGGCCCTCCCCTTGGTGACGAGAAAAGCGTCACCAACTGACACTCTCCCTGGGCACTTCAGTTTAAGCCCTGAAGTGCCCAGGGCGAGTGTCAATCAGTGACACTTTGTCACAGAGTGGGGTGGGGTCAGCAGTCTCACTGACCCCATCCCACTCTGTGACGAGGCTGGGACTGCTGCCTTCCCTCATTGGCTGACCTAAGGTCAGCCAATGAGGGAAGGCAGCAGTCCCAGCCCTCCTAGGACCAGGAGGCTGAAGGTAAGTTTGTGTGTGTGTGTATGTGTGTAATGTTTTAAATTGAATGTTTGGTGCGCGCGTGCATGTTTGAGTGTTATGAGTGTTGTTAATGGATGTGCGTGCGTGTGTGTGTGAAAGAATGAGTGTGTGCCATCTTTTAAAATGAATGTTTGGTGCGTGTGTGCGTGCGTGTTTGAATGGTGTGTGAGTGTGTGTGTGTGTGTGTGTGTGTGTGTGTGTGTGCGTGCGTGCGTGTGTCGCCCGCCCCCCTCCCTCCCTCCTAAAGCTGCCGGCCGCCACTGGGAGGATCTATTCCTATTCTGGGACACCCTCTGAACCAGCCCTCTAGGAACAAAGGTGGACCTACTGTTATGGACCCCCCCCCCCTTTACACTACTGACAGTGCTCCTAGGAGGACTGTGGGTGCACCTAGGTTTGCCTGATCCTCCCTGGGTAAGTCCTGACCCACCTCAGTAGCGACATTTTCTTTTTCTAGCACTGGGGGGGTCAGAGTCCACTTCATCCTCCACCTCCTCATGGCTACCAGCATGTTCCTGGTTGTGCTGGAAGAGCAGACTCAGAAGCAGAGTATTGTGATTTCTTACAGTCTTCAGCTTTCTTTCTGCAAACAACTCCCTAAGATCTTGAAAGGTCATTTCCTCGTAAGGAGACTCCATGACCTGAGTTGTGTGCTCTGCTGAAGACATGTCAGCTACCTAGAGTGGTGTAGAATCCCTAACTACTTTAACTAAGTCCCCAAAAAGAAGTTTGGAGTAAGGGCCATGCCAAAACCCTTCTCTTACCCAAACCCAAGAAGACTGTTTCCCTGTTAATAGGTATAGTGTAAACCCCTTGCTAGTAAGTGGTCTTTCCTGTGGAAAGTACCAAGTGACAGAGTGGTAAGCCAATTGCAAGTGCTTATCCCACCGCTGCACCACCAGTGTAGAAAACTGGCCTGGTGTGTGGTGGGTACCTAAGGTACTTACACCTTATACCAGGTCCAGGTATCCTCTCTTAGTGAAGTGTAGGCAGTGTCTAGAAGCCAGGCTCTCTAGAAGTAGCTGTGGATGAGCAGCCAAGGCTTATCTCGGAGACATACAAAGCTCATACAAAACCACTGTAGTCACACAGCACTTACACACATGAAAGAAAACACTAACTTGTACAAAAATAAAGCACTTTATTTTTGGTCACACAATACTACAAGATACTAAAAGAGCAACCCTCCAATAGGAGGTAAGTAATACCCTAATTATATACACTAGTAAAGAGAAATAGGCATAGAAAATGTTGGAAAACAGTGCAAATGCTAATAAACAATAGGGACCCTAGGGGGAGCCAAAACCATATACTTTAAAAAATGGACTGCAAACACAGGACCCCCACCTAGGTAAGTGGAATATGTAGAGGGGAGCTGGGAGTACTAGAAAACCACAGATGAAAGTACCACAGTATCCCCAGCAACCAGGAAAGTAGGAGAAAAATCATTGGAATTTACCCAAACCACCCAAAAGGAAGGAAAAGAATAAAAGAAGAGACACAGACAAGACCGCAAGAAACCAGCAGTGGATTTCTGGAGAGGAAGACCTGTGTGAGAGGGGACCAAATCCAAAAGTCACAGTGGAGTCCAGGAGGAGTAGGAGCTACTACCCACCCAGCTGTACTTGCAGGAGTTGGTCGACAGTGATGAATTGAAGGTCAGCACTGCAGCCCAGAGAAGAGTTCCTGAGGGATACAAATGATGTCCCATGCTGGAAGGAGGATTGCAGTCTGGTGTCGGTGCAGGAATTCCACCAACAAGCCTTGGCAAAGGCAAATATTGCGGTTGACGGAAGTGGTACTGTGAGGGACCAGCAAGGCCCAGGAGGATTCAACCCATGAAGGGGAGTCAGAGAGGACTCTCAGAGACACGGAAAGCCCAAAGAAGCGAAGGCAGCACCCACAGGAGTCCCACAGGACAGGGACACAGAAGTTGCATAAGGAGCCACGCAGCACACAGAAGAAGGGTCCCACGCCGCAGGAGGATGACAGAGGGCTCTGCATTGCAGGAAGGAGTGAGGAGGGCTGGCTCGGAACATAGCCTGAAGTTACGTTGGAGGAAATGCAAACAAGCCTTGGCATCTGCAAGAGACGCAGTGCACGGGGTAGTGTCGTGCATGGGAAGCCAAGGGCTTACCTCCGCTCAAGTTGGACAGCTGGCGGAGAGGACCAAGAGGACTACTCCGGACCACCAGCCGTGATGCAGGATCCACACAGCCCAGGATGAGAGGAGATCCTCGAAGCCGGTCGTCATTGCAGTAGGTGTCTGCAGATGCTGGGAAGTGACTCCTTCACTCCAAGTGAGATTCCTTCTTCCTTCTCATGCAGAATGAAGACTTGCCGCACTCAGGGGATGCACAGCCGGGGAAATGTTGCAGAAGCTGGAAGGAGCCGTGGAAACAATGTTGCAAGAAGAGTCTTCTTCTTGGATGCAGATTGTTGGTTTCTGGAGGGTCCAGTCACGGTTCCAGTGGCTAGAAGTCGAAGTGGAGGATGCAGGGGAGTCCTGCTGGAATCTTGCAAGCCAAATCTGAAGAACCCCCCCAAGAGAGAGACCCTACATAGCCCTGAAAGGGGGATTGGTCACCTAGCCAGGTGACCACCTATCAGGAGGGGATTCTGACGTAACCTGCCTGACCTGGCCACTCAGATGCTCCCAGAGATCCCTGCCAATCTTGGATTCAATATGGCAGAATCCAGGGACTCTCTGGAGGAGCTCTGGTCACCACCCCTGGGATGGTGATGGACAGGGGAGTAGTCACTCCCCTCTCCATTGTCCAGTTACGTACCAGAGCAGGGACTGGGGGTCCCTGAACCAGTGTGGACTGGTTTATGCCAACCAAATGTGGCCCTCAGAGCACACCAGTGGCTTGGAGAAGCTACCCCTCCCAAGCCAGTCACACCTATTTCCAAAGGGAGAGGGTGTTACCTCCCTCTCCCAAAGGAAATCATTTGTTCTGCCTTCCTGAGCTTGATCAAATCAAGCAGCTGGAGGGCAGAAACCTGCCTGAGGGGTGGCAGCAGCTTGGTCTGCCCAGACAATCCTAGAAGACTTGTAGTAGCAATGCTGGGAGCCTCTAAGGAGCCTCCAGAGTGCATGGAATCATACTTCCAATACTGGCAACAGTATTCGGATATGTTTCCGGCATGTTTGATACCAACATGCCTAGGTTCGGAAGTACCATTATGTAGCTGGACATAGGTAGTGACCTATGTCCAGTACACGCGTAAAATGGTGCCCCCGCATTCACAAAGTCCAGGAAATGGCACTGGAATTTGTGGGGGCACCTCCTCTGCTAGTGCAGGGGTGCCCTCACACACAGGTACTTGCACCCTGCTCTTTGGGCTAGGAGGGACTGCCATAGGGGTGACGTAGTGACCTGGTGCAGTGACCTATGGTGAAAAAGGGTGCATGTACCCTTTCACGCAGGCTGCAATGACAGGCCGTGCTGAACACTTTGTATGGGCTCACCATGGGTGGCATAATACATGCTGCAGCCCATGGGGATCCCCTAGTACCCCAATGCCCTGGGTACCTGCGTACCATATACTAGGGACTTACATGGGGGCACTAGTATGCCAAATGGGGGGAGAAAAAGGTACAGTTAACAAGTTTTAAGGGACAGAGCATAACCACTGGGGTCCTGGTTAGCAGGATCCCAGTGGACACAGTCAAACACACTGGCAACGGGCAGAAAATAGGGGTAACCATGCCAAGAAAGAGGGTACTTTCCTACACAGGCCGTTGGTATGCTAGGACTTTTCCGCTATTGAAAATGACCTGTGCCTGGGGTGGGCAGGAATTACTCGCACACCGTTTCCAGGGTTGGGCAAATCAGCCCGTTGTATATCCGCATTGTACCTGTAGCCGCATAAATTGGGGTTCCCTAGCTGCATAATTCCAGTGGCTCTGCTCTCAGTATCACGCAGACAGAGTAAGCACGAACAGTAACGTGGTTGCTGTTTCTGCTTCATGGTCTCAAAGCTTCTGACCCTGCCCCGCATACAGCTCTCTTATGCGCCCCACTCCCTTAACAGGTGAAATGTTGAGCCCCAGCAGCTTTAGGTACAGGCAGCCCCGGGCTGACTGCATACGTTTAGCATTACAAATGTTCCCAAATGTACAGCCCTGTGGTCATACACTTTCAGAGTTCCAGGAAGGTCAAAGGCAGTGGCCGCAGCATAATGCTGGGTTCTCACAAGCTGAAGCTATCATAAGATATCCCTACACAAATGGAAATGTGCGAAAGAGAAGAAATTATAGCAGTTCAACGTAACTAAATGAGCATATATTTAGATGTAAATGGTGGAAATAAAGAATAATTCAGTTACTTGACTTGGTAAAAGCATAGCAAACAGTAGATAAAAGGGATTCATATTTTTTTTAATTGCAATACATATGCACCAATTGTGATTTGGCAAGTGAGTAATACTAGCATACATGCCAACATTTTTGTAATGGAAAGTGAAAGATTTAAAATAAATAAATAATAGTGGAAATGTATTTTCCCCACTTGACATCTGTTCAGAAAGTATGCAAATTTCGTGGTGGGAGGTGGGGTGGAAGGGGGACAATCAAAGCAAAGCCAAATTGTGCTTTAAAATCGGGAATCTCTCTTGGGAACTGGGTCAGTTTAAGTATATGTACTAGGGGCTGTGTCATTAACGGCCAGTGTTCGCTTTCCACACAGAGAAAGCATGCTGCAGCGAGACGCCAACACTGAAGGATCCGGCCAATAACTCTTTCGTAGATGAGACCTATTGGCTTTGCCAATGTTTGTTAGTACTATGAGGAACCGAGGTACCTGAAAGAACTGTGAAAAATACAATTACATCATAATAAAGGCTGCTACAAAATGCGCAAATACATTTCGGTTAAATTAAAAAAAGTGCTTCTCAAATACAGATTTGAATAATATACAGTTTATACCTAGTACTAAAAAATGTTATAACACTCCATTAAAACCACACACCCCACAGCTCACTTTGGAACACTATTACAATACCTCTCTAAAAGAAATATCTTTGCCACCAGAAAACTTCAAGTGACTCCTTTTAGTAAAGTCAATGCAGGTTTTCAAGCCCCTTTGCATTTGCAGATTTACAAGTTGGGCACATTTGCATGTCTTTAGGGAAGGAGACCCCCTGGCAAGAAGGTCTGATTCTTATCTGTCTGCCCCTCCCTCCCTCAGAGCGCAGGAGACTCCAAGCCTTCCAGTCCAGCTGGGGAGACTGATCTGCCCGAAATTTCGCCCTGCCTCCGTTGTCCTTAAGGTGAAAGGCTAAAATTATGGACAAATGCTGTCCGTGAAGACTTTCATCACGGACAAAGGACGGCAGGGCGAAATTACGGACAGTCCGTGAAATTTACGGACGGGTGGTCACCCTAGGATCCGCGCTTCCAAGCACCAACAGTTCAGTCAGGCAGAAACAATGCGTAGGTGGATTTGGATAGAGTGCATCCTGATCTCGGTATTGCCAGGCAGTCAGACTGAGACAATTGCCCAGGGCACAAAGAGACATGCCAGTGGTCTCACAATGCGCAATTCAGCCGCTCGCACAAAAGACAAACAACGCACAACACTGAAAATCAGTAAACATTTCTACAATATTTCCAAAAGTGAATTTCAGAATACAAACACAGATGCAAGGCAGTTGTCATGTCGACTTTCTCTAGCCCGAAGCAAACAATACTGGTTTTATACAAACAGAATTTTGAATGCAGATATGGGAAAGTGCTCTCATACGCAATAACAGGACAGCTATAGGAATAATAATTATTTTTAAAGCTAGTGTCATACAACTATCCACGGTAGTACTGGCCAAGGTATTCCAGTAGCAAATCTGATTATGTGCAGAGGTTTGTGACGGAGGTATGGAAAGGGACAAAATATCAACATGAAAATGTAAATAATTATGGAGTGCTTATATGGAGCAGGTGTGTAACTTGTTGGGAGTTATGGAACTATGCAACAAATGCATACATGAACTGCAAAGTATTTTGTACACTTCACAAAAGTAAATATAAACATCATAGTTTTATTTGTTGGAAAGGAGGGAGCTTTACAATATTAGGTGTTATTTCAGAAAGAGGTTACGATGTAGAAGGTTGCTATTACTGCATATTCCGTTGTGGTAGCGCAGTTGAAGTGTTAAGTGGAGCATACCATGTCTTTGTTTGAGGCTACCAATTATCCAAACTAGCTTATATTGGACGTACTGAGGCTGCTGCCACAAATGACACTAAGGATACCAATTAAACTAGTGTAGGCAGCAGCTAGGGTCACAATGCAATGAAAAAAAAAAAAACATTTCTGAGCCCATGAGTCAACATTGCCATAACGCCAGGTCAATAAATATACTAACTCCAACACCCTAAGTTTTAAGGACAGAGATGATGTGAAGAGTTGCATCCCTTGGCCCCTCTCGCCTTGGGTGGGTGTTCAAAACACTGCGTCAAAGTTGGGTGGGGTGGAGAAGGGAGAAACTGAGCTCTTCAGGCTCCCTCTTCCCCCTTCCCCAGTGTGCCCAGTAAAGCAAGGGGGTCCAGCAGTTGTTATAAAGGTCTCTACAAAAGACAGAAAGTACTTGCACACCTAGTCATTGGACAGGGGTGCAGGAGTGACGAATGGGGTTAAGAATTAAAAAAAAAAAAAGTTAAGGAAGATTGTGGGTGCTTGGGGTGAGGTGGCATGGGAACCTTACCGGGACATATGGGGTAAAATGGAGAAGGTCAGGTGGTGCAAAGTCAGTGGCCAGGTTGACACTCTGACTTAAATGCTAACATGCTGTTTTCCTTTGTAGGATGTAAAGAAGGAGGGAGTCCACTAATGAGGAGAAGGGTCGTTGATCACAAAACAAAAAGGTGGTGACAATAGCTGGGCAGGGTCGTTCACCACTGACAAGCAAAAAGGGACCGGAAACATAAGGGTCAGGGACAAAAAACACAAGGTAAGTCGGATGCACCTGGCAGTGCATGCCAAGAAGGATGGGGTGCATTAAAGGGAGTATCACTATCCAGTGTTCACTGTATACCCAAGGTAAATAGTAAGCTGGGTAAGGCAAACAGAAAAAGGCAGATCGTATTTCTCCCCCCTTCAGTTGGATCCATCTATAGTGGAAGGTGCATGCACCCCCTTGCCGGACTCACCCCGTGGTATATGTTCCAGCCGCACAGGAGACAAAGGAAGGAAGGTTTGCCCCCTCCCCCCACTCCCACTACCCCCTAGTCAACCAAATGCCATGGCCATCTCTTCGAATGCTAATTCATACTTTATTTTAGGTCAGCTGCATAAGGGACCATGCATCAGGCCAGTCCAGATGAAGGATGGTGAAGAGGGAGTGCCCCACAGCGTTAAAGTTAATATGGGCACAGAGCTGGCGGTAAGAACAAGCAGTGGTGGCCATGGAGGCAAATAACCTGGCCGGAGAGAGTCAGAAGGAAAGTAAAAGGGCACAGGAAGAGATGAGTGGTTAAATGGGATAGTGCCAAGAACAGTGCAGGAATGTTCCTCGTGCATGCAGCAATGCCAGTATGGCCGGCTGGAAAAGAGAGAAAATGCTCTAATAAAGAGTGCATGCTAGCTCCAAGGACAGGTGAGTGGGGGTGAGGTCCCTGAGGCTATAATGTGGCTTCTCCAGAAGTTGAAGGGGCAGACTGGAACATACTGACACAGGGTGAGGAGAGAGTTCAGAGATATTTCACTTTATTGGAACATGTATGCAGGAGGTGTAGATACATTCTAGAGCCTCAAACATGTCAAAGAGAGCAAACATACATAAATGTTAGGTCACAGGAGAATATAGCAAACTGGTTGGATGGATTTGCTTTGTTAGCAGTCATAATATTAGAAAAATGCTCAGAGCAAGGCACAGCTTTAATTAGGTACAACCAAGCTACTTAGGAGAGGTTCAGGGCCGATGGGTAAATAAGGTGGCTCCAATACGATTTAGCTTTCCTCCAACGCTGGAGGGGACACCAGCCATTACTTGAGATCACAGAGAGAATGAACAATGTATGCAGCATAGGGGTCCGGTGCAGAATACAGGATAGGGTAAGCTGGGCCAGGATTTACATTACAGCAGTGGCCCTCGCCACTTAGGGTGCACCTGTTGGACATTAGAGTGAATGTAATTCTACGGAACATATGGGCAACATGGAATGTATAGGGTAGTTAGTAGACTGGACAAATTTAGGCTCATCTACGGCGAGGGGGTCTTGCCAGCAGCTGAAGCTCCCACCAAAGCATGGCGGTACTTACCTTGCGGTCCTGAGCAAAAATGGCAGATTGCCTGTGTGGAACGGGTCACAAACAGGTGACAGTCAGGCCCTAGGGCGAACTGGCAGGCTACCGAAATGGCCTTGTGGGTTGAACAGCAAGGAAACAATCAAGGACAGAGCCTGTGGCCTGGAAGAAGTTGGTGTGCAGGTGACAGGGTCACCTTGCAAGGGAGGTGGGTGACGTTCAGCCAGGATATCAATTCACTCATTGGCTGGAAATGGACGCTTGCCCTGAAGGTAATTCATTGTTTCACTGGAAGTGAATGGCCACCCAGCAGCTGGAAACAAAAGCTTGCTCGAAAAAGAGAAGGCTTGGTTATGCCGGAAGTGAAAACTCACCCTGTTGGGTTGGAAGCAGATGCTTGCCCATATGGAAATGTGTGGTTGCACCGGAAGTGAAAGGTCACCCTGTCATGCTGGAAGCAAAAGCTTGCCAAGAACAAAATGTGTGGTTGCACTGGGAGTAAAAGGTCACCTGTTTGGGCTGGAAGCAGAAGCTTGTCCGGAAGTAAATGCGTGGTTGCACCGGAATGGAAAGGTCACCCGGTTGGGCTGGAAGCAGACACTTACCCGAAAATTAATGCGTGGCTTCACCAGAAATGAAAGGTCAACCGTGGGGCTGCAAACAGAGGCTTGCCTGGAATCTGAGTGAATGGTTACACCCAAGGTGATCGGTCACCTGGGAAGACTGACCGGCATTGACTGTAGGGCACAGAGCTTCTGGCTATGATAAGAAGGACATAGGCTCCCCAAATAAATAAAGAAATGGTGGTTGAAGAATCAGTTGTACGTTGGAACATTGCCTAATAAAATGTGGCCTCGATTCTTCCATAAACATGAAATTGGTATGTTCTGAGTTTGTGGGATCCGGGTGGGAAACCAGATGTGTGGTGCCGCAGCTATGCACCATGGTTCTGTTTCCCCTTCTCGAAGGGGAGTTATGACTGGACCGTGGGCTTTAGTGGAGGCCACCCCTAGGGAGCAGAATCCGAAGTGGACAGGGTTAAGGGAGGGATAAAATTAAGACAGAAAACTGACGGGCATGGAAGTGGGATACTGGGCTCAGCCCAGCCCTAAATCTAACCATAGGAACGTGTCCTTGAGGTGGGGGGTATTAAACCACAGGCATCTTGCACGGGCCATCTTTCTCCTGAGGATGCTGCAGAGAAAACGCACACACCCTTGAGAAAGCAAGGTTTACAGATTGGGTACAACTGGGAGAATCTCTTGCAGAGGCATAGAAGGCTTACGGGACGTCTTTTGGTATGAGAAGCTTGGCAGAAATGGCAGGTGTCCAGAAGGGAACAGGCCACGAACAGGTGACGGTCGGACCCCAGGTGGTACTGGCAGGCTACCGCAATGGCCTTGCGGGTTGAACCAGAAGGAAACAATCAAGGACAGAGCCTGTGGCCCGGAAGAAGTTGGTGTGCAGATGACTGGGTCACTTTGAAAGGGAGGGTGATAACGTTCATCCAGAATATCAATTCATTAATGGGCTGGAAGTGGATGCTTGCACTGAAGGTAATGAATTGTTACACTGCAAGTGAATGGTCACCTGGCCGGCTGGAAGTAAATGCCTGCCCAAAAAAAGAGAAGGCATGGTTACGCTGGAAGTGAAAGGTCACCCAGTTAGGTTGGAAGCAGACACTTGCCCAGAAGGAGATGTGTGATTGTACCGGAAGTGAAAGTTCACCTCGTCGGACTGGAAGCAGACGCTTGCCTGAAAAAAAATGTGTGGTTGAACCAGAAGTGAAAGGTCATCTGAATGTGAGGTTGCCCCGGAAGTAGAAGGTCACCCAGTCGGGCTGGGAGCAGACACTTGCCCGAAAATTAATGTGTGGTTGCACTAGAAGTGAAAAGTCACCCAGTCTGACTGGAAGCAGACACTTGTCTGAAAAACAATTAGTGGTTGCACTGGAATTGAAATGTCACCCGGCGGGGCTGGAAGCAGACGCTTGACCGGAATCTGAGTGAATGGTTACACCCAAGGTGATAGGCCACCTGGGCAGTCTCGCTGGCACTGAATGTAGGGCACACTGCTTGTGGCTACGGTAAGGAGGACACAGGCTCGCCAAATAAAGCAAATGGTGGTTAAAGCATTGTTTTAGGTTGAAAAATTTCCTAATAAACTGCAGCCTCAATTCTTCCATAGACATGAAATTGGTGTGGTCTGAGTTTGTGAGATCCAGGTGGGTGACCAGGTTGGGGTGCAGCTGCTATGCAGTTTTGCGTTTCCCGCAGTGCTGATAAAAGGAACTGATACTGAATAACTGCAGAGTACTACTATTTGAAAGCACTGCTATTAAACAGATGTTGACAATTTTAAATTTAAGAGATCTCTGGTAATGTTTAAAGTGCAAGCTTTTGTTTGGTACCCGACTGAATATAAAGGAAAAATTTATATTATTACGCAGATGGATACTGTCAAGAATTTTGAAGACCCAAGTTGACTTGATGGGTAGGTGGATGGTAAAGTGGGATATCACAGTCTGCCCTTAAAGAGGCTCCTACTATCAAAGTCATTCTCAAGTAACATTTTCAAAGAGCCTATACGCACCCATATGACTAATTCTCTTGGATTGCGAGGCATCATTTGAGAAACATTTTTAATCCAATCAGATTGCTTTGTTTTTGTATCTTCTGAAAAACACTCTTCCCTCTCCTGTGAAGTGCACTGGCAATGTCAGTTTTATATTATCAATCTTTTATATTTTTATGTCAGACTGCCTTCTGGCTTTAGTACTAATGCTCATAATCAAATGGCAAATCATGTCTGGATATGTTTCAGGAAATCAACACAGTTGTTGAAACAAATGTGAATTTCTTCAGTCATAACCTACTTTTACTTTTAAGAAACAAAATCTTCTCTTTCAGCTTCACACTATTAACACTTTCACTGTAATTCAGGTTTACAGGATTTCTTTCTGCCTTCAAGTAGATCTTCCAGATTCTTATGACACAATCTTGTGCACAGCTTGCCAAAAAAAGATTTCCATCTGTGTGTAGAGATAAACAGAGTTTGAGATATGGTTGCAAGGCAAGAGGGCTATTAACCTGTATAATAATGAACTGACCAGAAATTACCAGTTTACATAATTCCAGCAACCTTCTTAATGCATTGCAGCAGAGAGAAGACACACATTTAAGACATCGCGGTGAGGGAAAGAAGAAAATGACACCTACCTTTAGTAACAATATCTCAGGTGGATGTATATTCTTCAGATTCCTCACCATACAAATAATCCCTCCAGGATTCAGATTGGCCTGAAATTCATTTCCCCAGCAACATCTCTCAAGACAACCAGAGGCTGTTAACTTAAGCTGCAAGTATGTCTCCACATAGGACAATGAGGTATATTAGGCACCAACCGACATGCTAACGTCAGTTCCTGACTATTTTTCATGGCCCGTCGAGGCATGGGAGAGGAATTAACAATGTGACAAAAACAGTTACAAAGCCAGCATTCAGTATGTTCATATACGTTGGTATCTTTTTAATCATGAGGTTAACTTCCATGGGGAGGACAGCAATAAGGAGTCAGTGATAAGATTCTGTATTCACAAGAAATATTGCTACCAGAGGTATGAGACTTTTCTTCTGATAAATATATTTTCCTGCAGATGCTTCACCTTATGAATGAGTCCCTAAGCAATTCTTTCCAGGAGCGGGAATTGAGAAGTGCTGATTATCCAAGGAGGTCAAGCCACACAGCATGAACAAAGTACCTGTCACTGCATGTCTGGGCCATGGGGCAGCAGTGCTTGGCATAAGTACGCAAGGATGAATATGTGCACCTGTAGGAAGGTAGACTCTTTCTAGCCTTGTTACTCCAACTTTTGGCCTGTTTGTGAGTATATATCAGGGTGTTTTTACTGTCTCACTGGAATCCTGCTAGCCAGGGCCCAGTGCTCATAGTGAAAGCCCTATGTTGTCACTGTGTTTGATATGTGTCACTGGGATCCTGCTAGTCAGGACCCCAGTGCTCATAGGTTTGTGGCCTAAATGTGTTCCCTGTGTGGTGCCTAACTATCACTGAGGCTCTGCTAACCAGAACCTCAGTGTTTATGCTCTCTCTGCTTTTAAAACTGTCACTGCAGGCTAGTGACTAATTTTACCAATTCTGATTGGCACATTGGAACACCCTTATAATTCCCTTGTATATGGTACCTAGGTACCCAGGGTATTGGGGTTCCAGGAGATCCCTATGGGCTGCAGCATTTCTTTTGCCACCCATAGGGAGCTCAGACAATTCTTACACAGGACTGCCACTACAGCCTGAGTGAAGTAACGTCCACGTTATTTCACAGCCATTTTACACTGCACTTAAGTAACTTATAAGTCACCTATATGTCTAACCCTCACTTAGTAAAGGTAAGGTGCAAAGTTACTTAGTGTGAGGGCACCCTGGAACTAGCCAAGGTGCCCCCACATTGTTCAGGACAATTTCCCTGGACTTTGTGAGTGCGGGGACACCATTACACGCGTGCACTACATATAGGTCAATACCTATACAATACCTATATGTAGCGTCACAATGGTTTTTCTCCGAACATGGCCATGTAACATGTCTAGGATCATGGAATTGTCACCCAAATACCATTCTTGTATTGGGGGGACAATTCCATGCATCCCCGGGGCTCCAGCATAGAGCCTGGGTACTGCCAAACTAACTCTCTGGGGGTTTCTCTGCAGCTACCGCTGCTGCCAACCCTCAGACAGGTTTCTGGGCAGCCCAGTCCCAGGAAGGCAGAACAAAGGATTTCCTCTGAGAGAGGATGTTACACCCTCTCCCTTTGGAAATAGGTGTGAAGGGCCTGAGAGGAGTAGCCTCTCCTGGCCTCTGGAAATGCTTTGAAGGGCACAGATGGTTCCCTCCTTGCATAAGCCAGTCTACACCGGTTTAGGGATCCCCCCAGCCCTGCTCTGGCGCGAAACTGGACAAAGGAAAGGGGAGTGACCACTCCCCTGACCAGCAGCTCCCAACGGGAGGTGCCTAGAGCTCCTCCAGTGTGTCCCAGACCTCTGCCATCTTGGATGCAGAGGTGTGAGGGCACAATGGACACCTCTGAGTGGCCAGTGCAAGCAGGTGACGTCAGAGACCCCTCCTGATAGGTGCTTACCTTTCTCTGTAGCCAATCCTTCTCTGAGGGCTATTTAGGGTCTTTCCTGTGGGTTTCTCTTCAGATAACGAATGCAAGAGCTCACCAGAGTTCCTCTGCACTTCCCTCTTCGACTTCTGCCAAGGATCGACCGCTGACTGCTCCAGGACGCCTGGAAAACCACAACAAAGTAGCAAGAGGACCACCAGCAACATTGTAGCGCCTCATCCTGCCGGCTTTCTCAACTGTTTCCTGGTGGTGCCTGCTCTGAGGGCTGTCTGCCTTCACACTGCACTGGAAGCCAAGAAGAAATCTCCAGTGGATCGACGGAATCTTACCTCTGCCAATGCAGGCACCAAACTTGTGCATCACCGGTCCTCTGGGTCCCCTCTCATCTTGACAAGCTTGGTCCCTGGAACACAGGAGCTGGATCCAAGTGTCCCCGACAGTCCATTGGCCCTTCTGTCCAAATTTGGTGGAGGTAAGTCCTTGCCTCCCCACGCCAGACAGTAGTCCTGTGTACCGCGTGAACTGCAGCTGCTAGGGCTTCTGTGCACTTTTGCAAGGCTTCCTTCATGCACAGCCTAACCCAGTTCCCCAGTACTCTATCCTGCATTGCCCAACTGAGTTGGACTCCAACTCCGTGGGACCCTCTTTTGTTGTGCTGAGTCGACCGTCGTGCTCAGATCTTCTGAACGCCTGTTCAGGTGCTTCTGCGGGTGCTGCCTGCTTCTGCGTGGGCTTGTTGCTGGGCGCCCCCTCTGTCTCCTCCTCCAAGGGGTGACCTCCTGGTCATTCCTGGGCCCTGGCAGCACCCAAAATCCTCAACCGCAACTCTTGCAGCTAGCAAGGCTTGTTTGCGGTCTTTCTGCGTGGAAACAACTCTGCATCCTCCAGCACGCCGTGGGACATCTTCTGACCAAAGGAGAAGTTCCTGGCACCTTCCATTGTTGCAGAATCTTCGGCTTCTTCCACCAGGAGGCAGCCCTTTTGAACATTCATCCAGGGTTTAGTGGGCTCCTGCCCCCCCTGGACACTTGCGTGACTCTTGGACTTGGTCCCCTTCCTTCACAGGTCCTCAGGTCCAGGAATCCGTCTTCAGTGCTTTGCAGTCAGTTGTCCTTGCAGAATCCCCTATCTCAACTTTATTGTCTTTCTGGGGTAGTAGGGTAACTTTACTCCTACTTTTCAGGGTCTTGGGGGGGGCGGGGGGTATCTTGGACACCCTTAGTGTTTTCTTACACTCCCAATGACCCTCTACACACTACACTAGGCCTGGGGTCCATTTGTGGTTCGCATTCCACTTCTGGAGTATATGGTTTGTGTTGCCTCTAGGCCTATTGTCTCCTATTGCATTCTTTTGTGTTCTACAGTGTTTGCACTACATTTCTAACTGATTACTTACCTGATTTTGGTTTGTGTGTATATTTTGTGTATATTACTTACCTCTTTAGGGAGTATATCCTCTGAGATACTTTTGGCATATTGTCACTAAAATAAAGTACCTTTATTTTTGTTAACTGTGAGTATTGTCTTTTCTTGTGATATAGTGCTAAGTGATATAAGTGGTATAGTAGGAGCTTTGCATGTCTCCTAGTTCAGCCTAAGCTGCTAAAACACTACTAATCTACTAATAAGGGATAACTGGACCTGGCACAAGGTGTAAGTACCAGCAGGTACCCACTATACACCAGGCCAGCCTCCTACAGCACCTGACAGAAGTCTTTTCTATCTTTAAGTTATCCCAAATGTAGACTCATATACAGGGGTACAAGGGCCAGTGGCAGAAGCATAAAAAGGGACATAGGATGAGAGAGAATCGAGAGACACAGGACGCCTTCATTTAGCCTCGCCACTTCTGCTGGTCAATGAGGTCCGCTGAATGTAGTGTTTCTTCACAAAACAAAGAAATATCTTAAGTCATTGAGAGTGTTCCACATAACTGATTGAGAATGGATATACCAGAGCACTCTCTCTGTGTAACCAACACCCTGTACTTCGATATGAAAGTGGAAATTCCTGAAAACTAAACTTAGGCCAAATAAGCATCTCAAACATATGTGTGCACTAGTATTTCTACCCATGTTTGGATAACTACCTTAAGCTCTGTGATTACTCTCTCTCTTTATATTCATAATTCCTAACTTTACTTTTGTACAACTACAAAATAACCAATACTGTTAGCATCCTGTTGTTCCCTACTCTTAGCAAATGTGAGTACCAGAATGCTATTACCTTGTATATGATATTCACATATAAATATACAACAGTCCGCTCTAAGAATCCTTCAAATAACTTCACAGGCTAACCTTAGGTAAATAAACAAACACAGTCTTAATAGTTCAGATAATGTTCAAGGGAATAGTTCAGAGTTAATTTTCATCAACAACACAACTTTCTGGATAATTCTCTATAATTTCAATGTCTAATGAAAAGCCATAATCAAACAGTAGGTCAGGCAAGAAATCAAATATTCTTGTAGCATGATTGCCAAGGAAAGGATGCCGTGAACCATGAGGTAGTTATACCTGACAATCTAAAATGGTTAGTGGCTCTCAACAACACCAGAGAGTTTCTGGACTGCTGGGAATCATAGTTCATTGTCAGCGTGCCTCCGTGCTCCATGTGCTCCACGTAGCCACAGTGTATCCAGTGCTAGCACTTCATGATGATTACCAATCTTTCCTTCACTGAAAGGAACCTAGCAAGAGTGGATTTGGACGAGCCACATTTACTTGTACTCAGTACCTCTAGCATCATTTCCTGAGAATTCTCTCATTACAAACCATCTTGGGTAGGAACCAGCAGCTTTTAATAGAGAGAATGATCCAATGCAAAATGTTGCATTTGGTCAACATTCTGCCATTTTTTGTTCCGACAAAGTCCAGAAAGACTTGATCACCCACTTTGTCTTGTCATGTGCAATACAGTAAATAACTGAGTGTCTGCAGTCCAATCTATCCAACCATTCCTCCTCTCTGTGGGATGGGAAGAAAAATGGAAGGGTAATATGAAATATGGGTACCATTTTGATTATGACGAATGGGCAGTTGTGACAACCAACTTATTTGGGTGGAAAACTATGAAAGGTGGAAGAATTGAAAGGACAACACGTTCTATGACCCTACGAGCTAATGTAATTCCCATCAGAAATACTGTCATCAAAGTGAGATGCCTACTAGGCAACTGTTCATCAGCTCAAAATGGAATGCCTTCAAAAAAATTAACGCAAGATCCAGATCCTACTGAGGTTCAATACATGGAATGGGAGGAACAATGTAAAGCAAAAGTTTCTGAAAATGTGCCACTGGTGGAATCCTAAACAGGGATGGCTGGTCAAGAAGATACATGAATGCAGACATGGCAGTCAAACAACCCTTAGCCATACTCAATATCAGACCTTGCTGAGCAAGAGGACATTGCAGATCACAGAATATGAAAAAACAGTACTGAAAGGCCTCCACGCCTTTTAACTCGCACCACTGAACTAACTTTCTCCAGCGACCCACGCAGATTGGTTTCATAGCACGTTTCCTTGATGCAAAGATGATGTGCAACCTCATCACAAAGACAAAAGGAATCAGGAATCACTGTGTGCATCCCTAGAGTCTGTGGACTGGAGAGGAAGACCTGATCATCCCATTGTGAAAGCAGGTCTGTTCTGTGCGGAAGAATAAGAGGTAGCTGAATGGTGAGGGCCAACAGATTTCAGATCCTCTTTGCCTAATAAAGGATGCGCTATGCCCGATCCTCCCAGACTTTCTGAAGGACTCTCAACAGAAGAGGAATTGGCAGAAAGGCATAAGGAGGTCCTAAGACCAGCTGAACCGGATAGCATCTGCAAGAGAAACATTCAAATTCATATTCAACGGAGGACACTTCCTGTTGTAGACCACAGTAAAGATTGCCTCCATCACTTCAGGAAAATAAGTCTCATTCATATTCCTCCAGTTAGAGACAACTGAAAGTGTCCATTCTCACAATGAGAGAGTCTACAAGATGAGCCATTCCTGTGAAATCCCAATTCTGCGGGAACTACCACAGGTAACTCGCCTTACAACACATGATCCACAAACCCACATCGCCTCGTTTGTATATATAATGGAGGTGGAGGTGTTGGTGAACAGAATCTCGATGTTTCTCCCTGAGATGGAAGGAAGAAATACCTTTACTCCCAGGCGTACCACCTGCAGCTTCAGCAAATGGGTGTGCAAGGCACTGCCCAAACGTGGACCAAAGGACTCTCACCCATCCTGATGCCTGAATAAGTACCCCAGCTTAGCGGGGCTATGGAAGCCTGTGCTTATGGAAAGTTGAAGGGATGACCTAAAAAAAAAAAAAAAAAGACTGAAGAGGTTCATTTACCACAGCATATCCATATGTACTGATTGAAGGATCTACACTTGTGCTGAGAGGCTCCCTTGATCCTGGAGCTACTGATATCGCAGACACAAAAAGAAGGCTTTCATCCACCATCTGGCACAACAAGATGCAGAAGACCATGAAGCCCAGCAGACATAAGACCTGCAGAACCATGATCTGTGTCGGAGTTGGAACATGAGAATCCTCTTTGGAATATCTATAATCCTCTAAGGAGGAGGAAAAACCTTCATGTGGTTTGTGTCTAACACTGGGACTATGAAGGTCAAGCCCTGTGCTGGAGTGAAGTAGGACTTTTTGGGTGGTGATGGTAAAGCCCAAGAAATGGAGAATATTTGTCAATGTAGGTACTCTTTCACCTATTTCAGGACTTCACTTTCACTATCCAGCTTTCCAAGTAGGTATATATGTGTAATGCTTAACCACTAAAACCAAGCTGCCACAAATGCAAGCACTTTCATGAACACAGGAGTAACAAGCATCAACCCAAATGGCTCTACTGTGAACGGATAGTACTGGGATCCCATTGTAACCATTAGGTAATGTCTGAAAATTTGGAAGATGAGGACTGGTGTTCTAGAAATCCAGGTTTGCACATCAATTCCCTGCATTGAGGACCAGAAGAATTTGTTTCAAGGACAGCAACCTGAACTTGACCTGCAAAATGAACAAGTTGAGAAGGTGGTGATCCAGGAAGGGTCTGAAATCACCATCTTTCATGGGGAACCAAAATGTAGAGGGTCTTTAATCCTGTGCCTCCTTACTCCAGAGATATCCCTTCTATGAACCCCTTGCTTAGTAGGGCAAGAAATTTCACGTCCAAAATCTTGGCATGTGCCGGAGAGCACATCAAAGCTGAAAAAAAATCTTGATGAAAGGACAGGAAGGGGAGACAATAGGCTTACAGACTAGCTGGATAACCCAGCACCATGACATTGTTGTCTCCTAGTAGCTGAAACAATGAGAGACCGTCCCCCTTAAAGCCACCACTGCCACAAAAGGCACAGTAGCTCTTGGGGTTTCTGAACATGCTTAGAAGTTTCACTCTGCTGGGACTGGACTACCTTGTAATAGTTTCTAAACTTCTGATACTGCTGATGAAATTGCTTCTCTGAGACGCGAGACCCAGTAAATGAGATGTGGTTCTGCTCTATTTGATGCATTACATGGAGGAGTTAACTTTCTCTCAGAACAGCAGCTCGTCACCAAAGAGCATGTCGATATGTGGGGCTTGGACAGTCCCACCGAAGTCTCTGGAGAGCATCTGAATGTGCCAGAAGAGAATGACAGCCATACCCATGAAATATAGTCACCTCAAAACCAAGAGCACAGGTCTAAGAACAAATCAGAGAATGCTTAATGTGACATAAGCTGATTAACAACATTTGCCAGCTCCCAGGGTATGGACATATAGTCACCAAAGGCAGACCATATTCCAAAGACTTTAGGACTTATAGAGAATCTTCTTCAACGATCTATCAAGAAAGGTATTCAGGCTTTGCTTTGAAGAAGAAGTCTGGCCTATGGCGTCTGTCAGTGGATCATTCGGCCTGAGAAGGGTTTCTCACATACAGCCCTGACAGGACCAGGGAAAAACTTAAAAGTATGTAAGGGCTCCACTACTAAGGAGGGGGGTTGTATAATCTCAGTCAAAATGTTAGATTTAACCTCCACAGAGGGCAAGGTCAATTCCAAGGTTTCATCTGCTTTTCATGCTACAGTGGTAAATTAGGAAACTTCCTCTGGGGGGGGCCAGAGGGATAAAGGATGTCCTTTACTGGTAAAGTGTCTAGCCACTCGCATTTTGTAAATCCAAATGCAAGCCAACATCAGTATTATACCTGGAAATGTGATAATTAGCCCCTGATTCATCCTACTCTGAGCAGACATAATGCTTATCAGGCATTGCTAGGGCGTCAGAGCCAAGCAACTCGTTCATGTAGACAAATCTAAGCTTTAAGAAGGTGCTCTGCCAAGGGTACATCCCTGAGGTTTGCCTTAACAGTTGAGAACGTGCTGGTATAGTCAGCACCATGGACAGCACTGAAGTAGGCTATGATCAAATGGGGGATGGGGTTGGCAGGTTTCAACTTCTTCTCAGGTAGCAGAACCCAAGGAGGTGAAGCCTTAAGAGGCATCTGGATTGGAACAGTTAGAGTCATCAAACTTGTAGGATTAAGCTTCCTCCAAATTATAGTAGTAGAATGGCTAGATGGAAAGCCTTCACCTGCATGAGATTGGCCACTGGAAAAAGAAAGTACAGTCTCACCTTTTTCAGGGTTGAGATCTTATCAAATGACAAGAAAGAGTCTGGCATCTCCCAGCAGTGGGATCATTTCCCAGAGAAAGAAGGGCACTTATTTTTCTTATGGAGCTGAGCTTTTTATCAAAAGATCTTTTGGAGGACTGTCCCCTGACAGATGATCTGGATAATGAAGGGGCAGAGGACAACCTGGTTGAGGAATTTTAAATTATATTGGGTGATAAAGGTCCACCAACAGAAGGGGGAATCCTAGACTTTACAATTTGGCAACATTATTAAATGCCTGATAAAGGGTCTTTCAGATCCACTGTCAAATACTTTTGTGAAAAGGCTGCTCAGCTGCAGTGAGGTGCAAACAACTATTGACACAACAGGGGGTGACCACTCTAACTCTGTGCAGCAAGTTTCCTAAACAAATAAGTTTGCATTGCTTGAGATCACAGAAGAACCTGAAATTTTCCATCCCAGTAAAAGCTTCCAAAGAGACACAAACTGGCACCCCAGCGTAGCTGTAGTCCATCAACAATCTTGTGGAAGCAGGCAAACTACTTTTGTCTATAAAGTCTGAGATCCAGGACATAAAACTGATGATTTTGAAGCTAACTGGCTTTCTATGGTAGCACAGCATAGAAAACCACCTACAGGCCGCAGGGAAAATGCACAGACACACCAACACTAACCCCAACTCTATTGTGCAACTTGCAGATAGACAGGCATACAGAGATCGAGCCACTGGCTGCCAGAGCTTGCGTGAAACACCATCATTCACTTACATCTAATATCTGCTAGACAGAAGAGAAAGCTAAACGTCACAAGCATTGCACCTAGGGATGCCCAGAGAGGGGTGTTCCACCTAGATGGTGGCAGTCTGGAAGCACAGCCACATAATATCCCCTACAAAATGAAAATTCTAACTGCTTCCAGACTTCCCCTACTAAGTCTGTTACTTCAACCGCTACCCATGACTTGGCTCTTCATAAAGCTGCATATTGGCATAGCCCCACTGATGAAAGAGAAGTTCTCATGGTTAAAGTACCCAAATGGAAACAAGGAGCTTATGATGATTCAGAATTCATGACACTCCTATTCTGTTATCTGCAATGATATACTAGGTGTAAAGCGCCATGCACGTCCAAATGGCAGATGGGATTTTATTAAAATTACTCTAGCTGATGCCACCATAGCAAGGGGACTAATATTACATGGCCTTAGATACAATCCCCCACTTGGATGGGAAATCCAATTCAAACCGGAGACTTCCTTAGACCCAATTAGAGAAGAAACCACTGGAAATGGCACCACTGAACTGGGGAGAATAGCTGAAGAACTTACCAACGGCACGGCCCAGCCAAACCGCTAAATAGAACCTGAGTGCTTCCAGCAGAAGGGAGCCATGAGCCTTACAATGCAAAAAAAATTCTCAAAGGCACCCCATCATAAAGCTGAGGCTCCCTTGAGTTGGGCATTAAACCTAAACTTAGACTGTTTATCCAGCAAAAACACTGAAAGCCAGAACACAGTCCACACCTTAATCATTACCTATCCCCTAAACAGGTCCTTAATCCAATGATATATTCAATGGCGGCTCGCTGGAGGGAAAAGAGACAACGCAGTGCATGGTGGTGGGGGGGCTTGCAACAAAAAAATATATAATATATATTTTTTTTAAACTACATAAAAACATACCTTTTCTCATCACACTACGCCTATCCGCTCCTCCACTGCAGGCACAGGCTCCCAAGCTGCCCTGCGTCCAATCCTAACGCTGCTTTCATGCTGCTGGCAGCAAGAAAGCAGCATTAGGATTGGACGGAGCACCCAGCCAGGGTGCTCCGAGGCACAGCAGAAATCTCTAGCTACTGTCACCAACTCAGCAATGCAGTGCCTGCTTTGCCGGGTTGGAGAAAGCCTCGTGCGCATGTGTGTTTAGCCGGCCAAACATACATATGCATTGAGGATTCCCCCTCCGCCCCTGTCATTACCTGTGGCTCCACCTCATTTACAAGAAAACGATAATCAACATAGTTTATTATTGATTTCTTGTAAAAGTTTTGAAGCTGCTGCTGCTGGTGGGAGGGTCGACGTTCCTCCGCCACAGCGGAGGAACTGCCCCTGGATATATGGTTCTCCTACTTCAACCTGTCACAGCACCAATAACACAGATTTGTTGCTGACTTCTTAGATTTGAACATGTGCACCAGGAGTTCCAGTGCCACCAAAAGCTCCTAGATCCAGAAATTTTTCAGCAGTTTACTGGAACATTGCTGGGCAAAAAACAAAAAGCCCTGATAATGACGGACTCTCATTGATGGTTTTGATCTATGCCTGTTCCAAGAGACCTGAATGTTCACTTGTGCATTTGAATCATGCTATAGGAATTTAAAATTATGGCAAACATTTCTGCTGCTGGCAGACTAGGTAGATGGGCAATAATGCCACTGGTACAAACAAGGAACTCCCTAGCATATGCCACCACATAGTAGCTGTAAAGTTATTCCAAGGAAATGCTAAAGTGCACTGTTAACTCAATTCGTCTACCAATAAAGCAGCAGAATCTACTACATTCATTTATCTTGATAGCCTTCTAAAATCACACACTAATGATCGTGTCATCATTGTAGGGGGGGAGTTTTTAACATCAGCTTTGAATCTTCTACCTTTGCAAGCAATTTAGGTAGCAATGAGGACGCACATTGGGGCATCCCAGCTATTGGTGCAAGGCTGGTTAAACATCTATCAAATCATCTTGTTGCATGGCCTATGCGTACGTAAGGGTTGCTCAGCTTCATACATCAACCCCAGGAAAGCTTAAACTTATCCAGGGTCCCCAGCCCTGGAGATCTATAGAGCACAGACTGTTTATGGGGCTCCTTATGCAGCAAAACTGTGGGGCCACTGTGAGGCGGGAGCCACTGCAACAGCTGAGAACAACTTTATAAGATCACTAGTAAGGCAATCGCAGAGTATTCCACTCTTGCCTTTGCGTTTAGATCGAGCCTTTAAGTCAACAATTAAGTACTCCAAGCTCAGGCCCACTTTATACTGGATCAGAGTTTGGACTACAAAAGAATTAGACCATTGTGGAGGAGGACTACGCAATATCAATAGTAGAACACAAACGACCATTATCTCTTTGCTAAGGCATATCAAATCGTCATTAGTAAAACCTGGGGCTGGGAGATTACTGGTCAAATTTCGCATCCATTCTACCTAATGGTTCGTTTATTGTGAATGAACAATTCTGGCATTGCGTGCAGGAAATACTAATGAATGCAGCCACACTGTGCAACATAATACATTCCTTTATAAATATAAAAAATGATTATAATTTGAAGATGTTTAGATTATCTTAAAACCCTCCCGTCTGTAGAAAACTGCACGTGCACGTCAGGCTTGGCACGCGCCCACAGGCATCTTATAAAAGCAGCTGGTCAGTCCCGGATTTTGGGTCTGGCCTATGCCCTGCATGTAATACTACCTACGAAAAGTACCAGCACATACTATTCTTTCCCCCACCATGTAAGAAGCATAGACCAAAACAAGTTAAACCACTTTCTCTCTGTAAACTTGGGAGACACGCACTTATGGGAAGCGCTAAGGATACACAAGACAGACACCGACCTTATTGTTGTGTATGCTGTTTCTAAAATTATGCAAGCAGCCGGGTATACGGGAAAGAAACTGCTTAAAACTGCTGACAACTGTTAACGATCTGGGACCTTTGCACTAATATTTCCACAATTAGTATACATCATTGGATAAACTGTCTCGTTTTTATTGTAATAGGCATATGGATGGCCAACTAGAGCTATTTTTAACGCGTGTTTTAAAGTTCTGTATTCTTATATATGTGTAAAAATGACTTTTATGCGTGTATTGTTGATGCATTTTTATGTTTCCGAATTAAAAATAAATGATGATGAACTAACCTCCTGCACCCTGATGGCCTTCTGGTACATATAATTGCACTCACCGGGATGAAGTTGTGATTACTAACAGCACATGAAGATGACATGCGGGTCCGACAAGGGCAGCTTCGTGTAGCACCTATAACAGAGGTTAACCCCTGAAATCAGAAGACACACCTCACCTGATTTGCTGTTGAAGTGGTGAAGAATTTCATCAGTGAGTCACCAAGAGAGATGAAGCACTCATGCTGGTGAGGAGCAGAAAAAACTAAACTGATGCCAACACACTGCGTGGCGACTGATATATTCTGGTGTCATGTCTGAAAATGGAAGTCCCAACTAAAGTCTCATGGTAACATCTGGTGGCGTTGGAGAGGTACTGTCCGCGAAAAAAATCACGGAACAGTCAGAAACTTAGAAGGCTCATGTGGTGATGAATGCGCAGTAAAATGTATCCATCACAGTTCTATTTTCTGGATATAATTCCAAATAAAGAAATAACATGTTTTAAACGTGTTAATTTTTGCTAAAATAAAATGGGAATAAAATCAAAAGCAGACAACAGAGTTGACATCGGCAAGTATATAATTTGAACGCTACAGAATAGGCTTTCTTGATAACAAGGGGAGAATAGACGACAAATACCTGTGTAAAACAGTCCCCAATCCATAGTCGATATCCACATAATATAAAAACGTAATCATTTGTTAAGAGAAAAAAACTAGATGTAAACAACTCCCACAGAGAATGTGTCAGTGCCGCGCTAGATTTAAGTTAAGTGGCATAAATAGCTGTTCATATAAATACTCATTTTAGTTTAAAAAAAAAACGCTAACGTTGATTACCAACGGGGAATGCATGAAAAATCACATCAATCAATAGGTATTCTATTAAACCAGTACAGGAACCACACAAATACTGCTTGATTATATGTAACGCTATAAATAAAGGCACGTGGAATTGAACACTGTTTTTTGGTGCGTCTCTTTGGATCCCCGTGTGTATAACCTATTTAGCTCTTTTAGCCTACCAGAGCTAGCTATCTCTGTTGCTCTGTACCTACTACCATTCCATTATCAAAAGGAACCACTAAGGTACAACACACACAATCTTAAAAGACATCCAAAACACGGCAGGAAAACCATATTGATAGCTTTCATGGTGCTTAACACAGAAATTCCAGTCCAAAACACACCATATACTAAAATACAACAGACCACATTTGACAGATCCTCTACTATATATCCAACATGGTTCAATATGCCATATATCAAGCTACCCAGCAGCACTCAGATAATTGATGGTATATAAGAACAAGTTACTTGCCTTTGTTAATACTTTTTCTGGTGGTTACGCTCCAAAACCACATATTCCTCAACTGTCGAATGTTCACAGGCCCCAGAATGTATCCTTAAGATTTTTCAGGACAGCCCCTGTGCACCAGTAGGTGCTGATGTGCTGTTCTATGTCGACTTTGCTCGGTCCAGAAGGGACGGCTGGAGCTGCACATAGGTGTTACCCAGGCACGAACAATTGTTCTTACCAGTTTGTAGACTTTTAAATTGGAAACCTTTAAATGTAAAGAGTCAATTCCTAAGATCGGGGAGGCAGTAGGAAGGTGAGGAATCTGTGGTTAGATAGTGTATCCACCAGAATTAGCTTTAATGAAGAAAAATAACTTATTCTTCTAATGGATACTTCTAACCTCAGATTCCTCACCTGTAGAACAGATACCAAAGCAATACATCCTCTGGTGTTGGGACTGTCGAATGACTCAGTCCAAAAAGACCTGCAGGACGGATGGTCAAAGTGCCCCTCCAGTCAGACCGGGCTGCCAAGGCAGCAGTGCTTTGTAACCATGTGGATTGATGCCTACATAGCAGTTTGACAAACATCAAGAATAGACACTGTGCGCCCCATCACTGTGGTAGCAGCCTTGCTCTTATGGAGTGAGCCCTGAATCCTTCATGGGGATGCTTCTTGACCAGCCCATAACAGATCATAACACAGAGGACTATCTGCCTAGATAATATTCTCTTTTGCACTGCTTTGCCTTTCTTTGCGCCGGAGAACCACACAAAGAGCTGATCGCCAGTCTTTAGTACACTTGGCGTAAAAGCTCACTGATCGGTTGGTGTCCAAACGATGGAGTCTCTCCTTTTGCGAGAGGTAAGGTGGAGCAAAGAACTTCAGAAGTGTAATGGACGTCCCAATGTGAAAGGGAGTCACAACCTTAGGTGGAAAGACCACCACAGTCCTTAGAACCAGTTTATCCTGACAAAAGATGGTGTACAGCAGCTAGCTCGAAAGAACTTGAAGCTCATTCACTCGAAGAGCTGAAGTGATCACAATGGGAAAGACCATTTTCAGAGTCAAGCAACGTAATGGGCAGCTGCAAAACAGTCCAAACTGGGTATTCTTAAGAAAAGTAAGGATCAAATTAATGGCTCACCAAGGAATCACAAAAATGCTTTTGTAGACCAAATCCTTAAGATAGTGAATCTCAACAGGTGACTTGAACAAGGATGGCTGGTCCGGTAAATGCAAGAAGGCCAAAAGAGCCAACACTTAACTTTTAACAGTGCCCACTTCAAGTACTTGCTGCGTTGGATGCAGAATAAACAGTAACAAGTCTGACACGTTGGCCTGCAACCGATGCGTGCCATGTGTGCAACATCAAGCCAAAAATTTGTCTCACTGTCTTCAGAATTTTAAAAAAACTTGCCTTACTGAGGAGGCTAGGCCTATCAAGCCCATCATGGATTTGCTGTTTTTTAGGCACTCAAAGCAGGAGTTTGCCTTCTCTCTGAAAAGCTGCTTTTGTAGGGCATGTCCAAGAGGTAGCCTGGGCATATCCTGAGAAAACTGTGGAACACATCCAAGCATGGCAGTGCAACCTGACAGCCATGTCCAGTGGCAGAACGCAATGTCCTTGGAAGCCAAGCCACACTCAAAGATCTGTAAGCAGGAGTAAACACCGTTGTTAACCAAGTTGGGAAATGACTTTATGTTTTCCGGTACATTGATGACAATATGCTTGCCAGTTTCTACAGATCTTCAACACAGAGGCTCAAAAGACAGGTGACTTTTACCACACTAAGGGCATAGCCCAGAATAAAAGATATTTTGGCCTACAGAGTTCAAATTTTAGGCAGTAGCTGGAGGAGCCAGGGAAAAATTGTAGGTTCAATTTCGAGGAAGAAGTGTGTCCCACAAGACTGTCAGATGAAGGATGTGAACAACAAATACTATTGGTTAACCAGAACAGGTCTATGTCTGCTGGCTATGTATTTGTTCGTTGCTGGACACAAAAAGGTTTTGTAGTGATTCCTAGTTTGTTTTAATGGGATAACAGGAGTTAGCTTAGCCTTTGGCTTGCAGACTTGTGCCCCCATCACCTAGTGACTTTTAACCTACTTAGCTTGCTCTGTATTAGCCCATTTAATTATTTAATTCTTCTAAGATGGCTGCCTTGTTTATAGTTAGGCCACTTGTTATGATTTGCATTATCAGTGCCACCGCGTTAAGGCATCAAGATCAAGTGACAAGGACAAACAAACAGGAGGTGTTCACACTTAGGGACTTTCCCTCTCCATGCTTTCGAGGGAATTATTTATATTATTTGCCGCCCCAAGCATGCCTGTTATCTATTGTTTGGGAACACACCTACGTCAGGGGTCCAAGTAGATCTGTATAAATACATCACACTTTAGACAGATAATCAGAGGGATTACAACCAGAGGGCATCGCCACCATCGCTATCGATGCTGCATGTTGTCTTGACGCTGACCCAGACTTCGTGTCTCTACGAAGTCTGAGATAGAGACCTCATTCCAAGGTAACGAGGGTTGGGGGCTCCTCTCATGGACATGGCATTGTCCGATTAGGTTTAACAAACCCAGCTCTCCTTTAGGTAGGAGGTTAGGCCTATCATGAGAGGGTATTAGGACATATTATACACCTCATGTTTCTTCATGTGATTACAAGATGGTGGGGGTCTTTGTAATAATGACTCTTGTCTTTACAATTCTGTTTCTTGCACTGTTCATTATCCTAATCATTGCAGCCCATGCAACTTATCGCAAATTGCAGTTGTGTTAAATAAAAACCATTGAAACTTTACTGCATCTTCGTTATTGTCTGTGTTTGGACGAGACATGATATATCTGTGAGAAAGGGGTAATCTCCGTTTAACCACTAAACACCCTGAGAAATCATACTCTCGAGTCCATGCGTAAAGGCTGCCACAAATCACCTTTTACTATTTGGGTTTTTGGTGAGGTGCTGCTAGTGAGCCAGTAAGGTTGGGATGACATTTGCGACTTGTTGTAGGATAGGCATAGTCGCCTACAAACATAAGTACTGTCATCCTTAAACCAGCAGTCTTGTCTAGAGCAAGAGTCCAAACTACGACATGGCACCACCAACAATGGTGTTTAGGCACTAATTTACGGATACCCTGACTATCACTGTCTCACAGACAAAAGGTACCCTAAGTACCATTATACGGAGACGTCCGTGGTCTTTGGGAAGATCCTCCTCAGCTGAACAGGTAACACCTAATTATGATGTAGGTTGTTCGAGCTCAAACTCATAAAAGGACTTGACTCCCCATTTGGTGTTCTGTTTCTCTAGAACAAATATGGCTAACGCCATAGAAATTCCTGCAAATGCTAGACAATCATTAACACAACACCTAATAGCGCATGGCCTTGCAGAAGAGGGCGGGGATGTTACTCTTATAATAGAAGCTAATGAAGCATACCAAACAGAAACATTTTACTGTTGGGTCACCTTTCCTGAGGTGGCCCAAAGAACACATACATTTCACACATATGAAACTGCAAACGTATCTCAACGGTACCAAGCATAACAGTATCATGAAATATCGCTCACATACCAAGAGCATCAGAACTGGTTTGAAGGCGCACTTCCACATGTATTACAAAGAGTGAGACTAGGTCCTTTAAGCAATGATGGACCAACGTGGCCTATGTTTGCCACATACACACCTCACCCAGGCATACCAAATATGCCAATAGCACATCTGTGAAATTTATATAATGAATTAGTGACACTGTATAGACGACTAGTCCAGTTCGTAATGCGAACTTTGAACACGACACCAGCACGTACAGCTTCACCAGCACCTGGTGGGTACCAATTGGCTACTGGAATTAATCCACAAACAGTGTATACTATCATGGGTAAAATACCCACAGAACGAGAGAAAATACCGTTCTGGATAGCCCAGAAAACAAACCAGCTGGAAGCTGTGTTTCCCCATACGGGACCACAGGAAAAAAAAGACTTCTCACAATGTGCCTGCCCTTCGGGATGGTTCCCTCAGTGGATGACTGCGCTGCAATATATACTATCACACATGGTACCCCGACACTGGCCAATTTTCCGGAAGTGTTAAAACAAATACAGAATGAGCACGGGCTGCATCAGCCTTAGATTTGGGGATGAAGTTAATGCGTAACTTTGATGCAGTTTCCTCAATAATACTCAGTAATATTAAAGGGGAAGCGGTAGCACTGGCTATACGCCAGCGTCTCTGGAAAACTCCACAATTGGAACAAGAGAGACAGCTACCGAAAATAATTTCCGACCCCTATACTAGTATAGGGCGGAATAGTTTCGGAGCCAAACCAAAAAAGTTGGAACTACATGGTCCTGAATACGTGAAAGAAAAGAAAGACTTAACACAGTCTACAGTCAAAAAAGAAGAAAAGACTCCTCAGCAAAAGCCACAGTTTAAAAAGAAAAAGGTGGCAGCACTGTGAGCTAAAATGCCAGTACACTTGAGAAGACTGTTGAGTAACAAGACGTGGGCAGTGACACTGTTAAACAGCGCAGCAGAGGTCACAATATGTCGCCAGAGTCTGAAAGATCATCTGGATGTGACAGCAACTAGCGATTTTATTGCAGCTGAGACTGAGGACGGCCGCGTTCTCCCACCCGACAGGGTTTATGATTTAAAAATTCAAATAGAGGGAGACGTGGAGCGCACTATTGGTGTGATATTTTGCGATGAACTCACTAGTGACATCCTGTTGGCCGAAAGAGACTGGCCACCTGAGCACGTCCATAAGCTCCAACATGGGGAAGATGTCATTTTGCCTTCTTTCTCTGATCTTGTTCCAGAGGCGGTAAAACAGGCCTATGCTGTTGATTGGGCTTTAGCGCAGGCACCTGCGTTACACCACAATCATGTAGGTTGGGACAAGGATTCTCCGTGTCATGTAATTCTCATTAGGTCTACACCCCAACCTCAGCCACAATATCCTGTTAAACATGAAGCGAAAGCTCCAGTGAGGGAGATCCTCACTCAGCTTGAGTATCAGGGAGTAATTGAGCCCGGTACATCTGCAATGAATAGCCCGTTATTCCCGTTGCAAAGCCAGACCATTCCTACAGAATAGTCATTGATTACAGACATTTAAATAGTCATACATGTACATATGCTATACAAAACTCACATAGCACGGCACTAATAAACAATATAGTGCGTAAAAAATAAAAAGCAACATTAGATATTTCTAATGGATTTTTCTGCCAGAATTTAGCACATGAAAGTCGGGACCTGAGTGCATTCTCATTTGGCTCACAAAAACGCTTTTGCCGTTTACCCCAAGGCTATAAGAACAGCCCAGGTAACATCAATATTACATGATATTGATCCCGAGGCGTTATCCTACGTGGATGACATATCTCACGGACGACAACCTCGACATTCATCTTGTAAGGGTAGATCGGATCATTTTGGGATTTGCAGACCTCGGTTACAAATTTAACTTTAAGAAAAGTAAGACTGCCTTTCTCAGTGTATTGTTCCTGGGATACGAGCTATTGAACGAGGGGAAGGGCCTGGCCCCGCACTTTCTAGAGAAATGTGCTCAACGGCACCCTCCTAACACCCTCAAGAAACTACAGTTGTTACTAGGTTTCTTCAACTTTGGCAGAACATACGTTCCAGACTATGCACAGCGTATCAAGCCACTTTATGACTTGGTACAGCAAAATTTTTCTAGCAGACACTGGCCAGTTGAACATACATGCATCCTTAGGGAATTGCAACAGGACATGCTAGAAGCTAAACACTTGCACACACGTGACAATAAAACTAATTTGGTCATCAGAATAATTGCTGGTGCCAATGGATTTTCTTGTGTCACCTTCAATGAAGGCGACACGGTACCCATAGCATATAAATCACATCTGTATTCAAATGCAGAACAACGTTTTGCACCTACAGAAAAGATTCTGACTGCAGTTCAAATGGCTGTCATAAAAGAGAGGCCACTTGCCCAAGGGAAACGCATTATTGTCGTTTCCCCGGTGCCGGCCTTAGAGGCTGTCACCAAAGCAAGCGTTCCCAACGCTAAAGCATTACATCCACGTTGGATTCAGTGGGCAACGTCTCTGACCGCCACTGATGTTGATTACATCTTTGATCCAAAAGTTCAGACACAAGAGTTTCTCCAGTACGAACAGGAGTACCCCACTCCTCTAAATATTTTGCCACTTGACAGATACCACACTGTCATCTACACTGATGGTTCAGCACAACCAGCTGTAGGTACTAAACATCAAGACTCAGCCGCTTGCGCCGCCAAGAGCAGAGTGATAGAGGATGTAGTTTTCCACCCTTAAAACACCTACACGCAGACCCTAGGGGACTGCACAGCTCATTTGGCTGAACTCAGAGCTTTAATATTAGCGCTAGAACACACACAGAGCCAGGATGCCTGACTTTAATAGTCTGTGACTCATACTACTGCGTCCAGTCATACAATGATTATCTTAATCACTGGAAGCTGAACGTGTTTAGAGATTCCAAAGAGAACACCATAAAACACAAAACATTGTGGGGGAGGGTGGCTGATCTTAAGGATAAGCTACTGTGTATCCATGTAGTGCATACATGGGGCCACCAATGTGTAGGAGTACACGTTACCGGCAATGCTTTGGCTGATGAAGCAGCCAAATCTGCAGTAGCTACGGCTTCTGTGGCTGCAGTGACTCGTTCACAGACGAGAATGGATAATGAAATACTGACTGCCGTGAAGGCAAGTCCCTCCTGAAAGAATACCCTACAAATTATTCATACCATATCAGTGCACAGAATGTTGCTTACGCAACAATTCCTGGGGTTGGCGATCAAGTGATCCCCAACGAAGACCAGAGATTAGATGTACTAAAAGCAGCACATGAGGCTGTCGCTTCTGCACATGCTGGTATTTCGGCCACAATAACACTCTTACAGAAACACTTCTGGTGGCCAGGACTATGCAGACAGACAAAAAAGTACGTCCTTTGTTGTGACATTTGCCAGCAAATAAAGGGCTCCAATATCAAAAGCCGACCACAGACATCCCTCTTAGTGTCCAGCAGGCCACTACAATGTGTGTACCTGGACCACTGCGGTCCACTCCAACCTGATGGTGCATACAAATATATCTTAGTCGCTGTAGATTCTTGTTCTAGATTCCTGTGGGTAAGGCCACAGCGGTCGGCTGACGCTCGAACTGTTATAAAAAAACTTGCTGATCTTTATCTGTACATATGCGGTTGCAGCATTCCATTTGGACCAGGGCCCTGCATTTGCCTCCAAGGCATTCAGGGACACCATGGGGATGATGGGTGTTGAATTCCATTACTCCTCACCATACCATCCCGAGGGAAATTTGGTCGTGGAGAGGCGGAATCGTGATCTAAAGCAGTCCTTAACAGTTTGAGTATTAGGTTCCGGCCGCAGTTGGCTTCATCACCCATATGGGGTCCAGATAGCATTGAATAATCTGCCAAGACAGTCCTTGGGGGACACACTCCTTATGAGGTTCTCTTTGGGATACCTATGTATGCCCCAGACCTTGATGCCTCTGGTTTGGTGGCAGCAGAAACACCATTTGACATAAATGAACGTCTCACTGTCTTACAGGAGCTTCAGCAATTTTGTCATGATAAATCATCTACCAGTGCTGCCACCTTAGGAATAAGGGATTTCTCAAAAACTTCGACTGGCTGGATTCCTAAAGTTGGGGATCTGGTTTGTGAAGAAGGAATTCGGTCCATCATACAGAGCACCTGTCCAGGTCTTGGGCATTCAAGGTACCAGAACTGTCATCTTACCACCACTTTCTGGTTCCAGAACGAACAGATTCATTTCCATTGATGACATCAAACTACACCATATGGCCAATCCTTCACAGTAGACCAAGAGATCCCTTGGGTAGTCTGCGGTCCCCTCTCACAACTCAACAGGACATACCTCTACATAGTAGAATGAACAACACTACTAAGGACTATGCAACTATGTCCAGCGTTGTCACAGATACGTCCTCGACCATGGGGAGGGCGGAAAACAAACTCTTGCTAGTTCCAGTTACCACTTCAATGACAACATCTGTCTAAGTTTGGCTGTTTTCTACACGAGCACTACACAGACTGATGGCACCGTCTACCATGAGACTCCAGGCGAAGTGGACCAAAGTACAAGTAATGCACTGGCTCCAGCATTTGCAGAAACTGCCTCTGGCTATTTCGTAGACACTGACGATTCTTCCTCAGACTCATCCACTATTGTGATTGAGAATGTTTCAAAAACACGTAAGCTGTATGAATGGCTTAAAAAGAACTATTTAATCGACCCATGGAACTATTTATGGTTCTGTTTGACATTTTCTGCATTATTTTTTTGGGTTGGTTTTGTGACTGTTCTCTTTTTGCTCATCAATGGTCATTACATTCCTAAACGTTCCTCTGTTGAGCCTGTGAACGAAGTCTTAACTCCATATTATTCTTCACATAAGGTCCGAAGAGACTTGTCCCTTGTGAACATTACAGCAATACCGATTTCTGATGGGTTTGTTTGGGACAACGTTCCCTTTGATATATACGGGCCTACTGAGGTCATTCAAATTCCATATGTGTTCAAAATATCTATGACAGATGTGATTACACCTGATGTATCTGATGATTGGGATGTCCAAACAGATGACTCCATGCTAACGGAAATGAAGGACTATTCCGAATTTGAAAGTGATGATGTATATGGACATACAATTAATTATGGGGAAATGTTCTGTTACAACAATTGGGGACATTACTACCTACACTGTGCCACTAGACACAGGCCAGTGTTAAACTATACACAGTGGGAACACTGTTCAACACCACCAAAACACTATACAGATAAATGTACATTCACAAATTAGGAAAATTTTGCTAACTAACACGAAACTGATTTATTCAGATCCCTTTGTTTCCCGGCTCGCAGTTGAAGGTTACGAATACTGGAAGAGCACTATTGACTTAAAAAGTGTATGGGGAACACAAGATTGGCAAATACAGGGTAAGGAACTTTTATTTCGAGCATGCCTGATTCCTGTGCAAATTATTTTTTTAAATGACACCATTCAACAGACATCCTGTCTGGGGTTAGCAAAAATTAAAGACATGAACACGCCCAGTATCCCCACACCGGCGAAGCTTAATGGTTGGCAATATTTCCTTAATATCACTGAGGAGACGCTAGATGCAATGGTTAAGGCTGGTACCTATAATTCTTCACTTTCCAGTCCTGGCAGGTGGTTAATATGGCCAATAGACACCAATAGATGTCAAGCACGTTTTTTTAACTCTTCAGGGGGTTTTACAATTAACAGGCCAGACCCTTGCTTTGTATCGGGTCAACACACAGGTATTGTTACAACATACAGTGTGGGTAAACTGTGCCAACAAGGGGCACCGACTAACACGTTAGCCGCAGTTAAAAAACATCTTAACACTCTTTCTGAAGATGTAGACTTGCAGGATTTTCTGCTAGGTCCTAGGAAACAGCGCTCTAAAAGGTTCCTGTATGCTATGTATAATAAGATCTGGAAACTTAAGGAAAACTTGGAAACGGCTTTAGCAGTTGTCGACAACGGCATGACAACTCTATCCAACAGGATCTATTCACTATCCAACATTGTGTCATCTGCTATTGATATCATTCAGACAGACTTGTCCCGTTTATATCATTGACAAACTCAACAAACTCAACAGCGTTCCATCATGCAGCTAGGTTGGACATTACATTCCATGGAAGTATATTAATGGTAGTGAACTGTTCACTGCTTTTAATCTTTCCAGGGAAGAGCAGACGATGGCTAAAAGGGAAGCTAGTTTTACCATACTTCACATTGAACAGTTAGATAAGTTGCACTTCACGGTAGCAGAGAGTCCTTGAACAATTTGGCTCTTACATGGTATAATTAAATTGCCCATCTCGACCTTTCATTTCACGAATTGCTTGAAACATCTTGCAGTGGGCAGGTTCGAGCAACTAGGCGATAGCTATATTAAGGAAGAGTGGGAGCTGCCCTTTGAGTATAAATGTTTGAACGGCGAAACAGAGGTTTTTCTAAGCGGAAGCGAATGCGAGACTTCTGTTAATCATTCAATGATATGCAAGCAGGTGTCCCTTCACGGCCTTTGCAATGCGGGGGTCGCAAACTTGGCCTGCTTTCTGAAGGGTACTCCTGTCCCTTTGATTCGACCGGTGTTTCATGAAATGAAAGTTATGTGATACTGAGCGATCAAAGTTGTTGCGGCATGCAACCAGGAATTGCCTACCCAATCTCGGTCTCGAAGGTCGTTACGTATTGCGGACATGTTTTATTCCCCCCCACACAAGAGATAAAAGTATCTAACATGTGGCCCCACATAGATACTATTAATGTAAATTATGACAAGCTGAGCAGACTAAAGGTGCTACTATTTCAAAAACAGGTCACGTATACATCAGCTAGAGAAAAGTATGATATCCAGACACCGAGATCATCAGCTGAGATACAATCCCTATTAAATACCAATTTCCCCAAGCACTTTGGAGAACTGGTATCCAGAATATTCAATGCTTCAAGCACTGCTGGGATTGCCCATTTCTTTAAGGCTGTCGAGGTCTGGTTTTGTGTCCATCTTCCAGACTGTTTTCGGAGTCATCTCGTCAGCCATCCATTCACTCTTTTCAAGCGTGTTTGGCGGTTTTACCGATTATTTTGGCATTGATTGGCGGACTACTATTGCTATTTCTTCTGATTCACAGTGGTTGTTTCTTTCCAGCTATGCAGAGCAATGGAGCCGCTCCCGCCAACTCAACTATGCCATGAACACATTGTTCGGATCTTTGATGCCTCCTTGCTGGTGTAATTGGAGCGTGATTGGTCGTTGTCATTTCGGCTACTTCTCTGGTGCATACAATCAGTTTTCCGCTGCGCGTGGTGCCTCTTCGAACACATGCCTATGGTGTGTCTTGCTGCTGCACCGACATCTCCTGTGGACCAGGAACTGCTGATGTCCCCGATGAGGGTTCATTCACGGTCGTGCCCCTTCAGACTACGGCTGCTCCGCGAGGCCACTTATGAGCCTTCAGTTCTAAGATCTACTATGGACAATGGTACTGCTGCAGGTGAACCTGCACAAGAGACTGACACGCACTACTGCTCTGTGGATCCATTTGCCTGCCCAGTGATCAATCTTACATCTGACGATGTGGACTCATTTTTTAGATCCTCGGTTGGTGACTTCGATGACACTCTTAGAGATCATGACCATAGCAAATAATTTGATGAATTGGCTTGCCGTTCCTGATTAAAAGTATGCATTCAAATTGCTTTTACTTTGGCCTGCTGTGCTTGTTATGATTGACATTAACATTCTCTGTATGTATTTTTTAACTAATGTTTTTACTACCTTTTAACAAATTCTTTAAAAGTTTTTTAGCTAGTTTTTATGCTTTTAGCTTTTTAGTCCAGAGCAATTTTATCGTTTGGATTCATTCACCTTCGGTGGCGTCCAGTTATGGCATCATACTTGTTACGGCAATGGGGAGGGTGTAGTGAATCCTTGTTTGTTTTAATGGGATAACAGGAGTTAGCTTAGCCTTTGGCTTGCAGACTCGTGCCCCCGTCACCTAGTGACTTTTAAACTACTTAGCTTGCTCTGTCTTAGCCCATTTAATTATTTAATTCTTCTTAGATGGCTACCTTGTTTACAGTTAGGCCACTTGTTATGATTTGCATTATCAGTGCCACCGCGTTAAGGTGTCAAGATCAAGTGACAAAGACAAACAAACAGTAGGTGTTCACATTTAGGGACTTTCCCTCTCCATACTTTTGAGGGGATTGTTTATATTAATTGCTGCCCCAAGCATGCCTGTTATCTATTATTTGGGAACACACCTACGTCAGGGGTCCAAGTAGATCTGTATAAATACATCACACTTTAGACAGATAATCAGAGGGATTCCGACCGGAGGGCATCACCACCATCGCTGATATCGATGCTGCACGTCGTCTTGATGCTGACCCACTCTTTGTATTGCTACGGAGTCTGAGATAGAGACATCATTCCAAGGTAACGAGGGTTGGGGGCTCCTCTCATGGACATGGCATTGGTAGATTAGGTTTTACATGCCTATCTCTCCTTTAGGTAGGGGGTTAGGCCTATCATGATAGGGTATTAGGACATATTATACACCTCATGTTTTTTCATGTTATTGCAAGATGGTGGGGGTCTTTGTAATAATGACTCTTGACTTTACAATTCTGTTTCTTCCACTGTTCATTATCCTAATCATTGCAGCCCATGCAACTTATCGCAAATTGCAGTTGTGTTAAATAAAAACCATTGAAACTTTACTGCATCTTCGTTATTGCCTGTGTTTGGATGATACATGATATATCTGTGAGAAAGGAGTAATCTCCGTTTAACCACGAAACTCCCTAAGAAATCATACTCTTGAGTCCATGCGTAAAGACTGCCACAAATCACCTTTTACTATTTGGGTTTTTGGTGGGGTGCTGCTTGTGAGCCAGTAAGGGTGGGACGACAATTGCGACTTGTTGTAGGATAGGCATAGTCGCCTACAAACATAAGTACTGTCATCCTTAAACCAGCAGTCTTGCCTAGAGCAAGAGTCCAAACTACGACAGTTTCTCCTACGCAGTCAGAAAAGGCTCCATAAGATTTGCATTGAAGAAAAGCACAGTTCTGCAACTGTCGAGAGTGGTTGCATGCTCTCTGTCAAAATGTTTGATTTTGCCTCCAAAGAGGACAGGGTTAGCTCCAAAACTTCTGCTGCCTTTTTGTTCCAATGGAGTGAACAAAGAGTCTTCTTCTAAGAATAGCCAGACAAGTAAAGGATCTCCCCTTCTGTCGAAGTAACCAGGTCACTTGCGTGTGGTAAATAAAGATATACGCCAGCATTAGTATTACAGGAGGAAGAGGTTATATGCCTCCAATTATCTTCTGTGCAGTCCTATTGTTTTTTTTTTTTTTTTAATCAGACTTGGCGAAGGTCTCAAAGTCGGGCCCAAACATTTATTTTATGCAGGCAAACCTCTAAGCTGTGGGAAGTTGCTCTGCCAATGGCACGTCATCAAAACATACTCTGAACTTTTATTTCACCATTTAGATAATTTCATTCAACTTCGAAAGCTTTAAAAGTGGCGCCAGAGGCAGCTCTGATGGCAGCATTTGTGTCGGTGTTGAAGGCAGACCTGACCGACTCGGAGTCGGAGTCGGCGCCTTGGCAGGCATAAATATCTTCTTAGTGTTTAGAGTCCATCTAGTTGTGGATCCTCCATAAAGCATACAATTAACTGTGCCAGCATAATGTTTCCATTATCGTGCAGTATTCCATTATCGTACACATAAATATTTTCATACAATTCACGTTTTAACTCCTGGAATATATTACCATATAGTATCCGTTGATGCGGTTAGAACTAAATATAATAAGCAAAGGCAAAGCGATTGGGTCTGGGTGTAACTGGAAATGCATGCCAGATCTACCGGGTTTACCAGTGCTTTTTGGTGATGGAGATTCCCGAAAAGTGCTGCAGATGCAAGGAATCTGGTGGCCAACCAGAAAAACAGATATTTTAAGCAAACAGACTGTCCAATGAGAATATGCAAGACTTCCTTCGATGTTTAAGATATATTTAATATGTTTCACCTAATTAGTGCAAGCCATCATAATTCTTCAATTACATTAAGAACCTAACAATGATTACTATCAGCCTCAACAGTAAATGTGTCGTATGTTAGCTAAATAAATTGTCACATGGGCTTTAAATCTGATACATGCAAAACTGCAAATGCTAGCAAATTAAAATTGTTCTAATGACTGCTTTCATTGGTGCATTTTACATTTTCAAAATTAATCAATCAACAAATATTAAGCAATGCATTTTAGTGAGTATATTTGCAATTAATGCACCTAGCTGCATTTATACAATTCCGTCCTCTCTTAAACTCTACTTTAATTGATTACTGGCTGCCACAACAGTAGTTTTTTTCAGTTCTAATTTAGAATTGGCAATTTAGATATTTTCATCTAAAATCAACGCATTTGCCTGTTTATTCTGGTCGAAATTAAATATTTAAACCATCATTTTTCTATCAACACTCTACAGTCGACTCTCCATTAGAAAATGGACTATTCCTTCTGAAATGAACGTGAACCTACATCATTTTAATCCATAAATGTCATACATCCGTTTCACACTTCTGGTCAAACGTTTTGAACTATTATGCATCGGGGGTTTGTACAGTTTATATCCATTCTCCCAAACACTGTTCTACTAAATCTTGGCACTACTACGCCAGTTTGGCACAACAATAAGCGTGTATTAGGTGCAGTAAGAGGCACCCTAAAATATATCATACGGTGTATTGCCACAGAGATATTATTACTGAATACATTTCCACAGATAGATCAAATTGAAGGAAAAATCCTGAAAGGCTGTTGGATTTGAGGAAAGATTTTTAATTTCAACTGTGCATCTGGAAACAGATAAGAAGTATACATTTCTAGGGCTTGGCAGCTAAAGTGCGATGTGGATTTGGAATCTCTAATTCCAATATAAACTCCCACAGATGTTTGTTTAAACAAGAATTAGCCAGTGCCTTAAACAAATCATTATCATCAGTTTCAACTTTGCAATGGGCTGCCTGAATTGTGGGTTCAAACATATACTGAAAAGGAGCACATGTTTGAAACGAAAGCTCTAAAAACGGCCACTATAGCAGGTTTTGTTCATATTTCTTTATTGTTTTCAACAGCGTTACAACTTCTCTCCTAAATGCCTCCCTAACTCGCCCTAACTGGGGAGGAGGTCAGTGCTTAATTTATGCTTGTTGTTTCCGGTGCTGAGCACCGGCACTTATTTTTGAGGGCCGGCGCTTAATCTTCTGCCTCAAGCATTTGCTACGAGCAAAAGACACGTTTGGGAAAGACGGAGGAAGAGAAAACCGAAAAAGCGTCACAATGAGAGAAAGCAGAAAGCTGCAGGTGTGAGCTGAAGGGGCAGGGAGTGGCTTTAAATGGACTAAAGAGGTCCGAGGTGGCTTCAGGATTACACTGCCTCAGTATTCCGTGTTCGCACATTTAATTGCAGCTGCCGCATGTTTAAGAGGAGGGCTTTGAGCACCGGCATCTTCTTATTTACAATTTAAGCACTGGTTCACATACAGCATTTAATGTACAATTAGGGCACTAGCAGCACATGATCATCGTACAGTTCACAAAGAACAACATTTAAGCTCAGCATACCCAGACGTCTCAAACATCCCCACGATCAGATTCTCAACCTGCGGGTCTTGCATTATGCCCCGTTGTGGGGTCCTCCATCACTTTTTGTAAATGAATCTCCAGTATGTCACATTTCATAAGCCCTCCATGTCCTGATCCCCCATATACCGATATGTGTCTCACTCAACATTCGGCTCGCAACCAGCATACGAATCCCCGTGTCCATTGTTTCTTGGTAAGTAACCTGTTAGTTATCCACTTTAACGCTACACATTTCTTGGCAACTGCTAATCCCAACTCTGTTACCTTTGCCATGTGTTCAGTGTGTTTAAGAGCGGGGCACAGAGCGCAGCAAACGTAACCGCTCTGTCTGCTGTAGTGCCATTACAGTCAGTGCCCCCAATATGTCAACCACGTCACTCCAGAAATCCTGCACCTCTCTGCGCGTCCACTAAATGTGTATGTAAGTCCCTGCAGCTACTCTACATTGAGGACAATTCTCTGGTTTGGATGGATCTGGCCTATGCAGCCCTTGTGGCGTTATGTAATATTTCTGCACACATTTATAGTGGATCAGTTTCAATCTACCACTTCCACACCCACATCCCTCTCCCACTGTATTTTCAGGGTTTCCATGCAGTAAACTGTGCAAGGGACCAATAACCTCTATAACCGTGTCATTAGGGTGCCCCCCTCCACACGTATCTGGCAGAGCCTGATTCAGCACGCCTGTTTCTGGTTCCTGAGTTAATACTGACCATGTTTTTCGTATTGACGCTGCCAGTCTAGCATACCCCAGGAAGCAACTGCTGGCCATTCCCCGCCTGTCACAAAAATCCACATATCCAGTCAGCCTGCTATCCTCGTATAGATCTCCCATATTTTGAGGGATATTGCCTCGTCCTCTGTGCTTTAGGAATACGAGAACTGTAAGGCTAACCCCAGCGTTCAAGGGAACTACCTGCTGTAGATATATTATCTTCTCCTTCTCTAGATGCCTGCACCCATACATCGAGTATCGTCCTGATTTGCAATGTCAAGGCCATCCTTTTCTTTCGGGGAACAAGTGGTAATGCTATTAATCTCTTCTGGCAAATTAAGCGTCTTAGGTTCTTAACTACTGACTCCACACTCCCTTCTTCAGAACAAGGGACTACTTTCTGTAGGTGGACTGCCCAGTAACAGATTCAGAAATTCGGTGCCCGGATTCCTCCACTACAGTGGAAGCAGTTTGTCTAACCTACGAAAGCATGTATCCGGTATGCGCATCAGCATGTGCTGCAGCACATACCTATCCAGGATAATACAATCATTTCACTGAAAGTTATGCTAGGGTGACCACCTGGCATTGAGGCATATTCTGGACACGGCTGTAAAAAATTCGAGACAAAGGGTCAAAATTCAGGACAAAAATTCAGGACAAAGGGTCAAAATTCAGGACAAAAATTCAAGAACAAACATCAGTTTTACAGACACACCCAAGAGAGGCCATGCCTCACTATGTTGTCAGTGCATTTATTTACTGTTTTTTAACATAGCACTATTTATTCACTGTGGTCTTTTTGTGATTGCCTCCCGGTATGCTACATTCAGGTGTCACATTAGGTCCTTGTTCAGTAGTAAATTAATGCCCTTCAGTACTGTGGCAAGGCCATCACCCCTGCCCAAAGCTACCCAATCTTTCTTGAACAGCAAAAATTTGATTATGTTTCTGAACAGTTTAAAACCCCTAGCAAACAGTTTGGGAAACATTAAGGTAATTAACCTTATGCTAGTTAAAAAAAAATCTGGCTTACCCCAACTGCCCATGGACGTTAAACCTAAAACAACTTTAAAAAGGCAGGGCAGATGGTGTGGGCGACAATCTCACACCTAATGTCAGGATGTGAGGTACCCACAACTTGTTTGTAGTCTCACAGCACTAGAGTGTATGTCTGGGACTCTACATTTATCTCAGAAATGGGAGCCCGGACTACCAATCAAAGCTAATAAAAGAGGAGGATGAAATTGAGATCAAATGGGAGATCCACAGCAAGTGATTCAAAGGGTTGTTGCTAAGAAGTGGATAAATAGGGGAGAGAAGAACAAGGTGGGACGATTCCTAAAATCAGACAAGATGGGTCCACCAAGACTATTGGAAGGTATTGGGTACCTGGGGGATTGTCTTTGCACACAGGAGAGAAACAGAAGAGGCACTGTCAAGTGGTTGAACAAGCAACACTCATCCACCTTGGTAAACTCTTCTGGTGCAATGGTCCGCTGTTTGTGCTTGTGAAGGGTAAGCAAGGGCTAGATTTGCTGTGAATTCAAAGAACAAAGTCAAATGTCGGGCTCTGTCTTCAGTGGGAACTTAGTGTTTACTTTTCTTTCTCTGACTTCAAAGTGGGAGGATTTATGCAACAATCTTGTTGGATACTGGGGTTCGGAAAGAGTTTTTTTCTATCACATGAAAACATTTAAATAAACTTCAGAATAAATCAGAATCAGGAGATCAAATGAAGCACATTTTGTTAATTCTGAACTGTGCTGGAAACAAATACCTTTATACAATTAAAACAAATCATTGCATTAGATGATGCAATTACCACACATCATCATCTGTGCACAGTATAATTTGATTTGAAAAACTGTATATCTGTGCAATGTAATGGTAATTTCAATAAAAAATGTGTTGTCTGTAATGGCAGTGTGTTACCACACCATGTATACTCCCCTCCACTCTGCTCTGCACCACTCCACACCTATGCACCCTACTCTTTATCACTCCACTTTACGCCACTGCACTCCTCCATTTTGAACCACTTCACATTATACCACTGCACGCTAAGCTACTTCACACTATGCCTCTCTACTCTACTCTGTACCACTCTACGCCAATGCACTTCACGCCTCTCTGCACCACTGCGCTCTACTCCTCTGCATGCTATACCACTCCAGTCTGGGCCACGCAACTCCACTCTATGCCACTCTGCAACACCGCACTGCACTCTATGTTAATACACTCTATGCTACTGCACTTTACTCTGTAACACTCAACTCTATGCCCCTTCACTCTACATCAATACACTGTACGTCACTCTAATCTACTCTGCACTCTATGCCACAGCACCCTGCACATCTCCACCCTAAGCCACTTCACTCTACTGTGAAACAATCTACTTTATGCTACTGCACTCTGTGCCACTGCATTCTATGCCACTGCACTCTACCCTGCACCTCTCCACTCTATGCAACTGCACTCTACTCTGAAACAATCTATTCTACGCCACTGCACTCTATGCCACTCTGACCACTGTGCTCTAGTTCAATGCACTCTACACTACTGCACGCTGACACTCTACTCTGCAACACTGCACTGGCCGCCACTATATTCTACACCACTCTACTCTGTACTACTACATTCTGCACCAGTCGACTCTATGCCACTCTGCTCTGCCCCATGCCACCGCATGCTACACCAGTGCACTCTAAACAACAGCCCGTATGCCGCTGCCCTTTACTCTGCACCAATGTGCTATATGCCACTGTTCTCTGTACCACTCTACACCACTGCACCTACACTCTACAACACTGCACTCTACGCCACTCTACTCTGTACTACTACATTCCGTGCCACTGCACGCTATGCCACTGCACTGTGCATCACTGCACTCTACACCACTGCACTCTAGGCACTATACTCTACACTGCACCACTCTACAATACTCCCCTCTACACCACTCTATGCCACGAGTCTACTCTGCACTCTATGACACTGCACCACTCTCCATTACTGCACTCTCTGCCACTCTATTGTATGCCACTCTACTCCACAGCACTCTATGCTAATCTACCCCATGCCACTTTATGCCATTGCACTCTGCGCCAATGCACTCCAAACAACTGCACTGTATGCCACTGCCCTCTACTCTGCACCACTGTACTCTACGCCACTGCTCTCTGTGCCACTCTACATCACTGCACTGACACTCTACTCTGGAACATTGCACTCTCTGCCACTGTACTGTACACCAATCTACTCTGTACTTCTGCATTCTACGCCACTGCACTCTATGCCACTCTACTCTGTATCACTCCACTCTACGCGTCTGCACTCTACAGTACTGTACTCTACTCTGCACTGCACCACTCTACACTACGCCACTGCACTCTCTGCCACGCGAGTATACTCTGCACTCAATGCCACTGCACCACTCTACACTACTGCACTCTCTGCCACTCTATTGTATGCCACTCTACTCCACTTTGTCACTCTACTCCGTTCCACGCCACGACTGCACTCTACGCAACTGCACTGTACCCCACTGCACTGTACTCTGCACCACTACACCACTGCTCCTATGCCACTCTACTCCACCCCACACTACTATGCCACTAACTTTTAGCCATGCTGAACAGCAGCCACTCTGGTGTATAACATGGCTAAAACACATTAGCAAAGTCAATAACTCTTTCGTAGACGAGACCTATTGGCTTTGCCAATGTTTGTTAGTACTATAAAGTTCTGATGTCCCTGAAAGAACTGTTAATGTGTACGTCCTTATTTTAAACATGCATTTGATGCCTTGTCAGGGGTAGTAAGCACTATATAAATACAATTACATCATAATATAGGCTGCTGCAAAATGCGCAAATACATTTCGGTAACATTTTAAAAAGTGCTTCTCAAATACAGATTTGAATAATATGCAGTTTATACATAGTACTAACATTCTTTATAACACTCCATTAAAACAACACACTCCACAGCTCACCTTGGAACACCCTTAAGGCACCTCTCTAAAAGAAAATGCCTTTGCCATCAGAAAGCTTCCAGTGACTCCTTTGGTGAAATTCAGTGCAGGTTTTCAAGCCCCTTTGCATTTGCAGATTGGCCACATTTGCATTTCTCCAGGGGAGGAGACACCCTGGCAAGAAGGCCTTTTCTTATCTGTCAGCCCCTCCCTCCCTCAGAGCACAGGAGACCCCCTGCCTTTCAATTCAGCTTTGGAAACTAACCTGCCCGTAATTTCACCTTGTCCTCCGTTGTCCTTTAGGTGAAAGGCTAAAATTACGGACAAATGCCGTCCGTTAAGCCTTTCATCACGGACAACGGACAGCAGGGCAAAATTACGGGCAGTCCGTGAAATTTACGGACGGGTGGTCACCCTAAGTTATGCGTCCCCTCAAGGTCATCGGTAATTGCAGTCATGTGGACATGCTGATCTCTAAACCTCCCAGGAGCGTACCTACATCGGAATCGTATGTTTTAGTTATGCTAGAGCTTGGATATATACCTAGGTTGTATGGACCTTATGTTGGGTAGGTCCGTGACTATTACCTGATCTGCTTTTACTGTGTATATCACTCATTTGTCGACGTTCAATCGGAAGTCCGAGTGTAAGCCTACCTTGCTTATCGTACTGTTCACGTCACACCACATAGTATCTGGTTTCCTAAGAGTCAACAAGATATCATCAGCATACAATGATATGGTCTCTCTTCTGCCTCCCACTAGTATGCCATCATCCCCATGTTTCTCGCGTATGACCTGGGCTAGTTGCTCTACTACCAGAGCAAAAATCAGTGGGGCTAGGAGCACCCCTGTCATGTTCATCTCTCCACTGCCCAGCTATCCAGCACGCTATGACCAAATTTCACTCTCACTCTGCTGCCAGTGTACAGGAGCTCCACCTATTTCAGGTACTCCACCCCGAAGTCATAGTCCAACCTACTGTATCAAATGCTTTGTCGGCATTCAAACTAGCAATGGTCCACTGTTCATCTCCTCTCAAAGCCTGCTCTAGAATAAGGAATGCCTTCCGAATGTTAGTGGAATTTGTATAACTGCCTACAAACTCAGACTGATCCGAGTGCAGTCAGCTCCGCTGCTTTCGCTGACTGCTGGGCCAAAATTTTCCAATAATGTTTGAATCTACATTAATCATAGACAGCAGTCTAGGAAAGGCCACTATATGTAGGCATCCCTCGGCGATGCGAGGAGGATCCCGGACTTAAATGCCTTTCTATACAGGGTTAGCAGCGGGCGCTCAGAAGATCCACATATGTTTGATAAAACTCTAAGGGTAACCCATTATTACCATGTGCCTTCCCTGTACTCATATGCTTGATTGCCCATTTAATATCTATTGGAGCTTTTAATAGAGCCTGTATCCAACTTGGCGTCCAATACCACCTTTAGGTCTGCCAAATCGATTTATCATTTTCCATAAAGCACTGCAGTAAAATTCCACATATTTTCATAAGTTGTCACTTTGTGCCTTAAGAATTTAGCCTTTTTCATCCTCTAGGGACAAAACTGCATTATTGCCCCTCCCCCTATTGACCACCCATGCCAATAATCGACCTGCCTTATCCCCTTGTTCATGTTGTGTTTTAGTATATGTTCTCTAATCATGCTTCCCTTGAGCATCCCTCGCCTCATCTAGGATCTTCCTGCAGCACCTGTCACACCTCCCAGACCTCAACAGTATGTGGAACCATCCTATCTATGTCTGCTGTGTGTTGGTCCAACTTCATGATTGTGGTCCCCAGGGATTTCTGCACCCCATATGTCATGGCAATGCATTTCCCACAAATGGACACTTTGAAGGCTTCCCATTCTAGGCCAGCCGATGCAACTGCTTCTGTATTAGCAGGAAAAAAATCCCTCACAGCCTCTTATATTCTCTCTGAACACCTAGTCATATAATGCTAGGGCCTGGAAGCGCTACTGCAGTATAAGTGTCTCACAGGCTTGTCCCTTGAGAGCCACCTCAAGTAGTGCATGGTCTGAGAGGGTGTGGTCCAAGTAATGGACTGCCCTGAAGTCAGCCACCCGCTATGGGTGTACAGATGCATAGTCAATTCTGGAGAAAGTCATGTGTGGCGGGGAATAGAAGGAGTAGCCCTTCATCTGGCCATGCCGAGTTCTCCATAGTTCCACAATGTTCAGGGAATCCATGCCCTCAAGTAATGCCCTAGAGGATCTACCTAGCGTCCTACTGCTCAAGCTATCTACGGTCCTGTCAATAACACAATTTCCATATGATGTCACAATGTGCATATGGCATCAGCAAGTGCACTATCCCTTCAAAAAAATCTGGGGCATCTATATTCTGTGCATAAGTGTTTAAAAGGCCTATTGGTTTCCCGCATATTTCTCCCACATACCAGCTGTCTGCAACACTAGTATCTAACCTTAACAACCCCGTCCCATTTGGTTTGGAGTTTCTTAGGTTCCTGAGGTAGAAAATGCGTTCCTTGTAACATTACTATGCAAGCCTGTTGCTTTCTAATATACAATCATATCCTCTAGCGTTTGATAGGATTATATATGTCCTTAACATTCCAGGATAATGCTACCAAATCCATCTGTACATGTTGTATACCATCGTGCTCCAGTGCCTAGTCTGTTCTGTCTGCCTGGATTAGCACTAGATATCCACGGGATTTGTGAACTCCCCCCAGCCCACATCCCCCCTGCCGTCCCCAAGAAATGACAACTGTGTCTCCTTCCCACCCACCCAAGCTATGTGATCGAAGAAATGTCTCTTTCCCTGCAAATCCATCCTGAGGGGTGCCAGATCCGGCAGTGCACAGACCAGGCCTCGTTTCTTCACCTACTTAAAGGTTTTCTGTTTCTTTTGGCTCACTATGCCACAGGATAGAATGAGATCTGATTATAACTATATTCCACATTTCCTTGTTGATGTGCCTCTGTTAGGACGCTCAGCTTATTCTTATATCTCAACATTCTGACCATAATCATTCTCGACGGTGCCCTGGGCTGCTGCCTCTTGCCGGTTGTTCAGTGGGCTGTGTCCACCTGCACCTCCTCCGGCTGCAGAACAACGTTCAGTCAGGTTTCCAAGAATTGCTCCATTGGTGCATCTCTGTTCCCTCAGTAGGCCTTGTATATGGACATTATTACGTCAGGACCTGTCTTCCACATCTGTTAATTTGTCCTCCTGCCATTGTAGGCGTAGCTCCTAGTGCACTAGTTATTGGGAATGTGCCCCCAAAGTCTTATCCGTCTCATCAGCCCTGGTGCCTAGGTCCTTCACTTGCTCTCTCATTTTGTCCATGTCTTGGCGCAACAGTACCACCGTGAGCAACACCCCATGGAGCTTCTCTGTTATAGTCCTGTTGCTCACCAGGATCAATTGTTTGAGTTCCAAATGGATGAGGGTTCCGTATTCTCGGTTGGGGGTCCTTTGTTGGATCGCGCAACTTGGCACTGTTTAGTGGCAGTCCCCTGACAGCTCTTGGACTTGGGCGTCATTTGTGCCGGTCTGCATTCTATTACAGGTCTCTGGGTATGGCCTCAGTATCTTCCTAAGCTCATCCTTGCTGAAGGTCCTGCACAACTAGTACCACGGCTTGGGGTGCTAGTATCCTTCACCCAGGACGAGCAGACCTCCCACTGTGTCTTTCCCCATGGCCGGTGTCCCCATATTTCCAATATCTGATGACTCATGGATCCACCCAAGGCCTCCTACCAACCAGAGGCCCTATCTTCACCTTCAGGGCGAGGCCAGTGCAGGCTGTCCCCCAGGTGCCCCACCCTGCTTCAGATTTACTGTGTCTTCACCTGGTGCGGGGATGAGGGGGAGGGAGGAAGGAACACCACTCCTGTGGCCTCCCCAGTCTGGGTTTCACCCACAATATCCCACCAGGGGTCGCCTCAGTCCATGCTGTGCCCCAGAAGCAGCCGCTGAGCATGTGGCCCAGTTCGCGTAGCTGACCCCCCCACCTCTGATCCTGAATTGCCGCTAGTCTAAGGGGAGTCGGACTCCCCCCCACCGCCACACCTTTGGTGTGAGGTTTACACTGTGGTGCGTTGGCAATCTCTTGTGCTCGTGGATCCCGGTCAAGACTCCCGTCACCTGCAGACCTCCCGTAGTTAGGCTGTGACAACTCTCACAATGATCCAAGCATGCGCTTCTCCCAGCGCGGGCCAGCTGCAGTACGGTTCTCCTCAGACAGCAGGTTCACAAATCTCTCTTCTGGCATTTGGGAGAGGGCACTTCGTTCGTTCAGCTAGATTAGGACTGAGGGGGGGCTCAGGAGCTGTGATTGATTGAAGCTACAAAATGGTGTGTCCGCTGAGGTGGCCATCTTTGTGTGTCTGATCAGGCGGCCATTTTGGCTTCTCCCCACCCCCCCCCAGTATAACACGTTTTAATTCCGGAATGGCACAGTGTATCAATGTTTGAAGAATAATGTGGCTTTGATATGTTCTGAGATTTTCAAAAAGAAACAGCCATACTTTTAGTTTCTGAATGACAATGCACCGTGCATATTTTCTCTCACTTTATGAAATGCAAATTTATATTTAAAAAATAAAAAGTTAAATGGGAAGAAACAAATATTAAAAAATGGTCTATGTCCTCTATGTAACTGGGGAATATAACATTTAAATCATGTTCTTTTCCTACAAGATAAATTGAGGAAAGAGTATTTGTGCTCTGTTAGCAGGTGATTATTAAAAATAACATAAGCCTCGCCAAGGATCCTGTTGATCTCATTATGAACCAGTCAAATGCACTGGATTGGTAAACATCTTTTATATTTTAAGATGTGCTTAATTCTGTATTAATTTATTATAAATTGTGTTTTTACTTAATTGGATGCAGTTTTCAATTTTATTTGCCCTTATATGCAAGATAACTTAGAGGGTCATAAACAAATAAATAAACAAACAAATACACCACAGTGTATGTACTGTATAGTGTTTCTTATTTGGTAATATGAATACCTGGTTAAATAATAATCTAGTGTGCAGTCCCTTATTTTACCAATCCCTCCGTTTGTGTAGTCTTACTGTTGCTTTGATGGAATCAAAAAAGGGTTTCAACTTTGTCCATTAATAATACCAGCACATCCTTTAAATCACGTTTTGACACAAACGGAACAATATAAGTATATGACTGGTGAAATACAAAAGGAGTATATTTTTTCAGAAAACTAAATTTAGACAATTAATGGAGTAATGCAATAGGATGGAAATTATTATACTGCATGACATAACTGGGCAGACCCACTTAAAAAGATATACCATAAATGCCTGACCATTTGACACCTGAAGAAAACGTCTCTACACTGTACCTCACCCAGTCATCTTTATATCACCTTAGCCCTAGCATGAGTGCTGTTATACTAACATGAAAAAACTCCACGCCCATCGAGTTACTATTGAGTGCTACAGAAGTTTGCAGGAAAAGGGGTTCAATGGATTGTTTGGAGTAGTGTTTTCCCTTTGCATGTTCACTACACCAGAAAAATACTGTGCACTTCTGATTTCACATGGATTTGGTCCAAGGACTGATTTCAAAGAGTGCAAACCTCAGTACACAACAAAGCTGACTGATCCATTGTTACAGACAAGAAAATGTTCCTCAGTTGTTTTTCTAGTTCTGCATCGTAGGTAAGCTGACTGCTATGGCACAGTTCTGTTATGTTTACTTGTAGAGACACATATCACCAGAGTGATATCCTGGCGCTTTGAGAAGGGGGTGCTGCCCTGGTGGGGACCTACTCCTAGAGTTAAGTTTTCAGTTTCTTCTAAAATTTTAGGAGTGAGCTGATGGCTCTAATGTGAAGGGGGAAGTTCGTTCCAGGCTTTAGGAGCTAGGTAAGAGAAGGCATGGCTGCCACCTCTGGCTCTTCAGATGCATGGGACAGAGGCAAGCAAACAGCTGGTGGATCGAAGGTGTTTGATGTGAGGTGTGAAAGCTGATGAAGTTGTTAAGGCAGGTGGGACCTAAGTTGTGCAGTGTCTTGAAAGTGTTAGTGAGTAGTTTTAACTGAGCACGCTAGTGGAAAGCGAGCCAGCAAAGGTCATTCAGGAGATTGGCTATATGGGTGCGGGGTGGGAGGCTGAGTGAGAGCCTGGCCACTGTGATCTGGACAATCTGGAGTTTCTTGGGGAATTGGGCAGAGATTCTGAAATAGAGTGCATTCCTGAAGACAAGTATACTAGTGATTAGGGCTTGGGTGACAGTTCCACTGGTGTTGAGCAGAAGCCACTTCTAGATGATCTTGAGGGTAAGGAAGCAGGAAAAGGTGGTGAAGTGAACTGGCTGGACATTTGGTTGTCAATCACAAGCCCCATGGTTCTGGATTTGCTGGACAAGGTAGGTGTTGGTCCTAGTTCTGATGGCCACCAATCTGAGGAGCAGGGTGTGGTGTCCCTTTCGAACAGTATTACCTCTATGTCATTTAAGGTGAGCTTCATCCAGAAGGTGACATCTGACGTACATTGGATAAACTGCAGATTGGTGTTGGTGGAGTCCTGGGAGAGCATGAGTTATGTCTTGTTGGCGTATGAGATGATGTTGATATCACTGGTTCAGATAATGTTGGCAAGCAGGCCCATGTAGGCATTGATGAGTGTGGAATTAGGCAATGATCCCTGTGGGATGCCACAGATCAGATTGGAGGGTTCAGAGGTGCAGGGGGCTAGGCTGACCCTTTAAGTGGGGCCTGTGAGGCAGGAGCTGATTAATTTAATAGCTGTTTCGCAAATCAAAGTCTTGTGGAAGTGTTGGATGAGGATCATTTGAGAAATGCTGCTGAAAGGCATTGAGCGGGCTGAGGGCTGTGGTGTTGCCTTGGTCCATGATGAGCCAGATGTCATCTGTGGCAGTGATGAGGGCGGTCTTGGTGCTGTGGTTAGGTCTGAATCCTTATTGGGATAAATTCAGGAGGTGGTTGATGTTGAAGTGCTATTCTAGTCTCTTGTTGATGAGTTTCTCTATTAATTTTGCTGGGTAGGGTAGCAGGGAGGTTGATCTGTAGTTTGCTGGTGAAGTTGGAGCTGCTGTAGGCTTTTTCAGTAGCAGCAGGATGGTGGAGTGTTTTCAGGCAAATGGAGGCAGTCACTGAGGATCGGGTGAGGGTGGTGTAGATGGGCTCGAGACCTTTGGAGAAGGCAAAGTGTGCTTAAGGGGACTAGGGAGTTCCTGAGTGGATGGAGAGCATGGGGGCAGCAGTATCTTCGGGGTGATAGTTGGCCAGTAGGGCAGTTTCTGTTTTTTTGTCATTGTTGTGATTGAGGGCTGCCAGAGTGGAGAGGTCTAGCAGATGGCCAGCAGTGTGGGTAGGGTCCTTCACCTATTGAGTGGTTCAGGCTATGTTCAGGTTTTAAGAAGGTTGGAAAGTGTCGGTGTTCAGGTCGGCTTGGTTCTCCAGGTAGAAGTTTAGGTCACTGCAGAGAATGAAAAAGCTGGAGTTGAGCCTGAGTGGGACAATAGTGTCTGCAGTGGTGTCCCAGAAGTTGGCTCTAGATCCAGGAGGCCAAGAGAGCATTGCTCCTCACAGTGTGGTCGTGTTGGAGATGCTGGCATTTTATATTAAGTATTCCAGTTGGTTGCAGAAGTTGGCTAACATAAAGGAGCATCAGATGGAGACTTTATAGATGATTGTGATTTCTCCTCTGGGTTTGAGGATTCTGTCCAGACTAGTGATCGTGTAATCTGGGGGGACAGATATTGCGATGTCAGGGGCTGAGGTGGGGGAGAGTAGGTCCAGGGAGAGGTTGTGTATGACGTCCCAGATTTGGATGGTATGTTTACTGAAAAAGTGAGTGTTCAGAAGGGTGCCGCTCATTGTGGGGGTGTGTGTTGTGTGTGTTTGTATCAGGAGGCACTGGTGTGCATATGTGGATAGGAGGGAGGGGAAGGTCCTGGGGGCACCAAAGAATGCACAGGGGAGGCCAAGCAGCTGCGCTGAAAGAAGCATCTGGGGTTCAGAGTGTGGAAGGCTCTGGTGAGGTGGCATCTCTTTATGCTGGGAGGGTTGCGAAACAGGGCTCCTAGAGCTGGGTGTAGGCGAGGCACAGATGGGCGCAGAAAGATTTACCTTTTGTGCACCAGCAATACACCAGATACAGGGATCTGCAATGGGGATGCATTAACCTCTGGGAGGGGAGAGGAGATCCTGAGAGTGGTTAGCAGGACGAGAGCATTCCATGAGAGAAAGGAAGAGTTGGCGGTGGATAGGAGGAGGTAAGAGCATGGCGAAGGAGTCACTAGGTAGGAAAAAGGCTATGGAGGTCAGAAAGAGCTAAAATGCGGAAGAGAGAAAAAGCTGAAAAAGGGGCAGCACAAGAAAGCAAAAACAAAGGCAGAAGGTGAAAAAAGAGTTATACATGACAAAAGAAATAGCAAATGTGAAGTAAGAGAGCCAGTGAAGAGTGGAGAGAGTGAGAAAAAGAGGTAAAAGGAGCCAAAAAGCAGCAACAGAGGCAGCAAAAACAAAGGCAAAAGTCAAAGGCCGAGTGAGGAGCAGAGAGGGTGAGAAAAAGTGGGAAAAGGCAAGTGCTGAGGGGCAAAAGATGGGGAGAGGCAAAGAGACAAATGAGAAAAAGAGGCAGCAGAATAACTAGGAGGGTAATTAGGAAGCCTCTGGCTAAAGCATCTGAGTGATTGCGGAGTCCAAAAGGGCTGGGCCTCTTTGGAGGGTCAGGAAAATTAGGTAAGGCAGTCCGACGGGGCCAGGCAATGTCTTCTCAATGGCTCGTCCGGGTTGCGGCTGTCATTAAGAAGGTCCAAAAGAGTAGAGGAGAGGAGATCCTAGTGTGGTGGCCAGAGCTGGAGTATGTGGCATGAGAAAGCCAAAAGCTGCTGCTGGAAGGAGCAGGTAAGAGCGTTAAGTGGGGTGGGCACCAGACCAGGAAAAGGGCTATGGTGGTAAGAAATAGCGAAAAAGTGCAACAGAGAAAAAGTGGAAAGAGCGGCTGAGTGAGAAAGCAAATACAGAGGCAGAAGGTGAGAAACGAGTCAAAAGTGGCAAAAAAAGCAAATGTGAGAGTGGCAGACCATGCAAAGAGTGGTAAGAGTGAGAAAAAGAGGCAAAAAAGGAGTGGAAAAACAGCTAAAGTTGCACAACAAGTAAGGCTTGCATGAGGGATGTCAAGTGAGGAGAGGTAAAATGAGAAAAAAAGTAAGCGGAAAGCAACAGAAAAAGTAACAGAAAGTGACAACAAAAAGAGAGCTAAAGTGAGAGATTGAGTCTAGAGCAAAGTGAGTGAGAGGAAGCGCAAAGAGGTAAAGATGGAAAGGCAAAAGGTGGTGAGAGGAAAAGAGGCAGAAGAGAAAAGGAGGCAGCAGAAAAAGCAGGTGGGAGGCTGGGGAGCCTCTAACCAAAGCATCAGAGAATTCTGGGATCCAAAAGGCTGAGGCAGTCAGATAGATGGTCAGGTAAGACCAGGAGTGCCTTCTTACTTGAACACGGTGTTCCAGTATTCTCTTTTTAATGGAAAAATTGTACTTCTTATATACCATAACCTATATGGACATTCCAATACATATATACAGAAGTACATGTGATAAACTTATATATACAATGGTCATAGCCTCTGCCTGATTGGTATTTCATTTTATATGTGCTACACCAGCTAGCCTTACATTTTCCAAACTTGTAAAACCCCTTAGATTTACTCAGCCATCCTGTCTTCAGACTGCGTTGGAAGAGTCCATGTAGATTAAGGTATGTAGGGAGTAAAATTTGTCAGGTTAAAAAGAGAATACTGAAAACTAACATGCCATTAAGAATTGTCATGAAAATTACCTTTTTGCCAAACATTACAAAGAGAAGCTTAACAGTAACCCAGATTTCCTTGCATTTTTTGGAACTGACAGAGTGGAGGCCTCCACCAGAGGCGGGGACAGGAAGTGACATCTACATATACTCGAGTCCCACTATTTAATGAGCTGAATACCAAAAGCCCTGGTGGAATGACTATGGATGAAGAGCTCCCTGTACACATATGAACTTTGCAGATATGAAGACTGGGTTGGTTTCAGCCTTTGGCTCCTGTTTCGGAAAAATACTTGTGCCACATGTGCTGTATCATAATGGAGGAATGTAAATTTAACAATTCAAACATTGATATATTATGTGGAATGGTGGGATGATTTACTTTTGTGTATAGAATTCAGCTGATTATTTGGTACTCCATGTGACGGATCTGATTAAGTGCAACGATTTTGATTTGTGGCCCTTTACATAACTATTGTGGCTAATGCATCTGCACCTGCACCTGCACCTTTTCCTAAGCAGGTACTATATTTCAGTATTGGTTTTGCCCACTTGGGTTTGATTGTTTTCTTGCATTATTTAAAAGGGAATGGGCTGTATCGGCTGGATATAAGGGTTTTAATGAGTTTTCTCTTATCCTATGTATTGAATTGCCTATTAAGTAACTTTGAATTTCAAATTAATTATTATTGAATGAATAATGTGCCTTACAGGTTATTAATCATCCAATAGTGTATTAATGAATGAATAGTCAATGTCATGTCTTTTTGGGCTCAAAAAGGAACTTTGTAAAATATCATATATATATATATATATATATATATATATATATATATATATATATATATATATATATATATATATATATATATATTTTTTTAATCTATGTCACTTTCAGGGTCTTTTTTTCTGTTCACTCAAAGTCTTTTTACTGTGTTAATTCTTCACTGCAGATTGGTTTGCACTATATAGTTTTGAAAGGGAATTGACCCTGTACTTGAGAAAGGCTGACATCTAGTAAAATGGTGATTTGATCCCGGAGGAGTGCTATACATTATTTGTTTATTTGTGGCAAATACACCTCTTTTCCTTAGATGACCCTAATATTTGGATATTGCGTAACCAGACAAAAGTAGTCACCTTTCTTCTGGAGAATGAACCCAGGTTTGCCAGGAAGTGGCTTCTTGGCTTGATGATGACAACTTACAATACATTAAACTATTCATCTTGCAATAGTTTGCTTGGAGGGTGTCATGTCAGTACAGAGAGGCCCATAACTGATAAAGTGTTGAATAGATTCACAGAGGTCTTCCCTACCTAAATAAAATCCAAAGAGTCTTCCGGCATCAAGAAAATGTACAGCTGTTTCTCTTGTAGAAGAGAGATTAAAAAAAAATACTGGTAGAGATACTGTTTAATTTCTGTGAAAGAGTGACAACTTTAGGTAAAAAGATGGGTGTCTCGTTACAGCTCCCTTTTAGGAATGAAGGTTGTCAGGTTCTTTTGCCAAAAGAGCTTTAAGCTCACTGACTCTCCTGGCAGATGTAATCACCACAAAGAAAGCAATCTTCCAGGAGGAGGTGCTGCAATGAAGCCTTATGTATGGGCTCAAAAGAGGTGCTATCAATGTAAAGAGAACTAGATGACGTTGACTAAATGTCTTCTTTTAACAACCCAAAACATTCTTAGTTACAGGAATTGTGAAGACGAATCTTTAGGCAGGCCCTTTTCTGTATGCCATGATGGCAGCCTAATGAGCTTTTATAAATGAAAACTGAAGATTCAATCATGCCAGGTAAAGAGGCAAAAAAAAAAAGAAAAACAATCTTACTGAGAAGGAACTGGATCATAAATATTTTCAAATCACAAAAAAACTCTGATATTTTCCATTTAAAAGCGTAGGAACTTCTGGTAAAAGGCCATTTAGCTTCCTTGAGAATTTCCATTGTCAGACTGCCGTACTGCATGGTCCCAGGAGGCATAATGCCAAATTCAAGGCCTGCACACTGGGGTGATATGGTTTCCTTTGCATACTAGAGAACAGGTTTGGCTTTCCCTACAATTTTCTGTGAGATTTGATGGACATTAAAGCAGCTCTAAAAACCACCACTGTCTAGGTCACTCTGGGGAAATGGGTCTAACTATTGCATTTGAGAGTTTTGTCTTCATAAAGACTGATGAAATCAGCAGGATCTGAGGCAAAGCGTAGAGAAACTTGTTGGATCATTTCATCAAAAGGGCATGACCATTGACTCTTGTTCCCATGCTCTTGAGGCGAAACTTAGGCATTTTGAGTTGTAGTGAACAGGTCTATTTATAGGAACCACCAGTCTTGAAAAATGTCTTGTGGCATCAGTTTAGAAGGTCTATTAAACAATTTTGAAGTCTCAGATGACAAGCAGCTTAGACTGATAGGTCCTTGATAGGAACCAGTGGCAAACTGGTTGAGCCTCCAGAGATCGAAGTTTGGATCTGATACCTCTCAGCTTGTTGGGATACTGCATTGTGATAATGTTATTTGTCTGGATCAGGAGCCTGGTTGCTGTGAAGGAAGGCAGAAAAGCTTTCAGTGACAGATGGACTGCCTTCAATTTCAGAACAGTTAAGCGTTGTTGTTTCTCTGACCACAATCCCAATAGCATCAGATCCTGTAAATGGGCTATCCATCCCACCAGGGATGCCTCAATTTCAAAGGTCAGAGTATAAAGGCCCATATGAAAAGGAATTTGTCTTTTAAGCTTGTTTTCTTGCACCACCACTTGAGAGATTCTTTGTCCTGGGCAGACAATTTCAATCTGTTTTCCAGATTGCTTTTCCACTGAGACCATTACTCTTCCAGGTAATACTGAAGATGTCTCATGTGAAGGTGTGCAGTTGGTATCAGGTAGGTGCAAGAAGCCACTGACCCCAGGAGTGATGAGATTTGATGCACTGTCAAAATGGAGTTTGATTGATGGCATTCTTCAAAAATGGTAGACACTCTCTCCTAGAAACACTTATCGTTCTGTGTTTAACACTGCTCTTAGATAATTTGTACAAGAGAACACGCTGATTACTTGTAGTTTATGCAAAGGCCCAAGGAATGTAATAATACAGCAATGATGTTTAAATCTAAGCATACCTTTTCATCAAAATGGACTTTACTAACCAATTGTCATAATACAGATAGATGTAAATAATCTGTTTTCAAGGGGGAGTTGTCCCTACAGGCATGGATGTCAAGAAGTTCCAAATGTTGATTTCAAGCAGAAGAGAAGGAACCTCCCAGTTGAACTGCAGAGATTTCCTCTATTTCCTCGCCAATGGTATGTGAAAATATGCATCCTGAGATCCACAGAGAACATCAAGTTTGGTTTTATAAACTGAGAATATATCTGGTGCAAAGTTAACATTAAGAACATTTGTTTCTTGGTACATTTGTAGGGGTGTCTCAGGTCAATAATCATTCTAAATTCTTGTTGGAGGACTTTTTTCAGGACCAATAAAATACCTTCAAAAGATGCCTTTTCCTTCCAGAGAGTAATGAACAGGCTCTATTACGTCTTTTTGAAAAAGAGAAATAACTTCCATTCTTAGTAAGCACAGCTGATGTTTTGGTGCATGCTTTGGAGGAATAGAAGGAGGTGGGGATTTGAACTATAGGGAGTAACTATTTGGTAAAATTTGTAGACCCATCTGTTGCTTGCCTCGCTCCAGGATGATGGAATTCTTTAGAGGAGAGCCACTGTTGTTGTGGACAGTAGGACTACTGAGGGGAGTGAACCCTATATTTATGTTGGTAAAGAACAGCCTTGTGCCTCTACTAAGATCTGTAGAATCTTTTCCTCGCCTCCTAGGCTACAGTTTTCAAGGTTTCAGCCTCATGTTTTATTTTTTTCCTTCTAATCATATGCATGACAACCAAGCAGTACTGAGCTGGAGAATGGATGGTTCATGATTTGTAATGAACAAGTTACTCACGTTGTGTAACGCTGTGTCTGGTCGTGACTTTAAGCATATGCAGATTCCTCATTCCTGAATATTCCCCAGGTGTCAGACTAGATCAGGAAACTTTTCAGCAGTACCACTGTGTGTCGGAAGGTAAAACCTTTTGCCTCCAAACTGATGCCGTTACATGCTGAAAATGACATGCAGGGTCTATAAAAGCGCAACTCCTGCCCACTGAAGTCAGTTGCTTTCGGACTGTCCGGATCCCCATTCGCACAGCCCCAAAAGCACACTGATAAACAGTGTGCAGATTCCTAGACTTCTGATCTTATTAATGGACAGGGTCCAATCATAAAATGGGGAGGATGGGAGGGTCGGTGAGGAATCTGAGGCTAGAGTCTGTACGAGAAAGAGAGTTAACAAAGGTAAGTAACCTGCTTTTCTGATTGAGACTTCTGGCTGCAGATTCCTCACCTTCTAAATAGATACCAAAGCAGTCCTATTGGGGGCAGTTCTGTGAATTGACTCAAACCAGAAAGTCCTGTAGGACACAGCGAGAAAAGTGCATTCTTGGTAAACCTGGCTATCCAGAAAGGACTGCTTGGTGAACGTGTGGGTGGACGCCCACGTAGTAGCCTGGCAGATGTCTAGGACAGGGACTCTGTGTGCTAATGCAATGGTTGCAGCTCTGGCCTTGGTATAATAAGCGTGCAATACTTCCAAGGGCTGCCTTTTAGCTATTACATAGCAGCTCTTACTACAGAGCATGATCCAGCAGGAGATGGTTCTCTTCTGCACTGCTTTGCCTTTTTTCACGGTAGGGAGCCCCACAATGAGCTGATGGTCCAGCCAGTGGTCTTTGTTGCGATCGATGTAGAAGCTTAGTGCTCTAATGAGTTCCAAGCAATGAAGTCTCACCTCCTCCTTAGAGGGATGAAGCAGAGTATAGAATGCTGGCAAAGTGATATTTTGACTGATGTGGAACAGGGTCACAACTTTCAGCAGGAAGGACATCTGTGTGCGAAGAACCAGTTTATCTGGGAAGAAACAAGTGGTAGACTGACACAAAGTTCCTGAATCTCACTCATGCCATGCCGAGGTGATGGCAATGAGGAACACAGGTCCTCATAACAAGTTTGGCAGAGGGGATTACTCCATCAGAAACGTGACAGATATCCCGTCTGCTTTATTACAAGTTCCATAGGACATAATGGAACTTGCAATATGGCGGACGGGATATCAGTCAAGTTTGTGATGTAGTAATTCCCTCCACTAATCTCGTAATGAGGCCCACAGTCTTGATAGTAAGGAGCTGTAAAAGACAGCTTTGAAGTAGCTCGAACAGAAGGCTTGTCAGAAAGTCTGGACCAGATTAAGGTCCCTAAGGGCATGACAAGAGAAGAAGGGAGAAACGTGTTGCAGCCTGTTTAAGTATTGCATCAGAACCAGAATCAAGAAGGCTGACGCGGTTGAAAGTTAACCCTTAACAGTGCCCAAAGCAAAGCCCTGCTAGGCAAGAGACAGAGCAAATAACGGAAATTCAGGTACCTTGATCTGGAGGGGTCAATCCTACGTGTGCTGCACCAAGCCACAAATTTTTCCCGATGACAGATGTATACACATTTCCTTGAGGGTGCCTGGCTGCTAAGATGACATCAACCACTTTCTGAGGAAGGTTGAAGTTGTTCAGATGTTGCCGCTCAGTCTCCACTCAAGAAGATTTAAAGTGCAAAGGCCTGGGTACAGCACCCTGCACAGTTGCTGAGATAGCAATTTCCCCAGAGGTGCAGCCTTATCAGATGACATATGCTCAAGCCCAATAGTTCTGGATGCCCTACTCTCTGTGCTCAATCCAGAGCTAGTAGAATGACTTAGGCCAGGTCTGTCCTGATTTTTTTTTAAGTCGAGGCAGGAGTGGTATCAGCAGAAAGGAGTACAGGAGTTCCGAATTACACTTGGGGCAGAACATGTCTCCAAGTGAGAGACGTCTTGGCAGCTCCATTGCGCAGAAGTGCTGACATTGCACGTTTTTGGTGGTGATAAAAAGATTAAGCCAAGATTATCACCATTGATGAAAGAGACCTTGCTCCACCTCCGTGTGTACCTGCCATTTGTGAAACGTTAGGCATCGACAGATGAGCTTGCCTGCTCGAGCATTCAAGGATCCTGCCAGGTGGTTCACAGACAGAAAATTTCCTTGTTGGTCCAGCCATTTGCAGAGGAGCAAGACCTCCTGGCACAGGACTGGTGACCCCACTCCACCATGTCTGTTGCAGTACCACATGGCAGTGGTGTTGTCTGTAAGCACCTGTACTGCCTCCCTTTACTGAATGGAAGGGAGCTTTCAACAAAAAGTGGATGGCTCGCAGCTCCAGAAGGTTGAAGTGTAGTTGGGACTCGGTTGAAGGCCTGAGGTCTCTGATGTCCACCACTTTCAGCTGGCCAAACCCAGAAGCGATGCATACGCCACCACAATCAGCTTTAGGAGGGGAAAGGAGAGAGGTTTGCCACTGACCCAATTGCGATCCAGCAACCACCACTGCAGATCATTTGATCTCCGATTAAATCTAAACGTGCTCTGAGAGGCTCCATTAATGTTAAGCCACTTGAACTTCAGATCCCACTGACTAGCCCACACATGCATGAATGACCGGCAGAATGAAGGAAGCCATCAGTCCCAGCACCCTCAGAGTCAACCTCACTGAAATCTAGGACCGGGGCTAGAAGACTAGGGTCATAGCCCGAAGGTCCTAGACACTCCTGCTCTGAAAAAAAGGCACAAAACCGAACCATATCCTCAATCGCGCTAGTGAAGGGGAGCATCTTAGAAGGAGTCAGGTGTGACTTCAGCACATTGATAGTGACACCAAAGATGACAGGAGTCACGTCACTGTTGTCTGGAGGTCTATGACAACTGCCTGGTGTGTGCCCACCTTCAACAGTCAGCCACCGAGGTAGGGAAAGACTGGCACCCCTGACCTCCGAATGTTTGCTGACACCACTGCCAACACTTTCACAAATACCTGAGAGGCTTTGATAAGACCAAAAGGGAGCACAGTGAATAGAAAATGCTCCTGTCCCACCATTAACTGCAGGTAGCACCAATGGGCCAGCAAGACAGGATATGGAAATAAGTGTCCTGCAAGGCCTACTCCACCATCTGGTCTCCAGAGTTGAGGGCAAACAAGCCCTGGGCCAGGGTGAACATTCTGTATTTGTCCCTACGTTGCAGATCTATAATAGGCAGAGGACCTCTGTTTTTCTTGGGCATCAGAAAGCAGCAGGAATAACAATCACGTCCTACTTCTGCCACTGACAACCTCTCAACAGCCCTTTTGTCCAAAAGGACTTGCACTTTCTGCCACAAAATGGAGAGATGATCCTCTGTCAGTCCCTGAAGCGAGTCAGATCAAAGGGCATGCCCATCAGGGAGAACTGGGCATCACGCGAGAGCCCAGTCGAGAAGCCAAGCATGGCAGCGAATGGCAATGCTGGTGCTTATGACCAACACGGTGACATTGTGGTTTCCAAGTAACAACAAATTGGAACTTAGCAGCATCACAACCATCTTGAATTGCCTGAGACAGTACAGGCTGAAGGTCTTCAGGCACATCAAGAAGGACTTGTGGAACTGAATCCCAAAGGACGTATGAGTAGCTTCAAAACAAACAGCTGGCGTTAACACAGCAGGGGGGGCAATCTGGCAGAAGAAAAGACACGCTTGCTGAATGTTTTCACTGGCTTAAATTCCCTATTGTAGGAATGGTGGGAAATATGTTGAGATTAGAGCACCTGGTGGACGCCTGCACCACTAGGCTTTGGCGGTGAGGGGTGCTGTGAAAGAGAAGAAGGATCAGGCGATGGCATCTGGCAATATGATGATTGTCCGGGTGGGTGGGGTTATCAGAACAAAAGTTGGCCAAAGCCCACAATAAGGTATCTATTAGATATCTCACTGAATGGAAGAAGGGGCGCAGAAGATGTTTGCACCAGTTAGAGGACTTTTGTCAAGACATTAGTTTTAACCTTCAAGGTGGTGAGCTTAGGCTGTCTAAGCATTGTCATGTAATTGTGCAGGAAAAAGGCCTTCTCTGAAGGGTCACCCCAAACATTTTTGCCTTCCTCTTTTGTTGAATTAGTTTATGTTGGCTTTAGGACTCTTAAGCACTTTACCACTGCTGACCAGTGCTAAAGTGCATCTCCCCTACAACATGGTAACATTGGTGTATACACAACTGGCATATTTAATTTACTTGCACATCTGGTGTAAAGTGGTATAGCATAAACCCAGGGCCTGTAACCTAAATGCTACTAAAGAGCCTGCAGCATTGATTGCACCACATGTGTCTCAGGCCTGCCACTTTGATTTGTCATTTAAAGCCCGTTGCCAAGCCTTAAATTCCCTATTATTATATCTAAGTCGCCCCTAAGATAGGCCCTACGTATCCCATAGGTAGGACATGCACTTTTAAGTTTTGCATGTCCTAGTGGTGAAAAACACCCAAAATCATAGTTCACTACTGTGAGGCCTGCTCCTAATATAGGTTAACATGGTTGATTCTTTAATACACTTTTAAGCTGTCATTCCTGGTTAGAAAGGGGTGGCTGTGTCATGTTTCAAATATCTGAAATGGTAATGATAAATCCCCTGAAAGTCGGATTTAACTTTGCTATTTTAGAAATGTTACTTTTTTTAGAAAGTGTGTATATATATTATTCATACAAAAGGACAACCCAATAAACCCTTGTGGGCTTGGGTACCTCAGGACACATTTCCCCAATGAAAGTCTGCTGATTTCTTGCTAAGGCTTTGAAAATATATAGATTTCTCACCATCAGACAAAGCATTAAACAGAACACAGAAGCATTTTAAGTGTACTGAATCGCTTAGGATTCTATAATATTTCTGAACACTGCACCATCTCAAAACCAGCTAAACTTTGGCCTTTTGGGGGATCCTCCACCTTCATTAAAAAGAGACAGTCCTGAAGATAGTTTCACTGATGTACGACAACAGAGACCAAAATGTTGACGCATAACCCAACTTTCTTTTGAAAATGTTAACACCTATGAAGAGTCATGCATTTTTTGCAAAGACAGTCTCTAGACGCAAGTCTGAAAGTGGACTGTTTGACACCAACATATGCTGGAGAAGATTTTGATTGTATTATAACTTAACATTGTCAATGTACATTGAGATTTGTACTTTGAACTGCTGGGATTTTGTGTTGAGTACTTGAGTTTGGAAACATATAAACCTGCCTTTATAATTTTTCTTTCTTTTTTCAATTATTGCATATAAGTCAAATAACTATACAATTTAGTTGGGATGTCACTTTTGTACATCGTAAACATATAACAAATTTATTTAAAGGATTGCTTTTAAATACATTCCTTGTTGGCACCTTAACTTTCCTAACTTTTAGGCAGTGGACATTTCTCTGCTCTGTGTGCCTGCAGCATGTCTTCAATACACGTCTGAGGTGGGTGATAGCTACACTTTGTGCATTCTCTCTAGACAGCCCCAAACACTATACGGTTAGGTGTGCCTGAGAGCTCATTTGCATTCATTCACATTCGGATGGCTCTTTCTAGACAAGAAGGATGGGAGGGGGTGACACTTACCCCTGAATAGACAGTTCCTGTCACAGTGCCAGTCCACACACACACACACACACACACACAAAGGGATGAGTACTCCTTACTGAACCAGGGCTAATGAAGAAAGGATACTTGTGCACTTCAAAGACCCTTCTTTGAAGACACCCACACTTCAAAGGCACATTTGGATATAAGTACTGCGTCTCAGACCCCACTGAATCAGACACTTCTGGACCTAAAACTGCACTCTGGTAAGAGAACTGCTGTGCTGCATCAAGGATTGTCACTCTGCTGAACTGCTGACCTGGAAGGACTGCTTTTCTGCCGTGCTGGCTCCTGCTCCCCAACTTTGGTGAAGGCGAGCTGGACTCTGCCTTGCACCCCAAGCTATCTTCAAGGCTTGCTGGTTTGTCTGCTGTTGCTAGAGACACACTGTTATTAATATCTCTACCCCTGCTCCCTTGTCTGGTTCACAGGAAGTGGATTCAGGTACTTACTTCATTGAAATCAACGCATCTTGTGTCTGCATGTAGCAAAACCAGAGCACCAACCTATTTGCAGGAGCAGAATCAACACATTACTTTCAAAACCACTGCATCGTCTTGAGAGCCTGACGCATCAGAACAGCACATCGCCACCGCAGCAGTCTACATAGATCAACGCATCATTCAACTGAGTGGCGAAGCCCGGCTCATTGCACTTCGGAACCAATACATCTGGACTCCAGCCCTTTTCTTTGGAACTGACGCATTGCCTTCACTGCGTGGAACAGACTGATGAATCGCCATCCCTGCAAGGCCTTGATCAACGCATCTCACCAAGTATCTCGCTGTTGCAACCAGCAAAGGTACTTTGTTCACCGGGGCCTGTGTGGCTCCTATGGCCGGCCTGCGGTCCATCATGATCATCCCAAACTTTCACTTTGCCCCGGTCTTGCGCAACCTAAGGTAACTCCTAACGCGCTATTGGCTTCTAAGCACTAGTACTCTTTTATTCTTCTAAAATTCATAGCTCAACTTCTACTTATTGGATTTTTGTTGTTTTGGTCTTGAGTTATTTATACAATTTATTGTCTATTTTTCGAAACCTGTGTGGAGTCTTTTTGTGGTGTTTTTATTGTGTTAAGGTGTATGTGTTGCACACATACTTTACAAATTACCTCTTTAGATAGAGGGTGAGCACAGGTTATCTCCAAGTGTGTTTCCAGCTTACTCTGACTAGACCAGTGGTTCCTGCTTTTACAGGGTGCATACTCTGACAACCAGAAACAGTTCTAACACATTGAAAGAGGATTCCCCTTTGGTTGGTCCAAGGGGAGAAAAAAAGACATGTTGCAGGGAAGGGATCAATGCCAATAGCCTCCTGTAAATCCTCATACCAATTGTCATCCTAGTAGGGCTGAGCAAACTCATCACCTGGGTCATAGTCATTAACCAAATCAGTCCCAAAAATAAAATGCAGACAGAATAGTCAATCTTGTGGTAACTCAAATGGGGAAAGCGGGGCCTTGAGCGGATTTATACACTACATTGGTCGAGGTCAGACCAGCGTCGTAGAGGACAATTGGAACAAACTCCTGTGGCAGGGAAGCTGGCATTGGCATCGATGTGCTTAGGGCCTGCATGGGTCATAGCACCGGAAGCAGAGTCGAGTAAGATAGGCATGGAAAGCCCAGCTGGCGCCAAGGGCGAACACAACAATTGTATCCCAGGTGGCAGGCCTCTGCTCATTAAGGCGCGAAGGCATAGAAGGAGACTGCAGGCATTGAAACAACCAGAGCATGGCTGTGCGCAACTCTTCCATCTGACGCAGTGCGGCTACAACCTCAGGAAACTCGGGCTGTGCCGGAACCGGTTGCGAGTTCAGCTCTGAAGATGGCCAACTTCGGGAACTAGATCAAAAAGGGTGGAACCACACCATGCTTGCTCAGGCAAATGAAAGTGGTGTGAGGGTGCAGAATCCCACAATGATTTAATTGTGTTTTCTATGCTTACCTTGGAGAATGAGGAAATCGACCTCCTGGAGAGGGTCTGTCGACTCCAGGAACAGAAACGGGACTAAGATCGGACCTTCAATGTGGAGCGTGACTTGAAACATTCCTTGAACTGAGTCTTCTTATGGTTGGTGATGTGAAGTTTCATCTCATATCCCCTATGGTCTTCAGGTTTTATAACGCACAGTAGCAACAGGCTTTGAAGTGGTGGCTGGTCCTCAGGAACCCCCAAGCACAACTGATGGAGATCATTACAGGCACTGGTTTGCGACAGTCGTTATAGGTCGTGAAACTGGCTGTTTTAGGGTGTGACATCCCTTGAACACTGAACAAAATTTGGAAATTATTGAGTTAAGTGTCTTTGAGAGAAGATGGGGCTCCAGATCCATGTCTAGTGGCACAGAAAGGAAGGAACTGATGTCAGCAAGCAGAAGTGGCACCACTATTGGTCCTGCATGTCATTTTTGGAGCAAAACAGCATTAGTGCGAAGCCACAAGGTGTCACCCTTCTGGCACTGAAGAACTGCTGAAATGTTTCTGTATCCGGTCTGATGCCTGGGGAATAATCAAAAGGTAAAGAGTCTGTGGCTAGAAGTCTCTGGTAGAATGGGCTTTACTGATGTCAGACGCAGTAGATTGCAGGTTTGGGGGAAATACTATACACAATAAAAAAATGGCCAGCTCTGCAGAGTCAACGGCATCACTCATTACTTGGCTGCACAATAACTGCCCCTCCTGCATGTTTCCAAAAAGTCTTACCTCTAGTCTTTTTTAAGCTTATCCTTGAAGGTGGTGAAAGACTCCTGAAAGGCTCTGTCATAGCCATCTTAATGGGGCAGAGGCACTAGCCTTTTTAAAAGCTGTAGATGCAAGACCACTATTCTATCAGTTTGCTGATTCAATCCATTTGCTTTTCCTGTCCTATGGCACAGGCTTCTCTAGGGCAGAAGGTGCTTCTTCCTGACCTCAGAGGCTATGACTGAGTTCTGCTTAAGCTTCTGTCTTACATATACCACACATTACTCTGGCAGTTTATGCTTCTTTAAAATTATGGTGGTCACTATTTTTGTTGTGGCTGGAGAAACAAAGTTTTATTTGCCAACCCAAGAAACAAAGGCAAAGGTAGCTTTGGAGCAGATATAGACTGCAACGTCTCCATGATGGCTGATAAAGTGGACTGTGAGACTTTTACTGGTATATTAAGCTTCACTACTCCCCTCAGAAGCTCATACTGAAAAGTTATGATGTCATCAAATGGTGAAGATCTTGTTTGAGAGCACACCAGTGAAGTGGCCTCATATGATGAATAGGAAGATTCAGTAGAATAACATCTTGCAGAGGAAGGAGAACTAGATGATGAATACCTTCTTCTATACCTTCTAGATGATGATGGAGGAAGAGAAGTTAGCCAATAAAAAAGGACCAACCAGCGATGAAGATGTGCTGGTATCAGAGGCATTATTCAAATGGGTGACATATAAGTAATCTTAAGATATGCAGTGTACGTTCCTCAGCCAGCCATCAGTTAATAAGCACTTTACATGTATGTCAATACCGGGACGTTATTGTTGTATTGATCAACTTTTCCTTTACATGATTTAATTCAATGCTCAATAAGGCAACACATCTGAAGATTTACATTGTCTACATGTCAAGCAATGTAAAACTATTACATGCAATTTATTCAGTCCATAACATCATGTGCACACAACAACTGTGAAATTGAAAAGCATCCTTTAAAACTAAAAAAGATAAACAAACCCTAGCTCCTGACTGTTATTACTAACAGCAACCCAAAAAGATGATGGACAGAGAGCTGAAAAGTTTCCAACAATCACCTGCAGTCACAGATCTGGGCTAACTCCATCATGTGTTTGCTCACCATGCCACTCCAGGTTGGGCCCAACCATATGGAAATCAGTCTTGACCTTGCTCCCCATGAGAATAGTCCACCCTAATTTACCAGGCCAGGTCCTCTCTGGACCATAAACAAGCATCCTTGGACCAGTTTGGTTTATCACCCCCATCAGCCAGGCTAGCTTGAATCCACTGGCACAGCGAGCATGGCACCCACATCTGGGCATACCCTAGCCTCTTAGGGCAACCACAGCAACACAAAAAGATGACGGACGAAGTGCTGAAACATTTCAAACACTCACCCCCAGTCACAGATCTGAATGGGGAGAAGCGGACTGGACAAGAAGCAGCACAGAAGGAGGATGGATGGCAGGTGCAAGTATAAGGGAAAAAGTACCTCAAAGAGGCAAGCAGTGGAAGGATCCTGTCAAGGGAAGCAGTACTTAGGTCATGTTTCAGGATGGGGACCAACACAGGAAGAGGAGGTGAGGCTGGCACTCGCTAACCAAAGAGAGGCAAGGAAAGGAGAATTAGGATGAAGCCAACCAATGATAAGCAATGGCAGGCTCTAAGCCCCCTATAAGTAAACAAAATGTCTTGCAAGCTTCATCATCAGTGGCAGCTTCTCCATTAGTGCGGAGGAGCGTCGCACCCCCTCCCCCCACCAGCAGCAGCAGCTGCAAACCTTTTTCCAAAAAAACAATCATAAACTATGTTTATGATTGTTTTTTGGGAAAAAGGAGTTGGACCACAGGGGTGATGAGTGTGAGGGGGAGTGCTCCGCACTCCCCATCAGAGCGCATATGTGTTTGGTTGGCCGTCTTGGGCTGGCCACACACACATGCACACAGGGCTTGCTCCAGCCCAGCTACACGGTTGGCGGGCTGGAGAGAGCCTGCACAGGCTCCCAGTCTGCCTGAAAGCACCCGGGCTGGGCGCTCCCAGCAAACCCTAACGCTGCTCTAAGCAGCGTCAGGATTGGCACAGGGCAGGCTGGAAGCCTGTTCCTGCCTCGCCAGCGAGACGGAGGAGCAAAGGAGCAGCGAGTCACGGGAGCGGAGGTAAGTGGTTTTTAAAAAACATTTTTTATTTTATTAAATTATCATCCTCCCTCCCCGCACGCGTGCCGCCCCTCCCCTTTCCATTAGCACGAGCTGCGACTGGTCATCACATGCACTGTCTCAGGAAAGACCTAAAGTCTAGGGAGTGGGGGGAGCAAAGGGGGTGGGTGTCTGAAACTGTAAAAGAGGCAAAGGTGCCCACCAAACATACTGAAGGGCATAAAACAACTGACAAGGCCTCCAAGACATTAAGAGGCGCAAAGGTGAGACAGTGTTTAAGGAAGGGAGTGGGATGTGTCCTGTCTGAGGGGAACAGCCTTTACCTCAAAGTTTTTACCATGCAGGTATGTACCACATAGGTAATTATGTATAACTTTACCAGATAGGTAAGTGTTTTTTAATTAATATACTTTTAATGTTATTTTACGGTTTAAGGATGGGTAGAGGTAAAGGGAGGGGAAAGTGACCTAAAGGTTTGGGGTGGGTAAAGGGAGGTGAGTGTTATCTGATATTTTGTGATGAGTGGAAGTAAATGGTGGTGAGATCAGGGGAGGGTAGAGTTCATGGAAGGGTAGAGGAAAAAGTAGGTGAGGGTGACTTGAGGGGTAAGGGTTTGGTAGAGGTAAATGGAGACAAGTGTGTCTTGAGGGCTCGGGGTAGGTACATGTAAAGGCGGGTGAGTGTCACTTGAGGGTTCAGGATGGGTAGAGGTAAGGGGAGGTGAGGGAAAATGTAGGATTCCTGCTGGGAAGATGTAAAGGGAGGTCAGGATGACCTGAGGATTTGGGGTGAGTAGAGGTAAATGGAAGTGATGGTAACTTGATGGTCTAGGGGTGGGTAGGGGTAAAATGAGGTGAGAGTGACCTGAGGGCTCTTGGGTGGGAAGAGATAAAGGGAGGTGAAGGTGGCTTGGTGTAGAGAGGTAAGGATGATCCGAGGTTTCAGGGTGGGTAGAGGTAAAGGAAAGTGAGAATGACTTGAGGACTCAGGGGTGGGTAGAAGTAATGGGGAAGTGAGGGTGACTTGAGGGTTCACAGTGCATAGAGGTAAATGGTGGTGAGGGTGATGTGAAGGTCCCGGGAGGTAAAGGGAGGTGAGGGTGACTGTAGGGTTCAGTATAGGTAGAGGTACATGGATGTGGGGATGACTTGAAGGTCCAGGGTGGGCAGGGGTAAATGGAGGAGAGGGTGAATTGAGGGCTTAGGTGTGGATAGAGGTAAAGGGAGGTGAGAGTGGATTGGGGGCATGGGGAGGGGAGAGGTAAAGGAAGGTGAGGGTGACTTGAGGGCTCAGTGGGTTGAGGTAAAAGGGAGGTGAGGGCGACTTGCCGGTTATGGTGTGGGTAGTGGTAAAGGGAGATGAGGGTGACATTAGCGTTCACAGGTGGGCAGAGGTAGAAGAGGTGAAGGTGACTTGAGGGTTACGCGGTGGGCACAGGTAAAGGGAGGTGAGGCTAACTTGTGGGTTCAGGACTGGGCAGAGGTAAAGAGAGGTGAGAGTGACCTGAGGGCTCAGGAGTGGGCAGAGGTATAGGGAGGTGAGGGTGATGTTAACATGAGGGTTCAGGGGTGAGCAAAGGTAAAAGGAGGTGAGACTGACTTGAGGGTTCAGAGGGGGGTACCGGACAAGGGAGGTAAGGTTGCCTTGAGGGTTCAGGGGTGGGTAAAGATAGGCACGGGTGACTTGAGGGTTCGGGATGGATAGAAGGGCAGTTACGGGTGAATTTAAGGTCCAGGAGTGGATAGTGGTCACGGTTATTTTAGAGGGTAGGGTTGAGCAGAGGTAAAGGTGAAACATAAACCTTTTGAAATCACCACGTGTTCAATGATGAGTAAAATATCCTCTTAATTATAAAAGTGGTAACTAACAAATAAGTAAATGTGAAACAGTGGCAAACATAAATTCAGAAGAGTATTTTCACAGCTTCATCATCAATTAAAGCGACAGGTGGCCAAAATGTATGTTTAAAAAAATCAGTCACATGTCAAAGTTTTGCAAGTTGCTTGCGTGCAGCTCTTGAAAATACCGAGAAAGTGGAGCTTCAACTAAAATGATATTTAAGTTCTCTCATAAGAACAAAAAAAAAAAGTAACAAAATCCAAGTATGAGCAGTGGGAAAGTGTACTAATCAAGAAATTAATTAGTCCTTATTCCACACTCCAGGGAAGAAAAGCACACGGAGAGGAAGTGAAGCAGTTATGGGCTGACAGGGGCTCACCAGTGAAAAGGAAGATAATAAGAGTGATAATGAAGCTAACTAATGGTAAGTAAAAGGAAGGCTAAAAATCCCTATTTAGAGGTTTTTTTTTAGACAACAGATTGTCGCAAGCAGCAGCGCATGAGCATTGCCTCAGGCGAGCACTAAAAAGAATTGAGGCAATGAGGCAAACTGCCCGTGCAATCCATTCTGAGAGATGGAACCTGCTAGCTCCTAAAACAGCAATGTGTATTTCTCAACCTGGTGCACTTTTGTTGTGATCAGTTAATTTTCCTTAATTTTCTCACTGCTACACAGGCATACATGGGCATAGAGGTTGATCCTAGAGCTGTGGCACATTTTTCAGCTTTGAGCCGGAATGCGGTTTGTGTATTTCCTACAAATGGGAATTCCCAGAAAAAAATTCAGAAATGCTGACCCAAATATACTGTGGAATTGACACCTACTTTTGAAATGTTTCTGTGCCTAGCCTCAGTTTAAGAATTATATGATTCTAGTTGATAAAAACAAGTGTTCGGGGTTCACCGTACACTGGTGGGAATATTCTACATTTATAACCATACGTGAGGATACTACAATGCAGGACTAATCTTACTATATGGACTGAGTGCACTGTACAACTACAGATTTTACATCATCCTATAAAGACAAACCATTATCGCTTTACTAAATCATCTATATCAAAGGATATGCTAACATATTTTCAGAAGCTGATACAATATTGGCACCCATTCCCGGGTTATATACAGACCTCACTGAGTGCAGTAATCCACACCCAGAAAGCTGGCTTAATGTTTGTAACTGCTTGTGTATCATACTCACCACATATTGCCCACTCGACGCCTCTTATCCAATCCTCATGCCCTTGGAGTACGTGTACTTTCTGAAGCTACAATGAAAATTACTATTAAAATCACATAATAGGACTCCTTTTCTCTTCAGCAACTGCTTCACTTTCATGACAGTATAGTGCATTTACGTTGAAGATGTAAGTATCAGCACTGGTTTATAAGCATTGTGAATGAATAGACCTGGACTGCTAACAAGAGGGATTCCGTAAATCACAAATCTCATTTTTAAAATAATCAAAGTAAATGGAAATCACTTTGCTCTTTTTTTAAAGACAAAAGCTCTAGAACTGATTGTCCTCAATTATATGGACAATAAAATGTTAGGTCTAATATTCAAAAGAGTAAAGTAAAAGTACTGGTAAGAAAAAAGAAAAAAAATCAGCGCAGAAGAAATAATACAAACTATATAAAGAAAGCCTTAGAAATAAAATTACTACACTTAATTTACAGAAAACAATAATTTGTGAAATTAACAGGTCTGGCTATTTTAAAAGTTAAAATCCCTCTTCATGGTTGAAAATTTGCACAATCACTTAAATGTGTTGGCTGCGTGGCTACATCTACACCACCATGCATTAAAACGCAGCTCATTTTCTGATATACACCATCATTCAGTAATCCCAGTGTGTGTTCACATTTACCTTATCACTCATTAACTCACTCATTAGTGCATGTTCTGATTTGCACCATCACTCAATAACCCTGTTGCATGTTTAGCTGTTGTTATCCCTCACCAGTCATTAGTCCATGTTCGAATGTGCACCATTACTCCGTAATAATTAGTGCATGCTCAGAAACCTGAACATGCCCAGGTTTGGACCATTACTCAGAAACTGTATTTTAGGGGAGAGGGATGGACAGCCAGGGCAGTTTTTTAGGGTCGAGACTGCGACAGCATGCACAAGCACATGCGTCTCACTTGCAAGGCACTCTTGTGAGCAACAAAGTTGTTGGATCCTGCCCGTTGCTCACCATTTGTGGGCTTGCGTGACATTCTTATTACAGCCTCATAATTGGTCGCTGCAGATATTTTATAATTTCTGTTCCTGTCCGTGGAGCAGGGACCAAGCACTGACTGATGCAACTAAATCAGTGTCCCTCTGCTGCTCCTGATGTGATTGAGGTAATTCTTTTTAAGTTCTAGTGCCCGGCAAACAGAAGATGTGTGATTGGCAAAAACGTGCCCAGCAGGACAAACAAAATTGTAAAGTTTTATTATTTATTGTTAACACTTTTCTTTCAGTTTGCCAAGTCTTCTTTTCTAACTTTGCCCTCATGTTTTGTTTTTGCTTGTAGGCATTGGATCTAAAAAGACGACTATTTTGTTCTTAACATTGCAAAGCAACATTGCTTCTTTCTTAAGTGTGACTTTCAAAATTATGCTATAACACATACACGTGCACTATACCCCAGTGCACACCACTCCAATCTAATCCGCCCACTCATATCCATACCAATCTTATCCACACTACCTCACCCCACACCAATCCAATCTAATCCATGCCAGACCAAACCTGTCCACCCCACTACAATCCAAACCACTCATCCCAATCCACTCTATCACACTACAATCCTCCCAAACAACCCAGTCCAGTCTGACCCACTCCAAACTGCCCAACTCCATTCCAAATCAATCTGCCCCACTCCAATCTGAACCACTCAAATTCAAAACAATCTGCCCCACTCCAAACCATCCCAGTTTGCCCCTACTCCAATCCAAACTAATCTGCCCCGTTTAATCCAAACCAATCTACCACACTCCAATCTGCCTTACTCCAGTCCCAAACAATCTGTCTACCCCAATGTAAAACTCCAGTCCACCATAATCCACCCCACCCCACTCCAATCCAATCCTCCTCACACAAATCCTATCCACCCCAATCCAATCTATCCCAATCCAATCCAATCTACTCCACTCCAAATCCAATCCACCTCACCCCAATGCAGTCCACCACAATCCACCCCATTCTAATTTAAAACAATCTCACTGCTCCAATCTTCCCCACTTAGATCTTCCCCGCTCCAATCTGCCGTGCAGCAATCTGCTCGGCTCCAATTTGCCCCAATCCAATCTAAAACAATCTTCCTCGCTCTAATCTAAAACAATCTACCCAATTCCCATCAAACTCCAATTCCCACTCCAATCCAAACCAGTCTGGCCCACCCCATTTCAAACCAGTCTGTCCCACCCCATTTCAAACCAGTCTGTCCCACCCCATTTCAAACCAGTCTGTCCCACCCCTCTCCAAACCAGTTTGCCCCACCCCTCTCCAAACCAGTTTGCCCCACTCCTCTCCAAACCAGTCTGCCCCACTCCAATCCAAACCAGTCTGCCCCACTCCAATCCAAACCAGTCTGCCCCACTCCAATCCAAACCAGTCTGCCCCACTCCAATCCAAACCAGTCTGCCCCACTCCAATCCAAAACAGTCAGTCTGCCCCACTCCAATCCAAAACAGTCAGTCTGCCCCACTCCAATCCAAAACAGTCAGTCTGCCCCACTCCAATCCAAAACAGTCAGTCTGCCCCACTCCAATCCAAAACAGTCAGTCTGCCCCACTCCAATCCAAAACAGTCTGTCTGCCCCACTCCAATCCAAAACAGTCTGTCTGCCCCACTCCAATCTGCCCGACTGCATTCCAAACCAATTTGCCTCACTCCAACCCAAAACTGTTTGCCCCACTCCAACCCGAAACAGTCTGCCCCACTCCAATCCAAGCCACTCCAATCTGCCCCACTTGAAACCAAAACAATATGTCCCTCTTCAATCCGCTCCACTCTGCCCCACACCAATCCAAAACAATCAGACCCATTCCAATTTGCCCCACTCTAATCCAAAACAGTCTGCCCCCACCAAACCATAACAATCTGTTCCACTGCAAAGCAATCTGACTCACTTCAATCTGCCCTACTCCAATCCAAAACAATCTGCCCAACTCAATTTGTCCCACTCCAATCCAATCTGCCCCACTCCAATATACCCCACTCTAATCCACCCCACCAATCCCCTCACCCCAATCCAATTCACCCCACTTCATCCCAATTCCCTCACTCCAAGCAATCCAATCCACCCTTCACCAATCCAATTCAACCCAAATCTAGCCCAATCAGATTTTACCCACTCCAGTCTATCTCACCCCAATGCATTGCCTTACTCCAATTTTCCCCACCACAAACAAAAACAATCTACCCACACCAATCAACCCCACTCCAATCCAATCCACCCAACTTTAATCCAACCCACTCCAATCCAGTCCACCCCACACTGATCCAATCCACTTCAATCCACCTCACCCTAATACACTCCTATCCACCACAATCCATCCCACTCTAATTCAACCCACTCCAATCTAATCCAATGCACTTCATTCTACCCCACTCCAGTCCAAACCACCACATTCCAATCCAACCCATTCCAGTTCAACCCATTCCAGTCCAACCCAGCCCACTCCAATCCACATACATCCAGTGCAAGCCACTCCACTACAATCCACCACAACTCAATCCACCCCACTCCAATCCAGTCCAGTCCACTCACCCAACACCAATCCATCTCACGTCAATCCACCTACTCCAGTCCACCTTAATCCACTTTACTCCAATCCAAACCACCTTAATCCACCACACTCCAATCAACCCCACCTGACCCCAATCCACCCCACTCCACACCAGTCCAATCCACCACAATCTACCCCACTCAAATCAAGTCCACCTCACCTCACTCCAATCCACCCGCTAGTCCTCATTCCAAAAAATCCACCACTCCAGAAAAAAACCCACTCTAATCCATCCCACCCCAATCTACCTCAATTCAATCCACAGCACCCCAGTCCAATCCACTCAACCCCAATCCAATCCACCTCACTCCAATCCACCCTACCCACTTCAATCCAAAATACCTAAATCCAATCCACCCTAACCCAGTCCAATCCACCTCAATCAATTCCATCCCACCCCAATCTAAGCCACCCCAATCCAATACATCTCACTCAATCCAATCCACACCACCCCAGCCCACCTCACTCCAAACCAATTCACCCCACCCTACTTCAAACCAATCCACCAACCCCACTCCAATCCATTCCACCCCACTCCAGTCCACCCGATCCATTTCACCCAACTCCAGTCCACCCCACCTCAATGCAGTCCACCCCACCCCAATCCAACAAACCGCAATCCTGTCTACCACACTAAAATCCAATCCACCCCACTCCAGCCCAAATCACCCCACTTACTTCATTTCAGTCCACACCACTCCAATCTAACCAAGTCCTATCAACCCCCCAGTCCATCTCACACCACTCCAATCCATCGCATACCACTCAAATCCAATCTACTCCGATTCACCCCATTGTACCCCAATCCAGTCCACCCCACCCCAGTCTACCCCACTTCTATCCAATCATTCCAGTCCACCCCACTAAAATCCAATCCACCCCACACCAGTCCAATCCACCCCACCCCACTCCAATCTAATCCACCCCAATACCATCCACTCCAGTCCTATCACTCCAATATAATCCACCCACTCACCTCATTCTAATCTAATCCATCCTATTTCAGTCCACCCCACTCCAATCAACCCCATCCAGTCCACCCAACCCCTCCAAATCCACCCATTCTACCCTACTCCAATCTACCCTACTCTACCCCAAACCACTCCACCCCACTAGCTCAATCTACTCCACCCCTCTCTATTATACTACACTCTGCAACACTCTCTGTCAATGAGCTCTACTCACCTCTACGACACTCTACTCCCCCTATTCTACTCCCAACAAATCTACTCCATACCACTAACCTTTAGCCATGCTGAACAGCAGCCACACTGGTGTACAACATGGCAAGAACACACTGCCAAAGCCAATTGCGCTTGTCTAGGAGAGACCTATTGGATTTGTCAATGCTTGTATTGTTTAGCAAGCAGGATACTAGCCACTTTAGAACGTTCAAATGGGCATAGTGTGCGAGAGGCTACTTATGTCAACCAGCAACAGAGTTGAAAATACATGCATAACAGAATATCATAAATAGCGCTAACTGCAAATTTTACTTCAATCAACTCAATATATCCTCACATTCTTTACAAATATGAGACTTCTCAGTAGATAATAAACCTAAATTAAAGAATAACATGCAACAGCTGTGACATAATGGATTAATTTAACAAGTAAACAATACCAAGAACAGTTCACTCGAAACACAAGACATTAGCTTCTGTGTTTTACATGGGATCAGATAAAGATGCAAAAGAAACGCAACAACATCATGGAAGTGCAAGTTGCCTGTGGGGCCACCGGCACTTATTTTTGGGGACAGGCAGTTATTGTTCTGCATTAGACGTTTAGGAGAGCAAGTGAGGGAAAAATACACAAAGCAGAAACACCAAGGAAGAGAAAAATAGAAAACCAGTTACATAGGGAGAAAGCAAGAACCTTCAATAGTTAGATAAAGGCAGAGGCAGAGAATTAAAATGAATGAAGTGGATTTAAGACTACCCAGTGTTGGTATTCGGCACGGCAATATTTAATTGCACCGGCCGCGGGCTTCGAGGCAAAAATTTGGACACCATCATGCCTTGTACAAAATAAGCACTAAGTAGCGCCACTGTCTGGACAGAACTTGAATGATCTTCGTCATAGTAATGCAGTGAAGGAAGCTCCAGCATGCAAATAGCATGAATTAGTATGTCAGATGGAAATTTCTGGTCAACAATCAACATTTAGTGCGAGAGATTAAAAAAAGGAGCTCGAGCAGATATGGTGACAGAAGTGACCATACAGTCAGAGGCAATACAGTAACTACTTGTGCGTTGTTTTTAGAATTACCTTTTTAAGACTGAACATCCTCACCTGCTTTTTAACAGAAAAAAATGTCTGATGACACTTCAGGTCAGATGGCTAATAATGAATTAATCTTTATTGCATGATTAATTAAAATCGTAGCAGCAGATTAAAATACATTAAAAAGAAAGCATAAAAAAAGAAAACAGCAAGAAACACCCTTCATATGCCAAAGCTCTTACCCAGCATACTCCCACCTTGCACCTATAAGGGTGCATAATCATAAAACCTTCTGTCTAAATACAATAAATACCAACAAGAGAATCCAACCCTGAGATCCCCAAACGCAAGCTGTTGCACAAAATAAGCACCCATTATGTTCAATCATTGACCGAACACCATATCCAACGTTCCCCGAGGCCATCTCAGCTTTTAAAAATAGATGTACAAAAATACATACCATGGGCCCTACTTACATACCACAGAGCCTTACTAGACTCAATAGAGCTTGCCAGATAGCTACTGACCTCACAAATCGATGAACTATATCAATCTAATGTAGGAAACAATACAAACTCAACTCTGCCACTTAGATCGTGCTGAAGGAGAATAGAAGCCAGCGACCATGGGCCTGAAGCTGCTATGCATAGATTACCTCTCTCAGCTCGTCACCCAGGGCCGTTAAGTAGAAATGAGGGGTAGCTTAGGTGGCAGGAGCCATTTCGTCAGAGCCTATTCTTTATAGGCCCCCACCCTCTGTGAATACCCATACTAATTTGGCTCCTCGACTGACGTAAGGCTAGACACAGCTTGTAAAACAATTTCCCGAAACAGGCTAGTTCTAAGGAGACCACTGCTGTAAATATGAGTCTTAATGCTTCATTACATGTTCTCAGCCCATGTTTCAAGAACAGAGGTTTTAGAAGTAGGCGTCTTTCTGACTTCAAGCATGGGCAGCAGCATACAAGATGTATTAAAGCTTCAGTATTGCTAATAGTAGAAATGTGAGGTAAGTTTGTAAAATCAGAAGGAGTGATCCATGAAGTGTGTGGCAATTCAGTTCGTGTATTATTAAATGTAGGCTATTCACTGGCGATAAGATTTTTGGCATGAAGATTGTTCATGTATAAAACACTTAAGTGTTTCAGTTTGAGATGTGAAATTTACATGTTTAGAGTAAGCAACAAACAGCTTATCCACCAATTCAGTATTTGAGAGCTGATGATGAAAGCTGAGAGGTGTAAAAGAAAGCATGCCAGGTAGCATGAAGAATACCAGCTACCAAACGGGACACAAAGCGTATAATAGTGGTGTGACTTTGGGAACTGCTCAAGCGAGCAGTGTGCATGGGAGATTTGTGGTACACGAAGCACACGTCCACTGCCTAAGCAATAATCTAAAAGTGGTGTGTAGGAGGATAGGTCTGCTACCTAAATCTGGAAAATAATGTTTGTAAACCGAAGGACAGCTCTGGAAGCCAGTAGTGTCTCGACCTCTGGTGGGTTGTTTTCCCCTAGTGACCTAGTTGTTGATAGGAAAAAGTGCTACTGCCTCTGGTACCTCGAAAGGGTTGCTTTTTGTTTGTAACATACTCAATGATCTGGATCTATCAATTTTAATGGCTTGCAAAGCATCATCAATATGTTTCCTGAATAATGACTTACCGTCATAGGGCATATCCATGATTTTGCTTTGCACCTCTGGTCGAAAGGTTGTGGCTTTCAACCAAGCTTGACTCTTAACCAGCTACTCCTGCCAACTGCCCAAATACTGCTGAGGAGATGTCAATGGCACAGTCTATTATCCCCTTTTCTCTGGCTTCTTCTTTAGAGGCATACAACAGGAGATCTATGTATTGTGACATACCCAACAACATTTATCTATCGAATCTTGCAAGAATTGCAAGTGAATTAGCTGCCCGAACTGTAAGCCCTGTCATACTTGAGAATCGCTTCCCAATAGAATCAAGGGGGCGGCTGTCTTTATCTGGTGGTGAGGCACTGATGGGTTTTTGGAAAGCCTCTGGGCCGCTTGACTAATAACAGAATCTGGCTTCGGATGGCCTACTAATCATGCTGACACGTTGTCTGGTACTCTGTATTGTTTTGCCTAGTCTTGGTATGACTGCTGATATGGTGGCTGGATTTTTCATAGTACGAATACCCTCTTGCCAGATAAAATCTATTATGGGTATCGCTTTCACTGACTTTTCCCTGGATTCCTTAAAATCATATAAAAAAAAAGTTTGTCTGTTACGAGGTACAGGGTAAATGGAACCTTTTTGCTGTGTGTTCCATAATACTATGAATACCACCAATATTGTCTTGTGGAGAGTCTACAGGAGGTGGTAGCAGTGGTGATGGTGGCTGTATAACATAATTATCCCAGTCCAAAGTTGGGGAGGCTGAGATGATGTGGTGGAAATGGAGTGATCTTACTTGGCGAGATGTGTTCCAGACATAAATTCTTCTACGGATAGCCCAGAGAGTGGCATGCCTTTTCCAGGTATTAAGGGTGTCTGTAGAATGCAGGTAGAAAGTTCAGTTGATGGAAACTCTGTAGATGATGAGGCTGTCGTCGGTACTCCTGTCGATGGTGGGGTCTTCGATGGAAGTCTCGTCGACGATGGTTTCATCGGCGATTGCTTCATCAACGCTATTCTCGTTGACGGTGGTGTTTTCTTAGTAGCCATTGTCGATGGTACAGTCGTCGATGGCAATGATGTTGTCGTCGTTATATTGCTCATCAACAAGCCCGTTCACGACGGTGGTTTTAGTGCCGTCGGCAACTTCTGAGATGGCTGTTGCGATGTTGCTCTCTTCATAGCAGGAGGTGTAGATATAATCCTGCAAGATGCAATGGTCGCCGACGCTAGTGGAGATGAAGATATCACTGGCGATGCCGCTGTTGTGAACATCCACGTTATGGTGGTAGATGTAGTCAATGATATCGTCGATAAGGCTATCATCAAGGGTGATGAAATTTTTTAACAATTTTTTATTGTTTATCAGAAGTAACCTTTGATGTTAAAGGACGTGATTTTGATGCTTTTCTGAGAAAAACATTCTTATCAGATGGGGTTGCAGGCTCAGAAGAGACCTTAGAGGAGTACTTCTTTTCCTGTGGCAAAATCTCCTTTCCATGAGATTTTTTCAAGTACTTTTCTATGGGGCTCCGAAGGCTCCTCTTCCTGACATCTTTCTCTCTTGTGGGAGCTTATGATATGTGAAGAGTCATCTCTTTCTTCTACAGAGACGGGCTGTTTTTTTTTTTTATTTCAGTCTTCGTAACCACAAGAGGACTTTTGCTTCCCTGTCCTTTAGGGTTTACTGTGAAAATGTTCTACAGATTTTACAATCTATAACCTTAAGTTCGGACAGAGACAGTAAATGCACTCTCTGTGAGGGTCTTCTGAGTGTAGTCTCATTCTTCCACAGGTGTTACATGACTTACACAAGCCTTTCCGTGGAGATCCTGACAGTCAGATTGTCCTAGGCCGAACTAAAGCATAATTCAAAGCTGACCTGTGAAGAATACTGCTGAAACTAGTTTTTCTGAAGAGCAGAGCTCAGGGAGACTCCCATCACCTGACATGCACAGTAGAAAAACTGAGGAACTGGAGCCTCTGTCTGGAGGGTGCTATCGCCTGATTGGTCAGTGGATTACTTTGGTCTTTTTTAAAAAAAAGTGACATAGATAGGCTATTAAGTTAACCTTTGCTTTCCTTTAGCAGCCTATTGTTTTAATGCATACTACTTCTTATGACACCTGAGACTCTCACTTCAACGACGGGTAATGATTCAAGCATGTGAAACTATGAAAGATCCAATACTGAAGAATATCCTCTTACCGAAGGCGTTCATTCTCTTGGATTCCCTATATGGTCATGTAGTAGAGAACGTGCCAGGGCTGACTTTGGACTAGCAGGCCTGGACAACCAGGTCCTCCAGGCTAGGGTGTTGGGTAAAAGCTGGGTCCCCAGGAGCAGGACAATGGCGGTGAGCAATTGTCTTGTGCACAGGAGCCCCTCTGCAAGGCTTGGGGAGAAGAGATTCTTTGGGGGGCAACTCCTGGTTGAAGCACATCTGTTAAGACATTTGTCTTGACTGTCACCAGGGGCAGTGTAAAGTCCAGGACCTCCAGCTGCTCTCCTCCCCACCATGGCAAATAAAGCCCCTTCCTCCATAGCCACACCAGGAGGAGAGACTAGGCCAGTTTCTAGACCACTGGACTCTGAAAGTTCCTCATACCAGATATCATCTGACTCTTCCACAGGGTCGGGATAACCATGAAGATCCTCAGATCCTTACAAGGCCTATCAGTGAAAAGAAGAACTGTCCCTGATTTTGAGGGTCGTGCTATGGCCAGGGTTAAAGACAATGTTAGACAATGCCGATTCAACGCCATATCGGAGTTGGGTATAACAATGGGGTTGGCATCTGCAGCGCTGGGAATGGACCACCGGAACTGGCTCCGGTGAAGATTGCCCTCATGACCACAGCAAATCTGGATCCAGGAATGGATCCAAAGAGCCTGATTGGCACAGAGGCCGAACCCATGAGAGGGAGTACAGTGAGGGCACCTGCTGAACTCGTAGGGCCAGAAGGAGCTCCAGAGGGGTTGGCCCACCCAATGAGATGCATGGCCTCATAAAGCCCCTTTAATTGGAAAGGAGTAGTTCCAGTTCTGGGAAATTCTGGGAGGCGATGAGTGGACGCAGACTCAGGCTGCGCAGTGGATGCATGGGGATGGGGCCTAGATTTGTGGCGTCTTTACCAGGCCTCGGCCAACACAGGCTGTGTAGCAAAGTCAAAGACTGCATTGACTTCTTGGACGTTTTTGATTTTTTAAATCTGACTTACCTGACAACAACCTTGAGCACAGCAAAGAGTGCCAGGAACAGATCTACAAACAGGCCCTGGACCTTATGCGCAACCGGGACATGGAGCGGCATGGATTCGACTGGCATTGGGTGACCAAGAGCTTCAAGGAGCACCCCAGAACCACCTTAGGATACATGACTCAACAGTCAGGGCAGGCCTTAGGATTGTGGCCCAGCCTCAGGCACCAGAGTCAAACCTAGTGGGAGTCTGTCACAGACATCTGCCTGTCATAGGAACCACAAGGGTAAAACCGCACAGGTTTCTTAGGGAAAAGCGAAAACGAATTTGGCAAAATGTTGAAATAAATAGTCCAATAAATGGACTGAGGTAGCTCTCTCCAGATCTGTGCTGATGGCTCAGTAAGTAAAGAACGCATGTAAGCGCACTTGGGTGACACCTATATAGGCATGTCACATTCAGCGCCACCAACGCAGAGCCGATGGATACCACCTACCGGTGCGAAAAGGTACTGCTCAAGATTTTTTAGATCCAGTATGACACCGGTGGAATTCGGAGGTAAGGAATCCACAGCTAGTAGTTTCTATCGGATACCTATTTTTTCCACAACTGCATCTTTCTAAGCTTGCCAGGAAAATGGTCTGTTCATCAGGAAAAGAGCTCAAAACCCCAGTGGTTTTTCCTGTAAGTCTGAGGAGAAATGTATGTCCTCCCAAATTCATTCAGTGAGATCTCTTCTTGGGAGTGTATGTCCAGACAATGAAAAAATGCACTTTAAGCCTCAGAGGACTAAGATGATTAAGGTCTTCTGGATAGTGGGTTGCAAACAGTTCTCAGTCTGGAGGGGGGCTGTGGTTCTTCCCCTGGAGAGGCCAAGGAAGAGTTATCTTAGGTGCTGCTGCTGTTCCGACCTTTCAGCTTTTGTCCACTTTCCCTTGTTGGGCTTTTTTGTGGGTGACTAAGATTGTTTACTATCTATTCATCATTCACAGAAATGTTTAATCCTAACTTCATGGGTATGTTAAACAAACCTTTCACTGAACTCGGCATCTGGGCTTTGATTTAGGGGATCGTTACCTGTTTCTCTTTGTTGCTCGCTAATAAACAGATTTAAACATACTCTTGATTTTGGCTCTTGACCCTAAACCTCAGTTCTAACTTAGATCCAACAGGTGTCCCGGTTTTCAAGGTTACTCCCACTAACCAACTAGAAACAGTGACTGTGACAGGTCACATTCCAATGGCTATTTCACTTATATTGGCTTGAAACAAGTTATGGTTAAGTGACCAGGTTTTGATGTGGATGTCGACTGCTAGACATTCATTAATCCAGTTCACTGATCAGTGAGTCACTGTTTGAACTTCATTATTTTGGATTTGAGTGTAATCCTGTACCAGTGTGAGTGGTGGGATTTTAGTTTTATTGTTTTTTCGGGGCAGATTTGCTGGAAGACATTCGTACAGACCTTAATTCACTGACTTGACCATCCCTGCATAAAGGACAGCTAAGGAACTAGGACAGATGAAGGACATACCATACAAAACTTGATACACTGTGGTACAGACACCTCTGCCCCATTGAAGTCTTTGGGCATACAATTAGAGTAAACATGAGAGTTAATAAATGCTTGAAAGGTTTCTGAACTATTCCCATGAATTTACCTTTGCTATAGAGCTCTTTGTTATTTGGAATAAGGATCCTTACTGTCTAAGAGCTAACAGCATTTGAGACTAACTTAATTGCCCCTGATGGTTCCAGGGCTTTTTAAGATTTTTGGCTTATTTCCTTTCTCAAACTGCACGTTCTATTTGTATATATAAAGGCGTCTCCTTTTTAAATATTTAGGTTTGACTGGGTACCTCCATGGCGTAAGCCTTAGCTGCTCAATCTGGTACATTTCCGAAGTCAAGAGTAAAAAGAAAATACAATAATTAGCCAGTTGTCGTGTAGTAGTACATGAGGCCCAGGAACACCAGTTGTGAATGACAGCACTGCCATGGATACTGACCTGTAACCAATGGCTGTCCTAGCAGCTGGAGAAAATGGATAAGAGGTGTACTTAACCAATGAGTAAGTTATTTATTGGACAGTTAAAACAGGGGTGTGCTCTCAGCGTGCTTACTGAAGGAGCTCTTCTGAGAATTCCAAGCTACCTACGTTGCTTAACAACATAAACTTTAATTGCGGTTAAGGACATGAAGAGAGAATTATGCTTAGGTGATGCATAAATAATGAGAGGTTTATGGCTTGAGTTCCCAGAGCAATGACACTTTCAATGTACCAGTTCTATCCAGGATTACTAGGTTATAAGCACTTAGTTATATAGATCTGATGTAAAAAGATCATGTAGTCAGCAAGGCAGAAGGTTTTGATTATCCTATTACCCCAGAACAGGTTAGGGAAGCGGAAAATATGTATTAGGAGACAAATTAAATAAGCACTGCAAATGTAAAGAGGAACACAACAGTCCCTGCCCAGGTAAAAAATTGCGATACGTTGATAGTGATAAAGTGGTAAAGAATACATATGTATAAAACTCATTACCTGCCTTTCCTGGAAAATGTACAAATGTATTTGGCTGTCATCAGCACCACATGCCAATATAGGATCTGAAAAAAAGGAATAAGTTAAAACAACTGTCATTCAAGCACAGGGATAAAATCTCAAATTGGGATAGAATCTCAAAAAGGATCTCTTTATCACGGGTACGCTCCCCTCACCCATAAATTAAATACCTGTCATAAAAATAAAAGAACAATAATTACAAAGGGCCACATGTAGGGGGTCATTCTGACCATGGCGGTAATTACCGCCATGGCGGAGGTCGGCGGTAGCACCGCCAACAGGCTGGCGGTGCACCGCTGGGCATTCTGACCGCGGCGGTTCAGCCGGGGCCAGAAACGGAAAGTCGGCGGTGTACCGCCGACTTTCCGCTGCCCGTCTGAATCCTCCATGGCGGCGGAGCGCGCTCCGCCGCCATGGGGATTCTGACACCCCCTACCACCATCCTGTTCATGGCGGCTCTCCCGCCATGAACAGGATGGCGGTAGGGGGTGCCGCGGGGCCCCTGGGGGCCCCTGCCGTGCCCATGCCAATGGCATGGGCACGGCAGGGGCCCCCGTAAGAGGGCCCCAATAAGTATTTCAGTGTCTGCCCAGCAGACACTGAAATACGCGACGGGTGCAACTGCACCCGTCGCATCTTCCCACTCCGCCGGCTCAATTCTGAGCCGGCATCCTAGTGGGAAGGTTGATTTGCCCTGGGCTGGCGGGCGGTCTTTTGGCGGCCGCCCGCCAGCCCAGGGCAAATGTCAGAATCACCGCCGCGGTCTTTCGACCGCGGTGCGGTGTTCTGACGGCGGTACCTTGGCGGACGGCCTCCGCCGTCCGCCAAGGTCAGAATGACCCCCATAATGTATAATGGACGGTATTCTATCCGGCATGGTGGCAGAGGACTTTAGGTCTGCATCGCTATTGGGCTACTTTCTGCCAAACTTAGAGATCACAGCTCTTTCACTTTCAGATAGGAACATCATGGCCGTTCCTGTCATGGAAAAAATTGGAAGACAGTTGCCATCATCCAAACTTTTAACATTCCTTTTTTTTTTCCAAAACAAACTCCTTATGTGGGAGTTTGCTTAGGAAAAACAAAAAACTGAATGACATCCACACTTTGGGAGCTTTCTCCCAGGGCGTAGAGTCATTATGTTTATTTCTGTCACTCAGAGTCAGTTTTTTGCTCCTCTGAGGCTCCAGGTTCAAATGATCTACAAGCCATCTTTTAAAAACACTTTGGGGTTATATGTACTGACATCAGGTTGCAAAACATTGGTCGGCAATTTTCAGCCCCTCCCCCCCCCCCAAAAAAAAGCTGAAATGTTTATGAACTAATGTGTGATAATGCCGCATAGAAATTGTACTAGTATATTTTGCTAAAATGTGCACTTGAAATGTGACTACGGGGAGTGGCCGCCAATGTATACGGGGATTAATGAAAATGACTAATGCCTATGAATATTTGTATTAAAGAATGGTTTTATAATAATTATTAATGATTATGTTATTAAAGTTATGCTAAATAAATCTTGTAGGCCTTAAGTTAGCATGAGCCGAAGCTTAGCTGCCTGGCTCTCACATTAAATGTGTTTTTCTAAATGTGCAGAGTGCTGACTCGCAAAAGGACATGACCTCTTGTTTTCTTCAAACTACAAGCTGAATGTAACTATAGTGGATCCGTTCTCATGAAATTCATATTGCTTGTAGAAATGTTTAGCCAAAATGCAACAATGTAGATTAATATAATGTACAAGGTCGTTTAAACCGGTGAAGACAATGGAGCTACTGACCAAAAGATGTGCAAAGAATTACAGGAGGATGAAATCATACCGGACGTGCTACCTCTGAAGACGTCAATCATGTGGACCAATAAAACGCTTGTGAACCGTTGTGGGGTGACAAATTTGATGAGCTAATTCAAAGTTAATTGGGTAGATATAGTGGGGTGCAACCCCTTAGCCAATTAGATTTTAGGGGAATGTACAATGAAAAAGGGATAAAAACCCATGACACAGGGAGCCGAGAGAGAGGTGTTAGGGAATGCTATTGATTTTATCCAGAAACTCTGTCACTCTGTTTGGTGACTTATATGGTTTTAATGAAACCATCCTTTCTTAGTTTGCCCATTTTACACTTTGCCTCCTTATGAGGGAAGTGGCCCTTTATGCCCCAGAGCTGAATTTTGACTGATGGCGAATCAACTGATGTCCTGAAGACAAAAGACTGAACCTCAGTGCTGACCCAAATCTTGGAGGGTAACTATGACAATGAAATTGTGATTTGTCTGTTTGCTTTTCCTTTCTAGGTACCAACTGCTTACTTTTGACAGAGACCATAGCTAGATGTTTTCCAAATTGGTGTTCTAAATTGTTTTGCATGAAGCACAACATGCCAATGCTAATCAGTGGTTAGGACAGGTGTTCACTAAACTGACGCAAATAGACAAATTACTGAATCTCTGCTTTGTTGAACCGATGCATTAATGATACTTTGCTAAAGTTGATCTATGTTCACGCCGTGTTATGTTTTGATGTTTATGCTTCTTGCCTTAATGAAATCTTATCAGAGTTGCCATATTGCGACTATGCTATTTTGTTTCTTGGTTTTGAGATTAACACACTTGCTCTTAGAATTGTAATTAATAGGGAATAAAACTCATAAAATTCTACTAAACTGGTGTGGTTATTCATGACTGCAAGGTCATGGTGGTGTCTCGAGTTGATTAATGTCTTTGACTAAAGTGAAATGCATTGTTGTAATAAATATTGATGACATTATTGACGTATTGATTGACATATTGATTAGCTATCTCGTCCTAAGGTGTCTCTCAACTGGGTCAAAAGATTCATTGGCCTAGAACGAGTCCTGATGTGTAATAAATTATCATAAAGGGACGCGTTAACAGTTCTGGTAGCAGAGCGACGGTTTGGCCCTTTGGGGCCCTACGACGGAGAATTATTGTTTAAATTGTTTTTCTGAGATAATGCAAATTGGAGATATGATGTGTTTCTAAATTCCCCCTGACTTTCCCGGGATCTCGACGCCTGCCTAAGTGAGTTGGGAATGTTCTCGGCATCTTAGCATGTGTGGTATAGATTTGCGCTTGCTCAGCTTATGCATATTGCAGGTGTTTTGTGAAGATTATGTGTTTAGGCCAGGTAAATGTTGTTTTAGTAGGAGTGGGCGTACTCCACAGTATGAGAGTAGGGAAGTCGGCAACTTCATATGAGTGTGTCGCTCTGTGCTATAAAATTACCCACGTGGTTGGTTGTTAATGTACGGACCCGTCGTGGTCTAAGACTCCGGAGTATATTGATAAAGTGTAGAAGACACCTGGGTTTATGTTGTAATTTGAGCGGTTTAATAGGTCAATCGGGCGTGGTTGACAAGTCGAGTTTGAATCTAAATGTGTGAGTGAAACCTTCGATGGAGATTTGGCAAGTTCTATAGTGCACTAGAACGAACCATTGACAAGTCGAGAGTAGGATTTGCAGATCGAATTCTGCTTGCGTATGCAGGAACTGAGAAAGAGAGAGTAGCGTCTGAGGCTTCAAGTGAAATCTCTGTAAAGTTCTAAAGCGATTGTGTACCCTTCCTGTAGTAAACCGGCAAATTTGAGTTGTTGTTGTTGTTAAAGGTGCTCGCAATAATTTTGCATTAGTTTGGTGTGAATCCAGTTTAAGGAGGACAAGCCGCAAGACTTTGTCAGCTGCAGTGTGTGTGAGTGTGACGTCAGTGGTGCCACGCTGTGATAGGTCAGTTGCCGAGAGGTGTCGCGCACAGATTGGCAGCCGTCAGTGAGAGGCAATAGGTTGAAGAAAGGTGAGTGAAGAGTGTCCTGGGAATTAAAGTCACTTCCTTATCAAATACAAAACAAAAGAAAAGACGCAAAGATGAATTTTATTAAGGCTTTTAGGAGCGCTCTGAAAGGAGATGCATACATTATGGCGAGTGAAGGTGAGCCTACACCGCCCGAGGGTACTCCAGCTTATATAGTAATGGAGGAAAAGGGAGTCGCGCTTTGCTTATGGCTGAAACAGTGGCGCAAATTAACAGAAAAGGAGGGATGTTTGGCGTTTCCGGAACACGAAACATTTGAGGTGGATGTTAAGTGTACAAAAGCCACCTCCGAGGACAGCTCAGTTTGAGGCATTAGCAGTCTGGGATTTAATGGCTATTAAACAAAGACAGCAGAAATTTCAGAAAAGAATGAGGAGGGCAGAAAAGACCTTAGCCGAGGCTAGATGGGACAATGAGAGCAAAATGTGGAGAAGGGGAATAGTTGAAGGACTTAAATTGTTCCCAGCAATAACACAGGGAGATGAAACACAGGGAAAGAAAGCCACATGCAAGACAGACAAGGACTCTAATAAGCCTAAAGACGCTAAAAGGTCTTGGATAGAGGAAGACGACTCAGATGATGAAGAGTTTCTTAATCAGTTGTTGCATGATCGGCCGCCACCTTATGCAGTAGACGACAATGCCCCGAGCACTAGTTCGGGTCCTGGGAACCAGACGCAGGAGAAGACAGTTACAGATACAGTACAGACTGGTGGTACAGGTTTGATACAGAACGGTGTCAGTGTACCCACTGCGCCAGACATGCCGATACAGTTGCAACCTCCACCGCAGATACAGAGAATCTATCCAGACGTCCCAGTACTAGAGACTACTACGAATCTAATAGTGCCGCCTGATCCGATATATACAAAATCGGGGTTAGTGCAGATTGAGCCAACTCCGCAATTGCTGCCCCAGCAACAGCTGATTCCAAGTTATAGTCCAGCGGCAGGATCCCCATTTGTACCTACACCAGCCACTGGGAGCCAAGCTTTGGGAGTTACTGCTCCACGGAGTTTGGGATCAGGGCAGACACCAGCTGCCATATCATTACCAATTACTGTTGGTCCACCTGTACCACTGTATGCACAGGGTAAACCTGACACATGTGATCAAGGGGTGGGGACCCAGTATATAATGAGAGAAGGATTCACAGGAACCTCTCAATCAATAATCGCCAAGATCGCAAACAGCCGAACATCTCAGATCTTTGTTAAGCCTTAGCCCAAGTGGGGCTCCTTTAGAGGCAATGAGACAAGTAGGGTCAAGTGTGTTAGCCCCACAGACAATGAGTGTGGATACATCACAGAGACCATTAATGCAGGCAGGAAATATCTTGTTGCAAGGCTTTTCCGTGCAGCAACTAAACCAGTGGCTGGGAAATAACAAAGCTTCACAACCTGCTACAGTGATCGCAGAAAAATCAGAGAGAGATGATTACCTAAACTTTGTAAGACTGGGTATGGAAGCTACTGAATTAGTGGAAGGGACAATGGGGGTGAACAGATTAGAGTCATACACAGAAGCAGAATTGAGATATTTGTGCCCCAAAATCACGAAAGAATAGGTAAGGTACATCAGAAGTTGGCGAACCTGGCAGACAAATACAATATTGATATTGAGAATATTAAACATTTGAAAAGAAGCTACAGATTAGACTTAGACTCTAAGGACTTTGAACACATGAGGTCTGCCGGAATGAAAGCGCACCTTAAAGAAATACTGCAAGTGCGCAGATCTGGGGAGCTTTAGAGAAATGGGAAGGCAATTGGGCAAAGAAAAGAGATAAGGAAAAAAGCGACAGTCCGGGATCAAGTCAAGCTAAAGCTTCACCAGATAAGGGATCATTAAAGATGTTACCGATGAGAGAAACAGCTGGTGGGGTTCTAATTCATGTACCGTGGTCTAGGGGAGACATTCTGTCATTCACAAATGATTATCCCAGGTTGAGGGAGAAACTGATAGAGTGGTATCAGCAGACAGACAGGTTTGTGAAGCTTGCGAAGTGTCTCTGGGAGGACTTGAATACCTTGTTTGAGATCATTGTTCCACCTGATTCATGGCTTGAGTGTAAAAGAGGTGTGGACTGGCCGACGCAGGAGCCGGCAAGGGATAAGGTGACTGGAGCACCATCGGAGGAGGTGATGAAGTACTATCATAAAGTGAATGAGTTTTTGAAGCAGAAAGTGTCACCGAAAGTAACTGACAGGCAGAAAATCGATCGGACCTCACAGGAGGTTAAAGAGTCAATCCATGCTTATTATGAGAGGTCATTGAAAGCGTTCAAACATTACAGTGGCACTGAGACTATTGAGCTAAAAGACATGAACCATCTTGGGTTCAGATTTGTTGAAGTGCTGAGACCAGAGGTTAGCCAGATGATTAAGAATCATTTGATCTGTTGGCAGGCGAAGCCAATTGATGAGGTGTTGCAGTATGCGCAGTACTGTAGTGACGAGATTGAGCTGAAGCAGAGAAAGTTGAAGGAGAAAGTGATGGTGATGCAGATAAAGGCAGCGCAGGCAGGTATACAGGGAAACGGAATCCAGCAGATGGTACAGCAGCAACCGCAAGAGAATAGCGTGTTTCAGGCGCAACCGAGAGGCTGAGGTTTTGTGAACCGCAGTCCAGACTTGAATACTGTTGTGGTTCAAAATGATGCTCAGGGGATGAAAAATATGTCACCATGTCATGCGTGCGGGGGCATGGGGCATTGGAAGCGGGAATGCCCAAATGTGGTGCATGATGGTGTCGTTCAACAAAGCACTGATGTCGGTACATTTCAAAATGTGAGGGGTCCAAAATTGAGAAGTCAAAATCAAAACTTCCAGAATAACATGGTTCAGATGCAGGGGTTACAGCCCATGCAGCATCTTCAACCAGCACAAATGCAGCAAGTACAACAGCAGGTTCCCATGGTACCTAGACAGCAAATGCAATTACCATTTTCTCCAATGGGACATCAACAGGTGATGCTTCCTCAGCAGGTCACAGGTCAAGTGATGAGCCAAAATAACACAGTACAGCAATTCACATTGCGTGGTGAGGATGGAATGAAGGATGAATGGTCGGATGACAGTTCAGACAGTGAAGAGTGCAGGCTTGCAGCGTCCCTAGAAGTAGATCAGAGAGTACCCTATGTGGCGGGAAAGGGGATGGGTCACAAGGTTTCATTTTTGGTTGACACGGGAGCTACACGCTCTACAGTCAGAAGTGCAGAGGTTCCGAAATTACCAATATCAGGGCGTACCATAAGAGTGGTAGGAGTAGCAAACCATTACCTGACAAATCCGATTACTGACCCAGTTCAAGTTGAGATTGGAAACTTCCAGGGACTGTAAAAGTTTGTAGTCTGTGATTCGAGTCCCGTATCCCTACTGGGGAGAGACTTACTGTGCAAGACGAAATGTTCTATTACCTGTTCTAATGAAGGGATTGAAGTGCAAACCAACAGTGATGATGAGGGAGATGATGGGCAGTTTTCTGAATCAGAAACAGAGACCGCAAATGAAGAATACCCTTTGATAACCTTATTCCCAATGCTTACAGTAACTGACTTGCCAGCTGAGCTCCAAGGAACTGTGACAGAGGAAGTGTGGGACCTGACAGGAAAGGAAGTGGGACTGATAAAAGGAGTAGAACCGGTTAAAATACAAGTGAAGCCAAATGCAGTGTTTCCCCAAGTGCCACAGTACCACATGGCACAAGATGTCCTTATTCAGGTGTCACAGATAATTGCAGACTTCGTAAAGCAAGGAGTTCTGAAAGAGGTATTGAGCAGCCCATGTAATTCACCAATAATGGGTCTGAAAAAGCCTTGTGGGAAGGTTCGAATTGTACAAGATTTGAGAAAAGTAAACAAGATTGTGGTAAAGTGTTGCCCCATTGTGCCAAATCCAGCAGTGATTGTGTTCCAGGTTCCATGTGATGCAGAATGGTTCCCAGTTGTAGACATGTCACAAGCATCCTTGTTGGTACCTCTTCATGAGGACAGCCAATTTTTATTCAGTTTCAAATTCCTGGACAAGGTGTACAGTTGGTGCAGAATTCCTCAAGTGTTTTCTGAGTCACCTTCCATCTTCAATCAGATACTGAAGAAGGATTTAGAGTCGCTAGAATTGCCTTTCAGTTCGACCCTAGTGCGGTACATTGATGACCTGCTGATTGCGTCCAGAACAAAAGACGACTGCAGGTATGACACTATTGCCTTGCTGAACCACTTGGGAAAGAACGGACATAAAGTGTCCCCGAAGAAGCTGCATTACTGTCAGAAAGAGGTAAAATATTTAGGGCATTTGATTGAGAAAGGGTCCAGGAGAATATCAAAAGAGAGGGTGACGGCCATACTGCAGATGAACCCCCTGACAACAAAGAGAGATGTCAGAATGTTTTTGGGAATGGTGGGTTACTGTTGTCAGTGGATCCACAACTTTTCGATTATCTCTAAACCATTGATAAAGCTGACAGGCAAGGAAACTAAGGATGAACTGTATACCATAATCTTGTCTGAGGAAGAGCTTGAATCATTCATGGAATTGAGAGAGTGCATGTGTAGGGCACCAGCCTTGGGTATGCCTGATTATACGAAGCCTTTTCTACTGTTTTGTCATGAACGTGATGCTTGTTCTCTGTCTGTCGTAACACAGGTCCATGGAGGTACAAACCGCCCTGTAGCATATTTTTCAGCTACTCTGGACCCAGTCGCAGCAGCCTTACCAGGTTGTTTGCGCGCAGTTGCAGCAGTTGGCCAGAGCCTCACACAGTGTGAAGGCATAGTGATGGGACATCCCCTAACAGTAATGGTTCCGCATTCAGTTGAAATTCTGTTGACCCAAACTAAAACTCAGCACATGACAAATGCCCGACTTACCCGATATGAGACAATTATTTTTAGGGTCACCTAATGTCTCCTTGAAACAATGCACTGTATTGAACCCGGCAACTCTACTTCCTGTTGAAAACACTGAGATTAACAATACAGAGGAAGTGGAGCACGACTGTCTTGAGGTAACAGAACTATGTACCAAACCCAGACCTGACATTAAAGATACGCAGCTAAAAGAAAATTACTGCATCATGTTTGTTGATGGATCATGTTTGAGAGACTCAGTTGAAATTCTGAGAGCCGGATATGCTGTGTGTACAATCACCGGTATTATAGAAGCCTCCTGGCTCGAAAGAGTGTATTCCGCACAAGTGGCTGAATTAATTGCCCTTACTAAGGTATGCCACACAGGTGAAAACTTGAAAGTTACTATCTATACTGACAGCAGATACGGATTTGGAATTGTACATGATTTTGGCCAATTGTGGTCACAGAGGGGTTTCATGACCTCTTCTGGCTCACCATTGAAAAATTGCGAACAGATTAAGGATTTGTTACATGCGATTCAGTTGCCTCTTGAAATCGCCGTGGTGAAATGCAATGCTCATGTCAAGTCACAAGACTTTGTGTCAATGGGAAACGGCTATGCAGATCAAGTCGCATGGTTTTGCGCATTGAACTGTATATCATTCAAGGATCAGTGGGAATTGTTACTGCAAACTGAAAATGAAACGTGCTTAAACTTTGCATTAAGGGTGGTTGATACATCTGATGAGCTAAAATCACTGCAGGGTCGTGCTAGCAGAGAAGAAAAACTCTCCTGGCAGAGAATGCAATGTGTACAGAGAGCTGACGACTTGTGGGTGTCAGAGGCGAGGAAGTTGGTTTTGCCAAACAGTCTCTTGTCACAATTCGCAAGGTTGTACCATGGATAAGCACATCTTGGGAGAGACGCAATTATCAGATTGTTCAGAATTGACTGGTTTAATCCAAAATTCAGACAAGCCGCAGAGGTTACCTGTCACAGGTGCATCATCTGTCAACAGATGAATGCGGGAAAAGGGACTGTGGTAACTTTGAGCCACATAGGGAGAGCTGGAGGTCCATTTAGCAAGATGCAAATGGATTTCATTGAAATGCCCATGTGTGGAGGCTTGAGGTATGTGTTGGTGATTGTTTGTGTTTTCAGTCACTGGATTGAAGCTTACCCTACACGTAGGAATGACAGCCTAACAGTAGAGCAAAGCTGTTGCTTAGAGAGATAATACCAAGGTTCAGATTCCCGGTCTCTTTAGAATCAGATAGGGGCAGACACTTCAACAGTGAGGTGATAAAGCTCTTGTGTGCTGCATTAGACATTGAGCAGAAGCTGCATTGTAGCTATCGCCCGAAGCATCAGGACCAGTGGAACAGATGAATAGTACCTTGAAGTCGAGAATGGCAAAAATGTGCGCAGCTACCAATATGAAATGGCCAGATGCATTGCCCTTAGTGTTGATGTCAATGAGAAACACACCTGACAAGAAGACAGGACTATCTCCCCATGAGATAATCATGGGCAGAGCTATGAGGTTACCCGAAGTACCTGCAAATGCTCTTGTGAATATCACAGATGATATGGTGTTGGACTACTGCAAGGGTTTGGCTGACGTGGTCCGCTCTTTTTCCCACCAGGTGGAGGCCAATACATTACCACCAATCAGTGATCCAGGTCACACTCTAAAAGCCGGATACTGGGTGGTTGTTAAGAAGCACGTAAGGAAGTCGTGTTTGGAGCCGCACTGGAAGGGGCCATATCAAGTAATACTAACAACATCCACTGCTGTGAAGTGTGCAGGAGTCCCAAACTGAATACATGCCAGTCACACAAAGAAGGTAACATGTCCAACTGATGAGGAACTTGAAGTGCCCGAAACAACAGCTCCAGAGAGGGAAGTCTCAGGGCTAGAGAGTATTCAAAGGGAAACTGAGACTGTAGGAGAGCCCACTGAGGACGGCCTAGTCCCTCAAACAGTAAATGAGTTTGAGAGAGGTGACAGTGAGTCTATCTCAGTAGAGGCAGCAGGAGAACTGCAACAAGGAGAGGTTCTCCCAGAAGTAGACGGATACGGGTTAGAGCTTGAACCTGTTACAGACCCAGAAGACGAGGGGGAGAGAGCAGAAGGAGATCAAAACACAGAGATACCTCCTGAGCCAATTGCAGGTCCGTCAAGAGAAAACACCATAGAACAAGAGGAGGGTGCTGTTCAGTGTCCTGAAAGGCCAAGCAGGAAGAAAACGCATAAAGGTGATAATTGGCCAGAGAAACAAGCTGAAAAAGAAAAGGTCGTTCCTTGTGAAACAATAGAGGAAGAAATTATACAACCAGAAGGGAGGATCTTAGTGAAGGAGAGTTGCAAAGCGAACGCAGATTGAAAAGAAAGAGAGTCGCAAACAGGAGGTACGCAGGTCCTGAATGGGCGTATGCAACTACATCTGAATGGCAACAAGAATTCTTATAATTTTGCTTTGATCGAGAAGTACCAGGCAAATACTAGGGTACCTGAATTCAAACAAGAAAAGACTGTGTTAAATTTAAAAATTGAAATCGAAATCTGAAAGCTGAGAAAAGAGACTTATAAATTACCGGATGTGACATATAAAACCTAAATTGACTCTGAAAAACCGATTATAACAAACTGCTAAACCTGATTTGACAAAAGGGTCCTGGGGTGAGTGAAACGCTGTAAATACACTCCAAGAGAGAGAAAGAGAGACTTTGTCTTGAGAAAAAAAAAGAGCTTTTAATCGTCCTCAAGTTGATTGTTTGTTATGAGTTATTCTGCTATCTGATTCTTTACAGATCATGGCTTACACTAGAGGTAGTAGCAAAAAGAGTAAAGTGTGTGGTTGGTTAAATGTTATATTGGGTATTGTGTGTGCAATAATAATTGTAGGTGTGATTGTGGGAATGCCCTGGTTGGCTAAGAAAGTGACTAACAATGCTTCAAAACCTGAGACTGCTACACTAACACCATGGGAGAAGTTCGAGCAGGATACTAAATATTTGCATGAGGGAACTAATTCAAAGGGGGAACTTTCTACTAATGTCTTCTATTGCCTATTGAATGAGTATGTTGATACTATGGATGCGAGGAACTGTTAGGTGTGCACAAAGATTCCTTCATCAGTACAAGAAGGAGTCACCTACCATAGTCTTCCATTAACATACGGGATAAGTTGTAGTTTGCTACTAACAAGATTCTATGACCAGGAACATGTGCAATATTTTTATTCAAATCTAGACGTAGTGTTTTCTTTTGTGCCTGTGATTGAGTTTCTGAACAAGTTAGCTAAAGAGCATAGTATAAAATTGGTTAGAGGTTTCTTTGAGCCAACACTGACATTTGGGACGGCTTATGCACACTGCAACAATCTGACCTGCTTATTAACACCTGTAGAGAAAAGCTTCTTAGATCACACTGATGATAGACGCAAAGCTCTGAAAGAAAGATTAGAAAAAGGGCTAGAGAAACGCACATATGCAAATGATTATGCTTACACCGCAATAAAGACGCAGGGCAAATTAGCTATCGATGGATTGCATGTAGGTAGGCTTTGTATATATAGGCCGAAATCTGATCATGACACTTTATTTGTAGGAACGAGTGAATGCAGGCATGTGTTTTTGTTTCAGAGTAAATGGACATTCATGTTAAATGGACAGGATCCAGCGATCCCTGGGATCAATTACATCTGTGGACTCCATGCTTATTACCGTCTCCCTAAGGGATGGTATGGGACATGTTATTTGGGAATAGTTTTTCCAAAGATTTACCAGATTGATGACTTAAAGCAAATACCTAAAATGTCTAAATTACAACACGCTAGAAAAAAACGAGAGACAGCGGCTGCTGTAGTTGGTGACATATTTGGAGCCATAATTCCTTCAGTAGGGGCTATTTTAAACTCCATAAAGATTCGAAAGTTGTCTACTATTGTGGATAACATGCTGACAAATTTCACAGGGGCTATACTCCTGATGGATACTGAACTTGCTGCGTAAAGAGCTATGACTCTTCAAAATCGGCCTGCTTTAGACATTCTTTTAGCAAAGAGCGGCGGAGTCTGTAAGATGCTTAACGAGCGCCATTGTTGCTCATTTATTCCAGATAATAGTAAAAAGATTAGAAGTATGCTTACTAACCTAACAAGAGATAGTGCAGATTTGAAAGATTTGAAAGAACCTGGAGTTTGGGAGAAAGTTGGAAAAGGAATTACCAGAGTAGGGAGCTGGATTAGCAATATTTGGAATGGAGTGCTTGCAAAAATATTAGGGGGTCTATTAATTGTCCTGATCTGTTTATTGGGTTCATGGGGAGCAGGCAAAATTAATGAAAGAATTAGAAGAAATTGGACCAAAAGAAATAGAAGAAACAAAGAAAACGAAAGGGAGAAAATGTTGAATGAAATTTGGGAGAGTTCACACAAAGGACAAGGTGTTGAAATGCGCAAAGTGAAAAATTAAAAGTGAAAGGTCGAAAGGGAAAGGTTTGTGTGATGACGAACGTCATCAGAGGAGGGACTGAGAGAGCGTAGCTTATAAAATTTATATTAACATGAAATGTTTATGAACTAATGTGTGATAATGCCGCATAGAAATTGTACTAGTATATTTTTCTAAAATGTGCACTTGAAATGTGAACACGGGAGTGGCCGCCAATGTATACGGGGACTAATGAAAATGACTAATGCCTATGAATATTTGTATTAAGGAATGGTTTGATACTAATTATTAAATAATTATGTTATTAAAGTTATGCTAAATAAATCTTGTAGGCCTTAAGTTAGCATGAGCCGAAGCTTAGCTGCCTGGCTCTCATATTAAATGTGTTTTTCTAAACGTGCAGTGTGCTGACTCGCAAAAGGACATGACCTCTTGTTTTCTTCAAACTAGAAACTGAATGTAACTATAGTGGATCCGTTCTCATGAAATTCATATTGCTTGTAGAAATCTTTAGCCAAAATGCAACAATGTAGATTAATATAATGTACAAGGTCGTTTAAACCGGTGAAGACAATGGAGCTGCTGACCAAAAGATGTGCAAAGAATTACAGAAGGATGAAGTCATACCGGACGTGCTACCTCTGAAGACATCAATCATGTGGACCAATAAAACGCTTGTGAACCGTTGTGGGGTGACAAATTTGATGAGCTAATTCAAAGTTAATTGGGTAGGGATAGTGGGGTGCAACCCCTTAGCCAATCAGATTTTAGGGGAATGTACAATTAAAAAGGGATAAAAACCCATGACACGGGGAGCCGGGAGAGAGGTGTTAGGAAATGCTATTGATTTTATCCAGAAACTCTGTCACTCTGTTTGGTGACTTATATGGCTTTAATTAAACCATCCTTTCTTAGATTGCCCATTTTACACTTTGCCTCCTTATGAGGGAAGTGGCCCTTTATGCCCCGGAGCTGAATTTTGACTGATGGTGAATCAACTCATGTCCTGAAGGCGAAGACTGAACCTGAGTCCTAAACCCAAATCTTGGAGGGTAACTATGACAATGAAATTGTGATTTGTCTGTTTGCTTTTCCTTTCTATGTACCAACTGCTTACTTTTGACAGAGAGCATAGCTAGATGTTTTCCAAATTGGTGTTCTAAATTGTTTTGCATGAAGCCCAACATGCCAATGCTAATCAGTGGTTAGGATAGGTGTTCACTAAACTGACACAAATATACAAACGACTGAATCTAGGCATTGTTGAACCGACGCGTTAATGATACTTTGCTAAAGTTGATCTATGTTCACGCCGTGTTATGTTTTGATGTTTAGGATTCTTGCCTTAATGAAATCTTATCAGAGTTGCCATATTGTGACTATGCTATTTTGTTTCTTGGTTTTAAGATTAACACACTTGCTCTTAGAATTGTAATTAATAGGGAATAAAACTCATAAAATTCTACTAAACTGGTGTGGTTATTCATGACTGCAAGGTCATGGTGGTGTCTCGAGTTGATTAATGTCTTTGACTAAAGTGAAATGCATTGTAATAAATATTGATGACATTATTGACGTATTGATTAGCTATCTCGTCCTAAGGTGTCTCTCAACTGGGTCAAAAGATTCATTGGCCCAAAACGAGCCCTGATGTGTAATAAATTATCATAAAGGGATGTGTTAACAGTAGCATCACAAACGGTTTGGGAGGGAACATGTGTGCCTAACTTACAGCGTATAACAGGTGACTTAAACAAGGGTGGTGGGTCTGGCAAATGCACAATTAAAAGCTTTGCTGGGCCAAAGACAAAACAAACAATAAAACATCTGACAAGTTGGCTTGTAAAGGGCCAGTCTTGACGACTCTGCAACAGGCAACAAATTTGTCCCAGGGGAGATAGGCCCTTAGCAGTAAGTATTACATCCTCAACCTCAGGTTGGAGATCAAACAAGTCAATTAGATGGCTCAGGTTCAGGTACCAATCTCGATGGCCCAGGTGAAGGTGCAGAACCCTGCCTTGCTGCTGCTGCAACAGAAGATCATCCTGAAGTGGAAGCATCATCAAGGGACAAAGGCATATGCTCAGCGTTCTGAGTTCCACACTCTCATATCCCAGTCTGAAGCCACTAAGATGAGAAAGACCCAGAAATTTCTGATATTCTTCAGATGTTGGAGAAGGACAGGCAGAAGCGGTAAGGCATACAGAAGCCACGTGTTCTACTCCAGCTGGAATGCATTTCCTAGCAAGGTTTTTGTGGGAGTTCCAACGTGCAAAAGTCTTCACTCTGGGTTCTTAATGGTAACAAAACGTTCTACCCAAGGTTCCACCTGTGCTCGCTCAAGGTGCAGATGCCACTCTTGATTCACCAGGCGCCATCTGCGCTACTGACAGAGTTTGTCTGCCCTGGAGTTCAAAGATCCCGCCGGTTGATCTCCCTCAGAGAGCCCTGACACTCCAGTCAACACCAGATGTGAAGAGTCTTTTGGCACAGGATCCAGGACCCCAGCACAATCCTGCTTGTTGCAGTACACCATGGCAGTAGTGTTGTCTGAGAGAACCTGCACTAGCCTACCATTGCTGTATGACAGGTAGGTCTCCAGACCCAGACAAATGACCCACAACACCAACAGATTGGAAGAGAACCGGGTTTCGGATGGAGACCATAGTCCTCTAATCTCTACCTCTCCAGATGATCTACCCAGTCCAGCAGTGAAACATCTGTCACCACGATCAGCTCTGGGTGGGAAAGGGAGAGGGGTCTGCTACTGGTCCAATTGCAGTTGAGGAGCCAACACAGTTGATCTTGTATAGTCTTCTTCAGAGGCTCGATGGAACCAAACAGGTTTCCATTGCGCTGCGCCCACTGTAGCTTCAGATTCCACTGCAGAACTCATATGCCACCTGGCGTAGTCAACCAACAGGATGAAGAAGCTTACGGGCTAAGAAGCCTCAGAGCTGCTCTCACTGAGATCAAGGACAGAGGTTGAAACATCTGGATCACGGCCCAAATGTCCTGGGGGAAAGGGCCAAAATGCACAGTGTCCAACACAGCTCCTATAAAAAGAAGCATCTTCGGGGAGACCCAGCTTATGAGGCAAAGTAATCCCTCTTGGGCACAGACAACGTCCTGCTCCTTTTACATGGAGCACCCATACCCACAAAGCTTCCAGAGCATACCAAGGTGGTACTGCTGGTGTGGAGGGAGGTGCTTCAGACTATTTGCTGGTACAAAAGGGCCCCACAACTGGCCCGCCCTTGAAGAGAAGATGGTTAGACCATGTGACACTATTACAGGAGTTCACCAAAAGAGGTGGAAATTGGGATCACTTTTTTGGGTGAAGCCTGGCACGGGGAATGATTAAAGGATTTCAGGAGCTACAGTCTGTTATCTTTATCAGCCACACAATTTCACAAGTATTTGCAACTCAGACGTGTGCTTGCGATCCACCAGCATGACCTGCTCAACCTCCTCAAGTATATCCCCCTCAAGACCAAGCTGTCGCTTAGTTCTTTGATGAATATCCAGAGTCATAGATCATTAATTCCTAACACCCTAGACAAAATCCTGGCCCTCAAACACAAATGGGGAGGGTGGATAGGCACACAAGATTAATCTGACCGGAGAGATGTCCAAATGGCTCCCCAGACCCTGGCCGTTACATCACAGCTGTCCCTCATCAAACTACACTAATTACATATTACACACCATGGCTCTGGCACGCCTGAATTATGGAATCACCAGACTGCTTCCGGTGCTCAACACTAAATGCAGACTTAGTGAGGGGGTACTTGCACTACAATGTATCCTAGATAATATGGGAAGGTCATGTGGGGAGCACACATTGGTGGGTCTCGCTACTCTGTTGGTGAAGAGGGATATTGCCTGACAGTGGAAAGACACGCTCCTGCCCATCAGAATGGGAGGCCGCCATGGACTGGTACGGCAAGATGGAAGAGCGATCTACAGAGCTAGAGACTGTCCATGTAAACATGCAAAGGTATGGGGACAGTGGTGGGAGTCCTCCGGATTGGTCAGTGACTGGGGAGACTTTCGAGAGGTGTTATACTTACTGCAGGACATTTGATAAATTCTTTAACCCTCCAAGGGTACAACTGGATCGTGACTGTGCTGTTTTATTTTTTTAATGGAAAAGCAATTAAAGTTGAGTATATTTTAAAAAAAGGTAGTCTCTGGGAAGGAGTAAGGTGCAACTTTAGCTTGTTGATACAGAATCCCAACAATCTCAGAAGGTTCACTGCTGTCTGGTCATGGTTCTCAACAGACTGTGGAGAGCCCACCTTCAGCAGCCAGTCGTCATGTTATGGAAAAACTGGTATCCTCTACCTCTAAAGATGGGCGGCAACACCACCATCACTTTTATGAACACCAGAGGGGCACTGGAGAGGCTGAAGGGGAGCACAGCAAACTGAAACTGCTCTTTGCCTTCCTAGAGCCACAGGTAATGTCTGTGGTACTGCATGATGGGTATATGCGTCCTGTCAACAGTAGCATTTTGAATTTTTTCATTCTTAGGAAAGCATTCAGAGGGCACATATCCAAGAAAGGTGGAAGCCTCCATCCTTCTTTGGTACGAGGAAATAGCAAGTTGTAGCAACTCATACCTATGTCCGAGCCAGGAACCATCTGAATGCCTCCTTTGGAGAGTAAGGCTAACACCTCTTGCACTAGAATAGATAGGTGCTCATCTGAGAACTGTTTTAAAGTAGGTTCAAGGTGTGGCAGGGCAGAAAAAAGGCCAGGGAATTTCCAAGCTGCACGATAGGGAGGATCGATCTGAAAGAAATGATGTATCGCCACCCTGGAAGGAAATGCTAGATCTTTCCTCCCACAGTGTGGCTGTGTGCTGCTAAAGGCAAACTAAAGAGGCTTGAAGCCTTTTCTGGCAGGAGAAGGAGACTGGGAGGACTGATGCCCATGGTGACCTATGAATTGCCAACCAGAACCAAGTCTCAGTGGGGGCTTAGGAGACTGCAGTCCAACACCCCTGGAGAAGCTTCGGAATTTGTAGAACTTGCAAAGAAAAAGTTTGGCAGTTATCGAAAAACCCCGAGAGGAGCTGTAACATGAGCCATCGAAGGCCTATCCATAAAGGAGGTCTTTAGGTCTCCTAAGAAACCTCAACCCAGACAATCAGCAGTATCAAGGCCAGCATAAATCATGTATTTGGCTGCATTTTGGCCATCGTGAAAGATCTTCTTCAAGGGGGTCATAAGCCTATCGAGGACTGATGGAAAGATCATCTCTAAGTGGGTGGCAAGATCTGGCATTAGTCAGGACCAAATAAGGTAGTGGAAGAATAGGTTCAGACTACGGTAGTGTGGGTGGGTGAGCTGTAGCGGATTTGGAACACCAACTTGGTCGGGGTGGAGCGTCATCAATTTGGGGTAAGACATCATAATTTTTTCCTGTGTTTGGCAACATGCAGCTTCACTGTATGGTCTCGTATAACCTTCAGGTCCATGAAGGCACACTCATCACTCAACTTGGAGTCATGCACTGAGTGCAAACATCAAAAATACATCTGGGGCTGATCCATGACTGACCTCTGTTTTCTGAGGTCATGGCATGGTTTGAAGCCTGTAGTTTTTGGAATGGACATTGTTTCCTTGCACACTGGATTTTCTTTTGGAAATTGTTCAGAGAATGACGGAAATGGGAGCAGAATTCTGGATCCACATTTGAAGGCACAGGAGAAAAGAACGCATGTTGGCAACCAAGTATGGCACTTATATTTGGCCCGCTCTCTGACATCCGCAGTGAAACAGAGCCAACACAGAGCAGCACAGCACCACTTAGCAGCGCTGGAAAGCACTATTATGAAAAGTTTCCAGATCTAATCTGACACCTGGGGAATATTCTAAGGCTAAGGAATCTGCAGTTAGAAGTATCCATCAGAAATGCAAAGACACACTTCAAGGATCTTAAATAGCCCAAGTTCTTATGTTCTAGCCTTACTGTAACATTATCACATGCTTTCTCTAGATAAAGCGGCTATAAGTAAAAGCCTCTTAATGGCTAACAATTCTCTATCACAAACAGTTGCTGTTTCATTTTGTAGGGGTTAATGTTTAATCTTTGAGACCTGAACTGTATGGCTTGCTAAGGGATTTTTTCCTTCTTCTCTTTCCTAATTTCTCCATGGTATCTGTGGTGGGCATCAGTTCACTCTGGCAGCACAACTATGACATCTGTGGAGGACTGATGATCATTTTGACAATCCACTGCAAATCATTCAGGCCTATCACTGGTGATATGGATTCCTATGAAACTCTTTATAGGCCATTTCATGGACTAACACTACAATTTAAGACAATATGATAGTCGTTCAACAAGAGTGCTTTTTTGCTCATCCACATCATCTAGCACTAGTGCTCTTTACCTCATTTCTTTAGCTCTGGGTTTAATTGGAGCAGGCACACTAGCGGGTGGCTAAATACAAGCTGTATTTCTTTTTGAAACTACAACAATTCATCAGAATCAGACAAAGGTGTATGCTTTCTTATCTAACCAAGGACCCCCATTGAATTTCCAGAATATCCCTCTTTTATTTTTAGTATGATACATTTTTGCCTATCGGCATTTTCTGCAATTTGGCACACTATGGAGGTTACTCATCACCTTCAGACAAAGTCACAGGACAGCTTTATCTATATTAGCCAATTTCAACAACTGCAGAGTGAATTAATTTGAACTAATGAGGCAGCAACAGTAGCAGAAGAAGAACTTGAGGATTCCTTAGCACCATTATTAATCTGTCCCACTAAAACTGAAATCATGCATCTTACTCTCCAGATAAAGGGTTCAGCATGGAAAGAAATATGCTTTGTTGTATGTCATTAGACTTATGAACCTAAGTATTGAAGGAGAATCCACAATCGATGACACTAGAGCTATACGAAGACCATCAACAAGGGAAGCAAACAAACACAACAATTAAAGAGGGCTTATGCCTACACCGCTCAAAGCTTAGATATTATGCCTGACATTGTCCTTTTATGATAGGAACCGCCAATCAATAACACACATAGGGTAACCTTAAGGATTTTAAAAAAGCCCATTCATATTTGGCCACCACCACTTCACACCACATGGTTTAGTGTCAATGTTCATTCTCCCAGATTTTAACCCATCTGCTTTTTTTATTGATTAAGCTTCACATCAAATGATGTAACATAAACAGTAAAAGAAACAAAACAAGAAATTGATGGGGCCCAGTATGCCCCTTCCTAGTAAGATATCAAGGACCTATTTAGTCGCCTACTTTTGAAATGCCTGATGCCTTAGATTTTTCTATTGTGTTGAGAAATATGTGGCTAAATAAAATGATCCTGTCAATGACTGGGATAAACACCATCTACTTTTTCTCAGAAAGCATGCTTCCATTTACTCGATACAAACAAACTTAACAAGTAACCTCTCCGGCCACAGGTTCCAACAAGCTTCCTCTGTTCACCAATATTTCAAAGAAACTTTAAGTGAAAAGAATTCTGACCCCCTTCCACCATAATGCTCACATAACTGTGCCATAAATGAAGGGCCTAAATTAGAGTTTGGCAGATGCAGATAGGACATCAAAAACTGTCTGTGAACCTGTCAGCAGACATGGAGGCTCATCCGTCAGATTTAGAAGGTGGATGTTAAACAGAGGAAAGTCCCTCAACCATCCATCACCTCTGCACATTTTTATTTCCACTGTTGATACAGTTATACCCTAAACATGACACAGAGAGTGATGGAAAGCTACTACTTGATCAGTCGTATTTCAAGTAGAATTTCTATTGACAAAAATGTAGCAGTTCATCCTCCACACCTGTGGTGGAGGTAACATGAATAGGTCAAATCTGAACAAAACAACCACAAAACCTACTCTATAAACATCTCCCCACTACTTCAAGGCCTGGTGCTCTATCTGGTAGTAGTGGAGGAACAACACTACAATTGGCAACAAAATGTAAGACAACCTTATAATTGTTTTCAAAAATGTATTTTGCTTAGTGCACTCAGGCAATATATTGGCGAAACAGTCAACTACAATATGAATCTTCCATAAGAATTCTAGTAGGAGGTCTCAACACATTTCCACATTAGACAGAGAAACATTACACATCTTCCACTGAAAATGTTGATTAACATGGGCCTACATCATGCCTATCCACTATTCCAATGTCTTTTCATATTTCTGTGGGCATCCCCTTGCCATGTAAACCATTCTTCTAGAGTGCAGCATCTGTCCATGCCTATTTGTGTATCCATGGACTGTAGTGGGAGTCTTAGCTCTCCATATTTTAGTGATGTCCCTTTTAGTGATCAGGAATCCAAAGGCAAGTGCCTCCTGGTTTGATGCCTTCCCTTCTCCTCCATAATTCCCAGCAGCTCATTCTTGAGAGACAGTTCAACCACCTGTCTTGTTGTTTTGTTACCGCACCACTGTGCCGTCCTTCAGTACTCCTGGATAAGGGGACAATTCCATACCATGTGCACACTGTGATTTTCTATAGCAACTTAGTTGTGTAGTACGTTATATGAAAATATTTCAACGGAAACAGCTGAAGATAGGAGGTCATCTAAGCTTTTCTCCACTCATCATCACAAAGTGTGCCAATATCTACTTTCCAGCTGGCTTTTAACTGGACCATGGGATCCAGCCAGTTAAAGGCCAACGAGTGGCGTCCTCTTCTAAGACATCTTTGTCTCAATGGCTCTATTGTCAATTTAGTTTCTAACGGGTTGAATTCTGGTGGGGTCTGCCAAATGGGCTTTCAGTAGCTCCAAAGTGTATTGTAACTGGAGAAATCTAAAAAACTGCAACTTATGCAGTTTGTATTTGTCACATAAACATGTGCACAATTTCATCTATTCCCCTCCCCAAGTGTTTCACAACTAAGAGATCCCTATGTAGTCCCACGCTTTAAAGTCATATGACTTCACAGCTGACAGAAGCCCACTTCTGTGATATTGATGGGTATTCAAAGTAGGTTGTTTAAACAAGCAGATATGACGTAACGCTTTGGGCCAGTGTTGTAATGTTCAGATATGGGTAGGGAGTTGCATTGATATAGTAGCTTTGAGGGATTAATGTCTTGGAAATATTCAAGTGCCAACCTGTAGGCAGGGTCATCACACTACCTAAACATCCAGTCATTAATGACTTTAAGGTGCACTGCACAGTACTATAACTGTACATCTGCAATTCACAATCATCCATGCTTACCCAACCATAAATATTTACTTGGTGTTTTGATTTTATCAAAGGATGACTGCAGGGCAATCAGGGGAATGCTAGACAGAACATGTAGAAACTTTGGGAGAAACATTTTGAATAATGCAATAATCCCTATGATTGAAGGAGGGAAGGTTTTTCACATATGTAGATCATTGCTACATTGGGGGCTTGAGGGAGGGTATTTTAAGTTCTCATATCTGCTGGGGGCTTAGTGCCACATGCAGCCCTAAGTATTTAAAACTCTCTGTATGAATTTGAAGCAGGAGCTGCCATGGAATAGCGCCTCCCGCTTCGTACAGTGGTGTCAATGTTCATTTGGTCGAGTTTACAACAACTAATCCAGAAGGGTCTCTGTACATTTGCAGTATTTACATTATATGTTCTCTGATCAATCCAGGGTCACATGGGAAAAGCAGCACATAATCTGCAAACATAGTTTGTGATCTTCTGGCTACTCGTTCCAGCAAAAGCCCTTCACCAATGCGTCCCTCCTAATCCATCCCCCCAACAGTTGGATCACCAGGGCGAACAGCAGAGGGGTTGACAGGCAACCCTGTCTGGTAGTCCTTTCTATTGGGAAGCAATCTGAAAGTGTCCCACTGGCCATGACCCACATATCAAAGGTGACATTTATAATGTTAATATAGGAATAAAAAAACAGGGGCAGGGGTTCATTTTCTAAAGGATTTGTGTATGGAAATGTCATCCTATAGAGTTGAATGTCTTTTCAAAATCCAGTAGGGGGAGGGAGGGTGGGTATCCTCTAGCCCATGTCTCCTGGCCAGTTCAAGATGTAGCCTACTAAGGCAGTGCCTCGTCCCAGCATAAAGTTGTTCTGGCCTTGTTGTACAAAGGAGGTGATAACCCACACCAGCCTGTTTTTACTAGTGCTTTGGCAAGGATTTTGGTTTCTAAATTGATGAGTGATATTGGCTGGTAAAATGAACACTGTTCTGGGGGTTTGCTCAGTTTAGGGATAACAATAGTGGCTCTGCAAAACGTGAAATGTAGATTTATATAGCACGGCTTATCACCCGCGAGGGTCTAAAGGTGCTGTTCATGGGCACAGGGAGATGAAGTGATTTTCCCCGAATCACAGGACATTGCGCTGACACCGAGGCTCAAACCCAGGTCTCCAGTTCCAAAGGCAGTCGCTCTGACCACGGTGCTACATCCTCTGCGGCGGTCCTATGGCAAATGATGAACCTCTAATATTTCACTGTATAAGGCATACAGGTGGTGGTCCTTGAGTGAGAAAAATATATTTAAACATTCTGCCATTTGTTTGGGCCCTTTTAAACTTTTTTTCACATGCTTTATGTTAACTATCAATGGTGCTACATTTAACTGTATGTACATCAAACAATATTGAACATCAAGCAACCCTGTCTTCATAACTGACCATAGGCCTCACATTACAGACCCATGATAATTACTCACCTAATACACTTATACCTTTTACTACCCCACCCATCACCTCAAGTCAGCAAGTGAACGTGCATTTTTGACACATTTACAAAGTCAGAAAAACATGTAATGCTGCCACTATATAACTAAGCTGATTTAAATGTTTTACAAAATTAAAGTATACTAATAATATCTACAAATTGGAGTGTTCACACATAACAATTCTGAGTCTACCTTTCATCCCACCTATCCTATTTACCATACACTACTATCATAGGATTGACCAAGTTATTGCAAGTACATATTTCCACTACCCCGACACAGATATGTTACGTCTTTAACCTAAGTGCAGGGGTACTATTGTATAGTATGGACTATATGTGAACCCCACTTTCTGAGAGCATTCATACACTTAATGACACAAATAATGACGATACGTTTAGTCAAACACGCCAATACTCTGAACACCACACACTCTAGGTCATCACATTACTGCCAAAACCTTTTAACACATTCGAGAAAGGTAATCAACTACCCCTCACACAATGCAACACATAGGAGATCACAAGACCTAACAATGAAATCAAATAGCAAAACTAAACAAGACACTGGAATACACAATCACATGTGGCAAACATATAACATTATAAAATACAAACAATATCACAAAACAGACACAAAAAGAATTATAACTGTGTATAAATTTAAAATAAAAAGGGACGATAAAAGCCTTCTTCCTTTGGGTATTTAAAAATATTAAAATCAAAGTAAAGTACAGGGGTGCATACTAAAATTTCTTCAAGAGTACTCCCTGCTGCAATATTCACTCATGCTATTATACAAGCTCCCAAAAAGGGGTCAATGAAATGCAACATGGATAGATTAGTAAAGAAGAAGAACAGGTTGATTGATACTTTAGAAGATAATCTCAATGCCACGTAGACTCCAAAACCATCTTAGTAAATTATATCGCTATCTCCAAGAAACTCTCTTCGTTATGGTCAACTCCACCTAGGAGTAAATCGTGTGTTAAAAAGAACCATGGTAGTTGGTACGAAAGGTCCTGCGAAAAGACGGAGATGGAGCTCTTGAAGGGCCAATCTATGCGGCATACAACAACACCAAATAAGTAGTTCTTCAAAGCCCTCAGTAAAGAACATAAAGGTTTATTAAGCCTAAACAAGCAGCTTTATCAACAAAGGGTATGGGAAAACTTGAGGAATGCTGCAGAGGAGAAAACAGAAAAAAGTTCTGGGACCTAACGGCAAAGTGCTTTTAACAGTGGTGTAAAGAAGAAAGAGACTCTTTTCTGTGCCCGATCTTGGGTAAATCACTTTAAGTCCTTTTATCAACTCAATGCAGATTTCTTCTGTTTAACAGCAAAAAGACAAATCTTCAAGGTTTGTGCGGTTTACAATTCTACAACTAGAGATAGAAAGTGAAATATAAGCCCAGAAGGCAAAGCATCAGGGCTGATTTCTTCCCAGTCACTATGTTGCGACAACACTTTAAACCTTGACCTGGAGTCACCACCACGGTCTAATGCCACACTGGCTATTAATTTACCTCCCCCTTCATGGAGATCTCCTATAGTTATCCTACTGCATAGGAAGGGCAGCAAGCTCCTTCCAATCAACTATGGATCAATCTTGCTCCTTGGCAGTGTGGGTAAAATATTACGACAAGTTTTATTAAATAGGCCACAGGCATGTTAAGACACCAAATCAATCTAAACTGATGCCCGGGCAGGATTTTGTAAAGGAATCAATCAAGCTATGAAACAACATGATCTGCATGAACTATACCAAAGTCTCCACATTATCTCTCTTTTATGGATTTGAAATAGGCGTTCAACCTGGCAAATACATCCAAATTGTGCCAAGCTATAGAAATTCTGGGGCTAGACAAAATGTTGCTGCAAGCTGCTAGAAACCTCCATGAGGACACAAATGCTTGTGCCTGTAATGGAGCTACGGGAGAATGCAGCAAATACTTCAAAATACATTCTGGATTGAGGCCTTTTCACCCCTACTATTTACGCCTCCTCTTTTAAAATGTGGAAGGGTTTCAAGATAAATATGGCCCAGATGCCCCAAAAATGCATACCAAGAAAGTAGCTACATTCCTGTTTGCAGACAATGCAGTTAAGTTAACTCACACACTCAGAACATATTGCAAAATTCAAGATCTTCTGTGAAATTAAAGACCTATTTATTAATCCTTCCAAAACCAGGGCTTGGGCTCTATCCCCTTCACCATCCCTGAAGAGGCATCCAATGATTGGGGTCCTCAGCCTATATGGGGGATCTGCTTCAACTACAATAGGGGATCTGCTTCAACTGCAAGATGAGTTGGATAGACCATAAGGACAAACCATTAACTAATTTTAAATGCATATTGAATGCCACTCTGTGTTTTAAATATACTACAGGCTGCCAAGAATTGAGTGTTAACTTCTCAACCTATTGACAGAAAGCTGTTGATTTAGAAACATATGGCGCTGAGCTATGGGGGTAAGGCAACACCAAGCAGCTATAGATCACCTGCAATAACTTCCTAAGATCTTTGTTAAAACTAAGTCCGGGTACGCCTCTTACCCCCATTTTTTGGGGGTTGGGATTATATAATATTTCTGACATTACTGCTGTTGCTCCTGTGATGTACTGGTTGTGCTTAAATACCTATTGGTTTGGAGAATCTAGCCTGCAGGCTGTGACTGAGGCATCGGAACCCGCCAAAGTTTTGAATAATGCATGGGTACTTTATGTTGAAATAACTGTGACTGACATGGGTCATTGTGATGTGTGGTTGAATCAACCAGCAATTAACTTGGAAATTATATCTAAGGTCATGGAGGCATTCTTTGATCCTAAACTTAAAACAAGATTGGCACCTGCACAACTGACCAACCTGACTGCTATTTACCTTTATGTCAAACAAACATGGGGACTGGAAGAATATCTTAATGTAATTTCCTTGAAGGTAGGTGGCACTTTATATATCAAGTTTTGTTTAGGAGTCTTCCCCATTAGACTACACCTGTCTAAGTTCAGAACAATCTGTGTATATGAATTATGTGACATTTTTGTTTGAGGGTGGTATTATGATGCACTACTTATTATTATTTTGCACAAAAAAACAAATGCCTATGTTTTAGGTGGCTAGTGTCATTATTCAAGAGGTTTTCTGTAGCATCTGTACTGGTGCACTTCATCTCTGCTATAGAACGGACGTCCCAATGATCTATCTATGGGATGCCTGGATTATGGTCAGAAGGTCAGCGTCAGCACGTTAAACAAAAGATCATGTTTTGGACATGGAATACCATGACTGCATTTCAGTTTGCACTTTTAGTGCCATCACCCATCAGTAAGCAGCATGGGGAACACTGCTACTGCTTGACCAAGTGACTTTTACCATACACACAAGCAAACTGGGTCCGTTAGTATGTATAACCACTTTTATTTCTTATCTACGAGGAATTTTATTATGATAGTACATGAACTGGGGTTGATTTTTAACTGTTGGCATGACTTTCATACATTTTCTTTTTATAAAGGTAAATTGTTATATAATGTAACAGTTATGGCGTATGCTGAGACAATAATGTTAAATCCCAATTACTAAAAACAGAGTCCTATCACAGTCTGTAGTAGGATCTAGCCTACCTCCACAAGACAGTAATGTCCTCCTCATGGGGTTTTCTATCCTCAGGACCGGGTGGACAGCCAGGCACTTACTTTTTGGGATAGGGTGTGGTTTTTACCATTTTTGTCAGGTGGAACAGGGCCGTGAGGGTCTAGTGAGAGATGGTGACGGGAATAGTGAGGTTTCAGAGTATGGAAGTGAGTGGAGGTTTGAGAATGTTGAGCGGTAGGGGTTTTGGGGATAGGTGGAATGGTGGAGGCATTGAGTCAGAAGGAGAAATTGGGGTGGGCTTTGGAAGGGGTCAGAGACTTGAATGGGGGCAAGTAGTACAAGGAATTCAGGGCTTTGAATAGGACAGGTGGTGGAACGGTGTCAGGAGTTGGAATGGGGCAGAAGGACTAATTTAAGCAGGTGTAAGGAAATGCCTCCTTGGCATGGTTACCCCCTGACTTTTTGCCTTTGCTGATGCTATGTTTTGAATTGAAAGTGTGCTGAGGCCTGCTAACCAGGCCCCAGCACCAGTGTTCTTTCCCTAACCTGTACTTTTGTTTCCACAATTGGCACACCCTGGCATCCAGGTAAGTCCCTTGTAACTGGTACCCCTGGTACCAAGGGCCCTGATGCCAGGGAAGGTCTCTAAGGGCTGCAGCATATCTTATGCCACCCTGGGGACCCCTCACTCAGCACAGACACACTGCTTGCCAGCTTGTGTGTGCTGGTGAGGACAAAACGAGTAAGTCGACATGGCACTCCCCTCAGGGTGCCATGCCAACCTCACACTGCCTATGCAGTATAGATAAGTCACCCCTCTAGCAGGCCTCACAGCCCTAAGGCAGGGCGCACTATACCATAGGTGAGGGCACCAGTGCATGAGCACTATGCCCCTACAGTGTCTAAGCAAAACCTTAGACATTGTAAGTGCAGGGTAGCCATAAGAGTATATGGTCTGGGAGTCTGTCATACACGAACTCCACAGCACCATAATGGCTACACTGAAAACTGGGAAGTTTGGTATCAAACTTCTCAGCACAATAAATGCACACTGATGCCAGTGTACATTTTATTGTAACATACACCCCAGAGGGCACCTTAGAGGTGCCCCCTGAAACCTAAACCAACTATCTGTGTAGGCTGACTAGTTTTAGCAGCCTGCCACACTCGAGACATGTTGCTGGCCACATGGGGAGAGTGCCTTTGTCACTCTGTGGCTAGTAACAAAGCCTGTACTGGGTGGAGGTGCTTCACACCTCCCCCTGCAGGAACTGTAACACCTGGCGGTGAGCCTCAAAGGCTCACCCCCTTTGTTACAGCACCACAGGGCACTCCAGCTAGTGGAGTTGCCCGCCCCCTCCGGCCACGGCCCCACTTTTGGCAGCAAGGCCGGAGGAGATAATGAGAAAAACAAGGAGGAGTCACTGGCCAGTCAGGACAGCCCCTAAGGTGTCCTGAGCTGAGGTGACTCTGACTTTTAGAAATCCTCCATCTTGCAGATGGAGGATTCCCCCAATAGGGATAGGAATGTGATCCCCTCCCCTTGGGAGGAGGCACAAAGAGGGTGTACCCACCCTCAGGGCTAGTAGCCATTGGCTACTAACCCCCAAGACCTAAACACGCCCTTAAATTTAGTATTTAAGGGCTCCCCAGAACCTAGGAACTCAGATTCCTGCAACCTAAGAAGAAGAGGACTGCTAAGCTGAAAAACCCTGCAGAGAAGACGGAGACACCAACTGCTTTGGCCCCAGCTCTACCGGCCTGTCTCCCCCCTTCTAAAGACACTGCTCCAGCGACGCTTTCCCCAGGGACCAGCGACCTCTGAATCCTCAGAGGACTGCCGTGTTCTAGAAGGACCAAGAAACTCACGAGGACAGCGGCTCTGTTCACCCAAGACTGCAACTTTGTTACAAAGGAGCAACTTTAAAACAACTTGCGTTTCCCGCCGGACGCGTGAGACTTGCTACTCTGCACCTGACGCCCCCGGCTCGACTTGTGGAGAACAAACACTTCAGGGAGGACTGCCCGGCGACTGCGAGACCGTGAGTAACCAGAGTTGCCCCCCCTGAGCCCCCACAGCGACGCCTGCAGAGGGAATCCCGAGGCTCCCCCTGACTGCGACTGCTGCTCCTCAGATCCCGACGCCTGGTAAAGACTCTGCACCCGCAGCCCCCATGATCTGAAGGATCCGAACTCCAGTGCAGGAGTGACCCCCAGGAGGCCCTCTCCCTTGCCCAGGTGGTGGCTACCCCGAGGAGCCCCCCCCCACCCCCTTGCCTGCCTGCATCGCTGAAGAGACCCCTTGGTCTCCCATTGATTTCTATTGAAAACCCAATGCTTGTTTGCACACTGCACCCGGCTGCCCCCGTGCTGCTGAGGGTGTACTTTCTGTGTGGACTTGTGTCCCCCCCGGTGCCCAACAAAACCCCCCTGGTCTGCCCTCCGAAGACGCGGGTACTTACCTGCTGGCAGACTGGAACCGGGGCACCCCCTTCTCCATTGAAGCCTATGCGTTTTGGGCACCACTTTGACCTCTGCACCTGACCGGCCCTGAGCTGCTGGTGTGGTAACTTTGGGGTTGCTCTGAACCCCCAACGGTGGGCTACCTTGGACCCAAACTTGAACCCCGTAGGTGGTTTACTTACCTACAAAAACTAACAAACTCTTACTCCCCCTAGGAACTGTGAAAATTGCACAGTGTCTAGTTTTAAAATAGCTATATGTGATTTATGTGAAAACTGTATATGCTATTTTGTTAATTCAAAGTTCCTAAAGTACCTACCTGCAATACCTTTCATTTAAAGTATTACATGTAAATCTTGAACCTGTGGTTCTTAAAATAAACTAAGAAAATATATTTTTCTATACAAAAACCTATTGGCCTGGAATTGTCTTTGAGTGTGTGTTCCTCATTTATTGCCTGTGTGTGTACAACAAATGCTTAACACTACTCCTTTGATAAGCCTACGGCTCGACCACACTACCACAAAATAGAGCATTAGTATTATCTCTTTTTGCCACTATCTTACCTCTAAGGGGAACCCTTGGACTCTGTGCATACTATTCCTTACTTTGAAATAGTGCATACAGAGCCAACTTCCTACAGCAGGTATGCTGGGTGCACTGATTTCATTGGAGGTACAAGGAGAGACAGAAATTCTCTTTAAGTCAGACAGGGCAGAGTGTATGTCATCCAGGATGTCGATCACTTGTGAGAGTTGCTGACTGGCAACTTTGACAGCATGCACCAATGCGGGCTGTCCCACGGAGAGGTTTATTTAGAACTTCCAATAACAGGTGAATGTACTCCTGCTATTATGACTTAGGGGCTGACTTAGATGTTGGCGGTAACGGTCCAGCTGTCGACATTTCAACTGTAAACCCGCTGCTGCCGTAGCGGTCCGCCTGCCCTATTTAGATGTCAGCAGGAGCATGGACAAAAGACCGACAACGGTCTGCTGTCACTGCCAAGAAACTTAACTCGCGTCAACTGCGCCACAGCCAACAGTGGACCCAAGCCTCTCTTCCCGCAGAGCCAATCATGATGTGCATTCTCGCTGATGCAACTGTGGAGGCTAAACCTTCACAACCAAGTTGGCGGACTGGAAACTTTGTAAGGACGAAACACACTATTAACGCTTTCCACATTTCCTGCTGCCATGAACCCACTGCTACCAGTACTGCAGTTGCTCCTGGGCCAGGGCCAAGAAGGAAACCAACCCTGTAATCGCTGGGCATTCCTTTTATCCTCAGGGTTGTGGCTTCACAGTAGTACTGGACTCGTGCATGGCTTAATAATTTGGGCAAACACCACCGTAGTGCTGCGCAATGCTGAGGTGTGCAATGTTGTAGTCAGAATGTGCATCAGAACCCAGACCTCGAGTTATAAGTAGCACCCACTAATCTGGTATGGACTGCCTTCTTGGCAATGGACTCTACACAACTAGGCTCACCAATCACAAATAGAAATGTGTCTGCACAGGCGTGTGCAATAATGTCCCCAAAATATTGAAAGCATCAGCTGAAACAGTATATCCAATGTGAACCAAACAATCTCACGATAATGTAGCAATGACACTACAACATGCTAGAGGTGGGTGTACACAGAATGTACTTACAATTTTACTAGTAAACTGAAAACATAGCTAAGATGTATGAAGGTTAAATGTCCTCTTGGTGTGTTCAATATATATCTTACAAACATAAGACTCCATTTGACAGTAAAGTGTCAGGTTCCCTGTGTAATGCATATGTGCATATTATTGACAGATCATGCCAAAGTAAACACACATGCATTCTCCAGTCAAAAAAATAGAAACGTATATTTTTGGTGTACGTGTCCAGTAACAATACACATGCTTGCACCAAAATTATTTTTGTCCCTCATTAATGTACAACACTGATGTCTGTTTTGAAAAAAACAATCTAAGATATACAACCTGTGCTTGTCACTGTCACAAATGAGAGTAAGTGTATGGTACTCACATTAGCAGAAAGAACATCATTAGCAAACATTTAGTAACAATCACAAAATAAGGCCAGGACAAAGGTATTTTCCGAATAAAAATATTTATATGCAAAATATACCTCTCTCATAAGGTTAAGAAAATAACAAATAAACAAAGGCACTAGAGCCGTCAGGCCACTGGATGAGTGTTTGCCCACAACTTGCCTCATAATGTTACTGCCAAAATAAACCTCCTCTGGAAGGGGCATCTATGGGGGAGAGAGAAAGCACCTTGATGATCTTAGCAGGAAGGAGGGGGTCCTTGGGTTTAGGAGGGGTAGTTTTTGTATTTAGGGTAGGTGGGTTTGTATTTGGGAGGAGTGGGTCTGGATTTGGAAGGGGTGTGTTGGGATTTGGGAAGGGTACGGAGATGTTTGGATGGGGAGGTCTGGGATGAAAAAGAGATCAGGGACAGAGCAAACATGAGGTCTGCTTTAGGGAAAGAGGTATGATGTTTGGGAGGTAGTTGGGTTTGGGAGGTAGAGGGAGTGGCTGTGTCTGTTGTGATTGTGTGGGTTGAAGGTGTGGGTGCTTGAGGGTCTGGTGTATGTGCTGTATCTTTAGATTTGTGTCTTGAACTGATTGTCTGTTGGGTGGGTGAGTGTAGGCGTTTGGGTCCTGTGTGTCGATGTGGATATGTGTGTAGTGGAAGTACTATGTGTTGTTGTGGTGTCTGTGAGTGTGCTGCTGCATGCTTGTGTGGTGCGCTGACTGGGAGTGTGCTTGTGGCGTGCTTGGGTGTTGGTGTAGTGGGGGGTGATGTGTTTGTGGGTGTTGTGGTGTGTGTTTGAGTCGTGATGGGTCACTGACTGGGGCTGTGCTTGTGATGTGTGTGGGTGCTTGGTGTAGTGGTGCGTGTTGTATCTGTGGATGTGCTGGTGGTGGGGGGGGGATTGTGTCATGGTGGGTGCGATACCTGCAGGTACGCTTTTGGTGGTGTGTCTGTGTCTGTGCCTGTTTTTATTTTCCGGAGTCAAGGTTAGGATGTACTGCTTGTGGTTGTTGTGGGTGCGTGCATATATCTGTGTGTGCTTTGGGTAGGGCTGGGTTGAGGGATTAGGAATTGGAAAGGGGTGGGAGTGTGGGCATAAGGTTGGGTGGAGTAGGAGACTGCAGCTACTAAGGGGGTCAGACCCTGGAAAAACCGCTGTAAGCGAAACAGGGCACTGTGAATGCCATTCAGGTAAGCCAGCATCTGGGTGTTCTGGCCAGGCAGCACTTGGATGGCATTCAGAAGTGCAGTCTGGCCAACAGAGATCATCTGTAAAATGTCCTCCTGACTGAGCACAGCCTGGGACCCATGGGCAGAGGTATCTGCAGCAAAAATGACACTGCCCCTTTAAGGGGGATGACTACGGCCAACTGGAGGGGGCAGGGAAGCAAGAGGGAGGGTGGAGATTGGAATTGGTTGCCTGCTGCATTTTCCGTAACATCACCCTGTGAAGAACATCCCTGTAATTGCAGAGGATGGAGACCGTGAAAAGCCCCCTGGTGAGGATTTTGAAATGCTCAATGAAGATGACAGTGGTGAGGAAGAAGCATTTGACTTATGTCAAGATGTGATTGACCACTTCTTCACCTGAGTGTAAGTTTACATTTACAAATTGTAATCTCCAATGTCAGAACAACTTGTGACAGATGGAACACATCAGTCTGCAGTAGTAATTTGGTAAGAATGGTCAGTGCAGGAAAGTCCGAAAGTCCAAAAGTCCAAGGTGTAGATGTTAGTGGATTGGAGTTTCCCCACACTGAGTTTTGTGGTCACTGACAGGGCTAAACTTTGCTTGTGCTAAGTATATATCCCCTCATAACTTGTCATTTCAGTCAGGTTGAATATGTGAAATCCTTAATTATCCCTTTTTATTCTGTTTTAGGGCCCTTCATGTCATCTTCATTTGGACATTTCAAAGTTGTGATGTTTGCAGTGATATGTTGGTGTTGGAAAGTACAAAGTGAACATGTGTTGATCCTGGGACAGACATCCTCTTGGAGTGGACAAATCTTGTGGAGACAACTTGCACTCTGATAGTATGGAAGTTCAGAAGATTGAATAAGTCTTGTTTTCTGTGTGATGGCCCCATTAAGGCGATATGTGCCACTTCACTTGCTCAAGCCACATGTGCATGTCTAGCCCTAGCATACTGTTTTTCCTTCAAGTTGGCTAAATATTCAATTTGTAGACACTGGAGATAGCTATTGATGTGTTTCCTCATAGTTGAAGGACTTTTTGTTTGCACACCCCCTAATTGTTAATGTGTCATAGCACCAGATACCACCACAGTGCCCTGTACTGGTCATAGGGCCTCAAAAGTTGTTACAGCCATGATGTAGACTATTGGTGTTTTTGATCAGGATATATGGCTCCAACTGAGGTTGTGCATCAGTGATAGTTTGCATATTTAATTTGATCTCCTCAAATATTCTCTTTCCTCCCTGGTGTCAAGGTTGTCTAGTGTATAACCCTGAATGGCAGACTATTGGGTTTAGGCTATTCAAACCCAGATTGCTTTTCTTCAAGGATTTATGTATGTTCCAAATACATAATGATTTGCATTTGTTTCCTTTGAATAAAATGGATAACACTTTACCTCGTTGTCATTAGAAAATTTCTTTAGCAAATAAATCTTCTGAAGACACGACTACGTGATGGTGAAAGACAGACATGACAAATGGAAGGCTAGAAAAAAAACAACAACAATCTTTTAGTATGTGTCCGTACCATTTATTAGCATGAAACAAAAAACATAAATATCAATCACAAAATGTGGAAATAAAACAAATAAGTCTATCATAGTGGATGAAAGTATGGGAGTAGAGTCAAAAACAGTTTGAACTCCAATGTATAAAATACAACTGTTCTTAGAAAAGGTAAATGTGTCTCAGAAATAGTCCTCTAGACACAGTGGAGCAAATTAGGATTTGCTTCCCTTGGAGGTGGTGGTGGCGGTCTTGCCTTGCTCCCCTGGTGGTCCGGATGACCGCACCCATCCAGGGTCGAGGGGGGGGACAGGTGCAGGGACTGGGGTGGGAGGAGCAGGCTCCTCATGTGGCAGGGTCTCCCTGCCTGTGGTTGGCAGTGGTATAATAGTGCCAGATGTAGAGTGTACACAGACAGGAACAGGTGGAAAAGGAAAAGCTCTACTCACGTAGTGGTGTATGTCATAAAGCACCCTAGTCAGGGAGCTCATATTTTTATTATGATTACATATTTTCGATATGAGCTCCCTCTGCACCTCCTTGATTTCCCTGAGCTGAGTTATTACCTGGCCCATCACGTCTTTGGACTGTTGTACTGCTCCCAAGACTCGGTCAATGGTGGTCTGACTGACTAAGACCCCAGTGTCTTCCGGTGGCTGACAGATTGCCTCCCACAACCCCTAACCCAACTACCCTGTGCCCTAGAAGTGTGTGCCCATCCATCTTGTTCCTGGTAGAACTGGAGACGGTGTTGGTTTGTTCTCAATAGTAGCCAGGGCACAAGGTTTGTGTGGTGTTTCTTTCAACACAGGAAGTAGAGATTACCCATTATGCCTGGGGTGGGAGGTGTAGGTGTGGGCCAAGTGCAAACCATGGGAGCTGTCTGGCCAGACTGACCAGATGGACCAGGTTGCTCATGATAATCTGGACTTGCAGGAGTGGTGTCCTGACTGAAGCCATGCTCCTTGTCTGGAGTGGAGGTGTCTTGTGTGGCAGTCGCTGTTCCACTGGTCCAGGGTGTTGGACCTGAGAAGGATGTAGAGAATATGGGATTAGTATCTAATTTGTCCATTTATGTGTCTTTAGCTACAAATGGGGCAACCTAAAAAAGTACAATCAAACTGATGAGGCCTTGGTGTCATTTTCTTTGTTTTACACATGGAGGCTGAATTGCACAGATGCCAACTCCAGTGATGGCGATGTAGAGATATCCTATAATGCAAATGTGTTATTTCAGCATTGTACATTACATGTAGTAGACCTTCAACACAACACAGTGGTAAGCAGATTACAGTACTGGGCCATTCCAAAGCCTAGCAGGCTACAAGAAATTAAAAGTAATGTGGGTCAACTTCAAAATGAAACTGTCATTGGTCATCATATGGACAGTGAAATGTACATTGTGTGAGACTACTACTTTTATAGCGCATGCCATATCACAAAGTACAAACTCTTGGATGCAGACAACTATGAAATATGTAAGCATTTCCATCGCTTCAATGTAGCTAAGAGAAGGTGACGACATGCTTGAGATACACAACAACTGACAGTTTAAACCATAGCTTGACATGGTGACTGTGAATTGCACAATTTGTTGCAATGTGTGCACATATGGAAGTTAAGGAAGGTGCAGCAACATTACACAGCACTATAGTTTTGCAGATCCAAAACCCGGGCATCATGGTAGTTGTAGTCATCTGTTCACACCATAGACAATCCTTGTTTGAAAGTGAGTTGAACATATCTGTTTCAATGACTTTAGTGGAGATAAACACACATTTACAATATGTACACACATATGGGTATGATGTGAATATATGAGAAAACCACTTACAGGCACAATACCTTCCTGTACAAATGGGTAGAGGTTTGGATCTTTTTTGGGGAGAACAGCAACATATATTAATGGAAAGCACGGGACTAAGCAAATGGAAGGGATGATCCATGGTGAACAACACACAGTCTGACTTCATATATTGCACATTGTTACTAAAGAGAGATACAATCATGATACTAGTAATTGGTATGACACACTATTTTAGGGAGTCAGGTTTACTTTAAACACTTTTGATAAGGGTGTTGAAGCACTCTAAATGTCTAATTTAGGGACAGAACTCCATTTGTGAGTGTGGTGGCATTGCTAAGTGCAAGTTACCAGACTTAATTTCTCCAGGGATTACAGTCAAGCCTTCAGGATGTCGGATCTGCAAGGCCTTCTCCTCCTAGGGAAATAGTTGAAAAGGAGGGCTAGGAGAACCACCACCAGTCTTCGTGGCCTCCAGGTGACTCTTGGAGGCCAGGGAACAGACCTCCCCCCACAGGTCATTTCACCTTTTTATAATCTCCTCCTGTGTGCGCAGATTGTTAGTGAAAGCATTCACTCTGCCCACTATTCTGGACCACATTTGCCTTTTCTGGGAAATGGTGGCATTTTGTACTTGTGCTACAAACAGTTGTGGCTCTCCTCAAATTATTTCATCCACCATGACAGTCAGCTCTCCCTTTATGAAATGGGGATTTCTCCTCCCTTCCATTGTGATTTTAAAAAAACATAAATATTTTATAATGCACAAAAACATAAGTGTAATGATATTAGGTCCAATTGTACAAAAAATAAGACAGAGGGAGAAGAAAGAAACAAAGCAAAAACCTGTGTTATGACTGGAAATTTCAGATGCCTGAATGGTCTGTTACAGTTGAATAGCAAAAGATCACGGTCTGGAATAGTGTGTGTTTTACAGACTGTTTTGCAGGAGTTCTTAATTGTCCAATATACAATAGGTGTGGCCTACTATATTGCACGGGTCCTGCAACTGACTCCCTCCGTCATGGGCCTGCTGCTGAAACACCAACAGCACAACTCTGATCTAAGTAGTTTTAGTGGGATACCGCAGTCAGGACAACAACGGAGAGCCTTGTCATTGGCATTGGAGTACGCTGCATAATGGTAGCCTTTGGCTCAGCAGAACTACATCTAAATACGGTAGGCAATAGACCGCCGACTTTACTGTCTTTTCGGGCCCACCGCCGACATGGCTTGGCGGTTAATACTTCCAAGAACTAAATCAGGCCCTTAAGGTGTTACTTGGAAACTCAATAAAAATAAAAAAATAAAAAAGATCTTCCAGTGTCTTCATCGACTCCAGAGCTGCAGGATGGGGAGAGTTTACCGGGGCAGAGGAAACCCCAGCCTGTTTGCAGAGTGGGTGCTGGCTTTGTTCTAGGGTGTGAGGGTGGTTCTTCTGATAGTGGTGGTGGAGGTCACTGTAACAAAGGTTGTTTCTTGTGTTGTTTCAGCCACCACCCCAACAGTCTGGCCCAAATCGGAGGCCTCAGAAAATGATGTAGAAGTGGCTTCCTGGCCAGACCCATCAGCCTCACTCCCACCACTGGCTTCTCAGGGTGATTGGCTCCACCTTATGACTCACAATGGCTACCCTGAAATTAGGCCAGCCTTTCCCTTGCTTGGTCTGGACATAGCTGAAAGGAGATACACACACATAAGTTACATACCACAGTGGTCAACAGAAAAATAACGCACTTCAAAGATGACAGACATTAAACTTGCACCATATTAGTCTCAATAAAAGGCACATCATAAAAGGGCAGATTTAAATTTCGGAAGACCGGTAGCTCCATCACAAATTTCAGGGATATTCTAGGTGTCTTATTACAAGTGCAATATATTATTATATAATTATGTTAAACCAGATGGCTTATCTGTCAGTTATGTGACAGACTGTTCATCTGTAAAACATAAATCATGCACTATATACGATAACTAACTAGTCTTAAGTAAATCTAAAAAAACATACACATATGTAATTCAATCTCAAACACTGTGGCACATCTACATAGCTGGTTGTAGGGGACATTCTGTCACAAATGAGGCATACATTTTGACCAACAAATTCCAACTTAGATATTCTTTAATGCATTGTGAAAATAAAGTATTAATTGCCATGTTTTTAAGGACTCTCCCATCACCTGAAATCTGACTCAAGAATGTATTGGTATCTTTTAACTGTGAAATATTGTTTACAGCAGTATTCTGCACATGGTGTATACACATAGGACACGTCAAGCTAGCTTGCATGATGCTATAGATCTAAGCTCAAACTAAACCTGTGTGTATCTTTGAAGGCCTAGGTACCTTTGGAACAAAAGTGAGTGTGTACACTTGGCGAGGACCTGGATGTCCAATATTAAAAAATAGACTGGAGTAATGGCCAAGGGATACTATCCATGTCACTTATTACTAAAAGCAGAACTATGGCAACATATTATTCTTAATATAGATAGGCTATGTGACATGGAGAGTATCCCTTGGCCATTACTGCTGTCTGTATTATGTTTAATATAGGAAGGAGCATGCCCAAAACTGTTTATGTGATCTACAGGAGTCTAAGTCTCATGAACCACTTCATGAAAGGACAGGCTGCAGGTTTTCTGGGCAAAATCCATCAGTTACAGATATTCCATCAGCAAAGGCACACATACAGTATTGACAATGTGCCTCATTTAAAGTCTGATGACTGAGTTACTGCAACAGAAATGTGGCAGATATTCGTTCTGTCTGGACAGGATATCTGTCATGTTTGTGTCACAGTAGGCATGTGGCAAACTCTAAATATGTACCAAATTCAATGCTATCCTACGACATTTGCAATATTTATTTCATTTTTTTAAAAACTATTGTGATGGTACAATGAATCCCGAAAACTGTAAGTAACTGTTATGGACAACTGATCTATTTTGCAAGTGAATAAACCTATCCCTTTGTCACTGCTTCATGGACTTTAGCTTCCTATCCAAGGTGATTCATGCAGCTGGCAGAATCAGCAACCACCACACCCCCTTTTTTCTTTTTTTGCTGGGATGGCCTTCCCAGTAGAGCGCAATGAGGCTAGTCTGGCCCCCCAGTTTCTCCCACTTTCTCCTATAGTGGATGCTGCTGCACCGTCGAGCCCCTGTTGGTGCACTTCCCTGCGAGTACCCATCAGCTATTTTTGTTGTGAAGAATAACTTGTACAGAGGTAGATAAAAATTAAAGAAAAAAAATAAAAAGCAATACTCGTGTTTAGTTAAACAACACAAATTATTAAGAATACTTTTTCTTATGTATTTTTAGTTTTTATTAACACATATTGAGGTTGATTGAGATTTTGTTTGATGCATTACTTGCTCCTCACAACCGTGATGGGAACACTGTACCCGCATATAACAAGTGTGTGATAAACTGTGTAAAATGTAATAAGGTGGGTTGGATATTGGTTACGTCATGAGGGAGTAAAATGTCAAACTTACAAATTATGACTAATTTTGCTTTTTTTCATATAGTTTACAACAACTCACATTAGTTTTACTTGAGTCATAACTCGATGTTGTGTATTGCCATTGACGACCATACTCAGGGCCAGCGTTTTTTTTTTTTTTGCACAAGTTTCTCTGTGACAATGTGGTTGATGGGCAGTCCTCCTTTGCACAAGTGCCTTAGATAGTAATGGATGCAGCCATGCTATCAAACAAACTCAGCAACTCTGTGTGTTATGTAGAGGGTACTTATTTCCAAATGTCAAGGAGAACCCTGCCCACAAAAACAATATTCTCAAGTGCACTGTGAACTGTTAAAATGCATGGTTCCACATTGGCTTAGCAGTTGAAAAATTCTTCTAAAGGCAGAGCTTAGCTTGAATCTGATAGTGACAAGTCCTAAAACATTTATGATATTAAAACAACATTCAAACTAAAACATGACGTGCTTAGTGACAACATACACGTTAATCATTTTGACACTCCGATTGTTGTTGCCCTGCTTAACTATACAGGTTTCCATGGCAAAGGAACGTTGTGCATGCCCTCACAGCTTCTGATTTGCTTTTGATCACAACATACCTGGATAGTAAAGTACTGTGGCTCTAATTTTCTGTTTCTTTTTCAAGCATTAATAATTGTGGAGTATACTATGTATACAATTATGATGTACAACATAAAAAATATTACCCAGGCCCAAAAATAATGTTCCAAGCATGTATATTTGAAATAAAAATATATAGGTTCGTTTTTGGTCAGGTATTGGTTTTTACTATTCAAAGCTGGACTGTCGACCAGGGCACATTTTTTTTAAATATTTCTTAGGTAAAAAGAAATTGTACAATATAGCCAACAAAACAATTTAGACACACAATATACAATAAATATGTCGTTTTGCAATGTCTTATGTGTAAATCACATATTGCCACACCATACAACGATATACATGTGTACATATGGTGTATGTAACTTAATAGAATAGGGTCAGAGTGTGAAGTCACTCATAATATTTCTATTAAATAACTGAACACAAATGTAAGTGCATTTCATGTACGTAGTTTACCTGACTGCTGGCCGATATAGCTGTCTGTCTTTGGTCAGTGTCCCCATGCAAGGATATCCAACTCCTGACGAGGCAAGGAATGGCCCTTGTCGCCTGCTTCTTCAGCCCTGGTGGGTCCCCACAGAGGAAAATAAGCAGTAACAGATTGAGAACATCTGCAACGTTGATTAGGAGGCAAGTGACCTAATAGCCTTAAAAAAAAGCCTGTATGCCAATGTGAGGGAATTTCAGTCAACAAATGCTTACACAAAGGCCAGCAGATTCCGTCAATCAAATACCATTATAACTACTGCACGGCTTCAGAAGCTGCAAAACGTGGGTACAAACTGCATTTAGTAGCCAGTTGTCTATGATTGATACGTCAGACATTCACCATGTTTGGTCCCAGCCATGCCAAATGCACAACATAGCGGGTTAGAATAATGCATTTGGGGAATTTCCTTGCCTTACAGCAAAGATGTGAGATTGTGACACAGCTAGCGATAGCAGGGTGTTCAATTTGACAGTGACTCTGGGCTTGTGGGTCGGTTAAGTTAATCCTTATTACAGTTAAAACCATCCCTGTTCAGCCTTCACTCTGAGACTATCAGATGGTAGTGTCCTATGGCCATCCTACACAGGTGCTCCTTACTGCGATTGGTTAGAATGCTTGTGTTTGGCTTACCCCCTCTGAGTTTCTTGCTAACTTCATGAGAGTGTAGCCACGTTTACACTATTTTGCTTGCTAGCAGGCCTCAGCCGCAAAACTGACAGTCCCCAGCCCATGGAATCAGTTATGAAGAAGAGATCTGTGCATGAGGGCACAGTAGACAGACAGCGGGAGAAGTATCTTGCTCACAGATTTGCTCTTTGAGCTCTCATGAGCGGATCACTCGACCACGGCTTTCGAGAGGCATAAATCAATCCCAGACCAGGTCACCGGAAGTATCAAGTTCATTCGCGAGCCCTGGACCCATCAGGTAGTCCTTGCATTGAGATGGTGAGACGCCATAGCCTACCAACACTTTCTGTTTTATGGGGCATGAATACAGTTCTCTACAGTTTCAGCTCACTGACAGAGTCGAAAGACTGCAGGATAGCCAAGGACAGCTTGAGGCATGCACCACATGCATTCAGACATTGGCGTGAAGAAAATGCTACACCCCTAAGCCCCTCCCACCCAGGGTAGCTTTTCTTGGCTTGTTACGACTAGCTTGGTGCCTTATAATTAACTGTCCTCTTCTAGGCCTGCAGACTGCAGCCTGAGTGGTGCACTGACTGACATTTTAAGATGAGCCCTTTGCCATATGCAGAAGCTGCCCTAAACTAAATATGCCCAGCAGAAGAGGTGAGCCTAAATTAAAAAAAAAAAAAAAAAAAAACTTTACTACTTTACTCGAAATAATGATTTAAAAAAGCAAATTTGCCAAAAGTTATAAAACACTTCAACGATATAATCTTTAAAAGAATGACAGGATTGAGCCAGACATTCATGACATTTCAATTCTTTATCTTTTAGGTATTATTAAAATCATGTTTTTGTACAGTAAAAGAAAAGATAAATATAAAATTGCAGAATGCAGCAATATGTGCTTCATATATGACTTGGGTTAAGGAGAATGTGTGCGGAATGAGTAAATGGTTCATTACGAAAAGATAGAGAATGTTGTGATTTGAGAGAGACATCAGGAAGTCTACTTGAGGAAATAACTTTTTATCAGTGTATAGATTAGTATTAGGGAGTAGGATTTGATAGTGTTCAGAAAGTGAAATAGGTATTGTGAGAAAGGTAGTGTTTGTACTTATCAGCCTGCAATTCACCTACAAGTGCAGAATATGGTCAACACTTTCTCCTCACTGGGAATGAGGGGACTTAGAGACCCACCAGCAATTCCCAGGACTTCTTGATGTGCCCTAGAAGGAAAATAACAGATCTCCTCTGCAGGTTTTACACCTCTTTTGGCTGTTCTACTGTAAGTGTCTGTATTGGAGACAGCGTTCCTCCTATCCATGATTCTGACCCACATTTCTCTCCTGTGGCTCATGACTGTTATCTGGCCCAGTACTCTGAACCAATGCGGCTCACCCCTAATTATCACTTTCACCATCACTGTTAACTCATTTTCATAAAACCTGGGTTGTCTTCTTTCTAACATTAAAAAAATGATGAGGTAGGTCTGCTTCTGGGAGTTTGTGTTGTGAGTGGCAACTGATTTGTGTTGTTAGTTTCCTTTGTTGTGCCAGCTGAAGGTGTGTTGATGGAAACATCCACTATCAGAAAGCTTGTCTACTATTTCTGTCCTCTTTGCCACTCTGATGGTGGACATATCTAAATATGGTGGATGAATGTGTGAAAATACCAAAGTTGACAGAAACGTGTCTGTCTACCGTGGATGGGGTGACCGACGAGGGAGGACATGGACGACTGACGTTTAGTGAACGAACCATCCCCATCATGATGAACAATGGTCCATTACGACAAACCTTAAATAGAGAATGGATATCGGCCAACCAAACAGATGAATCAGTGGCACCAGATTGAAGTGACAAGCCTTTTCTGCCACGCTCTAGATTAGGCCCTTAGTGCCCAGTGCACTTATCCCTCTTGGCACAATCTACGCCTTTGCACTACATTAGTCTGAAGTTTTAAGAACACTTGTGGATACCTCAAAAAAGGATTTACTAGATGCCCAAAGTTTTTCTTCAGGTGCCTCAATATTCATAATTTCAATGATTAACAGGGAATTATGACCATGCACTGATTCCGAAAAGATGTATGCCTTCACCAACAGGAACCACTACACTTTACCACTTACATCCTCCTCATCATACTCAAGGAGGCTATGGTGCTCTTTAACTCAGACCTACAAGAAATTCATAACCTAGTACATAAAAGAGGGAGATGAAGGGAAGATGGCATTCAGGGCAAGATATGGGCATGTGTAATATCTGGTTATGCATGTGGTTGCTATGACCTAGCTGCATTTCAATATCTAATCAATGATGTGTTCCAATATGTTCTGGACACTTAGTTATGTAGTTAATAAATAATTTAAAAACAAAATCGGATGAACATCATCAACATTTCTGAAATATTGGGCACCTGTGAAAAAAACTGTTTATCCAAACTGGAACAATGGAAGTTTGAACTGCTCTCTATCCCTTTCTTGGCCTTCCAAGTTTCCAAAAATGATATTCACACAGATATGTCGGAGTAAAACCAGTGGCAAATTGGTCTTGGCCAGATAATGTTAAGGACATTCAGAAACTCCTGGGGTCCGCCAATTTTAATAGACAGTTCATCAATAATTTATCCAGTGCTGTGTTGCCTTTTACTCAATTGACAAAACCACAACTTCAATCTCTATGGAAGTAAAGAAAAGAAGCTATTGTTTTGTACCTGAAATCTGTTTTTACTGAAGCACCCATGTAACATAATCTTCATTGTAATACAGACTTTATATGGCAACAGATACTGCTGAATGTGTGATTGGTGCTATGCTTTCTCAAAGACATAATACAAAGAAGGGAAGCTTTATGATGTTGCTCATTTCCCCTTGTACCTCGACTGCTATGTAGCAAAACAACTACCAATCTTTATGGCAGAGGACTGCTAACTATTCAGGAGGCTTTTGCCACTGGCAAAATTACCTTAAAACAACACATCGTACCATTATGGTATTTATAGAACAATGTCCAAGCATAAGGTCTATGTTCACAATTCCTCAATAAATCAAACAACTGTCCAGAGAAAACATATAGTAAGGAAAGTAGGTGAAGAGCTAACAAGCCAAAATGATGATACAACAATATAATAATTATGTTCAAATTCAAACGAAGAGTGACACATTACTATCACTGAGTTCCCATCATATGCATGGGGCTAAGGATTAAAAACCTCACAAACAGATTTTTCATTGTAGATCTCATGAGGCCAAGTCCTGCTTTTGCATATGAAAATGAGTGGACCAGAATTCCTGATCCGCTACCATCAAAAGGCACTGAATTAACCACAAGAAAATGCAGCAACTTAGGCACACTTCAGGCGAGAGGAAAAACAAAACCAACCACTATCACAAGTGAGGCAGTAGGAAAGGAGAAAAGCACAGGCAAGCGGGTGCAACAATAGATCTTGCAGTGTGTGCTCACCTCAGTTTTAAATGAACATATTTTAGGCCGGGAAAAAAATATAGTAAATTACATATGTATATAAATTTGTTAACGTCTAGTAAATCCCAGGACAGGAAGTCCAGGATGGAATTTAGACACAAAGAAGCCTGGGTCTAATCAATCAAAAAGGAGTCCTGAATAAGGACTGATTAAGAGTGGAAAAGATAGCAGTTCAGCCTGTAATCTTTTCTTTATTCTTTTCAAGCCTTATGTCTGAAGGGAAGCACAGATGTTCTTGAAATCTTTAAGTGTTCTGATTACAAATTAGATAGAATTAAATACTCTCTGAATTTTAGGCACTCTCATTACAAAAAGCAAGTAAAACCATACATGTATCCTGAAAAGCAAAAATAGAAAAGTGATACTTTGTGGCCTACACAAAGTATTATCAGTAGGAAATTAGAGAATAGAATGAAAACTGCTTAAACATTTAACAAAAGCTGAAATATCCTAATCTATGAAAATTCCAATTACGCCTGACACCACCACATCGCCTTAAGATCCCTCTTTAAACTGAAATTGCACCTTCACTTATCAATTGAATGTTAATGACGCACACTTACCACCACTGCTAGGTAAAAAAGACAAGCTGACATCCATAACAAAGCCATTTCCAAAGTGTAGGATTTGAATGCATTCACCTAAAAAAAAAGATTGGAAATAAAGAGATAAATAAATAAGATCTGAGAATGGTCGTACTTATTTCTGTGCATGCTTAAAGCACAGTTACATTTTTAAAAAAAAACAATTATTAGACCTCAGTTTAACTGGGTGGATCCAATTGATTTTTTTTTTTTTTTTTTTTGGCTAGGACACTAAACAATTCGCAAGCAGACACTTAAAGCAGCACTTCGCCTCAAGTTAGGGTCAGATGCAGAAGCATTGCAGCTACAGAGATTCACATGTTAGTGAAAGACAGACACCAGTAAAAGAAACTCAAAATAAACAAACAAGCTTTTTCCAGTTTGGGCTTCCTCAGTCTGAAGCAGCAGACATGCCTCGAGAATATATATTTTTGCTTTTATTTCTTTATCGTCATTTTAAACAGACAAGGAGTTACCATACAAAATTGACAATCAATGCATTAGTAGTAGCCTTTGACCCATTAACCGTTTAGGTTGTAATCATTTTAAGCAGTAAGGCGGGATCATGATGTCCATGTTTCTATAATGTCAGGTACATTTACATCAATAAACATTATGTAGCTCATATGACATCTACTTATTATTTATACAAATGCCTTTCCTAATTATGTGTGTGTGCAATTTATTGCGGTATCTCATTGGATCAGTAATTTTGTTAACGCTAGGTACCATACACCCAAAACACGTCCTTCATTTGCATTTGTTCTCTGTAATTTTTGTGCCTCATTCATCTTCTTGGATTGAATCATTGAATCATCATTAATTTCCAGAGTATTAATGAGGGCAACCAAAGCAGTTTCCAGGTGATATCTATTCTTCACTTTGATAATGCTAGACCCCTTTTTTGTTGTTGAGAGGTAACTTTTAGCAAATAAAGCTTGTGTGTTAATGCAATATATAATTCCAATTATATCTTGAATGCACTCACCAATTACTACGAAACAAAGCAAATTTTACTATATTCCAACACATGAATGTAAGTATCTAGTTCACATTTGTATCAAGTGCAGATCTCGCTATTTTCTTTATCAATATTATGCAATCCCCGTAGGATCCAGTACATGTAATGAGTACATTTGTAATGTAATAAGTTAAATTTCTGATTGAAACCTGCTGCCCATTGTTTTTGTAGTTTGCAAGTTCACCAAGCTGGCAGGTTTTCCCTTTAGAGTTAGGTAACCGTTCTACTGCCTTACCCCAATTCCAGTATTTCCTGATTCAAGATATGCATTTCTAGCCCCTTCTGAAATTCCTTAACACTAAAATGTTATAAATCTTAACCCACCATCTCCTACCAAAAGCAGTAAACCGCATTGTTCCTACATCTTTAAATAAATGTTCTAACGTTTTCAGGGATCCTCATCTTTTAATCTGCGCAATACAATGGGGCCTGGTTTGGTGCGGTTTTCTGCCCAATATTGCCAGTTAGAATATGTACATATACTTGTGTCCTTCATTTTTTATGGCCATAATCCATACTTCTTCTAATACTGCTACATATTGCCTTTATCCGCTATCTTTGTTATTCAAGTAATGCCTCTAGTTTTATTGACTGCATCAAATCTCTGATTAGTCTAATTACTTGGCCTGAGGGAGAATCCTGCAAACCAAGGAATCATGTACCTGAACTGCGTTGCTTTATAATATTTCTTAAAATCCGGAACCAGTATTCCTCCAAGTTCCCGTAGTAATTAAATTTTCTCCAGAGGCAGGAACAAAGGCCGCCCGCATACAAAAGCAGCAATTACCACTACTTCTCCTTGCTCCTGAGGAGGAAAGAGTGTGTGCAGAATGCTCTCAATCAACCACCCAGCTGTCACACTGCACAAGGGATGGGCCTGCCTAAGGCCACTGAACAAAGGAGAGTGCTTAGGAAACTGAAGCCAAACCACCAAGGGGCCGCCTTTAAAATTCTAGTGTGCAAGTCCCTGGCAGTGATGTCAGCAAGGGGTGGAGCTGAGACCTCAGGAACTGATGTGACCAGTGGCTTCTTGATGCTGCCGTTTTGGATTGTCCCAAGATGCTGTGCAGAAGGGTTGGGACAGGGGTGGAGAGGCGATGTGGCACCCCAGGACTGGTTAGGGGTTCCTGTCTTCTGAAACCTTCCTCTCCCCTTTATAAACTCTTGCACAAGGAGAAGACGCACTCTTGCCTTTGGATTTTCTACGCACCACACTGCTGGATCCCGGGACTGTCATGGAGAACTGGAAGGAGAAACCCTCTGGCTCCCACTCCAGACCCAGGAGTCTGTCCAGTGGACCCTAGGACCAGTGGGCCTCCCCAAGGGCCAGTGAGCCCGGCCCCCTTAAGCCCCCCGAGGACCAGTTGGGGAAGCCCTGGACTTTTTTGCGCCCACCAACAAACCACGACTGGAGAAAGGAGCCAGGAGAACCAGCTTTTGGAGGATTACACAGCTCTGGAGGTAAGGAACGTTGTTGCAACTGCCCCTGGTGGATAGAGCTTGCCACCAGGAGTCAAATAAGCCCAGGAGTGTCCAAATCGGTGCAACGGGGCCAGAGTTACAGCATTCTAAAGTTTGGTGACCTTTGACCTAATTTCCTTCCTCGGAGTGTGTGGAGTTTCGCTGCCATTTCATCAACTTCCCCCAGGGTGGACAAGGGCCTAGCAGACGGACCAAGGAGTTTATTTCCTCATTTTGACGCGAGGGTGTGCGTGTGGCCCCCTCCCAGTGTTCGTTTCTCACCCGGGGAATCCATCCCCAGGGCGGACTTATGCTGGAGGAGACCAGGACCCCATCCCCAACCCTTGAGCACTCTCAATCATGGGTAAAAGCTTTTGCGCTTCCCCAAGATTCCCAGGATGGGGGTAGCGCCAGTGCACTCCCCTGGCAGAAGGTGGAAAAAGCCCAGGACCCCATCCCTGTTGCCCATCGTGTTTACTGAAGATGGGGGGAGAGCCACCCCCCCATGTGGTTTGCACTCCCTGCTCCTCGTGTCTGGGTGGATGGAGAGGGAGAGGCGGCCAACACTACACGAGTCTGCCCGCTGAAGTAGGCAGGCCCACAGAAGGACTGCCAGCTCCCGCGGTAGCACGTAAATGTGCCGATGGCATGGGAAGCCAGCAAGGGCAGCCGTGGGTGAGTACCCTGAGCTGCCCTCCATCTGTGACAACCTTGTGGGTGTCCGAGTGGGTCCCAGCACCCCATCAAGAAGGATAAAAATGGGATGCAAGGCCGCATTCAATGGAAAATGATGGGGAAAACATCACCATGGCTCCCCCTAGCCAAGCAGGAGAGCCGCTGCTAGACTATTTACTGCTTCTCAAAGGACTTGCTGCATAATACATCGTGGGGCCTTTTATTTGATTCACAATATTGCTGATAACTGAGTCTGTGGTAATCCTAGGGCGACTGGACCACCACTAAAACATTCAGCACGACGTGTTCTTTCTGTCTGTGTCACTCTTCTGGGTACCCACCCTAGGTTGGGGTACAAGGGTGGGTAAACAAATTAGAGGAGGCACACAAGTAGTTTGGCTCCAATAAAGTGCAGTGTCAGGTGACACTGGCCTGCAAATCGCTCAAGGACTTGAACACTGACAAAGCAGAATGCACCCTGCAAGCACTAAACAAGAATTCTATGCAGGTGTAATAAGGTGGAGCGTCTAATAGCACACCAGCTTCGTGTACAGGTGCACCAACAGAGAATAGCAGAGATCAAGGACGCACAAGGGGGAAGGGTATACCAACACACACACATTGAATTAGAAATTGAGTGTTTCTATACAACACTCTACTCAGCTGAAACACTAGTACCGGAAGAAGCAGTCACAAATCTGGCCCAGACTCCCATGAAGAAAATACCAGCTACCAATGTGCCACATTTAGTAGGGACATCCAGACTGATGAGGTCAACCAGGCAAGGCACCCGGTCAGGATAGCTACACCTTGGACTTTTATAAACTATTTGTGGCCATTTTGGCTCCAATACTGGATAACCTTTTTAATTCCTTTAGCATGTCTGGGTCCCTGACACATACTATGCGAGAAGCAGTCATTACAGTACTCCTGTAACCCGGGAAATACAAGTAGGCGTTATGTGCTTACTATCATCCCATTTCATTATTAAATGTAGATGCTAAAATATTCACTAGCATACTGGCAGCATGTCTTTCCCCCTATATACAGCACCTGATAGACCCTGATCAGACCGGGTTCATCACCAAAAAGACTTGTAGTAATAGATCCCACATGCTTGCTCCTCTCGGTTGAAGCCAAAAAGGCCTTTGACCAAGTAATTTGGCCATATCTTCAACTAGTGTTGGCTAAGGTTGGCATTGGTACCCGACTCCAGCACTGGAGATGTGGTTCTAAAAATTCTGGACCCATGTAATTTACTTTGCCACAGCAGTACGATTTTAGTATCAAAAGACCGATAATGACTAGTACACTAAGCATGAGCATTTTCGCTCAATTCCAGCAGCGTTTTCACCTCGAAATCGCCATTTTCGTCCTGCACTCGTGGCTCCCATTTTATACACGGCAGCCATTTTAAAAGTTGCCCTCACATAGGCTTATAATACAGTCAGATTTGATTCCAAGGACACGTACACCTTGATTGACTTTTCTCTGACCTGGGCAAGCTGGAACCATTGCCTCAGGCCAAACCTGTTTGGTCAGTCCCTCTCCCAGTGGCCGAATCAGATAGCATCAAGGCACACCATGCCATAAAACCCTTATTATCGCTCACACACCCTGCCTAATCTTGCTCACACCTGCACCTGCTCTTTTCTTCTTCATACTTTACGAAGGGGAGGTGCCCGTTTTTATTAGGGGTCCACACTTATCTGATGTAAAATACTAGGCCTTGCCGGGTAATTTATTATGGGTTGGATGACATGAAATATGAGGTTTTATCATGACACTGTTTTTTCCTTTGTAGTGAAAACATGTGAATGACCAACCAAAATGTCAAGAATATTTGCCTGAAGCTTAAAAAACTGTATATAAGGAAACCTGACTTTGCATTGAAACACAGTCTCCTGAGAACATACAAACCGTGCTGTTGTACTTCTAGGATGCTTGTTACTTGGTTGCAGCCAATAAATTCGATCTTTGACTTCACCTAGAAGACTCTGAGTTTCTGTGGTCTGAATCAGGAAAGTACCCGAGGTCTTTGGGTGTACCCTGGCACCGCTGGGTTACCGGATCAGTACCGGTTCTGAAAAACCCAGTACCTCAGAGATAGTGCAGCTACATGAACCCAACAGCTAGAGTCAGGGCTAATGGAAGGCTGTCAGTCCTTTCCTACAAGGTGGAGTACTCAGAGGTGTTGCCCCCTGTTGCCATTCCTCTTTGCTCTTTACATGAAACCCTTCACAGAAGGAGTGCACAGACATTCCCAGGTGATTGGAATCCAAACGGGAGGTCAGGAAGATAAACTGGGTCTTTATGCCAAAGACGTTATGATAGTAGTGTCAAAACCCTTTACATCCCTTCCCCCCGATACAAAAACTGCAGGCCTTGGGCAATGTGTCAGGCTTTTAGTTATCTTGGTAAAATTGCACTCCCCCCAGCTGAATTCACAACTAAAACAACTATTTCCTTTTACATAGGCCTCTCAGGGGTCACTTACTTGGGCTTACAAATACACCACACTTTAGAAATCACAGTAGAATGCAATTATGCTGGGTTACTTGCTGCGGCCATATCAGACCTACACACTTGGCAAGGGCATTCTCTTTCATGGCTGGGACGACTGGCTTTAGTCAAAATGACCTTGTTGCCTAGGATATTATACATAATACTGACTCTACCAGTGCACCCCCCACCCCCGGTACTTGATAAAATCCAACATTTAATTGAAGGTTACATTTCGGCAGGGAAAAAAGCACGCTTGGCAAAAAAGCAGGCCTATCTAGCTATGGTGGAGGGGGGCTTGGATGCTCCTCACCTGACACACTATTATCAAGTAGCCCAACTCATATACTTAGTAGAGTGGTCTCGGTCTGGGAAGCACTGATGTTTCACAGACCGAGCGATAGCCAGGATCCACATATGAGGGAACCATGGCTGCACAACCTGCACCACCCATCTAGGGTCTATATCCCACCCATACTCATGGCGACAGTGGGAGTTTGGGATAAGATACAAAAGATCCAGAAACTCTCTACCTGCATCTCACCACAAACACCAAAACGTGGGAACCCTGACTTCCCACCTGCTCTGAACAGGATTGTATTCTCGATCTGGCAAGAAACCAACTGCAAATTAATAGGAGATCTATTTGACCACAAAGGTATTATTTGCAGTGCCCAAGTTCAAGCCACTCATGACTTCCCCCCAAAGCGCATACTGGCAATATATCGCAATTAAACATTGTGTTACGGAGCTCTTATAAAATTCCACACTAGCTACACACTCACTGCTTTTGAACAGTGGGCCTTACCCACGACACAGATTGTAGACTCCTGTCTGATATACACACGTCCCCTAATGCTCTGACAGCTCCCACCAAATTTGCAGCACAGCTAAGGTGGGAACTAGAGTGTGAACGCACCTTCATCCATAGGGAATGGAAAGATATTCTGCATTGAGTATGCACATCTGCTAGTAGTGTCTCTGGCAAATAAACTTTACTCAGACTTGTGCTTGACTAGTATTATACCCCCGCCAGAACAATTATATGGAAGCCAGATGGGGGATGGTTGTTGGCAGCAATCCAGTCAGCCAGGCACACTGACACACATTTTTTGGCATTGACCCAAACTTCAACAATTCTGGACAGACGTTTTGGCTGATATTTGTGAAATGTATGACACAGATATCCTCAGGTTCTATGGTTATACACTGTTGGGACTACCCAATGCATTGACTTACCCCTTGCGCTCCACCAGGGGCCATGCTATTACCCTTGCTCTTTGCACAGCGAAGCAGGCTATCTCCTCTAAGTGGGAAACTGAGAGCATCCCATCACGACTGGAATGGCTGCACAGACTTTGGGGGCAGCTGGGTATGGAAATGTTAACGTATTTGTTTTGGAACCTGGAACATGGTCTTTTATCGATTCATGACTTTATTTTGAATGAATTTACTTCCTTTAAATGATTTAATAGCAAATTAGACGCCACATGGTGAAAAGGGGAAAGTATGTAATTTTTGTGATTTTCGATGTCACGATCTTAACCATGTACTTTTTGTCTGCCTGGTTCTGGAGGCCCTGTGTCGTCATTATTTACATCCAATGTTCTTACAATATAGGGTACCTCTGTAAAGATGGCACAAGAGTTTTTGTTTTTCCCTAAGAACGCTGTAATTTGTATGAGAATTTTAACATTTGTTAAAGGTTTTATGAATTCCTATTAATGGAGTATTTTTTCAATAGATAAGGGAATTATAAATGGGGCTGAATAGACGTGTGTTGCTGGAGTGGGGTGTTCCCATGTTTACATTTAGGGTGTGCTGTACGAGTAGGGGGAGCTCTTTATGGGACGTTTACAGGCGTGAGAGTCTCTCTTCCCCAAAGGTGGTAATTTGCACTAGAGCCTTAATCTCTAGGGATTTATGAATTTATATTAATGTAGTTTTGCTGCTAGATGGGGTGGGTCCATGTCTTTATTTTTTATAGATAGTTTGCACAAGATCTTATAAATTGTTCGGGTGTGTTTTAAATGTATATTAAGGGATATTTTGGTTTGTTGCTAGGAGGGGAGATTCCTTAGTTTATAACAATGGTGTGTTGGGGAGCCCATTATTGGAAATTATGGGAATGTGTACAGTATTTAAGATCACCTTCCGCATTGCACTTTAATTCTCTCTTAACCATGTATTTGTCTTCCTGGGACTTAAACTGTCATAACATTTACGAGGAGGTTTTAATAGCTGATATGTAATGGAGAACTGAGGGAGTTGTTTTTTTTAAAATGAATTGTTTATTTTGATGATGTTTTATCCTGGGTGTAATTGAATTTTATGATTAGTTTGGCTATTGTGAATTTTATGCTTTGAATCATTTGGACCTCATTGAGTTCCAAATCATGAATTAAGATTGGATTGAACTGAGAGGTTAATAGCGGTGATGGAATGCAGGTTGCCACAATTTGACAAAATGTGGGACCCTAGCCTTCACTCCAAAAATGATCCAACAGTGTTTCTGCTTACTGAAGATCAGGTAAGACGTCTTTCACTCTAATCAGCCTTGCTTATGGGGTAAGCAGGATGAGGGGGAATGGGGGGGGGGAGGGAACAGAAAGCCCACTAGAAAACAGTGTTTTCTGTGACATATAACAAAAGGGGCTGGAGGGTGTACACAAACAATCTGCCTCAGGGGGGTCAGAAAAACTGTTGTACCCATTCTGGACAAAGCACGATGCATAAGAAAGCTGCCCCACCCCTTTTTCAAGTATGAGAATATTTGTCCCCTGATATCTAGTAGCCTTTCCATTTTCCAGAGGAAGAATTTGGGTAAACACTCACAATCCACCCCAGGAGGGACAGTAAGACTTATGCACCTGTCCTGGGATGGAAGTACAGCACAACGCATGGGTGAGCCGCCCCCAGCTCTTTTTTATTTATGAGAATATTTTTCCCTGGTGTCTAGTCGCCTGTCTGTCCCCGGGAGGACGTTTTTGGTAACCACCCTCAATACTCTGCAATGGAACAGAAAGACAAATGCACCTACTCTGGGATGGGAGCAAAGTATGATGCCTTGGTAAGTCGCCCCCCAATCCTCTTTTTTGCCCACTCCAGAATATGTACATCAGTCTTTCTGCCCAATCCCCTGCAAAATCTTCCTCCGGGGACAGACAGGCCACTAGACTCAAGGGGACAAATAAATATTCTCAAAAATAAAAAAGTGGTGGGGTGGCTAACCCAGGCATCTTGCTATATGTCGTGCTTCTGTGACAAACTTCCGAAAACCAATGAAATCCACAAAATGCCTTCCACCCTACCTTCCCCCAATAGTCCTGATTCCCGGTAAAAATGATACATGTATTTGGAAGCGTGGGGTAGCCTGAACCATATCCGCCAGCACGCACAGCAGCAGTAGGAAGGCTGCCACCTCACAATTGTGCCTGGGGGCACTTAAAGGATACTCTATTGCTCCTGCGACACAGGGCGTGTATTTGGAAAAGTGGGGGGAGCCTGAGCCACATCCCCCAGCATACACAGTGGCAGGAGGAGGGCCCCCACCTCACACTCTCGTCTGGAGGCCACTCAGTTGCTCCAGCGGCGTGGGAAGCGCCTGGGCTAAGAGCGGGCCCGTCTGCATCCAGACGATGCTGGGCTGGGACCCTCCCCTTGGCTTTGGTCTTGGGCCCCCATGCCATAGAACTTTCCTGGTAGCTGATGTAACTACAATGACATCAGTATATTGTGCAAAAGGAAGGCGAGTGTGAATGCTAGCTCTGCCATCACAAAAGAGGCAGTCTACGGTCTCCATCACATCCTTCCTTCCTACCCAGTCAGTACCAAAGGACAGTAGTCACCAGACTTTGCTAGGGGTGTTGGGCCGGTGTTCTAAGGAGGTCGTGAAGAAAAGTAATGAGAGCAAATGTCTAGCCCCCTGTAGAAAGCTGGCTCTGTATATACCTGATTAAAGTGATATATAGGGTGCACAGAGTCCAGGGGTTCCACAGAGGCTTAGCAGAAGCTAAAGTAGATAATGCTAATGCTCTCTTTTGTGGTATTGTGGTAGAGCAGCTAAGCTTATTAGAGGGTAGTGCAAAGCAAGTGCTATAAACACACAGGCAGTAAAGGAAGCACACACAATGACTAACTCCAGGCCAACGGTTTTTATATAGCAAAAATATACTTTGTTACTTAATTCCTAGAACCTCAAGATTCAGTTTGCAGGTAGATACATTTGTAAGTAAGTATCATACATATGTAGCAACACCACTTTGTTTCAAAAGTTAAACGATTTTCAAGAAAATAGCAAATATCGGTTTTAAAAGTTGACACCACAATTTTCAGGGACAGTTCTGGGGGAAGGAAAGTTAGTACGGTTCTGAGGTAAGTAAAAGACTTACAGTTCCAGTCTATGGGAGTTAGGATGTCAACAGGTTGGGGTTCAAGTTAACCCCAAACATCGACTACCAGCAACATGGGGCTAGCTAGGTGCAGAGGTCAAAGATGAAGCAAGATATAAAATGGAGTCCTACGGAGACTGGGGCACTCAGAATCAGGCCAGCTTCAGGTAAGTATCCACGTTTTCGGAGGGGAGACCTGGGGGGTTTAGGTGAGAACCGGGACGGCCACAAGTCAGCAGCAAACACAAACCCTCAGTGGCGCTAGGGCAGCCGAGTGCAGGGTGCAAACACAGCATTGGGCTCCCAAATGCTTCTCAATAGGGGGACCCTGGGAGTCTTAGAGATGCTGCAGGCTAGGTCTAGGGGGTCGGTTCCAGAAAACCACAGGCTGGACAAGGAGGAGGGCCGCATGCTGAACGTTGCTGGACCGGTGGTCGGATTCCTCAAGGCCAGGGGGCTGCGGGTACAGAGGTACCTTTAGGCGTCAGGAATCTTTGTCCGGTTCTCTCGCAGTCAGGGGGCTCCTTTGGATTTAGGCTCCAGGTGTCGTCGTGTTGGCCACAAGGGATCAACCCAGGGTAGACACAAGGTCAGAATCGCCTGGGGACCTGCTCTGGACCAGTGGCCACCTGGACACGGGCAGTGGGCATTGAGAGCAGAGTGGGCAGGACCTGGGGATCCAATTAGTTCTGGAGTCCCTTGCTGCAGTTTCTTTCTAGACAGGGACTCTCTCCATAGGAGATCTTGGGCCTCTGGTGTGCAGGTAGTCCTCTAGAGGCTTTTAAGAGGTCGCTGGTCCTGCAGGACTTGTTGCCTTATTGTAGCAGGGCTTCAGAAGCTGGAGACAGGCCTGTAGGGCTGGGACCAAATCAGTTGCTGTCTTCAGTCTTCTCTGCTGAGGGTTAGCTTAGCAGTCCGTCTTCTTGTCTTCTAGAGGTCTCCAGGAATCTTTTTCTGTCCTTGCGGGTGGAACGCGCTACCGATATTCGGAGTGCCGTTCCTCGCATTTTTTTACTATACTTTCTGGGAAGCATATATTTCGCTCCTGGTCGCGCTACACTTACTTGTAACCTTTTTTCTTCTGTTGTTGTTGGTGGTGGGTTTTTTGTTGGTCCTTTTGCCTGTCTCTATCCATGTTGTGTCCATCTTGTCTTCTTCGTGATTTTGTCCCAGCATGCTCTGTTTTTCTTTTATACTACTTTCTTTTTCCTATACTGGTCTATGAGCTTTTCCCAATCCAAGATGGTGTTACTTCCTTTTCCTGTGATGTCACTTCCCTTTTCTCAGTATATAAGTCAGTCAGTCTTGTTCCTCCTTGCGTTGCAAACACTTCCTTCTGGTTGTGCTGTTCGCTTCTGTTCTTTGCTCCTGCTTTTTGCCTTGGGAGATTTTTGCCTGTTCTTTGTTCCTGCTTTTGCCTTGGGAGATTTTTGCCTGTTCTTTGTTCCTGCTTTTGCCTTGGGATATTTTTGCCTGTTCCGTTTTTCCTGCCTTTTACCCTGGATTTTGCCTATTTTTGTTTCCTGTTGTCAAGTCCTGTTTTTTCTTGTTTTCCTTCAGGAGTTCCTGTTAAAGGTTTTTTCCTTCTGGAGGGTACGGTCTGCTTTGGCGTAGCCTGTCAAGCGGCACGGTGGCTACTAGAAGGGGTCGCCCTTATCTGGGAGTATCCAGGACCTGTAGAAGACTTGGTGTATTCGCCAATCCGAAACCCAGAGGTGAGAAGTCCAGCGCAGTACGTGACAGCTGGTTCCTACAATTTAAAATGGATATAGGGGAGTGGGTGAGCAGGCATTGGGATGCTCCATTGAATATAATAGGAATAAAGGTGTGCAGTGCAAATGGCTAAAAGTTGATTCAAAGGCTCTCTTATCCTCTGTAGTTGGCAACATTTGAACACTGTTTAAACACCGCATTGCCACCAGCACAGGTTCTAGGAGCATTTGCAGATATCAGTGCATCTATTAAGGTTTATTTAACTCTATCAATTCAACCTGATCGAAACAAACCAGTTAAATGATTTGATAACTCATGCACATGTGCCCATGCTGAATTTATACGGGTCTCCAAGGAGTCAGACTGAAATTACAAAGTGTAGAGTCCAGTATAAGGATTTAGTTTCACTAAGGAAAAAGATGATTAGAAAAGAGGTGTGGGAGCAATTAGTGGACGGCTCAGTTGCGAATTCTGGAAAGTAGTTAACACTCCTTTCTTCAGCCCAGACTCAACTAAGGGGATTAAGCTTCACATTCTAACACATAGCTGGATCACTCACTTTACAAAGATCTATTCGTGTAATGTGGATAAACGTGCGAAATTTGTGCCAGATGGATCAGAAAATGTTAATAGTGAGGAAGTTGTTATACATTTGAGTGATGTGATATAAGCAATCAATTGTTCTCTCCCAAATAAGGTACCAGGGCCAGACGGTGTCCCAGATGATCTTTTTAAGAACAATCTAGATGTATGGGCACCAATTCAGGCGAATGTTTTTAGAGCTGCTGTAACCACTGCCCGTCCCTCAGCTTGGTCCAGAGCTAATACTGTCCCAAGTTTCAAAAAAGGCAATTGGAAAGATCCTGCGTGCTATTGCCCTATTTCACTGATTGACGCTATGGCACAAAATGTTGGCAGAACTCTTTTGGATTGCTTGGAAGCATGGGCATTTCATAACAATATTATTTCCTGGGCACAGTATAGTTTTCAGAGGGTTGTGGGGACAGTTGATCAATGTTTGAACTTTCATCTGCTAAGAGAAAAGTATGTGGGTGTTAGGCAAGAATGCTTATATTTGGTGTTCATGGATTTAACTGCGGCGTTTGATAATGTTGTTAGAAGTTAACTATGGGCAAAGCTGATTAAGCAAGGTGTTAATCCTAAAATAATGCACCTGCTGGCACAACTCAATAGTGACATGGAAACAAAGATCAGAAATGGGCTGGAGGGAAATGTACTAATTTCTTTAAGATTGGGAAGGGGGGAATCAGACAAGGATGTGTTCTGGGCCCCTTTCTGTTTATCTTTTATGTAAACGGTGTAGAGGAAGCCCTAGCAGAAGAAAAAGTGGACCCTCCCAAGATTGGTGGCAGACCACAATCAGTATTAATGTACGCTGATGATTGTGTCCTCATGGCTAGAACAGGTAGGGAGCTCCTAAAATTGCTAAATAAATTTGTGGAGTTCATGACATCGTTGGGTATGACCACCAATAGAGTAAAATCTTATACCAGGGTGAGTGGTACCCTAGAAGTAGGGTCCCCTGGTTTTATATCTAAGGGATTCACCAGATGTACACCACCCTTGACTCCCCTCTGTGTCTAGTTTTCAGAAATGTCTGGATTTGGTAGGTTTACCTGGGTGGCCTCGATCCCTGGACACAAAAAACGCTGATACCTCATTGCCAAATCACATAATTGTTGTGAGAGGAAACAATGATGTTTCCACATTGTATTTTGAGTCCTTTCCTGTTGCGGGTACTACACCTACTCACATAGGTGAGGTACCATTTTTATTTGGAAACTTGGGGAAATGGTGGGTAGGACATTTGTGGCTCTAGATTCCAGAACTTTGAGGAAATGTGTTTTTAGTCAGAGTTTGAGGTTTGCAAGGGCTCCTGGGTAGGAAACTCTGGTGATAGTTGTGGAAGTCACAACACCCTGGGTTTCCCCGGGTGCCTAGGTTTGAAAATGTGCAGATTTGCTTGGTTTCCCTAGGTGCTGGCTGAATTAGGGTTCAAAATCCACAGCTAGCTACAGAGCAAAACAATTTCAGTTTTCAGTGGAAAAATGTGATGTGTCCATGTTGTGTTTTGGGGGCTTTCCTTTCGCTGGCACTGGTCCTACCCACAGAAGTTAGGTACCATTTTTGTAGTGAGACATGTGTGAATGCTTGTCGGTAGAAAATCTGCGGCTCTCCACAGATTCAAGAAGTTTTCCTCACAGAAATGTGAAGAAAATGTGTGTTTTAGTCAGACTTTGAGGTTTGCAAAGGGCTTCTGGATAGGTAAACCTGGAGGAAGCTACACAAGTCACCCCACCCTCAATTACCCTATGTGTGTAGTTTTGCTAGGTTTCCCTAGGTGCCCGTTGAGCTAAGTCTCAAATTCCACATCTAGCCACATCGTAAAAAAAAAAAAGGGTACATTTCCAGTGGAAATATGTGATGCGTCCCTTTTGTGTTTTGGACCCTTTCCTGTTGCAGGCACGAGGCCTACCCACACTAGTGAGGTACCATTTTATATCCAGAAACATTTGAAAATACATAATAGTAGAACATTTATTATTACCAATTGTATTTCTCTGCATTTGTGCCTTCGAAATATAAGGTAGTGTGTAAGAAAAAAGACACTTTGAAAAATATCCTCTGAATCATATGCTAATACCAACAAATTCAGAGATGTACAAATAATCACTGCTTCTAAACTATGTATTTAGAGTCTGTTTCAGAAATACATAGGTTTCCTAGATAACTATTTACACTCTTACATATGAATTGTTCTAGACTCAGTTACACAATGAAAAACAATTATAAGGTGCAGTTCAGTTGTTAACTCGGTACATCGGGTTCTTGGAAAACCTAAAAACCTTATATATCCCCACAACCAGAAGAGTCAAGCGTACATAATGGTATATTGCTTTTATATAGTGAACATTGTGAAAAGTTACAAATGAAAAGGTAGACACAAGCAGCTGTTCTCCCCTACTTACTTTCAATGTATTTTTATTTCCACATTTAGATTCCCTAAGAAAACACCTAGCTGAATTAAGAATTGTGTCTAATTTTCAGAACTCTATAGCTTTCCAAGCTCACTCATGGTTCCCATCACAAACTGGAAGTAGGATGAAAGACAAAAATTAGGAAAAATGGGCTACTTCTTTGAAAAATGCCAAAACTATGGTTAAAATAAACAGTTGTTTTGATTTAGCTCTGCATCTTGATGAAATTAGGGAGCAATGGTGACTTTAGCACAGCAAACCTTTCATTGATGCCATTTTTAGGAGAAAAAAAACACTTTTTTTGCAGAGCACTTTTTTCCTATTTTTCCCCAAAGACCCAATATTTTGCCTATTTTCTCAGCCTCCTCCAGGGGAATCCACAAACCTTTAGAATACCCAGGATGTTGGAAAAAAGGTGACACAAGCACGAACTACCTCGATTAGCCACAAAAGGGCTAAGCATTCTAGGGGAAAAAGGCCTAGCAGCGAAAGGGTTAAAAGCTTCCCAAATAACACCCGCAGGCTCGACTGACTCTGTATGAACCGCACAATAACCACTTTACCACGGACAGTGGATTCCCGAAAGCTGCAATATAATGACGCCATCTTGGAATTTAGATCTGGGTATTAGTGGGGTGCCCCCTCAGGGAACCATTCAGTTTTCAAAGGGGCATGGTCCAAGATCTTTTTGTCACGATAATCAGTTTCAGCCTAGATATGAGGGCTGGGGAAGAATCAAATTAATAACCTCCATGGGTCATCTTCCATAATTCAATCACATCAGCCCCCTCAACGGCCTTCCATCTAACCCCTGGAGCTGTCTAGCGCCTTATCTAGGACATACAAAATAGAACAGAATTAAAATCACCAATGCAGAAGATCTGGTGATCTATGAAGGGGAGCAAGTTGGGTAAAAAACAGAAGCGCTCACTTTCAACATTAGGGGTTTACACATTAGAAAAACAGTACCTACCTGCCATGAAACATGCCACCATCCCCATCTACCTCCCTCCTGGATCCCTAAATATGAATGAGAATGTCAATACACTCCAAGCTGAGACACAGAAGGCAGAGTGCCAACATCGTCCATCCCATATCAAACCAAGTTTTGGATGTTTCACATTTGATACATGAGCCTCCAGCGCTGCTATCTGGAAATGTTTTCTTCTGAGGATAAGCTATATTCTATTTTGTTTCACTACCACATGTGCCCCCTACATATTCCAAGATCATACAACTAATCATCTGCTCTGCGTTTAAATTTTAACAGTTACTCCAGTACAATATTTTCCTGCAAAGATGTCGACACAATCTGCCTTGTCTCCCAAATGATGCCCAAATATAACTATTTTCCATCTCTGTTGATCATACCCCAACCTGACCACTTCACCACTAGTAGCTCTTTTTAAATTCTCCTCCCAACCCAACATACAGATAATGCTATACTTTTTCACCTGTGCTAGTCCCCACTAAATAGGAGTGTATCCATTCTTAAGATTTCACAAAAGTACCAAGAAAAATCTACAAAAACCAACACTTATCACCAAACAAGTCTTAAACCACTTGACATTATTATTTAATAAACAATATATGTTGGTAGCTCTTGGTCTTTATTTAAATAAGTACAGGTTACATCAGATATATTTTTAGACCTCTTCCCCTATAGCTGGATGTGGTGTACTTGTGTACCTGCAGATTCATGGTCCAGGAGATTCAACACATTTTAATGTTTCTTCTGGAAATTTGAAGAAATACCCTTTTCCTTGCCCATCAATCTACAGCGTAGGGGGAGGCAACAACGCATATGCAATCTTTGTCTCCCTGAGTAAGCGCTTTACATGGCAAACATCTTACATCTCTTCTGCATTTTCAAGCAAAAGTCAGAATAGAATCCAATGTAATTTATTTTTTCTGGTGGGACAAATTTAGGAGTTTCACCTTATCACTCTCGCACTGTATATAAATAATTATCAGTCCTCGAGAGGCACCCAGTGGTTATTTTTGCACGGGCATTCTGTGATTTCCGACCACTAGCAACTAAAATCTCCCCAGATCCTCTCTACTGGGAAACAGCTGTGCATAAGTTCTCTAGAAATATCCTTTTTGTGTTAGGACTCTACTCACTGCATCAGACTCAGAAAGTCTTACTTTATTTCTCCTCGATCTGTCAGCCAAAAAAGAAAGGGGTCTCCGTTTCATGTGTTATTTTGTAGATTTTGTGGGCTTTTGTGTGGTGGTTTGATGGAGCTCTTAGTGCATCTGTTCAAGCAGCCATCTTAGTCCACTCATGCCATAAGAGTAATTAATATGGCAAATGAAAGATAACTGGGCTAAGACCACACAAAAGTAATGAAACAACAAGTAAGTGAAATGTTAAAGGTTCACCACCATCATGTGGTTAATGTGGGTTAGACAAAAACAAATTAGGCAGGAAAACCTACACACCCCATAGGGTCAGCACCCCTCTATTATTTATTGAGTTCATTCGGTCTAGAGATCTAGGCCATTTTGAGTAACAAAGATAACAATCATACATGATAAAATAGTATTTGTTAAAAAAAACAAGATAACAATAAAAAAAAAAACAGTAATAATCAGGACAGTATAACAATAAGATCAACAGGACTAAGTATTTGATTATAGATAAAAAGTACAATAAATAAGACATGGCTAAAATATTAAGAATAAAAAGATAAAAGATAAAATATAAAATTCTGTCTGACAAACCAATGTGTGCAATTGTTTCCCCGTAAGAACTGGCCCTTGTCAATCCTCATATAGAGGCAAAAAAAGAACAGTTGAGACTCCTTCTGTCGACTAAAGACAGGATGGCTCACATGCCCTTTGAAACAATAAGCCTACGCCGGATGTACCAGGCCTCCGCTAAAAATTTGGTAACTGTAATAGCTACCACGGAGGATGAGTCGTATGTACAGATTCTGGTGGCGTTTGCTCTATCATGTAATGACATATTTTTGCAGAGGGGAATGATCCACCTCCCTCTGGGACTTTTATACAGAGGGCAGAAAAATAGTATATGCTCTATTGTTTCTTTACAATTTTGGCAAGAGATACATCTATCATTTGAAGCGATGTTAGATGACCAGTGAGCCGTAAAACCATTAATAGGCAGTGTACCATATCTTAGTTGGAGATATAAAGCACGGGCGTACGGAGGCATGGGAAGGTTCAAGAAGTTCTCAGGCCAGGGCTCGTGCTTGAATTGGAGAAATTCCATTGTTAGCCTGCCCGCCCCTTTTTGGTGCAAGGAGTCTTCGTTAACTTTCTCCCAATATCTTTTTGTGACAAGTTTCTTTGCATTATCGGGGATTTGATCCGGATAGTTCCAGTAGGAAGGAAAACCTATTTTGACCCAGGCAGATTTCATTTCCTTCAGCCATGGGATTTTCTCCAGTGCCTGGGGGGTGGCTATGAGCTCTCTTATAGCCAACCTATATGGTTCGAGTTCAACAGATTTCCATAAGCGGATCCAATAGGAGAGAGGCCTTAGGGCTGCTGTGGTTTTGATACTGTTTAGACCTAGGTCAAGCCTTAGAGGGGTCATTGGTGAGCCCATACCTATCCAGGCAATCTGTCTAAGGAAATGGTTTTCCTTGGTTTGCAGAGTATCAAGGTTTTTGTGGGACCCCCAAAGTTCCGCTCCATAGAGGGCCGCTGCTCTGATTTGGACATTGTAGATCTCTGCAAGTATGTTCAAGGGGGGACTCGGAGCCTTTCTCGATCTACGGACAAGGGCCCCACCTCTCTGGCTTATAATGAGAGCCCCTTTGTCAATGGCTGCCATCCATTTGCCTGTGGTCGATAGTCTGAAACCCAAGTAGTCGAACTCTTCTACTTTCTCCAGTGGAATCGAGTTCATTTCTATGCTAACGCGCGAGCGTTTCTTGGAGGTACTATATATCATGAGTTTTGTTTTCTTAATGTTTACATCCAGACCATAGTCACTACAAAAAACACAGAATTGGTTGATCAGGTTTTGGATTCCCATTGGCGATTTAGATATCAAAATTGTGTCATCTGCATATAGCAGACACAGGATTTTTTTCCCAACCAATTTAGGTGAATCATTTATACAGTTCTCTAAGTAGTGGATGCAATTATTGATATATAGCAAAAAAAGAGTGGGTGCCAGAACACATCCCTGTCTAACTCCTTTTTTAATAACTACGGGGTCAGTCAACTCACCCCCCTGGCCACATCTAATTTGAGCGAAAGTATTTTCATGCAGTTGAGCAATGAGTTTCAGGAGACCAGATGGCACTCCCATGTTTGATAATGTTGACCACAGCAGGTTCCGGGGGATCAAATCAAATGCGGCTCTGAGATCTATGAAGACCACATAGAGATTACCCCTCCCCAGGTCAACAGTCTTCCATTTTATTGACATGAATCTTAGGGCTTGGTCAATTGTACTCACTGCAGGTCTAAAGCCTGCTTGTAGGTCAGAAAGAGCTTCGGACTCCATAATCCATTCCTCAAGATGGAGCAAAAGATGCTTTGCATAGATTTTTTGGGAGTTATCAAGGAGACTAATCGGACGATAATTGGCAGGGATGTTCGGATTTCCTTTTTTAAAAATGGGTACTATTTCGGCCCCTTTCCAAGTGGGAGGAGCGGGGGCCCCTGCTGCAATAGCATTGCAGATAAGGTTGAGATATGGTGCCCATATATCTGGTCTTGATTTGTATAGATCGCCTGGGATCTTGTCTGGGCCAGGGGCTTTTCCCCATTTCAATGAGTCTATTGCTGCTCTTGTTTCGGTTAGGGAGAATGTGATCGGGGTAGTCTCATGGTTTATTGGGGCATCAGGGGCCCACAAAGATATTTCAGAAGGCCCTTCATATAGTTGCCCAAAGTGCTCTACCCATGATGCTGAGAAGATTGATGAGCCAGGTGCGGCAGGGGAGTTGCTACAGTCATCAGTTATTTGTTTCCAGAACCTAGATGTGTCATTAGATTTGGCAGTCTCCAAAATAATAACCCATCTGGCCTCTTCCCAACTTCTGCGTGCCTTAGAACATTCCTTCTTATAAACTTTTCTGGCTGTTCTTAACAGCCCAACATGGCCATCTTTTATTGCTTCCAGGAGAGACAGTTGGGCTTCTCTGCAACAGTTGTCAAACCAAGGAGCGCAGTGCTTTTTGTTAGATTTATTGAGAAACTTTTTTGTGAAAAGATGCTTTAAAGATTGGAACAAGTCAGTGTGGGCTGCTAAGACTCTGTCACCCTCCCCATTCTCATTTAGGCGGATCATACACTCCATCTGGTTGGCAAGCAGGTTGTAAATGGATGCCAGGTGATTAGGGGAAGAATTAACAGATTCCCATTTTAGGTTGCGTCTGTTATTTGTTAGAGCCAGCTGGGAGGCATGGCTCTTGGAGTAGGGCACAGTAAACGAAGGAAAAAGTCCTCTGGTTGATAAAATCAACGGGTCATGATCACTCTCAATTTGCTTTTGAACCCTCATATCAAACATGTGGCTCCACAGTCGGATGTCAAGAAGTATATAATCGATACGACTGCTGAGCCCTCCGCGCCTAAAGGTAGCTTGTAGATTTACATCCGAGCGTGAGCGACCATTGCAGGCTCGGAGGCCATGGGCTAGTGTGATGTCGGCCAGTAAGCGCGCAGATTTATTCAGCCTTGGTCTTTTGTTGGAGACTAGCTGAGGGATGCCCCAATGGGCATCCTCTTCTTTACATATTCCTTGGACTAGAGGATTAGGTTCAAAAGTGACATTAAAATCCCCTCCAATCAAAACAAAGAAGGAAGGATTGTTTTTAAGAAAACTGTCCAAAATGGACAGGACATCAGAATCGGTGTGGGAGCTCACATTCCTGTTATAGATATTAATTAAAAGTAACGGTCTCTCTTCAGAAATCATTATTAATAGGACTTGCAAGTCAGGGCAACCCGTATCTATTTCTTCTATCTTGCACCTAAGAGAAGTGTTGATCCACGCAAGCAGCCCTCCCGATGGTCTCCCAGAAGAGGACTTGCGTGCTGGAACCCAATAGCTTTTAAAGCCTAGTCTATATTTGGGTTCTAATGCCCACGTTTCTTGGAAGAGGCAGATCAGGTGATCATCAATAAGACTGCCCCATCCTGGACTTTGTAATTTGCTTTCCAACCCTGCTATATTCCAGCTGAGTACCTTATCGAGATCCTCTGTTTTTATGGACCCTGCTTTATTCTGAGGATATTTCCTACAGGGGGAGGAACTGCTAGGAACCATACTAATTCCCTCGGGTATATTAGGACCAGTGGCTTTCTCGCTATGTGCCATGTGAACCGCGCTGGATGTGACCCCAGCTATATATGAATTAGGTAGGTTGGACATGCGGGTGGACCCCAGAATGTGTGGAACAATTGACAGGTACGGAATACATTCCTCGCTGGCTTGGCTCGTGGTGCTTGTGGGTGGTCCCTGGTTAACAGGATCTGCCAAGGTCGAAGGGGCAACAGAGTTAGAGATGCTGAGGGCAGTAGAGTGAATGTCCTCAGCCTCACCATTGCTCGGAGCCACTTCCGAAAGGTCATCTCCTAGTCAGTCTGTCTCATAGAGAGATGACGAAGGGCATCTTGGGCCAAGTAGAGGGATAGACTGTGTGTGGGTAGCCGGGGGAGCCCCGTATAACGTTGGCAGTTGTCTACTCCAAGCTGGCGTGGGAGGTGGATAAAAGACTTGTAACCTGCAAAGGGAGGCTTTTCCAGTTATAGGATAAGGTCTATTAGCGTTTATAAAGAGCCGTTGGACAAGGTCTGGAGAATTAAAGTTGATAACTATGCAGTCCCCTGAACCGATCTTCGCTAGGGAACCCACCCACCCTACCCTTCTCACCATCAGTATTGAGGGTGTCATGGAAAAAGCAAACCCTGCGTTCACATGCAACCAATGAATAACCTTGTTTTTAAGTTCGGTAAAAGATTCAGTGGAGTGAGGTTTGAGTTCAGGAACATTCGATATAATGAGTACATAATGACATGATTCTGGTGGCAAATGGAGCACTTTTGGATCTGACAGGCCCCTGGACTTGTCGCTCTTCTGGTGTTCTGTAAGCCGGTGATCCCAAGTGGGGTTGCCATCTCCCGGATTAGTTACAGGGTTATTCCATGTGGAGGTTCCTTTTAAAAGGGGAACTGGAACCATATGGGGCTTATTCATTAAAATACTAGCTGTTTTGACGGAGCTGGACCAATCTTGGTTTAAAGAGGAAAAAGGGATTTTTGCTATTTGGCCAGTAGGTCTGTTGGCAGTGATGGGGTCATGGTTGGCAAGGGGATGGGATTGAAGTTCTACGGATGGAGCAATTTTGGGTGGCTGGCTATTGATAATGCTTTCCAATTTGTCCTCAATCGATTGGAGGCGGGTTAAAATTGGAAGAAAAAGTTTGGAAAGCTCATCTCTTATGAAATCCCTGGTGTACTCATTTGTATGACACTCGTTTGTGTTGTGTAAGGGGATTGATACCGTATCCTTATTAAAAGGTTGGGCCATGTTAGAGGGGCTCAAAGTCCTAGATCGTTTGTTTTTAAAAGCGGGTTCCCTTCGTTTCCTTTTTCCTTTGGTATTGGAATCTGCTAAGGTGAGGGGGCCTTCGTTTGGGGGACTCTGGGCCAGCGGAATAGGTGCAGCACGGGTGGTAATTACAATTGGGGTTTCGTCCTGATCCTCCTGGGAATTTTTGGAGGGGGAAGGAAAAGGGGTAGTCAGTACAGACTGTAATTCTGGTCGCGGGGAGGGCTGTGGGGCTGAGCTAACATGAACTAGGCTGTTATTTGAAGAAGGGGGGGCAGCTAAGCGTCGCTGCACTAACTCTATTTCTTTTTCAAGTTCCCCAACAGCCTTTTGCAGAAAACCATCTAAGGTTCTGTTAGAGTGCTGTTTACCTTCCAACCCACCCCCACGTCGACGGCCCATTATTCTTTAAATCAGGGGCCTTTAGTGGGCCCCCGGCTTATAGGGGTGTGTAGGCCTTTGGGACCCAGCCACTGACACTATAGTGTGATTAATAAGCTTCTCAGACCCTGCTGTTAACAATTCCCAAAGACAAGACCACAGTAAGACGCCCAAACGTATATATATAAAGCCTGGCCCAACCACTTATCGGGCACAGACAGGCGTAGAGCGGGCAATGGATTATGGGCTCCTGCCCTTGGGGGAAGAAGAATGGTGCCGCCTCCTTCCACCCTCCAAGAAACGGAATTCAATAAGCAGATATATGATGAACTGAGATAAATTCAGCTGAGTACGTGGATACACCTGCAAGTATCCGGTTTGGGATAATAGTTTTTCACGTGCTTGGTGGGGCCTGGGGCTCTGTGGAAGAACTACCCACGCACCGAGCAGAGGAACTTGGAGTCTCCTTCAGGCAGCCATAGACAAGTTTCCTGTATGGACCACGTCTTTGGGTAGATGTCAGGGGGGTGGCCCTGCCCTGCCTCTTCCTGGCAATGACGGGCAAGGACGGGCCCGCCCTTGGCCCGGCCCGCCCTTGGCCCGGGCTTCGCCCGGGCGCCGCCCGCGCGCGACGGCGGGAGCGCGAATTCAGTTTAAAGGGCTCCTGCCCCTTGACAAGCCTCCCGGCACCAATCAGCGCGTCCCGCGACGGCGGGAGCGCGAGTACAGTTTAAAGGGCTCCTGCCCCTTGACAAGCCTCCCGGCACCAATCAGCGCGTCCCGCGACGGCGGGAGCGCGAGTACAGTTTAAAGGGCTCCTGCCCCTTGACAAGCCTCCCGGCACCAATCAGCGCGTCCCGCGACGGCGGGAGCGCGAGTACAGTTTAAAGGGCTCCTGCCCCTTGACAAGCCTCCCGGCACCAATCACCCCTCTATTAAGTTTTCAGCAAGAAACAAACAGATCTTGTGGGTATGTACACAATTAAAAAACACTTTCTTTAGGTTATGACACTATTGTGAATGTTTACTACTAAACATGATTTTCACAGCATCTTCCCTCGTTTTCATACCAGCAGTACGGATCAGTGGATATGAGAGGTACGCAAAGAAGCTTAATCTTATTGTGTGCAAAATATATAGCTCCTTCTTGCTGAAAGAAAAGTTCCTCTACTTTTGAATGAGCTGACAGACACATTATCACATTTGTGTGTCTCACATTTAGATGTGCCCCTAAATGTGATCGGAAATGTTAATGGTTGTTTATTCTAGCATGATGCAGAGAGTTCTTACTTCTCAATTTGTGATTCTTTGTGGGAGACACCATAAACTATTAAGTACTGAAAGACCACTGAATCCTTGGAGGAACGACATGCATACCAACTCACATGGTGCCCCCTGTGACACACGGATTCTTCACTCTTTATTTAGCGGCAAAGTGAAGAGCTGCTATCACATAGTGAGCTGGAAACCCACATGTAGATTAGGGTAAATAGTAAACATCAGTAATTATCAACATGTATAACCTTTGACTGCTGCCCGTTAGCGGGCTAATATGAAATGGTTATGCACTAATGAAATCAAACTGGGAAGGTTTTCTGTTGGGTGATGCTTCTTTTAGATTCCCGCTGTGCCTAGATAATCTTTGAGGAAAGTGACAAGGACTATTCTAACCTGTCTAGAAGGAAAGAGTGTTTAAAAAGCTAGGTGTAAATTACTTGAAGAGGACATTTTGGATGTGATGGTCAGCTAAACGCTCTGCCTACATGTGATACATATATGAACGGGGCTATCAAGGAAGGAATTCAACTACTACAAATGTAGACATCATATTTAAACCAAGGGATTTAAGGTTTTATATCCTGTTACACAGTATGACATGAGATGGTAACAAAATGGTTCAATAGCCAAAGCCAGAGAATATTTCCGCAGCTTCAATTGTCCAGTGATTCAGCTGGATTATATCATTGAGGCCATTCCTTATTTTTTCTTTGGACAGATCACTAAATATTAAACTATAAAAATATAAACAGAGGCAGACTTACTTATTGAGCTGCAGCTGGACCAGAGGCGAACTGTAGAATCAGATGCCGCAGAAACGATAAGAAGCTCTGACCCCAAACTATCCAGGTAAACAGCATCTACAGCACATACAACATCTGTGTGGCCTTTCAAATGAACCTGCTTAACACACTGAGTGAAAAACACAATATCAAAAGCTCAAAATAAGAAAATGACTGAAATAATCAAAACTCAAATCATACAATAATTGTTTTTAGAGATTGTTCGCCTAAATGGTTCAGTTTTATTTAACATGTTGAAATTAATCTACCAATAGAATCATACTGTAGACTGATTTTTCAAAATGGGCAGGTTTTGCAAAAAAAAAAAAAACATTACATTAGAGTGTACCATGAGAGGACAGTATGGGCCTTTGGTTATATCTCTTCAAGTACATGTCCACATAACATAAAGATAATGAATATATACCAGAGATTCAAATCTCAGAAGGACAGTGAATAAAAAGCACTGTATGGTAACTTGAATGGAGAGAAAACAGAAGCTAGGGTTATAGGGAGAGATTTCAATAGGTTTCATGTGTATGTGTGACAAAATGTCCAAGTCACGTTAAACAAGCAAATATTTTGAATTTGTTCCTTCTCAATTACAAACTGAATGTTAGGATGCTCTTTAAAAGCCTTTCAAATTGGTTCCCAGACTCCATTATAAGAACAATACAGCAATCCTTCAATACCCCCAATATGAAATTATTTCAATCACTGTTGCACCCCCTTAACCAGTGTGACTTTATTCTGCCCTATAACAATATGAGCCCATAGTCACTGTAATTGTACTCACTGTGAATTCTGTTCCTATAGGGAAGATCATACAATAGTTTTTTTTTTACATAATTCTTTTTATTTGTACCGACAGTTGCTCACAACAATACATTCTAAACAAAGGTTTTGCAGAGAATAGCGTTCTGTCTCTCAGTTACAGAACAGTAGTCACTGTATCATCAATACAATATCACATTTTGAATTTATGCCCCTCTTCCCATCAACATACAATAGGTCTGTTAATAAATTAGACTAGCGCTTTCAATTTTCCCTGAGTCTTCCTTTAAGTTACAGAGAATTCCAAAGTCTACTTTGTCCAATCAGAGAGCCATAGACCGAAACCTTAAGGGAAATAGGATTTTCAGGACATTTAAATCCCCTTTTGCCCGCAAAAATGCGAAAGCATATTTTTTAAAAATGCTACTTGGGAGCGGTGCCTGGCATGGCCCCAAGATGGCTGCATTCTCCCAAGATCACAACCATTCTCTTATTATGTTATGTGTATTTGTAAAGTGCACTATCACCCACAAGGGTATCCTAGCACTGAGTAGGTGTGTGTGCCTAGCCCTGCCTATAGTAGGTTGATTAACTGAAAAGCAAAGTCTTCAGCTTCTTGTGGAATTCAAGAAGAGAGGAGGAGACTGTGATGTGGAAAGGGAGGTAGTTCTACACTATAGGAACGATGTAAGAGAACACTCTTCCTCCTGATCTGGTTCTATATAATATGTGGGATGGTTGCAAGTAGGAGTCCTTCGAAACTGAGGTTTCCGGATGGTTAGGGGAGTAAGTGTGATTGTTTAGGTAGGTGTGGCCTGACTTGTGGACTACCTTGAATGTGTGTGTGCGGAGTTTGAATTGAATGTTTTTGTGTACTGGACACCAGTGTAGTTCCCTGAGATGTGGAGTAATGCAGGTGCTGTGTGTGGGGTTGAGGATGAGTCTGGCTGCTGGGCTATGGCTGGCCAGTAGTCTTCTAGGGAGTTGCTTGGTGACCTCAACATACAGGGTGTTCCCATTAACCAACTGACTGGTGATTAGGGCATAAGTGACAGTTTTTTTTGTGTTGTTTAGGAACCATTTGAAAATCTTCCTCAGCATTTTCAGGGTGTGGAGGAAGGATGCAGTAGCAGTGTATGATGCAGTCATGTCCACTTTGCTGTTGATGATTGTTCCAAGGTTCCTGGCGATAAGGTTGGGGGAAGGGCGTGGGTCCCATGGGGATGTCCCATGGTGATGTGCTCTTGCTAAAGATCATTACTTCTGTCTTGTCAGTGTTGAGCTTGTCAGTTAGCTTTCATTCATTTAGCAACTTCAGTGAATGGGTATGGTGGAAGCAGAGACAGAGCCAAGGTAAGTATAGTTCCTCTTTTATTAGAAGTGCCAGTAGGATAAAAGGGAACAGGTCTGCACCTCGACGTATCCAGGCTCAACTGACTCAAGAAGGATTCTAGTGTCGTAAACACTAGAATCCCTTTGTGTCACCGGCCTCTACATTCTATACAAGAATGTGCATACACACACAACACATCCCCTTCCCTTAATTTAAAAATAACTAAGAAACAAATAGATAACAAAAACAAAACTATATAATGATAAAATATAAGAGGGGGAAGTTCCCATAAAGAGTATCCGGAGTCTGTGTCGGAGGCGGCAATATGCCCTAACACATAATCCTTCAACCAACCTGGACGAGTTACTTTCCTCTTCTCCCTATGCATCGCATCTTCCTCATCAAAATCAGCATCACTACCATCACACACAACACCTTCACTATCGTTGGAACAATGTTGGGTCGCAGGAAAAGAGCAATCACCCTCCTCCGAAGTTCCCATATCCATTAACTCATCTTCTAACCAATCAAACCTTTCTCCCTCATTCCTAAGACCCACATCTTCCTGCATAATACACTGCCTATTGTTAAATAAGGCGACACGTTTAAGATTCCAGACCCGACCATCACTCAATCTAACAGCATTATGCAACACTTCCCTCACTTGTTCTGGTTCAAAATATTGGCTCTCATTCTTCTTAACTTTATAAGGCTTCTTAACACGTACCCAATCACCCACCTCAATTTTGACAGGCTTCACATGATGAGATTGGTCATAATACATCTTGTTTTTTTCTTGCGATTTTTCCAAATTATCCCTCACCAATTCCAGTGACCAATGTTCCACACCAGCATCACACAACCATGCAGGATTATGCTTACCCCTGGGTTTTCTTCCTCTCATAATGGCAAAGGGACTCCAATCTGTCGTAGGATTCTCAGTAATCCTGTAAGCCCACACCGCTTTGAACACAGCTGTGTGCCAATCACCTTTATTCATAGAGCTTTGAATAACATTCTTGATGACCCTATTGAATCTCTGAACAGTACCATTGCCACTGGGATTGTATAAAGACGTAGTTTTGTGTTTGATTCCTAACCTTTCAAAATACACCTTAGCAGCTCTTTAAACAAACTGCACACCGTTATCACTCAACAACTTCGTAGGAATTCCTTCCGACAAAAACACTTTGTCAATAAACTTCAGTACAGAAGTCGTGTCCGCACTCTCTATTATACCAATTTCTGGCCATTTAGAAAATAGGTCAATAAGAACAACTACATTCTCTTGCTCATCCCCAACAGGACCAAACAAATCGACAGCGACACACTCCCAAGGTTGCTTGGGCAATAAATGTTGATCCATAGGTGGTCTCAAAGAACTCAAACTTTTGTCCACTGAGGAACACACTTCACAGGATCTTACAAACCTTTCTACCGCTTGATCCACTCCAGGCCACCAAAATAAATCCTTAACCACTGATTTAGTACGAACAATGCCAAAATGACCTTCATGGCACAGTTCCAAAACAACACCTCTCATACTACACGGTGGAATGATTTTAATCCCTCTCAGGATGAGGCTTCCCTCAACAGAAAGTTCATGCCTAACCTCTCAGAAGTGTCTACTTCGCTCTGTAAGTAGGTCTTTCCTAGGCCAACCTTCAAGAATGAACTTTCACACCATTTGCAAATCTACATCTTCCTCCATTTCCTTACCCCACAAGTCCTTATCAAGTGAGGAACTGCCAGTATCATGTATTAGAGCAACACTATAGTCTTCCCAAGGATCATCCACACAACCTTCTAAAGGACTCAGCAGTCTTGATAAACAATCTGCCATCAAATTGTTTCTTCCAAGAACATACACAATACGGTATATAAAATCTTTTATATGCATAGACAATCTCAAAATTCTCGCAGAAGCCAGGACACAACCTTCTGATGTGAGTAGCTTAATCAAAGGTTTGTGATCACATAGAATAGTTATGTTCTTACCCCAAATAAATGTACGAAAATGTTCCAAAGCCCAAGCACATGCTAGAGCCTCCTTTTCGATGACTGAGTACTTTTCCTCTGCAGGCGATAGTGATCTGGAAGCAAACAATATTATTTTCTCCCTTCCATCTTTCCCTTTCTGGGATAAAACGGCACCTAAACCCTTTTTGCTTGCATCTGTAGTCACCACGGTATCCAATTCAGGGTCAAAATTTCCTAAATTCGCTACCTTGCTCAAATCATTCTTTACTCTTACAAATTCCTGTTCGCACACATCACTCCAAATAAAATGAGCATTCTTTTTAAGAAGTAGCCTCAAATTATAAACTTTTCCTGCAAAATTTGGGATAAATTTCGCACAAAATTCTGCCATCCCCAAAAAACGATCTTACTTCTTCCTTTGTGGTGGGGGTCGCTGCATTAACAATGGCACTAACCAATGACGCCTTCGGTTTCACATCTTCAGACTTCAGGGTTTTCATCTGGAATGTACGGAGCCTGGTTAAGTGTGTCAATAGATATAGAGTTCTCTCCTTTCTAAAAGGCCACAAAAATGTTATTGCATGCCTGCAAGAAATGCATTTAGATGAATCTGGAGCCTTACGACTAACTAAGAAATGGAGGGGAAAGATTTTTCATTCCTCCTCTTCCACTCACACCAGGGGCATGCTGATATGGGTGGCCCAGGGGCTCCTATTTTTTCTTTCATATTTAAAGGCTGATGTATGTTCTGGTCCAATGTACTCTGGAGGGACGGGACTTGACCATACTGAATTCCTATGCTCCTAATAAGAATGACACTGTGTTCCCCCTAGCTTCAGGCGGAACTCTGCCAAAAGGAAGTCAAGCTGGTTGGAATCCAGGTGGTATAATCAACTGGTACCAAATTTCATAACAGGGAACTCTTGATCCGTAGGTGGGCTGAAGAACTATGGGATCGCCTAGACAAATATACACTACAACAATAAAGACATAGATTGCATCGGGAGGGTGACAACCCGGGCAGGCCATTAGCCTGGATACTACGAAGGAAACATCCCCACCACTCATGACTCACTTGACAACACCTGAGGGCCTTAGGGTCACATCCAGAGCAGATATAGTGCAAACATTTCAACAGCACCTGCTGGGAGTATACATGGCAGACCTGGGCATAGACGCACAACAATACACTCCCTTTTGGAAAATCTGAGTCTTCCCATAGTAGGAGCGGAGGTGGTGGAGGCCCAGGATGCGCCCCTAGAATTAGAGGAGCTCAGAAGAGCACTACAGGCACCAGGGAGTGAAGGTTTCCCATCTGAACTCTTCCAAACCTTCTCAGAGTTACTAGTGTAAAGAAGTTTGGCGATATTCCCAGAGGCTCCTGATGTAGGTATTTTGCCACCGACCCTGAGTGAGGGGGAAATATGTATGCTCCTTAAACCGGGTGAAGATGAAGCAGACCCAGCTGCTGATAGGTCCCTCACAATGATTAACTTGGGCATGAAGTTTCTTGACAAGGCCCTTGCATCATGACTGTCAGCCCATATGACTTGGCGAATCCATGAAAAGCAGTGCAGCTTCATACCGAGTTGCAGCACTGGGATGAATCTGCGGTGACTATCTATCATTCTCAATGAAGTTAAACACCCGGAAGAGGAAATGGTGCTAGTAGCCATTGACCTGGAGTAGGCCTTTGACACGGAGGATTGGGGCTACCTACGAAAAGTCCTGTGTGTCATGGGCTAAGGGCCTCAATTTCGCAGTTAGGTGTGCCTGCTCTATAATGAACAGCGTGTCAGGGTGAGAATTGTTCTCCATCGCTCAGAAAAGTGGACTTTGGGTCGAAGGAGGAGCCAGGGTTGCCCCCTCTTGCTGCTCCTGTTCACGCTTGTGATGGAGCCGTTGGAGATTTGGGTGTGCAGGGAGTTGCAGGGTGTGGGGCATCCAATCAGAAGATGTTTGTCAGACCATCGTGCTATATGCTGATAACGTGCTGTTTTATCTGTCGCCCGCCCCCCCCCATGTTGCTGTACTAGTGTCACTGAGACTGTTAGAGGGAGTTGGGACTCTTTATGGACTCCAACTCAAAAGCACCATGTCCCTGTTATTTCCACTCACCTTGCTGGCCGTGACTCTGACAGAGCAATTACCAAACATAGGCTTGTGCTTGGAGGCATCCCTGTTTCTATACCTGGGGATTAGCGTGGCCCACACTCAAACTCCAACTTAGCCTCAACATAGGAAGGGTAGTGGAAGGTTTGAATTCCTCTGTTTTATTTTGGAACTTGGTACCCCTCTCGCTGATGGGCAGGCTAGCCATCGCTATGATGGTCTTGCTCTCCAGATGTTTGTATGTATTACAGAACTCATTATGACCTCTACTGGCAAGGGTTTTCAGAGAGATGGACTTCATCCTAATATCCCCCAGTGGGTGGGTAGGCATAGTAGGGTTGCCTTATCAACACTGACAAGACAGTATACAGAGGGAGGGCTTGAGGTCCCTGACTTATAATATTTTGCTTCTCAGTTACAACATGCGGCCTGTTGGCTGGACCTGGCTGACAAATGGGAAACGCACTTACTGGCTGGAAGGGTGGCTGCTGAACACCTGCCTGAACTCCTGATGGAGGGTGCAGGGTTTTTGCTGGACGTCCTTTACATAGTTAGACACACGGCAATACTTTGGCACCAATTTGTTTGGACAGAATCGAGATGGGCTCTGTTTCAGAGAGAACTTCTGATTTGGATATTGAATCCCATCTAGAGGATGATGGACAATATGTCCTTTAAGACGTGGCATAAGGATGGTTGTGAACTCCTCAGGGATTTGTACTCAGGTGAGCTATTCATTTCATTTATGGAGATGTGGCTTGCTTTTACTCCTGGATCCGGTCATTTCACACATCACGCTGGCTTGGCAGACATACCTAGGGTGGACTGGCCCTCTTAGCCTACTGCCTCCAAACTTAGACACACTCTTAGTATACTCTTCACCTGCGACACAGGCTTGTCGTAGTTTGGACTCTTGCTCTGAGTAAGACTGCTAGTCTCAGGATGACAGTACTTTAGTTTGTAGGTGACTAAGTCTTTCCTACAACTAGTTGCAACTGTTGTCCAAACCTTACGGGCTCACTAGCAGTACCTCACCAGAAACACTATCATAAAAGGTGATTTATGGCTGTTGTTTATGCATGGACTCAAAAATAAGATATCTCAGGGAATGTCGTGGTTAAACGGAGATTACCCTTTTCTCACAGATATATTATGTCTCATACAAACAAAGGCAATAACACAGATGCAGTGAAGTTATAATAGTTTTTATTTAACATAACTGCAATTTGCGATAAGTTGCATGAACTGCAATGATTAGGATAATGAATATACCAAGTAACAGTATTGTGAAGAAGAGAGTCATTGTTATGAAGACCCCCACCATTTTGCAATATATGAAAGAAAAATATATATATGTATATATATGATGGAATATGCCCTAATACCCTAATGAGAATAGGCCTAACCTCCTACCTAAAGGAGAGCTGGGTTTGCTAAACCTAATCTGCCAAAGCTGTGTCCATGAGAGGAGCCCCCAACCCTCGTTACCTTGGAATGAGGTCTCTATCTCCGACTCCGCAGGGACACGAAGACTGGGTCAGCGTCAAGATGACTGCAGCATCGGTATCAGCGATGGTGGCGATGCCCTCTGGTCGGAATCCCTCCGATTATCTGTCTAAAGTGTGATGTATTTATACAGATCTACAAGGTCCCCTAACGTAGGTGTATTCCCAAACAATAGATAACAGGCATGCTTGGGACGGCAATTAATATCAACAATGCCTCAAAAGTATAGAGAGGGAAAATCCCTAAGTGTGAACACCTACTGTTTGTTTGCCTTTTGTGCTTGATTTTGACGCCTTGGCACGGTGACACTGATAATGAAACTCATAACAAGTGACCTAACTATAAACAAGGCGGCCATCTTAGAAGAAATAAATAATTAAATGGGCTAAGACAGAGCAGGCTAAGTAGGTTAAAAGTCACTAGGTGACGGGGGCACGAGTCTACAAGCCAGCGCTAAGCTAACTCCTGCTATCCAATTAAAACGAACTAGGATTCACTACACCCTCCCCATTGCCGTAACAGGTATGATGAAGGTACAGGAACCCAAATGCTAAAAAGCTGCTTCTGAACTAAAATCTAAAAACAAAAAACAAGCTAATAAAACAAGCCAATAATAAAAAAAATCTGCATGTGTTAAAACATGTTAAAACAAATCTGTCTAAAAATACATAAAGAGATGTTAATATCAACTATGACAAGTACAGCAAACGTCTATTTTAATTGCATAATTTGGAATCGGGAATGGCAAGTCAATTCATCAAATTATGTGTTATACCCATGATCTTGAAGAATGTCATCGAAGTCACCAGTCAAGGACCTAAAAAATGAGTCAACATCGTCTGAAGTTAAGTCTAGTGCTGGGCGGACAAACGGATCCGCAGAGCAGAAGTGAGTCATATTTCCCAGTGCATCGATACTTGCTGCAGTGTCCTCATCCATGGTAGATCTTATAATGGAAGGCTCATAGGTGGCCTCGCGGAGCAACCTCAGTCTCAAGGGGCATGACCGTGTATGAACCCTCATCGGGGACATCAGCAGTTCGTGGTCCACAGGAGATGTCGGTGCAACAGCAAGACAGACCATAGGCAGATGTTCAAAGAGACACCATATGCAGCAGAAGACTGGTTGTACACACCAGAGAAGTGGCCGGAATGACAACGACCAGTCAAGCTCCAGTTCCACCAGCAAAGGTGCACCGAAGATCCGAACCATGCGCTCATGGCACAGTGGAGTTGGCGGGAGTGGCTCCATTGCTCTGCGTTGCTGAAAAGAAACAACCACCGCAAATCAGAAGAAATAGCAGTAGTAGTCCGCCAATTAAAGCCAAAATAATTGGAAAGCCACCAAACACACCTGAAAAGAGAGAATGGATGGCTGATGGTATGACTCCGAAGACAGTCTGGAAGATGGACACAAAACTAGACCCGACAGCCTTAAAGAAATGAACAATTCCAGTGGTGCTTGAAGCATTGAATATTCTGGATACCAGCTCTCCAAAGTGTTTGGGGAAATCTGTATTTAAAAGGGATTGTATCTCGGCTGATGATCTTGCAATCTGGAGAGCATACGTCTCTTTTGCGGATGTCAAGGCGACCTGTTTCTGAAACAGTAGCGCCTTTAGCCTACTCAACTTGTCATAGTTCACATTAATAGTATCTATGTGGGGCCACATGTCAGATACTTTTATCTCTCGTGTGGGGGAAACAAAACATGTCCACAACACGTAACGACCTTCGTGACTGAGATTGCGTAGGCAATTCCAGGTCGCATGCCGCAACAGCTTTGATCGTTCAGTACCACATAACTGCCATTGGAAAGTACATGAAATACTCGACGAATCAAGGGGACGGGAGTACCCTTCGGAAAACAGGCCAAATTCACGACCCCCGCATTGCAAAGACCGTGAAGAGACACCTGTTTGCATATCAGAGAATGACGAACAGCAGTCTCACATTCACTTCCGCTAAGAAAGACCTCCTGTTCACCGTTCAGACATCTATAGTCAAAGGGCAACTCCCACTCTTCCTTAATAAAGCTATCTCCTAGCTGCTCATATTGTCCCACTGCAAGATGTTTCAGGCAGCTCGAGAAACGAAAGGTCGAAATCGGTAAATTAATAATGCCGTGCAAGAGCCAGATAGTTGAAGGACTCTCTGCTACCGTGAAGGGCAACTTATCTAATTTTTCTACTTGAAGCAGGGTGAAACTAGCCTCGCTTTTAGCCATTGTCTCTTGTTCCCTGGAAAAATTAAAAGCAGTGAAAAATTCACTCCCATTAATGTACCTCCATGGAATGTGGTCACTTTTCAGTGTCTGTAATGTCCAACCCAGCTGCATGATGGAACGTAGCTGTGTTTGCTCATGATATAACCGGGACAAGTCTGTCTGAGTGATATCAATAGCAGATGACACTATATTTGATAGTGAATAAATCCTGTTGGACAGCGTGTTCATGCCATTGTCGACAACAGCTAATGTTTTTTCCAAATTTTCCTAATCTAGTTGCCTTAAACGTGCAGCAGCCTCAAACTGGGAAAGTTTCCAAATTTCATTGTACATAGCATATAAAAACCGTTTCGAGCGCTGTTTTCTAGGACCTAACAGGAAATCCTGTAAGTCTATACTGTCAGAAAGAGTGTTCAGGTGTTTCTTAACTCCTGTTAACGTGTTTGTCTGCACCCATTGCTGGCACAGCTTGCCCCCACTGTATGTTGTAATTATACCTGTATGTTGACCTGATAGAAAGCGAGGGTCAGGCCTGTTAATTGAAAAAAACCCTGAAGAGTTCAAGAAACGCTTTTGACACTCATCAGTGTCGGTGGGCCATACCAACCACCCGCCGGGACGGGAAAGTGAAGAATTATAGGTACCAGCCTTAACCATTGCATCTAGCCTGTCTTCTGAGACATTAAGAAAGTGTTGACAATCTCTACATTTTGTCGGAGTAGGGATACTGGGCGTGTTCAGGTCTTTAATTTTTGCTAACCCCAGACATGATGTCTGCTTAATAGTGTCATTTAAGAAAATCATTTGCACAGGAATCAGGCACGCTCGAAACAAAGCCTCCCTACTCTGTATCTGCCAATCTCCCCATACACTTTTCAAATCAATAGTGTTTTTCCAATATTCGTAACCCTCAAGCGAGAGCCGGGAAACAAAGGGATCTGAATAAATCAGTTTTGTATCTGTTAGCAGAAGTTTTCTAATTTGTGCCCGAGGTATTTAAAAATAATACAACTCTGCCTTTTTTGTATCATGCCCGGAAAAGTATGTAAATTTATCGCTGTAATACTTTGGACTCCCCACCTGTGGTGTCGAACAGTGTTCCCACTGTGTGTAGTTCAAGAGAGGCCTATATCTAGTTGCACGGTGTAGGTAGTGATGTCCCCAATTGTTATAGCAGAACATGTCCCCATAATTAATTGTATAATCATATACATCATCACTTCCAAAAGCGGAATAGTCCTTCATTTCAGCTAGCATGGAATCAACTGTTTGGACATCCCAATCATCAGAGACAACATTAGGTGTAATAACATCAGACATTGAAATTTTGAACACGTATGGTATCTGAATAATCTCTGTAGGCCCGTATATATCGAATGGAACTTTGTCCCACACAATCCCATCAGTAACTGGTATTGCTGTAATATTTACAGGGGACAAATCTCGTCGGACCTTATGTGAAGAATGATGTGGTGTTGAAATTTCATCAACAGGTTCCACAGAGGAGCAATCAGGAATATAGTGACCATTGATCAGCAATAAGAAAACAGTCACAAAACCAATCCATAAAAATAATGCAATAAATGTCAAACAGAACCATAGATAGATGGGTAGATCAAATAGTTCTTTTTAAGCCATCGATACAGCTTACTACTTTTTGAAAGTTTGGCTGTCACAATTGATGATGAATCCGAAGAAAAATCATCAATGTCAATGAAATAGCCAAAGGAAGTCTCTGCAAACACAGGACCCGCTGAATTCTGATCCACTGGTCGTGGAGGTTCTTGATAGACAACGTCATTAGTCGTGGAAGTATTTGTGTAAAATACAGCCAAATCTTGAAGCGGGGTGGTCACCGAAGATGTGACTGGAACCAACAAAAGTTCATTTCCGCCCTCCCCATGGTCGAGGAAGTGTCTGGAACAGCAGCTGACATAGTTGCATAGCCAGTAGCAGTGATGTTCATCCTACTATGTAGATGGATGTCCTGTTGGGTAGTGAGAGGGGATCGGGAACCACCCAAGGGACCTCCTGGTCTACTGTGGAGAATCGGCCACATGGTGTAATTTGATGCCATCAATGGAGATGAATCTATTTGATTTAGAATCAGACAATGGTGGTAGGATGACAGTCCTGGTGCCTTTTATTCCCAAGACCGGTACAGGTGCTCTGTATGATGGACCAAACTCCTTTTTCACAGCGATCTTCTCACGAACCAGATCCCCAACGTTAGGAATCCAGCCAGTCGAAGTTTCCGCCAATTCCCTTATTCCTAAGGTGGCAGCACTTGCAGATGATTTATCATCACAAAATTGTTGAAGCTCCTGTAAAACAGTGAGACGTTCTTTTATGTCAAATGGTGTTTCTGCTGCCACCACACCAGGGGCATCAAGATCGGTGACATACATAGGTATCCCAAAGAGAACCTCATATGGAGACTTTCCCCCCAAGGACCGTCTTGGCAGATTATTCAGTGCTCTCTGGACCCCATATAGGTGGTGTAACCAACTGCGGCCTGAACCTAATACTCGAGCTGTTAAGGACTGCTTTAGATCACGATTCCGCCTCTCCACAACCGAATTTCCCTCGGGATGGTGTGGTGAGGAGTAATGGAGTTCAACACCCATCGTCCCCATGGTGTCCCTAAATGCCTTAGAGGCAAATGCAGGGCCCTGGTCCGAATGGAATGCTGCAACCGCATATGTACCGATAAAGATCAGCAAATCTTTTATAACAGTTCGGGCATCAGCCGACCGCTGTGGCCATACCCACAGGAATCTAGAACAGGAATCCACAGCCACTAGAATGTATTTGTATGCACCATCAGGTTGTAAGGGACCACAATGGTCTAGGTACACACACTGAAGTGGCTTGTCTGACACTAAGAGGGACGTCTGCGGAGGGCGTCTGATATTAGAGCCCTTAATCTGCTGGCAAATGTCGCAAAGGACATACTGCTTAGTTCGTCTGCATAGACCAGGCCACCAGTATCGTTGCTGTAGAATTGTTATCGTGGCCTGTATACCAGCATGTGCAGAAGCGACACCCTCATCTGTGGCTGTAATAAGCTCTAATCTCTGGTCTTCATTGGAGATCACCCGATCTCCAACCCCAGGAATCGTTTTATAAGCAACATTCTGTGCACTGATATGGTAAGTACAGTTTGTAGGGTATCCTTTCGGAAGGGTCTTGCCTGCAGCCGAAGCTTTAACGGCAATCAGTATTTCATTATCCAATCTCGTCCGAGAACGAGTCACTGCAGCCACAGAAGCCGTAGCTACTGATGCTTTGGCTGCTTCATCAGCCAATGTATTGCCGGCAACGTGTAATTTATGAACTACTTGGACACATGGTAGCTTATCCATAAGATCAGCCACCCTTCCCCACAACATTTTGTGTTTAATGGTATTCCCTTTAGAATCCCGAAACCTGTTCAGTTTCCAATGATTGAGATATTCATTGTATGACTGGACACAGTAATATGAATCACAGACTATCAAAGTCTTGCTTCCTGCCTCAGTATGCTGAGTAAGACTGCTAGTCTCAGGATGACAGTACTTTAGTTTGTAGGTGACTAAGTCTTTCCTACAACTAGTTGCAACTGTTGTCCAAACCTTACGGGCTCACTAGCAGTACCTCACCAGAAACACTATCATAAAAGGTGATTTATGGCTGTTGTTTATGCATGGACTCAAAAATGGGAATGTCGTGAGATTACCCTTTTCTCACAGATATATTATGTCTCATACAAACAAAGGCAATAACACAGATGCAGTGAAGTTATAATAGTTTTTATTTAACATAACTGCAATTTGCGATAAGTTGCATGAACTGCAATGATTAGGATAATGAATATACCAAGTAACAGTATTGTGAAGAAGAGAGTCATTGTTATGAAGACCCCCACCATTTTGCAATATATGAAAGAAAAATATATATATGATGGAATATGCCCTAACACCCTAATGAGAATAGGCCTAACCTCCTACCTAAAGGAGAGCTGGGTTTGCTAAACCTAATCTGCCAAAGCCGTGTACATGAGAGGAGCCCCCAACCCTCGTTACCTTGGAATGAGGCCTCTATCTCAGACTCCGCAGGGACACGAAGACTGGGTCAGCATCAAGATGACTGCAGCATCGGTATCAGAGATGGTGGCGATGTCCTCTGGTCGGAATCCCTCTGCTTATCTGTCTAAAGTGTGATGTATTTATGCAGATCTACAAGGTCCCCTGACGTTGGTGTATTCCCAAACAATAGCTAACAGGCATGCTTGGGACGGCAATTAATATCAACAATCCCTTGAAAGTATAGAGAGGGAAAATCCCTAAGTGTGAACACCTACTGTTTGTTTGTCTTTTGTGCTTGATCTTGACGCCTTGGCACGGTGACACTGATAATGAAACTCATAACAAGTGGCCTAACTATAAACAAGGCAGCCATCTTAGAAGAAATAAATAATTAAATGGGCTAAGACAGAGCAAGCTAAGTAGGTTAAAAGTCACTAGGTGACGGGGGCACAAGTCTACAAGCCAGCGGCTAAGCTAACTCCTGCTATCCCATTAAAACAAACTAGAATTCACTACAGGCTGACATTCGATCATGCTGTTATATAAGGCCTTGCTGTGGAAATCCCCAAGCCCTCCAGCGGTCAGGCATTGTCTGGGACCCTGACTTGGATGCTCCACTTGCAAAGGGGGACTGGAACGAGTCAATGACCTCACATACACAGTATCCTGTAATGCCCACTTTAAGTTGGTTCACTATAATTTTTTGCACAGGGACTGCCTTACTCCCAAAGGTCTGCATCATGTGACCTCCTCGCGACTAGATAATTGTCCAAGACGCGGTACTGTAGGAGCAGATTTCTTGCACTAAGCCTGGCAGCACCGGGAGGTACCGTGCTATTGGACCCAGGTGGTAGTGAAAATTCAGAGAACAGAACACTTACTCCTTGATCTTACACCACAGTGCTGTCTACTGGGTAATGTCATACGACCAAAGGGCAAGAAGATGGCATTCAAATTCTTGCAACTGACACTAGTTCTAGCCAGGCGCAGTCACCATCACATTGATGGGAAAGACTGCACCTGATTTTGATCTCTGGCTTAGAGATGTAATGGAATGGGCTGTGGCCGAAGAATCACATTTGAGGCTCAGTAGGCGAGATGATAAAGTGGCGGAGGATCTTGCAGTCTGAAGAAACCTGTGTAATGTGTTTTTAGGCCCAGAAGCTTTAACTGCCTCCACTGACAGTGAGGGTTCTTCTGATGATTCGGGGAACGAGGGAGCAGAGGCAGAAAGGGAAGGATAATCATCTTGGAAAGATGGTGGCTTACGACAAGTGTGTAAAAATAGGCAGTCATCTGTTGTGGCTCTCGGAGGTCGCCTGTGGGCTTAATGGTCACTTTTGTATTGCCACGCTATGTCTTCTCTTCCCCCAAACTGCTGTTTAGTTGTTCATGATAAAGCTGAAAATAAAGGTTTTTGAAAAATAGAGAATATGAACGTTTACCCTTCCCATCCACGTAATAATAACAGACGTATGCAAAGGATTATTATTGGTTTTGTTTGAAACCTTAATGAACTGGGAAATAAGAATCTGCCTACCTGGTTCTGCCTTACTTGCCAAAGGATAACATGTTTATCAGATCCCCCAGAAACCAGTTCAGTCTCAGGATCTAAAAACAAAAGAAAACATAAGTGGATATAAACAAACATTGTTCAAGCTCAATCGTCTACATTCACCACCTACTGTGTTGTACTGGACGATAACGTTTTGCGTTACCAAAATCAGGACTCCCACAACATCTGAGTTGGTTACTCAGTTTGCCATGATAGCTGCCACAACGATTCTATAGAAATCTCCGTAAATGCGGCACTTCACATTACTTGGACATGCATTTCTATAGTACAATACCAGCAGAAGCATTTGCACGGCTCTTATGTTAAGTCACAGAGCAATATTATGATTTGTTATTTTCACCCTGAAGATCAGGTCACATAGATCCTGACTAACTGCCCAGAAGAAAATGCCCGTATGTAAGCTGTCTACTTTAAATTTGCAATGAAAGCACCATATTTGCGTGTCCATGTTGGAATGCAGATTAAAATGCATATTGTCGAAACAATTGATGATTTTTAAGTTTAGCTTTTGTTAACTACAGTTTCAACTGAAGGCAGGCACTTTAGCCACTACTGCTCTGTAATTCCCACCAAACCATTTTTTTTTTTTTAACACAGCGTTACATAACAGGAATAATTGCAACGGGTGGACAATTCCCAACACAATAAACTATTTAAGGTCCCCGTTGAAGGAGTCTGGATACTACGCCAATAATGTGTAATTAAGAAGCAACCCAGACAGGCTAGCTAAAATGACATTCCTTCTCTAGACACACCGACAGATAAGCTCTCCAAAATGTACCACCTCGATGCCAAGACACTCACATTTTCGAAGTCCAGATATAAGCCAGCATTAGAAGTACAGTGACTCTCTGCTGCGGTAGACCTTATCAGTTATTACAAGGGCACTGTAGTCAAAGCCAAACACCTCCATCTGGATGAATATCTGAGCCCTACGAAAGTGCTCTGTAAAGGAAACAGAGTGAAAGTTTGCCTACACTTTGTCTTTTGTCACACAAATAACTTCCACTGATGTTAAGATCTTTGAGAGCAATACTCTATTCTTCTGTGTGGGTGTCGTCTGCACCAAAGGAACTTCCAAACGATTGAGGGATGCCACTTTTGCAGTCTGAGGCTTCTTACGCGTCAGGGGGCATCAGGGTCCTAGATGCCAAGTAAGCAGGAACGTCTCACCTTTCAAAGTTAGGATCTTTTTGAACAATGAGTAAGATTACAGTGTCGGGGGCCTGTGCAAAGTCTAAATGATCGTAGAAGCAGGACAGTTTTCTTGTGGGATCGTTCCTTGATATGAGATTGGTTCGGCATCTTCGTTCGGGCCTAAGCCAAAAACAATTTGTCCTCTGACCCCCCTGATGGCCTTTGCTGCTTTCAGGGCATGGGGGCACAGGAATTGCAGGCTGCGGCGTCATGCTCTGATCCCAGACACCACATTTAGGTTTTATGTGGTTCTGATATGGACATCTTGTGACACCTGCAACACAGGTTGAACCATAACACTCACAAAGGAGACATTTGACCTATTTGCTATCTTAAATGCTGAGGAATTGTGAATGTGTTACACAACAAATGAACGCAGGACAGTGTTTGATAAGGAGTGCAAAAACAGTAATTGACACTAGCACTCCAGATGGTGCCTCTAATATATTCGTATGTCGTCATGTCCAGAAACGGAGTCAGGGCTGAAATTGCATGAAATTACATGTAGGTATCGGAGAAAGATTGCTGGGAAAAAGCTTTTCTGGACCAATCTGAGAGCTGGAAAGTTACCTGTGTCTGGTGTCTTGGTCCCACGTGGACCCCAAGAACCCCAGTATTACATATAGGAAAAGTAGGGTCACATAATGTACCAGGGACCATGGAGATTAAGTAAGCCTGGGGGTCAAAATACTACATCTGAGGGGACAGGAAAGCCTTCAAACACACACTCAAATTCGTCGTAGAAGCTCTGTTAGACACAGGATTCCACTAAACCATTGTTAAAAAAAAAAATCTAGTACAACCCTAAAAAGTGGATACCAGACCGGGAGTGAGGATGACCTGCGTCAGTGGAACTTGTAATCAGTAGCCAACCGCTATTGTATCAGTAAAGACCACTGAAGAAACAAATGTGATGATAGTAAAGGAACAGGTGTCTCTTTACCGGAAAAATGAAATCGTAGACACCAACAATCTAATTTTTCCCCCTAATTCAGAAACAGCTGGATCAAGTAAATTTAGTAGACGGCTGTCTCCAGGAAGCCCCAGAACCATATCGAGAAGAATGTCAACAATAAGAAAGACTATTAGGTAGTTCCCAAGGAACTTCAGAACTGCACAGGATGAGGAGCCTGCCTTAATTAATGCTTGGGTCGAAGCTGATCAATAATTAGAAAGTATTTTTCGAGTGTACATGGATACATGGTTGTGGTATAGGTTGGCCACACACACAACAGAATAGGCAGCTATTGATACCTCAACTATTTAGGTCATATATTTTAAAACTTTCCTACACCCAGCCAGCTGCTGGTCATTTGGGAAGAGACAAGACTGATTATTATCTCACTGAAAGATTCATCTGACCAGGAACCTATGCTGATATTCATAATTTGTTTCGCCTGTGCCAGCTTTCGGTCCCCCCTAAGTATAATGTGAAACAATAACAAAGGATGCACACACATCATAACAAAATGCTCAGAGATGACATGTGCAGTCATTACACTAAAAGCTGAAAGGTAATTTGATAATGTATCATGGTCCTCTTCAAGTAGCAAAATTTTAATTTGGGAAACATTTTCATTAGAGGAGTCATGGCACATTATCAGAAGACCAGAGAAAACATTAAAGCAAATGGAGCAGCGTCAGATTTTGTAACCTTAAAATAAGGACCTGGGTAGGTTAGCTTCTTAACTGCTATTCTTTTCATTTTTGCCCTTGAGCCCCACTTAAGAACTCTAGACTGGACTACCCATTAAATGGCAATACCATTATCATTGATACTTATAAATCAGTGGCTTACGAGTATCTCATTATCCTGTGTGCCTACAATATCAACATCTCTGACCCAGCAATACCGGAGGCTATCAATGACAGCTCCGCAGCTTCAGGATACTGCCTTAACAGTCATTCTAATGTGTTGTCTGGACTTCCATTTTGTGTTATCGCATGAACTTTGTTGAGTTATGACACCTACCTAAATGGGTTAGGCACTATGTTTTGGACCGGGACTGGTCAGGGAGCTGTAGCCTTGGTAAACCTCTTAAATTTGTTGCCCTGAAAAACACTTACCATACAGCAGAGATCAGTTTAGGGAGGGTCACAGAAACAGCCTGGGACCCAGTAAATCTAGTCAATGACAGGGAGAAGGAGAAAGGCTATCAGTGGTAGGGAAAGCTAGCCACCACTGGAAGAAGGCCAGAAAGAGGTAGGACCAACCTACTTAAAGAGGCGTCACAACCTGAAAGGAGGGCACACAGTCAGTCAATCCAGTACTGAAAAACTGGTGCTGGTCTACTTCCCCATCAATCGTGCAACCTGGTCTTGTGGGGGAGAAGATGACCCTCCGTATACTACATAAACCAGCTCACCCAGGTCTTGAGTGGAGTTCAGATGGAGACCTGGGCCATACACTGATCATCCTCACTTTTCCTAACAGGCAAGTACAGATAGGATAGGATAGAACAGTATAAAAAACTAAAAATATAACAAATATATAAATAAAAATGGAGAATTATTTAGAGAAGTGAGCCCTACCCTGAACTTTCATAGTTTTTGTTACAGGCCTCTTGATCCCTCACTACCACTGAACCTTGACACACCAGAGTGGATGGAAGATTCCTGAAGTGACTGTTCTCCACCACCACACAATGTTCTGATATATCTTTCCTATAAGGGAATCCACTGAGGGACTATTAAAGAAACCCCTGCATTAATAATACTTTGAAGGTAATAGTCTGGATTTTAAAAGACTATCCTATAGAGAAAACACTATAACTTTACTCAGTAATAAAGACAAAAAGGTGCTAGCCTAAAGACTATATACTTGTTTGGTATTCTGGGAACTACCATACAAATGTCAAGGTCCACTATACTGAAATATCAGGTTCTGGTGGAGCAAAGATAGCCCTCCCAATTGCCGGTTAACAAACCCTCAGCAGGCAAATTATCACCACGAGTGCTGGTGATTAATCCCAAGGGGAAAGGGGGTTGAGAGTCAGAGAGAGACAGGATTTTGGATGGCCTCAGTTCCAGGCATCTGATTTGGAAGCGTGCAGCATTGGACCTCGACCCTAGTTCTTAATGTTCTCAGTATTGTCCGGAAGCCTTCAGATACGACTTCTGGATTCACACAACGAGGCCCCTTTATAAATTAATGCACGCAATGTAACTGTATATTAAAACTTGGTGATTATATACCTCACCCGTTATTATCTTTTGAATTAAGAAGGTAACTCCTTTGAAAGGCACAGAAGACACTGGATGTCCCTCTTGCACTTTTGTTCCATTGTGCAACTGATTTTGCTCTGCCATTAAGAGATGAAGATCAAACTAGTCAAAATCGAATGCTCTAATTATGAAATATCTTTAAGGCCTTTTACATGGAAATCTTTGAAGTCTTTAGGTGCAGTGCACTGACCTTTTTGAGTTGTATTGGCAAAGTTCGGAAACAGATCTTTCCTTTGTTTTTCTCTTTTCTTTTTCAGGTGCTGGATGTGGCAGCTGGCTAGAAAAGCAGAAAAGTTTCGGAGAATACTGAGGCAGGAACCGGGATGTGAGCACCAGGAAGCAGTTAAAGTGAAATATCGAGAACAATGCAGAAAATACTCTGGAACATACTCTCTTGCCAAGGGTCTGAAAGTAAAGCAAGGCTTGGGAAGTTGGGCATTGTGTTTATAGGCCACGCCCCAACAATGGCGACCAATTCTCATGAGAGCCGGAGATCTCTCAAGATCTCAAGCCTTGCACTGAAAACCAGGAACCTGGTAATGGGAGGCCAAGAAATATTCCAAATCGGTGGATGAGGAGAGGGACGTACAGGGAAGACATGAAGGGTACAAAATGAGTGGCATAAAAAAAAATGGTGGGTCAGGTTGTGGGGAGCTTTTGTGTGAAGTATATGCAGTAAAAGAAAGGAAGAGGGGAATTCAGGAAGCACTGGGGATATCTAGGGGCCCTACAATGAGCTCAGGAGGCATGAGTGCCCCTGACAAAGAGTGCAGGAGGAAGGGTTCTAACAACCCAAGCTAAATAACAAAGAGAAAGCGTTGTTCTTCAAAACCATCACTCGCCTAATTAACATAATAATCTTGTCCAAAAAGCACCATGAACAGCATTATATATAACCAAGAGATTTATTCAAATTCAGCTAGCAAACTTCTAAGATATCAATCCTCCTTCCAAGTTGCAAAAAAATATTGTGGCTGACAAAACTGAACAACACAAAATCTCCTGTGCTCGGATAAGTCATTGATGAATGCAAAATAGGCTCCAACCTCCCACTGTCCCCACAAGTTAATTCATTGTCACAAATCACTTGGGACACTGCAGAAGTTTAAATTAAAATGGATAAAGTGCAAAAAACAACCTAAGCGTACAACATTTTCCCCTCTATTGTAAAATAAAATGACAAAAATCCAAAACGTTCAGATTGTTTGGGATTCTTCAATAAATTAAGACGTGCTCTGCATCAAAACATATGTGAGGTAAACAACTACAAACTTCTCCCAATTTCAGAAAAAAACACAAACTCCATGATACTGACTTCCAAGGCTCTCAAACTGAAACACACCATCTCCCAACATACAATTTTACACTTGGATCCCAACATCTACAGTATCCTGAACCTCTTGATGACCAACGGCATCATCTCTACAAAAGCAATTTTTAACCTTTTGATTTCTGTCAACCCCTCTAAATCAGAACTGGAAGCAGGAGTCCAAGGCTTAAGCAGTTTCTATGATTTGAACTTCAAAACAATACAAAAAAGAAACAAGAAGACATCAAATAAATACACAAACCAAGAAATACTTTAATTCACAACCCAAAATATACCAAAAAAAAAAAAGTTTTAATGGGATGGTTGACGCTTTTCAAAAATTTGCTTCTATTCCTAAAAGGCAAAGAAATAACGGTTGCTTTTTGTCAGTGCATACCATACTTCAATTGAGGCCACCATACTAGAGCCCATTTGCTGTACGTGCACTGCTCCCACTACCCAAGTTAAGAATACTAACATGATTGTTTACCTCCAGTTTCAAATTCCTTCACATTTACAGATTGTTTTTAAATTTTCAGTTTGACATTTTACTTTCTATGCATATGTCTCCCGTAAGTAGATAATCCAGGATCTTAGGTTAAGAACAGCATCTTTACAGTAGTCTCTTATATCAATAACCTCCATTATGTTCACAATAATTAAAAAAACACAACCTTTCTGTAGATACAATTTATAAAAGCTGGAAATATATATTCAGATGCCACTCTCAATCTAAAGTAACAAGCGTCATTGACTAATAAAGGTATATATTGATTTACGCCTTCCATGGTCATGCTTCAAGAAATTCAAAATGGGCCTGTTTAATTCAGATTCCTGCTGGCATTATCATTTTGGCAAAAGACACCTTGACCAACATGATACACAAATGTAACAAAGAATTTTGGTAAAAGAGTGGAACTTGAATTAAAAAGTTGCACTTTTGATCAAGAGATTTATTTATTTAGGTTTCTGAATACGTAAAATAACCTGCTTGGATCTGCCTAACAGTAGAGGTTTATTCTCAAAATATGCTAAAAAGAGAGCCATGCCATTACTTGATCTATTGTCTTCACCGCCTAATCCTATGTTTCAAGAAAGACGCCATTGAATTGCCATGACATTTCTGGTGGTCCTGGGTATGTCACCCATGTGATGTGACTAATATGCTAAGAGTTTCACACTTTAACATATCAGTATAAGCATATTATGGAACATGAAGCATCTCTATCTGCAAAACTGAAAAACACCCTTAAACTAAGCCTGCCTACTAATGCCCACTTAACAAACTAGTCTAATGCAGACTTTAATTACCGACCAAATCTGGTCACAACCACATTGGTGTAGTGGCAGATTCCTGATCACTTATTATATTTTTCTCTACTTACCCCTATTCACCGTCTATCTTCTTGCTTACCCTCACTTCTACTACGTTCTCCCACCACGGCTCCCTTCCCCCGTTCTGTGTCTTCTTGCACGTCCTCTCATCTCTTCTATTGCTGGCAATAAACACTGTGCTTAAGGCTACGGGTTCAAAGGCAACATCTTTCCACCACAAATGAATGTTACCACATAACAGCTAAATCACAGACTTGTATATGATCTACATATATTCTATTATACAAAGAACATCTAAAACCCTTCATGATGGGACAGCAAATACTGACTTCTCTAACCTATGAATAATATTGCCCCTATAATGATTATCTCAGAAGCAGTAACATCGTCCTGTTGCATTCCCGGATGATTATATTACTGTTTTAAAAATTTTAAGATGCATTTATGGAAAAAGGTTATAGATTAACCACTTTGTATTAACTATTTTTACGTATACAAGAGGATTCCAATTATGAAAAAGCACTAGCATAGCCAGTAGGTTTTGCCTTTTGGATGTGACTATGTTTACTCGTTTTGTTTGGTTATTGTTTAGCATCAGTATGGAAATGCAATAGTATAATGATGTTGATGCCTACATTTGTAATCATAAGCTTGGTTGGTGTAGTATGTACTATAGTTCAATAAAGTAATGTAAATAAAATAGAACTTTTCTTTTTTTGTCTTTTTTGTATCAAATTTTGATAGCAGTAAAAAAAATGATGTACAGTAGAATTTACACCAAACATATCTTTACATGTGTGTAATTGTTTAAACTGTTAATTTATTTTACAATTTCCCTGATACATCCATTGTAGAAAATTATATCTAAAGGTATTGGCAGATGTCCTATTAATTCATCTTCAAAGTTCTCCATTTGTGGATTGATAAAGAACCAATCTCATAATATTTCATTTTTTATGTCCATAGATTAGAAGTTTTCATCATTTTCAATTTGTGTAGTTAATGTTGTTTCTTGTGTACTTTTTCAATCCCATATATGTGGATCGTTAACGTTTCTAACAGTGGTTTAATTTGCTGTCAATAAAACAGAAGAAAAGTTATTTTACTTTTATGTTGTGATTTTTATAAAATTGCATATACTAAGTTGGTGAATGGGCAGGCTTTTAAATGTTAGTACTAGATTTAATAAATGTTTTTAATATGTATAATTTTTTGGTACAGAAAGCTAGGTAATACATAGATGGATGAAAGATAGATAAATAGATAATATATATTTTGACAATATATTGATGGATTATAGATGATTAATAGATGGTTAATAGATAGACGACTAATAGACAGATAAGAGATAGATAATATATGTACTTTTGTTAAGTATTATAGATGTTTAGATTGATAGATAGTTTGATGGATATTAGACAGACGTTTAATGAATAGATGTATAATAGACAGAGGTTTAATAGATCGATGTAGAAAAGCTGGAGGGTTACTAGATGTGTAATAGTTAGATGGTTAATAGATAGTGTGATAGACAGATAGATTGATATTTTCTATATGGGTAATAGCTAGATGGATAATTGATATTGGGATAGTAGTTTGATTTATAGTTAGATAGTTTAAAAAGAGATACTTAATAGATAGATAATCGATATATTGATATACAGATAGCTAGATATGGATAAGGGATACCAGACAGACAGATTTAAAATGGATACTAGATAGATAAAAGGTACATGGATAATAGATAGATAGTTTGATAGATGTATAATAGGCAGATGATAAGATAGATAGTTTTATAGATAGATGTATAGGTAGATAGTTTTATAGATAATAAATACATGTATAATATCAAATATAATGTTTATTGTAAGTGTAATAGATGGATAATGGATAGATGGATTATAGATACATAGGTAACAGAAAGGTAATAGTTAATAGGAAAATCAGTGATATTTAATAAAAGTAATAGAGATGTTATAGATAATTAATAGATATATAGCTAATAGATAGTTTATTAGGTAGATAGACAATATATAGATGGCTAATATTTGGATGATTTATAGTTTGTTAGGTAGATAGATAATATTTAGGTAGATAATAGATGAAATGTGTAATAGATGTATAATAGATAGATGGATAATAGATAGTTGGATGATACATACATATAGAGATAATAGATATATAGACGACAGATAGCCAACATAGAGATTGTTAATAGATTATACGTTGTTGGTTAATGGATAATAGATAGATTGCTGATAGATGGGTAATAGATGGATGATGCATATATTACCAGATACATAGATAGATAATCACTAAATAGATAGCAGGATAATAGTTAACTTGAACTATAACAGATATTTAGGAAGGTGTTTGTACCTTGTCCCACACCCCCATTTTAACCCGCAGTACAGGGGAAATGTATACTCCCGTTGGACGGTGTCCCTTTGGCAGCCAAGGTATTTTCCATACATGAACTCGGGCTACCACTTGATCAATAAAGCACCAGTGTTTCTCTGTGGTCTGGGGGAAACATTCCACCATATAGCGCAGTTCTGTTGCGTGATAGCTTTTCAGGTGGGGTACCCCAAGTCCACCCTCCACTTGGGGTAAATATGCCTGAGCCTTTGTCATTCTCGCCTTCTTTCCATCCCACAGGAATTTCCATATCAGGTTCTGCATTTTATCAGAGATTTACGCAGGTGGATGGGAGCGAGAGTAGCAGTGTTTGCATATCGTTTAGTATTTTTGGCAGTAGGGTCATCTTGACCACTGCTAAGCGGCCTTATCCCTTCCATCTAGACAGATACAACCGCACCATCGCCACAGCATCCGCACAGTTGTGGGACGCCATTCATGTTGGAGTGGAAAGGATCTGCAGTCCTAAGTACCTCACTGCCTGTACTGCCCAGGTAAATGAAAAGGCAGGCTTTAAGGGTGCCACTTCTGCCTCGAGGATATTAAAGTTCAAAATAGATGATTTTTGTAGGTTAGATTTAAATCCTGACGTTGCCCCAAATGCTGTAAGCTCCGCTAGAACCGCTGACAGGGACATCCGATGTGTTGTCAAATAGAGCAGGACACTGTCCGCATAGAGAGCAATCTTATGTGATCTACCGCCCATTTGGATACCAGAAATTTACAGCCATTGGCTTTATATCTAAAGAGAATAATAGGAGCGAGAAAGGACATCCCTGCCTTGTGCCCCTTGCTAGGGAAAAGGGGCAGGACAGAAGACTGTTCACTCGTACCATCCCCTTGGGAGACACATAGCTACATTGAATCCACTGGCAGAAGCGTGGCCCCAACCCCTAACGTGCCAGTACTGCTTTAAGGAATGACCAGTGGACCCGATCAAACGCTTTCTCCGCTTCAATGGACAGAAGGAGCGTAAGTAAGCCAGTTTGCTGTGTCTTGTCCAACAGGTGGCACAGTAGTTTGGTTTTATCACTACAGCACCTTCTGGGTATAAATCCGGTCTGGTCAGGGTCCACCAGGCTTTGTATGAAGGGGGCCAGTATATTAGCCAAGATACCTGCAAAGATTTTTGCATCTACCTTTAAGAGAGATATGGAGCGGCAGGAGGAGCAATGCCTAGGGTCCCTCCCCTCTTTAGGGATAACCGTGAACGTTGCCAATTGCACAGTAGGGGCAAGAGAACCAGTGGGGCTAAATTCATTATATAACTGCACCAATACTGGGGCCAGGAGAGTCCTGAAGGCTCTATAAAACTCTGCTCCAAAGCCATCATGACCAGGGGCCTTACCAGGCTTAAGACGTTGTATGGCCAAAAGTACCTCAGTGGGGGTTATGTCTTTATCTAGGCAGATAGCACTTTCCAATGAAATACTTGATATGGGGACTGCATCTAAGAACTCCACTATGCTATCATCAGTATTCTCTTCTAAAGGGCAGTGTAAAAATTGGCAGATTCCGCAGCAATCTGCTCGTCTAGTTGAAGCACCATACGCTCAGATGACTTCAGTTCAGCCACTCCCTGCTGTATCACCTGTGAGCAGAGACGCTGAGCCAGCAATCGCCTTGCCTTATTCCCCCTCGCATAGTATTTCTGCTTTGTCCATAGCAAACCGTATTCCGCCCTTCCCATGTCAAGAGCCCTCAACTGCTTGCAGGCCACGTTTATTTGCCGTCATATCACCAGGGAGCCCATGGTTTTATGTGTAGTCTCTAAGTCCCTGACTGCAATTTCCAGTTGTATGCGTTTGGTTCGCCTATCTGTGTTGAGGCGTGCTGGGAAAGTTATGAATTGCCCCCTCACAACTCCCTTCAAAGTATCCCAAAGTAATGTACCAATCATATTTGGTGTGTCCTTTATGGCTAGGAATGCATCTATGGTTATTTTAATTTCCACGAGTGTGCTGACATATGTGAGGATCTGAGTGTTGAGACACCAAGATCATGTAGGGGGCGTAAACTGCAAGTTAATAGGCGAGTGGTCGGAAAGGGAAGCTATCCCAATGTCTACTGGCGATGTTGCCTTAGTGATATGTGGCAATGTTAAAACGAAATCTATACGAGCGTACATCTGGTGTACCGCAGACAAGAAGGTGTAGTCGCTCTTTACTGGATATGTCTGTTGCCAGATGTCCATTAATCCCACCCCACCTAGCCAGCCCTTTAAAGATGGGAAGGGGAAGGATGTGGGCCAGTTTACCCAGCTCCTTCCATGGATCTTTCTACCTGTGTGTCATGGACAATATTAAAATCCCCTCCAATAAGAACATCCCAGTCTGGGGCGTTAAGCACTCGACCCAGTGCATCACGTAGAAATCATTCTTGACAATTGTTTGGACAGTAGACTTTAGCCACTGTAAATCTATTCATCTCAAATCAATACGCAGGGCCAGACGCCTCTCTGGGATTTCCATAAATACCTTTGTCACCTTGCCCTGAAAGTGTGTTGCCAACAATATTGCCAACAATATTGATACTCCTGCTTTTTTCCCCCAGCCCTGATGAAAGATATTGGCGGTCAAACCCGCGTAAGCGCAGTCGTTTACAGTCAACCTTTACTAAGTGTGTTTCTTGGCCTTCCTAATCAGGGAGAGGATGGCCAGCCATTTCACAGGGGAATTAAGGCCCCTGACATTAAGAATGAGTATATGGACCATAACCTCGGGATAAGAAAGAGCCAAGGAAGGCCACTAAATTTATGTGTGACCAAAGGGCGTCTAGAATGTTACCCACAATCCAGGTTAGTGCTGTATAGTCTTCAAAGGGGAAAGCAGCAGGGTTAAAGAAAGAACACAAGAACAATACTGCTCGCCACCTAGGAACAACACTAGTCAAACTTGGAGTCTAACTTGTGGATTGGAGAATTCTCCGTCTTCAGCTCCAAGACTCAGGGGGTGGGAGCTCTGCTGCCAACAGTGCCAGCTATAGCAAAACCCAGTGACATCACCAGTGGAGAATGCAGTATCTCCCCCAGAAGGTGGGAGTAGTGCTAATAATACTCCATGGAACAAGGTGTAAACTCCAATGGTTCAGTGATCACTTTCCGCGTCCAATACATTTCCATGAAGTTGCCGCAGCAGCGTCACCCTTTCCTTGCGACTCTCTGTCTCCATAGGCTTGCGCAGTTTCCCTTTTCTCGGGCGCAACAGTTGTCGTCTCCTTGTCCCAGTGGGGGCCAACTCTTGCTCTGTAAGTTGGGACGAGGGGCCCTCGGAGAAAGGAGGCATGTCTATCAGGTTTCTGCCAGAGTTCGGTCACTCTGCATTTACTTTTTCCACACAGATTGGATGTGGAAGGGGTGTCCCCATCTATAATGGATCTGTTTCTCATGGAGAACGTCTGTCAGTGGCCTGAGGGCCCGGCTGCGCTGCAACGTGATTGTGGAGAGGTCTTGATAGAGCCCTACCTCGAAGCCCTCAAAGTTTATGGTGGACTTATCTCTAACTGCAGCCAGGATTATTTCTTTTTGTTTATAATAGCACAGACAAGTTAGAATATTCTGTGGCTGGCACAGGGAGCGAGCAGGCTGCCCTGCCCAGTGGATATTTTCTAGCATTATGGTTTTTTCTTTGAGTTTTGGAGCTACATGGTGGAAAAGACGGGCTGCAAACTCCAAGGAACTGCCTGCAAAGGCACCCCTTTAATTTAGATGTTAGAGCGCAGAGATCTATTGTCTATATCTTCCAGTTGATATTGCATTGCTAAGTTTGTGTCCCACAGCTCAAGTAGCTCTCAACAGTGTGCTTCCAATTCCTTCTCACGAGATTTACGAGTTTGTTACAGTGAGTCCACTCTGGGGCCTAAGTCGCCAATGTCCCTCCTCCGGTCCTTCACCTATGTTGCTATTTCATGTTAAAGTGTGACAAAGTCCTGTCTTTGCTCCAAGAAGGCTTGTGTGACAGGTGCGGCCTCCTCTCCTGGTCTTGTTGCCTCATGTAGGCCTCTCGTGTTAGTGGGGTCGTCCTTGTGTGGATCTGCTTTCTTTGCCGGAGATTTAACAAATAAGTCTTTAAGAGAGCCATCTTTTTTTTGTATTGCAATGGGGTGCCATTGCAGTGCCAAAGATGTCCCACGTGCCAGCAGGAGACAGCGGGGGAAAGTAACAAGTTCTACACTGGATGGCCGCCACCTCAACGACTGTCTCTGTGGTCCCTCCATCTAGTGTTTCCAGTGTTTTTCAGTGGCCGGTAGACAATGCAACTGTTACCACTGTAATTACCACCACAGCTGATTTTGGTCCAGGAGTTGGAGGCCTCTACCATCTGCCTTTGCCCCACTGTAGTTGCGCTGGGGGGCCTCTGCCTCCGCCCACCGGCTTATGCAGCTTCTTGAGCCAGTAGCTCTGATCCAAGGGGCAGCGAATTTCAACTCTTCTCTCTCCTGGCGGGTGATAGAGCTCAGTCCGGCCCCAGCAGGCCCTCAACTGGCAAAAGTGCTCACCTTCTACTCCAGGTAATATGCCGTCCCCATGGTAGCTGTCACTCTCTCACCCTATCACACTCGGGGTCTCCAACTGACTCCCTCTGCCATGCCCGCCAAACGGACTCCCCCCCTCTTCATGCCCCCTAGTCAACTATCCTGCACACCACCAGTTCTGCCGGGTAGACCGTGGGGCGGTCAATGTTCCGTAGGCAATGTTGCTGTGGGCCCCAGTTCACTTCACGTGCGGGTCAGAGGCGCTCGGCCGATCTGCTGCTGGTCCGCACCTTCAGGTCTTCTCAACCCCCCCTCAGTCGTCGCCAGCAACAGCTCCAGCCGTTCCCTTCGTGGCTTGTTCACTGGCAGCCCGGCCAGGCAACCGTGGGCCGCCCGCCTTCTGTTTTGGCGCATCTGCTGCTCCAGGAACTGTGGCTGGTGTCTTCCATCACCGCTGCCACCTCGTGATGTCTGCATGGCCGCCCTCTGTCTCCGGCCCCCCGCAGTTGCCATATTGGGAGCAGCTTGTTCATCTCTCCACAGGCCCCAGTTTCGAGCCTGCTCCAGGTGCGGTGTACAGTACTCTCCGGGGTGAGAACAGGCAGCGGAGAGATTACCCCATTGATTCCCCGTCTGGGGAAGAGTCTGCTGCGTCAGAGTCCGCTCCGAGTGTGTGTATGGGCAGCAGAGCACCTGTAAGTTGCTCCTAATCGGGTGCCAACTTGACCACGCCCCCCCCCATAGCCTAGCTTTAAAGCTACATGTAAGGTGTATGCAAGTCTCATAGTGTTTGTTGGATCTGCTGATAATTATTTTAATATTGTTTGCTTTACTTTTTTTGTGAGATCAGAACAAAGTGTATCACTTGCTATTGTTGTGCAAACTGGATATTTCTGGTAGGTGTTGCAGAAAAACTAATGTAATTTACTTCTTTCTCTGTTGACAAGATACATGGTATTTTTTTTTATAATACCTTCATCTGGTGGTATTTTGTGTTGTTTAATTTTCACTCACCTGTGGCAAAACAGTGTAACAAAGAACTCAATGCACAAGAGCACAGAGAAGGAGGAGACACTCGGTCCCATGACCGGAAAAGCCTTCTCGAAGAAAAACAAGTTGCAGCACTCCGAGCCCAACACCTGATGGCAGGATAATGAACAGCATGTGAATCTACAGTACTGCTAGCCATGAACAGATGTCTACTGGTAAGTAACTTTTTCCTTAAGATCTATGAACTTACAAAAACCATGAGACAATTAAATAACTTACTATTTGCAGAATTACTAAACAGACTGAAACAGATATTTTATAACTTAAATAGAAACTAACTGAAACAGCCACAGACTTCTGGGGAGGAGGGAAGGTGCATGTGAATCTACAGCACTACAGTCTACTGCTAAGTAATATTTTCCATTCAATGGCATGTGTGGCAGTAGATAAACATGTTTTGCATAGACTGTAATGCCAAAAAGAGGAAACCCAAAAACCCTACCTGACCTGGGTTATATAGAAAACTATCAACAAGAATGTTGGTCAAAAGGTAGGGATAAATTACATCAACATTTTCTAACACACAGTGTTCAATACTGTCTTTGTGGATCACTTATTATCCAAAATTTATTGTAACTAATTATATGCAAGGCAGATTATAACTCATTGGTGAATATAAACAAAATATCCCCAAACAATTTTTTTTACAACACAAAACATTACATGCATAAAATACGACACAAACAGTAGAATTCACATTTTCATCTTAATTCAACTCTGGCCATCATCTAACTTTTCTAAGTCTTGTAGCTGGCCGTGCCATCAATAGAGGGTTATGCCCAACAGTCTTTCTTTATAATAAAGTGGTGGTCACAATTTCCAAAATTCAAATTGTAATCCACTCTATTGCGATGATTGGAGGTTCATACACCAGCCACTGGCTGATACCTATATGCTTTTTAAGGTATTTTGTAGTGCATATCAAAATAATTTTTGAAAAGCTGACTCCAATTCAGGAACACAATCTCGCCGATATGTATATCAACGCGTTTTGGCCTTTGCAATCAGGGACTCATCAGGACTATCAAGGGGGCAGCGTCACCTCTAAGATTGAGCACTTAGTGAGAATGTCAGAATCCCACACAGTATGTTACACAGAAGAACAGATATCAAAACTCTTAGAGCTTCCTTCACTTCTTAGTGGGGAGTTACCCCCCAGTGAGACGCCGAAACTTGACAAACTAGAAAAGTTAAAGCAACTTAAAAATAAAAATAAAAATATACGGACACAATTGCACGCACAGGTGCTATTAGAACATTTAAAGAACAATACAATTCCACTTGGATTACAGGTGAGAAATATCCCTGTCATCTTTATAAGTGATCCTAAATACCTCACACAGTTTAGTGGCGTTGGCACTAAATGTTCCAGGGATTGGTTAGCCCTAGAGACAGCTTTAAGGATCAGCGAAAGTGAACTTAAAGAAATAGCTGAATTGGAGCAAGAAATCAGCTTAGATAATACTATTCAGAACGCTCAACAACTTTTAGAATCCGTCAATAAAACAATAGCAGAATTCAAAACAAACACTATAAACCAAAAAACAACGAAATTAGCAAGGGATATTAAGAACTTTAAAATCACTACAATGTATCCCTATCTGAGAGAAGATTTTTACAAAAATAATAACCCGAATACATTAAACTTACAATTTCAAACAAGTTCACGTAAGAGATTTATAACCTTCTCTGATACATCCTCTGATTCTGATCCAGATACACTAGGATAATTTGCTGCGGCTCAACCTTTTTTAGGCAGAGGTAGCCGCAGAGGGACCAGAGGTGGCGGCACCCCGAGGGGGCAATTCCAGGATCAAGGATTTTTTCGAACCAGACGGAGAGCTTACAGGAGATAAAAAAAAAAACAGAAGACCTTATCCCTATCTATTACTTGTCCTCATATCCACTCCCTCAAACAGAAAGACAAATCCTCAGCAAAGGATTATCGTTTGTACCTATTAGAAACCAAGATCCAGTTGACAGTAAATAGAAGTCTTACAATTCCTTCGGAAAGTCAGGCTTAAAGCTTTCTTCAATTCAGTGCGCCCACCGAAAGAGATTAATAGCAGTGGACTAAGACCTAAATCCACCTTCTTGCCAGAAACAAATGACATGCCTTTAGAAGTAAAAGTCTTTGAAGATATAGTATTAAAAGAGCTGGATTTACTTAATACTAAAATAATCTACTTTAAGGACAGTTGTTCCAAAATAGAAAGAGAAGCCAAAACAAACTGGGCTACGAAAAAAGACATTATAATTAAACCAGCTGATAAAGGAGGTGGGATAGTGATCTGGGATTTAGAACAATATAACGAAGAAGTTATGAGACAACTCAGTAACATTTCGCACTACTGAGAGATAGAATCCAACACTCCCAAACAAGTCAGATTTCAAATTGAGGCATTACATCTGAAGCCAGGGAACATAGATGGATCAGTAAAAATGAGTTTGAATTTCTTAACCAGAATGAAGGTAGAACTCCATGTTTTTACATCCTGCCTAAGATTCACAAAGATTTAGAGAAACCCCCAGGCAGACCCATTGTGTCGGCCTGTGGATCTATTTTAGGACCCCTTGCACAATTTGTTGACGTTTTCCTCAAACCTCTTGTGACTAAGACCCGTTCCTACGTTCGTGACTCAATGGACATTATTAACAAGTTAGAAAAAATGCCTTTTGACGAAGACAGTTGCTGGTGACCTTCGATATAGAGTCGTTATATACTAACATCCCGCAAGATGAAGTGATTGAAATCATCAGGAAAGTACTAGCTACTGATACGGAGCCAAAAAATCCTCCCATAGAATTTGTAGCATCCTTAGCCACATTATGCCTGAAACACAATTTCTTTAAATATAAAGACAAACTGTATCGGCAGGTCAAAGGAGTAGCAATGGGTGTAGTTTTGCTCCAGAAATTGCTAACCTTGTTATGGATGCTTCAAGCAAAAGTGGATTTATTCACAATGCAATCCTTTCAAACCACAGATTTCTAAATGGTACAGATACAATGACGTCATTCTAATGATCTGGGAAGGTACAGCTGATGAACTTAGTGGGTTCCATAATTGGCTAAATCAACGGACAGTTGACTTTAAGTTCACTATGAACAAGGCTAAAAGTAAAATTAACTTTCTTGACCTATGGATCCTAACTAGGAACAGTGAGTTAGAAGTTAGCCTTTTCAAAAAACCAACAGACCGCAACACATTGTTACACTTCTCCAGTGGGCAACCAAGAACGCTTAAAGAGAATCTTCCATATAGTCAATTCCTGAGAATAAGGAGGAATTGCACCGAGAAAGAAGATTACTGGCAATGTGCATGTGAGCTCACAGAGAAATTAATCAGTAGAGGATACCTGAAAAAACTGGTGAAAACAGTGGCGAAAAGAGCTTGGTTTACACCCCGAGATACACTCCTCACCCCTAAAGTAAAGACAGAACAAACCCCGTTGACTGGTGTCATTACATATAGTCCAAAGGCTAACAAAATACGCTCGATCATAGAAAAGAATTGGAAAATCATTAAAGATCTAAAGATTGATAAACCACTGTTTGCATTCAAAAGAGCACGTAGCCTAAGAGACCATTGGGTTCGAGCAGCTCATACACAAACAGAAGAGAGAAATTTGAGATCGTTGTTGCAACTACCAGCTCTCCAGGGACACTATAGATGCTGCAAATGCATTGCATGTCAATACACACAAGATTCTAAAGAAGTATCACTAAATGGGAAAGTACATGTGCAAAATTATTTCTCTAATTGTAATACGAAAAATGTTATCTACTGTATAATGTGTCATTGTGATAAAGTCTATATAGGACAAACCTCTCAACCAGTTAAAACTCGTATTTTACAACATCGGTCAAGAATCAAATGCGCCATAAAGGGAGCCCCTCTGGTTGAACACTTTATGGAATGCAAACACAAAGCAGAAGACATTTGTTGGACAGTAATGGCTGTGGTGCAACCAAAACCCGATGGGTTACCAACTATAAATAAACTTCTACAATTGGAAGCAAAACTGATTGAGAAATACCAAACAGCCCGGAATGGGCTGAACGACATTGATGAAGTGTGGTCATTGATTGCATGACGGCTATACAGAATCTTGACATTGTCACCAACTACCTGCATGCCCAAACGTGGATGAAGACAATGGAATATGAGCATACCTTGATCTAAAGAGAGTCTCTACATCAGCGATGTACCACACTCAGACTGAGCAATATTGGCAATGCTGATGTATCCAACATATGGTGTAAATGGATGATGATTTTATGGTTGACCTATGTAACTGTAGTTCGTTAGAGAGTTGGATGTACTACAATGTTTTAACGCCAGACGTCTTCTACATTCACATATATACATGTTATATTTTTTTAATTTCAAGCAGTTTAAATATGCGACACCGGTATAGACTTAATGTACTTTAGATAAACATAGATTTGGGGATAACTGAGTGTACTCAGTGCATTCAAGTGCAGGCCTATACATTAGGTAGTGAGAGAAGGGGTTTTGTCCTCTTCAAAATGGCCGCCATCTGGCCACACCTGTATAACTAGACTTGCCGGTCTAGTCCTGGCTGCATACACACCAGGATGACCGCGCGAAGCCTCAGCTTGAAGAGGCATGCCGTCGCGTTGGGAACGCAACGCTACACGGACGACCAGGCCAATTAGACAGAATTCCTGCCGCTGTGTCGGATGTCGAGTATTCACTTGAATTCTTTCCGTTGCGGACTAAGCAAGAAAGTTCGTAGCCGCAAGACTTTGCGGTAACGCTGAGTCCAAGGTTGTTTCCATTCCCCCGGCTGCATGCGTGTGATAACTACGAAGTAATTTTGGAACCGCTAACAAACCAGTGAGTTTGGTTTTCGAATAACCCACGTTTATGCTTAAACGGCTTAAGAACTCGTTCTAGAATATATGTGAACGAGGCACTTGTTTTGTCTTGCTTAGTATCTGTAGGCGAGAGCACACGATGTTCCTGAATGAATATCGCCCTCGTAGCCCTCTTACAAAACTATCCCCGCCATCACAAAACCATTGTGGCTGGAGACTTCAACGTCACATTCGAACCCCTTGACTGGGATGACCTCAGGTCCACCAATGAGGAGGATCAAGCCTGGTCTATCCCCGCCCTGTCAATTCCACCCATCAAGAGATGGACGCAGGTCGCTATCCAGGCCAAATCACTGACCATGGAGTTCGGGCTCAGGGCGTTAAATGGCAGAACCAAATCAGACACCAATGGCAGTCACACGTTCAACAAAACCAACCACACCAGCAGAATCGACTATTGTCTATTCGATATAAGACTATGGCCTCTAGTCATCGACATGACGATCATTGAAAGGACTGAAAGTGATCACAACCCCCTCTCTGTCCACACATTAGCTCTAGGTAATCTCCTACCCATGTCTAACTCCCCAGCAGTAGCACCTGAGGGTATTAGCCTGACCAACAATAAACGACACTTAAAATGGGACAAGGTCGTGGCTCGGCCCGCACTCATCAACGCTGCCAATAACGCCCTAAAATCCACACTAAGGGGCCTAGAGGCAGGTCCTGCAACTCCCCACCAGGAAATAAGCTTAATTCACACCTCCTGCTTTAGGGATATCGCAGCCCACTTCTCAGTACCCCCAGCCCACCACGACAAACGACCCATAGGTAGGCACCGCTGGTTCAACAAAACGTGACGATCTCTAAACAAGCGCTTAGTTGAAGCCATTAAATACAAGGACCCCCACCGCCATCCGCGTAGCAAGGAAGTCCTATAAATCTGCAATACGCATAGCCAAGCATGACCAAGATAACAAATGGTGGACAGCGCTCAGTGACGCTGTGCGCAAGAGGAACCATAGTTTGTTCTGGTCCCTGGCAGCGCGAGGCCCAGAAAGCAGTGGTTTGGACATCACAACCAATATTGCCCCGAAAGACTGGGTAGCTCACTTTAGTAGCCTATACTCCCCTGATCATGATAGCCCCATCCCTATTTTCACGGGCCCCCACCTAAATCACTCATTAGCACCCAACACCGCAGCAGCCCTGTTGTTTTCCCAAAGTGACATAACCCACTCTTTAAGCACCCTAAAACGTGGCAGGGCCCCTGGATCAGACTGCGTCCCAGCAGACCTGTTTTCAACAGACCTAGCATCCTGGTCAAGATACCTCACCATTATAGCTAACGCAATAGCATCTGGGGCGCCAATTCCCAAGTCCTGGAAAGCGGCCATCGTTATTCCAATCTTTAAAAAGGGCGACAGATCACTTCCTTGCAACTATAGACCTATCAGCCTAATTGACTGTGTCCAAAAAGTCTTCTGCCACTGCCTCCTAGGAAAGATCGAAGAATGGATGACTGAACGCGATATCCTTAGCCCCCTCCAAGCAGGTTTCCGGAAGAAAATTTCCACCACTGATCAAGCCCTCAGATTCCTATTACTTTATTGGAAAACAGTGTTCATTGGCAAAGGCAGCCTTTATGTAGCTTTTGTGGACCTTAAATCTGCTTTTGACCTAGTACCTCGCAACAAACTATGGGACACTCTCTTTCGGATGGGAATCCCGGAGCACATTCTTGCCATCTTGATACGACTCCACGAGGACAACTACGCACAAGTCAGGTGGGGCAACAAGGGCCAATTAACTGATAAAATCCACGTTTCCCGGGGTGTGCGGCAAGGGTGCGTACTTGCCCCAACCCTCTTTTCACTGTATATCAATGAAATCGTCCCCTCCCTCCTCAGACTGCAGGCTGACGCACCTTCACTTGGCACACAAAAAAATCCCAGTCTTACTCTTTGCCGATGACACTCTCCTGATATCCAAGACCCCTAGTGGCCTAAGGAAACTCCTTGTGTGCTTCGAACATTTCTGCTCATCACAGGGACTCGAAATCAAAGGCTCGAAAACAAAACTAATGACCCTCAATCCCCACAGATCTTTTAAAGGGAAGTTTACTTTAGAGGGCTCCACACTTGAGAAGGTGGGCATTTTCAGCTACCTGGGCATAACATTCACTGACAACATGTCTTGGAAGTCACACATAGGAAAACAAGCCCTAAAACTAAAACAAACAACAGGGGTACTACTAAAAAATTTCCACCTCTCACACACAAAACCAATTCGCCCAGTATTACAGTTATACGAAGCCCAGGACGTTTCCTCAGCGCTTTATGGGGCTGAACTATGGGGCTATACCAAATCCGAAGACTTAACCACCGCTGAAAACAACTTCCTAAGAAACCTTGTGTCCCTTCCGCTAAGCACCCCACTGTTCCCCCTTTTCAAGGATCTCGGTATCAAACGCATTGGACACAAAGCCCGCCTGCGACCTCTGCTGTACTGGCGGCGTCTCTGGACCACTCCGGAGCTCGACATCTTCACCAAACCTCTACAGGTCATCCTAAAAGCCGACCATCTTCACAGAATCCCCTGGCTACAATCCATCAAGGGTTCACTGTACTCACTTGGGGTCGATGATCTCTGGAACTCACCATCCACGTCAGTCTTCCCCTCGAAAAGCGCACTAAAGAAACTATACTGGCAAATGGCAAATTACGAAGACTCAAGGGCTGCACTCCACTCTACACTATCTTGTAACTTTGCCAACCTAAAAGAGTCATGCAAGTACGAAGCTTTTTGGGACCTAATCACGGCCCCAAGGGAAAGGAAACTGTACTACCAGCTCCGCATCGGAACACTCCCATTAAGACTTTTCACCAGTAGCTGGTCACACAATGATTCAACTGTATGCCCAGCTTGCAAAGCCCCCGTCGAGAATCTCCCTCACGTCCTTTTTGCCTGCCCCGCGTACACCGCCCCCCGGAGGAAATGGCTGGCCCCGGCATGCAGACTACTGGGAGTCCGCAGCTCTGCGCTAGCCCTGCGAATCCTCAGATCAGACACCAGGCCAACGCTTGTGATCGCCGTCGCCAAATTCCTCGGAGCCAGTTGGCTTGTTAGAGGGAAAACCCTTCTGGAAAAAGACTCCAAATAAGACTGTCCTATCGTCCTGTGCAGCACATTTTTATTCCTTTTTATTCCATTTTTATTCCATTTTTATTCCACTTTTTTCCATTTTCTCTTATTTTTTACTCCCTTTTATCATTATATATCTACTTGTAATTATCATTATATGTATTTATTACTGCTTGCGCTTTTTTGGCTCTTGTAGCCGCAATAAAGCTCCATTGAATTGAATTGAATTGAATGAATATCAAGGATACGGCCGGTAATAGGTAGTGACCATTGCTACACTTTGGTTGAGATTGTTAGTTGCATGGTTCAGTGTAGCAAGATGTGATAAATAAATACATAAAAAATATTTTGTTCTATAAGGTTATTGATATACACTGACACAATTTGGGTGCCAGAGACACTAGGTTAGAGCAAGCATGTGTCTCTCACTGGTATAAGCTGTTCTTACCACAGGGAATTCGTGGTGATCTCGTAATACTGATGCACACAGTTTAGCTCACTTGCACCAGAAACTTTTTGATTATATCCTCAGTCAGTCTCCTTGTTTTTAATTTTCATAGAGGTGACGCTGCCCCCTTTATAGTCCTGATGAGGCCCTGATTGAAAAGGCCAAAACGCGTTGACATACATATCGGCGAGATTGTGTTCCTGAATTGGAGTCAGCTTTTCAAAAATGATTTTGATATACACTACAAAATACCTTAAAAAGCATATAGGTATCAGCCAGTGGCTGGTGTATGAACCTCCAATCATCGCAATAGAGTGGATTACAATTAGAATTTTGGAAATTGTGACCACCACTTTATTATAAAGAAAGACTGCTGGGCATAACCCTCTATTGATGGCACGGCCAGCTACAAGACTTTGAAAAGTTAGATGATGGCCAGAGTTGAATTAAGATGAAAATGTGAATTCTACTCTTTGTGTTGTATTTTATGCATGTAATGTTTTGTGTTGTAAAAAAAATTGTTTGGGAGTATTTTGTTTATATTCACCAATGAGTTATAATCTGCCTTGCATATAATTAGTTACAATAAATTTTGGATAATAAGTGATCCACAAAGACAGTATTGAACACTGTGTTTTAGAAAATGTTGATGTAATTTATCCCTACCTTTTGACCAACGTTCTTGTTGATAGTTTTGCATAGACTGTAAGGTAGTCCTCCCCTAAAAATGTGGTGGTTAGCCTATAGGAGTTGCAGTTGTTTTAAAAAGTGTTTTTAGGACATCCTGACCTACATTATTCTTGCTGATGAGCTTGAACATCTACACAATAATGTTTTGTAAATGAGTGTGGGGTAAACCAAGTAGCTGCTTTGCAAGTGTGAGCTAAGGGGATATTCCCTAAGAATTCCATTGTGGTGCCTTTTTTTTTTCTTGTGGAATGTGCTTTAGGAATCACTGTTAATCGTCTTTTTGCCTTAGCGTAACATATTTGTTTATACTTTACTATCCATCTAGGTATGCTATGTTTTATAATAGGATATCTTTTATTTGGTGCTGAAAAAGCCACAAAAAGCTGCTTAGTATTCCTGAACTCTTCAGTTCTGTCAATATAATCCATGAGAGCTCTTTTTACATCTAATGTGTGGAGTGCTCTTTCTACCACAAATTCCAGTTGTGGAAAGAAAACCAGTAACTCAATAGTTTAATTGATTAATGTGGAATTATACCACCTTTGGCAGAAATGTAGGGTTTGTACGCAGGACCAGTTTATCCTTGAGTATCTGAAAGAAAGTCTCCTCCAATGTTAAGGCATGTAGCTAACTAATACGTCTTAGAGATGTGATAGCAACTAAGAATGCTTTGTAAGAAAAAAATTGTATAGGACAGGAGTGAAGAGGCTCACATGGAGGACCCATGAGTCTAGTGAGTACAATATTAAGATTCCAAGCAGGTACTGGGGGTAGCCTGGGTGGGATTACTCTTTTAAGGTCTTCCATAAAAGCTATAATAACTGGTATTTTAAATACTGATGTATGTTGTCTGTTTTGTAAATATGCTGCAATTGCAGCTAAATTAATTGATGTATGAGCAAGATTTGCTTTTTGTAGGTGAAACAATCATAGAATGTCTTGCACTGATGGTGTTAATGGATCAATGTGTTTAGATTGAGTGTAACAGACACAACACTTCCATTTGGCTGCATAGCAGCTGTAGTTGCTGGTCTAAGTGCCTGTTTTAAAATATCCATACATTCTTCAGGTAACCAAACTTTATGACTGCAGGAGCCATACTGCAAGGTTGAGTGAATTGAGATCTGGGTGCCTAATTTGTTGGAGATTTTGTGTGAGAAGATCTGGGCTGTTGGGGAGTTTTTCATGAGGTACTAGGCAGAGATCCACTGGAGATGTAACCCATGACTGATGAGCCAATGTTTTTTTTCTTCTCTCCATGGATGGTATAGCATTAATAATTCTCTATGATAATTTTTTGAGTCATTGTTTATGTTACATCTGCAGTAACATATACTTTTATTTCCTTTGCATGTAATTAATTTATCAGTTGTTTCTATGTGTATATTCTCTTTTTCATGGTTTAAGTTGTTTATTTCAATTTCATCCTCATCTGAGCTGTAGCAATTTGTTTCAGTGAGTACATTTTCATTGTCTTTCTTTCTTTCATTAGCTTTATTCGGTTTAGTTGATTAACCATAAAAGCATACACAAGCACAGACCATAAAACAATAAAAAGTAATGATACATAAAAACAGCAGCAGCCCAATCTAAAATGAATGCAAATGGGCCAAATCAGCAATACAGTACATTCCCCTCACCCTAAGGTGTGTCACATTCACACTCCATACTATTTATTAGCCTCACTGCCACCTTTAGGAAATTAAGGACACTCAAAACCACATCCCCGTCCAGCATCATTAAGTATATGAGGGCCAGCCTGACTTGTTAGCCCTTTAAAAATAAGGTACGAGGTAGTCCCTAAAGGTGCAACTTACGAAACGGGCAGAACATCGTAAAGTGCCAAGTGTTCTGTGGAGAGTTATGATCACAGCCACAGGGTTCTAATTTCTGCCCTCTATTCATACCCCAAGGGTGGGCCAGCAGAAGGTTGGATGAATCCATTCTAAACCTAGATAATAAAATAAATCATATCTATTCTTTGCCCACAGCAAGTAAGGTTCAATAAAAGGGACAGTTTTAAGCAAAATATGTTGCTGAACATACAGTTTAGTGAGTGCCAGGTCCTCTCTTTCCACTTGCCTATCCCTAAGAAAACACTCTTTAACTCTTTAACCCTTTAAAGTAAATCTGCTTTACAGATACCATCTGGAGGACTGAAAAGATCGCCTCTCCCTAAGTTCTGGAATACATCCCTGATACACCTGAGCCAGGGGATATGGATAGCATACAGAAATGACAAGCAGCCTCTCAGAATTTCCTTACTTAATCGTAAACCCTGCCTGAGCCAAACTTTTCATTGTCATTATGAATGTTTGTTTGCTTACTTGTGTTCTTATGATTATACATAGAAGTAATCTGCTAATACTAATGCTTTTGGCCATTTGCTATATTTTAATATATTATGAATGTGCATGTTAGTTGATGTATCTGGTAATAAATGTATAGTTTCTTGGTCTCTCATTAAATAAGTTCTTTTTTTCTGTAGGGTTTGTATTAATAAATACAAATGACCGTGAACTTTTGCGTGATGGTATTTGAAGAATGAGGTAAGCAGCTTCCAGAATACCTATTTCTGTATAGTTAAGGAATTTGTTGCCTATCTGCTTATGTTCTTATTTTATATTACTATTGTAATATACTTTTTTTCTGCTTGTGCAATTATTTTACTCATGCCTCTTTGTGATTCACTAATATATGAAATTATGTAAACAGCACAAGCATAAGCATCTAATATAAACTGTAAGTCTATGTTTGCCTTCCAAGATTGTAAAAGAACAGAATTTTAGTTATTAATAAAGCATTCAGCTGGGGATCTCTTTAAAAATGTTTTTTTCTAATATTGATCTTATATATGTAATATATTGTTGTGTATTCAAATGTATAATTGGTAAAACATTTTAAAAATTTACATTTGGTGTATTCATAGTTTCATTAATGTTTTGAGTTTGCTATTGCAAATGTTTATTTGTTTTCTCAAATGGTAAAGGTTCAAAGATCATAGTTTGTGGCACTGGATATTTAGGATATTGATATTTACATGCTCCTTTGTTTTTTTTGTCAGCAATTTGTGGTGTGTGCACTCCTCTGCAGTAGTATTACATTTTCTATTTGTGGCTCTTCTGATTTTGCACGTGATATATTTATCAATGAAATTAATTACCTCTTATATTTTTTTTACCCATACTGTCGTGAATTTTTAGTCCATAATAAAACATGTATGTGTGGTGAACTTCTGAGGAAATTCCACTTAAAATTAAAAGTTTGAAATTCAAAATGTCTTGCACATGTAATTGGATTGTCTTATATTAATTTACACTTAGTTTCCCCCAAGGCATAGTTTCTTAAAAAAAAAATATATATTTTTATTAAACACCATGTGACATACATTATATGTATATATAGGCACATTATATATATATATATATATGGAAAATGTCACTTACCCAGTGTACATCTGTTCGTGGCCTGAGACGCTGCAGATTCACATGCTGTGCATTATCCTGCCATTTAGTGTTGGGCTCGGAGTGTTACAAGTTGTTTTTCTTCGAAGAAGTCTTTTTGAGTCACTGGACTGAGTGACTCCTCCCTTTCGGCTCCATTGCGCATGGGCGTCGACTCCATCTTCGATTCTTTTCCCCGCAGAGGGTGAGGTAGGAGTTGTGAGTATACTAGAGGTGCCCATGCAATGGAGTAGTAATGTATGTATCTAATGTCTATTAAAATATTTATTTATTTATTAATAATATTTATTTACATATTTACAATTTTCATGCAACTAAAAAACAGCTACAGGCTACCGGGGAGGTGGGAGGGCGCATGTGAATCTGCAGCGTCTCATGCCACGAACAGATGTACACTGGGTAAGTGACATTTTCCGTTCGGTGGCATGTGTAGCTGCAGATACACATGCTGTGCATAGACCAAGCAGTAATCTCACCAAAAAGCGGTGGTTTAGCCTGTAGGAGTTGTAATTGTCTGAAATAATGTTCTTAATACAGCCTGTCCTACTGTGGCTTGTTGTGTTGCTAACACATCTACACAGTAATGCTTAGTAAATGTATGAGGCGTAGACCAGGTGGCTGCCTTACAAATTTCTGTCATAGCTATATTTCCAAGAAAAGCCATTGTGGCGCCTTTCTTTCTAGTGGAATGTGCTCTTGGTGTAATAGGTAATTCTCTTTTTGCTTTAATATAGCAAGTTTGAATACATTTAACTATCCATCTGGCAATGCCTTGTTTGGATATAAGATTACCTGTATGGGGTTTTTAGAAAGCTACAAACAATTGATTTGTTTTACGAAATTGTTTCCTTTTTATGTCTAATGTATGCAGGGCCCTTTCAGCTACTGAGTCTGGTTGCGGAAAGAAGACTGGGAGTTCCACAGTTTGGTTTAGGTGGAATGGTAATATGACCTTTGGTAAGAATTTTGGATTGGTACGGAGAACCACTTTATGTTTATGTATTTGTATAAAGGGTTCTTGAATAGTAAATGCTTGTATTTCACTTACTCTTCTAAGTGATGTGATAGCTATTAGAAAGGATACTTTCCAAGTCAGATATTGCATTTGCCAAGAATGCATGGGTTTGAATGGTGGGCCCATGAGTCGTATTAATACAATATTAAGGTTCCACAAAGGTACTGGTGGTGTCCTTGGGAGTATGATTCTTTTTAGTCCCTCCATAAATGCTTTAATGACTGGGATTCTAAAAAGTGATGTTGTATGTGTAATCTGCAGATAGGCAGATATTGCAGTGAGATGGATTTTAATGGAATAGAATGCTAGATTAGACTTTTGTAAGTGTAATAAATAGCTTACAGTGTCCTTTGTCAAGGCATGTAGTGGTTGAATTTGATTAGTGTGGCAGTAGCAAACAAATCTTTTCCACTTGTTTGCGTAACAATGTCTTGTTGTAGGTTTTCTCGCTTGTTTAATGAACTCCATACACTCTTGTGTAAGATTTAAATGTTTGAATTCTAAGACTTCAGGAGCCAGATTGCTAGATTGAGCAATGATGGATTCGGGTGTCTGATCTGTTGTTTGTGTTGTGTTAACAGATCTGGTCTGTTTGGTAGTTTGATGTGGGGTACTACTGATAAGTCCAATAGTGTTGTGTACCACGGTTGACGAGCCCAGGTTGGTGCTAGGAGTATTAGTTTGAGTTTGTTTTGACTTAGTTTTGACTTAGGGGGAAAAGCGTAAGCAAATATCCCTGACCAGCTGATCCATAGTGCATTGCCCTTGGACTGAGGGTGTGGGTACCTGGACACGAAGTTTTGGCATTTTGCGTTTTCTTTTGTTGCGAATAGGTCTATGTTTGGTGTTCCCCAGCGGTGGAAGTGATCCAGTAGGATCTGGGGATGTATTTCCCATTAGTGAGTTTGCTGGTGATCTCGACTGAGATTATCGGCTAACTGATTCTGAATGCCTGGTATGTATAGTGCTATTAGGCGAATGTGGTTGTGAATTGCCCAATGCCAAATCTTTTGTGCTAAGAGACACAGTTGTGACGAGTGTGTCCCCCCTTGTTTGTTGAAATAGTACATTGTTGTCATGTTGTCTGTCTTGACACAAATGTGTCTGTGGGCTACTAGTGGTTGAAACGCTTTTAATGCTAGGAAAACTGCTAGCAGTTCCAAGTGATTTATGTGAAGTTGTTTTTGTTGATTGTCCCATTGACCCTGTATGCTGTGATTGTTGAGGTGTGCTCCCCACCCCACCATGGAAGCATCTGTTGTGATGACAGCTTGAGGCACTGGGTCTTGGAATGGCCACCCTTTGTTTAAATCTATAGGGTTCCACCACTGAAGCGAGGAGTGTGTTTGGTGGTCTATCAACACTAGATCTTGAAGGTGACCCTCTGCTTGTGTCCACTGTTTTGCTAGGCACTGTTCTAAGGGCTGCATGTGTAATCTTGCATTTGGGACAATGGCTATGCATGAGGACATCATGCCTAGTACTTTCATTACAAACCTTACCGTGTAGTGTTGGTTCGGTTGTATGCTTGATCTTACATTTTGGAACAATTGGACTCTTTGTGGACTTAGAGTGGCAATTGCCCTTTGTGTGTTGAGTGTTGCTCCCAAGTATTGTTGTATTTGGGATGGTTGCAGATGTGATTTCTGGTAATTTATAGAGAACCCCAGTTTGTGTAGAGTTTCTATGACGTATTGCGTGTGAAGAAGACACTGTCGTCTAAATATGGGAATACGTGCATGTGCTGTCTCCTTATGTGAGCGGCTACTACTGCTAGGCATTTTGTGAATACCCTTGGGACTGTTGTTATTCCGAACGGTAGCACTTTTAATTGATAGTGTATGCCGTGCATTACAAACCTTAAGTATTTTCTGTGAGAAGGAAGGATGGGTATGTGGAAATACGCATCCTTGAGGTCCAATGTTGTCATGTATTCCTCCTTTTTTAATAAGGGAACTACGTCTTGAAGTGTTACCATGTGGAAGTGGTCTGATTTGATGAAGAGATTCAGTGTTCTGAGATCTAAGATAGGTCTTAACGTTTTGTCCTTTTTTGGAATCAGGAAATATAGTGAGTATACACCTGTTCCTTTTTGATGACTGGGTACGAGCTCTATTGCTTGTTTTTGTAGTAGTGCTTGGACCTCTATTTGTAATAGGTCTAAGTGTTCTTGGGACAGTCTGTGCGTTTTGGGTGGCACATCTGGCGGGAATCTCGTGAATTCTATGCAATAACCATGTTGGATAATTGATAGGACCCATGCATCTGTTGTAATATGTGTCCAGTTTTGGTAGTATGTGGTTAGCCTCCCACCCACTGGTGACAAGTGTTGGGGTGTTGTGACATTTAAGTCACTGCTTGGTCTGGCTTGGTTTGGTTGTTTGGAATTTTCCCCTTCCTCTTGGGAATTGTCCTCTATAGGAACCTCAAAACCCTCCCCTTTGGTATGTTGCCTGATAGGTGGGTCTGGTTTGAGAGGTGGAAGGCTCAGATGTTTGTTGCCGAAAACCTCCCCTGAATTGTGGTTTCCTAAAGCTGCCTCTGACTTGTGGGGAATAGAGCGCGCCCATGGCTTTGGCCGTGTCCGTGTCTTTTTTCATTTTTTTAATGGCTGTATCTACTTCCGGCCCAAACAACTGTTGTTGATTAAACGGCATATTTAACACCGCTTGTTGGATTTCTGGCTTGAATCCAGAATTTCTCAGCCATGCATGTCTGCGAATGGTCACAGCCGTGTTGACAGTCCGTGCTGCTGAGTCTATTGCGGTCCTTATCTGTTTATTAGGTATGGCCTGTCCCTCTTCCACTACTTGCTGGGCACGTTTTTGGTGTTCTTTGGGCAAGTGCTGTATGATGTCTTGCATCTCGTCCCAGTGTGCCCTGTCGTAGCGTGCAAGTAGGGCTTGGGAATTTGCTATTCGCCATTGATTGGCTGCTTGTGCTGCCACTCGCTTGCCCGCTGCGTCGAATTTTCTACTTTCTTTGTCAGGTGGTGGAGCGTCTCCTGACGATTGAGAGTTTGCTCTTTTTCTTGCCGCCCCTACAACCACTGAGTCTGGTGTGAGTTGCTGTGTTATGAACACAGGATCTGTTGGGGTGAGGTTTGTACTTTTTCTCAACTCTAGGTGTGATAGCTCTTCCTTTTACAGGCTCCTGGAAGATCTGTTGGCTGTGCTTGAGCATGCCCGGGAGCATCGGCAGACTCTGATAGGAAGCGTGGGTGGATGCCAGAGTGTTAAAAAGGAAGTCATCCTCCCCTGGCTCTGTGTGCATTACAACGATGTGGAACGTAGCTGCCCTGGATAGTACCTGCGTATATGCAGTACTGTCTTCTGGTGGTGAAGGCTTTGTTGGATAACATTCTGGACTGTTATCCGATACTGGTGGATCATATAAGTCCCATGCATCAGCATCGTCCTGTGTCATCCCAGTATGTGCGGGTGACTGCATTATTGGCGTTCCCACTGGTGACAATTGTGGTGAGTGAGGTGGGGATGGTTGTGGTGAGAACATCGGTTGTGGAGATTTGTCTCTAACCACTTGTGCTTTAGGTTGCATTTCTGTCTCCTGAAATGCAAGTTTCCTTTTTGATTTGAGTGGAGGTAAAGTTTGTATCTTGCCAGTCTCTTTTTGAATGTGTAACCTCCTTTGTGTATGGTCAGGTTCTTCCATACCTAATTCTTGCTCAAATCGATGTCTTTCCTTCAATTGACTGGAAAGTCCTTGCTCTTCTGTATAAGAGCTTCTTTTCGGCTCCGAGGCCGTTTTTTTTGGTACCGAGGTTTCTGTTGTTACAGTCTTTTTCGTTTCCGAGGAGATTTTCCGTGGTTTGGTCGATTCAAACTCTCAGTGTCGAAATCGTTTGGTGCCAGGTTCTCGACCGGAGTCGGAAGTCTTTGGCCTTTTTCGGTGCCGATGTTTGGTCACCTTCCTTTCGGTGGGTTGAGCCATGGCCTGCTGGCGGTGGCGTCCCCATGGCCTTAAATGTTTTGGTGTGACCCTGAGTTTTGGACGGGGCAGGTTTACTTATGGTTCGTTGCACAGTCCAGGGTCGTTCACCTTCGGATTCATCCGAGTCCGTCTCTTGGATGGAGATGCTTTCCTCCTCTCCGACGTCGAGCTGTTCTTTCGGTTTCGATGCCATTTGTAGATTTCTTGCGCGTCGATGCCTCAAGGTCTTCTTCGATCGGAACGCTCGGCAAGCTTCGCAAGTATCCTCTTTGTGTTTGGGTGATAAACACAGATTACAGTCCGGGTGCTGCTCTGTATAAGGATACTTTGCCTGACACTTAGTACAGAAACGGAAGGGGGTCCGGTCCATTAGTCTGGGACGACGGGTGTGGTCGGGCCGACCAGGCCTCGGTGAAGAGTGGAAGCCCGAAGGGGTTTTGATGTCAGTGCCGATTCACTAACACTAACCCGGTACCGAGCGATAACAATACCGTCAAATTTTTGATACTTTTGCTAACTTTCCCAATTCGAAATACGGAGCGAAGAGGAACACGTCGAACCCGATGGCAGAAAGAAAACAATCTAAGATGGAGTCGACGCCCATGCGCAATGGAGCCGAAAGGGAGGAGTCACTCGGTCCTGTGACTCGAAAAGACTTCTTCAAAGAAAAACAACTTGTAACACTCCGAGCCCAACACTAGATGGCAGGATAATGCACAGCATGTGTATCTGCAGCTACACATGCCACCGAACATATATATATATATATATATGTATACACTCATCGGAGACTTGACATTACAGTTGGTGAATGGGTGTAGCTGAGTATTAGACCTTCTCAGGAGTTTTGACCACCGGATCCAACTTAGCTCACTTGCGCTCTCCATCTTCCCTCCCAAACTAAGCGGTCTTGTCTATACCCCTTACAGCCTCCCTCCCTTCCTCAGGTCCCCTCCTTCTCTTCATATGCCCTGGGTAGCATTCCACTGCCCTCATTTCTTTTCCCATTTCGCTGGGAAACCACTACTTTGGTAGATCACTCTTTTTGACTTACAGTACCAGTCCGTATCTGCCACCCAATCCACCACTCTCGGTCTAAGGGATCCTCCCCATGCCCTGGGCACATTCCTGTTAGCCACCCCTGCTGCTAACCTCATCCATATAAGCTGTTTTTTTTTTTCCATATGTTTTCTCCAGGAATCAATAGGATCAGCCATCTGGGGTCAATCTGGACCGTGCGCCCTAGCACACGTGACATCTCATCCACCACTTCCCTCCAAAATATCTGTATCTGCGGGCAGGACCATAGTATGTGACAAAATGTCCCCGTCACCTCGCACTCTCCCACACACAGATCCAACGGGGTTTGACCCATCAGCTTTAATTGCACCCAGGAAAGATAAGACCTGTGCACTATCTGAAGCTGCACCAGTCGGAAGCGGGTCCGAATTGCAAATTCTCTGGCTCTTTTCAAGACGTCAGCCCATTCATCCTCAACCATGAGACCTACATCCTCTTCCCATGCCACCCTCAACCACTCATTCAGATTGGGGAACTTGTTGGTTAGTTTCCTATAAATTGTCAGGACTGCCTGCTCTAGGAGCGGTTCTGTGAGGACCTTGTCCTCCAGTAGTGGCAGGTCCCAGATTTGCTCCCCTGTATGTAGGTGGCTACGAAACGTGCGACTCATTCGCAAATATCTTCAGTCTGCAGATCCTCAAAGGGTATCATAGCGTTATTCTCCATACAACTCCCAGGTGTCCTATCCCAATCAAGGCCCATCCGGAGAACCCCTTCATTGCACTCACTTCCTTCAAATAGTCTCTGGTCCAGAGTGGGGTACGTGCAGACAACACCTCCCCCTCCCCCAGGTAACAATTAGCTTCTTTCCACGCTCACACTACCGTCGGTATATCCTGGGCTCCCCACCTGGTGTATAGGACTGTCTCATAGCCCGAGCCACCCATCGCTTCTCTATCTACCCTATAGGCTGGATCTGTGGGTTCCACAAAGGCCCACTCATTGATAACCACCAGCTGGGTCTCCCAGTAGTACATCCGGGCATTTGGGATGGCTAGCCCTCCCTCGTAAGTCGTCCTCTGCGGTATTCGGGGGCCCTCCGCCCATAAGTCGTCCTCTGCGGTATTCGGGGGGCACTCCGCCCATAACAGAGATCTAAGGGTCTGGTCAATTCCCAAAGGATATTTTCAAACTCTTCTTGTGTCTATTAATGTGCATCCTTAGTAGTTTATTTATTAAATGTTGCAATTCTGTTTCTGCTGCAGATAAAGTTAGGGGGAATGTTGGTATTCCAAGTTGTCGTATTATAGCAAAAAGATCATTTTTGCAATGTTTCCATTATAGTGGTAAAGTATTTTATATCCTTTACTGTACTGTAAGATATTTTCTAAATTATATTTTATTTCTTTTGCAGTAATACATTTTGTGTTGCCAAAATTTGTTCTGAGTGATATGTTAAATTTACCTTGAATTTGTTTTATGTGTAATTTTTTAGCTTAAACAAAATGTTAGTGATAGATTTTGCCACTCGTCTGTCCCAGCTTTGTAATTTCTATTGTCATACTGAACTGTAATGTACAGGTATGTGTCTATCTTTATTATTAGGTCTTTGTTTGGCACAAAAGAGTGTTGAAATTCTGACATTTTGTCTTCATATAAACCTCTGGGTGTGTTATGTAGGTGCTAAATTTAAGATATTAACATTCTCAGTGGTAATAGTTTTATTAGTTAACATGGTATCTAGATTTCCTGCTGCTATGTTGTCTGAAGAAGTTGATGAATCATTTTTTTCTGATGTTTCACTGTAACAGTTTAATTGTTGTGTTGTATACTTCCATTCTAGATTAACAGTGATTACATATTCTTTGAACATGTTACTATTTATTGCTAACCATAGTGCTGCTTGTTTGACTTTTATTTGGTCTAACATTTTCAAAATGTGTATAGGATTTATCAGCTCATTTCTTTTTTTTTTTTTTTTTTTTTTACAGGAACTGTCATGTTATCATTAATTTGCCTTGGCAGTATTGTAAAAAAATAGTCCTAACATTTGCAGGGACATTAACTATAGCACCTGATAATGATTTTTGAAAGTCACATGATAATGTTCTAATTTGTAGAAAAGGAATTCTAAAACAAATCTTTATTCCTAATTATGCAATGTAATTGCTTTGGGATGTCTGGATACTTCATTCCATTAATAAATGAACAGGGTAGTATTTTACTTTGGTTAATATATGTATAGCAAGTATTGCATGTACAGTCTGTTGGATTTGGGGTTATGTTACATTGTATAAATGTGGGATGTGTTGTAATGTTGTTGATATTTTATAATGCTTGGTTAAGCCATAATTGATTACAAATAGTACAGATATATTCAGGACTATAAATTATTTATTTACGGAAGTTGCTATTTATGTAATTTGTTCTTTGTGTGTTTGTATGTTTGGCAGATTGGTTTCTGTGTTGTATACGTGGCTATTCTACATGTCTACTTTTTTGTTTGAACTTTGTACATCTGATGGTGAAATATTTATTTTTTCAGTGAACGTGCTGCAGAATATTAGGACAATACTGGGAATGCTGGGCTAAAGTTGCAGATTTTGGAGACAGTTTTGTATATTGAAAGAAGCTGATTATATTGGAGCATAATTTAGTATTTTTTGTCCAGGTACATAGGTACAATGTTTTTGCACTTATGATAACATGTAGTGCTTTTAAACAACCTATGTAGATGGAACAGCTAGTGGTAGAGGTAGTACTTAAATGTGTTTGCCAGTTTAACTAATTGTTTGTTATTTGTTTGTTATTTGTGAATAGAACACTGCTGGATTATAAACTTGTTTACAGTGACACTGCTACACTTTAAACAACAGAGTAAGTGTGTTATTACATGTAGCACACCTAGATTAAGTATTATGTGCAAACACACCACATATATTTATAGGTCATCTATTATTTTTGAAGGACTAGTAACAGTGGGGCTTAGTCAATAAATTGCGAGTTTAAGCGTATTTTAACACGGCAGTCGGGACGGTACTGAATTAGTTACATGTACATAATTTAATTAACTATAGGCACTAAAATAAACATGTGCAAACATGTGCATAGTTTATTCGCTGAAAAGAGTGGAATAAGGAATGTTATTTTTTTCAGATATGTAAGAATTCCTAGGTGAATAGAGCACGTTTATAAAGCAATTATTACCATTTTCTTGTGATCCTAATCCTAAATATTTCCTATATAGTTGCATGTTTGCTATTCTTTTGCTATGTGCAATATGGACAATGTGGATAACTGTCATTGTAACATTCCAATGGGGTGATATATTCCCTTTAAAATGCCTAACAAATTGTTGCGATCAACAGAGAGTAACATAAGTTACCACTGTGCACGGAGTTTATGGAAGAGTGCTGATAAGATAGCTTTTGTGCTGTGTAGGCGACACCTAAAACACTCCAGTTGATACTGTTAGTATGGCTTTGTAGTAAACATGTTTGTTGTATAAAAGAAAACATACTGAATTTAGCAGTAAAAAATATATTGTTTGCCAATACAAATTAAACGATGTCTACTAGGTTTGCAGATACAAAAAGAAAGTTTATAAAAATAAATACTTTAAAATAAAAAGTTTCGCTAAGTGAGCACGTTCTGTTTTGAACAGGCCTGTAGTTTTGGGAAAAAGCCATTTAAAAAAAAATGTGTTGATGGTTATGAGCAACTGCTTGGTGTAAAGCAAGTAGTTACTGGCTGTAGGTTTCTGTTTTTTTGGAAGGATATTAAAAGACAGGTTTTTTGTTAATAGGAAAGTGGCTGTTGCTAGCTTTATTTGGGGGAGACAGTCATGTTAGGCATAGCAGAATAACATTGTTATTTGTTATCAGGGGTGGATTTTAAAACAAAATCATTATAATTTTGGTTGCTAACAATAGGCAAGTTTGTTGTGGAAAAGATGGAATGTATGTGCAAAATCCCCGCCCCTCCTCCTGTGCAACTCCAACCAAAGAAGCATTATGTAGAGATCTTTTTTGTTGGTTTGTTTGCAGAGGTTGAATGATGTAATGTGGCTAACCCCAGTACAAATTTCACCATGGGCCAAAGTAACCCCTTTATTAATCCAATCCTTCTGCTGACACCAATAAAGATTTTTATAAATTATTCCTAAGCAATTGCCTTACTGGTGAGAAAAATGACTCTGACAAACCCCAACAAAATGCAACGTTCCTGCAAGCAAATAGAAATAAAAACACTTAAAAAAACACTAAAAGCTTTTATGGCTTTACATGTTTACTTAATTATGACAGTCGGTAACTGTTTCACTTTTTCGGAAGAGATTCGATTAATTAAGTGTGTTTTGTGCATAAAGCATACAATATCCAGGAGAGCAAACAGTAAAGTATTCTATGTAGTCATAGTAATGCTATCTGTCTGCAAAAAAAGGAAGTGCCCAAGTTAGGAAGCTCAATTAAAACTTTCTCATGGAGGAATATAGTTTAATGCTACTTACGAGTCCTATGTAGACACCAACACAGATTGTCTGGCACTCCCTAGAGTGCTGCATTAGGGCCAGCTTCAAGCCAGTACAAGGAGTTACTATCAAAAGCAGAATCGGCATATCCTTAAACAAGAGTGGAGGCCATATAAGCCTGGTGCCTTAAACAGGAGCACGGGTTATACATGTCCGATGCCTCTACATAAAGGGCACCCTCAGCGCCAAGATATACCACTTTCAAACTACTTCAATGAGCTACTGTGAGCAGCAGCAGCACCATGTCTTTAAACCATCACCGTAGCTACACGCACTTACTAAATGACCCTTAAATTATTTTGAAAAAAAAAATGAAAAATCCAATTTTGTCGTACCACAGAAATGGGAAAATCTCCTTTTCACATTTACCAACAGTGCTTATAATTCAGGAAGCTAAAATCAAAAACAACAATTCTAATACTGATGAAAGCAGCAGCGCATGTTCCCTAAACCAAAGTGTGAGCCTTCCAAACCTGGAGCCTCCACATGGTGGGCCCCTACAGCACTGCAGCAGGGTCAGCTTGAAGTCATTACAGTCAGCTACTATAAAAAGCAGAATCGGCATATCCTTAAACAGGAGCGCTGACTATATAAGCCAAGTGCCTATACATACAGGCCCTCTACAGCGCCAAGATATACCACCTCCAAGCAACTAAAATGAGCTACTGTCAGAAGCAGCAGACATGTTCTTGAACAGGAGCACAAGCTTTTGAAGTTCAGGTCCTCCACATGCAAAGCCTTTATAGCGCTGCAGCAGTGCCAGCTTCAAGCCACTGCAACAAGCTACTGTTGTAAGCACCACCACCATGTCCGTAAGTACAAGTCCAAGCCTTTGAATCCCAGATCTAAAACATGCAGGGCCTGTACAGTGCTGCATTAGTGCCAGCTTTAAGGCACTATAGTACTATCAGAAGCATCAGTCATGTCCTTAAAGAGCGGTGCAGGACTTTAAAGACCTGTGCGTCCACATGGATGGCTGTCAGTGACGCAGCTGTGGCAGATTCAAAGTATTTAGCATGTAGTGTCAGAAAGACTTATGGTTAGTAAAGGCACCAAAAATATGGTAAAATGTAAATAAGAGAGAAAAAGTATAATTTAGACGTGCCACAATGATGTAGAATGTCCTCTTTTATCGTATACACACAGTAATAGCTTAAATACTGGAGCGTTCACCATTAAAACACAATACCTCCCCATACAGGGCACTGCGGCACCACAGTTACACGTGCTAAGTGAATGCTCATAAAATATTCTAAATGACAATATAAGAGTTAGTAATAAGTAGAATGTGGCCATGCCACTGAGATGTATAAACTCTATTTTTACCATATGAAGATGTGCGAACTCCCTTTTTACTGTAAACAAATACCAACACACAATAAAGAATTTCAAAAAAGGAATTTACCTGTCCAACCTATTTCATTCTAAAGACTTACTTTTCTATAAACACATACCAACACCACTTGGCAAGCAATGTAAAGGAGCTGTGCTTAAACATTAGATACAGTAAACACAGAAGCACTCACCTTTCTAGGTCAGAGCTTCCATATACAGGACCTCTGCAGCGCCACAACTAGTTACAGCTGTGCAGTAAATGCTCCCAAAATATTAGAAAGTAAAGTACAAACAATGTGAAAAGTTTTTCACGTAGGTTCTCATTATGCTAATGAGGCTCCTGTATTCGTGTGGCAGGTTCAGATGGATTGTGGATACTAAGTATAATTCCACGCCTGTCGGCCTAATCTGGGTTTTCTGGCTAACTAGTAGCGCCTCATCTCTTGCCGAGATGATTGTGGGAACAGGACACGTGACAAGAAAGACCTCTCAGGGGAATCGTGATCAATCAGATCTCATCCCTTTCTCTCAGTTACCAAAGTCTCATATTGGCAAAGACGACACAGGCAGAGTATAGTTCAATAAGGATTTATTGAAGTAACTGCATCTTAGATAAAAAGGCATGTATTGCAATAACTAGGATGATAAAACACAATAAGAACAGGCAGATGACTAAAAGAGTGAAACACAAAAACAGTCCTACCGTACTGTCACTAGGAGTGAGTTTTATTTCACCTACCTACACTATGTGAGAGCACAGCATACGTATTAAGCCTAATCCACCCTTCGGGTTTCCCCCTGGGAGTACATCATCGCTCATACCTGGAGGAAAAAGCCTGTAGCCTAGAGAGACAATGTCCCCATGTGGATCAGGGATTCGGCAGTCGAGGTAAGTAGCTGCAGCGCAGCAATCGGCATACAGTGATGGTCCTCTGTCTGAAATCTCCCCCTAACGTGTCTGGGGCAAAGGAGTGCTTTTATAATAAAACAACTGATATTCTATTAAATGGTCCCCAAGTATGAGTGTGTGTTTTTCTGTGAATGTTAAAGACGCAGCATACCACGTTTGTTGGGAACCCTATCTGACTGAAGCCTTGGAAAAGCACAAAGTGAAATAAATGTTCTACTAAGAACGTGATGTTGACCTAGGCGAAAGAACAATGAGACAGAGAAAATAAAACTCGGTTAAAGTGCACAGTGGCAGGCCTAGATAGCTAAAACGTGTCCAGAATATGGCTAAAATAGCTATACAACAAGTTCATTTTGGACGAGCCACAGAAATGAATACAATTCCTTTGTCCTGTAAACAAATAGCAACACAAACTAAATAATTTCCTAAAACTATTTTGCCATCCAAATGTAATTTCTCTCTGGAAAACCCCATTTTAACGTAAACATATACCATACATTGTTAATAAACAAAACATTTTTTTTAGCCACCTGACCAGATTTTGTTGTCATATCTACAATACAAACAACAGAAGCTAACCTGTAGGATGAGGTTAAGGATGAATACTTACAGCAGAAGCCAAACAAACAACAAGCTAGTGCCAGAAGCAGCAGTGACAGAGCCTTGCACAGAAGTGCATGCCTTGCAAGCCCGTAGCTTAGACATGTAGGGTCTCTTACAGCACTGCAGAACTGCCAGCTTCAAGCCACTCCAAGAAGCTACTACAAAAAACATAATTGGCATATCTGTAAATAGGAGCACAAGCCACACAACACTAGTGCCTCTACATACAGGCCCTCTCCAGTGCAAAAATATACCATCTTCAAAGCACTACAAGAAGCTACTGAGGAAAGCAGCAGCGTCATTTCCTTAAACTGGAGTGAAAGCCTATTAAATCTGGAGCCTCCACATGCAAGGCCCCTAGAGCACCACAGCACTGCCAGCTTCAAGCAACTACAACAAGCTATTGTGGTAAGCAGCAGTGCCATGTCCTTAAACAGCAGCAGAGTGTTTGAGAGGCTGACGCCTCCACAAGCAGGGTCTCTACAGTGCCACTTTGTCAAAAGTGCTCAGTTTAGTTGAGCGTGTTTTGTATAGAACGCATAAAATAGCCACAAGTGCAATCAGTTAAGTACTACATGTATTCCTAGTAATGCTTTCTGTCTCCTGAAGGTGGAAGTGCCCACGTTAGCAAGCTTAATTAAAACTTTCTCATGGAAGAATATATTTCAATGTAAATGAGGAGCCCTTCTTTCTAAGAGACCAACAGAAATTGTCTAATATTTCTGAAGTTTGGTGGTATGATATGCAAACTCTAAAATAACCTCGTGAAATAAAGAACTCACCAGTACCCATTGTTAAAAAAAAAACTTTAGTCAAACCGTTCCTTTTCATATATGTCCCGAAATGATTAAAACGTTGATTAGCAAAGTTATTGTTACAACTAATACTACAGTACATTTTTGCAAACCCGTTCATTATTAGCAATTAAACTATAGTGAATTACGATTACTCAGCATAGAAGAGAGGGAAACAACCAATAATAAAGTTTTACCATTAACTGAACTAAGAAAGAAGCAAAGATATCATATAAAGAATACAATGTTTTTAACAGTCTATCAATATGGGAAAACCTCTTTAAAAACATAAAAACTATTAGATTTTTTTGTATAACAGATTAAGAAAGGAATATAAAAAGTGTGTACTTCTCAATATTAGCAAATGCACGAAAATCAACGAAGTTGTTAAAGTTTAAGAAGTCCCGAACAGGTATGAAGGAGAGTTAGTTTGTTGTTGTGCAGCTATGGTGGGTGTTTAAGTAAGATGGAAGGTTAAAAAAAAAACAATGGAAAAGGGACAGGCAATAAACAAAACAAGAGGTATTTGTTGTGGCTGCAATGTGATTGGCTAAAAGGAAAAATAGTAAATTGGCAGATTAAGTGTTTTTTCTTGTTGTGATTACAAATATTTTTTTAACTAAATGTAGGAATTATGTATATTGTTCATCTTGATGTACATGTCCTGTGGTAAATGTCTGAAAATTATGTAGTAACGAAATTATGTTTTTTTTTTCTTTCTGTTCCATAAATACGTTTAGAACTGTGTGCAACTGAAAAGCAGCAATATGTTTAACCTGAAAAAAACATATTTGAAGCCAAAAGGACTTTGTCCACTTTACAAAGCAGCTGTTTTAGGGCATTGTCTGTTTGGCGATAAATGAGTAACATGTATGAAATGTTATTGTATAGATGGTGGTGTGTGTATGTTACTAGTCTAGAAAAAATGTGTCATATGATGTTATGTAGACGTAGATCCAAACAAAGTATTCACCTCAAAGTAAGACAGCCCGCAATCTACCTTATGTAGGCAGATGGTAAAAACTTTTTTTTTTTTTTTTTAAACATCTACATACATTATAGGCTGATTTGTTTAGTTTTGAAAAATTGCATGATGTGGTGCAAAGATATTAAATGTTTTTTGGTTGTTTAAATAATATTCAGAAAAAATGTCAAGTTGCTTGAGGGAGAAAATTAATTTTCTTTGCAAACTCATTAAGTTAATTTCCGTGATGACTTTCTTGTTTGCTTTGTTCCTGTAGTCTACTTAGTTTGGGAAAATAACAACATTGTGCTATATGGTAATTCTGTCCAGTAACCAGACAAACCTTTGATTAGTGAACAGGCATGCCTAAATCCTGTAGCACCCAGTGAACATGCATAAAGAGGGGTCAACATTGTATAATAAAGTGTTCTTAAAATAACCAAAAGATTTTGACCCACCCTTTTTGGAGAATACTCCTAAGCCCAGATGTTGAAGAGGAACAGGTTCTAGAGACCCTCTGAGGAGAAGGGCCTGGACTTCCTGCTTCAGTAATATTTGATGTTCCTGCGTTAAACTGTGATCGTGAAGTGGAATGTTTGGTGGTGTGGAAATGAGCTCCAGCCAATAGCCATGTTGGATAATGGCTAATACTCACTTGTCTGTGGTAATGGAATGCCATGTTGGATGTAAATCTTGCAGTCTGCCCCCGACATGTTGTGTGCTCGGGTGGTAGGATAGGGTAGTCACTATATGGCGGAGGGTGTGGCTCCATGGGGGGAAAGACACCTTTACATCTGCCCTTGGTGTTATTGCCTCCAAATGAGCCACTGTAGTATCTCTTGGTATAGAAGACTAGTGATTGCTTTTGTTGCGGGGTATATGCTTCTGTAGAGGTAGACTTATAGGCCCCTCAGTAGGTTAGGCAACAAAAAGTCCCCCCTGGGAGCAGTTGTCTCTAGCGCTCCCATAGCCCTAGCGGACTCTGTATCTTTTTTTAATCTTCTCCAAAGTAAAGTCTACTTGGGGACCAAACAAATGCTCTTCATCAAAATGCATGTTCAAGACAGCCTGTTGAAATTCAGGTTTGAAATCAGAAATCCTGAGCCAACTGTGACGCCTTGGGAGAATACTGGTGTTAGCTCACCTTGCAGCAATATCTGACGCATCTAGCGCACATCGTATGGAGTTGTTTGTGATGGTTTGTCCCTCCGCTTCCAAATTTTGACCCCTTTTTCTGCATTCTTCTGGGAGATACTAAAGCAACTTCTCCATCTCGTCCCAGTAAGCTCTATCGTACAACGCCAGGAGAGCCTGGGAATTGAAAATACACCAGTGTTTGGCAGCATATACCGCAACCCTTTTACCTGCAGCGTCTATCCTATTATTCTTTCTATCTAGAGGAGGTGTTTCTCCGGTGGCTTGGGAGCTGGCCATTTTGCATGCTTTGGTGGCAACTGGAGAGTCGGGTGGCAGTTGACCACTGATGAAAATAGGGTCGGATGGTGCAGGCTTGTATTTCTTGTCTACTCTAGGTGTTATGACCCAAGCCCTAAAAGGGTTCTTAAAAATGTCCTTAGTATGTTATATCATATCCTTAAGCATGGGCAAAAACTGTGTATCTATGTGTGTGGTGGACAGAGTGTCAAAAATGAAGTAATCTTCCAGTGGCTCCCTGTGTAACTCCACAATGTGGAAGGCTGCTGCTCACACTATCACACTATAATCTCTTGATAAGAGGTTGCAACCTGGAGGGAGGGGGTCTAAGTAAAGATCAGGATCATTATCTAAATTGGAATCTGTACCATACATGTCCCATTGATCCCTTGTGGCCTCCTGTGCCCAACAGTGTCTGAATGTGGTGACCCCAGAGGTGATCTGTCCAAGGGGTCTTGAGGTAGAGATAAAGGTGGAGGGCAATGGGGAGAGGTGGAGGTGGTGGTGAAGGGGGTGTGGAGAGACGTGGTAGAAAGGCAGGACTGGTGGCCTTGCCCATATTGTTTTCCTAGGAGGAAGTGGCAGATCCAGTGCTTCCTCAAAAGTCAGCTTCCTCTTGAGTGGTGGAGGAGCGGAAGCCTTTGCAAGTATGCAGCCAGTTCCCACTTGTATGTGGATTTTCTTTTGTCGAATGTCCATTTTTTTCCAACATGGGTTAGACAGATGAAGTAGAAGCTGAGGAAGACTTTGCATGTCTCGGCTCCGAGGGTTTTGGGTCCAAAACTTTGGACTTTGAGGAGTGAGGCACTATTGGCATTGAGGTGGAAGAAGTCGACTGCCGGGCCAGCACCGAAGGTAGAGTCAACGCCGAAGGCTGGTCTCAGTCCAAAGAGGTCAATGCTGAATGTTTGGAGTTGGCATGTACTTTTGGCACTAGGCCCGAGAGGGGAGGGGGTCCAAAAAGGTTTTCCGGAATTACCATGGCCAGGTTGTATTGGTGGACCGGTGACCTCAGATTGTGCGACTGTTGAACTTGAAGGTCTTTTGGTTGGCTTGGATTGCATCGCAGGGGCTGCAGTAATCACGGGTTGAGCAGATGGAAGTTCCTGCATCTCTAAATCTAGCTTGAGGTCGGAGCCGGAGCTTTCGTTGAGAGGGAAGGCCTCCTCTTCTTTTGTGGTTGGTTGCTCCTGGGCGTGCTCCTCACTGAAAATGTTGGAAGTGTCTTCCGTAGCTCTGTGAGACATCTTGAGGCAACAAGCCCCGCAGTAACGGAGTGTTTTCTTCAGCCTGAAGGATCTGCACGCGTTGCAGTTGGATTCCTTGTGGCCCATGGACAGACAGAGGTTGCACACCAAAGGTTGGTCTGTGTGTGGGTACTTTGTGTGCCAATGCAGACAGACCTGAAAGGGTGTACGTTCCATTACAAGTATAGTATTTTCAGGAAGACTAGTAACAATGCTGAAGGAAGGCTCAGATGGGCGGTGCCCCGAAAGGGTTTCGGTCACATCCAACAGAATTTTTCAAAGAGGCACAGATAAAGAGCAAACAATAACAATACTGTTGAATAAGAAAGAGAATCAAAAATCTAAGCTAGACAGAGTCGAAATACAGACCCGAGGCACACAAGTCTGAACCAAACGTTGGAGAGAAAACAATTAAACAAAGGAGTCGATGCCTATGAGCATTACCCTCGAGAGGAGGAGTCACTCAACCTTTTGACTTGAAAGACTTCTTTGAAGAAAAACAACCTGCGCAACACAGGACATACCATCAAACATATATTTATCAGCCATCTTGAAGCCGGTCAGTTTTCTCATCGGGGAGATCACTGCATGTCTACTGAGAGCATTAGGTTCTTTTTACAACTGTAATTAGTGAGAACAATTACATGTTTCTCACTTTTTCAGAGATTTTTAATCTATGATTATTTAATAACGTAATTTGGAGAATAACATGTTCTAATATTTTTGTGTATTTAAGTTCAATTTAAATTTGACTCATATTTGTTTTACAAAAGAAAATAAAGTTAAGAATCATTTATTTCTACTGTGGAAGCTTCCTGTTTTGGCATCAGAAGAACAGTATAAATATAAAATTGTTATTTATATTATTTCTGTGGAGCCTATATGCCTGTGTTGCCAACTTCAATTTCCTTGCATTCAGACATTTTTTTGCTTGGCAATATCACCAGTTCATGGACTATCTGCATCGGTTCCTTATCCACAGCCTCCTGGGAAACGTCATGTGAGGTGGAAGCAATGGTAGGAAGTTCACACTTTTGTTAAATGCCGTGTGATCTGAAGACAAAAGATTATTTGACCATTTACAAGAAACTGAACCTAAATCCGAGTAACTTAGTACTTGAACTGAGCATAAAGAAGCAGTAATAAGATTGAAAATACAATCTGTTGAGGAGCCAAGTGTTGTTACTGAACAACACAATTTTTATTCTAGAAAACAAAATGTTAATTAAACCACTGATGAGTATGTTGTGCAACTAAGAATGTTAACATCCACATGTGAATTTGAGAAGCGCAGGAACTTTTGCTTTGGTGTAGAAATCCAACATTATGGGACACAATTAACACTGCAAAACAACTTGAAGATCGCTTGGCTATTTAAAAGTTTTAGCAAAATCTGCAGAAAGTTCAATCCAAGCTCTAGTTAGTGCATTAAGGAAACAGAAAACTGAATATGTCAAACAACTTGAAAAATCTAATATATCATATACCATAGATGTGGTTTTTGCAAGCATGATGGAAACAGTCCTAACTGTCCAGCAATTGGAGAAAAATGTGTTAAGGAAATGAGCCTTTGTACAGAGTTTGTAAAAGTGTGGAAAAATGTAAAGGTAAACTGTGTGCAAAGATATACAGATGAACTTGAGGATAAAATTACAAATATAGAGCTGATGGTACATGTTCACAATGAACCTGAAAAAACTGTTAAAACACATCTTGTCAGTTTTGCATAGTAAGCATGGATGGACAGTGTATTAAGTCATGTTTTTTTCATGGTCTCATGTTACTATATTAGATAATAATACATACAAGCTGTTTCGGCCTGATAAGATTTTGAAAGATTCTGATATAAACGCAGTAGCATACAGAGGTCACAGCATTGAGACTTTTGGATATTCTGAGACCGATTTACAATTTAGAGAACATTCTATCTTTACGTGATCAAGGATGGGAGGGATATCTTGGGTTGCCCTGACTAGCATAGGTTGGGTATAACTCTAAAATCAGGTACACAAACTTTTATTTTCCTCAATAAATGTGAAGATAACATTGATTGCATTTAAAAGATTTTAGAGATGTGTTTTTGGAAAAATTGGTACAATCAAAGGATGACAGAAGACATTTAAAGAAAAAACGTTGAAATGTAGCAGGGGGCACACTAGGTTGAGAATGTACCTTTAAGTGTCAGAGATGAGTTGATTGCAGAATTAGATAAGTTATGTAAAGAAGCAATTATTACCACTGTAGATGCTGCAGATTGTTTTTGGGATTGGTATTGTACGAAATAAAGGACAGATAAGACTATGTGGCAATTTAAGATCACTAAATACAAATATTGTGGTGAAGTGCTTTCCATTACCTCAAATAATGAAATGCCAGCAGTGCTGAGCAAAGCGAAGTATATTACCACAAAAGATATGAAGACAGCATATCACCAGGTTCCTTTATCAAAAGGATCCCAGAATTGAAGTTTGTTCATTGCTCCATTTGGTGCATTCATATATTCAAGGTTGCCATTTGGATTAGCGTCTGTTTCCAGTGTTTTTTTAAAAAGGAATGAGTTCTTTAAGAATGCCAGAAGGTGCCTTCGCTTTTCAAGGCAACGTTCTATACATAGATTTGGTAGACATAATTCCATAATTCTATTTTGGGTACTGTCCTAAACATTCTAAGAAACAAAAGCAAAAAAAGGATTTAGGAGCAAGTATACATTTCTTACTCAAAAAGTTGAGTAAAGGGGGCATTTAATTACACAATTTGATATTTTGTCTAAAACAATCTAGTTGAGGCTGTTCTAAATGCACCAAAATCAATTGATAAAGCTCAGCTGAAGTCCTATATAGGACTGCATGATTATTATTACAGGTTAATAAAGAATTATACCACTATAACGGAGCCTTTAAAAGAGCATGTTTGAGACAAAATATGATTTTTTGGGGGGATGAGAGTGTGGACAGTTTCCGAACTACCTAAAAAACAAATACTTGGCACTCCCAAAATGAAACCTTTTACAGAAGGACCAGAGCGGGCTGTCAATGTTGACACTAGGAATAAAAGCACTGGCGCAGTTTTCAAGTCAATGATTTGAAGAGTACAAACGCACAAAAGCTTTTTCCTCATGTAACTGAGAAAAAATACAGTACTACTGAAAAAGAAGTGGATGCTTGCAGTTTGGCAGTTGAAAAGTTTAAAACTTACTTGTGAGGTAATCAACTTCCTTTTAAAGGAAGATCTCGAAGGTTTTATATAAATGGTGGGTGAACATGGATCAGGCAGAGGATGTGCGTGTCTAGTGAGACTAATATAAAAATTGGAAAAGTATAATTTTAGCATTGAGCACATCTTAGGTGAAATAAATGTGAATGCTAGCTTTTCTTTATGGTTACCATTGCTGTTAGACTATTCTAATTCTGGGAATAATGATGATATTGAATGTCATAACATCTGTTGGTATTATTCAATTGTATACATGTATTATAACAGAAGAATATTTTATGTACAAGGAAAATAACTTGAATATGAAGAATGTCTGTGAGTATATGCATAATGCTTGGCCAAAAGTGAAGAATGTTCAAAGAGATCAGCAGTGTTTTCTGAAAATGTCACCAACATTGTGTTTGAACTCATGGGTGTTGTTTAGAGGTGTCATGGGTATCCCACCTGAAAAGATGCAAAACAAACTCATAACTCTTTCCAACTCTGGTAATTTTGGTTGCGCTGCTACCAAGAAAATTTTATGGAATAGGTTTGGGTGGCCAAGAATGGATTGCCAGGTTGATTCATGCTTTAATATTTTCAAGGAATGTTTAAAATCCAATAAAAAATAGTGCGTCGAAAAAATAAACTCTTGTTACTTTCCCTTAAGAAGAATGGGGGGAAAAGTCATTGATCTTGTAGATCCAATGGCATGTTCCTATAGGAAAACAATATATCATAGTTGCCACAGATTACTTTTCAAAGTGCATTTATTATCAATTTGTACATTGTGTTAACATTGATTTTTTGGACAAATTATTCAAGATTGAGGGAGCACCAGTTGAGTTAAAATCTGATATCGACATCCAATTCATTAAACCAAAATGTTACCTTTCTTCAAAATGGAATGATGTCAGGCACTATACTGTTGCTTTCTTTAGCCTTAAATCTAATGGTCTAATTCAGGTGGAATAGGATAACCAAAGAAAGTGTTCAATTGGCTTAGGTGTCTGGTAAAGATATTGAACGTTCTGTTGCTGAAAAGATTTGGGGTTGTCATTGTGCACCACACAATACTACTGGTGAGACACTTTTAGAGTTATTAAAAGGTAGAGAAGGCAAAATGAGACTTTATCTGGGATGGTTCAGAAAACTAAATAAAACATGTAAGGTTGATACACTACCTGAGCATGTAAGAAACAGTAGAGAATAAGCAAAATAAGATGAAGAAAACAGGAAGTGCCCAATCAACTAGTGAGGGTAATGATTGAGCAGTGGAGAAGTTTGTCAACAAGTGAAATTAATATGTTTAACCTCACATAGTGAGGAATTGAGTGACAATTATTCTGTGGCTAAAAGTCCAGAGAACAGTGAAGCAGATAAGATTAGTGAGAACTTGATATGCTGTGCTATTATTTTCGTCGCTGAAAATTCTGCAATGAAAAGTTTTTTTAAAAAGGGAACAGGCAATGTGATGCAGAATAGGTTGCATGCAAATATGTCAACAGATAAATCAGTACATTCCAAATGTTGAATAATTATTGGAACTACTTCTCATATGAAAGAGTATGACTTGTTGTATTAATTAGTGAATCCTATCCTGCTTTGTTTCTATTTTCTTATGCCTTATATGTCTTATTCATTTTTACTTATTCTTTATTTTGTTTATTAGAAAGGAAGATGTGTAATATTCATCAACTATTAATATCAATAGCCAAAACCTGTTGTGTTTCAGAATGTTTGAGTGTTATTACCTGTTTGCATGCTTAAAGTTCTAATTGTGACTGTCACTAAGTTGAGCTTTTATCCTGTATGCTACCAGATAAACTCTTTATGTCTGCTACTCAAAATCTCCATGTATCTCATTTTTATGAGTAAAAACAATGTTATTTTGATATAACAGTAATACTACCTGATGCAGTCACAGCTGAACCAGCCAATGAGACAAGCCCCAAACAATTCCCAGTAACTGAGAGTCTGCAGTGTGCCACAGGTTAGTAGGCTGATATTGTGAGATTCAAAAGGGTAAATTCTGAGGTATAAAACAAAGTTTAATACACATGATCTTAGATATTTCTAACTTTAAATGTGTGTTCATTTTTTATAAATGAACTGTGGGAAATGAACTTTCATCTCGATCTGTAACATTCTAGATTAATATTCAACAATGCAAGTCACAGAATATTGTTTTCTTCCTTCCGAGACCCAGTAAACACAGTTTAGGATGTGTCTTTTTGCAAGGCTTCTGCTGATTGCTCCGTTACTTTAAACAGAGTATACAGTGAACTAACACTACCGTAGGGAAGTTACTGGGTTTTAAAGTCACATTCAAATCCTAAACCAACCCTTTTACCAGTGTTGGTTATAGGAACGTATATATTTGTGATGTATGTATTGATGTCTTGGCCTTGTTACTTTTAGTAAAGATCTTTTCTACAACTAAAATAAGTTTCACCACTAAAATGGACACAGTTCATACTTGAGCGTAGAATCACTATTTCTCCATCTAGGCTATTGTTTCTGTTATGTTGCAATTTACATACTGTGGTAGTTATTGAGGTTATGAAGGACAAAACAGATTATTTACCAAATGAGAGAACCAGAACCGCAAAACTACTGAGGAAAACAGACATGTAACAAGCAGTGACATAACAAAATCTTAGTGGGCCCCTTTCCAATGTACTGTTAGTCACCCTGCCACCTCCCATTTTAAAGCACCTCACCCTTGCAACCTACCCCAACGCAATGAGCAGGATTTTAGTGACACAAATAGCTTTATGGAGAACAACAAGTTCTGCAGTTAATGAGACAGTAGGGCATATCAAAAACATCTATATGGTCTCTAAAAGGAGAAGTGTTTGGTGACATGAAGGGGTCCCAGGACACAGTCATAGGACTGTGAGCATATCAAAGACAGTCATGAGCAAAATTGTTGCCTGTGTTGTACTGAAAATACCATTTGTAATTCACCAATGGACTTCGCTGCTGGTCATTTTTATCTCTTGCATTTGTCAATCAATTTTTCCTTGTCAGCCTCTCATATTACCTCTCATTGTTTCATCACCTTTTCTGCTTTGACCATAACACCCAATTTCTCATTCTAAAACCACCCTTCTCCAACATATTTAAGCCTCCCTTTCACTAGCATTGCTGTCCTTGACCTTGGTAGTGTTGTTCTTATTTCCATTCTTTCCAGTGTCCTCTCACCCCTAACCTGTTCTCCGGTCTTTCACAGTTCTTCTCTTAACTTCACTTCTATCCTGTAGTTTCATCTATTTCTTTGAGGTTCCTCTTCAAACACAAATGTATGTTGCTTGTTTTTCCATCTCCTCTATTTCTCCCCGGTTTCTTTGCACTTCAATCACTCATTAGTTTTTTCTATCTATTCCAATTTGCTGCTTAACTCCAACTCTGAAACTCTCATTCGCTAAACTATCTTGCTACCTATTTTGTGCTCAACTCTATCCCAGTTTTACTGGCACGCTATTGCTCATTACCCACTACCCTCTCCCTCCTACTTCCTTTCAACCTGCACACCTCACATTTGCTAATATCTATACTGTGTAGTCTCCCTTTCACATTTAATTTTACCTTTGACTACTAAATATGTATTTTTGGTTTATCTCTTTCTTCCCACTTTACTCCTCCCATTCTCTCACTATCATCACTCGGTGCCACTTTCATCACCATCTCCGCCTCTAATCTTCATGCTTTGGGATCCCCAGTTTCCCAACTACCTCTACCTTTAGCTAAAGCAACAATACAGCAACATCCTTGCTCAAAGTACAGGTACTGCACCAACAAGGAGCAGTTCAAGTTTATCACACTCACAAAAAGCTGTTCATGGGTAGTAGCAGAGCAACCTTTACACACACAGCCACATCAGGTACTTCACAGGTAGGAGAATTACAAAGGAGAGTAAGATTTTCAAATGCAGGTTATGCATAGGGAGTACTGGTGTATGTTTTCTTCACAGAAGAGAAATAGCACACAGGGCTTCCCTGCAAACTTTCCTGATGGAAAAACAGGCATAGCAGAGGCTTCTGCTTTTGGCACTTCTCTCGCACTAAACATGAAAAATATGAAAAGCAGCTCTAGCGATCTCCCTCATGAAACAGATACAGCACCGGAAACAGGAGTATTGCACACATCCCTCACAAGAACGATGCAGCAAGGGAAGCAAGGAGCAGTGACAGCCACCTTCACAACAGAAGTGCAGTGGAGCCAGCAAGCTGTACAAGCACCTTTCACCCAAAAAAACGTAAAATGCCACAGAACGAACCTGTGTGTTAAAAACAGGTGATGCAGTATGAAGAGATAGGTGTGCACAACTGTCCACATGTCACATGTGAAACCTTTAGCCTTTCCTGGCATTTTATCCAAAAGCACTGCGTAAACAGGAATTTCTAATCCCATGTCTATTAGCTACTTATAAAAAATACACATTCCAGAATGCACAGTGATGTTGGATAAAAAGCTAGAACCAACTGAGGTGTCCCATATGGTAGGGGGGTGTGTGTGAAAACATACACAACATGCATGAATCATAAAATGTGATGAAATATACAAACTTAGTGTGCGCTTTGGGTTATGCATTTAAGAAGCATTTTTTAATGGTGTAATCAGGCTTTGAACATTACATTAGATAGGTGTCTGAGATACTTGCAGGATCAAAATGGCTTTTAAAAGATTTTTTTTTTAATTTTACTAATGGTTCCAATTCATATTATGGTTTGTGCCTAGACTTCCTTTCACTCAGATGTTTTGGTCTATCTATATATTATTCACGTATTCGGGCCATTTAAATGATCAATCAAACACTTAGGGCCTCATTTAGAGTTTGGTGGAGGAGGTTACTCTGTCACAAACATGAGATCGTAATAAGTTTGACGGGATATCCGTCACATTGGTGACAGAGTAAACCCCTCTGCCAAACTCTAAATGAGGCCCTTAGTTTGGAGAGTTCATAGTGAGATGATTATAGGGGTAAGTCAGGGGACTCTGCACCATGGAAAATGAATTGTAGATGGGTTAATGACACTGTGTTTCACTTTCTGAGTCCGGGGCAAACCATACAATCACGAGGCCGGCTTTCACATTAGTCGTGCCCGGTACAACAATCTTTGTTCTTGCCCTGTCCCATCACCCATGACCCCCTTCTCCATGGTTCCAATTCACATTATAGTGCACGCCTGGGTTCCCTTTCACTGTGATTCATAGTGAGAGGGGTAAAGAGGTATATCACGGGACTCTGCACCAAGTAAAAAGTGCTGTGGATGGGTCATTGACACACACATAGTACACAGAGACAGTGAATCATACAAATGTGTAAATCAATGATTAGAAATGTTTACAAAAGACAATGAGAGCTGCAAGGTGTAGTAATCGTGTAATCCATACTGATATTCATTATACGTAAAAAAAAATTGTTCTTGAAAAGGCAAACTCAGATTTTAAAAGTAACACAGTGGTTGGGGTGGCCTATACATATAAGAATTTTTTTAATACTGAAAGAACTCCTTTTAGCATCTGAAAAATAATCACAAGACTAAAAAAAAAAGACCATTGAATGAATACTTTAAATAAGTATCATGTACATATTTTTTTAAAACTTAAAAGGTCTTGGCTAACGACCTAATACATTATTCTCCACAGGTGTTTGTTATTATTAAGCCCTGAAAAAGATTAGGCACACAGATTTATGCAGACTGCTTTTGTTCCTGCGTCACATCTGACCCCTCTTAAAGATGGCACTGCAAACTGCATTCCAGTTTCCTCTTCAGTGCCAGGCTACGGGGCACTGTACGGGCAATTTGGAAGAGCAGCAGGAACTGAAACTTTTTTTTAAAATAACGCATAGTACACGCTCCTGGACACGTTGGCTATTTGACCCTTTGCCCACCCTCCTCAAAGAGGTCCTCTCTTTCATCTCAAAAGCACTCTTCGTGATTTTTAGGGTTGAGCCTGCGTCGCATGCGCTCGCGCATGCGTATTGCAGCGAGACGCTTAGGTATTAGAAAAGGGCTCGGAGCCCTGTCGACGTCACGTCAGTGTTTTTCATTGGTTTGTGGGCTTGCCTATTAAAATCTGCTTGCTTTCATTAGTCGAAGGCATGCATACGTCATGCCTTTTCCGGTGGCTAGCCCTCCTCGAGCGCATCGACCAAGTACAGAAAACATGCGAGGCTCGCTGTTTTCTGTCCGGCTGTGGACTACTTTTTCTCTATTTTCCTAGCGCGATTTCGCTTGGCAGAAGTCGAGCGCTTTACACAGTTAAATGCACTTTTTCAGGTTACGTACATAAATGCACTTTTGCCGATAGGTGAAAAGTCGGGTTAGGAGTTTACAACGCTATCAGCTCTAACATGAGCAAACGCGAGGCCTGTTGCATTGCAAAGGCTTGTTTTTTGAGTCACCACCGCCACTGATTATAGGCATTTGCCAGCCAATCTCTATGAAACTTTTTCAGGCCGCAATATTTTAAACTATGTAATTTCTAGGCAGCTGGGGCTGCTGCAGCTGTGGTGGGCCCCCTACACCAAGGAGACCTCCGTTGCGCCCCTAGTAATGCATAGAACTTTCGGGCAGCTATCTACACGGTCATTCTATGCCCACTATGCACTTCTAGAGACCAGCTATTTCCAAATAAGCATTCGTCTAGCCTCAGAAAGAACCGTCCGGTTTCAACTTCCAAGCGGAATGGGGAAAAAACACAGTGGTACAGTGAGCTTGGGACCACATCTGGGCATATCCACTGCAATTAGGATGTCACACTGAGAAAAGGATAGATAGGTGGAATGCTTGCACTATTGTCAGCCAATAGTAATTGGTCCAAAGAGCTGTTTTGGTGATAGTGGAATATGTGTCCTTCCAGGATGTGATGAATAGTATGCCAGATTCTGGGAGATGATGAAAATTAAGAAACGGACATGTTTGTCTACCAACTGCCACAATGTATTTCTCGCAAAATGGATACCAATGGTTGTGGACCTGCCCTCGAAATTTAGAAATGTCACAAAACAACTACAATATGGATTTATTTTGTGTACAATTATTTTTCTTTCACACCAGAGGTATTGTACCATCTTTCAATTTTACAACTGTGAAAGTTTGTGCTTATACATTCTTGGCCTAAAGTGGCATCTCAAACTAAAAAAAAAGTCAACAATTTGTACATGGAAAGGATAGGGAGATAAAAAGAAAGGGGGAGAGAAAACGAGCGCTTAGGGAAAGAAAATCATGCGAATTCTCAATGCAGACAGTATCACTTCTCAAAGAATAAGGAATGAAAGGCAATATATCTAATAATCTATGCAGTACTCTGTAACTCACTGTAGTCATGTTTCTTAATCCACTGCACACAGTTCACTCTTCCCGTGTGACCATTTAGCAGCTCAACCACTGACTTTTCCTGATGAAACAAACATTAAAGAAAGGTAAATAACAAGTCACCTAGGTCTTGGAATTAGCATTGATAACAATAATAAAAATAAAATAAAATACGCATTATCATATGGAGTATTTAGACTTCCACTTATCGACTCTCTAGCTTTATCTTTGTGTAGCAATGCCCTCATACTGCACTAATAATGCCTTAGTTTGAGTTTGGACCCTTAGTCCCTTAAGAACAAGTTTGAAGAGAGGGGATCTATCAGCATTCAACATGTCAAAATTGCAAAACTCCCCTGGTAATGACACTCATTTTCAACTCAAACTTTCTACCAGAATACATTTCACCCACGTCAGAGGATCATTTTGTTAAAAAGTGTAAATTTGCAACAAATCATCTTTACTTCAAGTTTCCTTTGAACAATGGCTTTATTAATGCCGGGAAAGTAGAACAAACGCTTTAAATGTGACTTCATTTAATCACTTGAAGGACACTCCATTTTAGAGTAACTGGCATTCCAGTTTTACGTTTGCCATAGAGGAAAACTGTGGTAGATATGTGGTTGATATTTGACCAATGGAATTACATTTACAGGTGTTCTAGGCCTTCCAGCTGTGCTGACACAACACACATAACAGTCCCTACCCTCCCTTCTATCCACACACCTGTGGACGCCCTACTTTCAAAGTGGCATAAACTCATGGACAAGCCCCCGGCTCTGCACAGAATGCAGAGACAATGTATTTTAATTATCCCTCTCTCCAACCTGATACTTTTACTGCTGCTGTCCCTGTTGTGGTGACTCGCTGCATAAACCAGTTACTGGTCTTGAGACTTGCGTCTTCGTATTAGTCTTCACATTGCCCAGCTACTGTGATTGCACTATATCCAACATGCTTTGGACACAAGATCAGCTCATGAACTGACCAGGGAACAGCAGCTTCACTCTTTCGTCTCCACCTCTCACCACAAATTCCAGTAGAAGCCCCCTGCTATGGTGGCGACTTTCCTCAGTACCACGACCCAACCCCTGCAGCACAATAAGATCACTGTCCAGCTCAATGTTTTTTTTGTAGAAAGCTTTATTACACAGAAGACATAGTAAACGTGCGGGCTTAGGTCAGCACATGCACACAGGATTAATGTATGGCTTATCCAAAAAACCTAAACACCAAGATCACAGGCATAAAGTTCGGACCCGCAAAGCAGGAAACATGACTGTACGCCATGCATGGGAAATTCTCATCCAATCAGTACTCAATGCGTTACCCAGCTTACAAAGACAAGGAATAAAGGTTCTACATCAATGTTAAAAGAACCAAGAGTCCAGGCCAACAGAAACACTGTACTTGCAATGACTCAGTCCATCTGAGGTGTTACAGTTGAACATAAAGGGCCATATGTATTAACACATTTTCCCATAGACATAGAATGGGTAAAAACCTTTGATACATCTGGCCCAAAGTCTCAGTACAATAAGATATGGTCCCATCTTTGCAACTATTTAGTCACACCAAGTATTGCCAAGTGCGTTCTCTATTCTGATATTTTCCGAATCAGCTGCATCCATACGAATTACGTTCCCTGTGCTTATGGGGTGAGTGGGTTTTGTCTCTCTCTTGTGCTATACTGTCCAAGACCTTATTCAATACTTTGTGATCTGACCCAGGCTAAGCAGACTTCCTCCATCAGATGATTTTTTGCAGTGTGTGGGGTTGTCCTCTTCAGCTTCTTTCCCAAACCGTTTACCTGTGTCTCTCTCTTGGAGAGAAGTGATCACTGTGGCCATCGGAGAAATATTTATTGCATCCAGACAGATTGATAAATCCTCAGATTCTGTTAACTCAAACATCTTATTTTGTACAGGAATAATCATAAAAGCTGGGTCTATTTGTCCAAATCTGATGTCAGTATGGCACAGCATTGTCTTCAGTGCTAGGAATTTCTTCCTTTTGCAGTTTTGTTTAAGTAGTTTGTGGTGATACAGGCTTTGAGCTTATCTCCTTTTTGGTCGCTTGTAGGATACCTTTCACTTGTTGAAGGCACAGTAAACATGCAATAATGCCAGTGGACACCTCTTTTTCATCCTATGTTCTCTTGGTATCTCTAGTTTTCCAGCACATTGTAGATTCAACTGACAAGGCATGAAGTCCTTATGAAATGCCACCATACTTATATTTTTCAGTCTGCTTTAAGACCCCATATAGATGTATGTTATCCAGTCAGGATCGATCATCCATGTCTATAATCATGCACCTCCATTGTCAGATCTCTGCCCTCCACTCTTGGTAGTCAGTCAGCTGCCATTGTACACCTTCCAATCTCCGGTCTGCAGTACCCAGGTGAGTGAGAATAGAAGACAGTTTGTGTCAGATCAATTTCACCTCCATGTTTACCTTAGTAAGTTTGCTGTCAAAAGAGCCCATATTGGAACTTATGGATACCACCTCTATTTGGGCAGTCTCCAGTGTGATTTCAGCCTTAGCAGATGCAATAGACTTATGGTGGGCCTGTTTTCTATTTTACCCCGCCAGAGGTTTCCTGAAAAAGGAGCTTTCTGGTCTTTTGAAGGACATTGACAAGGACATGAGTGATGTGGTACTAGCAAGCCCTGAGTGACAGCACCCAAGAGAAGCTTAGAAACTAAATCACGTCATTACTGTTTGGTGTTGCCAAACATACATTTTTAACTGCCCTCCATTCAGTGATCTACAGCAGTGCTTTCCAAAATGTTAGAACTTCAACCTGATTTTTGGAATGACAAAATTTGGAGACTCAATTAACTTTAATGAAAACGAGGAGGGCGATTTTTCAATGTACCAAAAGAAATGTGAGGTAGCACACTGTCATTTACAGACAGCACATTTCCACTGAAATGACCACTAAACTTACACAGATACACAGTTTTACTGATAAAACTACATGGCACACAAATGATAATGTGTGGATTCGGTGAATATGTATCATTTGTATATCACCAAGTAAAGTGTTTTGATCCTATTAAAATCTTTGTTTCCATCACACTTCAGAATGACAAAAAAGTGATTAATTTTTGCTTTCCTAATTGCTCAATGGGTAGTTCATTTACAGTTATTTATATTTTATCGTTTACAAAAAAACAAATACATCCTACAGCCTTTCCTTTCATATTCCCTGTTCATCATCAAAATTATCACTTTACTTTTCTTTCTCTGACTGCTGTGAGAGGATTTTTGTAAACGCCAATCCTTGTGTTAAAAAATAAGCAATTTTTAGAACATATAGCCTGCATTTGACATATGTAGTTGGACTGCAGCAAATGTGGTAGGATAAACACAGAATTTCAAGGTATCTTTATCTCTTGGGCTTTCGCAACCCACCCAAAAACTTCTTGCGACCCACGAGTGGGTGGCACTTCGGCCCTTTTGGTCAGCTGAAGCAGTAATAGGGTGCCACCATGTTGTCCAGTGGCAATCCCGGTCACATATTGTTTTTTTTTAGTACTGAACATGACAAACAACTCAATCACAGTGATGCTATTGATTTTGGAAGGAACTATAGTTCCTTCTTTTAAATCTTATGCTAGCTATGCTAGCAAAGTACCCTTTTCCTAATCAAACTAAAAATCCATTCTACCCATCCTACTACTTATTCATCTAAGCAATCAATAATTCAACCATTTTTCATCCATTTTCCCACCAACCACTTCCCATCATCATATGGATAGGGAGAAACATCACTTGTTTCCTACCAAAACTGTCTTCAATTAATGGAGGTGTGCACTGATGCAGATGCTTCATTGCACATCAATGCAAGCCCTTCTCTGCCCATCCATGCCTCGCCTGCACCCAGCATCAATACCCATGGACCACCTCCTAACTATTCCACCCCCTGTGGTGTTAGAGAGGAAAACGTGAAGAAGTTACATTGCAGAAATTAACAGAGAATGTTACAGATTTATATGTTGTGAAAGAACATTGTAGGCCTAAGTTCCACAATGATGCAAGACAGGTGAAGAGTTCACCTGAAAATAGAGTGTATGATAAGCAAAATCTTAGTTAAAAGGAAAACCTGTGTTTGCAAGCTTAGAGAAATTTACCGTCACAGCACACAAGCACATGTTGCTGGTTTTTGGAAAATTGAGAACACGACTGAAAGAATGGGAGCAGGAGTTAGGGTTATCCAAGTGCACTGAATCTGATAGGAAGTCTTGGGAGCACAACAATAAAACACACATGCACACACGCATATGAAAGAAGCAAATAAATAGTTATGAATTGTTAGAAATACAATGAAGAATGTGAAGAGGAAAGGTTAAGATTTTGAGGACACAGGTGATGTGATGTTCTTGCAACAAATAGGTTCTTGTTGAGAAACCTCTTATTTTACTTTTTGTAAAAAACATTTTTCATGTAACTATATAAGTGGATGTCTGTGAATAGCCATTTGAGACTAGCTGTTTACCTGTGTGCTACTCTACCCTGCTGCAATAGTAATCTTGCTTTTGCCTTGCCAAGAGGAATCCTGATTTTATTTATTTCAGTTTCCCTACAACAGTTGTTGAGTCAGATAGGAGTCTCATTTATCTCCAGCTGACTGCTGCTGCTGGTACACCGCCCGCCTAACACCGCTGTATAGATTATTGCACATCTTTGATGAGGCAAGCACACCGTTTTGCCTAAAGTTCTGCCTATTCACTGGGGTGGGTAAAATGTTTTGCATATTAATTGACTTGTTTCTTTCGCAATGGTAAACATAGGTATAATGTAAATGTGTTTACTACAAGCAAGACTGTGTACAAGGGTTGCACAATATCAAGTTAAGGAGCTGCATTGTCGAGAGTGTGTTTATCCCAATGTAAATTGGAAGTGGTCAATGTGGGTGATTCGAAGTTGGGGGTCCAATAAGTGTTCCTATATTTTGACATAGAGAGATGCCTAAAAAGCTGAGGTCTCTAAGTTTTACTTCCAAACACAAACTGGACACTCTAATCACTATCCTGGACCTAATGTCCAGAAGTCATTCTGTTATCTATGAGATGCATGGTTTGAGGGTTATCCTCTTGAGGGCGGAGGGAAGTGGCCAGTTACTACCAACTTAATTTAAAGTTTAGAGTCAAAACAATCGGGGTTAACATTTAAAAGTAGTTGATATTTTTAAAATATGTTGATGATAAATGGGCTTGTGTGCTTGTAAATAGAAATGTGGACACATTGATCTTGTGATGTGTTGTTGTAACGTGTAATGTTTAATATATGACTGAAAAGAAAAATTGACAGATTTTTTATTTGTGAAGACTAGTGTAATAATTTAAAAAACAGTGAGTAGACAGATAAAAGATTATTTTATAAAAGCTACTAGAATACAGGGGACTAAGAAGACTCCCTTAGAACACATGCAAAAGACCTTTCCAGATGATCAGAAAAGTATTGTAAAAAATGGTTTAAGGCCAATTAGAAATATGCGCATCCTTGGCCAAAGGAAGGAACATTTGATGATAAGATAATATAACACATTAATACACACCTGAAGGGTAAGTATGCAGGAGTTAAATTAGAGAAGCAAGAAGCCACCACAGCCTTATGGAAATTCTTTTGTGAAAAGTCTAGGGACTTAAAATGCCAACACATCTAGTACCCGGTCTGCTCTCCCACCTCCATATGACTTTAAGAATGTTTCTCCCAAGGTAGCTTGTATTTATCCATTGGCGCAGCTACAGGAAGCCACAGTAGTATTTGAAAATCCCGAGATTGAGACCCCCTTCACACGCTCTGAAGGGATCCCCTAGTGTTGCCCCACAGATGTCGAGTATTAGAGTATTTCCAGACAAGTACGGGTAGCTGACTGAGTTTTCAGGACAATTAGAAGCACAGTTCACTCTACAATTATCCCCAGCAGGATAGAGTGAAGAACAGGGTCCAGGAAACAGTGATGATCAGCCGCTTGTTTGATCAGCAACATCGCATTTGTTACTGAAGAGAGATATAACAGGAAGGGTAGTTAAGGAGTAGATGTCTCATCCACAACAGAGAAATGTAGATGGTTCTAGATGGAAAGGCAGATGTAGGCAGTACTGTTAGTATAGTGTGATGGCCAGTATCCCAAGAAAGAGATGAGGACTTTAGAAGGACTTTGGATAATCTACCACCTTGGCAGTTTTATCAGAGAGTATTTAAGAATGTTTATCGCATAGTGAGTATAGAAGAAATGCGAGGGAAGAATATTGTGATAATTTGTCAAGACATTTTCAGAGACGTTTTGGGAAGATGGTAAATAAAGTAGAGTCAATAGTTAGGCGATTAGGCAATATGGGTGAAATACTCTGATTTCCAGAGGCTAGGCACCCTATGTATGATTTATGACATTAGCACTCGAGAAAGGCCCCTTATTAATCTTGACCATATGAAGGTAGCAATCGGGTTGCCTAATTGCACCAACACTAGAGAAGGAAAGCAGGATGTGCTCTATAAAACTAGGAAACCCCCAGTAACAGAGCTTGAGGGGTTGTAATTTCAGGGAACACGCTGTCAACCAGAAACCAGGATGGGATCTTATGAAACTATAGGAGGATTGACCCTATTTGATAGGCCAATGCAGCAGATGAGTGTTCAATCAGTTCTACGTGGCACTGATGTCGCCACTAGTGAGACAGTTGTCAAAGTGGAAAATAGTTGGTACAGTGTTGCACCTTATGTGGATAAATCAGCAGGATGAACTGAAGGTTTAGCCCGCAAAGGAGTCCATGGCCAGGAGAAGGTCCATGGCACATGCTAAGGATTGAAGTCTTTATTGTGAGGGGAATTTAGATTGGGACTATCCCTATCTGAGGAAATGTTTGCACATGTGGCAAAAATATGCCAGAGAGCACAACCCCCAACATCCTGTTACTCACGTATATCAGATGCCCCTGACACTTAAGGCCCTGGGGCACCCCATTATGTAATTAGCCAAAATGGACAAGGGGACTCTTGAAAAGGATTAGGTCAGTTGAGAAACAAACTGTAGGCATCACCCTGGCAGTAGAGGGCATAAAGAGTTTTCTTATCTCTTTTATAGGGGATGAGACAGATACTGTTTTCCATAAACCTGGAGTGAGAAACGTTACCCTCACTGAGAATAAGTGTGATAGTTCCCCATTCAATTTAGTCCGAACAGTAGTCTGGGATCAGCTGAGAAAGATGTATCCCAATAGGCCAGGCATCGAGTCCCTCATGCCTCAATCAATGAAGCTGAAAGAGGAACCTGCTCAGATTCTCAGAAGGATGAAAGAAAATGGATTTAAGAAGTAGGTCAGGGTTGGGAAGTAACAGGGGAAAATGCAGTATTGTTTTATAATGTAGTGAAGAAGGGATTTCCCTCGAATGTGGAAGATAATCTTGATACTATAGTGGTGTTTGAAGCCATATCCTGCACATATAATACATTCTTGTAAGAAGACGCAGAAAAAACAGAGAAACAAGCAGGATGTGACAGAAAAGGCAGCAGCCAAGTTGGTGATGCAAAAGGAAGCAGTGGAAGTGTAGGAAAGTACCATCTTGCCTGGCATGTTACCCCCATTTTTCACTGTATATATGTTGTTTTAGTTGTATGTGTCACTGGGACCCTGCTAGGCAGGGCCCCAGTGCTCATAAGTGTGCCTGAATGTGTTACCTGTGTTATGACTAACTGTCTCACTGAGGCTCTGCTAACCAGAACCTCAGTGGTTATGCTCTCTCATTACTTTCAAATTGTCACTAACAGGCTAGTGACCAATTTTACCAATTTACATTGGCTTACTGGAACACCCTTATAATTCCCTAGTATATGGTACTGAGGTACCCAGGGTATTGGGGTTCCAGGAGATCCCTATGGGCTGCAGCATTTCTTTTGCCACCCATAGGGAGCTCTGACAATTCTTACACAGGCCTGCCACTGCAGCCTGAGTGAAATAACGTCCACGTTATTTCACAGCCATTTTACACTGCACTTAAGTAACTTATAAGTCACCTATATGTCTAACCTTTACCTGGTAAAGGTTGGGTGCTAAGTTACTTAGTGTGAGGGCACCCTGGCACTAGCCAAGGTGCCCCCACATTGTTCAGGGCCAATTCCCCGGACTTTGTGAGTGCGGGGACACCATTACACGCGTGCACTACATATAGGTCACTACCTATATGTAGCTTCACAATGGTAACTCCGAATATGGCCATGTAATATGTCTATGATCATGGAATTGCCCCCTCTATACCATCCTGGCATAGTTGGCACAATCCCATGATCCCAGTGGTCTGTAGCACAGACCCTGGTACTGCCAAACTGCCTTTCCCGGGGTTTCACTGCAGCTGCTGCTGCTGCCAACCCCTCAGACAGGCATCTACCCTCCTGGGGTCCAGCCAGGCCTGGCCCAGGATGGCAGAACAAAGGACTTCATCTGAGAGAGGGTGTTACACCCTCTCCCTTTGGAAAATGGTGTGAAGGCAGGGGAGGAGTAGCCTCCCCCAGCCTCTGGAAATGCTTTCATGGGCACATTTGGTGCCCATTTCTGCATAAGCCAGTCTACACCGGTTCAGGGACCCCTTAGCCCTGCTCTGGCGCAAAACTGGACAAAGGAAAGGGAAGTGACCACTCCCCTGACCTGTACCTCCCCTGGGAGGTGGCCCAGAGCTCCTCCAGTGTGCTCCAGACCTCTGCCATCTTGGAAACAGAGGTGCTGCTGGCACACGGGACTGCTCTGAGTGGCCAGTGCCATCAGGTGACCTCAGAGACTCCTCCTGATAGGCTCCTTGAGGTGTTGCTAGCCTATCCTCTCTCCTAGGTAGCCAAACCCTCTTTTCTGGCTATTTAGGGTCTCTGTCTCTTGGGATTCCTTAGATAACGAATGCAGGAGCTCATCCGAGTTCCTCTGCATCTCTCTCTTCACCTTCTGCCAAGGAATCGACTGCTGACCGCGCTGGAAGCCTGCAAAACTGCAACATAGTAGCAAAGACGACTACTGCAACTCTGTAATGCTGATCCTGCCGCCTTCTCGACTGTTTTCCTGGTGGTGCATGCTGTGGGGGTAGTCTGCCTCCTCTCTGCACTAGAAGCTCCGAAGAAATCTCCCGTGGGTCGACGGAATCGTCCCCCTACAACCACAGGCACCAAAGAACTGCATCACCGGTACCTTGGGTCTCCTCTCAGCACGACGAGCGAGGTCCCTTGAATCCAGCAACTCTGTCCAAGTGACTCCCACAGTCCAGTGACTCTTCAGTCCAAGTTTGGTGGAGGTAAGTCCTTGCCTCCCCACGCCAGACTGCATTGTTGGAAACCGCGACTTTTGCAGCTACTCCGGCCTCCGTGCACTTCCGGCGGAAATCCTTTGTGCACAGTCCAGCCTGGGTCCATGGCACTCTAACCTGCATTGCACGACCTCATAAGTTGTTCTCCGGCGACGTGGGACTCCTTTGTGCGACATCGGGTGACTACCGTTTCACGCATCCTCGTAGTGCCTGTTTCTGGCACTTCTGCGGGTGCTGCCGCTGCTGAGAGGGCTCCTTGTCTTGCTCGACGTCCCCTCTGTCCCATGACGCAATTTGCGACATCCTGGTCCCTCCTGGGCCACAGCAGCATCCAAAAACCCTTACAGCACGATTTGCAGCTAGCAAGGCTTGTTGGCGGTCTTTAGGCGGGAAAACACTTCTGCACGACGTGAGGGATCCGTCCTCCAAAGGGGAAGTCTCTAGCCCTTGTCGTTCTTGCAGAAACCTACGCTTCTACTATCCAGTAGCAGCATCTTTGCACCCACAGATGGCATTTCCTGGGCATCTGCCCATCTCTGACTTGCTTGTGACTTTTGGACTTGGTCCCCTTGTTCCACAGGTACCCTCGACTGGAAATCCATCGTTGTTGCATTGTTGGTTTGTGTCTTTCCTGCAGAATTCCCCTATCACGACTTCTATGTCCTTTGGGGAACTTTAGTGCACTTTGCACTCACTTTTCAGGGTCTTGGGGTGGGCTATTTTTCTAACCCTTACTATTTTCTAATAGTCCCAGCGACCCTCTACAAGGTCACATAGGTTTGGGGTCCATTCGTGGTTCGCATTCCACTTTTGGAGTATATGGTTTGTGTTGCCCCTATCCCTAGGTGTCTCCATTGCATCCTATTGTAACTATACATTGTTTGCACTGTTTTCTAATACTATTACTGCATATTTTGGTATTGTGTACATATATCTTGTGTATATTTGCTATCCTCATACTGAGGGTACTCACTGAGATACTTTTGGCATATTGTCATAAAAATAAAGTACCTTTATTTTTAGTATATCTGTGTATTGTGTTTTCTTATGATATTGTGCATATGACACTAAGTGGTACTGTAGGAGCTTCACTCGTCTCCTAGTTCAGCCTAAGCTGCTCTGCTAAGCTACCATTATCTATCAGCCTATGCTGCTAGACACCCTATACACTAATAAGGGATAACTGGGCCTGGTGCAAGGTGCAAGTACCCCTAGGTACTCACTACAAGCCAGTCCAGCCTCCTAAATTGGTTGTGCAGCGGTGGGATAAGTGCTTTGAGACTACTTACCACTCTTGTCATTGTACTTTTCATAAGAGAAAAATATACAAAATAAGTTCAGTGTATGTACACCTAACCAAAAAGTTTTGCATTTCTGTTCTCACTCTTTTTCTAAAGTGCTGAAAAGTACTTCTAAACTTTCAAAAAGTTCTTAAAAGTTTTTAAAGTTTTTTTCTATCTTTCTAAAAAGTTCTGAAAACTTTTTTCACTTTTTCTATCACTTTAACTCTCTCTAAAAATGTCTGGCACAGGCCAAAATGTTGATCTGTCCAAACTTGCATATGATCACCTTAGCTGGAAAGGAGCAAGGAGTCTCTGCATAGAGAGAGGTTTGAGTGTAGGGAAGAATCCTTCCTTGGAATTATTGCTTAACATGCTTAGAGAACAAGATAAGGCCAGAAGGGCCCCATCTGTTGAAAAAGTAGCTAATGGTTCCCAATCTGATCCAGGGACACCCCTAGGAAAAGATTCAGGAAAGAAACTTCAGAGCCTGCCCATTACTAGACAGTCTAGCATAGTTGGTACTGATGTAGAGTCACACCATACAGATAGTGTTATCTCACATCATAGCAAGAGCATTCATTCTCACCACAGTAGAAGTGATGTTTCTGTTAACCAAGCTGTTAGGGTGCCCTCTGTAAGGGACAGGTCTCCTTCTGTCCATTCTCACCATACTTCTGTTTCAAGACATGTCCCTCCCACCCACCCTGATGACAGATTGTTAGAAAGGGAGCTCAATAGATTGAGAGTGGAACAAACCAGACTGAAGCTCAAGAAACAACAGCTGGATTTGGAGAGACAGACTTTAGAAGTAGAGAAGGAGAGACAGAAACTGGGTTTAGAAACCCATGGTGGCAGCAGCAGTATTCCCCATAGTCATCCTGCAAAAGAGCATGATTCCAGGAATCTGCACAAGATAGTTCCCCCTTATAAGGAGGGGGATGACATTAACAAGTGGTTTGCTGCACTTGAGAGGGCCTGTGCTGTACAGGATGTCCCTCAAAGGCAGTGGGCTGCTATCCTATGGCTATCATTTAGTGGAAAAGGTAGGGATAGGCTCCTTACTGTGAAAGAAAATGAAGCCAATGATTTCAAAGTTCTTAAGAATGTACTCCTGGATGGTTATGGCTTAACCACTGAACAATACAGGATAAAGTTCAGAGAGACCAAAAAGGAGTCTTTACAAGACTGGGTTGATTTCATTGACCATTCAGTGAAGGCCTTGGAGGGGTGGTTACATGGCAGTAAAGTTACTGATTATGACAGCCTGTATAACTTGATCCTGAGAGAGCATATTCTTAATAATTGTGTGTCTGATTTGTTGCACCAGTACTTGGTGGACTCTGATCTGACCTCTCCCCAAGAATTGGGAAAGAAGGCAGACAAATGGGTCAGAACAAGGGTGAACAGAAAAGTTCATACAGGGGGTGACAAAGATGGCAACAAGAAGAAGGATGGTAAGTCTTCTGACAAGGGTGGGGACAAATCTAAAAATGAGTCTTCATCAGGCCCACAAAAACACTCTGGTGGGGGTGGTGGGCCCAAATCCTCTTCTAATCAAAACAAAGAAAAGAAACCATGGTGCTATTTATGTAAAATAAAAGGCCATTGGACAACAGATCCCAGTTGTCCAAAGAAAAGCACCAAGCCTCCTACCACTACAACCCCTACTGCTACACCTAGTGTCCCTACTAATAGCAGTGGTGGTGGGAGCAAACCTACTAATAGCCAATCCAAGGGAGTAGCTGGGCTCACTTTTGGTAACTTAGTTGGGGTTGGTCTGATTAGGGAGACCACAGAGGCTGTGTTAGTCTCTGAGGGGGCTATTGATTTAGCCACCTTGGTTGCTTGTCCCCTTAACATGGATAAGTACAAGCAACTACCCCTAATAAATGGTGTTGAGGTTCAGGCCTACAGGGACACTGGAGCCAGTGTAACTATGGTGATAGAGACACTGGTCCACCCTGAACAACACCTACTTAGTCACCAGTAACAAGTAACCGATGCTCACAACAACACACTTAGCCACCCCATGGCTGTTGTAAATCTCAACTGGGGGGGGGGGGGGAATACTGGTCCAAAGAAAGTTGTGGTAGCTTCAGATTTACCTGTAGAGTGTCTATAAGGGAATGATTTGGAGACATCAGCTTGGTCAGATGTGGAGTTGGAGGCCCATGCAGCAATGCTGGGCATCCCAGGGCATATTTTTGCTTTAACAAGGGCTCAGGCCAAAAAGCAAAAAGGACAGGGAAGCTTGGATCCTGGAACAATGGACCAAGTGCTCCCTAAAGCTAGGGCTAGTAGAAGTAAAGCACTTCCTACTATCCCTCCCTCTACAGTGGATTCTACTTCTGAGGAAGAAGAATTTCCACCCTGTGCAGAACCTACACCAGAGGAGCTGGAAGCAGACGCTGCTGAGCTTTTGGGTGAAGGGGGGCCTGCCAGGGAGGAGCTGAGTGTGGCACAGCATACCTGTCCCACACTAGAGGGTCTAAGACAGCAAGCTGTCAAACAGGCTAATGGGGATGTCAGTGACTCTCACAGAGTTTACTGGGAGGACAACCTCTTGTACACTGAAGCAAGGGATCCTAAACCTGGAACTGCCAGGAGGTTAGTGATTCCTCAGGAGTACAGAAAGTTCCTCCTAACTCTAGCCCACGACATTCCCCTAGCTGGACATCGGGGACAAATGAAAACTTGGGACAGGCTTGTTCCTTGTTTCATTGGCCTAGAATGTCTGAGGACACAAAAGAGTTTTGTAAGTCCTGTGAAACCTGTCAAGCCAGTGGCAAGACAGGTGGCACCCCAAAGGCACCCCTTATTCCACTGCCTGTGGTTGGGGCTCCCTTTGAAAGGGTAGGGGTTGACATAGTTGGCCCCCTTGACCCTCCTACTGCTTCAGGCAATAGGTTTATCTTGGTGGTAGTGGACCATGCCACAAGATATCCTGAAGCAATTCCTTTAAGGACTACTACAGCACCTGCAGTGGCAAAGGCCCTCCTGGGAATATTTTCCAGGGTGGGCTTCCCAAAGGAAGTAGTATCAGACAGAGGAAGCAATTTCATGTCTGCTTACTTAAAGGCCATGTGGAAGGAGTGTGGTGTTACTTACAAGTTCACTACACCCTATCATCCACAAACTAATGGACTGGTAGAGAGATTTAACAAAACTCTCAAAGGCATGATTATGGGACTCCCTGAAAAACTCCGCAGGAGATGGGATATCCTTTTACCATGCCTCCTTTTTGCCTACAGGGAGGTACCCCAGAAAGGAGTGGGCTTTAGCCCCTTTGAACTCCTCTTTGGACACCCTGTTAGGGGTCCACTAACACTTGTCAAGGAGGGTTGGGAACAACCTTTAAAAGCTCCAAAGCAAGATATTGTGGATTATGTACTTGGCCTCAGATCAAGGATGGCTGAGTATATGAAAAAGGCCAGTAAAAACCTTCAGGCCAGCCAAGAGCTCCAGAAGCAATGGCATGATCAGAAGGCTGTTTTGGTTCAGTACCAACCAGGGCAGAAAGTGTGGGTCTTGGAGCCTGTGGCCCCAAGAGCACTCCAAGATAAATGGAGTGGACCCCACACAATTGTTGAAAAGAAGGGTGAAGTCACCTACTTAGTTGACTTAGGCACTGCCAGGAGTCCCCTTAGGGTGCTCCATGTCAATCGCCTGAAACCCTACTATGACAGGGCTGATCTCACCCTGCTCATGGCAACTGATGAGGGACAGGAAGAAGACAGTGATCCTCTACCTGATCTCTTCTCTTCCACAGAACAAGATGCTCTTGTGGAAGGTGTAGTTTTGGCTGATTGTCTTACTGCTGAGCAGAAAGACCATTGCATAAATCTCCTGGGTCAGTTTTCTGAACTCTTCTCTACTGTGCCAGGTACCACTTCTTGGTGTGAGCACACTATAGATACTGGAGACAGCTTGCCTGTCAAAAGTAAGATCTATAGGCAGCCTGACCATGTCAGAGACTGCATAAAGCAAAAGGTGCAGAAAATGTTAGAACTGGGAGTGGTTGAGCACTCTGAAAGTCCATGGGCCTCTCCTGTGGTACTTGTACCAAAACCTCATTCCAAGGATGGAAAGAAGGAAATGCGGTTTTGTGTAGATTATAGAGGTCTCAACCAGGTAACCAAAACTGATGCTCACCCTATACCCAGGGCAGATGAGCTCATAGATACACTGGCATCTGCCAAGTATCTAAGCACTTTTGATTTGACTGCAGGGTATTGGCAGATCAAATTATCAGAAGATGCTAAACCTAAAACTGCATTTTCAACCATTGGAGGCCATTACCAATTCACAGTAATGCCTTTTGGATTGAAAAATGCACCTGCCACTTTTCAAAGGTTGGTGAACACAGTCCTGCAAGGGCTGGAAGCTTTTAGTGCAGCATATTTGGACGATATAGCTGTCTTTAGCTCCAGTTGGGATGATCACCTGGTCCACCTATGGAAAGTTTTAGAGGCCCTGCAAAAGGCAGGCCTCACTATCAAGGCTTCAAAGTGCCAGATAGGGCAGGGGAAGGTGGTTTATCTGGGACACCTTGTTGGTGGGGAACAGATTGCACCACTTCAGGGGAAAATCCAAACTATTATAGATTGGGTTCCCCCTACTACTCAGAATCAGGTGAGAGCCTTCCTAGGCCTCACTGGGTATTACAGGAGGTTCATTAAGAACTATGGCTCCATTGCAGCCCCTCTTAATGACCTCACATCCAAAAAGATGCCTAAAAAGGTATTGTGGACAGCTAGCTGTCAGAAAGCTTTTGAGGAGCTGAAGCAGGCCATGTGCTCTGCACCTGTCCTGAAAAGCCCTTGTTACTCTAAAAAATTCTATGTCCAAACTGATGCATCTGAATTAGGAGTAGGGGCAGTCCTATCACAACTTAATTCTGAGGGCCAGGATCAACCTGTTGCTTTTATTAGTAGGAGGTTGACCCCTAGAGAAAAGCGTTGGTCTGCCATTGAGAGGGAGGCCTTTGCTGTGGTCTGGGCACTGAAGAAGTTGAGGCCATACTTGTTTGGCACTCACTTCATTGTTCAGACAGACCACAAACCTCTACTTTGGCTAAAACAAATGAAAGGTGAAAATCCTAAATTATTGAGGTGGTCCATATCCCTACAGGGAATGGACTATACAGTGGAACATAGACCTGGGAGTAGCCACTCCAATGCAGATGGACTCTCCAGATATTTCCACTTAGACAATGAAGACTCATCAGGTCATGGCTAGCCTTATTGTCCTTCGTTTGGGGGGGGGGGGGGGGGGGGGGGGCGGGGTGTAGGAAAGTACCATCTTGCCTGGCATGTTACCCCCATTTTTCGCTGTATATATGTTGTTTTAGTTGTATGTGTCACTGGGACCCTGCTAGGCAGGGCCCCAGTGCTCATAAGTGTGCCTGAATGTGTTACCTGTGTTATGACTAACTGTCTCACTGAGGCTCTGCTAACCAGAACCTCAGTGGTTATGCTCTCTCATTACTTTCAAATTGTCACTAACAGGCTAGTGACCAATTTTACCAATTTACATTGGCTTACTGGAACACCCTTATAATTCCCTAGTATATGGTACTGAGGTACCCAGGGTATTGGGGTTCCAGGAGATCCCTATGGGCTGCAGCATTTCTTTTGCCACCCATAGGGAGCTCTGACAATTCTTACACAGGCCTGCCACTGCAGCCTGAGTGAAATAACGTCCACGTTATTTCACAGCCATTTTACACTGCACTTAAGTAACTTATAAGTCACCTATATGTCTAACCTTTACCTGGTAAAGGTTGGGTGCTAAGTTACTTAGTGTGAGGGCACCATGGCACTAGCCAAGGTGCCCCCACATTGTTCAGGGCCAATTCCCCGGACTTTGTGAGTGCGGGGACACCATTACACGCGTGCACTACATATAGGTCACTACCTATATGTAGCTTCACAATGGTAACTCCGAATATGGCCATGTAATATGTCTATGATCATGGAATTGCCCCCTCTATACCATCCTGGCATAGCTGGCACAATCCCATGATCCCAGTGGTCTGTAGCACAGACCCTGGTACTGCCAAACTGCCTTTCCCGGGGTTTCACTGCAGCTGCTGCTGCTGCCAACCCCTCAGACAGGCATCTGCCCTCTTGGGGTCCAGCCAGGCCTGGCCCAGGATGGCAGAACAAAGGACTTCCTCTGAGAGAGGGTGTTACACCCTCTCCCTTTGGAAAATGGTGTGAAGGCAGGGGAGGAGTAGCCTCCCCCAGCCTCTGGAAATGCTTTCATGGGCACATTTGGTGCCCATTTCTGCATAAGCCAGTCTACACCGGTTCAGGGACCCCTTAGCCCTGCTCTGGCGCGAAACTGGACAAAGGAAAGGGGAGTGACCACTCCCCTGACCTGTACCTCCCCTGGGAGGTGCCCAGAGCTCCTCCAGTGTGCTCCAGACCTCTGCCATCTTGGAAACAGAGGTGCTGCTGGCACACTGGACTGCTCTGAGTGGCCAGTGCCATCAGGTGACGTCAGAGACTCCTCCTTATAGGCTCCTTCAGGTGTTGCTAGCCTATCCTCTCTCCTAGGTAGCCAAACCCTCTTTTCTGGCTATTTAGGGTCTCTGTCTCTTGGGATTCCTTAGATAACGAATGCAAGAGCTCATCCGAGTTCCTCTGCATCTCTCTCTTCACCTTCTGCCAAGGAATCGACTGCTGACCGCGCTGGAAGCCTGCAAAACTGCAACATAGTAGCAAAGACGACTACTGCAACTCTGTAACGCTGATCCTGCCGCCTTCTCAACTCTTTTCCTGGTGGTGCATGATGTGGGGGTAGTCTGCCTCCTCTCTGCACTAGAAGCTCCAAAGAAATCTCCCGTGGGTCGACAGAATCGTCCCCCTGCAACCGCAGACACCAAAGAACTGCATCACCGGTACCTTGGGTCTCCTCTCAGCATGACGAGCGAGGTCCCTTGAATCCAGCAACTCTGTCCAAGTGACTCCCACAGTCCAGTGACTCTTCAGTCCAAGTTTGGTGGAGGTAAGTCCTTGCCTCCCCACGCCAGACTGCATTGTTGGAAACCGCGACTTTTGCAGCTACTCCGGCCTCCGTGCACTTCCGGCGGAAATCCTTTGTGCACAGTCCAGCCTTTGTCGACGGCACTCTAACCTGCATTGCACGACCTCCTAAGTTGTTCTCCGGCGACGTGGGACTCCTTTGTGCGACTTCGGGTGAGCACCGTTTCACGCATCCTCGTAGTGCCCGTTTCTGGCACTTCTGCGGGTGCTGCCGCTGCTGAGAGGGCTCCTTGTCTTGCTCGACGTCCCCTCTGTCCCCTGACGCAATTTGCGACATCCTGGTCCCTCCTGGGCCACAGCAGCATCCAAAAACCCTTACCGCACGATTTGCAGCTAGCAAGGCTTGTTGGCGGTCTTTCGGCGGGAAAACACTTCTGCACGACTCTCCACGACGTGAGGGATCCGTCCTCCAAAGGGGAAGTCTCTAGCCCTTGTCGTTCTTGCAGAAACCTACGCTTCTACTATCCAGTAGCAGCATCTTTGCACCCACAGCTGGCATTTCCTGGGCATCTGCCCATCTCCGACTTGCTTGTGACTTTTGGACTTGGTCCCCTTGTTCCACAGGTACCCTCGACTGGAAATCCATCGTTGTTGCATTGTTGGTTTGTGTCTTTCCTGCAGAATTCTCCTATCACGACTTCTATGTCCTTTGGGGAACTTTAGTGCACTTTGCACTCACTTTTCAGGGTCTTGGGGTGGGCTATTTTTCTAACCCTTACTATTTTCTAATAGTCCCAGCGACCGTCTACAAGGTCACATAGGTTTGGGGTCCATTCGTGGTTCGCATTCCACTTTTGGAGTATATGGTTTGTGTTGCCCCTATCCCTATGTATCTCCATTGCATCCTATTGTAACTATACATTGTTTGCACTGTTTTCTAATACTATTACTGCATATTTTGGTATTGTGTACATATATCTTGTGTATATTTGCTATCCTCATACTGAGGGTACTCACTGAGATACTTTTGGCATATTGTCATAAAAATAAAGTACCTTTATTTTTAGTATATCTGTGTATTGTGTTTTCTTATGATATTGTGCATATGACACTAAGTGGTACTGTAGGAGCTTCACTCGTCTCCCAGTTCAGCCTAAGCTGCTCTGCTAAACTACCATTATCTATCAGCCTATGCTGCTAGACACCCTATACACTAATAAGGGATAACTGGGCCTGGTGCAAGGTGCAATTACCCCTAGGTACTCACTACAAGCCAGTCCAGCCTCCTACAGGAAGGGACTGAAGTAGCAGCCACCACTCAGATGACTGCAATGTCTGTGTGATCCTTCCCAGGGACTGCCTAACAACAGTACCCACAAGAGCAGAATAATGTAATGGCACAAGAAAGTAGCAGAGGAGGACAAGGAGGTATAGGAATGGGCTGGATATGTCCCTAGAGGATGGATCAAACATGTCATTATAATGGATATGGACATTTCATTAAAGATTGCAGGACTAAGAGATGGGATGAACAAAATGTAAGAACAGCGGCTTACAGCCAGACAGTGAATACAGCAGTGCAGCCACAGTCAAACCCGCAAATAATGTATGAACCTCAAACGCCACCATGCATTTCAAGCAACCCCGCCAGCTACACGTTGCTCTTCGCTGATGACGGCCAAATAGCCAGAAATACGTGTCCGAAGATACGGCACTCGCCGCACCAACTTATGGTGAAAAACTTTCAAAACTCTATTCAAATTCGTGCTAATGACTGCATTTACCATGATGCATTGGGGTCACAAATGCTGGAATGGAAGACAGGGTGCTCCCCATTTTGACTGTTGTAATTAAGGCTCCCGTGAGCCTCTGAGCTGACAAGCTCGGGTGAAGCACCTGTGCGCCTTCTTGAGTGGTACTTAAACCTGTGAATACTTTCAAGGCAGCATTTGAAGCAACCCCGCCAGCTACACGTTGCTCTTCGCTGACAACGGCCAAATAGCCAGAAATACGTGTCCGAAGATACGGCACTTGCCGCACCAACTTATGGTGAAAAACTTTCAAAACTCTATTCAAATTCGTGCTAATGACTGCATTTACCATGATGCCTTGGGGTCACAAATGCTGGAATGGAAGACAGGGTGCTCCCCATTTTGACAGTTACAAAATGTGCAGTAGCCAGTAATGCCTAAAGTACTACAAATGTTGCCACATCAAAGTTGCCAAGTACACTCAATGGCATCTCCACCTCCATGTAGACAGGGAGGTGTGATTGTAAGGGGAGGAAGCCCCTTCCAAACAATTTATATGGGATGATAAAGGTGCCCACAGAGTAGTTTCATGTTTTCAGCATTGTCAGTGAAGCACAGGCCAGACGAGAAACCCACTATGACAGTAGCTACCAGTAGTAAGAGGTATGAATTCCTCATAGGCATAGGAGCAACCCAATCTTGTATTAGAGAGGGAGACCTTCCAATTTCTAACTAATCAAAGGCCACAAAAGGATTCTCTGTAGTGGTAATGAGAATGCTGTTTACTAAACAAGAAGAAATGGAAACAGGAGGGAGGTACATTTTCGGGTGTTTACTATTCTCTCTGGCTGCTCCAGCTAATCTATTGGGGAAAAGTCTTATGGCTAAATTAAACATGGCAATTCATTTTCAGCCTCATGGTACTATGATTTCTACCAGGATCATGGCTGTAACTGTAGATTCTTCTACTGGAGATCAAATTAGAGCTCAACCCATTGATGTACAAGCACTTACCACAGCTGTATACAGAATAATAGCAGAAACGCCAGAGTTACTGGGAAGGGAAGTTCAGTTACCCAAAGAGTTCCTTTTCTGACAACAAGGGCAATATTCTTGGATATTTGACAATCAGTTGATACTGCAAATAGAGACCTTAGAAATAACACAAACCTATGACACTCTGTTAGCCTGTGATCACAACCATGTCTTATGGGCAGGTGTTCTATTTATTAAGCCAGGTAAAATGGTTAAGAAAATAAAGGATGATTCATTGTTTGATGATGATTCTAAGAAAACGGTTATACTCTTTCAGGATGTAACACGAAGCCTGAGCCTTTGAGGCTCACTGCTAGGTGTTACAGTTCCTGCAGGCGGGAGGTGTGAAGCACCTCCACCCAGAGCAGGCTTTTGTTTCTGTCCTCGATAGAGCACAAACGCCCTCACCACATGGGGTCAGAAACTCATCTCTCAGCAGCAGGCTGGCACAGACCAGTCAGCCCTGCACTGAACAATTGGGTAAAATACAGGGGGCATCTCTAAGATGCCCTCTGTGTGCATTTATTAATACATCCAACACTGGCATCAGTGTGGGTTTATTATTCTGAGAAGTTTGATACCAAACTTCTCAGTATTCAGTGTAGCCATTATGGAGCTGTGGAGTTCGTTTTTGACAAACCCCCAGACCGTATACTTAATATGGCCACAACTGTACTTACAATGTCTAAGAATAGCCTTAGACACTGTAGGGATTGCTCATGCAGCTATGCCCTCACCTGTGGTATAGTGCATCCTGCCTTAGGGCTGTAAGGCCTGCTAGAGGGGTGACTTACCTATGCAACAGGCAGTATTTTGTGTGCATGGCATCCTGAGGGGGATGCTATGTCGACTTTGCCTTTTTCTCCCCACCAACACACACAATCTGCAATGGCAGTGTGCATATGTTAGGTGAGGGGTCCCTTAGGGTGGCACAACATATGCTGCACCCCCTAGGGACCTTCCCTGGTCACAGGGCCCTTGGTACCACTGGTACCTTTTACAAGGGACTTATCTGTGTGCCAGGGGTGTGCCAATTGTGGAAACAATGGTACACTTTAGGTGAAAGAACACTGGTGCTGGGGCCTGGTTAGCAGAGTCCCAGCACACTTCTCAGTCAGGTTAGCATCAGTATCAGGCAAAAAGTGGGGGGTAACTGCAACAGGGAGCCATTTCCTTACAGTGTTACTATAATAAAGTACCTTTATTTTTTCAACACTGTGGTTTCTTTGAGGTGGGATAAGTTACTGTGGTATTGCAAGTGCTTTACACTCCTCCTAGATAAGTCTTGGCTGCTTGTCCCCAGCTACTTCGAAAGAGACCCAGTCTTCATTCACTAATAGGGGTTGTCTTCACCTGGTATAAGATGTCCACCACACATCAGGCCAGTTTCCTACAGCTATGTATTGCTGCTTTGTGATGGAATTCTGGTTGCATAGCAGTGATATTTTATCACCAGTTTAAAACGGACTCCTCCAATGACTGGTAATGTGCATGGACCATTGTTAGACTGTGTTCTTTTTGTTTTCCCTGACAACGGCTTTGGGCGTGCATCCATTGAACTCTGTGTCAAAGCTGCATGGTATTTTTCGTCAGTACTTTTTATTTTCATTCCCCTCTCATTGACACAAAGTCATCAATTGTGGTATGTTTCCATATTGTCGCCTCCTTCGTCAGGCTATGAAATTTGGTACTTTTCAACTCCCCTCATGGCCTACGGCCCTCCAAGGGCCTTCCACTCCATCTCTTCCTTCAAGAATGCAAACTCTGTTATGGAAAGGACTCCCTTCCAGTACTGTCAACCGTGTCATTCTAAATACCCCTGGACAGACCACCATCAGATCTTCAACCTCTGTCTATCTCAGGAGCACAACTATGCCTCATGCTCCGCATGTCTTGCCTTCCACTCCAAGACTACTCTCTGGTACTGATGAGATCAACGGTTTGCTTGGTGTGCCATTGGACAGCCGCAGTCGGGAGGCACCCCTGACCTCTTCGGGGACTGCAACATCAAGGAGGAACTAGACCCAGGAACCTGGCCTCAGATCTGACTCCGAGACTGCCATCTGGACTGAAACAGCTGGTCCGGCGCTGATAACATCTCAAACACTGGCAGCAAAAGCACCCTCAAATCCTTCTTAGGCTCTGATAACTCCATCTGCACCGACAGCTCCTTCAGCACCCATGGACCAAATACGTTTTCCGTGCCTGCTGCCCAAAGTGCCATCCTCTACTGAATCCGAGGAAGCTGAGCAGCCCATTCTTCAGGGAGAATTGCCACAAGCCTCCTCCAAAGGTCCAGAACCCCACATTTCTCTTACAGGGAGGAAGCCCATTTTACCCATTAGATGCATATGACACACAAATACTACTTAAATTAGAATGCCCCAAAAACATTGAAAACTCACAAATCTTCACTTGTCTCAGAGCCGTTGATCAGTGGATGACCTGGAGCAATCTCAAACTAAATGACTCCAAAACAGAAATACTCATATGTGGTGACTGGAAAAATTATGACCCTCTGTGCGTCTGGCCTGACGATCTCGGACCACCTCCACAATTATCCAAGGAAGTTAAAAACCTAGGAATCACCATGGATTCCAAGTTAACTATGAATGCCCAAGTGGACAAATTAGCACGAACAAGCTTCATCACCTTGAAGACTTTACGACGCATCTTCCCCCACCTCGGATTTCCACACATGGTGCAAGCTACTATCTCGCTTGTACTATCCAAACTGGATTATGCCAATGGCCTCTACCATGGATCATCTCTATCTGTTATGAAAAAACTACAAAGTATCCAGAATTCTACAGCCAGGCTACTATTACATGTAAAGCTGCAAGCCCACATCTCCCCTGCCTTGAGAGCACTACACTGTTTACCCATTGCCAGAAGATGCACTTTCAAGCTGCTTTGTATCACCCACAAAGCTATACATGGAACAGGACCACTTTTTATCAGAAAGAAAATTACCAAATACATCCAACAAAGAAACCTCCGCTCAAGATTGGCACCCCGCCTTAGAACACCACCATACAAAAAAAGACTATAGGTGGGACATCCTTCTCCGTCCAAGCAGCCAAACTATGGAATTCATTACACCCAGCTATAAGAGCCACAGACAACGTTCTTGTCTTCAGAAAACTACTCAAGAGTTGGCTCTTTCCTTCATAACCACCATATTCAAACAACTATGAACTGTATATGCCTACGATGATAAATATTTTTTCAGATTATGTGTATATTTCTATTTATTTATAGTTTCTTTAGAAAATATGTATCGCTACTATGTCATAATAAAATACACACACACACTTTAAACCTGTTTGACTAAGTATTTTTTACCCATGGTTCTAATTATGTGTTGTATGTGCGTGTATTCATGTGTGTGTGTATATATATATATATATATATATGTATGTGTATATGTTGTTTCTGTGCTTGCCATGTTTCGTGGATCACTGCATGGCTCCTGGGTGGGTTGTTATACTAGATATCTATGAATTCCTGCTCTCATCTTATCACACTTATCTACTCATCATCATATGTCATGTCTCTATCAAACTATCTTCCATTCTCACTCTGACTCATCCCAAATCCCTTCTACTACTTTAATCTCCTAAATAACTCTGCCTAAGCTCTTCCCTCTGCTTCCACATTTAACTCACCAAACCTCACTCTACTATTGTGACCTCCCACACAACCCTACTAAATTCTCCCGCATTTATCTTGCCCTGCTACTATGCTCTCCCTAACCCCTCCACATACTCTTCCCTCCTCCACCCCCCTTTACTCATCCCAAGCCTTTGGGTTGAGTAAATGAAGGATATACTCCCAATTAACACTTCTGGATTTCTTTCCTCCTCCACCCCTCCATTACTCCAGTCAATCTAACTAACGCGGCTCAAATTAACTCATAATAATGCTAAAACTGTACTCATTTTTTCCCGATACTAATCCATCACCAGTTCTTTTTGGGTTCCAGAGTAGCGTGCTACTCATCAAAAAGAGCTTTGACGCCTCGTCAGGGGTAGTAAGCGCTATATAAATACGATTACAATACAATACAATACAATACAATACAATACAATACAATGACATGCCATTAAGCACAGAATTGAAAGTAAGGATGTTCACACCAGATAGAGGCTTTGATTCTGTTAGGGATGCAGATCATTCCCAAGTACCTGACAACTTATGGGCTAAGGGTCCCCAGGATGTAGGCCTTTTTCGTACTGCTACTCTATTCAGAATTACATTAAAGGAAGGTGCTATCCTATCCACGGTGGCAGTATCCCTGTCTATAGAAGCAGATGAGGGCATTTCCCCTACTATACAGGAGTTGCTAGAGCAAGGGTTAATCTACCCTGGAGTGTCTTCTTGTAATACCCCGATTTATCCAGTCAAGAAATCTAAGGGTAAAACTTGGGGTATGGTTCAAGCCTTGTGTCCCCTGAACAATGGAGTGGTACCAGAATTGTTCAATTGTTCCTGATCCCTCCATAATTTTGACAAATATTTCTCTGGATACTAAATTTTTCTCTGTCACAGATCCGAAAAATGCTTTCTTTAGCATCCCTCTCCATCCAGACAGTCTTTATTTGACAGCATTCTCCTATCGCAAGACTCAGTATTTATATTCTGGTTTTCCTCAAGGTTATTGTGAATCCCCTAGTATTTTCAACAGGATGGTGAAAAATGATCTGTCAAACTTCAGTGTGACAGTACGTTGTTGCAGTAACGTCGATGACAAAATCATTTGCAGCCCTACAACACAACAGTATAAGAAAGATACTATATTTCTTTTGGTTACTCTCGCACAAAGAGGATACAAGTCAGAGAAAGATAAAGTTCAGTATTGTCACGAGGAGGTCCATTACTTAGGACAGTTATTGTCAGCTTCTGGTTGACGAGTGGCTCCTGAGAGAGCAGCCTTTATAAGTCAAATGACTAAGCCAGAAACTGTTAAGGCAATGCACAAGTTTCTCAGTCTCAATAATTATGTGAGACAATAGGTCTTGGACTACATCACTTTATTAGCACCCTTGCTGACTTGCATTAAACAAGCGAAAGACCGGAATGATAAGATAACTTAGACACTAGAAATGAGACTTTAATTTTTTTTTAAACTGAGATAACAAATGCCCCAGTTTTGGAGACTCCTGATTACACTAAGGAGTTTTATATCTTTTGTCACTGTAATGGACAAGTGATGATGCCTGTTCTTACGCAAAAATATTGTCTAGGAAATAAACCACATGCATACTTTAGTGGAGAGTAGGATTCAGTGATGAGAGTACATTATCCCTGTGAGCAAGCTCTCGCCACTGCAGCCTTTGCAGTACTGAAGAGTACCCCCATTGTCATGGGGGGAACCTTTGACGCTCTATAAAGAGCATGTAGTGTTTGCTATTATTCAGAAGTTGAAGACTACTTTAACTACACAAAATGATACTGTTATTACCATCTTTGAAAGTTGTGAAGTGTCACACAGTGAACCCTGCAACATTTTTTGCTCATCCTACTTTAGATTCAGAGGATGATGCGCATGACTGTGCAACATATATTCCTAATGAACTAGTCAAGCAAGATAGGGTCCTATTCCTGGTAGTATTGTTTATTTTGTTGATTTTGTTGATGGTTCCCTGACTATTGACCAGGATACAGGACCAAGATACAGGAGTCAAGACATACAGGTGCAGCAGTAGCTAGGGCACAACAGGATGATTCTTCAGACACACTCCAAATTAGTGGAGCAGCTAACATTACCAGCACATTATTCTGCACAAGCAGCAGAACTGATAGCGACTCTTAAGCAAGGAATGGGAAAATTCATTATCATCTATTCAGATTCAACTTATGTAACTACCACTGTACATTTCGGCATTATGAGATGGAGCAGGAGAGGCTTCCTGAAGTAAGAAGGGAGTCCGGTTATATATAGGAATCTCTTAGAAGCGTTATTAGAGGGTCTTGGTCTACTAGAGGTAGTGGCAGTTGTGAAATATGCGGCACATACAAACGGACAAGATTTTGTGTCACAGGGAAATGCATTAGCAGATTGGGCAGGTTAAGATACAGCAAGGCACACACCCCTCTGTGCCATTAGATTCACAACATGTCCTTGTTTTAGTGGCCCAGACAGCCTCGCTGTCCGAGTCTGAATCTATGGGGACGTCAGGGGATGATCTAATTTATAGGCAAATATCTACAGGTAAACAAGCAATGCTTCAGGCTTTCCTTATTATAGCTTTTGATCAATTGCACTTACCAGCCAAGATCTCAAGAGATCATTTGTCTATGCAAATACAATAAGACTGGTTCGTTCACAACTTGTATGATATGCTTACCATGTATATTCATACCTGTACTGTTTGTCTACACTTTTCTCCAAATGCCACATTGAAGGTGATAAATTCTACCATACCGTGACCATAAGGTCTTTTTAAGGCTCCTTATCTCAACTTTGTGGACATGATTGACCAGTGCAACCACTATCAGTATCTCATAGTTGTAGTTTGTCCTTTTTTCCCTCTATGGACTGAAGCAGGACTGTGCGTTCCCCGTGATGCTAAGTCAGCTGCTATGTTTCTGATTTGTGAGGGGATCTCTCGGTGGGGAATTACAGAAGGGATAAGATCTGATAACAGCATACACTGTTAATGTGATTTTCACACATCTCAAGACAATGGTAGGTATAAAGCATAAACTATCTTCGGTTTAACATCCCCAGAGTAATGATACTGTTGAGCGCCAAAACGGTTTTCTGACGATTAGGAGGAGCAAGCTATGCACCATATTGCATAAAAAATAGCTGTACTGTCTACCATTAGCACTATTCTTCCTTAGGAACACATCTAGTTTGAGGGTGTGGCCAAGATGGTGGCGGAGTACGACGTGACTCTAGCCTCTCTGCCAACCTGGCCTGTTTCTAAGCCAATTACCTGGGTCCACGCTACCCTTATTATGGTGGAAGGACATCAGAACCCTCCTAGGTGACACTGGACTGCGATGGATCCCAGTGACATCAAGCTGCACAAGCCCAGCCGCAAGCGCGAAGCTTGCAAATCTAATGGCGGATGAGTGCCCTGGGAGTCTAGGACTGAGCCCCGCACAGAGGTGGTGAGCGGCTGGTGGACAGCCAGACGGGGTCGAGAAACCCCTGTTTGAGTTCAGGTGCTGGAATCAGGCCACGGGCTGCCACCCCTTATTCAGAGAGGAGGAGTTGAGGCCCGAAACCTGAAGTACTGCTGTCAGAGGGCAGTGGGGCCTTGTGGATTTCCCCTGGGCACCTGCTGGGAGCCGCGCTGGAGACCCTGTACCTCTCGCCCGTAGATAATGAAGAGGCCAGCGCCGACCACACTTGTAAACCTGCGGGGTGGATGGAGACCGCCCGTGAGCTGCTCGCTCCTTTGGTGCCAGAGCGGCTGTGATGGTAGAGTCCCCAGGACCGCCGGGCCTGCTAGGTCACATCCCAGACTGGTCAATGTTCGCCTCTTAATTGCTGCATACCCACACATATGCTTTTGTGCTCTGGGTCACTTGAGGGGATAGTGATTTATGGTGGCCTGGTGATGGGCCCTCCCGCCCTACAGCAAAGGCCCCACTATATCCTCTTTGCTAAGGTACTGAGGTGGGGTCACTTGGTTGCTGAACTGTTTATATAGCCCCCAGGGCCCCGTCTCACCTTTGCCCCACAGCAATTGCTATTGCGCTTCATATGCCGCTCTGGCTGATTGCCTGTCCGTCAACCCACAGAGGGCTGGGTGAATCATTTAGCACCTACCACGGCTTGCCTGAGAAGAGGCCAGCAGGGAGCTTCAGAGTGCTGCCTGGGGATTCGACCAGCCCTGATTGAGACTGGTGGCGGAGTATCAGCTCCTGGGGTTGTGGGACTGCCCTATCTCTATGGACCCCACTCGCTGCTCTGCTTACCCCCAAATGACAAGCTCCGCGATCCTAAGGTGCTTCCTCCCATGGCATCTACAAGGGGTTACTGGAGACCTTGAGGGACCTTATCTGCCCTAGTGAATCAACTGTTACTTGCCGGTGGGCTGCTCTGGGCTGGACTAAAAGATGCGTGGGCGATTAACGCAGCTGTTAAAGGAGAGGGGCTTGCTACATTGATTGCCTCAGACATGGCAACATACAAACACAAGAAGGACCAGTCGGTCAGAGAAATGCTCATCAGATCCATGCAAGCTCAGAACAAGGACTTCCATTAACCCAGACACACCCTTGGCTGCTGATTCTGCACCAATGATTTGGGGTGTCTATCTTCACTCTGTAAAAGTAGACCTCCACTCCCTCAAGAGCCACCTCTCACAAGACGTGATCTTCGCCAGGATTTGGCCTCGGTAGGCGATTGCATCCATGCCCTAGAGGACGGCAAAACTTCAAGGGACAAGGAAATTGAAATTATGCTACAAGAAATCCATTACAAGCAATCCAGTTGGTTTCAGAGGCAATATTGTTCTTCAAACACAAATAAAAAGGGTGGTGTTGCGATGCTGTTCTCTAGAAACTTTAGGGGTGACGCTGAATCAAAACTATTGAAATGCAAAGGACGTATGGTAGCCTACAGAGTGCATCTGGGCTTCTTCTCTTATACCCTTGCTAATGTGTATGCCCCCAATGAGCAGAAAGAAAGAAACATTTCTCACTGACAATCTTTTGCAGATTATTCAGACTCCTGATGCTGCTATTCTAGTGGGTGGCAACTTTAACCTAAATAGCGATTTGGATTGCTCTGAGCATTGTTCCCATCAAAATGGTGCTTTGACAAAGCAAAGCCTACAGTGGTTGGCCGACCATAGACTTGATAATGTTTGGCGGGCTCAACACCTCAAGGTACGGGACTCTACCTATTTTTCAGCGGCACACAAGACTTATGCCTGTATTGACTATTTCTTAGCGACCCCCACCTTTCGGTCACTAATACAAGACTCCTCCATTTGCCCCAGATGCCTCTCAGACCATGCTCCACTGACCCGAATGGCAAAGGTCGATTTCACCTGCATGAGGCCCTCGAAGTGGCAACTTTGGGAGAGTTTATTACACTCTCAATAAACGGTGGAAACAATTAGGAAAATAATTTCAGTATATCTCATCACAAACAACAAGGGCCAGGTGGCACTAGGCTCGTTATGGGAAGCCCTAAAGTTAGTGGTGAGGGGCGCCTTTATTGCTATTTTGGCCTCTGAAAACCTCATCCGGTGGGAGAAACTGCAAGAATTTGAATGGAAAGTACTGGAGCATGAGGCTATTCATAAAAGAACAGGTGCTGGTGGGACTTGAAGAGAACACGCAAGTTCCTCCAGCTTCTTGACTTGGATAGGGCAGAACACGCCCTTGTCCAACTCAAACATAAGTTCTACCTCAGCAGCAACTTAGCGGACGGTTACTTGCCCATCATCTGCGGGCTAAGACTCACACCAGCAATGCCCCTACGATTCGCCTTACCTCTTCCCCCAAAGGATCACTCAGACTTGGAAAAAGCGTTTGCATTTTGGCACTTCTACTGTCCCCTCTAAGCTGCACAAAAGTCCTCCCCCGTTGGCCCACCTGCATACATAGCTGAATGCCTGCTAACCTCCCTCTCTAGTTCAGTCTGCCGTCCTCCATAAACCCATCAAATGCGTAGAAGTGATTTCAAATATAGCACAGCTAAAGTTGCAGAAGTCACCTGGTGCCAGTGGTTTTACTGCATTATTTTATAAAACATTCTGCCATGAATTGACCCCCATCCTTACAAGATTATTTAATTCCTTTGCAAATTCTGGCTCCATTACGGACACCATCCTTGAAGCCTCTATATCTGTTATCCCCAAGCTGGGTAAAAACCGCACGCTTTGTAGCTCCTATTAACCTATTTCTCTCTTAAATGTAGTTGGCAAATTATTCACAAGCATTTCTACATGCCAGACTTGATAGCGCTGGATCTACCCGGTTTTACTCCCTCACACAAATGTGTAGATAACATGCTCCACATTTTTCATCTTCTGGCTAAGGCCTCTAGATCACAGAATGAGGTTCTTCTCCTCACAGTCCACGTGTATAAGGTGTTTGAGCTGGCCATATCTTTATAAAAATTTTTAGCTTTTTGCCTTTGGCGACTAATTCTTAAATGGATCAAGAGTATCCACAGCACACTGAGAGCTGCAGTATTTGTTAATGGTATTCTTTACCAAACCCTCCCTAGCTTTCGTTGTACATGGCAAGGACATCCCCTATCCCCATGTATGTGGAGCCACTCACCCAACACCTCCACCTGCGTCAAGATGTAACTGGTGTTCAGGCTGGGGGGGCAGTATGTATGCGGGCGATGTAATAATGTCTGTTGAGAACCCTCTGTTTGCTCTACCTGCCTTATCGCAGAACTTCGTGTCCTTTTCCAGCTTCAAGGTCAACACACAAAACTCTCAAATATTGAATCTTACAGTAGCACCACATACTGAAACCCTACTCCAGACCACGCTTTCTTTTGATTGGACAACTGACACCATTCCTTACTTGGGAATTCAACTGGCATCCTCTGTAGCTAAAACTATTTCACTTAGTTACTCCACCCTAATCACACAGATCTGGACTGACATCTCTAAATGGCAGTGATTGGGACTTTCTGGCTGGGAAGAGTGTCTGCCGTTAAGATGGTCATTCTTCCGCGTATCCGCTACCTTTTTCAAGCAATGCCACCGACCCCACCAAAACACTCCCGAAGACATATGCAATTAGACAAATATATTTATCTGATGAGGGAAGTACCCCTGCCTGTCCAGAACCCTTAGTTACTGAACTACTGGAGAGGGGAGGACTTGCGTTTCCTTCATTGGTGCGTTACTATCCGGCCCCCCAGCTCCACTTCTTAGTAGAGTATCAGGCGGTGGTGGGGTCACATATATGGAAGGAACCATGGTTTTCATGCAACCACACAGCCAGAGGTCTCTACTCCTCCCCGATCAAGGGATCGATCCATTATGTCTGGGATGCAGTAGCCTCCAAAGCTAAAATTACATATTTTCTGCCCCAATTACACCTACTATGGGGAATCCAGATTTCTCCCCAAGATTACAATCCGAACGCTTCATGTGGTGGCAGGCCGAGTGTTGTAAAAGGGCAGGATACATGTTTGATGAACAGGGAACTGTTCTATTTGAACAAATGAAACAAGACTATGGCCTGGAGGAGGCAGATCGTCTTTCCTACTTACAGGTCTGACAGTGGGCGTTGCACCCCTTGATGAGACCATTCATCCAAAGATATTTGACACCTTAGAAATATGGCTTCTTCGCAAGTCTAACTACAAACGTCTCATCACAGAACCTTACGCTTTGCTAGGACAGGATGAAGTCATTCATAGGTCTGCTGGGCAACTACAGTGGGAGGCAGAATTGGATAGGACCTTCACAGGTGCAGAATGGTCTGACATGTTTTACCATGCTCAACATGCTGCTCACAACATGTCTATCATGGAAAGCCTGAACAAAATTGTTTCATACTGGTATCTGACCCCTGCCAGGCTAGGTTCCTGGTGCCCTGAATGCTCTAAGGAGTGCTGGCGGGGATGTAGGGCACACAGACACTTCCTTCACCTCTTATGGCACTGTCCAATATTGACTGGGCTTTCTCAACTTCGATCCCACGCTTCCCTGCATATACACTAATAGGCTTGCCCAACCCCTTGACTTTTCCTTTACGTTCACAACTAGGCAAACACATGGCCCTGGCTTCAAGCATGGGGCATCAAGTTATCCTTTTCTTATGGGGCACAGATAAATCACCACAATATATCTCATGGCTGCATAGGTAATGGGGTACCCTTGGCATGGAGCGGCTATCACTTGCACTTGATGTGAAAGTGGACACATATACCCCGGTCTGGTCTCCCTTCGTAAGTATTCTTATAAAGGCCCCAACCGGATTGACCCTTCCACCCTTGCAGCTTTCCTGCCCATTTTTATCATCATCCAAAGGACCTCTCTGACTACCTGGTGTACCATCACCACTCAAGAAAATGCAACAAATATACAGTCTAAACTCTCCGGAGCAACCTTAGACCCCTGCCCTCATCAAGTCTTCAGCAAAGGACTGCACCTCATCTGCGAAGTCCTTACCCAGATTCTGAATGACTCAATCGCCACGGTCACCTACCCAGGCACCTGGAAACACATCGTAGTATTCCCCTTCTTAAAAAATACTCAGTAGACCCGAAGACGCTAGCCAACTATCAGCATATCCACTGCTACGATACCTAACAAATGTCATGGAACAGGTGATAAATAAATGCCTCGCCGTCCACCTCACTGACACCCAAATCCACAACACCACTTAATCCGGATTCAGGCCCAACAACAGTACTTAGCCTGCTCTCATCACTGCCATGGATGACATTTGAAAGACCGTGGACAGAGGTGACACTGCAGAATCCTGCTGGATCTTTCAAAAGCCTTCAACATTGTTTCCCACCCCAACCTTATCCCACAACTGAATGAGACTGGCATAAAAGACCCCGCAGTTAGCCATATTTGTTCTGCCATGAGAGGCCACAACCATTTGGTCAGCATGGCCCCCTTCACTTCAGAAGTAGTCAACCTCATCTGGGGAGTCCCACAAGGATCCCAGCCCTCTTCAATTCCTACATGACCTCACTTGCTGCCATCATCGCACTCACAGAATAACATAAAATCCTATGCCAACAAAACCCAGCTCGTACTCTCCCTCTCTAAGATGCCAAAATTCTGACTTATTTCTCCATCAGCATGACCAATGTCACCAAATGGATGCAGGGATGTGGAATTCCTATCGCCCGACGCCCGGGACATCTTGTTTGGGGTCAAGGGCAACAAGTTTTTATGTTTACTTTGTCCTTGGGACAAGTTGGCCCAACCCTCTGCAGCACAAACCCTTTGGCTGCCTGTTTACAGAGAGTGGAACTCTCTGCAGCTGAGGTAATGTGTTTCCAGAAGATAATGCTGTTCGAACTTGTATTTATGGTTCATTATTTGAAAGTCTTCATTATTAGGGTGAGTGCTGTAAATAAATGTTTTAAGGTCACACTTCACTACTGACGTTGGTTCCAGTACAACAAAAAAAAACGTGTATACACATATTTGAAAAGTTTAGGCTATGAGGCTAAGTATAATGCTCCCAGAATGCTCTCTGATTAGATGCAAATGAAATGTCATTTAGTAAAATGTGCTGATGCATGCTAGTATTTCCCAAAAATATTTCTAATGGAAAATCAGTGTAACCATTTTCAACACGATTATGGGAAGCATGAAAATAAACAAACACTGACAAAGCCAACTGATCTGACTTGTTTTTATAAGTCTTTTAGTTTCATCAATCCGTGTCTTGTTTTGACATGGCTTTTGTAACACTTTATTGTTGTGGGAGCTACCAGGCCCTCAACATTGTAACAAACACTGGCAAAAAAAAAACAAAAAGTTTTTGAACTCTAAAAGCACACGTTGCCACCAGTGGCATAACAAAGGCCCCGCAGCCACCCTCCAGGGGGCCCCTTCAGCACAGCACCTGCCCTAAGTGAGTCTGGAGAGGGGGCTCCTCCATGTTCATTGCAAAGGGGCACACTCCAGTTTCGTTACGTCACTGATTGCCACTGTAGTTCCTGACACTGAACAAAACTACTTTGTGTGCCAATATGCTCCTTGTGGAAGAGCAGAATGCGATCACTCACAGTAAAGCCAGACAAAAGAGAGAGAAATAGAAGTTTAATAAAAACAAAATGTCTTTGTTATCACCAGACCTAATTAGGGACCAAGACCCACATGTAGGTAGCTTTTTGCATGTCGCAAACAGTGACTTTCGCTGTTTGCGACGTGCAAAAAGCACATTGAGATGTACAAACCCAGTTTTGCGATTCGGTAACCTGGTTACCGAATCGCAAAACGGGTTTGCGACTCGCAATTAGGAAGGGGTGTTCCCTTCCTAATTGCGACTCGCAGTGCAATGTAGGATTGTTTTGTGACCGCGGGCGCAAATCAATCACAGTTTGCACCCGTTTCAAATGGGTGCTAACACTTTCGCAAAAGGGAAGGGGTCCCCAGGGGACCCCTTCCCCATTGTGAATGTCACTGTAAACATTTTTTCAGAGCAGGCAGTGGTCCTGTGGACCACTGCCTGCTCTGAAAAAATGAAACTAAAACGTGTCATTTTTCGTTTTTGTAATGCATCTCGTTTTCCTTTAAGGAAAAAAGGCTGCATTACAAAAAAAAAAACGGCTTTAGTGGAAAGCAGTCACAGACATGGTGGTCTGCTGTCTCCAGCAGGCCACCATCCCTGTGAGGGACGCCATTCGCAAGGGGGGGGGGGGTCGCAAATATTGACCCACCTCATGATTATTCATGAGGTGGGCATTTGCGAAGCCCTTGCGAATCACAGATGGTGTCAGGGACACCATCCTACATTCGGATTTGAGAAATTGCAAGTCGCTCTGACTTGCAAATTGCGGGTCGCAAATCTGAACCTACCTACATGTGGCCCCAAATTCTTAAAATCACAAAAGTGCACCCATGGTATATGTCGTACCCCTATAAAATATTTGTGAACTGTATTTTAGCATGGGTAAATACGATGTGTAGATTTACTCATGTGAAAATCTATTGAGCATTTGCAAGTTCATTTTCCCTCCAGCCACTTTCTTCCCAACCCTGGAAGAAGTTCTAATTCTGCCATTGTCGGGAGTAAATGTCCAACCTTTCTTATTATGGGAAAATATTAGAGAGAAGCTGGTGAAAATCTTTAAAACATGCAGGTTAGTAGGTTTGCAGACTCAGAGGCATTCCAGCCCTGGAACTATTGCTTACTGCGTCCTCCAGCCCCAGTATGCAGATCTGCAGAAAGGTGGCAAAATAAGGAAATTGCTACAGTAGGGATTGAAACTGCAAGTATTCAAGTCCTACTATGGTAGTAGCTCTGGCATAATCAGAGAGGCTATTATCAGAGCTCTTACATAATGAGATTGCTGCCATAATTTGTCGCCACACTACATGGCACCAAAGGGACAAGTAGATCTTTTTACAGGACAAGTAGATTTGAGAAGCAACCTGTCCCCTGGACAAGTAGATATTTTAATAAATTCCACACCCCTGGGATGAAAGCCAACTGCCTCAAGCTCAACAATGAGAAGATGGAAGTAGTAATCTTCTGCAAAGACATCTTGCTCTAGGACTCCACACAGTGGCCTGCCAAACTTGGATCCATACCCCTCCCAGCAATCCACGCAAACAATTTCTGAATAGTAAATTGACAGCCAACTCACCATGACAGCCCAAGTAAACGCCTTCTCAGTCTCCTACACACTTAAGATGCTCAAGAAGGTCTTCAAAAGGCTCTCGACCAACAGTTGCAGAACTGTCACTCAAGCCCTCATCACAAGCAAACTTGACTACGGCAACACACCCTGGTGACTCAACACTCAACTGACCACAAGACTCCAGACCATACAAAACTCAGTTGCCAGGCTCACCCTGAACCTCCCACCTGCACTCACATCACCTCACACCTCAAGGGATTCCACTGGCTCCCAATCCACAAACGAGTACTCTTCAAACTTTTCAGGCATACATACAAAGCCTAACACAACACTGTCTCCCATAACTCAGCAACCGCATAAACTTCCACAAACCAACCAAGCTACCAGACACCTCCACACAGCTGGGCTCCTACTCGCAATCACCCCATCCCCTTGCATATGCAGAGCCATATTCAGAATTGCGCTTTCTCCTACCTCGCTCCTAAAGCCTGGAACAACCTTCCCCTGCACATCAGGGCCTCCGCCTCAGTTCTTAAACTAAAGGCACAGCTCTTTTCCTAACCCCAACACTGCCTGTGTACTATACAAATACACACCACACCTTCTCACTCTCCATGCATCTTCCCACTCAATGTCAATCGAGCATTTCAGCACTTACACATCTAACCACCAACTCAACTACTTATCATGTATCTACCTACACATATATCTATTCATCTACCCACTCTCCAATACATCCATTGATATTCCATCAGTTTCTCAACCCACAACACGCCTGCTCATCTACCACACACCCATCCGCCTACACATCCAACTACTTGCATATCATCATCAAATATACTTTATTCAGATATTTAGGCAGTAAAAGTACATAAACATGAATAAACTACAAATAATGGATATACAGTAAGACACGACAGATTGAAATACACACAGCTGTACAACTATAAAAATAATCTGCAAAATTCACTAAAATAAACGATTCACATAGAAATGAGAACGTGTAATAGAAAATAGCTTAGGAAAATACCTGAACTGGGTGCTAAGTTTGAAAGTGCATTACTACAAATCTGGTAGACTAGGACTTGCAACTATAGACAGTAAAATTCATTTGCTAACCATATTTCATAACCTAACCCCAGTTGAAATATATTTATGGACCATTAAACAAATCATTTAGGTTTCCAGAAGTTGTAGATACAGCAAGGCAAATCTACCTTGTCAAATATTGAGAGCCTTCAGTAAGGGCAATATAACATTTTCCTAGGGACTGTGTAAGAAAAAACATAAAAATGAAGTAATGACTGTGTGGTAACAGAATCGCAGGGACAGGGTGTCAAATCTGATCCTCTTAATACTGCTTTAGGATAAGAGACTAAACAAGCATTTGCAATGCAATAGGTCTTGTGTTTGCTTGAGTTAGAGCTGATGGCATTGTAATTTAATAACTGGACTTTTCTTGCCACATAAATTGGTCAACTCTGTCTCATAATTTTGTCTTTTCCTGACATATAATTCCATAGACCCTGCATATAACTAAAGCACTACCATCTAAAAATAAAAATGTTGCCATTTAGAATCCTAGTTTAAATCTGCCATGCTAATTCCAGTAGAATACCATTTTCACCACACCCACCATCAGAGTTGCTGGCAGGCTAAAACATAACAATTCTCTAAAAAAAAAAAAAAAAAAAAAAAGCCACAAGACAGCCTCAGGGGAGAAATAAACTAGACGAGTTGCCCAAACATATTGAGAGTGTTCAACAGTCATAGTGTAATAAGTTGGCCTGACTCATGGTCATAACTGTAATAAGGAGAGATTAATAAAAACATATACAATTATCATATAAACCTTTATCAGAAATAAACTTTTGGCATTAGACTGTAATGCTCAGAAAAGCCCCCAGAGGGCACCATAACAAACATAGTTTGCAAGAAACCTGGTCATGTAACCATATTGTTACCCCCTACAGGACAAAACACCATTAAAAAAAACTGTAGAATATAATGCAACTTAACCATATAATTGGCTGCGCGAGGGTGTTTTTAGGGCTAGCAGGCCTACTGCATTGATATTACAAACAAAGCTTCCCAGCTGCAAAACAAAAGTCATGAAGCACTTAAAAAAAGACACTGAATGGTGGGAGGGGTTATTATTTTGGGGTCCCCGCTAACCTACTGTTACCTAGACAGAAAGAGTGTGTTGTGCTGAACGTTTTGGTGGCAGGCCCATTGTCCCAGGACCACCACAGGCTGTGTTATGAATAAAAATGTTTTGTAAGAGTAATCCCCAACAAGCATTATGGGGCGAGCTTCCAGAGTGCAGCAAATATTGTAGTATCGGCTCTCCCGCTGTGCTTAGAGAGACGCTTTTGCTTTGAGAATTTTTGTTTTACGTAAATTTACCAATTTCAAGTGTTTTTTAAGGGGCGAGCCACAAGAAATAACTCTGATTAGATAACTGTAAACAGTGTGACCAGCGCTCCAATACCGCAGATTAAGTTCACGCTGTTGTGCCTGTTTGTGATGTGAGCGCCATGGCCACCATGGAGCATGAAGGGGTGAGACAAAAGAAAAATAAAGTTTGCCCACGCTGAAGTATATCGCAATCGTGCAATAATCCATGCAACAAGGACAGACTGCAAGGCGTGATACAAAAATAGCCTCAAGGCGGACCAAATGTAAAGCATTTACCAATGACATCAAGTGATGTTTGAAAGGCAAATTAATTAAAGTGATGGGGAAGCACAGGTCAAAAGTGCTTGCACACTCGACCTAAAAATTAGCTAAAAATTAAACCTCACTAGAAAAAAGGTGTAATGATAAGTAGGGAAATAGCAGAAAATGGGTTCTATTTGGTCTGTACTTGAGAGCAGGTGATAGGATTTAACTCTGATTAATGCATTCTGCTACTTTCCAATTCCTTTTTAACAGAGCAAGGTATCAGAGTTTAACAGTCAATTTGCCAAAAGACTTGATACTCTGTGGATTCTCAAAGAGTTCTGATTTGCCTATTAGAGCAAGATGATCTTTGAAGTACATCGGCCATTGAACATTGCCAACTCTGTCAAGACTCAGACAGTCTAAAATTACAGAATGATTATGCAAAGTTTCAGGTTTAGCCCATACAGACAGCCATAGCAACAGGGGACTAAGGTTCACGTAATCCTCCAGATACGTTAATCCAACTCAGAATGGCATAAGTATATGGTGTGCTCGGATAACTGTTTCCTCATACAGTGATTTTCAGTTATCTGAAGATCTGGGATCTCACATGTAACTCAGATGCCTGTCCCAGAAGTGGCTACCGAGACACACTCAGCCAAATAAATACTGGCAATCACATCAATGGGACTAGATTCCAGTTTAGCAGCAAATCTAAAGATTGCTGGTATAGATTGTTCCAACTGTGCTTTTCTAACTTTCGTTAGGTGAGATCAGGTACCTTTGTCATCAAAAAGAACCCCCAAGTATGTGAAGGTAGGTACACTTAACAGCCAAGAATTGTTTACATGGAGAGATTTCATTCTGCCAGGGTGACAGCCGTATATCATAGAATACGATTTAGAGGCATTACCTGACAAGTTTAAATTCATAAAAAGTACAAAATTGTCAAATAACCACTGTAGGCAGTTCATGCCAGTAAAACATTCATTTGCACACATTAAAACAGAAAGATGTCGGACCCCAACCTTGGAAATATCCACCATAACTTTCTGTAAGGAGGATTCTGTATCAGGACCGGAGGCGAGGATTATGTTTTACTTTCCTCACTTCATTCAACCAGCGGTCAAGCCAATCTTAACAAAGAACTTCATTTCCCATCAGCACACGGTAAAACAGGTAACATTTTATTAAACATCTTCAATGCTCCTGCAGCTGGTCCAAGTGCCTTGGTGCCTTTGTTTCATACAGCTGATATTTGTCTTGCATGTGATTTTGCTATAACGTGTAGTTTCCCTTCCAGGTATCGGCCGCGGGAACGTATGTCGCTTTTCAGCAACTGTTGGCTAATACGCGTGCTTCAACACGTCTGGGCCTGCGGTGAGGTCAAACGACCTATACCAGGGCACCGCTTCTCTAGCGCGAATCACGCTCTATTGCAGGGAGGTCTCAGGCAACATGCACTGCGATTCAAACTTGTCTACAGATATAAACAGCAGCACGGCCGACTGAGCTCCTGTCTCATGTTGTGCAAATGCGCCCAGTACCACCTGGAGCTAGACGCCCCTAACTGGGTTCTGTATATTTACCAAGCGATGTGCGGACGCGTAAAAGCTACCCCTGCCCAGGCAGAGGCCCAATCGATATTAGAGGTTGTTGTGACGGTTACTACGATGACTATTGATGGTCACGCATTCAAGGTTGGTGGGATTTTAATTATTTATTTGTTCTGTGACAAGTAGGTAAACACCGTAGTGTAAAATTAAATAATTCTCTTTCTTTCTTTTTCTTCTTTTAGGTTGATGACTGTGTCTTTGGATGGAGTGGTGTGGAGGTGTGCTGGTCCCAGGTCATGCCGTGCGTCGCAATACCTCGGATTTAAGGAGAACCAGATCAGGTAAGTGTACTAACAGGTAGTATGGTTGGGCTTTCACAAGGAGGGGGAGTGAGTGAGGGATGTTTAGGTAGGGGTAACTCCAACGTGCAAAACGCGTGGTAGGTTGCATGCAAACCAAAACCGCACTCTCCTTTCTACCTGACGCTCCTTCTAGGAGTCTATCCCTCCTAGGATTCCCTTACTTCCCTTTCATGCCCCTTAGCCCCAATAGGTACATTTGTGCTAAAAAATCTCCTTACCTTGTATAGCCACGCTCCTCCAGGAACGTGGCATGGTCATTTGGCGGTGTTTTCCTTTCAGGCTGAATCCCAGTCCCCTCAAACACCATGCAATAGGTTTCCTCCTCCGGTTCCTCTGCTTTCTTCTTTCTTTTCCTCCTCCTCGTTGCTCCTCTGTATTATCGCCCTCCGCTCGCTCTATGGCGTCCTCCTTCTCTTTTCCTCCTTGCCGCTCTCCCTGGCTGTCTTCTTGGCTTTCTTCTCCTCTGTGTGTCAGCCCTTCCTCCTTCAACCGGACGACATCGCTCCTGGATGTGTCACCGCTCATCAAAGTGCCCCCTGGGCACTTTCCAGCTACGCCATCTAGGGTTGTCACGGCAACCTGATCGGTGAATGCAACCCCATAACGGCGCCCCCGTTATAGTCGTATAGCGAGTCTCTTGGGCTTTCCGCCCCAATAATAGTAACCCTGTGAGTGCCAAAACACTGACAGGGAGACCCCTACCCCAAAACTACCCTTCACACACTACCTGGTGTTCAGGTCTCAGCTCAAATACTGAGGTGGCCCAGTGAGAGTGTTTCCCTGATTATCCCCGCACACCACAAGTGACATGGAGGACCCCTATGTAGAAGAAGAACAGGTGACTTACCTCCCTACTGATGGTGACTTCTGTAGAATCACAGATGCTTCGATCTGGTGGGCAGTGAAGCGGGGGGGGCCTCCCTGGAGCAGAAACTCATGCAGTTCACAGAAAACTGTGCCAGACCCCCCTTCTCAGGCGGGAAGACACCCTGGAGCCTACAACCCCACTACCTCCAGGGACCAACACCCCTCCTGCACAGCAGAAGCCAAGTGAAAGAGGGCTCCTGACTCTGGCATCGACACGGACTACTTCAACGGGCTTAAGAAAACCTTCAAGGCCCATTCTCTCCTGTCAGCGACAGATGTCCCAATACCAGAGACCTCAAGGTTGCAAAACAACCCCCTCCAGCCCTTGACTTCCCAACCCCTCAGCTAGATACAGAGTACCCATCCTCTGATGGGGACCAAGACATGGGTTACCGGCCGTGACACCCCTCCACTCAGGCCCACACGCTCCAGGGGGATGTCCAACCCCAGGAAGCATCTGACATGCTAGACCCGGACCTCATTCTACACCCCGGCTTGGTCGAATGGACCCCAGCAGACAAGGTGGCCTCCTATGTAGCGGGACAGCTACACAAGGTGCATGACAAGGAGGTTTGCAATCCACTATGGGTGGAAAGTCCGCAGCCTACCCTAGCTGACAAGGTGGCCATGAGCCCGGAGGTCGACGAGTGCATGGCCACCTTCTTGAGCAAATTTATGTGGAACCCAAAGAAAGAGACAGACTTCTTATAGGGCAATGTCTACACCGTCTCGAGTCACACCTGCGGCTGGCTATAGACCTCCAGGAATTGCTAGGGTTCATCATCAATGGACAAAAATCCATCCTCACCCTAACTCAGTCATTGGTGTTTCTGGGGTTCGTGGTGAACTCGGTGCGGGCCACCCTAAGCCTTCCCTCACAGAAAAGTAAGCAAGGTCAGACACGAATAGCGCAGAATGGCATCCAGACCTTCCACCTCTCTCTGGCAGATAGCCAGGGTTGTGGGCCTGTTGTCCTCCATTTAGGCCATCTTCCCGGGCCCGCTACAGTACCGGGCCCTGCAGCGCCTCAGTGTGGTACACCTCAGGAAAGGACTTACGTTCTCTCAAATGGTTCTTCTGTCGCATAACGCACTGGAGAAGATCCATTGATGGCTCGCTAACATGGAGGCTTGGAATGGTTGGGTGAGTTTCTGTTCTTCCCCAGACCTGATTATCGAATCTGACGCTAGTGGTTTGGCTTGCGAAGCAACCCATGCGCCCGTTACTAACGGAGGACTATGGTCATCTCAAGGACGCGCAATGGACATCAACTGCCCCAAACTCTTTGCAGGTTCTTTCACAGTCAAATGTTGGACCAAGAACCGGGTGAAGTGTTGCGTCCTCTTGAAGATGGACAGCGTGGATGCGGAACGGTACATAAATCACCGGGGGCGTGGCACGCATTCCAAGGCCTTGCCAGACCTGGCAAAACCCTTTTGGGAGTACTGTCTAGGGAACCTGATTTCAGTAACAGCGGAGCATCTCTCGGGACAATCTAACCAAGTGGCCGACTGGCACTACATGCATCTGAAAGATGCAAGCTTCTGGCAGCTGCACCCACGACTCTTCCGGATGCTTCAGACTCTTTGGGGGCCTTTCTTGACAGACCTCATTGCATCCCGGTTAGACCACTGGAGCACCAGACCCCCAGATACTTCAGTTGGAGATCGGACCTGGGGGAGGTCACCACAGACGCATTCTTACAAAAGTGGCAACAGGAACACGGATATGCTTTTCCCCCTTTTGCCATGATCACCCATCCGTCAGCACATGTACAAAGACAACAGGCGGACTTGGTGTTGGTGATGCCAATCTGAAAATCGCAAGCTTGGTATCTGGTTCTACTTGAACTTTCTTGGGATTTTCCAATCCCTCAATATGGATCTTTTTTGGGACTCTGACGGGAATCATCACCCACTAGTGACAACGGGGGCTCTATGTCTTATGGCTTGGAGGATCACCGGGAACATTGGAAAGTGCCAGGAATTTCTAAACCAGCTGTCTCGCTTCTCTCATAGGCATGGGCAGACAGCACCGTTAAACAGTACTGGTCAACATGGTCTCGGTGGCTGGGCTGCTGTCACAGCAGACACCTGGATCTGGTGGGGTCCAATGTTGTCCACATCTTAAATTTTTTTGGCCTTATTGGCATCGAAGGGCCTAGCGTACAGATCAATAAATACTTTCTGGTCTGCAATATCGGCGGGCCATGCGCCGATTGGAGATCACCCTGTAGAGGAACAACCCCTGGTCCAGAAACTGATGCGAGGTATACGATTATCCATCCTGCCAGAACCCACAGATTCTGCATTGTGGGATATCAACAGGGTCTTAAATCTTAAATTACGTTTCACATTTATAGGGAGAAAGAAATGTAATGCTCGTGTGGTCTCTTATCTTTCCTTTCCAGATTCCCCGAAGTTGCGTGGTAAGCTGTATTAAGGCCTGTGAGGTTATGACAGACAAAGTCTGCCTGCATGGAGTGTCCAAACTGCTGACTGCCCTTTGGAAAACTTTCTGGGCAGTATTCTCCCCTACCATAGCTAGGTGGATTCACTGGATGATGCAGGAGGACGGCACTGATACCCTGATGTTTGGAGTGCATTCTGTCAGAGGGGCTATTGCCTCCAAAGCATTTTGCCTAGGGGGCCTGGCTAGAGGACATCCTTAGCGCAGCAGATTGGTCCTCAAACTCTACTTTTAAGAGACTCTACTTCAAACTGATCCCCAATATGGCCTTGCTCGTGTTGGGAAAGCTTCAAACCTGCATAATCCTCCCCTCTGGTGCAGACATAGGATAGCTAGGAAATTTGTCATTCTAACAGAAAGTTTCAATTCTATTAAGGAAAATGTGAGTATGTTGTAAAAATACATCATCCACCAAAAAGATAAAGGTCAAGGGATTATGATCATTAAAAGTATTAAACGAGATGGAAAAATCTTTGGCCAAGTGTTCCAAAGAATTTGAAATGATAAAATCAATCATACTGCCTCTTCCCAATAAAAGTAATAGGGTTAGATACACTTGCTGCAAGAAAATTCAATGTGAGTACTATGTCAAAGGACACCATGATCTTTTTAAGAGCTTCACCACAAGCAGTGTGATTAAAGTGCAGATAGTCCATGGTATAAGTGTACCCGAAGGTGCTACAAACTGCATGATGAGAGAGTGTACACAGCCAAGTGCTAAAATACCAAGCCCAGATTGCAAAAGGATCCCAGGCTAGATTATAAAGTATCTAAAAACTATGGAATTTCATTATTCTGCTGATAAAAAATATTGTTATAAAAATTAACCACAACAAACAACTGCAAAGGAGAAATAACAATGACTAGAATTTTAGTGATCTTACCAGCTAATGAGACAGAGATCATAGTTAGCAGACCTCCCTTGGGCCTGCCTCTACCAGAAGAAATGGTAGTAATGGCAACAGAGACATACCCGTTTATATCAGTGGTTTCAAGGGTCCAAGTCTCATGAAGACATACAATTTTACATTCACTTATCATAGTAAGCCATGAGGCAGGGGTGGGGAATTCATATCTTCCGACCCCTGAGACATCTAGATTTCTTGCAGGAGCAAGATATTTTAATTTATATTTTGTCCGAAGCACAAGTAGTCAAAGGCTTATGTAATCCAATACACGGCTATTCAAGCCTGTTTGTCACAGCCACTTAAGAAGTAGCTCTGAGCACTTTATTGGCAGTAAAAAGAGCAATGTAAAAGCTGGGGCCTGCACTTTTATTTCCCTCACAGCTTGTGTGTGCTGGTGGGGAGAAAATGACTAAGTCGACATGGCACTCTCCTCAGAGTGCCATGCCAACCTCACACTGCCTGCGGCATAGGTAAGTCACCCCTCTAGCAGGCCTTACAGCCCTAAGGCAGGGTGCAATATACCACAGGTGAGGGAATATGTGCATGAGCACTATGCCCCTACAGTGTCTAAGCAAAACCTTAGACATTGTAAGTGCAGGGTAGCCATAAGAGTATATGGTCTGGGAGTTTGTCAAACACAAACTCCACAGTTCCATAATGGCTACACTGAAAACTGGGAAGTTTGGTATCAACCTTCTCAGCACAATAAATGCACACTGATGCCAGTGTGCAATTTATTGTAACATACACCCAGGGGGCATCTTAGAGATGCCCCCTCAATACCTACCCGACTTCTAGTGTAGGCTGACCAGATCCTGCCAGCCTGCCACACACTGGACATGTTGCTGGCCACATGGGGAGAATGCCTTTGTCACTCTGTGGCCAGGAACAAAGCCTTTACTGGGTGGCGGTGCTTCTCACCTCCCCCTGCAGGAACTGTAACACCTGGCGGTGAGCCTTAAAGGCTCACCCCTTTTGTTACAGCGCCCCAGGGCATCCCAGCTAGTAGAGATGCCCACCCCCTACCGCCACTGTCCCCACTTCAGCAAGGCTGGAGGAGATAACGAGAAAAACAAGGAGTCACCCACCAGTCAGGACAGCCCCTAAGGGGTCCTGAGCTAAGGTGACCCCTGCCTTGAGAAATCCTCCACCTTGAGTTTGGAAGATTTCCCCAATAGGATTAGGGATGTGCCCCCCTCCCCAAAGGGAGAAGGCACAAAGAGGGTGTAGCCACCCTCATGGACAGTATCCGTTGGCTACTGCCCTCCCAGACCTAAACACACCCCTAAATTCAGTATTTAGGGGCTCCCCAGATCCCAGGAAAAGAGATTCCTGCAACCTGAAGAAAGAAGACGGACTGCTGACCTACAAGCCTGCAGAGAAGGAGGAAGACGACAATTGATTTGGCCCCAGCTCTACCGGCCTGTCTCCAACTTCGAAAACCTGCTCCAGTGACGCATCCGACAGGGACCAGCGACCTCTGAAGCCTCAGAGGACTGTCCTGGACTACAGGACCAAGAAACTCTCATGAACAGTGGCCCTGTTCAAAACCAGCTACTTCTTTGCCTCAAAGAAGCAACTTCAAAGGACTTCACGTTTCCCACCGGAAGCGTGAGACTCTACACTCTACACCCAACACCCCCGGTTCGACCTGCAGGAAAACCAACACCTCAGGGAGGACTCCCCAGCGACTGCGAGCCTGTGATAACCAGAGACTACCCCCTGAGCCCTACCAGCGATGCCTGCAGAGAGAATCCAGAGGCTCCCCTTGACCGCGACTGCCTGTAACAAGGGACCCGACGCCTGGAACCAACACTGCACCCGCAGCCCCCAGGACCTGAAGGAACCAAACTTTGACGCAGGAGTGACCCCCAAGCGACCCTCTGCCTAGCCCAGGTGGTGGCTGTCCTGAGAAGCCCCCCTTGTGCCTGCCTGCACCGCTAGAGTGACCCCCGGGTCCCTCCATTGAAACTTATACAAAGCCCGACTTGTGCACCCCCCAGTGCTCTACAAAACACCCCTGGTCTGCCCCTGACGACGCAGGTACTTACCTGCTGGCAGACTGGAACGGGAGCACCCCTGTTCTCCATAGGCACCTATGTGTTTTGGGCACCTATTTGAACTCTGCACCTGACTGGCCCTGAGCTGCTGGTGTGGTAACTTTGGGGTTGCCTTGAACCCCCAACGGTGGGCTGCCTATGCCCCAGAACTGAGACTTGTAAGTGTTTTACTTACCTCTTAATCTAACCTTTACTTACCTCCCCCAGGAACTGTTGATTTTTTGTACTGTGCCCACTTTGTAAATAGCTTATTGTCATTTTTACAAAGACTGTACATGATATTGTTTTCATTCAAAGTTCCTAAAGTATCTAAGTGAATTACCTTGCATTTAAAGTATTAACTGTAAATCTTGAACCTGTTTTTCTTAAAATAAACTAAGAAAATATATTTTACAATATAAAAACCTATTGGCCTGGAGTAGGTCTTTGAGTGTGTGTTCCTCATTTATTGCCTGTGTGTGTACAACAAATGCTTAACACTACCCTCTGATAAGCCTAAAGCTTGACCACACCACCACAAAATAGAGCATTAGAAGTATCTACTTTTGCCACTATCTTACCTCTAAGGGGAATCCTTGGACTCTGTGCACACTATTTCTTACTTTCAAATAGTATATACAGAGCCAACTTCCTACAGCTCATGTCTGAGAAAAAAACAAATAAACTTTAAGGGCAGCCTATGCAGTATGTACTGCTCAAGAAGTTGTGGAAGCTTCATGGCTTTGAGGTGTTATCTCAGCACAAGTGGCAGAATTGACTGTCCTTACAAGAGCTAGTAGTTTATCAGCACAACTGAGAGTGACTATATTTGCAGATAGTCAGTATGGCTTTGGTGTGGTCCATGACTTTGGACAGTTATGGTCACAGAGAGGTTTCATGACTTCATCAGGCTCGCTATTACAAAATTGCAAACATGCAAAGGGACTGCTTAAAAACCAACAGTTGCCTAAAGTAATGGCTGTGGTTAAGTGTGCAGTTCACAGAAGCAGCAAATATTATGTCACAGTTAGAAACAGATTTGCGGATGAAGCTGCCTGATATTGTGCACTTGTGCCCTGCACATTTAATGGAGCTTATACAAGTGACTCTGACGAGGACACTGAGTTTTCAATGTTGTAAGTGGCTGATACTTGGAAAGAACTACAGAGACATCAGGAAGATGTTTCAGAAGCAGATCAGCAGGGTTGGATCTGAGCAGGATGTGATAAAAATGCAGATTCAGTGCTTGAAAAATCTACTCGGCCACTCGCTATGGTGAGTTTTATTTGATCGGGTTGAGCTATTTTAGGGCTTACTCGCCCCTTCTGTCAAGTTGACAAAGAACAGATGGTGTGTTCAGTTGAAAAGTGGAAGGGCAATAAAAGATGCCTTTAAATCTTGTTCTTATGTCACATTTGCTCTGTGTTCACAGACAGAGGTCAAAAGACAGTTTGTCTCACAATTAATTTTCCTTCGGACTGCAGAGTTCCAGGACTTTATAAGGTAAACTGTGTGACCTGCTGTTTAGAGAGTAAAATAAAAGGATATCGGGTGTCAAGTGTTTCCTAAACACACAACACTTAAATGACTAAGTCAAATGTTCAAACATTTCAAGATATATTCCAGTTGTGAAAGCCCATTTTTTATATTTCTGTGTGATGAAAAAAATATTTGAATGGGATGAAAGCAAATCAGAATACTTTAAGTTTTGATGTGCAAAGGATAGTTCTTATGAAACCCAATTTTCACATACTGTTAATACACCATATAGTTTTATTAGTAAAGCTGCAAGTTAGTTGAAAGGTTTTGGGGCATTTCTGGGTGTAGATGACAATATGCTACCAAATCATGGTTTAGTAATATATTTATTAAAAGTGTTTAAACAAACTGAGAAACACTCATGCCCTGATGGCAATGCTGTTAGTAAACTAAAAGAAGTCAGGGGTCATGTGTCCCCTTATATGTGGGCTAGATTCTTGTGATACATGCAGCAAACGTTAGTCAACTCAATTAAAAAAAAGACTTTTTTTGTACTGCAGAAATGCTGAGATCACATATTTGAAGGTGCAATCATATGTGAGAATGAAGAAAAAGGTGACCCTGTAAACTATTTGCCTAGGATCACACAATTTGAGAACCCTTTATGGTCAAGTACATTACAGTTAGGTTGAGTAGGTTATTTAAGTTACTCAACCTTCAGGTCCAGTAACATTTTAATGATTTTTCGAGGCCTGAGATGACATTTGGATTTCAGCAGGTGGTAGGCCAGTGTTGCCATACTGTCACCTGTTCCCTATGGTACAATATTTTCATGGTCCTACACACATTAGGAAAGATGCAATGGTGAGATTATTCTGACAAAATTGGTTTAACCTCAGATTTAGCATGCTTGCATAAGAATTGTGCCATCGATGCGAGGCATGCCAACAAATGAATGTAGAGAAAAGAACACCAGTAACATTGAGTCACACTAGAAGATCAGGTGGTCCTTTCAACAAAATGAAAATGGACTTCATCGAGACACCTGTGTGTAACAGGATGAGAAATGTCCTGTTTATAGTGTGCATTTTCTCTTGACAGGAGGAAGCCTAATCAACTCAGAGAAATGATAGTCTCACTATAGCTAAGTTGCTGTTGCAAGAATTGATATGCAGGTTCGGGTTGGCAGTTTCTCTGGATTCAGATTGTGGAACTCATTTCAACAATGAAGTCCTTAGAATGCTATAGGCAGCACTACGTGGATGTAGTTGCCCCCCAGAAGCCTCTGGAATTATTGAACATCTAAATGGAACCATAAAATCCCAGATGGCGAAACTTTGTAACTCCATCTCACTGAAATGGCCAGATGTTTACATCTGGTGTTGACGAGCTTCCAAAGTACTCTTGACAGGAGAACAGGATTATTGCCACACAAAATCCTAACGGGGGCATGCAGTGAGACTACCCGCTGTACCTGCAAATACACCTGTGAGCATCTCAGATTATGTGATACTCGATTACTGCAAAGATTAGCTGATGTTGTGCATTCTGTCTCTCACCAGGTTGAAGCTGCTATCTCAAATCAGGAACAGTACCACAACCTCCATCCTGGCGACAGGCTTTTGACAAAGAAGCACGGGCAAAAATCTTGTATGGAAGCGGGATGAAAAGGTCTGTTCCAGGTCATCTTGATTGCAAACACTGCTATTAAGGGTGCTGGAATACTGAATTGGATGCATGTCTCACATTATCACAAAGTGGTAGGATTAGTGTTCCATGAACCAGGACAAGGGCACCTGAGACAGCAGTATCGCACCTGTCCAAGCTCCTATAACATCAAAGAGTGGACTGACAGTCTCTGAAGAAGAAACAAGATCTCAACATTAAACAACAGTTGAGGCATCACAGGGACAAGGAGATAATACAGGTGAAGGATCAAGTACCTGATAAAGGAGACTCACACATGATGCTGAATTGCCACAAAGCTATGGTAGCAAGAAACAGAGATCAAGTGTGTTAACTGAATGGATACCACCGACAGTTACTGAGGAGGGAGAGTCAAGAGGTGTAATTGACACAGAAAAAAATCAACAGACTCCAAGAAGGTCAAAAAGAGCGACGATGCCTTGTCGAAGGTATTCTGCAGCTGAATGGACTTGTTACACAAAGCAAGTACTATGCATCAGCAGAGATTGTATGACGGAACCCCACATGCATCTACCCGCATGCATTTACAATGCAGTCACTACCGCAACTGCAAATGTTACCATGTAATATTTTAACACTCAAGTTGTTACAATGTCTTGCCTTAGGGGGCGCTGGACTTTGAGATAGTATAAATTACTATTCCAACTCCAGTCTATGCAACAGTAGAGAAGGCGTTGGACTTAAAAATCCAACACCAGTCCAACAATGTGCCCCCTAAAGCAAGTCATTGTAATGACTTGCGTGGTAAAGTAATGCATGGTAGGATTTGATTGATCTGAAACCAGAACTATATGAGCCTCCATGACATCACACTAAGAACAGCATTGGAAAAAGCTGCTGAAAACGATTACTGAAATAAATAAAAGTCAAAAGACAGTAGGACGAAAAAGTGGAAAAAGACTGAAATAAAGGCTGATAATAAAAGAAACTGAGAACGTTGGTAAATAAAAAGAATTAAGAAGATTTCCTTTGGCCCAAAGTTGCAGTAGAATAGTAGGCATAACACATTTAGAACAAGACTAAGTAGGGATAGGGATGACTATACAAAGATTGCTGTAAATAAAGTCAAAAGAACTGACTGCTAAACAAAAATCTAGGAAGATGCTTTGAGTGAAAGATCAAAAGTGAACTATTGACTTCCCCTGCTACTATCTAATGCTCTATCTGCAGACAAATGTGTTTTCTAACCAAGTCTAGATGCTAGATTATTATGGGTGCTGAATGTTTAGTAGTAGTATTAGTAGCCATAACAATGTTAGTAGGGATTAATTTCACACAAGACATAGAGAAACCGATTTCTACACTTGTCCCTATGACATCTACACACATGCAATAAATGAGACAAAGTTAAAGTTGTAATTTGTGAATTATATAAAAGAAGATTACACCAGCAATGTTTATTCTAGGTTAGTTCAGGAATACACACAAGCATTAAATGCAAAGGATTGTTATGTCTGTGCACACTTGCCTTAGTCAGCTGCAGAGGAGGTGTCATATCATCCCACCCCATTATCATACGCAATCATGTGAAGTACATTACTTAGTTTATCTTACAGACATAAACACGTTGAATATTAAGATTCTAATTATGACATGATTGTTTTAAAAGCTCCTTTATAAAAAAAGCATGAATCTTCATCCACAGGTGAAAGAAATGGGCACAACTTGGTATTACTTTATATCAACCACAACTAAAGATATAGTTAGTATATATGATAACAACCTGACCTGTTTGATGAGACCATTAGAGGAGACATTTATCATGGCATTAGAAGAAAGGGGGGCACACATTTCCCATAGTAAAAACAGAGGGGAAGACATTTGAAAGAAGGGAAAAGATAACTAGAGAAATAAAATGATTTACCCTAAACTGAAACTAGAAGTCAAAAGGGCAAAATATGTGTTTATAAAAGAAGAAATCAACTTAGAAATAGGACTGTAGAAATTTGTAGTTGCAAACACACATCTGAAATGACGGGAGATCCATGGCAAATTTTACAAGGAGAAGAAAAAGTTGTTACAGGAGTTTATTTAGTTTGTGAACAGGATGTCTATATTAAATTATCAGCTGATTGGGATCGTGTATCGTGTAATCCAAAGAGCCACCGCAGAGAATTCGGGCCAAGTGAACGATCTGGCGAGAAAGCGAGAGGCGTTTCCGGGTCCCAGGTCAGCAGCGCGGAGCCAGCGCGTCGGAGCCAGCGCCGAAGCACTGAAGCAGAGCGGTGCCGCACACAGCTCACCACCCGCACCGGTGAGCCTCCCAGTGCTCCTCCAGCCTCCGGATCACGGGATCGCCCTGTCCTTAGCTCGCCTGTGAGCTGAGCTGCCACCGGTGCCCCCAGCACCCTGACAGCGTGCGCAGAATACAGCGCCCCCCCTCCCCTCTGCGGACCCCCGCGGAAGCGGGCAGATCGCGGGTTCGGCTTGCGGGGGGCATAGGGGCACAGGGGCTCCTTTTCCTACAAATCTTTGGGTGGCAAGGACCCCTCAAGGACGGCACACCGGGCGTCAGGCATCAGGCTTCAGGACACAGGCTACCGGCCCTCTGCTCCAGGTGCTCCAGGTGCTGCCCGTGACGTGACCCTCAGCAAGAGGCAAGAGGCAAGTGAGACAAGTGAGGCAAGTAAGCAACAGAGGGCGAAGGGGCCAAGAGGGGCAAGGAGGGCAACAGGGCGGAGGGAAGCTGGTCCAGGTTCTGGTATTGGTCCCACTGCCAGGGTGCACAGCACCCCCCATCCCGACCCACCCTGGTAGATCCACCAGGCAGTTCGTTGCCTCCCCCCCCCTCCTCCCCCGCCCCCTTTGCCCTGCTCCTCCACCCACCCTTGCACCTTGCCCAGAGCAGCAAGGGCCAGGAGCGGAAGGGACCAACACTGCCCAAAAAGGACTGGCACGGTCCAGCATCTCCGGACTCCAGGACCCAGGCCCTCAACAGCTCCAAATTCCCCTGAGGGTGATCGTACACTCAGATATCAACATCCGATTAGAGCCTCTTTTAGGAGGACGGCACTCCTAACTGCCTCAAAAACAACAAAAGGCACACCAAGGCTCAACAAGGCCCTTCTCCCTCACTCCAACAGCCCGCCTAAAATCATCCTGCTCTAAGGCAGCAAAACATACCGATCATGAGTTCAGGCAAAGCACGAGGCAGTACTACCAACCGTCCAGCAAAACAAGGAAAGAGAAAAAGGAAGGGAGACCTTGTTCTGGATGAAGCAACCCCAAAAAGGAGAGCAAGCAGCGAACAGGATCTCCCCCACCCCCTCCCATGCAGGCGGCAAAACCTAACAAAGGGCACACGCGGGGGAGGCGACCAAAATTACAGCATGGAAGAAACGATCTGGGGAGAGCCCGGCTTTTGGAAACCGGCGACCCCGCCGGAGGGGGTTCCAGAGACCGTAGCCTCTCCCAAGCATCACAGGATAACTGATTATTTCCCTACTGCTGGTACCATCACCACCAGAAAAAGGATCGACTCCCTGGCTCCAACCCAAACAAGTTTTGGGGAAATAACCTCACCCAGCCAAGACCGGCAACAGCAAGGAAGCAGCGAAAAGAAACTCAGAATGAATTCTCCTCCCCCCCCCCCCCCATCGCCAACAGTAGTGATCAGGAAAAATCACCCTACGAAAGTAGACGCATCAAGTATAGTTCAGGACAATGCGATGCCAGCTACCCCTTCACCAGGATCCCTCTACAATCCTAGGCAAGACTTAACTCTATGTAATAAACCCCTAGACGCCACTAAGTACCAATGGACATCTATTCCAGCGAAACTACCCATCCTGGACTCAGAACTGGTAGCAATCGCAGGAACATTTAGAACAAGAATCTCAGGAAGGTGGCCCATTCTGTCAAAGTCCAAAACTTCACTCATTCCCAATGTATAACTGTGAAAAAGAAGAACAGGACCTCTGGGGTATAGAACAGGTCATCACAAATGGGTCAGTAGAAGCAGAAATAGTGACAGCCGCACATAAAGTCCCCCATAAAACAACAATAAACAAAGTACTATCGAGTGGTAACCAATCCGCTCTACCCGGAAGGATGAACATACATGGCCTAAACCACTCGCCACCATGCTAAAATCTACTCTGAGGGAGCAGAAACAAAAAGAGCAGCAGCCCCTTTCCTCCCTAGCGCCCGCCGCATCGATTTTTTGTGAGGAGAGAATATTGGCTGACAGCCGCCAACTAGCAAGTGCCCATAGGGAACCCATGATGAATCATCCTCCGCTACAGTCCATCAATAAGCCTGGGAACTCCGGAGTTTCCCACAACCCGGACCCTCTCTAAAAGAGAACGAAAGCGGGCAAGGAAGGGAAGGAAGTCCGCCCAACCCCATCAACTCAACTCATCAAAGGATCCATCTAAAGACCAGGCGACGTCAAATGGAGGGTATAATAGAGACATTACTACCCACACAAGTACAAGCTCTAACACAATAATAGATGTGACAACACTCCCCGCCACAGCAGACATCACCCACTCAACAAGGTCCCCCCCGGGACCTCCCGAAGCGATTGGCACTATAACAAACTTAAGACCAAGGCCACAAGGGACCAGCAGAGCACAAAACCAAAGCCCATTACGCCTGCGCTGCCTCCCCAACTAACACTGGTCAATATGGGCAGCAAGTCTGCCATTAGTCAGAGGGAAGACGGCTATATGGAGCAAGACCCACGCATAGAGCAAAATCAGTCACGTATAACAGACACGAATACCCTCCAGTTACTCTGGATTCCAGAATTCACCTCCAGGTCCCCCACAGATGTTCTTAATCGCTCTTCGATCTTAAGAATCATAAAAGCCTTACCGGATCTTCAGTTTGTAGCTTCGGAGGACCTGGCAGCTATAAAATTTATCCAAGCAAGAGGCAACCAACACACTGATCCAACACTCACCATCTTCTCGGCACCAGATATCCCAAAGCGGATTTTGAAAAGAAAGGACCTATTGAAAGCCTGGGGCATTGAGGTAACCACCTACAAAGGAGACCGCTACCCAACTCCGTTACTAGCCTCACAATACCTGGGAACTCCCAAAGGCACATGGTCGGTTCTGAAAGGAGTACATCAGGCAGGCAGACCCATTGAAGAAAGGTGTAGTGAGGAGAATCCACCTAAGCACCCGCTGACAGTCCAAGTATGGAGAGAAGAAGGGAGGGAAAGAGTGGTCTTGGGGCAACAAAAGTATCCAGAAAGGGAACGGGTAGTGACGGTTTTACCTCCAAGACCGATGGGCAACAATTGAATTGGTAAGGATCAACCCGCACACGGCATTTTATCCATTTGCTCCTGGAACGTCGGTGGCCTACGGTCAAAACTGGAGGATCCTGCAGTAATAAATTTTTTCAGCTCCTTCGACATTTTACTCATACAGGAATCCTGGGCAATGGAATCAATACCGATAATCGGATTCATGGAATATCTTAGCCCAGCAACGAAAACAAATAGGCTTGGAAGGCCAAAGGGAGGCCTTGCCATTTATGTTAGCACCAGCCTTTTGGTAAAAATATCTGAGTATAAGGAGGAAGACCAACCTTTCCAATTTCTCCAGCTAGACGATTGGGGGAAAAACACTCAGGAGCCATTGATTCTGGTCAACACATACATCAATCCTAAAAATAAAAAAATTGAAGCAAACAAACTTTTAACTCAACTATTAAGGATAAAAGGTACAATAAAATCAGCATTCTGGTTAATGTCCGGCGATTTCAATCTCGGCTTATTCCACAACCCCAGTGAGGATCACATCCAAACAGTTGTAAGAATGCCCAGCCAAACCCTCCCAAAAAAACTTAGGAAAGACAAAATTGGGGAGAGTTTCATACGCACCTGTGAATTAGTGGGCCTCTTCGCGCTAAACGGACGGAAGTGCCCGGATATTCCACCGGCATGGACAAGATTCTCCGGGAAGTTGGTCTCCTATATAGACTACACTTTGGTGTCCCCTGCTCTATATAAATTAGTAAACACCTTTACCATCATGGACCGCACGGAAAGCGACCACAAACCACAGGTATTTGGGATCTGTGCATCACCACAAAAACCGGAGAAAGTGGCAGCCCTAAACGGGACACTAGGCACCGAAAATCTAAAGCGACTCAAATGGTCCTCTGACACCACTGAAAGGCAGGCAGAAGAGGCCCTATGGGAGCTAGAATCAACTATCACAAGTGGGGCAAAGTTGACAACAGTCTGGGAGAACTTTGCCCTCAACCTCATAAAAAAAGATTCCTTAAGTAACACGAGAAAGGGAGCACAATTGAATCACCGCCAAAGTTCACTTTTACCGCTGCCAGTGCGCAAAAGGAAAGCAGCAGTAGGTAAATTATTAAGGTCACTGCGTAAATGCCCAGATAATGGATCAATATTGACCGCCCTTAGAGAGCAAAGGAAATTGTATAAAAGGGATCTATGGACCTTTAAAAAAGGCCAACAGGAGGCCCTGTGGGCCAAACTACATTTTGCGACCAAAACATCTGACTCCAAAAGATTCTGGAAAATCATCAATACAATAGACAATGGTGCAAAAGCAGGCAATTACGCAAACATAACAGAGGAAGTATGGGTATCCCATTTAAAGTCACATCTAAAAGAATTGACCATCGAAGAAGGCCCCCAAATGCAGTCACATATGATTGGTGGGGATCCCAACATCCCTGAACCTTTGAAATTTACGGCACCAGAACTATTAAAAATCATTGGAAAGTCACGAATGGACTGTGCCCCTGGCCCCAATGGCTTACCGCAAGCACTATTTAAACAAGACACAGAAAGATGGGCCAATTTCCTGGCAGCAATGTTTAATGACGTGATCACAACAGGCATTGTCCCGGCATCCTGGAAAGGCTCAATAATCCACCCCATATATAAGGGTGGGAGCGCGCTCTCCCCAAGCAACTACAGACTAATCGCTCTTTTAGACATTGACCTCAAGTACTTTTCCTGCTGTGTGCTAAAACATCTAGAAGCCTGGATTACAGAGAACAATATTCTACCCTTTAATCAAACCGGGTTCACCAAGCACCAAGGAACATTAACAAATCTTATGGGGCTAGGCTTGATCATAAACAGAGCAAAAGCAAAGGGAACTCCAACTTATTTATGTTTTGTTGACTTTAAAGCTGCTTTTGACTGTGTCTCCCGCGGCAAAATGTGGGCCAAATTACTACAGTGGGGGCTGCCACACTCTATTTTAAATGCCATCACAATGATATACTCTGATACTTGGGTAAAGGTTCAATTGGGGGAAGGCTCTCACCTATCCAGGGCAGTCAAAACAACAGTGGGGGTGAAGTAAGGCTGTGTATTGGCTCCAACACTCTTCAACCTGTACATAGCAGATCTCCCCGCCAAGTTAAATGGTCACTCATCCCACTCTCCATCACTGGGCGGTCAACAAGTATCCAACCTACTATGTGCAGATGACCTACTACTGATCAGTAATACCAGAATAGGCATGCAGAAATTGTTAAAGGCATTAGAAGAATACTCAGGTTCTAATGATTTAGAAATTAATCATAAAAAATCTAAAATGATTACCTTAAACCGCAGGCCAACCACCCAAGGTAAATGGCATATGAATGGGAAAACCCTAGAGGAAGTAACATCATACAGATACCTAGGATTGGTGGTGGATGCTAGAGGTAATTATATGCCACAAAAAGAGGCTATAAAAAACAAGACGCAGGCCCTTACTTACGCCTTTTGCAAGCTAGCAAATTCAGTCTGTGGTCATGCTCTGAACCCATTAACAGCAATAATGAGAGCGAAGCTACTTCCAACTATCACCTATGGGACCGAAATAATGAGGGGGATGGAAGTAGGTCTTCTGGATAAGCTTTCTGATAAAAACATATAAGCGCGTTTTTCGGCTGCCCGGACGTGCATCGCCAGCCCAGGTCAGACTAGAATTTATGCTGGTCAAACAGTTGTTAGCCCGACCGGCAGCATACATTAAATGCTGCTACAAACTGCGCTTCAAAAGGGTCTTTAGCCAATCTAGTCTGGCAGGAAATTATCCTAGAAAGAGGGAACCCCAACTACATAAGGTATCTAGAAAAAAGTAAGAATCTTTTGAGCTTAGATGAGGTATGGAACCGGTCTCTACCCATCTCCGCTTTCAATAAAGCAGTGAATAAAGCAAGTAAATTACAGAGCTTGTTAGAAGATAAGATCTCATTGGCCAAAAGGGAGCATAGTTGGTTGATCCTTAACTCCTACAAAACATTTAAAGAATCACCACTGATGGCTGGCTCCTACTCACGGAAAATAAAGCAATCCTTTCTCAGACTTAGGCTGGGTGAAGTCCCTACTTTAGACCTCATGCCAAAATGGAAGAAGGAGCGGCAAGTAGGCTCCCGGGAGTGCCGTCTCTGTCATCTAGCAGATGAAAACTTGATGCATGTGGTCTGCATTTGCCCAGCCCTGGCGGCCGAAAGGAGACTCCTACTAAAAAAAGAATTTAACGGTTTAACAATTAGATCATGCAGACAAGCAGTAATTGCAGCCTTTAACCCTCGAAATACAATATTGAACATTAGGCTGGTTCCATTTTTTGAAATTTTCACTCTAAAAACCACAGCCTCTCGAAATAACCAACTCAGAGGGAGGGCGGAAACGATAGCGAAATCCCTATAACCCACTTTGAACATCTTAAAGAAGGGAAGGCTCCTAGGTAGTCCATTGGGTTGTTTAGCTTGTGTCATAATAAAGTCTGGTACTAACAACCAGACTTAAGTAGGGGTAAATAAAATCGATAGAAGGCCTCTTCCCACTTTGTCCCATTTTTACCAATACCTCATTGGGCTGCCACTGTTTTCTTTATATTTCTTTGTGGAAGGAAACTTTATATACCATTTCATTTTAAACAGAAGATTTTATTTTGCGTTGTATTTTTCTTACCTTCAATAAGTTTGTTCTGTTGCCCTATTATTAATGCCTTATAGCACTAGTATGTTTTTTTCTTAAAATTTTTATGTGGAAGGAAATTTTACTTACCATTTCACCCTAAGCCAAAGAACTGTAATTGTCTTTTTGCACTAAAATTGTTCTGTTAAATGTTTACGTGGAAGGAAAACTTTTATGGTTTTAATTAACTAATAAACTTGTTTTACTACTAAAAAGCTGATTGGGAGGGTATTTGCTATTTAGCTTTGCTGTCTACTAAAATTATCATGTAAATAGTATAGATGCTTGCACAAAGACAGCATCACATAGACATATTTGTAGTATAAAAAATGGAACACAATAAGTTGGAGACACTTTTGGAGCAATAATACCACCAGTGGGAGTTGTTTTAAATGATTAGAAAATCCGAGAACTTTCAATGGTATTGGTCAAACTGGCAACCAGTACGTCTGGAGCTTTATTAGTTGCTAACACAGAATTGTGTGTCTGTTAGAGCAACGGTTTTACAAAATCACTTAGCTTTAGATATTTTGCTTGCAGAAAAAGTCAGAGTCTGCAAAATGCTGAAAGCTCAGCACTGCTGTTCTTTTATACCTGAAGAGAGTAAGAACATTTTACATTTCACAAAGAACATTTATGACTTAATACCTGAGCTAGAATCATTAGAAACAACTAGTGTTTAAGAGATTTTAGGTAAATAAGTTTCTGCAATTGGTAATTGATTTACGACCACTGGAGGAGGAATTTTCTAAGCTATTTTTGTGCCAATATTAATCGGTGTGTTATGCTAATTAACTTTGTTTGTTTTATACGAAGGTCGCATATGTTATTCTGCTAGGAGAAAGAACAGAGAAAAAAGCATGTTATAAAAGAATTACACTTAAAGAACCTAATAATAAAGAATATAAACATTGAAATGATATAAAACTTTGGAGAGAAAGAGAAAGGACTCAGCTGAAGATGAGACTGAATGCTAAAGATTAATTTGTGAAGAAAATATGACGGTTTGATAACCATCAGAAGGGGGAATAGAGGAATCATTTCACAAATGTTGAAAAATAATACTAAATAATGTTAAAAGCTTTAAAATGTGTGCTAAATGCAAAATTGTAGTAGACAACAATACGTAAACATGCTAGGCCTGAAACATTTCCACACTGTCAAATTAAAGGTAACTAAACTGAAAGAATTGCAGAGAAGGCCCAAGGCGTGATCATTACCTTCCGAAAGAGTTGTTTTTCACTATGAATAGTTGTTACACAAAATGTTTTGTTCGCGTGGGTGCAAAAGGTTCTGCTTCAAAAAAAGAACTACTGTTAGCTAATGAACAGACTTGTTATTCAGACAAACAGATATCACATTTCACACACATGAATGCAGTCTTGAATGGGAGGATAAATAATGAGAACGTAGACGAAAGAGTGGCACAATAAGACATAGTTAGTGCCTTAGAAGATGCTGTCTGAGGTTTATTGTGTTCCTCTGAGAAGAGGGGGAGTAAAAGCTTACCCGTGGGCGCATCAGAAGGGGATTGGTTGACCGAAGAAAGAAGCAACATGAAATTGAAACATCAATATTGTCTGTCTCTATTAATGTGTGTTTCCTAGAGTTGGTTACCTCATTCTACCATTTCTTCTTTATGATCCTTTTATGCTTGTGTTAACACATTGTTCAGAAACTGAGTTTCTTAATCCTCTCTTTATGGGAATTTCAGCTTTGATTGATTATTATGCTGGTATTTGATGCTGAAGCTTTATGCTTTCTCTCAATTTCAGAACTCTTCATGGGTTTCTGAAATTGACACCTATTACCCTTTCCATTCCTAGAATAGGGATTCTTTCCTTTATGGAACATGCTTAATGCATGTATTGTGATTGAGTGATTACTTAGTAGATTTGTGATTTCTGACAAAACTAGTGATTGAGATTTATGAATTTTATCTTAGGACTTTAATAAAGATGAGCAACTAAAATGATTTGATTACTAAAACCCTTTAACTCATATCAAACTCATATCAAAGTTCTCTTAAATGACTTAAATAGTCTAGAAATTGTTGTGATAATCTAATGCGATGTGATTATTCTCTATCAAGAGCTATTGATCAGAGGAGAAACAAAGTAGGCAGCGTGGGTTTTTCACTCAACGGTGATACACCAAGACCTTAACTGAAACAATGCCCACGCCAGCAATGGTTCCAATAAATTCTAGATGTTCTTTTCACATATCTATTTTGTGACCATTGTTAGGTCAAGCGTACAAGCGCATTGACCTGTTTTAAGTATTGTGTGTTTTTAATTATGCCCACCTCACACACATCACTTTCGCCCATTCGTCGGCTTGCCTTTCAAAAATCCCTTGTTATTATGGGTAAATACTTTCCATTTGTCCCTCCTTGGGGAGGTTTTGTTACCGCTTTGCAGACTGACCCAGCTGCATGGATAATTGCCGATATTTTGGATTGTGAGCAGACTTTTTTTTCCTTTTGTGTCTCGCCTTCACGTTCATGGCGGCCATGGCGCTTTGAATGGGCTCACTTATGTCAACTAATGTTTTACTTTTCATTTTCAAATTATGTGTCAAGAAAAGTCCAGTTGGGAATTTACAACACCAATAGCTCTAACTGGAGTAAATGCAAGACCCATTGCATTGCAAATTTTGTACAGCGGTTGGACAGTCACAAGGTTCCTTCAAGTCCCTAACAAAAATGTAGCATGATGAAAAAGCCTCTGAGATCTGAGAATGTAAAACCACACTCATATTTCATGCACCCTTTCCATCCTATACCTTAAATAAGTGCATTTCAAATGATACAACAGAGATAATAACATCCTGAGTTCCAAATATAATGATTATTAGCAGTGACAAGATTTGTAAAGCAAACTTTGCATCCATTTGCCAAGGCATTATAGCATGGTTATAGAAATTTGCATTTTATTACATGAATTCTTATGTATGCTCTATAACATTTACTGCTTTGCAATGAAAGGAAGATGAACTTAAAAAATATATATTGTTAATCATCATACATTTTCATTTTTTTTTTTAAACAAACTTTATTGATTTTCCATTATCGTCAAGCAATGAGCCAAAGAGATAAGAACAGTAACTTCACCATCTTACAGAAGCTCAGTGATATCATATAACCAGGGATAACATGGAAATTCCTCCACATAGTTCCCAACCATCTCACCATGTCATGCCCATTTAACATTACATCGAATGCTTGTGCCCCAGGAGATAACATCTCATTATGATTGATAACGGGCTGTTGGCAACCAAAGTTCGTGGTCTGGAAGTGGCCTAGGGAAGTACAGACCCACAGCAGATAGGGGCTTAGGCATTCCAGCATGGCTAAGGGGGATTCATCCCTAAGGGAGTACCTGGCGATTCCATCTGTGCTGGAGGGTGTGGGGGGGGGGGAATGTCTAGACCCTTCATACAATCTACTAGTGTCTTCCAGGCCCTAGCCATATCTAAGGAGCCTCTCAGAATAATGCTGCACTTTCATTTCCTGCTCACCTCTCAAGCTCTCTGCAGCATGTTGATGTAGCTATATAGTGACAGCTCTTGTGTTGTGGCGGTTCTGATCCCAATGTCTGCGGACCGCAGCTGTCACTGCCCTCGGGTGTAAAATGTAGTCCAGGGGTAGATCATGTTCCAAGCGGAACTCCTTTGCTCTCAACAAATTACCCATCAGTGATGCACCTGATAGTTATCCTAAAGACCCTGCCAATCCCTCCAATGAGGAAAGGCCTCCAGTGCGCCCATGGGTAGGTCAGGCGAGTACAGGACCCTCACTCTTGTCTTTTACATTGGGCCAAACAACATTGCAGCACTCGGACTTCAGTGGTGTCATAATTAAACAGGTCTTTGCAGCATGGTCAGGGCCCGAACCCCATGTGAAAGCAGTGATAAGCGATTTGAGCTCCCAGGGGGGCGTGGCCAAGATAGAGGCAGAGTCGGATGCACTCCTATATAACCCAGAAAGACCTGGGCAGCCCACACAGCAGTAAGAGAGGCAAGACACTCTTACACCTGACAGAAACGCTGTTGAGTGATCCGCGCTCTCTGATAGTTTCTGTGCCTCCTTAATGGCACGGGCCTATGACCATCCCATCTTCCTGGTGGTGTGTTATAGTAGGGAGGCTCGGCTGCAGACATCAAGGACCTTCGGTGTGGTGCTGCCTCGTACCACAGAGAGGGTAGCTGCGAGAGACAGCGGCGATGTAATCACACAGCAGTCCAAAGTAGAGGATGGTTGGAGCACCACAGATTGGATAAGGCGCCCAGGAAAACTGAGGAGTGCGCCTGAGAGCGTGCTTGTGACAGGGGGGGGTCTACTACGACTTGCACTCCAAGCCAAGGAGCAGGAGCTCTTGGCTGTTTGTGGCGGCTGACGGTACAGGAGGGGACGTGCGAGAGGTAAGCGAAGAGGGGAGGGGTACAGCAGGAGTCCCAGCGGTGTATTGGGAGGCCCAGGACACGGCGAACACAAGGCCTTATGTGACGGCCCGATGGTGGTGTTGAGAGGAGAGGTTTTGCAGCTGCAGTTGGGGCCTCTTTTTCTACTACTTACTGGGAGTAAATGAAACCAGAATCATACATGGTGGAGGATACCCCTGACTGACTGGATTTATGTTGGCCTAATATTGCATGGGTGAAACTTTATAAGGGACTGGTTGCCGAAGAGGAGTGCACTGAGGGTGAATGCTGAATTTTGTCACGGTGTGTGCGCATGAGAACCAAGATACAGCTAATGGGCTACTACAGTGTTGGGGAGGCCATCTAGGTTACTGGTCAGTCTGATCAAGACAATCCTCACACGAGCCCCGCCTACTGTTTAGGCTTCCATTCCAAGCCAAAAGGAAACTCATCTGCTGCTACCTTGGTGCCCTGCCCCTCGGCCGTGCGGGAGCCTGGGGGGGGGGGTGGCGCCCCCCTGAGCAACCTAAACAACTGTTTTGGCACTGTTTTATTGTGACCAGCCTGTGGTTGGTCCACTGCTATATAAAGTATTGGAAGTGCCTAGAATCTAGTGCTACCCCGGCCACCACAATAGACACATCACTTCTAGGGAACACATGGTCCACGTTTCCTACCTATCTTTGTTAGAGATCACTGGTCAAGATAGTGACCTGGCAGTCATGATGGGATGCACCAAGACTCCTAAACCTCCTGGGCGGGGTGCTTCAGTAACTACCAATCTAGCGACCCAGGCTTGAGAGATAGAAGACCCAATGACTAAGCTAGATGCTAGCCTCCGCAGCCATTCTGCGCAGTTTGACAAAATCCTGCTTTGGAGGCCAGTGGTCTCTATAGAAGTCAATTTACTTAAAGCAGATCACAGTAAGCTAATGGATAGAGTGGATGAAGTAGAGTTGGCAATCACCAGCATGCACCCTACCCTTCAGGGCCCACAAGTCAAAGTGCAAGACCTCTAGACGAAAGTCAAAGCCCTTCACCGAAAGTTGAGGATGCGGAGGGTCGCTCCCACTGCAAACATTTTCGGTTCGTGGGTTTCCCGTACTGAGCGGAGGGCCCAAGTGTTGAGGTGCTTATGGAGAGCTGGCTGATGGATACAGTTCTGAAAGATAAGTTACCTGAATTCTTCTCAGTGGAAAGAGAGCATTGAACACCCACTAGACTGTCACCACCTAGGGACAGACCACATTCAGTAATTGCCCGCTTCCTCAATTATCGAGATCATGACCTGATATCACGGATGTTTCATTTGAAAGGCTATTGGCAGTATGAGAATACCACTATTATGGCATTTCCGGACTTCACCGCTGAAGTACAAAGGCGCCGTAACTCCTACGGTGCTGTGAAACAAAACCTACGAGAGTTGTCCTTGAAATATGCCTTACTATTCCAGGTTAAACTGAAAGTCACTCACTTTTTCTCATCACTGGAGGATGGACTGGACTTGGCTGCATGCCAAAGAGCTAGTGGAGATGGCGGACCCAGACAGACCACGGAGGGGTGGTGGACACCTCGGCGCAGGTACCCCCCCCCAGCAGACGGCACACCATCCAGATGTTGCTCAGACAGCGATAGAACATGCGAAGGCGGTGAGGGAGGTAGTGCTCCTCCGCGCATACTCGTTTGCTACACTGGACTATTGTTGCTCCTCCTATTCCAGTTCGGGCCAGGCTATTCGGAGGTATCATCAAACATTGTGACCCAAGGACCGGAGACAACGCCACGGCTAGCAGACGACTTATGGTTTTGCTCCGCCTCCTTCTTCAGTGCTGATGAGTGCTCTGGACCCTAAGTTGCCCCCTGGACAAGGTACTCGCCCAGTGATGCTGGATGAAGCAGAGTACAAGGGTCTGGCACAGCTGTCGTACTTATAGGCAGGTGACCAAACAGCTGCTGAGTACCTGTGAGGAAGCCACACACACACACACACACACACACACACACACACACATACACACACACAAAGGACAACCAAATTGGTAGCAGCAGATGATAAAGAACTGTTTGACTGACTACATTGTTGCTAATGTTTATGTGGAGAGTTTAGGCCAGCGTCCCTAAGTCTCAACAGTGAGGGGGGTAGTTCACTTTATGATGTTTGTTTTTTATTATTTCTGTTATATACACACTGTATTTTCCTCAATGCTCCTTGACAAGGGGAGCGGATGCAACACACTAGGGACAACCTTATGGGTACCAGATGACGGAGGTTGCAAAATGGGACCTACAGACATGAGGGGTGACCGTGGGCCACTGGACATTTTATCCTGGGGTTGGGGTGTAGAGAGGATACACCACAAAAATGTATTATTACATGGGTGATCAGAAGAACTTTTGCACACCTCACTATAAGTTCCTCATGTAGAACGTTTGAGGTATGGTCAAAACCCCAAAGCGCTGTAAAATACAACCATATCTTAAGCGCCGCCACATACAAGTAGTGATTTCACAAGAGACCCATGTCACGCAATCTACCCTTACCGAGTTGAGAACTAGATGAAAGGGTCAGGTGTATGCTACCACGTCGCCTGTTTACGCTAAAGGAATGCTAATATGGATTGCTCCGGGCGTTTCATACGTAGTGGAATACCATAAAATCAACACTGAAGGCTGATACGTGATCCTAGTGGGACAGCTCCATGCCACACGTCATTTATAAGAGTGGATTACATGCTACCGCCTGTGCGATATCTGGTGACTGCACAACCCCATGACAAGAGAATACTCCTATTATTCACCTATTCATCACACTCACACGAGGTTAGATCTGTTATTATGCAGCGAGTCACTGGGCGAGAGAGTCGGGAGACCTGAATACCTAGCATGCACAATCTCTGACCATTCACCACTGATGTTTACATTGTCTTGGGGCAAAGAACGGAATGTGATACCTACCTGGTGGCTCCAAACAGAGGCTCTGCTAGACCCTCCATGTAGGGATGACTTTGCTAAACTAATTGATATGTTCTTTGCAAATAACCACAAGATATCGCATTTAAGACTGTGGAGTGGGAGGCTCATAAGGTAATGGTGAGGGGCCTTTGCATCAGGGAGACTCGGTGGGGGTCGAAGAGCACTGACACCTGATGTTTTTCGTTTAGAGAGTGAGATGAGAACCCTGGAACCCGAGACAGCACGTCAACCTGATCAGGTGGATCGGTTGCGCATCCTGAGGGGGGAATACAGAAACTCAGAAACACATTTAGGGAGACATGATTACAGGAGATGGTTAGCTATGATACATACAGAGGGAGACAACTCTGGCAGATTATTGGCGTGGCTAGTTAAGAAAGATGTGCCTAGACAGCCAATAAGTGCCTTTCAGGACAGTACAATGGTAAATACACAGACAGCTATCAACTCTGGCTCCAAAGATTATCATCAATTATTATATCAGGCTACTCTTCTGCCTCCAGTGAACCATGTGCGTGCATATCTAAACGACATGGCACTGCCCATTCTCTTGCCGACATGCAGGGAAGACTTGGAGGCCCCCATATAGCTGAATACTATGCACAAAACATAGCCACATTAGCGCCCAAGCTCCTGGAGGTATTTAATGAGGCATGCCAGACTGGTCAGTCACCTCACACACTTAGGGAGGTGCTGATAGTGGTCCTACTCAAACCTGGCCGCAACCCATTAGATGCCCGATCCTGTCGGCCATTATCCCTATTGAACTTAAATTGTAAAATCCTGGGGAAATTATTAGCGAACAGGGTATTGTCTGTTATTCACAAGGGTCAATTGGGCTTCATCCCTGGTCAAAACACATTCAATAATATCCAACGATTGCTCCAATTTATGGATTTGGCTCCAGATCATAGCAAGGGAATCTGTGCAGGGTCACTGGACATACAGAAGGCTTTTGAGACACTGGCATGGGGCTTACTTGTAGTCGCGCTCAAACAGATGGGGTTTGGCCCTGCTTTTGTTAGCTGGATCACAACACTAGATGGCGCCCTGATGGCGAGAGTAAGCACATGTATTACTATATCAGATGCCTTTGCGATCCACAGGGGCACCAGACAGAGTTGTTCATTGTTGCCTCTTTTGTTCGCACTGGATATGGAGCCCTTGGCATGCAAACTAAGACTTCAGGCGAGACAGTGGGGTGTACTGGTCCGCGGTGAGTCTCATGTGATCTCACTATGTGCAGATGATGCGCTGGTGTTTCTGCACAACGCCCCTTCCACGCTCTCCCGTTTAATGGTTCTGATGGATGATTTTTGGGAGATATCTGGCCTGAGAGTCAATTGGGACAAGTCCTTTATATACCCTAGGGCCCCTCTATCTGTCCCGGAAAGGGGTCTGCTCTAGGATTGTAGATTAAAGTGGTGCCATGACGCTTAAATACCTAGGGTTACAGCTCTATCACAACCCAGATGTCTTGAAAGAAGGTACCCTATATAGGTCCTTGAGAGGGATCCGTAGGTCTCTCCCCTTCTGGACTTCCCTCCCACTGTCGCCAATGGGATGAGTTGCAATAGCTTGGATGCTAGTGTTGCCTCGGCTACTATACTATTTCGCAGCTCTTCCGTTATTTTTACCTAAGACTTTTTTTAGGTAAGAGCTTAGCCTACTTACAGAAACTGATTTGGGGTGGGGCAGAAGACAGGTGACTTTGCAGGTATTACAGAAACCACGGTCGGAGGGAGGACTGGGTGCACCTGATTATGAATGGTATTATGCGGCTGCTCAGCTCCAGTGGCTAATGTGGTGGCTTGGGACAGGTGATTGCAATGAAAGACCACAAATCCAAGGGGCGCTAAATGGAATCCTCTTATATCCATGGTTAGCATCGCCAAGGATCCAGCACTTTGTGAAGTGCAGGCAGATGAGTGTAGCCCACTTGTGCTGGGCAAGATATGTACTGAATCAAGGTGGTGGGTTACCTTATTCTCCCTTGGCCTCACTTTGTCAGACACCGGGTCTGAATACAGTGACTTGGGGAGCTGTTGTGACAACCTGGCTGACGGCAGGCCTTGCTTCCTTGGGTGCACTATACGAAGATGGAGCCCTTTTGTCATTACAGGAACTCAGAGATAAATATAATCTCCTGGTTGGTCACTTGCTGACATATTATGTGAAACAGTGACAGATGCTAGTCATGTGAATAGAGGAGGGTAGAGAGCCTACACACTCTTCTCACACATGGGGACCACCAGACATGCCAGCACCAACATTTACCTAGCTCTGCAGCACACAGAATTCAAAGAGTTCACACAAGCATGGGAGAGATGGAAAATGATATTGTCTGTTCCTTTGATTAATGAACAGTGGAACCAAGTGGTACGCCAGATAAAAGAGGTATCTCAAACTATGCGGTCCCGTTACACACAGTTCAAGTACCTTCATCAGACATATCTTTCCCTGCAAAAGATAACTTGAATGTTTCCTGGGGCGAATTCAGAGTGCCCCCGATGTCACACTTTTGGGGCAAGCTTTTATCATATGACCTGTGACTGTCAACCACTTCAGCATGCTTGGACCCAGATCGTGATAATCACAAGCAAAATTACTGATCGTGCATTGGTCCTCACTCTGGAATCATGCTTAGTAGGGGAGCATACGAGAACACCAATAGACAAACACACACACATTTATTGACCTAGGTTTTGTCCTATTTAAGCGCCAAATAGTGATGCACTGGAAGGCACCAGCTTCCCCTAATGTCAAGGAGTGGCTGAAAATTATTTTGTTATGGACACGTGCTGAAGCTGATTATTACCTGAAACTGACACTACAGGGTGTGCCAATTAAAGGAGGGGGCTGTTGGGATATTTTTGTGCTGAAGGTGGAGACCAAAAATGATGAGCATCCCCTTTGAACATGGCTCTGGTGAAATGGCGATTAGCTATCTTAGTGTTCGGCAAATTATCACAACAGGATTTAGGATTGCCTTAGGGGGGTTAACAGACTTGCAATACTTTACCAAGACCAATAATGTTAGGTTACATAGTTGAATACAAATCCTGCCAAATCTTTACTCCTAAATTCTCACTCTTCACAAACATCTACCACAAACACCCCAATACAGCAAAATTCACCCGCCTCTCATCCACTGCACAATTTAGAGCCTTAAATTATGAGCCACATGCTCCTCCACCAACCCTAACCCATACTTCTTCCACACTAAACAGATTCAAACAAAACAAACAACATGCTACTCTTAACAACTTCCCATCTCCTTGTCTATTTCACAATAAGGCTACTCTACAAAACAAACTACACTCTCATCATGTTGGTCTCACCCACCAAGTCCACCACCAACAAACACAGACCCAACAAAATGCCTCCTAAGCCTGCTGGAAGAGGAACACTATAATGAAAAACAGGACTATTGTGACCCTCACACAGTTTTCACAACTAACAAGACACCTGCTACAAGCTCAAATATACTGCTCACCCTTTTCCAAAACAAAACACTGCCACAAAAACACATTTTCTAAACTGCCTGCTCATCATAAATGCTCGCTCACTCCCAAAAGACAAGCCCCACATCTATGACCTGCACACAGACACACAACCTAACTTACTACTCGCAATAGAATAATGACTGGGAGATGACATAGCCCCAGTGTTGCATGAAGCCATTCCTCCATGCTATCAAACAATCACACAAAACTATATAGGTAAGAGAGGAGGTGGACTAGTTATTATATTCAAACAAGCAATAAATCTCTGTAAAACAGACATTTCCACACAAGATTGTGAGGTCCTCCTCATCAGATGCAAACCTACACCAACTTCCTCCTGTAACTTTCTCCTCCTTTACAAAACCAGTATGCCCCATCCAAAAGCTATCACCACTGGCCTAGTCACATTGAACCTACATCAGATTGTACACAATCCCAAACACGGGGCTGGGCACATCCTAGATGTAATTTTTGCATAGCATGATCTAGCTACCATTCAAAGCATCATGACAATCACATGGTCAGACCACCATTTGATAACTTTCCAACATAAAACACCACAAATCAACACACCCCATAGCAACTTACATACATGCATCTATCGACCATTGAGCAAACCCAATTTTGAAGTCTTAGAAGCACAACTAACAGCCAACACAGATCACAACACAATTAATTATGTTCCAAAACTTTATGAGTGGCTACAATAAGCTTTGGATATCCTAATACCACCCAGAAAAACTAAACAGGACAAAAGAAAACCAACACCTTGGAGAAACACAGAACTTAAAAAGATAAAGCAACAAATCAAAAGGTTGCAACAGACCTTCACAAAACAAACAACATTCAAGACAAACTTCAGCTATACAAACTTAACAGAATATACAAATCATCAATCAAAAAAGCTACAAAAAGGTACTAGTCAGGCAATGAATTTCAAAAACCTAAATGCATGGAAGGAAGTCATCCCACTACTCAAAATTTCACAAACAACTGGCAACTCATTACACAACCAAGGCAGACACATTGGACTCCTATTCAAAACAGAAGAAAACCATCAGCACCAACCGGATTCCTAAAAGCCCCTACAAGAGCAAACCAACCCATCCTATGCACTCCTTCAAAGAAATATCACAAGGTGAATTTATGGATTTGGTCAAAACAAGCAGGCCTTCCAGTTGCCCTTCTGACCCTTGTCACCACGCATCTTCAAGAACATTCTTTTATCTACTTCTGCTGCCACACCTGCAATAACTCTTTAACTGCAGGAACTTTTCCTGAGGTCCTGAAAAAGGCATACATACGTCCATTATTAAAGAAAACAAACCTAGACCCACATGACCCCAACAACTACAGACCAATCACAAATGGACCTTTCCTGGGCAAACTGATAGAAAGAGCAGCATTCGCCCAGATGTCACAATTCATTGAAGACAATTCCATAATTTCAGACTACCAAACTGGATTCTGCCTAAGAAGAGGCACTCATAGCAATCTGGGATGATTTTAAAAACACAATTGACCGCAATGGAGTTGCTGCACTACTTCTTTTGGACCTCTCAGCTGCCTTTAATACTGTTGACCATGACACCCTAATTCAAAGATTCCACAAGGCCAGCATAGAAGTGACTGGATTACATCCTGCCTTTAAAACGGAACTGATAATATCTAGTCTCCCCCTTCTAGTCCAAACCCTACCTCACAAAAGCAGGGGCCCCTAAAGGATCAATCATCTCACCTATGCTTTTCAACTTCTACTTGATGTCATTACCAGAACTGATCAATGATTTTCAACTCACATGCTACAACTATGCAGATGACACACAAATACTACTTAAATTGGAATGCCCCAAAGGCATTGAAAACTCACAAATCTTCAGTTGCCTCAGAGCCGTTGATCAGTGGATGACTTGGAGCCATTTCAAACTGAATGCTTCCAAAATGGAAATACTCATGTGGTCACTGGAAAAATTATGACCCACTGTGCGCCTGGCCTGACGATCTCAGACCACCTTCTCAAGTTAAAAACCTTGGATATGGGGGCGTGGCCAAGGCATCAAGATGGCGGTTGCACTCTCATAGTGCTCCGGACCCGTCCGTCATCCACCTCAAGCTGCGCACATAATCCGCTTCCATCGGAGGCAGTACCTGCTCCCTGTTCGTGTTTGACAAACTCCCAGACCATATACACTTATGGCTACCCTGCACTTACAATGTCTAAGGTTTTGCTTAGACACTGTAGGGGCATAGTGCTCATGCACATATGCCCTTACCTGTGGTATAGTGCACCCTGCCTTAGGGCTGTAAGGTCTGCTAGAGGGGTGACTTACCTATGCCACAGGCAGTGTGGGGTTGGCATGGCACTCTGAGGAGAGTGCCATGTCGACTTAGTCTTTTTTCCCCCCCATCAGCACACACAAGCTGTGAGGCAGTGTGCATGTGCTGAGTGAGGGGTCCCCAGGGTGGCATAAGACATGCTGCAGCCCTTAAAGACCTTCCCTGGCATCAGGGCCCTTGGTACCAGTTACAAGTGACTTACCTAGGTGCCAGGGTTGTGCCAATTGTGGAGACAAAGGTACAGTTTAGGGAAAGAACACTGGTGCTGGGGCCTGGTTAGCAGGGTCCCAGCATACTTTCAAGTCATAACTTAGCATCAGCAAAGGCAAAAAGTCACGGGGTAACCATGCCAAGGAGGCATTTCCTTACAGCCACCATCTAATTTCTTTGGAACGGGGTGAGACATCGGGTTGCCACACAACACTGTCGGGGGGTGTCCGACGGGGGATTTGGCATGGCAGATCCCTATTTATATTATCTGGCGACCCAGCTCCTGGTTGTACATGACTGGTTTACTGGGGGGTGGGCAGACCCGGCATACAAGGTGGAATTGGAGACATTGGGTTTTCCCCGTATCCTTGATTTGCTTTATGGCGCGCCACTCCCCAGAGACATGGAGTCAGTAACTAAAGTGGTCTTCCTTGCGTGGCGCGCGGCGCTGGGGCATACCCAATGGAACACTGTCGTCACCCGACATTCTCCGCTGTGGCATGGGAAGTGGCTGAGTGAATCGGCGGGACTGGACGGGTTTGCTGAATGGGACCTGCTGGGTATATCATTATTGGGAGATGTATGGAAAGGTGACGCAATGAATTCATTTCAGGAGCTACAGGCTGATTTTCAACTGTCCCGGATGCAGTTTTTCAAGTTCCTCCAGCTCCGACATTAACTGGGTACTCACTTGACCCCCACTGGCCCGATACCAGAGTTCAATCCACTTGAAGCCAAGGTTCTTATGGGCAATCTAGGGGGGAAAGGTGTTTTCCAGCTTTATGAAATGTTAGTTAAGTTTGGAATTGAACAGGAATAAATGGGAGTCATGGGTGGGAGCGTTTGAAGAGACTGACTGAGTGGAGGCGCTGATGGCACCAAGAGCGCTGGCGGTGTCGGCGAGGCTTCGCGTGGTGCAATTTTACTACTCACACAGGGCATATCTAACGCCTGACAGGTTGCACCGGGTGGGTCTTCGCCCCATGGCTTGGTGCCCGCGATGGGCAGGGGAACCGATTTTTTTCAGATGGTGTGGTCCTGTCCGGTGCTGCAGGTTTATTGGGGAAAGATAACATGCAAATTGAATGTGGTATTGGGGCAAGAGTAGCAGATGTCCGCTAAACTCGTATTATTAGGTGTGATGGAGGAACTGAGGGGCACGCGAGCAAATCATGCTTTTGTGGGTTCAGCCCTGTTGGTCGCCAAGAGAGACATTGCAGCTGCTTGGAACTCATCTACGGGCCAGTCCCTTAAATATTTGAGACATGGGGTGGACTAGTGCGCTAACCAAGAAAAACTGGCCTATGAGTCAAGGGGCTGTCCTCGGAAGCATGAGGTGTGGGGAAGGTGGCTGGGATTGCTCCTGTAGACTGCTGGAGGGTTCTGGCTCCTGTTGTAATGCTTAGAAATGGACTGTACGTCTGTCGTATGGATTGGTTTAATGTCAATTTACACTGGATCTGGAGGTCACCGCACTCACCTGTGCAAGTTGGTTTGAGTTTTCTTTTCTACTTGTTTTCCCTTTACCTTTTCATTCTCAAAACAATAAAAATTTGTTTATAAAAAAAAAAAAAAAAAAAAAAAAGACATTTGGAATTACCATGGACTCGAAGTTAACAATGAAAGCCCATGTGGACAAATTAGCACAATCAAGCTTCATCACCTTGAAGACTCTGTGACGCATCTTCCCCCACCTTGGATTTCCACACCAGGTGCAAGCCACTATCTCTCTTGTACTATCCAAACTGGATTATGCCAATAGCCTCTACCATGCATCATCTCTATTATGAAAAAATTACAATGTATTCACAACTCAGCTGCCAGGCTACTATTATATGTAAAGTCACAAGCCCACAACCCTCCTGCCTTGAGAGCACTACACTGGTTACCCATTGCCACAAGATCCACCTTCAAGCTGCTTTGTACCATCCACAAAGCTATATATGGAACAGGACCGCTTTTCGTCAGAAACAAAATAACCAAATACATTCAACAAAGAAACCTCTGCTCAAGATTGGCATCCCGCCTTAAAACACCACCATACAAGAAAGACAATAGGTGGTACATCCTTTTCTGTTCAAGCAGCCAAACTATGGAATTCATTACCCCCAAATCTAAGATCCACAGAGATCCATCTTGCCTTCAGAAAACTACTTAAGAGTCGGCTCTTTTGTTCATGACCACCATTTTCAAACAGAAATGGACTGCATATGCCTGTATTGATAAATATTTATAATCTGATTATATTCTAGATATGTATAGTTCTTTAAGAAATATGTATTACTATTTAAAAATAATAAATTATACACATACTCTTTAAGTCTGTTTAACAAATGTATATTTACTCACGGTTAAAAATATATGTATGTGTGTGTGTACACACATATATGTGTATATTATTCTATGCTTACCATGTTCATAGGTCATTGGATAGCTCCTGGATAAGTTGTTTTTTAGATACTTATGAATCCCTGCTTTCTTTTTTATATCACAATCAGCAAATGTTATCTTAACTATTTAACAGCAAGCATTTCGCTATTCAAAAATTGAGGAAAGATAAATGAATGTTAGCAAATACACTTATTAATTAACTTCAAATATTACAAATCTTTAAAGTCTGTGGTTATACAATACTACTTTTCTTCTCATATTATTATACCCATTATTATATTCCTTGCACGTATATTCCCTTACTATGCATTTACATCTATTACTCTATCAAGTCCTACTGTACTAGAGAAAACATAAATAAAAATAAATATATTTTGAATTTTATTTATAGATTTAATTTTAAGTAAAATAATAAATAAAAGATATAAATTTTACTCTCTTGTAAGTTAGCTTTACCCTGTCTTCCCATCGCTCTATGTCTGTATCAATCTATCCCCCATCCCCACTCTCATTCCAAACCCATTCTACTACTTACATCTCCAAAATAACCCTGCCTAAGCTCTTCCCTCCTCTACCGCATCTAGCTCACCGCAAACCTCAGTTTAATACCATGATCTCCCAAACAACCCTACTAAATTCTCCCTCATGTATCTTATCTTTGACTTATCGAAAACCCCTCCTGCTACTATGATCTCCCCAACCCCTTTCCATACACTCTTCCCTCCTCTATCTCTCCTTTACTCATTCCAAGCCTCATCCTATTACTATATTCTCCCAATTAACACTTCTGGATTCATCCTTCCTCTATCCCTCCATTACTCTAGTCACTCCAACTAACAAACTCACATATCTTCTGCTCAAATTAACTCATAATAATACCAATACTGTACTCATATTTCCCTATACTAATCCACCCTTAATTCCTCTTGGGTTCCGGAGTAGCACGCAACTCGCTGAAAAATGTTCTGACGCCTCATCAGAAGTAGTAAGTGCTATATAAGTACAATTACAATTATAACTGGGCGTGTACGTGCCTGTTGTCTTAATACCCTAACTGTTCAGATAGTGGGTGTGTCACAGACTGTTCCATCGCATGTGTTTCTTTTTTTAAATTATGTTGGGGGGAGGGGAGTAGGCAGTGTGGGGTGGGAGACATCGAGCATGGGGTCTGCTATACAGTTATAGCCCTGCCCATCAGGACTGAGCCTACCAAGTAGGGAGACAGAGACATCAACATGTCTGTCAAGAATGCCCTTTGTTCTACATTCTGGGCATAAATACTAACAATTGCTACGTCCTGGCTGTCAAGTCGACCAATCAGTGACATAAATCCACCCACAGTGTCAATCAGGTCCACAGTGTGTTGAAAAGGGACCCCTGAATGTATCAATTTCAGTTCCCCTGTTGCATTGGTAGAATATGTGGTGCAATAGGCCTGACCCCACCAACTTCGCTGCAGGGCCGCTTCTTCCCGTGGCTCTGCTGCAGTGGTGCAGTCATTCGGTCTGGCCTGGGCTGCCCCACAGCTGATCTCGATGAGGCCGAGTGGTCCTCGTCCACCATCTTGGAGCCGCTGGCCTGAAGCTCTCACAAGGAGTCTCCAGAGCCCATGCTGTGCTGCAACCATGAGCCAGTGAAATGTGCAGTGGGGTCGGGGGCTTGTGATTAGGATTAGAGGCCCCCCGGGGCAAGAAATCATGTTAGATGATGCTGGATGGGGGCTCGCTTTGTGGGAGCTCTGATCTATGTGACCTAGGTCATCGACGCTTGGACACACCCCCCACCAACCATCAGACACTTTCTTGCCTATTTTGTTGTCCCACTGCAGTATGTTAGCTACGATTGCAAAGGAGGCCATGTTGTGGCTGTGCCAGACCTTCCAAAGATAAACTGATGTTGTTGTTTGTGTTAATTAGACCACCACCTACTCTTCTTTTATGTTTGTTGTTTTACCAATGATACTCGAGTCTATAAATTAGAACACTACAGTGAACAATCTAACAATCGCAAACAGGTCTGAGCTGCGTATAACTAGACGGTGTGTAGCTGGTGTTCTGTCAAAGGCCGTCTCGTTACACAAGCTTATAATCATCTTTTACAAACAGTAAACATAACCAGCATGTGAAAAACATTAAACTTGTGGGACTACGTGTGCTGTGGTAGGAAGTATTCTCTGTGACTGGTATTGTAGGGGGAATATCCGGGTTGAGGGTACTTGGGGAATGTGAACACTGGAACAAGACGTGATGCATAATGAATGTAGCGACACATACATCCAAGAGTGTTCTCCCTTTCAAGGGGGTTGTAAATCATTTTTGTCCTCAACATTTAATACCATAGGGTCACAACAATCGCCACCAAACAGATAATTCCACGACCCGGAAGCCACTGAATGTGATGTGCTTCTGCTCTTGCCTAAATTAGCAGGTCACCACTTTGGAGTGTCCGGAGGAGCCGGGAATTTTCCATGCCATGGCTATCCTACGTTTAAATAGCACCAAATCCAGATCAATTAATCAATGGTATTTAACACCTTTTTCACGGGGCGAAGGTCTAAGAGGTAGGAAGAAGGTATGGTGGAAGGGGATGTGTGGTCAATTCTGATACCATTTCAGTAACTTTGCACCACGTGATTTGTAGGACTGGACAGTCCCATACCATATGGTAAAACCCTGCTGAGGGTAAGGTACAGCGTGGGCAACCCGGGTTCAGTGCTACAAACATAAGTTGAATGCAATGGTGGTCCTGATAGGCATGATGTATATAGTTAAATTGTGTGAATCTAAACCTAGCATTTTGGGATATCCCTTTTACGGACTGTAGAGCTCCACTCCATTCAGTGTCAGTCAGTGGTTGTGTCAGCACTGTACTCCACTTCACACGTGCAGTCTGCATAAGATCTGGTCCAGGTGTGTAGAAAGCTGTATATGAAGTGGTAATGGCGTGGTGTTGTTCCCTAGCCAACAGTATAGTGTGTAATACCTGTGATGTGGGCGGTTCTGTATCCACCGTGCCCCAGAAAACATGCATGACTTGCAATAATACATAGTAAGTGAGAAATTGCCCAGGGACAATACTCTATCTTTCAGTGATGTCCTGAAACAGCATGTGTGTGCCTTCCAAGTATACGTCTCCCACTCAGGTGATACCTACTTCAATCCATTTATCACAATCTATAGCTCGTTGTAGGAAGCTGGCTCTGTATATACTATTTCAAAGTAAGAAATAGTGTGCACAGAGTCCAGGGGTTCCCCTTGGAGGTAAGATAGTGGCGAAAGTAGATAATTCTAATGCTCTATTTTGTGGTAGTGTGGTCAGAGGGTAGTGTTAAGCATTTGTTATACACACACAGGCAATAAATGAGGAACACACACTCAAAGACTTACTCCAGGCCAATAGGTTTTTATATTGAAAAATATATTTTCTTAGTTTATTTTAAGAACCACATGTTCAAGATTTGCAGTAAACACGTTAAATGCAAGGTACTTCACTTAGATACTTTAGGATCTTTGAATAAAAGCAATATCATATACAGTCTTTGTAAAAATGGCAATAAGCTATTTTCAAAGTGGACACAGTGCAAAAATCAACTGTTCCTGAGGGAGGTAAGTAAAGGTTAGATAAGGAGGTAAGTAAAACACTTACAAGTCTCAGTCCAGGGGCATAGGCAGCCCACCTTTGGGGGTTCAAGGCAACCCCAAAGTTACCACACCAGCAGCTCAGGGCCAGTCAGGTGCAGAGGTCAAAGAGGTGCCCAAAACACATTGGTGCCTATGGAGAACAGGGGTGCTCCAGTTCCAGTCTGCCAGCAGGTAAGTACCTGCGTCCTAGGGGGGCAGACCAGGGGGGTTTTGTAAAGCACTGGGTGGGACACAAGTAGGCACATAAAACACACCCTCAGCGACACAGGGGCAGCCGAGTGCAGTGTGCAAAGCAGGCATCGGGTTTCAGGTAGAAAACAATGGAGGGACCCGGGGGTCACTCTAGCAGTGCAGGCAGGCACGGGGGGCTTCTCGGGACAGCCACCACCTGGGCTAGGCAGAGGGTCACCTGGGGGTCACTTCTGCGCTGAAGTTCGGTTCCTTCAGGTCCAGGGGGCTGCGGGCGCAGTGTTCGTTCCAGGCATCGGGTCCCTTGTTACAGGCAGTCGCGGTCAGGGGGAGCCTCTGGATTCTCTCTGCAGGCGCCGCTGTGGGGGCTAAGGAGGGTCGTCTCTGGTTACTCACGGGCTCGCAGTCACCGGGGAGCCCTCCCTGAGGTGTTGGTTCTCTGAATCTCGAGCCGGGGCGTCAGGTGCAGAGCGAAATGTCTCACGCTTCCGGCGGGAAACCTGCAGTCTTTGGAAGTTGCTTCTTTGTTGCAAAGAAGTAGCTGGTTTTGAACAGGACCGCTGTTCACAGGAGTTTCTTGGTCCTTTAGTCCAGGGCAGTCCTCTGGGGCTTCAGAGGTCGTTGGTCCCTGTCGGATGCGTCGCTGGAGCAGGTTTTCGAAGTTGGAGACAGGCCGGTAGGGCTGCGGCCAAGGCAGTTGTTGTCTTCCTCCTTCTCTGCAGGCTTGTAGGTCAGCAGTCCTTCTTGTTTCTTCAGGTTGCAGGAATCTGATTTCCTGGGTTCTGGAGTGCCTCTAAATATTAAATGTAGGGGTGTGTTTAGGTCTGGGGGGGGGGCAGTAGCCAATGGCTTCTGTCCTTGAGGGTGGCTACACCCTCCTTGTGCCTCCTTCCTGAGGGGAGGGGGGCACATCCCTATTCCTATTGGGGAAATCCTCCAAAATCAAGATGGAGGATTTCTAAAGGCAGGGGTCACCTCAGCTCAGGACACCTTAGGGGCTGTCCTGACTGGTGGGCGACTCCTCCTTGTTTTTCTCATTATCTCCCCTGGACTTGCCGCCAAAAGTGGGGGCTGTGTCCAGGGGGCAGGCATCTCCACTAGCTGAAGTGCCCTGGGCGATTGTAACACGAAGCCTGAGCCTTTGAGGCTCACTGCTAGGTGTTACAGTTCCTGCAGGGGGGAGGTGTGAAGCACCTCCGCCCAGAGTAGGCTTTTGTTTCTGTCCTCAAAAAGCACAAAGGCTCTCACCCAAGGGGGGCAGAAACTCGTCTCAGTGGCAGGCTGGCACTGACCAGTCAGTCCTGTACTGTCAATACCAGGACAGTGCGTGCTCTACGGGCGTCTAGAATGCAAAAACCCAACACTCTCAAGATAATTTAATTTATGCATTGTGATGATATGTTATTGTTTAACCTTTTCCATTGCAGAATTCAATCCAGAAGATTCATTCTTAAGGTGCTTAAAAATACTGTTCATTTGCAATGTATTGCTGCAGGCTTTCAGATTGAGTCAGTGTGTGGTCCCTTTCCAGGGCCTTCTAGAAGCTTCCCCTGCAGCAAGCCTGGGTGTGGTTGTGCGCTGGGCCAAGACTCTAAAAAAGGGAGTCAGACCAGCTCCACGTGCTCACTATTCAGAGGTCCCGCTGCAGAGCAGCAGCAACTTCCTGAGCTCCTGTTCCGGTGGCCTATCTTGACCTTCCAGGCCTCTGTGCTTTATTCTTCAGTGGTGATCCTTAGTCAGGGCGGTAAGACGGAGGTTGGGCTGGGCCCCCGACCCCGTATTCGAAGACGCTCTAATTCTTGGGCCTAATCCCTGATATTAATACAATTTTGCTCATGCGCGTGTAACTGTGTGTTTAAACTTTTCATGGCATTTGTATGCGTGCATTCGAATCAGCAACACGCGCGATTCCTTCCTTGGAAGTAATTCATGTAATTCCTTGTGCGCTACCATTTCTTGGCAGTTTTATGGTAGCCTTCGAATCGGCAACACACGCGATTCTTTCCTTGAGTGTGAATTTTGATATTCATTGTACGCTATCATTTCCGAGGCATTTTAATGGTGGCATTCGAATCGGCAAGACGCGCAATTCTTTTTTTCTTGAGAGCTTTTCATGTTACTCATTGTGCGCTACCATTTCTTGGCATTTTCATGGTGGCCTTTGAATCGGCAGCACGCGCAATTCTTTCCCTGTGTGTGATTCATTGTAAGCTACCATTTCAGAGGCATTTTCATGGTGGTATTTGAATCGGCAAGATGCGCGATTCGTTCTCTTGGTTAATTCATGATATTCATTACGCGTTACCATTTCCTGGCAGTGTCATGGTGGTGTTCGAATCGGCAAGACGCGCAATTCTTTCCTTGTGTATAAAAGATGTCAATTACTGTGCGCTACCGTTCTAAGATATTTCCTTGGTAGCATTTCGAGTTGACAAGTTGCGTGATTTATTCCTTGAATATACATTGTGTGATTTCATGGTGCACAATCCTTCATGGTGTTTAGTACTCATATAAAAACCTGCAATGTGCGCAATTTATTTTTCCCATGCTAAAGAAAGTAAAAGTACTTGAATCTGAAAGTTCTATTTAACTTTTTATTGTCTCCTTCCCAGGTATTTGGTCATCAAAAATCCTAGTCAGTTCTAGAATTATTTCTAGGGTTGTTTCATGTTTTCAGAAATGACAAAGCTTAGAGTTATAGCATGGTACTGATTTCATGAGATGTAATTTTGATGTTGTGTTTTAACCTCTTGCTTCCTACAGGTCTCCTTCCCAGCTGTTCCCTTCCTAATCCCCTTTTCGCCGCTTGGACTCTCTTAGACTCTGTGATAAATCTAATCAGAGTATTGGAGCTGTTTAGTGGTGGAAGTGTTGGGAACGTGCACAGACCCCGAGGATCTGGTGACTCTGACATGCACTGAAGGATTGGGTAAATTACAGGGGGCATGTTCTAAGATGCCCTCTGTAAGCATTTTGTGATAAATCCAACACTGGCATCAGTGTGGGTTTATTATTCTGAGAAGTTTGATACCAAACTTCCCAGTATTCGGTGTAGCCATTATGGAGCTGTGGAGTTCATTTTTGACAAACTCCTAGACCATATACTTAATATGGCCACACTGTACTTACAATGTCTAAGAATAGACTTAGACACTGTAGGGGCATATTGCTCATGCAGCTATGTCCTCACCTGTGGTATAGTGCACCCTGCCTTAGGGCTGTAAGGCCTGCTAGTGGGGTGACTTACCTATGCCACAGGCAGCATTGTGTGTGCATGGCATCCGGAGGGGGATGCCATGTCGACTTTGCCTTTTTCTCACCACCAACACACACAATCTGCAATGGCAGTGTTCATGTGTTAGGTGAGGGGTCCCTTAGGGTGGCACAGCATATGCTGCAGCCCTTAGGGACATTCCCTGGTCACAGGGCCCTTGGTAACACTGGTACCTTTTACAAGGGACTTATCTGTGTGCCATGGGTGTGCCAATTGTGGAAACAATGGTACATTTTTAGTTAAAGAACACTGGTGCTGGGGTCTGGTTAGCAGGGCCTCAGCACACTTCTCAGTCAAGTCAGCATCAATAGCAGGCAAAACATGGGGGGTAAGTGCAACAGGGAGCCATTTTCCTACACTCGTGTCTTTTTTGTTATCCCGGTTATATACCAAATGGAGATCTCCGACGAGTATGGGCCCTTAAGATGTATGAAGCGGTGCCAGCATGTGTGTGCCACCTTCATCAGTTGCGTCATTGGTCTATTGGGGCCACTGGAGTCTGTTAACCAAGTGTAGACCGCAACATTCTCTATTTGGGCCTGCACACTGGGCGAATCCGGACAGCCTTGCGAAAATAACCAGGCCATTGCAATTGAGCCGCTGCATAGTATAATTCGAAGTTGGGAGCTCCCAGTCCACCCTCTGTCATTGGTCTTTGGAGCCTAGACAGGGCTACCCTACTGCGTCCATCTCCCCAAATCAATTCAAGAAGCAGACCATTGAGTGTCTTTAAAAAAAAACAAGAAAAAAAAAAAAAAACACACGAACACGCCGCACCTCTACAGGTAGCACTGAGAATAAATAAAGCAATCTGGGGAGGATTAATAGCTCAGATATCATCACTCAGTCAATTCAATTGGCGACAGTGACAAAGATTGCCAGTAAGTGAGGGAATTACAGATATGCACGACTACTTTGTGTAGATTACCTTCGAGAAGATCACGTGCTGTATGATAAACTTTGACTCCTAAATACTTAAAGGAGTCATAGTTCCACTGCAGTTGCGAGTCAACCAGGATCTCTCTGTTGGCAGGGGCTGGGAGGGGGCTAGCGGAAATATACATGATTTGGGCCAATTCACCCGTAAACCAGGGGCCTCCCCGAAGGTCTCCAGGAATTGTATGAGTCACCGGAGTGTAGCTCGTACATCCCAAACATAAATGACAGCACCATCTGCGTACAGAGAAACAACATGGTAATGCCCCAATTCTGGAATTCCCCAGATCCCAGCACGTTCACTCAAGTAACAAGTAAGGGGATCCACAGCCAAAGCAACCAGAGGTGGTGATAGCGGGCACCCCTGCTGCATTCCTCTCTGTATAGCAAAGCTATTGGATATCACCTGTCCCGATTTTACTCTGGCTAGCGGTTCTGCATACAATGCGCTGATCCATCTCAGAAGTCGCGGTCCGCATCCCATGGCCTCAAGACTTGCAAACAGGAAATACTAGCCCAGGGTGTCAAAGGCTTTTTCTATGTCTAAGGAGACTGCTACACGGTCCAGGGCATCAGATGGGGAATTATGAATGATATGTAACAGGCGCCATATGTTAAGGAAAGTACGGTGGCCCGGTATGAAGCCTGATTGATCAGGGTGGACTAGTTTCTGTATTACAGGAAGTAAGTGTAGGAGGCTGGCCTGGCTTGTAGTGGGTACCAGAGGTACTTACACCTTGTGCCAGGTCCAGTTATCCCTTATTAGTGTAGAAGAGGTGTTTCTAGCAGTTTAGGCTGATAGAAGGTAGCTATGGCAAAGCAGCTTAGGCTGAACTAGGAGACATGTAAAGCTCCTATTATACCAGTGGTGTCATGTGCACAATATCATAATAAAACACAATACCCAGATATACTAAAAATAAAGGTACTTTATTTTTATGACAATATGCCAAAAGTATCTCAGTGAGTACCCTCAGTATGAGGATGAGAAATATACACAAGATATATGTACACAAACCAAAATTATGCAAGTAATAGCAAAAGGAAGTAATGCAAGCAGTGTAAAGTTACAACAGATTGCAATAGGAGCACATAGGGATAGGGGCAAATCAAACCATATACTCCAAAATTGGAATGTGAACCACGAATGGACCCCAAACCTATGTGAGCTTGTAGAGGGTCGCTGGGACTGTAAGAAAACAGTGAGGGCTAGAAAAATAGCCCACCCCAAGACCCTGAAAGGTAGGTGTAAAGTGCACCTACAACCCCCAGAGAGCACAGAAGTCGTGATAGGGGGATTCTGCAAGGAAAACCAACACCAGCAATGCAACAACAGTGGATTTCCGGACCTGAGTACCTGTAAGACAATGGGACCAAGTCCAAGAGTTGCGACAGTGTCGAGAGTGGGCAGGAGCCCAGGAAATGCCAGCTGAGGGTGCAAGGAAGCTGCCACCGGATGGAAGAAGCTTGGTGTTTTGCAAGAACGAAGAGGACTAGGAACTTCCCCTTTGGTGGATGGATGTCCCACGTCATGAAGAAGCTTGCAGAGGTGTTCCCATGCAGAAAGACCGCAAACAAGCCTTGCTAGCTGCAAGGGTCGCAGTTAGGGTTTTTGGATGCTGCTGTGGCCCAGGAGGGACCAGGATGTCGCCACTTGGATGAGGAGACAGAGGGGGCACCCAGCAGGTCAGGGAGCCCTCACAGAAGCAGGCAGCACCCGCAGAAGTACCGGAACAGGCACTTGGAAGAGGAGTGAACCGGAGTCCACGCCGAGTCACAAAAGGGAGTCCCAGGACGCCGGAGGACAACTCAGAAGGTTGTGCACTGCAGGTTAGAGTGTCGGGGACCCAGGCTTGGCTGTGCACGAAGGAAATCCTGGAAGAGTGCACAGGAGCTGGAGCAGCTGCAAATCACGCGGTACCCACCAATGCAGTCTAGCGTGGGGAGGCAAGGACTTACCTCCACCAAACTTGGAATAAAGAGTCACTGGACTGTGGGAGTCACTTGGACAGAGTTGCTGAGTTCCAGGGACCACGCTCGTCGTGCTGAGAGGGGACCCAGGGGACCGGTGATGCAGTGTTTTGTTGCCTGCGGTTGCAGGGGGAAGATTCCGTCGACCCACAGGAGATTTCTTTAGAGCTCCTGGTGCAAGAAGGAGGCAGGCTACCCCCAGAGCATGCACCTCCTGGAAACAGTCGAGAAAGCCGGCAGGATGAAGTGATACAAGGTTGCTAGTAGTCGTCTTACTACTTTGTTGCGGTTTTGCAGGAGTCCTGAGCAGTCAGCGGTCGATCCTTTGGTAGAAGGTGAAGAGGGAGATGCAGAGGAACTCTGGTGAGCTCTTGCATTCGTTATCTGGTGAGATCCCCAAAGCAGAGACACTAAATAGCCAGAAAAGGAGGTTTGGCTACCTAGGAATGAGGATTGGCTACCAAGAGAGGTAAGAGCCTATCAGAAGGAGCCTCTGACGTCACCTGCTGGCACTGGCCACTCAGAGCAGTCCAGTGTGCCACAGACACTTCTGTTTCCAAAATGGCAGAGGTCTGGGACACACTGGAGGAGCTCTGGGCACCTCCCCTGGGAGGTGCAGGTCAGGGGAGTGGTCACTCCCCTTTCCTTTGTCCAGTTTCGCACCAGAGCAGGGCTGGGGGATCCCTGAACCGGTGTAGACTGGCTTATGCAGAGATGGGCAGCATCTGTGCCCATCATAGCATTTCCAGAGGCTGGGGGAGGCTACTCCTCCCCAGCCTTTACACCTATTTCCAAAGGGAGAGGGTGTAACACCCTTTCTCAGAGGAAATCCTTTGTTCTGCCTTCCTGGACCAGGGCTGCCTGGACCCCGGGGGGGCAGAAACCTGTTTGAGGGGTTGGCAGCAGCAGCAGCTGCAGTGCAAACCCTGAAAAGGCAGTTTGGCAGTACCCGGGTTCTGTGCTAGAGACCAGAATGGCATTGGGGTGACAATTCCATGATCTTAGACATTTTACATGGCCATGTTCGGAGTTACCATTGTGACGCTATACATAGGTAGTGACCTATGTATAGTGCACGCGTGTAATGGATTCCCCGCACTCACAAAGTCCGGGGAATTTGCCCTGAACGATGTGGGGGCACCTTGGCTAGTGCCAGGGTGCCCACACACTAAGTCACTTTGCACCCAACCTTCACCAGGTGAAGGTTAGACATATAGGTGACTTAGAAGTTACTTAAGTGCAGTGGTAAATGGCTGTGAAATAACGTGGACGTTATTTCACTCAGGCTGCACTGGCAGGCCTGTGTAAGAATTGTCAGATCTCCCTATGGGTGGCAAAAGAAATGCTGCAGCCCATAGGGATCTCCTGGAACCCCAATACCCTGGGTACCTCAGTATCATATACTAGGGAATTATATGGGTGTACTAGTATGCCAATGTGAATTGGTGAAATTTAGTCACTAGCCTGTTAGTGACAAATTTGGAAAGCAGAGAGAGCATAACCACTGAGGTTCTGGTTAGCAGAGCCTCAGTGAGACAGTTAGGCATCACACAGGGAACACATGCATATAGGCCACAAACTTATGAGCACTGGGGTCCTGGCTAGCAGGATCCCAGTGACACATAACAACCACACTTACAACATAGGGTTTTCACTATGAGCACTGGGCCCTTGCTAGCAGGATCCCAGTGAGACAGTGAAAACTCCCTGACATATACTCACAAACAGGCCAAAAGTGGGGGTAACAAGGCTAGAAAGAGGATACTTTCTCACAGTAAGCGGTTTGACAGGATCTTCCCTAATATCTTGCAGTCCAGATTTAATAAAGAAAGGGGTCGGTACGACTTAACAAGGGATCACGTCCCGGTTTAGGTAATACCACTATTAAGGCCTCACGTAAGGATTCTGTCAAGCGACCCAGTTCAAATGCCTCTTGAAACCCCTCCAAGAGTCGCTGTGTTACAGCAGTGGAATAAGTGGCATAATATTCATTGGGTAGGCCATCCGTGTCCGGGGTTTTGTTACAAGTAATTTGGGAAATGGCCTCCTTGATTTCATCTATTTCAATGGGTTCCTCAGTAGTATCGCATTGGGTACTGGAAAGCCTGGGAAGGGATACGCCGCTTAGAAACTCCTGCATGCAGTTCAGATGAGGAGGCTGCTGGTCTCTCATAGAGCTTTTGATGCTAGTCCCGCTATGCTTCATTAATAGCCATCTGTGAGGTAACTATCGTGCCATGAGGTAGACGAATCAGTGTTCTCCCCGGAGGAGCCAAGCAACTTACCCAAGCGATCTCCCTGGGCATGTTGTAGAGCCATTTGTGTACGGAAGTCATGATGGATCAAGGTGGCTTCCACCTTTTTGCAGTGGAGAAGGTGTTGGCGAAGCTGTGAGCGCGATTCAGTTCGCTTAGCAACCTGTACCTCTGTTTGATGCAAGTCTCATTCTGTAGTAGAGAGGTCACGCATCAGTTGCCGTCTAACCCCTCCCTCCCCAAAGTAGGTTCCAAACAGTGACCACAGGATCACCACCTTATGTGCCTCCCACTCCATGGCACGAGATGAAGCGGAACCAGCATTTGTTTCAAAGAAGTGCCAGGTGCACTGTGATAGCGCATCACGGAATGGTGGGTCCAAAAGGGTCTTAAGTTGTAGGTGCCAATTAGGGATGACGGGTGTTGTGTGCCCCATGACAGAGTCGCCACCATGGGTTATGGTCTGAATGTCTTCGTGCTAGGTATTCTGACCGATTCAAGAGAGGGCCTGTTTGGGTAGTGCCGAAAAGAATATCTATCCTAGTGTGTAGGTCATGGACGGGTGAGTAGAACGAGTACTCGCATTCTTGCGGGTGGCACAGGCGCCACACGTCATGAAGGTCCATATGTGCGCTCCATCTTTTGAAATGACAGGAGGTACTGCTGCTCGTGGCAGAGAGGGGTGGGAGCAGTCAAGGTGTAAATCCGGGATGCAGTTAAAGTCTCCCCCCCCCATATCGCCAGAAGTAGTGGATCACAAAAAAGCAGTGGTTAAGAGAATCTAGGAAGCTTGTTTGATTAGCGTTGGGTGCATATATTGCTGCTAAATTAAGAGGAGCCATATCCATCCGACCCTCCATATAACATAACGTCCCTCCGAGTCTATCCTCTGGGCGATCAGTGTGAAGGGGACTCCCGGAGCTATCCATAAAAGAACCCCCCTTGCATAGGCGGATATAGTAGTACCAAACGTTTGTCCTTGCCATCTGGCCCGTAACCGATCTAGCTCTGTGGCTCTAAGATGCGTCTCCTGAAGCATTACAATGTTAACCTGTCTGCGTTTAAGATATGAGTACACCTTATGACGTTTAGTGAGGGATGCCATGCCGCGCACGTTCCATGTCATAATTCTGTATCGCAGAGTATATGCCGATGGTAGGGTGTCAGGTATCATGTCTAATATAGTGTATGTGGAAGAGCCTGTTGAGCAACCAGCTGCTCCTCGACCCCTCCATCCCACACAAGAAAAACCTCCCATATTCACCCACAGTGAAAGTGTCCCACATGTAAAGGAACAACTCTGTGTCCAAACAAGACATTGCAAAACACTACAGAACAAGCATGCAGATTACAAGACACCCCAAATGCAGTAACCATAACCCCAGGGCCGAAACCTTGTGGTATGTCGCCCAATACACATAAACATTTGCACAGCAATGATTGTGATGATAACATGTTAGATAATGTGTTCAAGTTGGCATGGAGTGGAGGCGTGACTATCAAGTGCGCTCCAGGGCACCTTGTTGGGGCCTGGATCTTGGTGTGGAGGGCTCCATATAGTCGTTACCAACAAATAATCCCTGTCGATGCCAGGGACGCACGGAAGCGAGGTTGCAGCAGTGGCTCATCAGTTAGCAACATATGGGAGGTGGGGGGGGGGGAAGAGTCATATAAAGCCATCTACAGAACCAGGGGTGACATAGGGGACCGCAGTGCTGCAGATTGAAGAAGCCTCCAATTTGCAAATCTCTGACCCAGAGTCACTCATGATATTGGAGTAAATGAATTGGTTTGGTGCAGTGCCACCGCCTGAACAGCCCGAGCCTGCTCTGCAGCTGCGTGATCCCGGTCAGATCGGGTTCGTGGGGGCTTCCTTCGATGACGCTTAGGTTTAGGCGTCACCTATGTGTCTGCGTCCTCCTCCGTTCCAAGTTTCGCAGCACAAACCCTTGGCGTGCAGCCAGGTCCACACATGCTCTGGCGTCTGGAAAACGTGTGGTTTTTGTTTTTCATCTAGAACTTTATGTTTCGCTGGGAAGAGGAGAGCACATTAAAGCTGCAATTCTCATAGCCTTTTTATTTATTTTTATTTTTTTTTACTTTTGTGCAGGAACTACACCTATGCTGTACTTCCATAGTATAGTCTGAATAGGCTGAGATCTTGGCATTGCCAAAGTGCCAGGGAACCTTAGTGCGAAACAGTTGAAGAATAAGTTTGCGGTCCCGGAAATTTAATAAACGGGCAATAAGAGGGCGTGGTGGCGCTCCCGCCTTAGGAGGGTGTCCTGGGATGTGATGGCCTCTTTCCACTGAGGACAAAGGAAGTATTTTGTCTTTCAGCACCATGTGCAGGAGCCACTCCTCCAAGAAGAGTTCAGCAAAAGGAAGCTCTGATCTTTCAGGGAAACCAATAAACCGAATGTTATCATGCAGCAAGCATTCTTCCGCCCTACGATGTAAAGCGGGTATTTCCTCTTGCATAGTCGCTATTTTTGTTTGCAATTCCTGAATAGTTGGTGGCAAAGTTTGTGTGACCGATTCTGCCAAGCTGACCCTGTCCGCCTGCTTGCAGTGGTCTGCTCTTAATAGGTTCACCTCTAACGACATTGAGTAAAAGTTGGCCTCTAGCAAGGTTTTGGTGTCCAGTATAGCATGTAGGATTTCCTCGAACTTCTCAGAGGCCACTGAGTGAGGATTCAAGATGCCGAAAGTTATCCAAGTGTGGGGATAGGTCTGATGTGGAGACATCTTCGGGCAGCGCCGTGTCTCCCGCTGCTTTGGTGGGATGTGACTTTCCCATGGCGCTGCAAGGAGGGTGGGGTTTGCCACCACAGCCAAGTTGTCGCGTAGGGAGCTCCCTCCCCTGCTATGGGTGTAGCAAAGGGAGAGCCACCGTACACAGTCACACCGAAATAGTCAATTGAACCCCTTAGCCACCTCGGGGTACTCTGATTGTAAAACCTACACAGCAGTGCTAGTTACTGCCTATAAATGTCAGCCCCATCAGGGCAGGGCGGTAGTCAAATGTCTACAAGGGCTTAGGTGCTCCCCTCCTCCATAGCGCCTCAATGCCTGCGATGGCCCCCACGTTGTGAGGGATCTCCGGGCTAGATCACCCCCTACCCCAGGGTGCAGCCATATCTTCCTGGTTGTCCATTGCAGTCTTTACAAGCACACCAGACACTCCCCATTTGTTTGCCGTCGCTCTGGGGTCTCATGGCTACAATCCATGATTCTTCGCCACGTGGTCAATGGCCTCCTCCAGTTCCTCGCATTTCCTATATGACCCCAGTGAGTCGCTGCGGCTGAAAGCAGTTGCGGAGCTCTTCTCACCTTGTGTCTTTTGTCTTCAAATGGGACCCTATGGAACCATACGGTCTTTGTTAGTATCGCTATCCGCCTACTGCGGCAAGCTTATCCTGTGGCCCGCCTCCGATCCATGGATCATCGGGCCTGTCATACTGCGGTTCCTCATGCAGCGCGGCTGCGATCCCATGCCGCCTGCAAAGCCACCACTGCCTCGTGGTGGTCTGGTCCTGCTTCACCGAGCATCCATCAGTCCCCCACCGACACACCCAGGGATCAGCCGAGCACCACCTGTGGAATGCAGGAACGGTACTACCGCGCACGGTGCATCGTCGGCCCGGGGTCAAACGAGTCCCGCTGTGCGGCCCCCGTGCTGCTGATTCAGGCAAAGTGCAGTTGGAGTCTCCCTGGGTGCTTCGGGTCTCCGCACGGGAGCCACGGGACCGGTCTGCTACGGTAAGCAGGATACTTACCAGGCCCAGCAGTCACCATCTTGGCCACGCCCCCACCATCTACTCTTCTTAACTGGTTTTCTGCTTTCTAGGACCAAGAAGCTGCAGTTGGGTGACCAGCGCTAGCTGGAAGGTTGGCCCTATACAAAATTAATAAGTAAGTAATTCATCAGTAGTTTTGGAGTCTGAAACATATCCTCAGTCACTGGTCTTTTTGATTATTCATCACCCTTGAGGCACATGAATGCGGACATCCGATAGGCCATACAATGGAAATGGACCTACTCATGGGAACAGGCGCTGGGCCCCAGAAATAATTTGGTAAACTTGGCTCCCATACTACTGTCTCTGGAAAAACAGGTACAAGGTGCATCTGAATACCCAATGTTTGGGTGGTCATAGTTGGTGATCTGCCTGCTGAAGCAGACCAATAGAAGATAGATGTGATGGGGCATAAGGTGAATAACCTGTACAGATGGCAAAATTATCACGATAACTGCAAGGAAGGATCACATGAAAGAACTGCTGGATAAAGTGGTGACAAGGTTAATTATGGACATGAGTCATCCCTCTTATGTAGAGGCCGAAGCCAATACTTGGGATGAAAAAACTCATGAAAACGATGGACGTTTTGGCAGTGATCAGGGTTAAAAAATAAGTCAATTGACTAGATGCTAGTATATTAAAATTAATAACTTGAGCCTGGAATCAATAACCAGCATTAAAGTATAAACCTATGTCAAAAAAATGTTGCTGGAGTAATTCAATTATCAAGCTTTAAAAGGTATGTTTATTATTGAGAAAGCTCAACAATCCCTGGCTCTAAGACCGACTCTGAGCTCCCAGGTTTTTGTGGTACATTTTTTAAACTACAGGAACCATTGCCCAGTATTGATTAGGTATGAAAAACGCGATGAGACAGCACATATACATTTGGTGGAGATCAAATATGCCAATCCTATGTTAAGGACCATGATGCTGAGGGTGGCTCTCCCCGAAGGGGGGAAGGCACCTTGAGCCATCCTCGTCGCCAATGTGAAATGGGGTCCCGAAGACACGGAAAAGATTCAGCCAAGGATTAAGTAGGTCTTGTTTATTACTTTATACCCCAGCCATCCGACCTCCCATCAACCGTCGTTCCTTGCCCCCGCGCCTCGCTCTCCGCGGAGACCGCTCGAGGTAAACACACTCGGCGTCTCCGTGGAGACCGGCTGCACGCGAAAGCGGTAATACACCACACATCTCCCCCTTTATAATAACAAACATTAACATTAAGAACTGTGTTACGTACATACTGAATTTTGATGCACACTCAATTAGAGAATGCAATACTATCCCTCAAAAATACAAAGTAAACCATCCTATCATTACCATAGAACAATTACAATCAATTTAAAACATAGTCTTTAAGATGCTCAGGAGAGACTTTTCTCCGACTACTTCTCCTCATCCCATCACATCCAGTCACTCCATCAGAGCTGTCATTTTGTGTTCTTGACCAAAATCCTCCTCTAATATTATCTTCCATACTCGATTCTGGTTGAACCACATCCTTAATCCAAACAACTCGGTTCATGTTCCAAATTCTCCCATCGGACGTTTTTATAGCGTTTTTAAATAGTTTGATAACTACATAGGGTCTTGTGAATTTTGATCCTTTTGCACACCCTATAGGTGCCCTTATCTTCACTATATCACCCACAGATATGTTCACATTTGAAACCTTTTTCCTCGCATCAAATTCTTGCTTTCTCTTCTCTATGAGTCTTAGTTCTCTATCTCGCCAATCAGAATTGTCTAAATTGAACCCTTTTTTCTTCCACTCCATCCACCCGGGACACAACTTGGTATTAGGTAACCTTTTCTTGAACAGTACAAAAGGAGATTTTCCAGTGGTAGCATGCGGAGCAAACCGATAAGTTGTAATCCTCTTCAACAACTCTACTCGCCAACTCAAAAAGTTTGCCTTTGCCAGTTGGATACTTTCTTTGAGAAATGTATTAAATCTCTCTACTGCACCATTTGTCTCGGGATGATATATTGCTGATTTCTTGTGCTTGATCCCGCACTCACTCATAAATTTCTCAAACATCGTAGAACAAAATTGTGGACCATTGTCTGATAATAGAGATTTTGGAAAACCTTCTTTCCTAAAAATGTCTTCTAAAAAACTTATCACACTGGAAGAGGAAACATCACCTACATTTTTTACCTCAACCCACCTGGAGTATAAGTCAATTAACACAATCAGATATGGATTACAGTGTTCCCCTGATAATGGATCCACAATGTCTATAGCAACTTCATCCCAGGGTTTGCATGGCAACTTCCTACAACACATCGGAATATTGTGAGTTTTTAATATTTTATCGCTCTGTGCACATTGAATACACTCTCTGACTACTCGTTCCACCTGCAAATCCATTCCTGGCCACCATAAATTTTCCCTCACATTTTCTTTTGTTTTAACAATACCTAGATGGCCTTCATGTGCTTGGTTCATGATCTTACCCTTAACACTTCAGGTGGCACTAATCTCGTGCCTCTCAACAGCATCTCATTATCCACTGCTAATTCATTTTTTTATCAAATTCCATACTCTATCCAGTGATATAAATCTTCCATTTTCTAATGCTTTGCACACCTCAGTTAGTTCTAAATCATCCTTCACAGCTTTTTCCACTCACTCTCAGTTATCACTCCACATGAAATTTCACATACATCACAGAATAAATCACAAGCAACATCCTCCTGCCCAGGTAAAACTTTACATTCACCCTCCTTCTCATCTTTCACAACTAATCTGGACAAACAATCCGCACTAAAATTTAATGTGCCCGGAAGATATTCTACTTTAAATTTGAATTCTTGTAAAGAAATGATCCACCTTCTTATCCTTGCAGATATACACTTCAAACCTTTGCTACTAAACACCTCCACCAAAGGTTTGTGATCAGAAAACACTACAAACTCCGTACCCCAAACAAAATGTCTGAATTTCTTTAGTGCCCAGTGTATAGACAATGACTCTCTTTCAATTACTGAGTAATTACACTCGGCACCACTCAGAGCTTTAGATGCACAAGCAATCAAACACTTCTTTCCTTTGTCATCTTGCATCAAAATCGCACCCAATCCTTTGGCACTGGCATCGGTGACAATAATAGTAGGCCTGCCCGGTTTAAAAGCCTGAAGACATGGAGCATTATTCAGTTCATCCTTAATTTTTACAAATTCATCTTCACATTCAGTGTCCCAAATGAACTCCTTTCCCTTCTTTAGAAGTCCTCTCATGTTCTCCGTCTTCCCTGACAAATTCCTGATGTATCCCCCATAGTACTCTACCATCCCCAGAAAGGAACTCACTTCATCCTTGGTTTGAGGACTTGATAATCTTTTTATTGTCATAACCAACTCAGGTTTGGGTTTTACGCCTTCCCCTGTGATCAAATGTCCCAGGTACTCCACTTCTGTTAGACCAAACCTACATTTTTTCCTTTTAAGAGAAAAACCTGCATGACTTAGTCTACTCAACACCACCCTCACACGCTCCCAATGTTCTGTCGCTGTATCTGCAAAAACCAAAATGTCATCCTGATAACACTTCACTCCACCTACATTTCCCAAAATCTTATGCATTGGAACACAGAGGCTGCTGATACGAGTCCAAAAGGCATCCTCTTAAATTTAAAGGCACCAAAAGGTGTAATAAATGCCGTCAACTCTTGCGAATTTTCCTCCAACTCTACCTGATGATACGCCGATGTTAAATCTAGCGTCGAGAAATATTTTGCTCCCCCAACTGTGGACACAATTTCTTCAATATTAGGAAGGGGAAATTTGTCAACTACAACCTCTCTGTTCAAAGCTCTAAGGTCCACACATAATCTGATGTCCCCATCTCCCTTCCTTGCTACAACTATGGGCGCCAACCATTCTGTTGCTTCCACTTCTTCAATGATGCCCAAATCCTGCAGTCTCTTAAGTTCCAACACCACTGAATCTTGCAGCGCCAACGGAATTTTCCTCACTTTAGCTACTAGCGGAATGGCACCCTTCTTCAATTTAATTCTATGTTTGTATCCTTTTAAACACCCTAACCTCTCCACGAACACCTCAGGAAATTCAGAGACTAACTCCCCTTCAATACCGTTAATACACTGCACTTGCACTTGTGGTTGTGCATTAGGATTCAACACAACCCCTAGCAACCTCTGATGTGTCCAACTTAAAAGGTTGTCCCCCTGGTTGGACACATAGATCTTTCCAACTAAATGTCTCCCTTTTAATTCAAGATGACCCTCAAAATATCCTAAAATTTTTATAGGTTGTCCACCATAACCTCCTGGCCGTACATCCATTTTTTTTAACACTCTATCCTTATTTGTTAATAAATCAAAACTCTTCTTTGAAATAATTGTTAACTGTGAACAGGAATCAAACTTCATCCACAAATCAACACCCTCTACATTCACTACCTCACTCGGATGTTCCTCACTCTTACCACCTGTTTTAACTTGGAAAACCACATCTTGAGACACCTCTTTAATCTCTCTCATCATGCTGCTACTTCCATTCCTTTTCTTCTTATTACGGCAACATTTATAGTAGTGACCTTTCCTTCTGCACCCATTGCACACTACATTCAATGCTGGACAATTGCTTGCATTAGCTTTGTGGCCACTCCTCCCACAACAAAAACATTCTCCTTTAAACTTAAACTCATCCTCTTTTTCCTTCATTATACTAAGTTCTTTGCTTTTCACTTCACATACTACCTCATCCACCTTCGGAAATTCTCCAGTCATACCCTTGTTACAATTTAATTCTTTAACACACTTAAGCATGTGCTCAACTCCTTTTGCCACTAATATTACTTCTTCCAAAGGTGGTTCGTCTTTTAACCACAATTCCTCCCTTATTTTGTCGCTACTGCATCTCAGTACAAACTGGTCTCTTATTCTTTCATCTACCAACGTTCCAAATTTACAAGACGCAGCTAGTTTCCTCAAACTTGTAATGTACTCTTCCACCGATTCATCCTTTCCTTGTTCTCTTCTGCCAAAATAGTATCTTTCCATTATCGTACTGACTCTCGGAATATAATGTTTGTCTAATTTCTTAATGCAGAGTTCATATTCATTTAGATTTCTAGACTCTTCAATACTTAAATCTGGTAAGTTTTCCATTACCTCTTGACCCTCACCCCCCAAACAGTGCATCAAAAGTACATGTTTCCTCTCCGCGCTGAGTGTCGGTCCACAAACCCTAGCGTAATGAACAAACATTTTCTTCCACTTAGTCCACGGATATGTTGGATCTCCAGGACTACTTAAAAAGAAAGGAGGGGGTGTTACATTCTGCATTATTATTTTAGATAATCTTTAGTAACCAACCGAAAACACTTCCTTATAAATACTGCTATACCTGTGCTACAACAAACTTCTGAACCCCCCAAATCAAGAATAACAGCAAGCACTTTCCATTATATGAGTGAGTGTACAAAAATAAAAACACCACATACAAATACGTTACAGTTACTGTACAATGTACACAACAATGTAGAAATGTTCTTAGGTGATTAAAGTGTGCCTGTCACTGTACAATGTACAAAGCAGGCTAAAGCGTTCTTAAAGGTGTGCCTGTCACTGTATGCAGTTGTCACCATCCAGCCACTTCACCTTTGAAACTGTCTATGACAGCTGAACACTGTACAATGTACGAAACAGGCTAAATCGTTCTTGAAGGTGTGCCTGTCACCGTATGCAGTTGTCACCATCCAGCTTCTTCTCCTTTAAATGTTTATAACAGCTGACCAGCAAAGAATACCTTCCCCTTTAATGCTGTAACTTAAACCATCCCTTTAAGGGAAATACTTAGGCCACGCCTCCAGGAAACAGCATACCAGGAATAACACTTCGCCAAAATCAACTCTGAATATCTTCACCGCTGAGCGCTTCACTCAGCCTGTTGTCCAACACGGAGAAAAAACACAGCTGAACAGCCTCGATCTTTGAAAATATTCAATACGATGTTGGGGCACCTTGAGCCATCCTCGTCGCCAATGTGAAATGGGGTCCCGAAGACACAGAAAAGATTCAGCCAAGGATTAAGTAGGTCTTGTTTATTACTTTATACCCCAGCCATCCGACCTCCCATCAACCGTCGTTCCTCGCCCCCGCGCCTCGCTCTCCGCGGAGACCGCTCGAGGTAAACACACTCGGCGTCTCCGTGGAGACCGGCTGCACGCGAAAGCGGCAATACACCACAGCTCTCCCCAAAGGGGGGGAGGAGGGGGGGGTCCAAATAAGGTTGCATCTTGCAATGTCTGTGATACTGAGAGATGTTGGATTTGATTATCACTTTATTAGCATATGTGTTATCCAGTTAGATCTCTTTATTTCTCCGACTGTAGTACTCTCTAGAATGCTGATGGGACACTGCAATACATTTATGTTTAAGTTAAATAAGTAACTATCTTACTTCTATTATTTACTCTCGTACATAATACTATTTACCAACTTCTTAATATGCATATTTTCTGCTTATAAGTCTGATACTGCAAAGACAGAGTGTGACCCTCTTACTGGAGGTGAGACTTGACAGAGAGCTATATGCACCCCTCTTCTCTTTAAGTACGTGTGCACCTTATGTCTCTTAGTCATACTATTGAGGCCCCTGTTATTCCAGCCAAGGAAATTGTAGGTTAGGATGGACGCCTTAAAGTTACATTCTTTTCATATGCCATCCTATCCCGGTCAAGGAAGAACCCACCACAGGAAACCAGAGCTTCAGACCAGGCTGGGGAGCCGTGGAGAGGGAACGGTATACCAACCAGTTAACTGCACTCACCATATACACGCACTCCACTTCACAACACATGGCTCAAATATATTCTTATTTACAGTGCAAATAGCTCTCGGATTGCCAAGATCTTGTGGATTTCTACAACAGAAAAAACAATCTCATTAAAGCGAGAGCTATTGGATTTGCCATTACTTATTTTCGCTGTTTGCGGGTCTGTGTTATGGTTTGGTGGGCAGATTTTTACTGTGCATTATACTAATATTAAAACAAACATTGCATGCATCCAGCTCACATTCATGCAGACTTTTAAACCTTCCAAAAATGTACATAGTGTGCCTTTCCACATGGGCCACTTGTTTAGCTATCTACTTAACTAATGTGGGTCACTTTTATATAAATGCTGGGCATATTGCTATATTGGTTACTGAAAGGTATCTATGCTATTGCTACCGATACCTCCCTCTTTACCTCAGGATGGTACAAGGCGATGGAATGACAGGTCCCGAAAGCAATGAGTCCTGCTCTCCCCCACGAAACTGACTGCGGAGTTCTGTTTGCACAACAAGCGACATGGCACATCTGCACAACGGGAGCCACCATGCTTGCTACTCACATGCCCAACGGAAGTGTTTCCCAGAGGGATGTCTGCATGCACGTAAGGAGAAAACACGAAGAAAGACGAGGTAATCCAGTAAATCATAGTGCCGCTAAGTAATAGAACGCATTGATGCACGCCGGACAAGGAGTGAATCCACCTGAATTAGCACGTAGTTTTATGACGTGTTTAGCCGAATGTTTCTTGAAAAAAATGATAGTTGGATAACAGAGTAATTGAAATGCGAACGTATTGCTTTTAAGAATGTGTTCTAAAATAGTACTCCGCGGCACTACAAATGATTACTGATAATGCTGTCAGTTTTTAAATAGACTAATTTACTCTTGATAAGGGCAGAAACCCAACACTTCCAACATGGCCTCTTCATTTATGTACTGCTAGGGGCGGCCTGGCGTTTGTGTTGTTAGAAGGCGATGTCAAAAGAGCCCAATGGACGTAACAGATTTGCCAATGCGTGCTAACGGGGGTTTTCGCTCGAAGCACTAACGTCGTGAATTCCGTTTATGCCTATTCAGTGAATGTGACTGCAGAGAGCCATTAAAAATAATACAATGTAAGTCCTCATTGATAACTATGTTGTATAGGATTACGTTCTGCAATATACTACAGTCCTCAAGAATAATAACATCTTAAATTTTGAAAATTCTACTTAAAAGAGACCTAATGCTAATCCGTGTTTTCCCAAAATGAGCGTTAACCAAATAAAGCAAAACATATTTATTTATCGTTAACTTTGAAACTCTCCCAGATGCTTCTAGTTATTTCTTTCCCAAGATGGCCGCAATAGACGTGTGTCGAAAAGGATGTCCATCCCGCACTAGTGTCTGTCTCCCTGGGTCAGAGATACAGGAAACTGCACTAAAGTGAACGGTGCCCCGGGAGGCTCAAACCTCTTTCCTGACAGCCTAAACTCGTGCCTACGCGTTTTGTTATTCCTGGTGCCGTTTTGTAGCAGTATGGCTAAAAAAAGGCGGCGTCAGGATGATTTTCAGAAAGTTAAGCTAAAAGTTGGCCAAAAAAAGATCAGACCAGAGAACAGCACCCAGTCTAACTTCAGAACAAAGGCGATCCGTTTGCCGGAGCAGCTGCGCTGCCTCAACCAGCAACAGCTTCAACCCACCAACAACCGCAAATTAAGCGTGCAGGTGAGAGGGGCCAACAGTCGGGGTGGAATACACGGTTACATCGGGGATGTATTCTCGTAAACTGGTGGGCATATTTAAGCATAAGTGATGGTGTAGCAGTTAAGTTGGGTCGAACCCAACTCGTGAACCCCTTACACTGTGTGAAGCTGCTAGAGCGCCTGGTCCATAGTAAGTACACTTACAAGGGGACGCTATAGGTCGATGAACCTTTTGATTCGCATGGAGTATCCTAGCTATGTAGTAATCGATGACCGTTAAGAAAACATGAATCCTCAGTTAATAGCATCAACATTTCAGTGATAACCACAACTCAATTATACGGTTTATCAAGTTTATTTCCTTATTAGTTACAATACTAAGTCACAAGGTTAATTCAAACTTTATTAGATCCACTCAAGATTAATTAATTAGTGACCACCAATAACATAACCTGATCAGAACTTGAGGAAACCTACATTCTAATGCCTCAACATAAGCCAGTAACAATGGATATGTTAACATGAGTAGCAGAGTTCAGCAAATCAGTCCATCAATCATTTGTCAATTTATAGGTCAACGTCTCAGAATCAGAACCATACCTAACACAGATTAGCATTGGCATGTGGCACTTCATGCGAAAACAGTTTAAAACATGAATTTGGAAAAACATCTAAGAGAAAAACTATTAAGCAGCACAGTAGGTATCTAGAAAGAAAAGGCACAAAAAGTAAATCAGTCACATTGTCATAGCTACCTATTATAGGAGTCTGGCCTGGTTTGATGTAGGTACTTACACCTTAAACCAGGTTCAGTTATCCCTTATTAGTGAAATGTACTCAGTGTTACCAAAAATAAAGGTATTTATTTGGGTGACACAGTACCAAAAATATCTTGGATACAATACTCCTTCTGGAGGTAAGTATTATACACAATATATACACTAGACACCAACATTAGACAAGTAAATAGTCATAGAACAAAGCAAGCAATAGGAAAGGCTAATGATTGCAATGGGAGAAAATAGGTATAGGGGCAACACAAACCATATACTAAGAAAGTGGAATGTGAATCACAAATTCCCCTCCTAGACAAGTGTAGTGTGTAGAGAATTGCTGGGAGAGCAAGAATACAGTAAAGGTAAGTAAATTACCCCACCCAAGAGCCCAGAAAAGCAGGAGTAAAGTACTGTAAGTTTCCTTAGGACACACTACACCTCGTGATTGGGATTTTGCAGCAGCCAACCAAGTCTGCAAAGAACAGCTGCTGGATTCCTGGACCTGAAGACCTGCAAAGAAAGGGGACCAAGTCCAGAGGTCGAAAGAAGTTCCAGGAAGGACAGGAGCCCCTGCCAACCCAGAAAAGGGTGCAAAAGAAGAGTCCATGGTTAGTTGAAGACTGCAGAAATGCACCCAAGGAAGATGCCAGCGTGTTCCTGCATGATGCAAAAGATGTCCCACAGTGTGAAGAGCTTTGCAGACGTGATTTCATGTTGGAAGTCGCCAACAAGCCTTGGCTACGACAAAAGTGCGTTTTGTGTCAAAATGGCACTGGATGGCACCAGGAGGGACCTGGGGGCCTCAACTCTGTGTGAGGAGGAAGAGGGGGCTCTCAGCACTTTAGAGAGCCCTCAGGATGCCAGCCAGCACCCCCGGAGGTCCCAGGACATGGGAACAAAGGAGGTGCAAAATACTGTTGATGCAGCACAACAAAGGAAGGTCCCATGCAGCCGGAGAAGAACTCAGCAAGTTGAGCGTCACAGGATGGAGTGCTGGGGACCTGGGCCAGGCTGTGCACGAAGGAATTTTGCAAAGAGTGCACAGAGGCCTCAGGAGGTGAGGAGGCAGTATAAAGGGGTACCGTTGCTCTCAGGGAAGGCAAGGTCTTACCTCCCCCAAATTGCGTCAGCAGGACCTCAGGACAGTCTATGTCGATGATGTCCACCCTCTGTGTCCTTAGAAGCACGCTCGTCCCTGTGAGAGGAATCCCAGGGTACCGGTTGTCATCTTGGAAGGTTCCTGCTTGGAGCAGGGGAGTGACTTTGTCACTCCACAGGATATTTCTTCGGTCCTTCTGGTGCAGGATGAAGACAGGGAGTCCCCAGAGAGTGCACACCGTGGAAACTGTTGCAGTTGTTGACTTGGAGCTGAGGTTGCTGAAGAAAAGTATCTCTTGTAGGCACTTACTTTGTTGCAGTTACAGCGTTTTTTTTTTTGACCAGGCTGCGGTTGATCCGAGGTCAGAAGAGTCTGAAGTTGTTGCAGAGGATTCCTGAAGGAAACTTGCAAGCAGAATCTGAAGAGAATCCACAGGAGAGACCAGTCGGTCAATCACTTTGGAGCCGGGGACTTTCAGTCTCTACCAACCCCTCATGGACACTCCCAAACACTGACCAGATGGCGCAATCAGCACAAAGACACCTTATATTATGATCTGTAAAGGAGACAAGTATTATCATTCTCACAAATAATTTATCAGCTGGTACGTGCTTTCACTTTACCTGTCCTGGTTTCCTGACTAACCATGCATTGTCCCTGCCTTTTGCTAGGACTTCTCCAATGGTACTGGTCCAATATAATCAGTCTTCCATATCTGCCCTGGCAACTTCCATCTCCCCAGCTGACCTTTGACAGTTTTCATGACAGATCTCTGATGTGTGTGTTGACAAATAGGACACTGCATCATCACTGTTTTTATTAAGTCTAGGGGAATATGCATCCCTCTAATGTCTGCCCACCTGTAAGTAGCCTTCTCTCCCAGGCATCCACATTTTTGGTGCACCCATTTAGCCATCCAAGTCAGAATCCTGCGTTGACACTTCTGCCTTGGAGATTTTGGATTTGTCGTCTGCAAAGGAATTGAACCATCGTTGTAGTGAATCCGTGGGGCAGTGGGCATCTACATGATACACAGTAACAGTACTTTGCTCTAGCATTTCCCTAATTTCTTGCCACAGTTCTTTGACCCACACCTCCTTGGAATATATTTGCCAGTTATGTGCATTCCTTGTGGGAAGCCAGGTGGCTAACCCATTAGTGGTGGACCAAGAATCAGTATAAATGTGACATGTCCTAGGAAGTTCCTGTTTTAACGCTTGATAGACAGCTTACAGTTCTGCACATTGACTACTATTCCCTTCTCTTGTAGTGGAAAGCGGCTTCTTGGTGACAGGGTTATAGGACACCACCTTCCAATGTCTTTTAGCCCCCACATTCTTGGTTGAACCATCAGTGAACCATACATGCTTCCTATCCTCAGGTGACAAGGATTCAAATAGCTCACCCCACCTAACGGGTGATTCTTTTATCTCTGGTATCTCCTGCACCTTCTCATCATCCTACACAGGAGCCTATGCCACCTGTTTTTTGCAGGGCCGCTGTCCCGGCTGGTCCCACTCTTGGCCCGGTCCTGTATATACCACTTCACTTGATCACTCTGGCCTCTTGTGCATGTTCTATCCGGTGAGTTTTAGGTGAACTCGTCACCCACTGCATTATAGGAATCTCGGGTCTCAGAATTACACTGTGACCTAGGATCATTTGCTCTGTGTCCACTAGAGCCCAGTAACACTCTAGTAGCTGTTTCTCAAAGGGAGTGTATTGCTCTCCAGCATCTGGTAGATTTGTGGTCCAGAAACCCAGGGGCACCCTCTTTCTTCCCTGTTTTTGACACATACTCCGATTTGCATATTGCTTCTGAACGGTTACATATAACACAATGGGCCTGATTCTAACTTTGGAGGACGGTGTTAAACCGTCCCAAAAGTGGCGGATATACCACCTACCGTATTACGAGTCCATTATATCCTATGGAACTCGTAATACGGTAGGTGGTATATCCGCCACTTTTGGGACGGTTTAACACCGTCCTCCAAAGTTAGAATCAGGCCCAATGTCTCCTTCCTTAACTGGCCATAAGTCTAAAGCCTATTGAATCATCTCTTTGCCAACACAGACACACACTGCTGCACCTCTCCCCATTCAAACTCATGCTTCTTTTTTGTCACTTTGTACAAAAGGGGCCAAAAACTGACTCAAGTGAGGGATATGCTGTCTCCAAAAACCAAACAATCCAATGAATTGCTGAGCCTCCTTCTTATTACGGGGCGTAGCAAATTCTAGTATCTTTTGTCTTACCTGTGCCAACATCTCCATATGTCCCTGATTCCACCAAATTCCTAGAAACGCCACATTTTGAGAGGGTCCTTGTGTCTTATCTGGATTGATTATCCACCGTTTGTCCCTTTATTGTTTTGTATCCTTTCAATCAAAGTGATGGGGTCTGGGACTGCAGCCATCAGCAGGGGTGTATGTTTGTTCAATTCGCGATAATCGATCGTCATTCTATAGCACCCATCCGCTCGACGCACAGGCCTCAAAGGATTGTTCCACTTAGTGGTGACTGGAGCCACCACAACTGCCTCTATCAACTCCTGTATAGTCTTACTTATTTCTCTTGTCCTCACAGAATTCGGTACTGTTTCAAACGAACCACCTTGGTTGCTGGGGCACCTTCACTGGGGGTATTCAGATGACCCACCCCATGGCTGCATCTGAAGTGTATCGCTTTGCTCCAAATTGATAACAACCATCATCCAAGTATAGAGTCATCCCCTTCAAAATGTCAATTCCCAATATATACTCTAGGAGGGACACAATCAAAACAGTATATTCTCTTTTTGGTGTTCTCCCTATTTTAATTTGAACATTAGTCTGCACTGCAGGAGTTTGCTTTCCATCTAACCCTGTGATGGTGTAGCGCTGACCTGTAAACTTTTTCAGATTTTCATAAATTAAAGAGGCCTCTGCTCCAGTGTCTACCAAGGCCCGAACCTTTTTAACATTTTTATTCTTCCACTGAATTTCTCAATCAAAATTAGGTCTGTTATCGATGCAAGCCTATCCCTGTAACGGAGCTTGGCCTATTTCCTAATCTGATTTAAACCTGTCAACGTTTGCCCAAGTCAAATCTGGATATATGCTCTCAAATCTGCTAGGAGATTCCCCCCATTCTCTGTTTTCCTCAGTCAACTGCTCGATATTTAAATCTTGCTCCGCCTTCCCCCTTGGAGAAATATTTTTCTCTTTCTTTTCCTTCCGTCTGCATCTGTGACTTCCACTAATAAACTCATTTTGTCTCCTGCTTATTTACTTTTCTGCTCCCCTCCTTTCCATCCAGCCCTCGCTTGCAGTACATCTCCCACTGACTCTTGTTATCTATCCCATAAATCTGTTCCTTGCTGACACCGTCCTTCAGTAATGCCCCACCTGCCTAAAATACCCACTTTACTGGCACTTTTTGCAAGCAAATTAATACTTCTTTTTGGTTTAGCATTGACAAGACATTCACTCCAATTTTCGCATAAGCCTGCTCCACACTCCCATTCATTCACAAGAACATCTTAGAGTGCTTTTTCCCAACCTGGTAGGTCATTTGGCACATGGGAAACTGCTTTTGACTTTTTGCCAAACATTTTCACTTTTAAAGCATTTACTTCGTATCCTGCCAACGCCAAATTCTTCTGCTTTGCTTCAAACTAAGATTAAAACTATGCCAAGGAATGCAGCACTCTTAGTAACACATTTTTTTAAGGCACTTACCAGGTATCCAATAGAAGCACACGAAAATATAAACATGAGCATTTAACTTGGATGCAGTAAAACACATGTAAATGCTAAAATACTCACAGCGACTAAATGACAGGCATAAAAAGTGCAATACATCAACAATGGGAAAAAAAAAAAACATACATAGATATATATATATATATATATATATATCTATCTATCTATCTATCTATCTATCTATCTATCTATCTCTACGGTCAAGCTAGATAATTAAAAATGAATCACCATGGGAAGTGAATCCAGCATCACCCTTGCCAACATCAAGCTGAGGATCCCTGGACGGCTGAGACAGGAGAAACTTCCCAAATGGAATATGATTTTGGCATTGTGTCCACCCCCAAAATGAGTTCCTTCTGCCTCAGTGCTAAGGTTCCACATCTTTATATACCTTAAACTCAAGAGGAAGATTCTAGAACCCAAACACTCTCTGTGCTTATTGACTTCAAATGGTGGATGTACTCGGTCTGCGTCAAAAACCCACAAAGGAACAGGCCCTCCCCCAATGCGCATTCCCGACTCACAGGAGCAGTACTTTTTAGTAATGAAAACATTCCTAGGCTGTGACTCCCATCACATCTATTGTCTGCATCCCCCATGTTATTTTCTTAACAGTGTAACTCCGTACTGGTGAGAAGCGCAAACATATTCTATGTGGAAAACAAGCTTGGTGTGGAAAAACCCTGTGCCACCGATGTGACAACAGGCACCTGAAGCTAAGCACAAAATGGAGTCCGTGGTCGAGATGGAGTTGGTTAAATACAGCTAGCATTACAGTTGCTGATGTCGCCTCTTTTCCACTCGCAGCCATAACTTGATACACGTGGTTAGTGTACCCTTCTTATTTGTCCAGTTTCCGTGGGTAAAGTAACTTTTTATGTTGCCATGACTGGATATTCATTCAGTTTGTTGACTTTGATATTACTCTTCAGACTCCCTTATTGCTTTCCTCCCAGAGGTTCTTATTTTCTCTCCCTCATTGTCTCCGTTCCTATTATCCGTGATGTATGGAGGCTCTAACTGCCTCTCATTTTGCCCTCCTCAAAATGGTTAGGGGATTACCATCTCCTTTCAGCATATCTTCCCACATCTACCACCCACCCCTCCTAGATATGTAGTTGCACTTTTTGCCAGTATAAAGGGGGGGGATTGCACAGGGGGTGGGGTGCTTTTAGCTTTCTGCAGCTGCACCTCTTTGCCAGTCTGTATTCACTTTCTCTCATCCCTTCAACCTTTCTCTGTCTCTTTATTCTCCCAGGGCTGAGTGGAGGGAGAGCAGGGGCTATCAGCACACTTGGTCCCAGTGCAGTCTGAGTGATTTCACCTCGACCAGATCTAGGCCCTACCCTGCCTATCCCTGACTCTCAGAAATCCCTAAGTCTGTTCCTGACCTCTTTTTGAGATTGACTGCCAAAACAACAAATGTAAGTGTAATGCTATCTGTATATAATCACCGGCTCCATCTTGACCACTGACACCATTTTGTGCTTAGCTTTACACACGGTCACACTGGTGGCACAGATATTTTTCTGTGCACAGCTTGTGCAACATGTTTTTGCTCTTTCTCGCTGAAGGATGGGTACATAACATGAGGTAGTAAGGAGTAAGGGTGATAAGATGTACCAGGCTGTGTATGTTCATGGTAAGCCAGGAAACAGCTCAGTCTTGGGAAAAACACAGTGAAATTGGGCCGGTCTCTAGTGTGATCTTTTTCAACACTGGCCTTTGAACAATAACTTACCGGATGAGAGGGGTAGTTTCTAGAATTTTCCTCTGCAGTTGGTTTAAAGTATTTAAGGTAGTGGGAGCTTCACGGCTGAATGGACGGAGCTCATCTGAGGACGGACACCTTGCTCAGAACCTAATCCCTTTCTGGTTGTCCAGGTTCCACAACCTGATGCTGGCAAACAAAGAGATGATGTCGAATTCAAGCCCCATAGTGATGCATTTTTAATTCTTATTTTTAGCTTTGCGTTGACCATGCATGAATACTTAGTATACATATATATCAATTCACTGCTGTGGTTATTTTTAGAATTGCACTTGTGTTACTACCTTTGAAATAAAAGCTCACATTACTTTCTCTGTGCACAAGACTTGAGAAGTGCCTTAATAACTTCATTACTCAGACTTAGAGTGCTGCATTCTTGGCATTTATTTTATTTAGTCTCCTCTCAGTCTGAAATCGAGCAGAACAGTAGGGTAACCCCAAATACTGTTTTTTAGGTTTGGGAAGGGGTGCTTGTAACGTAAATATATTGCAAGAACTTCCCCTAAACCTGGATTTCTTAAATTACAGACTTAATCAACAATTAGTGAATGGCCCATGAATATGTGATTTATCAAATTAGTAATTGCTTTAGTTCACAAATATAAAGTGCTTCCATTTGTTATAAAACCTCCAGATATTTTGAGATAAATAATGAACAAAACATGTGAGGCAAAACATGTTCTCATTAAATAATTCATCAGTATAATTCATTGGTCACAAACCCCAAACATATTACAAATCCTCACATACATACCGTTATGACAACCTCATGCATACACTTATTTGCATATCCCCAACAGTCCCTTAAAGACCACAATAAGAAGGTTATAGGTTCTCTTTGACCAGCATTGGGTCATGATATGGGAACTTGAAAAACGTGTTAAGATTATTTTCCGAGGATCTTCATCAATTGCAGCCGACAGCTAGCATGCTGCACTCTCTCTCAAACAGCTGCCCAAAATTATTCCAGGATGTGCAGAATTGGACTGTGTAATTCCTACAGTCCACATTCCACCCATCCAAGGATGCTGATCATGAGGGAGGAGAGAGTGTCAAGGTGCCATATGCCATGGTGATGATTTGAGCCAAGGGCGCTGACTGTACCTGGCTCCATCCTAGCTGCGGACAGTGAATAGCTGAGTAGGCAGCACGGCTGCCTGGCACAGAAGAGAGCTCTGAGGTCAGCATGCAGGGGTATGGGTGCAACAGGGGTCAGACTAGATCGACTCAATGGAGAGAGGTCCATGTGAGACGCTAACACAGTAAAAAGTATATCAGAGAAACTCCCAAAAAATTAGTGAATGACCCATGAGCATATAGTTTATAAACAAATTAGTCATTTCTTTATTTCACAAATATGAAGTGCTTCCATTTGTTATAAAACATTGAGTTGTTTTTAGATGCATAATGAACAGTAGATGTCAGACAATACATATTCTCATGCTTAATCGATCAATACAATTCATTAGCCAAACACCCCAAACATATTTAAGCATCTCACATGCATAACATTCAAACATCTTCATACATACTCATAACACTTGTTCACATACCCCCAACAAACCATTAAAAACCACAACAAAAAGGTTATTATTTATCTCCTTCACAATAGTTGGGTCGTGGTTTGGGGACTCCCAAACAAAAAAAAAAAAGTGGTGAGATTCCTTTCGTACCACCTTTCTTCAGGACCCACAATAATAAAATGTGTTTTCTTTTCTATTTGGGTATGGGGTTCTCTTTAAATTCAATAAAGAATAAATTTGACTGTTCGGGGTCATGTCTTGAAAACCATTTTCTATTAATCAATTTTCGGATGGATTACTATCATGGGTGTTTACAAACAGGCAGATATTGGACTCAAGCACTGGCTTGACTGTACATGTGGACATGTTGTGTATGTATATTATTTGTAATCGCTTTCTCATGGAAATGGCTGTATGAGGATTTTTTTTGCTGTCAAAACACATTGATTCCCCTACAGGGCTTAAATCATTTCTGCACCCATTGCCAGCCGTGGATATGTAAAGAATTGTTATGAATGAGTACAGCAGTCGTAGAGTACAAGGAACATAAAGGACTTTGACTAGCTCAAAAAGAGAATTAGAAAGTATATGTTATTTTGGTAAATATCTCTAGTGGAATTTCAAAAAGATATGACTGAATATAAATATTCATTTACATATATTAATAAACAAACTGGTGAGAGTCACTACAAGGTGAGAATAACTACTGTGCATTGACATACAAGATGGAAGGGTACTACTTTAATAAAAAACTGCATGACCTATCTTAGTGCTTTTGCCCCTGGTGAGCATTTGTTTTGAGCTTCGGATAAACCTAACACAGTGTATGTGAAGTTCCAAGATAGAAAGACATTCATTAATGGAAAACTGTTTACATAATATGACCTTACGTACCAAAATGAATTTTCTATTAAATTTGGAGGCAACTCCCCATCCACAAAGAGAGAAGAAACAATTTTCTATTACTGTGGATCCCGTGGGCTTCTTCCTCCGCCTTAGCTCCTTTGGATTGGTGGAATGTAGACTGTGGGAATTGCACATTCCGATTCTACACATCCTGGAGCATTCTTATCCTTCTATTTGATAGAGAGTGAAGGGTGACGGTTGTCGGCTGTAACTGATGAATCTCCATTTTGGTGGATACACCTACAGCGTCAACAAAGTCTTGAGTATTTATTGATTCATCCATCCCAACAAACTAGGTGAAACTGAATTGCATGGCTTGTGAACCAAATCCAATTTTGTTTTTGTTACTGGGAAGAGGAATGGATTGGTAAAAAAAGTTACCTTTTTCATTTGGGCCCACTACTTTCACTGTTATCCATTGAGTTATGGTATCTAGTGCAAATTGACATTTACACTGTGCTTCCAAGCAGACGCGAGGATGCTGTAACTACACAAGTCAGCCATCACGCAGAATCAGCCAGGAGCAAGAAAGTATGCAGCAGACAGGAAGTACCATAATTCAGTGTGTTTCTGTATGCAACATTAATCAGTTTAACCTTCCTTGTCAGACATTCTGAGAAGATCAATCTTACTGAAGTTTATGCACAATACATAAATTCAGAGAGCATGTCCTCATGGCAAAGCAGGGAGTAGGGAATCTTTGGAAAAAGTGATGATAATTTTGGACATTGTTTGATGAAATTAATAAGTTGAGGTGAGTTAGTTACCTTTAGTCTTGTACTATCTGCTCACTCACTGTTGCACATGATAATTGGGGCTACTCTCATTCCTTTTTATAATTGAATTAAATGTTCAAGTATTTTTTTTTTCTCTACCACAAAATACTGGAGTACATTTGTGGAGTTAAGAGTTTTATTTCATTTCCCCATTTGGCGGTGAAGAAAAGACAGTGAGTTAGTTCAATACTTCGTGAAAAGTTAATATTTTAATTCTAAAGAAAGCATTATGAGTTGTAGAGTTTATTTTGTTTTGGATTTTGATTGCACGTACTGGAGCAAGAATAAGCCATAGTGCAGGTTGACCACTGGCAGTGGAGAAATTGAGGTGTATGCTGATTCTGGATCACTTTTTACCATTGTTAGTGAGGATGCTGTGAAAAATAATTTGCAAGGAATATTGGTAACAGGTTATTTGAGGCCAACATAGACCTTCAGGAATATAGCATGAGAAAATAGACATGTTTGATTATAGGATGTAGGAGGCTGGCCCAGAATGTGGTGGACACCTATGGTGTTACACCTTATACTGGGTCCAGGCAACCCTTATTAGTTAGTGTTACACAGTCGAGGTAGCGTGGGCCCTCTAGTGGTAGCTGTGGTGAACAGCCAAGACGTATCCAGGAGGAGTGTGAAGCACTTGCAATACCACATTGGTCGCAGAGTAACTTATCACACATGAAGGGAACCGCACAGTGTTGCAAAAATAAAGGTATTTTATTACAGGAACACCAAACTAGATCACTATAGACAATCCCCCTTCTGGAGGCTAGTAGACTCAATATCTACACAGGTAAGTATTAGGAAATAGCAAGGGCCTTATAGGGAGGCCCAGACCATATACTAAAAAAGTGAAATGCAAGAATGTATCCCCCCACCAGAGGCTATGGAGTAGTTGGCAAAGGGCTGGGAGAGAGTGGAACCCCAAGAGGTAAGTATCTAGAAAAACTGCAGCAACCAGGAGGGCAGAGGTAAGTTACCTGGCCTTCCCATATGCTAACATGGGGACTCGTAAATGGAATATTGCAAAAAGCAGGAACAGGCCAGTGGAAACCGGCGTTTGATCCTGGAAGAAGAGGACCTGCAAAACAAAGGGACAGAGTCCAGTCCTCGTAGGAGTGTCCAGGTGGGTTAGGAGGCAATGCCCACTCTCCTGTGAAGGTCTGGGTCGAGGGTGGTGGGTGAAGTCCAGCTGTGGAATTCAGTAGCCACAGATAAGTCCCTTAAGTCACCTAAGAGCTGTCCCTCGCCGGTCGCCGGATTGCAACCGGCTAGTTGGTCAGGAGGACCACCAACAGGGACAAGCAAATGCAACTGGAGTTATTGGACATTTGCAGAGCTGAAGAGGACCACCGATGTACTGGGTACGCAATCCTTGGAGTGGAGTCTGGGTTCACACTCAGAAGACAGGAGAGTCAGGAGAAGCAGTCTGAGCCCCCATGAGCAACCCACTGGCAGCAGGCACAGTAAATTGCAGTGAGGCCCAGACAGCACAACTGAAGAGTCCCAAGTCACTGGAGCAGCAGAGAGGAGACTGTCCTTGCAGAGGTAGAGTTCTGGGCGCCGGGGCTACTTGGAGCCTGAAGATCCTGTGAAGCAGTAGTCAGAAAGCCTTGGTTGCGGCAACAGTCTTATTGCACAGGGGTTCTGTCTTGGAGGAAGAGGCAAGGGCTCACCGTCTCCCAAGTTAGAGGGTAGGCAGAGAGGACCCCTCAGAACCATAACCTGTGTTGGAGAATCTTCGCAGGTCCAGAGGACAACAGATCCCAGCTGCCGGATGACATTGCCTTGGGTGCCTGCTGATGCTGGGGAGTGACTCCTTCATTCCAAGGGAGATTCATTCTTGCTTCTTTGGTGCAACTGAAGTCTTGCTGACCCCAGAGGTTGCACAGCTGTGGAAATGTTGCAAGTTGCTGACCGGAGCCGTGGAAACAATATTGCAAGTAGAGGTTTTCTCCATGTTGCAGTTTTGTTCATTTCCTTTGAAAGACAGCAATGGTTCCAGTGGCCAGGGGCGGAAGAGGTCATTGCAGAGGAGTCCTGGTGAAGCACACAGAATCTGGGGACTCACTCGCAAGGGTCCCTAAATAGCCCAAAAAGGGGCTTGGTCACTTTGCAAGGTGACAACCTATTGGGGCGGTAGGGGGTGGGGTCACTGACATCATCTGCCTAACCTGACAGTCAGATGCTCTTGGCACTTCCCCATGGGGTGGTGATGATGGAGAGGGGAGTCGTCACTCCCCTTTCCGTTGTGCAGTTTCCCGCCAGAGCAGGGACCTGGGGTCCCTGGACTGGTGCAAACCATATTATGCAAGGAGGGCACCAAATGTGCCCTTCAAAGCAAACCGGTGGATTGGAGAGGCCACAAAACAAAATCCCCAGCCTTGTAACACCTATTTCCATGCACCCCTCTCCCACAGGAAATCATTTGTTCTGCCTTCCCCTGCTTGAGCTGGTCAAGCAGCAGGAGGGCAGAATCCTATCTGAGGGGCGGCAGCAGTGTGGGCTGCTTTCACACCCTGAAAGACTGGTAGGAGCAATACTGGAGGGTCTTCTAAGGAGCTCCCTTAGTGCCTGGAATCATGCCACCAATACTGGCATCACTATTGGGGTATGATTCTGACATGTTTAATACCAAACATGCCTAGGTTCAGAGTTACCTTTATGTAGTTGGATCATCTATGGCCATTGCATAGCTAAAATGGCTTGCCTGCACTTTCCAAGTCCAGGGAATTGGAACTGGAGTTGCCCACACACACACAGGGAACCGCACCCTGCCCTTTGGGCTGGAAGAGCCTACCGTAGGGGTGACTTACAGTGACCTGGTGTAGTGACTAGCTGTGAAAGGGTGCATGCACCTTTTCACGCAGGCTGCAAATAGCAGGCCTGCAGAGACAGTTTGCATGCGCTCCCATGGGTGGCATAATACGTGCTGCAACCCATGGTGGACCCTTGGTGTATCAGTGCCCTAGGTACCTAAGTACCATATACTAGGGACTTACAGGGGTACACCAGTATGCCAATTATGGGGTGTTAAGGGTACCAAGACAACTCCATTTAGAGGAGAAGCAGTCTAAGCACTCTGACAACAGGCAAAAAGTGGGGGAAACCATGCCATTAAGAAGGACTTTCCTACATAGGAGTTTAGTACTAAACTTTAAGAACCGAAAAACCTTAAGCTAGTTGTGTGTGGCAAAGAGTGATCTGTCAGTGCTTGGTTCGCTTGACCTGAACAGCTTTTTGTAGACCCAAACAGCAAAGAGCACGTTTTGATTGTTGATAAAAGAAAGACCAATTGTCTGTCATGTTTTAAAGATTCTATGCTATATTTTATCAGTGACTGAATACCAAATATTTTTTGTGAGATGATGCATGAGAAAAAAGTTAATAAGATTAGGAACATTTCTAAATTATTGCAAGAGAACATATCAAAGAAATTGTTGACAACTGATATCATTCGACTGATCAAGGCATCAGATTGCATTTCTCCCCTGGTGATCACAAGATGACACATTCGCAAAGATTAGCTTGTGTGTGGGCTTTTGCCACTTGAATTACATTGTTGTCATTTCCTATGATCAGTGAGATAGTGGCAATGAATCGAGTGGCTCTTAACTGTGGATTTGTCATCATTGTATCACCATATTTCCCTAGATCCAAATTATAAAAAGTTTTTCTAGCCTTTCTAATGCCTGATGGTCGCTTTCAATTTAAGCATGTGCCATTGTGAGCCGCAACAGTGTTCCTGAGATTAATTTTCCAACTTTTTGAAAAAGAAAAAGCAATTGTATGCTCTCTGGGTGCTATTTCGGTCATTGGTAAGAGTAAAGAAGAACTTGTCATGAGGTTAGAGAAACTTTTAAGTACCTTGGTACAGAAGGGACTTGCTGTTGTGTTTTCTTAATGCAAGATTGTAGAGGAGTGTGTCACTTATTTAGGACATGATTAGTGAAGAAAGACTCAAGTTTAATTCTATGCTGTACAGCCTACGCATGCGCCTGGAGTTTATTCAGTTTTAGGATTAGCAAATTTTATTTAAAGTGTGTTCCAGGTTTTGTGGATAAAACGTAACACACAAGACATTTGCTTAAAAACAAAATCAAATTTCTGTGGTCTGACAAGTGTGGAATGGGGATTCAAGCAATAAGGAAAACTACAGTTAAAGCAACTGTTCTTAAAGGTTTCAAAAGTGTTATTACTTGATGCCCAGTTTCCCTTGTACCCGCTGGCCCCGGAAGAGTTTACCCCCTTGACCCTTATCATCACTGCTTACGCTGGGACCCGACTCACCTCTACACTTTACCACATATGCATTTCATCCATGCCAGTTTCGGACACAAAACTCAGGGAAAACTGGGAATCTTATTTGGGGCACCCCTTATCGGATAAAATATGGGCGACGTGTTGTACATAGACCCAAATTGTCTCTTTTAATCACTGACACAAACTTATACAGTTCAAATTCCTGTACAGGGTATACATCACTCCTTGTGCTATAGCCTGTATGGATACCGCCTGACCCTCTACTTGCCCCAAAGTGCTGTGCACGCATGGCTGATTTTCTCCATATGACGTGGACGTGTGGCCCCGTCAGTCGCTACTAGATTAATGTATTTGGTTGGCTCTTGCAGATGGTGGACATAACTCTCCATTTGATCCCCTGATGGTCCTTCTGGGATACATGTGGGATATACCTAAGAGCATGAGGCGCTTCACTGCTATTGCGCTCTAGTTTGGGAAAAGAGAGACATCATTGCTTTGGGCACCAGGTACCCACCCACAACTAAATGGTGGCTGAGAAACCTCATATATTGTTATAACACCAGTGAAATCTATTCTTCTCTCCAACCCTCGGTGTTGAGACCTAAAGGCATCTGGCAGCCACTGAGAGACTGTTTGCGTACGAAAGACACCACAATTCCAGACCCTCGGCATCATACGGAAACATGAGTGATGCTGCACCTACATCCCCCCCACACATCACACCTCTGTACAGCCAACGGGGCCGCTATGCTATATGTTTTGCTGTCCTATTCATTGTGGATTTAAATTATGTGAAAAATATGCTTGTCTTTTTTTTTTTTTTTAACTCTCAATGCCAAATTTTGTCGAATTGTACAGTACTTATCCCTTCTCATGAACCATTATGACTTATCTCCATTGTGGTCTATTTTGCGAAAATGATCAACAAAGCTATTAATCCAAAATAAAAATAACGCGTTATTACTACTGCTGATTCTAGCAATAAGGGTATTGGTGCAGTTTTGTCACAGGTTCATGAGATGAAATTAAAGAGGAGGTGTCATTTCCGATGCATCTAGATCTTTATTTCTTTCCTTTGAAAGTTACTAAATAATAGAGCCGGAGACGCCTGCATGCATATGGGGAATGGAACATTGTAGAGCTTATCCCTTGTGAACACAACAGCCTGGCGAAGGTGATAAGAACAGAAGGCCCAGTTAATGCTTCGGTTTGAATTTTCCATGTGGATATACAATTTTAATTATAGAATAATGTAAGTTGAGACAATATAATGAGTTTGCATTCAAAGATATTGAAGGAGATTAAAGAATGTGAAAATGTGTAGAGTGAATTTGATATTACTTAGTCAATAACACAGGATTACCAGCCGTCTGTAAGGCAGACTGTAGTTGATTGCAGAAGGATCACTTGGTGACCCTGGTGAAACTGTCTTTGTAAGTGCGTGCTGAATTGTTGGTTGAAAATGGCATTATTATAAGAGAAGAGCGAGTTGTTCCCCTCCAGAACATTTGCAGTAAGTGATTGTTAGCTTGGTATATTAAGATCTAATAGTAGGGCTAAAGGCTCTGCTTCTTCCATCAGCACTTGAAGGTTATCCACCTCATGCTGTATGAATGTTTGGTGCCTTTGAGGCGAAACTGAGTGAATTGGTTGCTAAGCCGGCCTAAGGTCCACCGGGAAGCATGGGCACATAACTAGGTTGAGGTCATCAAGTCTTGCTCTGGAGCCTCAGCCCCTGTATTGGGGGGTAAGAGGCAGACGTCAATCCGTGTGCCTGGTGGAGCCCATGCTCCTGGTTCACTCACTTCTAGTTGCCCTCCCAAGCAGGTGGGATTGGGTCAAGGATGTGTCTTTATATGCAATCTTCCACCAGCAGCATGTCCCTATTTTATAGTCATGGCAAATGTCCTGATGTTACGCCCCGCAGCAAGTGAGCTCGCTATGGAGCTAACTAATAAGACTACCCATTGTATCCACTGGACTCACAGGTGCCAGGGCAACATATTTACCGAGAGGATCCTGGCAAGATGGGTCGGTTGGGTATGGAAGATGTACAAAGAATTTATGTGTGACTGTTTCTGTTAGATTTAGAAACCCTAGGGTTGCAGGTGATCTTATTCGGGCCTCTTATTAAGATCAAAAGAAATCTGGTAATGTTAAAATCTTTCCATTCTGTTACTTTTTATAGATATTTGGTCAGAAATCTTCAAACATGGGAGTTTTCCTTGCCTTATGCCTGCCCAATCATTTCCCTACAATATTCCCTCTTCAAAATCGATTAATCCCTTTTAACGATTTGGCAGAAAATGACTGACTTGTTGTTCATAATGTGATTGCTATAACTCCTGTTCAGGATGCTAGCCAGAGTGGGCCCCTCTGTTTTCCAGCCCTGCCCGTGTCATGAATCTGCAAATAGTGGGAAAATGACAGTTGTTAATCATAAAGAACATTCCTGGTCATCCCTGCGAAAAAAGTCAACATTCTTTTTTTGAATTTCACTGGCCTTGCAGTAACGTGGGCTGTGAGGATTGGGGTAACATCATACGAAAACATATTTTCTTCCAAGAGACCTAGGCCACTGATACTATTAGTATGGATCGTTAGTCTTCCCGCGTGGTTTCAGCAGTCCCATCACAGGGCAAGGACAGGATTAATGGCCTGGTTTAAAGTCACCCGGGAGTGCAAAATCAGCCAGGCCCCATCCAGTAGCAATTTATTCCAGGCTTTTGTTTTTTTCTCCATGTGACCTAATGGGTTGAATATTGTCTTAATCAACTTCTATAATGGGTATTTTGAGTCTGACCATATTGCAAATTTCTGATTTTATATGTGTTCTTGAAGTTCAATTTGCTTATTTGCATAAAGGGTATCTAATTATTTTAGGTGGGGATTTTAATGCCAAACTTGGGTTAACAAGAGGAAAATGAAAGTACCATGTTTGATCATTTTAGTATATGGTGTGGCTACCAGTCCAGGGAGAAGAGGTATCATTCTCTTTGAGCTTATCAAAGTGTTTTATCTTAACAACATCAGTGGATTTTTTTTGATCCGTCCTGTTTTGCCAAGGCAACGTTTGACAGGGGTGAGTGCTGGTCTGTTATTGATAATATTTTTTTGCCACCCATAATTTGTTGGGTAGGGTATGTAGGGCAGTTATTGATGAAAGCCCAAATAGCAACCATAATCCCGTAAACCACAGTTTATGTATCTCCAGAAAGAAGGGAGGTTAAGGGGCAAAAAGAGTGTGGCCACTCAGTCCTTTACAGTTAAGACACCGAGATCTCTATTTGGCACGGAGAAATGCTGACCGTAAAATCCTTTTGTCAAAACATTGTCTGAATCATCTCCTCTTGGTGTCTTATTGCCTTACTCTCACTGATGATTATTGGACTGTGGCTGATCAATTTGCCCATTACAGCTCATTTGTGAAAAGTTTGCTTGTGAAACCCAGTGGACCAAGGATCCACGAGGCTAAATAGTTTGACAAACCTTGCAGGAAAGCCATGGCACTATTACACTGGGCTGTAAAAAAAATACCCAGGGATACCTCTAAAATTCAACAATGCAGAGGAGAGTATAGAGCAGCCCAATGGACCAGGACTAAAGAGCTGCAAAATGAATCCTAGTAGAAGTTGGTTATAGCATGTAGAATGAAAGATACCAGGGTCTTCTGGAAGGTGGCTAAAAAACATCAAAAATGAGAGCAGAAAATCTAATTGTCATCACTACCATCAGCCTGGAGACATGAGTTACCCATTTTAAAGAAGTATATGGGTCATATATTCCAATGTATGAGGGGTGGCCAAGATTGCGGCCAGTTAGGACGCATCTCCGCGTCCCTTGGTTCTTGCCGCCAGAAGGCCCTGTAATTTGTCCCTCCTTTGTGCCTGATGGAGCTCCTTGATGCCACCCTGTGTTAGAAGAGCTGTTAGTCGACCAGGGGTTGCCAGACCAGCCTCTCGCTCCAAGTCGGGTCGAAGCAGAGCAGCAGCTGAGACAGCACCACCTCGCGGACAAGATGGTGGCTGTTGCACATCTGCAGGGAGGTTCCAAGCCGCGATATGGTCTTCTAGCCCTCAAACCTGATCACAGGCCCCCTCAGTGCCTATGGACTAACGCCAACAGAAGACTACCGAAGTGCACCTTAACACTGGCCGAGCCCCACCCTTCATAAGTCCCTGAGATGCAAATCTAGTGTGAGGTCCACTGCAGCCTGCAACAGCATGGCCTGAGCTGTTGGTGGGAAAGTCTTGCGGTGGCCTAAGGTACAGTGACTAGGTGATTAGCATACTGGACTGAGAGGTAGGAAGCTGATGCAGGGCGCCCCTCAGCACATATGCAGTCAATCTGCTCCGTTTGCACCATCCTGGACTAAAACCCTGCCAGCTTTGCCGATGTTGAGGAGTGTGCACTCCATGCTCGGAGAGCCCTATGCTTACGGCCTATCAAGCTCCTGTGCACCTCCCCCTTGGTGAAGCTCATTCCTCCATGCTTCTGCTTGGAGCCCTGCAATACCCTGCTAATATGGCCAACTGAGTGATGCTTTGGGTGTGGCTAAACTTCGTCTGTTTCACTGCCAACCCTGGGGCAGAGATTGCGGCAGCCTAGGCCACGAGAGACTGAGGTCCATGGTGGGCTGACAACAGGGGCCCCTCAGCCAGAGGGTGTACGTCAGAGCAGTGTGTCTCCCTAGAAATGCTGGAAATATTGTGCCTAGGGTGTGAAAGTGCCCGCCCACCCCCCCCCCACATACCTCCTCCCCCCCCTCTCCCCCCCATCCCCAGCTGCTTGCGCAAACTGAGACCGGTTCCAGCTGGTGGCCACCCAGACTCTTCTGGTCTCGCATGAGGAGCTGGGACAAACCTGGGAACAGGAGGCTGCACGTGCTCCTACACTCTCTGCACCAAGCAAAAATATATTGTAACGACTACAGACCTGGTGAGGGTGTATCCTGCAACAGTGGGCACTAACCCAGGATCAAGGAACAGAGGGGGCAGCCGGATGGACTGTTGAGAGCAGAGCTTGGGAGGGACCTGCATTAGCTGTGAGGTCCATCCTGGGTTGCAGAGGAAGTAGTGCAGTTGGCAGGACTGAAGACGAGAGACAACCCTTGAAGAGTGTGGGGGACACCATCTGATGACTCTGGCTCACTGTAGACCTGCTAAGACCATACCCAGAATGCCGTAAACGAGACGCACCACCTCACTGATGAGCCAGGCACACGCTCAAATATTTCTAGAGCATGACTGACCGCTGACTACATTAATCAGAGCACACAGCAGTCCTTCCTTGTGTCTTTCCCTACCCCGCCAACCGCACTGGTATTTCTTTCCTCCAGTCTCTGCACGCACTCCCTAGAAACGTATGCCTTAGACTTTTTCTTCTCCCTACATTTTGCAGCATTTCCCTTCTGCCTAGCTGCCATCAGTCTTAGTGCACGGTTGCAGCCATTGGGCAACTTGCTTATGCTCTCAATGTTTTTACTTCCCAGACAACCCAACCCAATAGCCAGGGCTTCTCTTTAATCTCACTTTGGAACTGGGGCAAGCCTCAGGAGTAAAGCTAGGTGCATGCATGACGGTTTGCGTGGAAAGGTGCAGAAGGGTTTGCCCTAGAACTAACGCACCAACCCAAAATGGTGTCTAGTGTTCCGCTAGTCCAGGTGAGAAATGGCGGTCACTCCTAAACTTCCAGCACAGTCTGCCCCTCCAGCTGGTACAAAACCTTAGTCCCTTTTTTCAGTGTGACCTTTCTCTCTCCCACTGTGCCCGTTATTCCTTCCAATTAAACTTTGCTCATTTTGACTCACTGAGCCTCGCAGGCCTTTTGGCCTCTTGAGGCATTCTCGATTGCCCTGTGTATCTGTTTTGGCCTCTCTATAGCTGGAGGGAGATAGACTATATCAGTAACTGTTGTGCCCACCTGAGTTGGCTAGGACCTGTGTTGTGATTGCTTTAGTGCAGTAGCTTTCGCTGCTTGGCCCTGTTCATTGCGTCCTGGGTGTGGTGATTAAGGTTAGGTCAGCCTTTATTATTGCAGCATGTTTGGTTTAGGCAAATCTCTTCTTTCTTATGGTCTCTTCAGCTGCTCCTTAGTACACCCGGACCGCACACAGGTTCCCGGTGCGGTTGCAATGGACATTTTTACCTTCTGCTACAGCTGATTCTCCTCCACGCTGCGATCTACTGGCCGCCTTCTCACTTCTGCTCCAGGTCCCTGTCTTAGGCTTGTTCTTAACATTTTGGTGCAATGTTGTGGCTGTTCATGTTGTAGTCTGCCAATCTCTGATATGCTGTTAATGTGCTGCCTTGCTGCTGAGGTCTCCTTGCATCTGTGTCTTGGTCTCCGCTGCTGATGTTATCTTGGCAGGCACTCCTAGTGTGATGGTAAGCTTCACAGGCTGCAATTTTCATTTATGTTGGGGCACCTGCTGTATTGGGTACCCTATAGTTGTGCAAATGTTGTTCTCCACCACATGGTTAGCATAGATTTCAGAGGCTGGGAGTCCCAGCGCTCGGCTTGCTACTCATCATGGACTGTGCCACACCCCGCATCATGGCCAACCACCTTTCTTGGAGGGCGAGAAATAGAAGTGGCAGAGCTTTGAGACAGATGTGGCCCACCCCAAGGAGTTGAAAATGAGTGAAATAACTCCTTTTCATTGATATCCACCACGAGAATCCGTGTAAACTCGTTTTGGAACATAAGTGCCTTTGCACAACTACATAGCAAAAGAGAAGACATTATTTATGTTCCTGAATAACTTTCAATGTCTGATAACACTTGTTTAAATGGTAAACAATGACAACACTTGCATTGGAAAGACAGTTTTGAAAGTTTGAGCACAGAAAGTGTGTAATAACTTTTAAGTGATATAAATATTACAATGTATCTTTTTTTAAATTAAGTAATGGAATTGTTTTGGCTATCAGTTTTGAGATCTGTACCATGGCTGAAGCAATGAATACCAAATGAAGTTGTACATAAAGATGTAAACTTTGTAATTAAAGTGCAAATGTTTCCTTACATCAGAATGGTGCACTTTGCATCAGTTAAACAATATTAACCCAGAAAATTTATATTTTTGGTAATGATATTTGTAATGTTTTCCTTACCATTAATGCTTATTCCACCAAAGAAGTTTCAAGCATAAACGTTCATTGGTAAAGCCAAATACCCTTGCTTTGGGACCTATTAGCATGGCTAAGGGTTTTTAGCCATGCTGGACAGCATGGGTAAAGAATTTAAAAAACATAAAAACTTTTGCTACGGCATTCGAGTGCCTAAGAAATGACATTTTGTATCTTTTCAGTTACAGATCTATGTTGGATCGATAACTAAAACAATAAAACTTGCAAAAACATTTCAGTATTTTTTTTAACTAATGGGGTAAACAACATAGGTTGGGGGGGCGGCAGCAAACTGTGGAAGTGGCTAGAAAAAACATCATTATGGAGGATGCAGCTGGGGAAATAACACGAACGGTGCAGATGGGGGAGAAAAAGGGCAAAAGAGCAGGTTGGAACTGGCTGGGGGAAATACACAGAGAGAAAATAATACAACTGGGAGTGGCACATGGGCGAAAGAAAGAAACAGATCGTGGTGAAGAGATGTGACAGAAGTATACGAGGGAGATGACTGGAAAACGATTTCGTGGAGTATTTAAACAAAAAGAAAACAGTAGCACTTGAATAGCAGAAGGACACAAGCAATGTGTCCATATGCCAGGGGATATACAAATGCATGAATAGAAAGGAAATCCCATACGATCTAGCACGTGAGAGTGACTGAGCTAGCCAATGGTAAGCAGTGATTGATTTATAAGCCCACTGTAAGCTAACATGTCTTGCCACAGAGAGCTCAAGTGGTGTCCAGTAGGTGAGACCTAAAATGTGAATTGAAAATCAACATAATGAGGTGGTGTTTTGCTTTCCTTATCTTATGACGGAGCTGACAAAACTTCTCTGGAATGCACTTCTTAGTTTAAAGAAGACCTTTATTATTACTTCACCACTGAGAGACTAAATTAGTAGGTTGGAAGCACACGTTTAAAAGTAGTCACAGCAATGAAAGCAAAATATATCAAAGTACTTTTCAATTGCAAGGTACACAGCAAATATATGTGATTATATTATAGCATAACTTCAAGGCAAAGAATAAAAGTCCAAATTCATCACCGTAGGGCACTGCTCTTCATCTTTCTTATGCCTGCAAGTTGATGACTCCTGTTCAACTGCGAGAAAGAGATTTTCCACCCAAACGGGAGGTCGGGCAGCTGACGTCCGTCCACTCCTGACTGAAGTCCTGGAAAATTCCCCCTTGCTGCTGCCCAGGGACACCGTAAAAAGCCTGCTAACAGGCCCCTTAGTCAAAACATGCTGGCTACTGTACATAGTGGGAACAGAACAAGAGCTGGAGAGTGGCCAAGTCTCCAAACCTCACTCGTTCCCAGGCTGGATAGAGAGGTAAAAACAAAATATACGCTCTCTTATCACGCTAGGGATCGGTGTGAATTCAATACGAAAAACACAGCTTGGTCTATCATGTGAAAAAACACAGCTCGTCTGCAATGTCTCAACTGCAATGTCGAACTCCATGTTAAAGCCAATAGGCAACTAAACTGAATACAGAATGTAATGTGCTATTGATGAACATTGAACAACTAATATGCGCAGTGGTGAAACACAAAGTCATTGGTCAAACACAATTAAAGGCATAACCAGTGGTCTGTGAAGAGGATTTAATTTTTAAGTTGCTTTGGGATATTCTCCCATTGAGTAGCTCCAACCCGGAATGCTTCTTTTATTGGCAGACAATTCAGTGATTTCTTCATTGTCTGAGCACCATGGTTGAAGTGTCTTGCTCAATATTGTGCTTCAAAAGGGCTGTGATCAATGAAAGCAACACCTAAGCCTTGATTTTAGAACTGGAACTTAACTCCTTAAATATTAAAAGAAATAAACTTAAGTGTGTCCTCTTTACCTGGGCATAAGCTGTAAGTTAAAGTAAATTGAAAGAGGAATGAAGACATTGTCAGGATAGTGAATTAATTCAGTGCTACATTTGCCTTTTATCCTGTTGGTGTAATCATTTTTAATAAATGTGGCTAAAGGAAAATTTCTAACTTTTAATAAACAAGAGTTGCCTAATGACCTATTTTAGCTGGGGTATTAAAGCCCATCCATTGCTTGAAAATGGTTGGTTTTCTTGCCACTCTTAATTGCTTACTTATTATTCAATAGCTTTCTTTTCTTGTGTTTGTCTGTCCCGTGGAGCTTACCCCATTTACCATCATTTTGATTGGATGAATCGGATTCTTCCGCTGCTCAAATTCAGGAACCTACTTTTGTTTTTTGCTCAGCACTCCATAAGTCCAAGTGTTTTCTGGCTTGATCCCTTATGTACTGCCCAAGCATGACCAAAATTGAATTGTCTCTTTCCTTGGAGACCCATAAATCTGCTCCATGGGCTACTGCCAAGGTGCACATGGCTGAAGAAAGTTTCAGTTCCTGTAGCGAGTGCATTATGCTTTAGCAAGTGTTTCTTTATATTTGGACACTTCCTTTTGCTTTTTAAATTGTTAAGAGTATCCGTGATTAAAAAAGTATTTGAAAAATAAAGCTTTTACTTTTTTTAAATTTTTTTTAAGACAGTGCTTTATAATCAAGCATGGACAAAGCCAGTAGACTGGCACCCATATCATAAAGGCATGACGTATTGGCTTTGACAGTGTGCTTGTTTTAATTGATAATGGTATTTGTCATGATAATTTAGTTTAGTAATCACCTGATAAATATTTTAACTGCATTGTTTGGTACATTGCGTCTAAAATTGCAGATTGACGGAATACTCTGAAATATATCAACTTGTAACAATTTTGCCTTCATTTTCTAGGACCTTCTATCACAAATTCATCACTATAATGCAAGCGTTAGACAAGGTGCCCTTTTGGGACTTCGAGATCTACTATCATTACATCCAACAATGATTGATGCACATCTTTCCAGTATTGTAAGTGAGGTGGCTGCAATGTTTACAGACAAGGACCCCACAGTAAGGGGGGCAACTGTCTCTTTACTACAATTAGTGGCTCCTAAAATACCAATGAAACAAATGTCTCCGTTTTTTCCTCTGATAAGTGCTCACCTCTCTAGTGCCATGACACACATTGTTGAAGGAATCCAGGAAGATTCGTTATTGGTCTTTGATGTTTTGTTGGATGAGTATCCAATACTTTTGGCGAGCCGCAGCAACATGTTACTGAAAAATTTTGTTGAGCTTATATCTCACCATCATCTGTCAAAGGGAGCAAAAGGTGCAGTCAAATCATCGGCCTGGACACTTTCCGTTAATCCTAACCGTACGCTTACGTCACAACAATGGAGCTTGAATGTTTTAATCAGACTTAAAAAACTCCTCCAAGCTTTATCAGACAATGCCTTAAATAACTCAGAAGAGGGCGAAGAACTTTTTAGCAGAAAAGATCTTGCTGATCTCTGTCATGACTTCAAATGGTTGGAGCATGCAAGTGGACAGCAGCACATCGAAATATATGAAGGTGGAGAATGTTGGATTCCCCCATTCAGTCTCAGGTAAGGAGGTTTATAAACATTATGTTTCAGTACCTTCAAGAAGTGATTTTGTTGTACCCTTGTTCCTGTTGAGCCTTTGTCATGTATATTCATTCTTTCTGTTCCCTCATGAGAAGGTATGATAACTAGATATGCTACTTTGACAACATCAGCGATGCCCAAGAAAGGCAAGACAGTTGATGAAAGTGAATCTGGTGACTCTCTTGTACTAGAGAAGAAAAGTGTTCTTGTGTACTTCCTTTCAAAAGTAATGAGCACCATAGCTTCAAGCTGATTCGTAAGATTTCTACCAAACAGAGTGTCAACAGTTCATTTTATGGTTTTTGAGCAAAACGTACCATGAATACTTCATTGTCTCTAACGGCTTCCGAGATCTAGAGAACTTTAACTACAATTGTACGTCTATATAGGTAATGACGAAAGCTGAACTGATTCTGCCCATATACCACTCTGTCATCTCACCAACAGAGATGTAGGTTCTGAGGATAGAGCCCTCCCTAATGCACTCACTCCTGCTTTTCTAAATATTTTTGAGCTCTTGCACGGTGCTAGCAAGAGAACCGCCCATAAATGCCCAGTCATGCATGTCACCTAAAAGGCATTTTTTATGAACAAATTACCAAGAATCATTAGAAACGGCTTCACAACATATTTTGTGTTTTATGACACCTTTATAGCTGCAACAGAGTAAACATAGTTGTACATAATCTTTCTTTCATGCCCAAGGGAAATGCTTTCAAGTCCCCTCTTATGCTGTCATTTTAATATCGGTCTTTCAACATTGATTTTCTATCCTCCTGCCTTATTGAATTAATTTTGACCTGAGAATCAAGTCGGGCTTACTGTAACAAGTTGCTTAATACCTTGAATGACCCACCCTGGTCGCACTGTTCCAGAGTACACCTAGCTGAGGAGGTCAACATGTAAATCTGCAGTCACCATTGGGCAACCAAGCTTTTCCATAGTAAAGACAATAGTTTTACCGATTTTGCTATCAGAACATGTAATCTTCACATCCTGCCCATGAGAGATGTTTCACCCTACTTTAGAAGTGACTTAAACATCTATCAGGTGAAATTCTGGCTTTGCAATTGCATTAAATGACCAAGTTGGGCCAGCAGTTAAAACTGCTCTTCCAGCCTTCAAATGATAGGCCAGAGTGACACAAACAATGCTGCAATTATTTGGTGACCCTCTAACATGCATGCCCTAGGTACTGTTTACTAGGGACTTACAGGTAAGCTAGCTCAGCCATTTGGGTAAAAGCCAATTCAACATATCAGTTTAGGATTAAGAGCACAGGCACAGAGGTCTAGTTAGTAGACCTCAGTGCACTCTGAGTCATTACCAGCAGCATCAGTCCAAAATCTTAGGGGTGCCTGTAGGAGGCTGGACTGGCTTGTAGTGAGTACCAAGGGGTACTTGCACCTTGCACCAGGCCCAGTTATCCCTTATTAGTGTATAGGGTGTCTAGCAGCTTAGGCTGATAGATAATGGTAGCTTAGCAGAGCAGCTTAGGCTGAACTAGGAGACGTTTGAAGCTACTACAGTACCACTTAGTGTCATATGCACAATATCATAAGAAAACACAATACACAGTTATACTAAAAATAAAGGTACTTTATTTTTATGACAATATGCCAAAGTATCTTACAGTGTACCCTCAGTGAGAGGATAGGAAATATACACAATAGCAAAAATATGCAGTATAGTCTTACAAAACAGTGCAAACAATGTATAGTTACAATAGGATGCAATGGGGAAACATAGGGATAGGGGCAACAAAAACCATATACTCCAAAAGTGGAATGCGAACCACAAATGGACCCCAAACCTATGTGACCTTGTAGAGGGTCGCTGGGACTATTAGAAAATAGTGAGAGTTAGAAAAATAACCCTCCCCAAGACCCTGAAAAGTGAGTGCAAAGTGCACTAAAGTTCCCCTAAGGACAAAATAGTAGTGTTAGAGGAATAATGCAGGAAAGACACAAACCAGCAATGCAACAACTGTGGATTTCCAATCTAGGGTACCTGTGGAACAAGGGGACCAAGTCCAAAAGTCACAAGCAAGTCGGAGATGGGCAGATGCCCAGGAAATGCCAGCTGCGGGTGCAAAGAAGCTTCGACTGGACAGAAGAAGCTGAGGTTTCTGCAGGAACGAAAAGGGCTAGAGACTTCCCCTTTGGTGGACGGATCCCTCTCGCCTTGGAGAGTCGTGCAGAAGTGTTTTCCCGCCGGAAGGACGCCAACAAGCCTTGCTAGTCGCAAATCGTGCGTTTGGCGTTTTTGGACGCTGCTGGGGCCCAGGAGGGACCAGGAGGTCGCAAATTGGACCTGAAGAGAGAGGGGACGTCGAGCCAGACAAAGAGCCCTCACTGAAGCAGGTAGCACCAGGAGAAGTGCCAGAAACAGGCACTACGAGGATGCGTGAAACGGTGCTCGCCGAAGTTGCACAAGGGAGTCCCACGTCGCCGGAGACCAACTTAGAAAGTCGTGCAATGCAGGTTAGAGTGCCGTGGACCCAGGCTTGGCTGTGCACAAAGGATTTCCGCCGGAAGTGCACAGGGGCCGGAGTAGCTGCAAAGTCGCGGTTCCCAGCAATGCAGCCCAGCGAGGTGAGGCAAGGACTTACCTCCACCAAACTTGGGCTGAAGAGTCACTGGACTGTGGGGGTCACTTGGACAGAGTCGCTGGATTCGAGGGACCTCGCTCGTCGTGCTGAGAGGAGACCCAAGGGACCGGTAATGCAGCTTTTTGGTGCCTGCGGTTGCAGGGGGAAGATTCCGTCGACCCACGGGAGATTTCTTCAGAGCTTCTGGTGCAGAGAGGAGGCAGGCTACCCCCACAGCATGCACAAGCAGGAAAACAGTCGAGAAGGCGGCAGGATCAGCGTTACAGAGTTGCAGTAGTCGTCTTTGCTACTATGTTGCAGGTTTGCAGGCTTCCAGCGCGGTCAGCGGTCGTTTCCTTATCAGAAGGTGAAGAGAGAGATGCAGAGGAACTCGGATGAGCTCTTGCATTCGTTATCTGAAGTTTCCCCAGAGACAGAGACCCTAAATAGCCAGAAAAGAGGGTTTGGCTACCTAGGAGAGAGGATAGACTAGCAACACCTGAAGGAGCCTATCAGCAGGAGTCTCTGACGTCACCTGGTGGCACTGGCCACTCAGAGCAGCCCAGTGTGCCAGCAGCACCTCTGTTTCCAAGATGGCAGAGGTCTGGAGCACACTGGAGGAGCTCTGGACACCTCCCAGGGGACGTGCAGGTCAGGGGAGTGGTCACTCCCCTTTCCTTTGTCCAGTTTTGCGCCAGAGCAGGGGCTAAGGGGTCCCTGAACCGGTGTAGACTGGCTTATGCAGAATTGGGCACATCTGTGCCCAAGAAAGCATTTCCAGAGGCTGGGGAGGCTACTCCTCCCCTGCCTTCACACCATTTTCCAAAGGGAGAGGGTGTCACACCCTCTCTCAGAGGAAGTTCTTTGTTCTGCCATCCTGGGCCAGGCCTGGCTGGACTCCAGAAGGGCAGATGCCTGTCTGAGGGGTTGGCAGCAGCAGCAGCTGCAGTGAAACCCCAGGAAGGGCAGTTTGGCAGTACCAGGGTCTGGGCTCCAGACCACTGGGATCATGGGATTGTGCCAACTATGCCAGGATGGCATAGAGGGGGCAATTCCATGATCATAGACATGTTACATGGCCATATTCGGAGTTACCATTGTGAAGCTACATATAGGTAGTGACCTATATGTAGTGCACACGTGTAATGGTGTCCCCGCACTCACAAAGTTCAGGGAATTGGCTCTGAACAATGTGGGGGCACCTTGGCTAGTGCCAGGGTGCCCTCACACTAAGTAACTTTGCACCTAACCTTTACCAGGTAAAGGTTAGACATATAGGTGACTTATAAGTTACTTAAGTGCAGTGAAAAAATGGCTGTGAAATAACGTGGACGTTATTTCACTCAGGCTGCAGTGGCAGGCCTGTGTAAGAATTGTCAGAGCTCCCTATGGGTGGCAAAAGAAATGCTGCAGCCCATAGGGATCTCCTGGAACCCCAATACCCTGGGTACCTCAGTACCATATACTAGGGAATTATAAGGGTGTTCCAGTAAGCCAATGTAAATTGGTAAAATTGGTCACTAGCCTGTTAGTGACAATTTGAAAGTAATGAGAGAGCATAACCACTGAGGTTCTGGTTAGCAGAGCCTCAGTGAGACAGTTAGGCACCACACAGGGAACATACACATGCACACCTATGAGCACTGGGGCCCTGTGTGACAGGGTCCCAGTGACACATACATATAGGCCACAAACCTATGAGCACTGGGGTCCTGACCAGCAGGATCCCAGTGACACATAACAACCATACTGAAAACATGGTGTTTTCACTATGAGCACTGAGACCTGGCTATCAGGTTCCCAGTGAGACAGTGAAAACAGTGACAAACACCCTGACATACACTCACAAACAGGCCAAAAGTGGGGGTAACAAGGCTAGAAAGAGGCTACCTTCTCACAGTGCCCATTGCAAAAAGAGGCCTTTCCTTACAATAACAGCAAGGCCTCTTAAGAAATCCACAGTCTGCGCTATGACAGGTGGATGTTTAAGGTGATAAAGACAAAGTTAGTGTTTGAGTTGATAAATGGGGTTTAATTCATTCCAGTGCAGCCTGAGCTCCTCTCCTCTATTCTGGTCATCAGAGAGATCTCTTGGTTGAGTTTCTCATAGCAAAGTAGCAGAAAATTGCATATTCTGGTACTACCACTATACCTTTGATACACTAGTGTGGATTTGTGGGATAGCTAATATATAAAGAACATCATGTTCAATGGCATATGTGGCTGTAGGTACACATGCTTAGATAGGTCCGCCATCTAGTGTTGGGTACGGAGTGTTACAAGTTGTTTTTGTTCAAAGAATCTTTTCGAGTCACGGGATCGAGTGACTCCTCCTCTCAGTGATATTGCGCATGGGCACGGAGCCCTTTGTTAGATTGTTTTCTCTCTCCGCTGTCAGGTTCTAACGTTTGTCCTCTCTGGTTTTTCCTTGGCTGGGTCTGCTCCAAACTCTGTTCTCTTCCGTCTTTCTTTCAGCTATGGTATTGTACTCCGATTTGGTTTCTCTTTTTTGCATGGTTGATGCAAGTTTTTTCTCTGGAAGTGTGCTCACTGCCCTTCGGGGCAACTGCGCCTGTCTCGAGCCTACTCCTCCACGTGGCGTCAGACTATGCAGGGCTAATGGAACATACTCAATTTCGGTTTTACCCTTGATGCCACTCCAAATTTCCACACACGGACCAACACCTGGTGTGTAATAAGTGTCTCTCCCCAGATCTACAACGAACAGACATACAATGCCTGCTGTTCCTTGCAGTCCAAGAAGGTGCTCAAGGACCAAAGAGCTCGTTGGTTGGATATGGGAGCCCAAGACACCAGATGACACGTCAGATATCTTCGTGGAAGAGCACCAGCAGTAGGAGCCAAAGCAGGAGGAGACATTCTCCATCAAAGACTCTAATTTGGATGTACAATCAGACTTTGAAAGACAACCGGTCACCTCTGTGCAACCCGTGCGTAGAACAGTGCCTAGTCCCCATTCAGAGACATTAAAAAAGTACCAGAAGCAGGTCGCTGGACCACCACTGCCTTCGGGCCATGGTTGAATCCAAAAATCTCATTTGAATGCCTCGCTTTCTGCCTCGGCTCCGAAGATAGCCAAGACCAAGACGACATCGACCTTTGGGTCGGCAGCTTCACACACTGCTTCGGGATTGAACAGAGCCATCAACCCGAGCACTTCAGCATGAGCAAGAAAGCCTCTACATCAACTTTGGAGCCGGCAGCTTTACACCGACCTAAGACTTTGGTACTGAGAATTTCAGAACAAAAGACTGTCTCAAAAAGACTCCAGTAATTTTTTTGATACAACTTCACCAGTGCACCCCATTTTAGAGGTCATAGATGTTCGTCAGTGCCAGCTTCATATTCAGAATGAGAGAAGAACTATTAAGGGGGTTCCCTGAGAAAATGCTAGTAGCATAATGTAGGAAGTTGGCTCTGTATGTGCTATTTCAAAGTAAGGAATAGCATGCACAGAGTCCAAGGGTTCCCCTTAGAGGTAAAATAGTGGTAAAAATAGATAATACTAATGCTCTATTTTGTGGTAGTGTGGTCGAGCAGTAGGCTTATCCAAGGAGTAGTGTTAAGCATTTGTTGTACATACACATAGACAATAAATGAGGTACACACACTCAGAGACAAATCCAGCCAATAGGTTTTTATATAGAAAAATATCTTTTCTTAGTTTATTTTAAGAACCACAGGTTCAAATTCTACATGTAATATCTCATTCGAAAGGTATTGCAGGTAAGTACTTTAGGAACTTCAAATCATCAAAATTGCATGTATACTTTTCAAGTTATTCACAAATAGCTGTTTTAAAAGTGGACACTTAGTGCAATTTTCACAGTTCCTAGGGGAGGTAAGTATTTGTTAGGTTAACCAGGTAAGTAAGACACTTACAGGGTTCAGTTCTTGGTCCAAGGTAGCCCACCGTTGGGGGTTCAGAGCAACCCCAAAGTCACCACACCAGCAGCTCAGGGCCGGTCAGGTGCAGAGTTCAAAGTGGTGCCCAAAACACATAGGCTAGAATGGAGAGAAGGGGGTGCCCCGGTTCCGGTCTGCTTGCAGGTAAGTACCCGCGTCTTCGGAGGGCAGACCAGGGGGGTTTTGTAGGGCACCGGGGGGGGACACAAGTCCACACAGAAATTTCACCCTCAGCGGCGCGGGGGCGGCCGGGTGCAGTGTAGAAACAAGCGTCGGGTTCGCAATGTTAGTCTATGAGAGATCTCGGGATCTCTTCAGCGCTGCAGGCAGGCAAGGGGGGGATTCCTCGGGGAAACCTCCACTTGGGCAAGGGAGAGGGACTCCTGGGGGTCACTTCTCCAGTGAAAGTCCGGTCCTTCAGGTCCTGGGGGCTGCGGGTGCAGGGTCTCTCCCAGGCGTCGGGACTTTAGGTTCAAAGAGTCACGGTCAGGGGAAGCCTCGGGATTCCCTCTGCAGGCGACGCGGTGGGGGCTCAGGGGGGACAGGTTTTGGTACTCACAGTATCAGAGTAGTCCTGGGGTCCCTCCTGAGGTGTTGGATCGCCACCAGCCGAGTCGGGGTCGCCGGGTGCAGTGTTGCAAGTCTCACGCTTCTTGCGGGGAGCTTGCAGGGTTCTTTAAAGCTGCTGGAAACAAAGTTGCAGCTTTTCTTGGAGCAGGTCCGCTGTCCTCGGGAGTTTCTTGTCTTTTCGAAGCAGGGGCAGTCCTCAGAGGATGTCGAGGTCGCTGGTCCCTTTGGAAGGCGACGCTGGAGCAGGATCTTTGGAAGGCAGGAGACAGGCCGGTGAGTTTCTGGAGCCAAGGCAGTTGTCGTCTTCTGGTCTTCCGCTGCAGGGGTTTTCAGCTGGGCAGTCCTTCTTCTGGTAGTTGCAGGAATCTAATTTTCTAGGGTTCAGGGTAGCCCTTAAATACTAAATTTAAGGGCGTGTTTAGGTCTGGGGGGTTAGTAGCCAATGGCTACTAGCCCTGAGGGTGGGTACACCCTCTTTGTGCCTCCTCCCAAGGGGAGGGGGTCACAATCCTAACCCTATTGGGGGAATCCTCCATCTGCAAGATGGAGGATTTCTAAAAGTTAGAGTCACTTCAGCTCAGGACACCTTAGGGGCTGTCCTGACTGGCCAGTGACTCCTCCTTGTTTTTCTCATTATTTTCTCCGGCCTTGCCGCCAAAAGTGGGGCCTGGCCGGAGGGGGCGGGCAACTCCACTAGCTGGAGTGTCCTGCTGGGTTGGCACAAAGGAGGTGAGCCTTTGAGGCTCACCGCCAGGTGTGACAATTCCTGCCTGGGAGAGGTGTTAGCATCTCCACCCAGTGCAGGCTTTGTTACTGGCCTCAGAGTGACAAAGGCACTCTCCCCATGGGGCCAGCAACATGTCTCGGTTTGTGGCAGGCTGCTAAAACTAGTCAGCCTACACAGATAGTCGGTTAAGTTTCAGGGGGCACCTCTAAGGTGCCCTCTGTGGTGTATTTTTCAATAAAATGTACACTGGCATCAGTGTGCATTTATTGTGCTGAGAAGTTTGATACCAAACTTCCCAGTTTTCAGTGTAGCCATTATGGTGCTGTGGAGTTCGTGTTTGACAGACTCCCAGACCATATACTCTTATGGCTACCCTGCACTTACAATGTCTAAGGTTTTGTTTAGACACTGTAGGGGTACCATGCTCATGCACTGGTACCCTCACCCATGGTATAGTGCACCCTGCCTTAGGGCTGTAAGGCCTGCTAGAGGGGTGTCTTACCTATACTGCGTAGGCAGTGAGAGGCTGGCATGGCACCCTGAGGGGAGTGCCATGTCGACTTACTCGTTTTGCCCTCACTAGCACACACAAGCTGGCAAGCAGGGTGTCTGTGCTGAGTGAGAGGTCTCCAGGGTGGCATAAGACATGCTGCAGCCCTTAGAGACCTTCCTTGGCATCAGGGCCCTTGGTACTAGAAGTACCAGTTACAAGGGACTTATCTGGATGCCAGGGTCTGCCAATTGTGGATACAAAAGTACAGGTTAGGGAAAGAACACTGGTGCTGGGGCCTGGTTAGCAGGCCTCAGCACACTTTCAATTGTAAACATAGCATCAGCAAAGGCAAAAAGTCAGGGGGCAACCATGCCAAGGAGGCATTTCCTTACACAACCCCCCCCCAAACGAAAGAGGATGAGACTAACCTTTCCCAAGAGAGTCTTCATTTTCTAAGTGGAAGAACCTGGAAAGGCCATCTGCATTGGCATGGGCAGTCCCAGGTCTGTGTTCCACTATAAAGTCCATTCCCTGTAGGGAGATGGACCACCTCAACAGTTTAGGATTTTCACCTTTCATTTGCATCAGCCATTTGAGAGGTCTGTGGTCAGTTTGAACTAGGAAGTGAGTCCCAAAGAGGTATGGTCTCAGCTTCTTCAGGGACCAAACCACAGCAAAGGCCTCCCTCTCAATGGCACTCCAACGCTGCTCCCTGGGTAGTAACCTCCTGCTAATGAAAGCAACAGGCTGGTCAAGGCCATCATCATTTGTTTGGGACAAAACTGCCCCTATCCCATGTTCAGAGGCATCAGTCTGCACAATGAACTGCTTAGAATAATCTGGAGCTTTGAGAACTGGTGCTGAGCACATTGCCTGTTTCAGGGTGTCAAAGGCCTGTTGGCATTCCACAGTCCAGTTCACTTTCTTGGGCATTTTCTTGGAGGTGAGTTCAGTGAGGGCTGTCACAATGGATCCATATCCCTTCACAAACCTCCTGTAATACCCAGTCAAGCCAAGGAATGCCCTGACTTGAGTCTGGGTTTTTGGAGCTACCCAGTCCAGAATAGTCTGGATCTTGGGTTGGAGTGGCTGAACTTGGCCTCCACCTACAAGGTGGCCCAAGTAAACCACAGTTCCCTGCCCTATCTGGCATTTGGATGCCTTGATAGAGAGGCCTGCAGATTGCAGAGCCTTCAAAACCTTCCTCAGGTGGACCAGGTGATCCTGCCAGGTGGAGCTAAAGACAGCAATATCATCAAGATAAGCTGTGCTAAAGGACTCCAAGCCAGCAAGGACTTGATTCACCAACCTTTGGAAGGTGGCAGGGGCATTCTTTAAACCAAAGGGCATAACAGTAAACTGATAATGCCCATCAGGTGTGGAGAATGCTGTCTTTTCTTTTGCTCCAGGTGCCATTTTTATTTGCCAGTACCCTGCTGTCAAGTCAAAGGTACTTAGAAATTTGGCAGCACCTAATTTATCAATGAGCTCATCAGCTCTTGGAATTGGATGGGCATCTGTCTTGGTGACAGAATTGAGCCCTCTGTAGTCCACACAAAACCTCATCTCTTTCTTTCCATCTTTGGTGTGAGGCTTGGGGACTAAGACCACTGGGCTAGCCCAGGGGCTGTCAGAGCGCTCAATTACTCCCAATTCCAGCATCTTGTGGACTTCCACCTTGATGCTTTCCTTAACATGGTCAGACTGTCTAAAGATTTTGTTTTTGACAGGCATGCTGTCTCCTGTGTCCACATCATGGGTACACAGGTGTGTCTGACCAGGGGTTAAGGAGAAGAGTTCAGGAAACTGTTGTAGGACTCTCCTACAATCAGCTTGCTGTTGGCCAGAGAGGGTGTCTGAGTAGATCACTCCATCTACTGTGCCATCTTTTGGGTCTGATGACAGAAGATCAGGGAGAGGTTCACTCTCTGCTTCCTGATCCTCATCTGTTACCATCAACAGATTCACATCAGCCCTGTCATGGAAGAGCTTAAGGCGGTTCACATGGATCACCCTCTTGGGGCTCCTGCTTGTGCCCAGGTCCACCAAGTAGGTGACCTGACTCTTCCTCTCTAGTACTGGGTAAGGGCCACTCCATTTGTCCTGGAGTGCCCTGGGAGCCACAGGCTCCAGAACCCAGACTTTCTGCCCTGGTTGGAACTCAACCAGTGCAGCCTTTTGGTCATACCAAAACTTCTGGAGCTGTTGGCTGGCCTCAAGGTTTTTGGTTGCCTTTTCCATGTACTCTGCCATTCTAGAGCGAAGGCCAAGTACATAGTCCACTATGTCCTGTTTAGGCTCATGGAGAGGTCTCTCCCAGCCTTCTTTAACAAGGGCAAGTGGTCCCCTTACAGGATGACCAAACAGAAGTTCAAAGGGTGAGAATCCTACTCCCTTCTGTGGCACCTCTCTGTAAGCGAAAAGCAGGCATGGCAAGAGGACATCCCATCTCCTTTTGAGTTTTTCTGGGAGCCCCATGATCATGCCTTTTAATGTCTTGTTGAATCTCTCAACCAAGCCATTAGTTTGTGGATGGTTTGGTGTAGTGAATTTATAAGTCACTCCACACTCATTCCACATGTGCTTTAGGTATGCTGACATGAAGTTGGTACCTCTGTCAGACACCACCTCCTTAGGGAAACCCACTCTGGTAAAGATACCAATGAGGGCCTTGGCTACTGCAGGGGCAGTAGTCGACCTAAGGGGAATAGCTTCAGGATACCTGGTAGCATGATCCACTACTACCAGGATATACATATTTCCTGAGGCTGTGGGAGGTTCTAGTGGACCAACTATGTCCACACCCACTCTTTCAAAGGGCACCCCCACCACTGGAAGTGGAATGAGGGGGGCCTTTGGATGCCCACCTGTCTTACCACTGGCTTGACAGGTGGGGCAGGAGAGGCAAAACTCCTTAACCATGTTGGACATATTGGGCCAGTAGAAGTGGTTGACTAACCTCTCCCACGTCTTGGTTTGTCCCAAATGTCCAGCAAGGGGAATGTCATGGGCCAATGTTGGGATGAACTCTCTGAACAGCTGAGGCACTACCACTCTCCTAGTGGCACCAGGTTTGGGGTCTCTGGCCTCAGTGTACAGGAGTCCATCTTCCCAATAGACCCTATGGGTTCCATTTTTCTTGCCTTTGGACTCTTCAGCAGCTTGCTGCCTAAGGCCTTCAAGAGAGGGACAGGTTTCTTGTCCCTTACACAGCTCCTCCCTTGAGGGTCCCCCTGGGCCTAAGAGCTCAACCTGATAAGGTTCAAGCTCCAAAGGCTCAGTTCCCTCAGAGGGCAGAACTTCTTCCTGAGAAGAGAGGTTCCCTTTCTTTTGCTGTGTTGCAGTTGGTTTCCCAACTGACTTTCCTTTCCTCTTGGTAGGCTGGGCCATTCTTCCAGACTCCAGCTCTACTTGTTCACCCTGTGCCTTGCATTGTGCTCTGGTTTTCACACACACCAGTTCAGGGATACCCAGCATTGCTGCATGGGTTTTTAGTTCTACCTCAGCCCATGCTGAGGACTCCAGGTCATTTCCAAGCAGACAGTCCACTGGGATATTTGAGGAGACCACCACCTGTTTCAGGCCATTGACCCCTCCCCATTCTAAAGTAACCATTGCCATGGGATGTACTTTTCTCTGATTGTCAGCGTTGGTGACTGTGTAAGTTTTTCCAGTCAGGTATTGGCCAGGGGAAACCAGTTTCTCTGTCACCATGGTGACACTGGCACCTGTATCCCTCAGGCCCTCTATTCTAGTCCCATTAATTAAGAGTTGCTGTCTGTATTTTTGCATGTTAGGCGGCCAGACAGCTAGTGTGGCTAAATCCACCCCACCCTCAGAAACTAGAGTAGCTTCAGTGTGGACCCTGATTTGCTCTGGGCACACTGTTGATCCCACTTGGAGACTAGCCATACCAGTGTTACCTGGATGGGAGTTTGGAGTGGAACCTTTCTTGGGACAGGCCTTGTCTCCAGTTTGGTGTCCATGCTGTTTACAGCTATGACACCAGGCCTTTTTGGGATCAAAGTTTTTACCCTTGTACCCATTGTTTTGTGAAGAGGCTCTGGGCCCACCCTCCTGTGCAGGTTTTTGGGGGCCTGTAGAAGACTCTTTACTATTTTTAGTTTTGGTTGTCTCATCACCCTTCCCCTGGGGAGTCTTTGTGACCCCTTTCTTTTGGTCACCCCCTGTTGAAGTCTTGGACACCCTTGTCTTGACCCAATGGTCCGCCTTCTTTCCCAATTCTTGGGGAGAAATTGGTCCTAGGTCTACCAGATGCTGATGCAGTTTATCATTGAAACAATTACTTAACAGGTGTTCTTTCACAAATAAATTGTACAGCCCATCATAATTACTTACACCACTGCCTTGAATCCAACCATCTAGTGTTTTCACTGAGTAGTCTACAAAGTCAACCCAGGTCTGGCTCGAGGATTTTTGAGCCCCCCTGAATCTAATCCTATACTCCTCAGTGGAGAATCCAAAGCCCTCAATCAGGGTACCCTTCATGAGGTCATAAGATTCTGCATCTTGTCCAGAGAGTGTGAGGAGTCTATCCCTACACTTTCCTGTGAACATTTCCCAAAGGAGAGCACCCCAGTGAGATCTGTTCACTTTTCTGGTTACACAAGCCCTCTCAAAAGCTGTGAACCATTTGGTGATGTCATCACCATCTTCATATTTAGTTACAATCCCTTTAGGGATTTTCAACATGTCAGGAGAATCTCTGACCCTATTTATGTTGCTGCCACCATTGATGGGTCCTAGGCCCATCTCTTGTCTTTCCCTCTCTATGGCTAGGATCTGTCTTTCCAAAGCCAATCTTTTGGCCATCCTGGCTAACTGGATGTCCTCTTCACTGGGGCTATCCTCAGTGATTTCAGAGGTGTTGGTCTCTCCTGTGAGGGAACCAGCATCTCTGACTATTATTTTAGGAGTCAGGGTTTGAGGGACCCTGTTCTCCCTAGATAGGACTGGTAGGGGGGAATTTTCCTCCAAGTCACTATCCTCTTCCTCTGAGTTGCCACCCTCAGAGGGGTTGGCCTTTTCAAACTCTGCCAAAAGCTCCTGGAGCTGTATTTTGGTAGGTTTGGGGCCCATTGTTATTTTCTTTATTTTACAGAGTGACCTTAGCTCCCTCATCTTAAGATGGAGGTAAGGTGTGGTGTCGAGTTCCACCACAGTCACATCTGTGCTAGACATTTTGCTTCTAAAAGTTGGAATACTTTTTAAGAATCTACAACTGGTTCTAGAATCTAATTCAAACTTTTACAAACTTTTAAACTCTAAAAGAAATGCTAAACAGGATCTAACACAAGGCCCTAGCAGGTCTTTTAAGAATTTAGAAAACTTTTCAAATTGCAAAAATCAATTTCTAATGACAATTTTGGAATTTGTCGTGTGATCAGGTATTGGCTGAGTAGTCCAGCAAATGCAAAGTCTTGTACCCCACCGCTGATCCACCAATGTAGGAAGTTGGCTCTGTATGTGCTATTTCAAAGTAAGGAATAGCATGCACAGAGTCCAAGGGTTCCCCTTAGAGGTAAAATAGTGGTAAAAATAGATAATACTAATGCTCTATTTTGTGGTAGTGTGGTCGAGCAGTAGGCTTATCCAAGGAGTAGTGTTAAGCATTTGTTGTACATACACATAGACAATAAATGAGGTACACACACTCAGAGACAAATCCAGCCAATAGGTTTTTATATAGAAAAATATCTTTTCTTAGTTTATTTTAAGAACCACAGGTTCAAATTCTACATGTAATATCTCATTCAAAAGGTATTGCAGGTAAGTACTTTAGGAACTTCAAATCATCAAAATTGCATGTATACTTTTCAAGTTATTCACAAATAGCTGTTTTAAAAGTGGACACTTAGTGCAATTTTCACAGTTCCTAGGGGAGGTAAGTATTTGTTAGGTTAACCAGGTAAGTAAGACACTTACAGGGTTCAGTTCTTGGTCCAAGGTAGCCCACCGTTGGGGGTTCAGAGCAACCCCAAAGTCACCACACCAGCAGCTCAGGGCCGGTCAGGTGCAGAGTTCAAAGTGGTGCCCAAAACACATAGGCTAGAATGGAGAGAAGGGGGTGCCCCGGTTCCGGTCTGCTTGCAGGTAAGTACCCGCGTCTTCGGAGGGCAGACCAGGGGGGTTTTGTAGGGCACCGGGGGGGGACACAAGTCCACACAGAAATTTCACCCTCAGCGGCGCGGGGGCGGCCGGGTGCAGTGTAGAAACAAGCGTCGGGTTCGCAATGTTAGTCTATGAGAGATCTCGGGATCTCTTCAGCGCTGCAGGCAGGCAAGGGGGGGATTCCTCGGGGAAACCTCCACTTGGGCAAGGGAGAGGGACTCCTGGGGGTCACTTCTCCAGTGAAAGTCCGGTCCTTCAGGTCCTGGGGGCTGCGGGTGCAGGGTCTCTCCCAGGCGTCGGGACTTTAGGTTCAAAGAGTCGCGGTCAGGGGAAGCCTCGGGATTCCCTCTGCAGGCGGCGCGGTGGGGGCTCAGGGGGGACAGGTTTTGGTACTCACAGTATCAGAGTAGTCCTGGGGTCCCTCCTGAGGTGTTGGATCGCCACCAGCCGAGTCGGGGTCGCCGGGTGCAGTGTTGCAAGTCTCACGCTTCTTGCGGGGAGCTTGCAGGGTTCTTTAAAGCTGCTGGAAACAAAGTTGCAGCTTTTCTTGGAGCAGGTCCGCTGTCCTCGGGAGTTTCTTGTCTTTTCGAAGCAGGGGCAGTCCTCAGAGGATGTCGAGGTCGCTGGTCCCTTTGGAAGGCGTCGCTGGAGCAGGATCTTTGGAAGGCAGGAGACAGGCCGGTGAGTTTCTGGAGCCAAGGCAGTTGTCGTCTTCTGGTCTTCCGCTGCAGGGGTTTTCAGCTGGGCAGTCCTTCTTCTGGTAGTTGCAGGAATCTAATTTTCTAGGGTTCAGGGTAGCCCTTAAATACTAAATTTAAGGGCGTGTTTAGGTCTGGGGGGTTAGTAGCCAATGGCTACTAGCCCTGAGGGTGGGTACACCCTCTTTGTGCCTCCTCCCAAGGGGAGGGGGTCACAATCCTAACCCTATTGGGGGAATCCTCCATCTGCAAGATGGAGGATTTCTAAAAGTTAGAGTCACTTCAGCTCAGGACACCTTAGGGGCTGTCCTGACTGGCCAGTGACTCCTCCTTGTTTTTCTCATTATTTTCTCCATTATTTTCAATTCCATGATCATAGACATGTTACATGGCCATATTCGGAGTTACCATTGTGAAGCTACATATAGGTAGTGACCTATATGTAGTGCACACGTGTAATGGTGTCCCCGCACTCACAAAGTTCAGGGAATTGGCTCTGAACAATGTGGGGGCACCTTGGCTAGTGCCAGGGTGCCCTCACACTAAGTAACTTTGCACCTAACCTTTACCAGGTAAAGGTTAGACATATAGGTGACTTTTTATTGAGTAATAGATTTTAGAGTTAATAATCGACACCATTACAACTCTGTACAGACTGTTTGTTAGCTTTTTTATTGGGCGTACATAACATATATCTTAGTGTTCATATTTATTTACTGCTTTGTCTTTTAGCCAGATCATTTTTTCCTGTCATACTTGACGCTGTCATGTCAGCATAAAAGATTGGAACATTTATATGACAACAGCATTGTCTGAACTACCAACTTAGACAACTCAAGTAAGCTAGTAAATATTAATCGAACAGAATTAATCCCACAATGTGCACAGAAGCATGTCCTCACGGGTATGGGACAATAAGCTTTAAGTACCATCGCATAGGGCACTATTTTCTCACACTTCAATCACCATATATACTTTAACTACTTCACTAATTAACATAATCAATATAAGCATTGCTAACTATCTATCTCGATTTCTATACCTACATCCACTATTTGTCTTTCCAGTTATTATTTATTTTTATTTTTCCAATTCTAATTCCTATTCTTCATTTCTATCTTTATTCTAAATTACAAACTTGATTACTCTTTAATTCTTACTTCAAAGTAATAACGGGCATGTCTATTACATATTCTTATGTGTAGACATCTATATCAGTACATGAAAGTCAAAATAGATAACTTTTTGGTAAAGCTAACAACACCACACAAGTATATAATCTTACATTTTTTTCTTCATTAGATGACATGACCATGTGATTTCAGCACATCAAGTATCCAATGTCTAACCAATTCGAGAACCTGGCTGCTAAAATTAGATTCTTGTCGTCTCTTATCTATGGGAATGGCCCTGAGGAAGGTGACCTATAATCATTAGGAAAACTGAAACGCGCGTAGGCCGTTGGTTCCCACAGCACATCCTCGCTGTAGCGACACCACTCTGATTCGTTCTTTTTTCTACATAGATTATTTTTGTATTAGATGATCATTGTTTTTCATTCATTAGATTTGAGTATTGTCTATACACGTTTGTACCTATTGTATTTTCTATGTATTAGTTTACCAATGTTACTATACGTGTAAGAAGATTTAGTCGGATTTTAGTATATTGTCAATTGTCTTTTAGTCTGACTGAGGTGTGTCTGAATTAGATTGTTAGAGTTTTTATAAATTCACATTTTTTTATATTTCACGATTGTTAGTCTATTCATATTATTCTATTAAAGTTTTCCTTATTGTGATTTTGTTCCTAGTTTTCCCTTATTATTTGATTTTGTTTAGCAGCCTGGTATCACTTTTTATTGAATGACCTTAATCTATCAGCTTGTATTTATCAGTCCCTACAGGGATCTACCCCTGAAGTTTATTATATCTTCAGGTATTATATTATTACAGTAGCTCATGCCGTAGTTTCTCCTACTCATATTCAGAGTGAACCAGGAAGAATTATTGCTTCCTCCCTGTTCAAAATAAAAGAAAGCTAACCTTTGAGGAGGCTTTGGACACTACTCCTCCAGGGAAGGTCTCCAAGGACAAGGTTCTAATTAGGCCCCAGCCTTCTCCGATTCTTACTTCTACCCCTCCACCGCCTCCTCAATCTCATACAACACAGCCACAGTTTTCACTCCAGGGTTCACCGGCACCGCCAGAGGATGATTTGGCAGACACGCCACAAGACCTAGGTCCATGGGACTCATATGACCGAGATCCTATCCTGCCAAATGACCCAGATCTATATCCTGTACGACCATCACCACCTGAAGACACATCATATCAGCAGTTGATAGCAAGGACAGCGGCATTCCACAATCTCCAGCTACACACAACCTATTGAAGAGGATTTTCTCTTTGACGCCCTTACTAAAGCACACAGTCAAATCCTTCCCATGGTACCCGGCATGCTTAGACATGCTAATAACATCTTTAGAGAACCCTTACTGTCCCGAGTTATCACCCCCAGGGTGAATAAAAAATTCAAAGCGGCACCTTCAGTCCCTGTCTTTATACAGGCTCATATCCCTCCACACTTAATAGTGGTCAGTACTGCACGAAAACTTGCTAATAGTCAATCTTCAGGAGAGTTGCACCCTCCTGACAAAAAAAACAAGACAATAGATGCAGCGGGTACAAAGAGTAACAGCACTAGCTGTCAATCATTGACGTATCGCCAATTCCCAAGCAATATTATCACGGTACTACAGGGCCCAGTGAGATGAAATGGAGGATCTCCTTCAGTACCTCCCAGAGGAGCTTCGCAAAAGCACGGAGGAGATTGTATCAGAAAGTCAAACTAATAATAATAATGCTATTCATTGCACAACAGATGCCACAGGCACAGCAGCACACTGCATTAATACAAGCATCATTATACACGGCATGCTTGGCTTACGTGTTCAGGTTTCAAGCTAGAATTACCCCAAGCAGTACTCAACATGCCATTTGATAGGGAACACTAATTTGGCCAACAGGTGGATACCACAATAGACAAACTTAAAAAGATTCAGAAACTGCAAAAGCAATGGGGGCACTACTTTTTACCACCACAGAACATGGTAGTTTTGTTGTCCATAATTTAGGGAGGCTTGAAACCATCGTCTACAGAGCCTTCCATCTCTCAAAATAGCGAAACCTCCCACCTTTACATCGGAGGTTCCTTTAGGGGATTACACAGAGGCTCAAATAACAAAGGCAGAGTTAAGGCATCCACTTCCAGAAGATCTGTCTCCACTGCATACCAGTGACTGCCTACACATTCCACCACCTCACCTCAACAGTAGGGGGAAAACGAAAAAACATATGTCCAGAATGGTCAGAGATCACTACAAACCAGTGGGTTCTTTCAATCATCCAACATGGTTATTGTCGGGAGCTCACTTCCACTCCACCAAACATTCTCCCTCGCACTCCCAAATTCTCACAAGACCACCTCACTCTTCTCAAAGAAGAGGTACAATCCCTTCTCATCAAATGGGCTATAGAACCATTCCCCTATTCACAGCAAGGGTCAGGAGTATACTTCCTTATAACAAAGAAGGTTTGTTCTCTCAGCCAATTCTAGATCTCTATATTCTCTCAGAGCATTTTCATATGGTCACTCTTCAATATGTCATTCCACTGTTACAGCAAGGCAACTTTTTGACAGCGTTAGATTTAAAGGATGCTTACTTTCATATATCCCCATTCATCCCGCACATAGCAAATATCCGATTCGTAACTGCAGGAAACAATTATCAGTTCAAGGTGTTGCCTTTCGTGGTCACAACCACTCCCAGGATCTTCACAAAATGTCTAGCAGTAGTTGCCGCATATCTCAGACATCAACACATTAATGTCTTCTCTTACTTGGACGATTGTCTCATCAAAGACAGTATGTTACAACACAGTCAACGTCCCACTCAGTTGACAGTGGACCTCCTTCACACTCTTCGGTTCACAATCAACTTTCTCAAATCCCATCTCCAACCTTTGCAAATGCATTCTTACCTAGGAGCAGTGCTTAATGTGAAAATAGGGTTAGCATTTCCAAGTCCGGCTCGAATTCATGTTTTTCAAACGTTAATTTCCCAGTTACAGGTAGACCACACTTGCACAGTAAAGACAACGATGCAACTATTCGGAATGATGGAGTCTTGCATTGCCATCGTACCTCATGCCAGACTGCACATGCGTCCCCTACAACAGTGTCCGTCTCATCAGTAGTACCAGTTACACGGTCATCTCAAAGATCTAGTGTTGTTGGACCAACAGACTCGCCACTCTCTACAATGATGGAACTCAACCAACTTCTCCAAACCCTCAAATCACTCTGATTACAGATGAATCACTGACAGGGTGGGGAGCTCATCTCAAAAACCTCACAATACAGGGGCTATAGGATCCCATTCATCAAACTTCACATATCAATTACCTGGAACTTCTGGCAGTTTTCCTAGCAATGAAGGCTTTTCTTCCGCATCTCTTGCACAAATTGGTCTTAGTCTGACAAGACGATATGACAACCATGAATTATGTGAAAAAACAGGGGAAGACACATTCACCTCAGTTGTCACATCTTGATGAAATAATTTGAAAATTAGCAATTCACCAATACATTCACAAAGTGGCAGAGTATCTCCCAGGCATGCAACCAATGGGGATCACCTCAAAAAGACCTTTTCAACATACCAAAACTTTGCGTCCATATACCCACACCCTCAGTCCAAGGGCAATGCTCTACGGTTGAATTGGTCAGGGATATTTACTTAAGCTTTTCCGCCTCTCCCACTTATTCCATCTCTAGTTAGCAAATTGAGGCAAACCTCTCACACCATGGTCCTTGTAGCTCCTACATGGGCACATCAAGCTTGGTTCACAACACTTATGGATCTATCACTAGTTCACACGAGAAGCTCCCCAACGGGTCGGACCTTCTCACTCAGGAAACAGGGACAGATAAGACATCCAGGCTCCAAATCGCTCAACCTTGCGATATGGCTCCTGAAGTCATAGAGTTTGGTTACTTAAAACTATCATTAGAATGTGTGCGCATTCTAAGAGAAGCATGTAAACCTACAACCAGACAGTGTTATGCTGAAAAATGGAAACAAAACATTTTGTATGCTACTGTCAATCTAAAAAATTGACCCACTCAAAGTTTCGGTTCAAGACTTTGTTATTTGCTATATTTGCAGAAAGCAAAATTGGCATATTCTTCTAATTGCTTTTATTTAGCAGCTATAACAGCTTATCTCCAAAACAGACAACACATCTCAGCATTCAGAATTCCAGTTGTTAAGGCTTTCATGGAAGGTCTCAAAAGAGTAATTCCTCCCAGCATACCTCCAGCACCATCCTGAAACCTTAATGTTGTTATTACTACGCTCATGGGTCCACCTTTTGAGCCAATGCATGCACGCCATTTACAAATCCTTTCAAGGAAATTGACTTTCTTGATAGCTATCACTTCCCTAAGATGTGTAAGTGAACTCCGGGCTCTCACTTTAGCTGAACCATTCTTCCAAATAGACCGGGATTAAGGAGTGCTTCCAACAAACCCTAAATTCCTACCAAAAGTAGTTTCACAATTCTGTATCAACCAGTCCTTTGAATTACTTGTTTTCTTTCCACAATCAAACACAGTTGCAGAAAGAGTTTTTCACACACTAGATGTTAAAAGGGCTCTCATGTATTATATTGATTGAACCAAACAGTTTAGGAAATCTTAAAAACCTTTTATTGATTTTTCAGTACCTCATAAAGGCAACTAAATATAAAAAAATGGCATAGTTAGATGGATAATCAAATTTATTCAAACTTGCTTTGCAAAAGCCAAAAAGCAGTTAACTGTTACCCCCAGAGGTTTCTGGCTCCATCATGGTTTTGTATGTCTCGCACCTATTGGGTCGAATGGCCTTGTCCATCCTGTTGGTGCCACATGCCAGGTGGTAATAAGAGCTCTTCACTGGTACCTCCAGAAAGCAGTAGACCAATGCCAAAGGAGTCTAAGTGCAGGTATAGATCTTTGAGTTCTGTGCTAGCGTATGTGTTCCTCCAACCATATCGGTGTGTTGTCCAGCTCGCCACAGGTGCAGGCTTTCCAAACACCTCCTTGTTGGACTAGGGTGCCCATCTGAGTGACATAATGCTGCAAGACATTTAGTGTGAATTGGAGTAGTGCTCACACCTACATATGCTGCAGGCTTTCTGCTGTGTCATGAAGGCCTCCATCCATTGGGTCTCGGGGAGGGCTTTTCAGATACTGTATGACAACACCACCGCCGTCAACTATTTTAACCCCTTAGCTGCTGCCCCCCACAAAACTCATTCCCCCCCCCCCCCCCCCCCCCCCCCCCCACATGCTGAGCCATTGTTTGGCTATTTGTGGTAGTTCACACTTAGGCCTTCATAACTTTTTATCCACATAAGCTATCCATGCAAAATGTGAGACCTTCATTTCCAACATCCTAGGGATTCTAAAGGTACCCAGAGTGTGTGGGTTCCCCTGGAGGAGACCAAGAAATTAGCCAAAAAAACAGGCAAAATTTCGTTTTTTCCAGAAAAATGGGGGAAAAGGGCTGCAGAAGAAAGCATATGATTTTTTTTCCCTTAAAATGGCATCAACAAAGGGTTTGCAGTGCTAAATTCACCATCTTGTCATCTTTCAGGAACAGGCAGACTTGAATCAGAAAACCACATTTTTCAACACAATTTTGGCATTTTACTGGGACATACCCCATTTTTACTATTTTTTGTGCTTTCATCCTCCTTCCAGTTAGTGACAGAAATGTGTGTGTAACCAATGCTGGATACTAGACAGCTAAACATTTCTGAAAAGTAGACAAACTTCTGAATTCAGCAAGGGGTCATTTGTGTAGATCCCTCAAGATTTTTCTTCAGAAAGTAACAGCTGAAATAAAAAAAATATTGAAATTGAGGTGAAAAAAAGAGCCATTTCTGTCCACGTTTTCCTCAATGGCATATTTTTTAAAGCAATATACCATTGCATCCTCTGGACTCTTCTGGTTGTGTGGATATGTAGGGCTTGTAGGTTCATCAAGAACCCTAGGTACCCAGAGCCAATAAATGAGCTGCACCTTGCAATGGGTTTTCATTGTATACCCAGTATACAGCAATTCATTTGGTGAAATATAAAGAGGGAAAAATAGTTATCAAGGAAACCTTTCTATTTCCAAAACGGGCACAAGATAATGTGTTGAGAAGCAGTGGTTATTTGCACATCTCTGAATTCCAGGTTCCCCATACTAGCATGTGAATTACAGGGCATTTCTCAAATAGACTTCTTTTGGAAGGAAACAAATGTAGAGAAAGACAAGGGGCAATAACACTTGTTTTTCTATTCTGTGTTCCCCCCCTATCTCCAGATAAAAATGGTACCTCACTTGTGTGGGTAGGTCTAGTGCCCGCGACAGGAAACGCGACATGGACACATCACATTTTTACATTGACATCTGACCTGTTTTTTGCAAAGTGCCTAGCTTTGGATTTTGTCCTCTAGCTCAGCCGGCAGCTTGGGAAACTGTAGGAAAGTACCATCTTGCCTGGCATGTTAGCCCCCTAATTCACTGTATATATGTTGTTTTAGTCTATGTGTCACTGGGACCCTGCCAGGCAGGGCCCCAGTGCTCATAAGTATGTGCCCTGTATGTGTTCCCTGTGTGATGCCTAACTGTCTCACTGAGGCTCTGCTAACCAGAACCTCTGGTTATGCTCTCTCTGCTTTCCAAATTTGTCACTATAAGGCTATTGACTAAATTTACCAATTCACATTGGCATACTGGTACACCCATATAATTCCCTAGTATATGGTACTGAGGTACCCAGGGTATTGGGGTTCCAGGTGATCCCTATGGGTTGCAGCATTTCTTTTGCCACCCATAGGGAGCTCTGACAATTCTTACACAGGACTGCCAGTGCAGCCTGAGTGAAATAACGTCCACGTTATTTCACAGCCATTTACCACTGCACTTAAGTAACTTATAAGTCACCTATATGTCTAACCTTCACCTGGTGAAGGTTGGGTGCAAAGTTACTTAGTGTGTGGGCACCCTGGCACTAGCCAAGGTGCCCCCACATCGTTCAGGGCAAATTCCCCGGACTTTGTGAGTGCGGGGACACCATTACACGCGTGCACTGTACATAGGTCACTACCTATGTACGGCGTCACAATGGTAACTTCGAACATGGCCATGTAACATCTCTAAGATCATGGAATTGTCACCCCAATGCCACTCTGGCATTGGGGTGACAATTCCATGATCCCCCGGGTCTCTAGCACAGAACCCGGGTACTGCCAAACAGCCTGTCCGGGGTCTCCACTGCAGCTACTGCTGCTGCCAACCCCTCAGACAGGTTTCTGCCCTCCTGGGGTCCAGGCAGTCCTGGCCCAGGAAGGTAGAACAAAGGATTTCCTCTGAGAGAGGGTGTTACACCCTCTCCCTTTGGAAATAGGTATGAAGGCTAGGAAGGAATAGCCTCCACCAGTCTCTGGAAATGCTTTGATGGGCACAGATATTGCCCATCTCTGCATAAGCCAGTCTACACCGGTTTAGGGATCCCCCCAGCCCTGCTGTGGCGCGAAACTGGACAAAGGAAAGGGGATTGACCACTGCCCTGACCTGCACCTCCCAGGGGAGGTGCCCAAAGCTCCTCCATTGTGTCCCAGACCTCTGCCATCTTGAAAACAGAGGTGTCTGTGGTACACTGAACTGCTCTGAGTGGCCAGTGCCAGCAGGTGACGTCAGAGGCTCCTTCTGATAGGCTCTTACCTCTCTTGGTAGCCATTCCTCCTTCCTAGGTAGCCAAACCTCCTTTTCTGGCTATTTAGGGTCTCTGCTTTGGGGATCTCACCAGATAACGAATGCAAGAGCTCATCAGAGTTCCTCTGCATCTCCCTCTTCACCCCTGCCAAAGGATCGACAGCTGACTGCTCCGGACGCCTGCAAAACCGCAACAAAGTAGCAAGACGACTACTAGCAACCTTGTATCGCTTCATCCTGCCGGCTTTCTCGACTGTTTCCAGGTGTTGCATGCTCTGGGGGTAGCCTGCCTCCTCTCTGCACCAGGAGCTCTGAAGAAATCTCCCGTGGGTCGACGGAATCTTCCCCCTGCAACCGCAGGCACCAAAAGACTGCATCACTGGTCCTCTGGGTCCCCTCTCAGCACGACGAGCGTGGTCCCTGGAACTCAGCAACTCTGTCCAAATGACTCCCACAGTCCAGTGACTCTTCAGTCCAAGTTTGGTGGAGGTAAGTCCTTGCCTCCCCACGCTAGACTGTATGGCTGGGTACCGCGTGATTTGCAGCTGCTCCGGCTCCTGTGCACTCTTCCAGGATTTCCTTTGTGCACAGCCAAGCCTGGGTCCCCGACCCTCTAACCTGCAGTGCATAACCTTCTGAGTTGTCCTCCGGCGTCGTGGGACTCCCTTTTCTGACTTCGGGTGGATTCCGGTCCACTTTTCTTCTAAGTGCCTGTTCAGGTACTTGTGCGGTGCTGCCTGCTTCTGTGAGGGCTCCCTACGTTGCTGGGCACCCCCTCTGTCTCCTCATCTAAGTGGCGACATCCTGGTCCCTCCTGGGCCACAGCAGCACCCAAAAACCTCTACCGCGACCCTTGCAGCTAGCAAGGCTTGTTTGCGGTCTTTCTGCGTGGGAACACCTCTGCAAGCTTCATCGCGACGTGGGACATTCATCCTCCAAAGGAAAAGCTCCTAGTCCGCTTATTCCAACCGGTGGCAGCTTCCCTGCACCCTCAGGTGGCATTTCCTGGGCTCCTGCCCACTCTTGACACTGTTGCGACTATTGGACTTGGTCCCCTTCTCTTACAGGTACTCAGGTCCGGAAATCCACTGTAGTTGCATTGCTGGTGTTTGTTCTTCCTGCAGAATCCCCCTATCACGACTGCTGGGCTCTCTGGGGCTAGTAGGTGCACTTTACACCTACCTTTCAGGGTCTTGGGGTGGGCTATTTTTCTAACCCTCACTGTTTTCTTACAGTCCCAGTGACCCTCTACAAGCTCACATAGGTTTAGGTTCCATTCATGGTTCGCATTCCACTTTTGGAGTATGTGGTTTGTGTTCCCCCTATACCTATGTGCTCCTATTGCAATCTGTTGTAATTTTACACTGCTTGCATTACTTTTCTTGCTATTACCTGCATAATTTTGGTTTGTGTACATATATCTTGTGTATATAACTTATCCTCATACTGAGGATACTCACTGAGATACTTTTGGCATATTGTCATAAAAATAAAGTACCTTTATTTTTAGTACTTCTGTGTATTGTGTTTTCTTATGATATTGTGCATATGACACCAGTGGTATAGTAGGAGCTTTACATGTCTCCTAGTTCAGCCTAAGCTGCTTTGCCATAGCTACCTTCTATCAGCCTAAGCTGCTAGAAACACCTCTTCTACACTAATAAGGGATAACTGGACCTGGCATGAGGTGTAAGTACCTCTGGTACCCACTACAAGCCGGGCCAGCCTCCTACAGAAACCTAGCAAACCTATACATTTTTTTAAATACTAGACACCTAGCGGAATTCAGAATGGGGTGAACTGTGGGGCTATCACCAGGTTCTGTTACCCAGAATCCTTTGTATACCTCACAATTTGAAAAAAAAACACTTTTTCCTCACATTTCGGTGATAGAAAGTTCTGGAATCCGAGACGAGCCGCAAATTTCCTTCCACACAGCCTTCCCCCAAGTCTCCCAATAAAAATGGTACCTCACTTGTGTGGGTAGGCCTAGTGCCAGTGTCAGGAATAGATCACACAACATTCAATGTTAGTCCTTGCATGAGGGCAACTGTTAACCCTGGGGTGATCCATTCCTGACGCAGGCACTAAGTACAGGCACTTAAGTGGGGTAGCGTATTTTTATCAGGACAGGTGGGGAAAAACTAGGTGGTAGGAATTCTGTGGATCCCACCAAATTCCTGTAGTTTGTGTGACAGAAATGCAAGCAAAAATAGAGTTTTTATTCAACATTTCACCTTTGCAGGGTATTCTGGGTAAGAAAACTTTGGGGAATCCAAACAAGCCACACCTCTGTGGATTCCCCCGGGTATCTCGTTTCCAGAAATGTCTGGGTTTTGTAGGTTTCCCTATATGGCCGCCGAGCCCAGAAATAAAAACTCAGATGCCTGCCTTACAAAACCAGGTTGTTTTCTGATATAAAATTGTTATGGCTCCACAATACAATTTGGGCGGTGGAATTTGGGGCTGAACTAAATTGGGTAGTTCCCAAGAGAGCAATCTCTGTGTGCATGCACCTGCTCTCTGGGATGGGAAAACCCACTATTGTCCCGCTGCACAGACTGTGCTTGCGAAGAGACAGCAGTCTTTAGTGCCTCTGACGCCCTGTCCAACAATCATTATTGGTGCTCCCACTCCCATGACCACCTCCTCGTATTCCTTTGCTACCACCCAGCAAAAGTGCCCTTCATCACTCTATAGCCCCCCTTGCACATACATTTGATTTGTATTATAGCGCAGGTAATGGCTGGCTTTACTAATCCACTCAGCTATTTACATAAAATACAGATTTGAACTTTGCAGTAGGCATATAAACCTTCTGTGCTACTTTATGGCATCAGAACTGCCACTAGACAAAAGACAGATCCTTTTCTAGCAGAAACATAATCACAAGAATTACCTGACTTTTTTATTGATGCCTAAAAGCTACAGTTGAATTGCTTCATTTGAAGTATGTGCATTGCATTGCTTTGAAAACACAAGCTGCAAGAGAAATGGTGGCGAAAAAAAATAAAATATATATATATAATATGTGTTCGATTGAATGTGTAGCTGCAGATACACATGCTATGCATTATTCCGCCATCTAGTGTTGGGATTGGAGTGTTAAAGTTGTTTTTCTTCGAAGAAGTCTTTTCGAAGTCACAGGATCGAGTGACGACTCCTCTCGGTCATACTGCGCATGGGCATTCGCTCCGTTGTTAGATTGTTCTTTCCGCTGTCGGGTTCGGACGGGTTTTCTCTCGCTCCGAGATTTCGAATCAGAAAACTTAAGAGAGCTTCCTTGATTGTCGGTATTGTTTCGATTGCGTTTCCAACTAACCTCGAACCAATAGTATCGTCGAAGACTACATTTTGCCCTTCTGGGCGCGTGCGCCCGACACGGGCCTGTTCGGGCCTACCACGTCGAAGCCTGATGGATCGGACTCCATTTTGATTTTGTCCCTGATGCCACGTGAAATTTCAATGCACATACCAACACCTTGTCTGTAATCTGTGTCTTTCTCCTGATCACAGAGAAGAGGATTGCGAGGCCTGTTGATAGTTTTGATCCAAAAAGACTCTGCGTGGCCAGAGAGCCAGAAGACTGGGAATAGCGTTGAAAAGTACAGAACATCTCGACACCATGGAGGAAGAACAGGGGCAGACGGCGGTTTCCATCAGAGACACCGACTCCGAAGAAGAATCGAAAGAAGATAGGCATATCACTGCTGGTCAGCACGTGAGTACGTCTGGCCCTACGCCCACTAATAAAAAGTCCTCAAATGCCTTGGGTACACCACTGCCAGAGAGCCATGGTTCGACCCGAAAAAAAGACTCATCGACTGACCTTCGAGTTCGGCGTCGAAGAAAGCCACTCCTCCGTCGATATCGGAGTTGAGTAAGTCCATCAAAAGTTCGACTTTTGAGTCGAGCAAGCTATCTCACTCCTCTGAGTCGAAGCCTCGACACCCTGCTTCGGAGCCGAAGCAACCGGCTGTATGTTGGGGCCCAAAAAACTACCATTTTCGGAGCCTAAAAAGTCATCTTATTCGGAAGAGCAAGGACTTTTGAACCATCTTAAACGGTCCTCAAAATCGCTGGATGAACAGTCATATAGAACGTCTGGTCATGTTTCTGAGGACACTGAGATACAACCTATTCTTGAGATCATGGATGAAAGACAATCAAAAATTTGCATCCATAAAGAGACTGGCAGAATAATTACTGCACCTCCTCTACAGACCAAAAGAAAGATGGCCTTTCAAGAACATTTAGACACTGCTCCAACACCAACAAAGATTTATAAGGAGAAACCATTACGTATCCATACTTCTCCCCCTCATTCACCACAACTTTCTTTTTCGCCACCACCCACTAGCCCACCACCTTTGCCTTCACCAACTCATTCACACGCAGGTTATTTTTAGGGCTGCAGCGTACCATGGGGTGCTTATGCACACTGAACCCTTAGTAGAGGATTTTCTTTTTGACACCTTATCCTCCACTCATTCAAGATATCAGTGCCTCCCAATGGTACCTGGCATGATTAAGCATGCAGATCAAAAACGAAGTGTGACGTCAGCACGCCTAGTTGCGTTCTGACATAACAGAGTGCCGGGGTGGGGGAGAGACACGGAAGCTATTCCATGTCTACCGATTGTCGCGTTGTGGACCATGTGTTGGGAGGCAATTTGTATGTGGCAGAGGTCTCAGCAATGAAGGATTTTCCCTGTGACTGCACACCTTACAGGCATCCTTGAAAGTGAATTCTCAGAGCTGCTTCTTTGGAGAACTACAAGTGTGAGCTACACATTGAATTGGCTGTAATTCATTGGGGCGTCCCAGAATTATGTCCCCCCACTGTTATGGTACATGCTTCCCTCTGAATGATTCCCTTTAGGTACAGTTAATGAAGGGCTTGCTTACAGATTTCCACTGAATCAGACGATGGCTATATAAACGACAGCCCAGATGTGTGGTATCCTACGATATTGACTACGCTTAACCGGATAAAGTGTAAGTTCCGCTCTTAGTGGGTATTGCCAGAGCCAAGAAATGCAAAGCTGTGAAAAACATTACCATGTTTGTTGGATCATCCTCTCTGTCAAGATTTGTTATATCTTGGCCAAGAAAGTCCCTCTACAGGGCATTTATGACCAGACAGGGTATTTTCAGGATTTACTACTGCGTACAGTTTGGATCGGTACCATATAGTTGTTGTCACACTCCTACTTATACACAAGTTTTGATGTGAACATATTTTCTATCAAAATGTAGAATGTGTTCACAGGAGTAAGAAAGCTGCAAAGAATTTTTGGTTGCTTCCCGTTGCACTACGACCATGGTAGATTATAGCATTCTCACCACAGGTGTTCATGTAAAAGACATCTATCTGCCCGGTAGCCTCATGGTTGTCATTGTGCAAATTTGACAAGCAATACTGCTTTTTGGCTCAAGCATACAGTAATGTGCTTTGTCCTGGCTGAATTTCTTAATTTCCTTGATTATACCCCACTACTCAGTTCCTTCTCTGGAAGGGTATTGCTTTGGTACGCATTCATAATTGAAGGAATCTGCTTTAAGATGTATGCACGAGAAGTTGTTACTTTATGTATTGATGTTTCAGATGAATCTGTAATGTTCCCACAGATTTCTCACAGCCATGATGTAGGAAAGTGAGCCTTTTGACATGGTCCTCCTCACTTTTCGTCAGGTAATTGATGCAATTTTGACTGAAAAAGCACTGGGTTCCTCCAGGTTCCAGTGCTAGATCTCTTTCCCTAAAACTTTGCAATTGTGCCCTTATTGGCCATACCATTGGCACCCCTGTAAATCCCTAGCAAATGGTACCCCTGGTACCTATGGCGTGAGTACCTGAGTAGCCCCAAGGGCTGCAGCATGTATTGTGCCATCTTCAGGGACCTCTCACCTAATACAGACAGACTGCCATTTTAGGCTGCGCGACTTGCTGCAGACAAAGGTGAAAACAGTCTGTGTTCCATGTCCCCTAACACTGCATGCAATATATGTAAATCACCCCTACTGCATGCCTAACAGCCCTAAGGCAGGTTGCATTATATTACATGAGGGCATATCTTCAAGAGCAGATATGCCCCTGCTATGTCTTTGCCAATTCTCTTGCATTGTAATAGGCCAGGGAAGCAATTTTAAGTACATGTGCCGGACACTGGTCAGTAAGAGTTCTCCAGCTGCATGATGGCTTCACTGCAAATAGGGATGTTTGGTATCAACCTTCTTGTATTAATAAACCCTCACTAATGCCAGTGATGGGTTTATTAATCCATACACCATGAGGGCACCTTAGAGGTGCCTCCTGAAAACCCACCCTCCACCCATATGCTGGCTGACTAGCTGTAACTAGCCTGACACCAACAGACAGAGTTCTGACCTCCAGGGGTGAGAGCCTTTGCTCTTGGACAGACAGTAACATAGCCTGCACTGACAGGAGTGTTAACTCACTCTTCCCAACAGGATGAACTGCAAATCTACAATCCAAGGCAGGGGGCTTCAGAGAAACCCACTGCCCTTGGTATGCAGATCTGGCTTCCCTCAGAAGGAAATGCCAAGCCCCCCCACCCCAGGGCTCATTTGGCACCTGGGCAAGTGGAAAATTACATACTCAGAGAGGTGTGTCCACCCCTCTGGTCAATCCCACTCCTAAGGTGAGCGGCCTGATGTGGACACAACATTTGGAAATCTGCTGTCTTGGTGCTGGCAGAATTAAAAACTCTGGGACAGGGTGATGCCCACTTCCAAAGGATGTAGTCATATGGGGGAGTAGTGACCCCAGGGGTTCGTAGCCCATTGGCTAATGCTCTACATTCCCCTTAACTCCCGTAGATTAAGTTTTTAGGGGAGCCCCTGGCAGCACGAAAACAAATAACTGCCGACCTACGAATAAGGACACTCGAGCAGCGAAAGCAACGACTGAGAAGGAAGCATCTGATTTAGCACCAGCTCTACTGGCTTGTCTGCTATTTCCTCCGAATTGCGCCAGAGTTGCCTTGTCATGCAAGCTGTTGTGACTCCAAAAGCCTGGGAGGACTGCCTGCCTTCAACAAAGAACCAGGAACTCCCATGCAGCATTGGATCTGCTTCCCTGCATCCTGCAGGCTCCCTACGGGACCTGAGTGGACTCGAGACCGCCAAAACCCGACACTGGAAAGCACCACCGCACCCGTGCCACCTAGCCCGAGCTGAAGTGGGCCAATGGTGCCAGCGTGGCCCCTCCAGAGACCAAGCCCACCTTGGACTTCCCCACTAGAATAACATTGGGCATCAAACGCTGAAAAGCACCTCTGCATCTAGCTGCCCAAGTGCTGCCCGAGGTGACCTGTTGGTGCTGTCTTGCACCTAGACCCATTCTTACCTTAAGTCCAGGAGATTGGTCCTGTAAGTCGATGTACTATACCTGTATATATAGTATTTGCTTTTCTTCATAAGATAACATTGCTGCCTCTGAAAAATGCACTGTCCGCTTTTGAAACCTGAAAGTATTTCTCTTGCAAAACATACTTACCTGGCCGTATTGATTCAGGGGTGTGTGCGTGTGTGCATATATATATATATATATATATATATGTATATGTGTGTGTGTGTGTGTGTGTATATATATATGTGTGTGTGTGTATATACATATATGTGTGTGTGTATATATATATATTATATATATATACTATGTATGAATGCTATTTTTGGTGTGCATCTCCTTATTGAGTCCTGTGTCTCATTTATTGACTGTGTAACTGTTTACTTATGGTAAATGTGTAACACTCCTCTCTGATAAGCCGAAGGCTGCTCAACCACACTAGCTCCTAAAAGAGCACCATGGGATTGCTGTTGCAAGCCCTTGTCCACTAGTAAGGTAACCTCGGGTTCTTGGCACCTCTTTTTGGTTTACCATATTGTAGCCGGTTGTCGGCCAACGTGCCTACAGATTCCTCCGACTGGCGCTGTTCGCGCGCGTCGGAGGAAGGCGTCTCCCGTTCCCATGGCGACATGGGGGCAGATCCCGGCGCCTGGAGCCTGGATTTCCGGGTCACGGACGGAGTAAAGGGAGACGACGGACTCCGTGAAGGAGAGGAGGAGTCTTTGGACGCCAGGAGGAGTACGGAGGAGCCGGAGGACGCCGCTTCAGGACACGGAGGAGGCGCGGCTGGGAAGTCAGAGCTTCCCAGCGCGAAATCGGGGCCCGCGGAGAGGACCAGCCACAAGGAGACGAGCCTTCACCACCACGTCCCAGGAGGGACATGGCTAAACAAGGTACGGTCCTTGTTTCAAGGACTGCACAAATGTTTAGAAACAGGGGACGGAGGAGAGGAGAGTGGGGACGGAGGGGGAGCGGTTGAGAGGGGAACAGGGGCAAGGGTTTAGAGGGGAATAGCCGTGCGAGCAGATAAAGACAAGGAAAACACTTAAAAAGATCTAAACAGGATTACAATCAAGAACCTACTGGGGAGCACCAAGGGTGTCTGAGTGAAACACACCTGTTTCATCCACTTCTACACACACAACCGGGTCTATGGCTTTCTCTATATCTCTCTCTCTCTCTTCCCCCCTATCTCTTCCAGTCTCACTCTTACGATAGAGGTAACCCTGCACCCTGACTTACCTTCCCTTTCGTTCCTTTTTCCGGTACGCTTGGGGAGTCCACCTGGATTCAGCACCAGTCAAGAGGGGAACCTGAAAAGAACAACCAGAGGGACATTAAAGAAGAGAAGCACACCAAGACACCAAACGAATATTGCAAGAATTCTTAAATAAATATCACCTGCACCTATTCCAGTCTCAGAGTCCTTCATATCACCTAACCCACCCCGTAACACATATAAAGAGCCAGCTCTCTACACTGGACTCCTCCACTATTAGTAGGTACCATGATAATAAAATCCCACGATTAGAAACCATAGTATGTTCTGTAGTTGTTGCTGTCATTGATGATTTAGGTTCCTCTTCGCACACCTCAGTGGCTTCTGAAAAGTACCAGGAAGTTAAAGCAGTGAACTAGTTAGTGTATAATTGAAATACTATTTCCACTTGTGCCAACAAACTAAATCTGATGGTGAAGAGAAATTGATTAAACTCCCTAAATGTGATGCTCTATCACTGTAAATTGAAGTATAACATAAACAGTGGGTTACTATGTGATGTTCAGTGCCACTGTAACTGCTGTTATCTAAGCATCTGACTTTGTTTGAATTAGATCACTAGTCAGTGTTGGTGGCAGCCTGGAAGAAGGCCTCTCGTCTGCTGAAAAACTAAAAGGCTTCATAGAGAGCATAATTCCTTTATTGATCGAATGCTGGGTTGAAGCATCCTCTACACAGCCTTCATCTGGAAACATTTTGAAACCAGAATCTCAGCAACTTATGCAACAAGTACTTAATATCATCTATCTGCTGTGGCGGCTATCTGAGCAACAGGACAAAATTCACAAAATGGTAAGCAAATAAAGAAGTTGTGTGTTCTGTGTATGGCCCCACTTTATTGAGTATATCTCCTGCTATGTAGCAGGATGTTGTGTCCCTGACAGTGATAATTTTGTTAAATACATTGTGCATTGCACTATTCAGAATAAAGTTGAGGGGAGTTACATATTGTCACTGTTTATTCCCTTTTTTTCCAGCTAGGTTTGTTTTAATGGGACACGAGTTAGTGTACACTACAGTTTATTACACTGCTGACAGACTTGCCACTGTAGTTTGACTGCCAGTAAATAACACAAGCACATGCATTTCTTATAATGTTTTTATGCATAAGGAAACATTTTTTTCCTTAGGATAACCATTTTCACCAGACTGCATGATGTATAGGGCTGTACGCCACTCCTTTCTGTTCCGGAATGGACATTTTTTATTTAATGCTGACATCGACAGCCGAAACGCGTCAGAAATGAACATTTGCTTCTGAGGAGAAATGAAAGAATTTCCACGTCTGAGGAATGAAATAATTTTCGCTTCTGTGTTTTGAAAAATGAAATTAAAAGTGCCTCACTTTGACTGTGAACCTGAGTACGGCGCTTCTCTTTGTGTGGAGAAACTGTTGGAATGTGTCTGCGAGGGTGCTCCGTCCCTGCAGTGCCGGCCGCCCTGTTTGGATTAGGCTCTTAAACACAGAGAAAGGTGTTGCTGATTACTTTGCTGGAGCCGGATCCGCCCGTTTTCATCGTCTGAAATATTTAAAAGGTACGGGGATACCCACCGTGGAATTAATTATAATAATGCAGTACTGTATGAAATCGGGCAAGGGATGTAAATGTGTTATTTTATCCCATTCGCTGGTTAACCGTTATTTGTGAGGCCCTGGATATAAAGCACAGGCTATCTGGAACTTTAATATATTTTTGAGGCCTTAAACAGGGTCAGCTGTAGTGCACTTGAAAACGAAGGATATTCAAAGACACTTTCTCAGTAAAGCAGGAAGAGGTTTATTGCCAAGCACTCTAAAATTTGAGAAAACATTGTGATGAAAATGTAGCAATGATATTATGAGAAGCAAATATATGATGCAATAACTCGATTAAAAAATATAGATGCACAAGTGTACTTTGACCTATGTAATTTACAAACGGCACTACGGTAGTGAAATTTTGAAAATGTGAAAGAGACCCTGTGACTTTAATGCCATGATATAAATGGAAGGTGAAACATCACGTGGTTATTTTTCGAACAGGAGAACCTATGATTAAGGCTGACATCGACAGCCGAAACGCGTCAGGAATGAACATTTGCTTCTGAGGAGAAATGAAAGAATTTCCACGTCTGAGGAATGAAATAATTTTCGCTTCTGTGTTTTGAAAAATGCAATTAAAAGTGCCTCACTTTGACTGTGAACCTGAGTACGGCGCTTCTCTTTGTGTGGAGAAACTGTTGGAATATATATATATATATATATATATATATATATATATATATATATATATATTTTTTTTTTCGATGGCATGTGTAGCTGCAGATACACATGCTTTGCACATCCCACCATCTAGTGTTGGGCTCGGAGTGTTACAAGTTGTTTTTTCTTCGAAGAAGTCTTTTCGAGTCACGAGATCGAGGGACTCCTCCCCTTTTGGCTCCATTGCGCATGGGCGTCGACTCCATCTTAGATTGTTTTCTTTCCGCCATCGGGTTCGGACGTGTTCCTTTTCGCTTCGGGTTTCGGTTCGGAAAGTTAGTGAAAATCTCCTAAAATTCGACAGTATTGTTTTCGTTCGGTATCGGGTTAGTTACAACAGATCAACACCGAATTTAGAAGAGCTCTGGCGGCCCTTTGGGGTTTTGATTTCCCGGCGGGGCCTGGTCGGCCCGACCACGTGCATCTTAAAGGCTAATGGAACGGACCCCATTCCGCTTCTGCCCAGAATGTCACAACAAGTATCCTTATACAGATCAGCATCTGGTCTGTAATTTGTGTTTGTCTCCAGAACACAAGGAGGATACCTGTGAGGCCTGTCGAGCGTTTCGGTCCAGGAAGACCTTAAGGGACCGAAGAGCAAGGAGACTACAGATGGCGTTGGTGCCGACAGGACAAAAACACATGGAGGAAGAAGAGGAAACCTTCTCCATCGAGGATTTGGACTCTGAAGAGGTTGATCCCGAACAGACGCCGAAAACCGTGAGTAAGACGTCGATACACAAAACTCACGTAAAGACTGCTAAAGCCCAGGGGACGCCACCGCCGGCAGGCCATGGCTTAACCCGAAAAATAGGTGACCGAGCATCGGCACAGAAAAAGGGCATGCATGTGTCGAAGTCATCCGACTCCGGTCGAGATACCGGCACAGAGCAGACTCGACCCCGAGACACCGGGTCAGAGCAATCTCGGCACCGAGAAAGCGTCACCGAACCAATTCGGCACCGAGAGATCAGTACGCTGAAGAGCAAAAAAGTGTAGTCGGAACCGTAGCCGAAAAGGTTTCGGAACCGAAAACAAGTTCCTACACAGAGGAACAAGGCCTGTCCTCACAAATGCAAACACATAGATTTGGACAGGAGCTAGAGACAATGGAGCCAGATTACACCCAAAGAAGGCTCCACATTCAAAAGTAGACAGGGAAGATCAGTACTCTCCCTCCAATACGAATGAAACGAAAACTTGCCTTCCAAGAAAAAGACAAGCAGCCACAGGCAAAGGTGGCAAGACAAGCAACCCCGCCACCATCTCCACAACGCTCTCCACAACCATCACCGGTAGCCACTCCACCAATGATGCAGTCCCCAACTCATACAGGGATGAGTCAGGATGATCCAGACGCGTGGGATCTTTATGATGCGCCAGTGTCAGATAACAGTCCCGACTGTTATCCAGCTAGACCGTCACCACCTGAGGACAGTACCGCCTACACACAGGTGGTGTCAAGAGCAGCGGCGTTTCATAATGTCAGCCTGCATGCAGAGACAATTGAAGACGACTTTCTATTTAACACACTGTCGTCCACACATAGCCAGTACCAGAGGCTCCCCATGCTACCTGGAATGCTAAAACACTCCAAACAAGTGTTCGAGGAGCCTGTGAAAGGAAGGGCCATTACTCCAAGGGTGGAGAAAAAATATAAACCGCCACCAACAGACCCTGTGTACATCGCACAACAGTTAACACCAGACTCGGTGGTAGTAGGGGCAGCGCGCAAGAGGGCGAACTCACACACATCAGGAGATGCACCACCTCCAGATAAAGAGAGTCGTAAGTTCGACGCGGTGGGGAACAGTGGCGCGGCACAAGCAGCCAACCAATGGCGCATTGCCAACTCACAGGCCTTGTTGGCGAGATATGATAGGGCTCATTGGGACTAAATGCAACATTTTATAGAACATTTGCCCAAAGAGTTCCAAGAGAGAGCACAACAAGTGGTGGAAGAAGGACAGAGTATCTTGAATAATCAGATACGGTCAGCAATGGATGCAGCAGACACAGCTGCTAGGACTGTAAACACAGCAGTGACAATACGGAGACATGCATGGCTGCATACATCTGGATTCAAGCCGGAAATACAACAAGCCGTGCTGAATATGCCATTTAACGGACAGCAGTTGTTTGGGCCGGAGGTGGACACTGCTATCGAAAAACTTAAAAAGGACACAGATACGGCCAAAGCCATGGGCGCACTCTACTCCCCACAGAGCAGAGGCACATTTCGGAAATCAAAGTTTCGAGGGCAAAGTACAGAACCCACAACCTCACAAACAAGGCCCACTTATCAGAGTCAATACCAGCGGAGAGGTTTTCGGGGACAATATAGAGGGGGACAGTTCCCAAAGAGTAGAGGGAAGTTCCAAAGTCCCAAAACTCCACAAAATAAACAGTGACTTCGACATCACAAATCCCCAACACATAACACCAGTGGGGGGGAGACTAACCAAGTTCTACAAAAACTGGGAGGAAATAACAGACACGTGGGTCCTAGCCATTATCCAGCATGGTTATTGCATAGAATTTCTAGAATTCCCTCCAAATGTCCCACCGAAAACACACTATGTCAAAACAACACATGGATCTTCTACAACTGGAGGTCCAAGCGTTGTTGCAAAAAGATGCAATAGAGTTGGTACCAATTCATCAGAGAGGAACAGGAGTTTACTCACTGTACTTTCTCATACCCAAAAAAGACAAAACTCTAAGACCTATATTAGATCTCAGAACGTTAAATATCTACATCAAATCAGATCACTTCCACATGGTGACACTGCAGGATGTAATCCTATTGCTCAAACAACAAGACTACATGACAACACTAGACCTAAAGGATGCATACTTCCATATACCGATACATCCTTCACACAGAAAGTACTTAAGGTTTGTATTCCAAGGGGTACATTACCAATTCAAAGTGTTGCCATTCGGGATAACAACTGCGCCAAGAGTTTTTACAAAATGCCTGGCGGTAGTGGCTGCTCATAGCAGAAGACCGCAAATACATGAGTTCCCGTACCTAGACATTTGATTAATCAAAACCAACACGCAGGAACGGTGTTCACAACACACAATGTATGTCATAGAAACCCTTCACAAACTAGGTTTCTCACTTAACTACAACAAGTCACACCTTCAGCCGTGTCAAATACAACAATACTTAGGAGCAACAATCAACACAACAAAAGGGATTGCCACTCCAAGTCCACAAAGGGTACAGGCATTTCACAATGTAATACAGGCCATGAACCCAAAACAAAAGATACAAGTCAAAATAGTAATGAAACTACTAGGCATGATGTCCTCATGCATAGCCATTGTCCCAAACGCAAGATTGCACATGAGGCCCTTACGACGGTGCCTAGCATCACAATGGTCACAGGCACAGGGTCAACTTCAAGATCTAGTGTTGATAGAGCGCCAAACATACACCTCGCTTCAATGGTGGAACACTATAAATTTAAACAAAGGGCGGCCTTTTCAAGAACCAGTGCCTCAATACGTAATAACAACGGATGTCTCCATGATAGGGTGGGGAGCACACCTCAACCAACACAGCATCCAAGGACAATGGGACACTCAGCAGAGACAGTTTCACATAAATCACTTAGAAATACTTGCAGTATTTCTAGCGATTAAAGCATTTCAACCTATAATAATCCACAAACACATTCTTGTTAAAACAGACAACATGACAACGATGTATTATCTGAACAAACAGGGAGGAACACACTCGACACAGTTGTGTCTCCTGGCACAGAAAATATGGCATTGGGCGATTCACAACCACATTCGCCTAATAGCGCAGTTCATTCCAGGAATTCAGAACCAGTTACCAGACAATCTCTCTCGGGATCACCAACAGATCCACGAATGGGAGATTCACCCCCAAATACTAAATACTTACTTCCAAAGATGGGGAACACCACAAATAGACCTATTTGCAACAAAAGAAAACGCAAAATGCCAAAACTTCGCATCCAGGTACCCACAGGATCAGTTTCAAGGTAATGTGTTATGGATGAGTTGGTCAGGTATATTTGCATACGCTTTTCCCCCTCTCCCACTCCTTCCATATCTGGTAAACAAATTGAGTCAAAACAAACTCAAACTCATACTAATAGCACCAACGTGGGCAAGACAACCTTGGTACACAACACTACTAGACCTCTCAGTAGTGCCTCATGTCAAACTACCAAACAGACCAGATCTGTTAACTCAACACAAACAGCAGGTCAGACACCCAAATCCATCATCGCTGAATCTAGCAATTTGGCTCCTGAAATCTTAGAATTCGGACATTTAGACCTTACACAGGAATGTATGGAGGTCATAAAACAAGCTAGAAAACCAACCACAAGACATTGCTATGCAAATAAGTGGAAAAGATTTGTTTATTACTAGCATAATAAACAAATTCAACCCTTACACGAATCTGCTAAAGACATCGTCAGCTACCTACTGTACTTACAAAAGTCAAAGCTAGCTTTTTAATCCATTAAAATACATCTCACCGCAATTTCAGCTTATATGCAAATTACGCACTCAACTTCACTATTTAGGATCCCAGTCATAAAGGCTTTTATGGAGGGTCTGAAGAGAATTATCCCACCAAGAACACCAGCAGTTCCTTCGTGGAACCTCAACATTGTCTTAACACGGCTCATGGGTCCACCGTTTGAACCCATGCACTCTTGTGAAATGCAATACTTAACATGGAAAGTTGCATTTTTAATTGCCATCACATCTTTAAGAAGAGTAAGTGAGATTCAAGCATTTACCATACAAGAACCATTTATTCAGATACACAAGCATAAAGTAGTTCTACGAACAAATCCTAAATTTTTACCAAAAGTCATATCACTGTTCCACTTAAATCAAACAGTAGAATTACCAGTGTTCTTCCCACAGCCAAACTCTGTAGCTGAAAGAGCACTACATACATTAGACATCAAAAGAGCGTTAATGTACTACATTGACGGAACAAAACTAATTCGCAAAACAAAACAATTATTTATTGCTTTCCAAAAACCTCATACAGGAAATCCAATTTCTAAGCAAGGCATTGCTAGATGGATAGTTAAGTGCATTCAAACCTGTTATCTTAAAGCAAAAAGAGAACTGCCTATTACACCAAAGGCACACTCAACTAGAAAGAAAGGTGCTACAATGGCCTTTCTAAGAAATATTCCAATGACAGAAATATGTAAGGCAGCTACATGGTCTACGCCTCATACATTTACCAAACACTACTGTGTAGATGTGCTAACAACACAGCAAGCCACAGTAGGCCAAGCAGTACTACGAACATTGTTTCAGACAACTTCAACTCCTACAGGCTGAACCACCGCTTTTGGGGAGATAACTGCTTACTAGTCTATGCACAGCATGTGTATCTGCAGCTACACATGCCACCGAACGGAAAATGTCACTTACCCAGTGTACATCTGTTCGTGGCATTAGTCGCTGCAGATTCACATGCGCCCACCCGCCTCCCCGGGAGCCTGTAGCCGTTTAGAAGTTGATCTTGAACATCTGTATATTTGTAAATATATATATATTACTTTAAACTACATTATGTACATACGTATTCACTCCATTGCATGGGCACTATTACTAGCATATACAACTCCTACCTCACCCTCTGCGGGGGAAAACAATCTAAGATGGAGTCGACGCCCATGCGCAATGGAGCCGAAATGGGAGGAGTCCCTCGATCTCGTGACTCGAAAAGACTTCTTCGAAGAAAAACAACTTGTAACACTCCGAGCCCAACACCAGATGGCGGGCAGTGCACAGCATGTGAATCTGCAGCGACTAATGCCACGAACAGATGTACACTGGGTAAGTGACATAGGGTTGGACAGGGCGTTCAGCCAGTGCGCTCTGAGACAGAGTGAGAGTCTCTGCTTGCTGTCTCCAACCCAGCAACACAGTGCCCGGTATGATAGAGCCTTGTGCGCATCTGTGTTTACGGCCAGCCAAACATATATGCGCATTGAGGTGTAGTGCTGTGCAAGTCCCCTTTGTCACTGCCATCGCCCGTGTTCTTTGTAAACACTGGGCCTGGTGAGATACCCTAAAGCAGTCTTTAAACCAGACATAAAAATGGCATTGAAACATTTTGTGGATACCCACACAGCTATGAGTTTGTCTTACTCTTTCTATTCTTCCCTTTTCTTGTTTCCTCTCCTTCCTTTCTTAATAATTGCTCCTTCCGTTATTCCTCTCCTTCCTTATTATGTGTCTTCCAGCTTCTCTTCTCTCCCTGCCTCCCATATGGCCTCCCTTCCTTCTCTTTCTTTATTTAAATTTATATCCTTTTTCCCCTGATGAAGGACAAGTTAAAGATGCCAAGGATATAACATTGACCATGGATGCCCCTCCAAAATTGGGCAAAAAATACTTATTCCGATAGTTTCTAACAGCAACTGAGGCTGTGCGTTAGGTTCGTCCCGCCTCGTATGTGATTGATGTCAGAGCCTTTTTATCTGCGCCACCTCAGCTTAGACACCCTTTCCTTTTTTCTGTCCCTATGGACTCAGACTTGATGTTTTTTTTCCCCTCTCAAACATTTGCCAGTGTTCAAGGGCCAGGTTCCCCTCTAAGACTACAGAATTTAAACAGTGTAAGGATTACCACAAGCAGATGTCGATGACAGCCAACACAGTGTCTGCTGTCTCAAAGCTCAAAGTGCACCAAGATGAACCCTAATGCCACCTGCAACTGCGAAACCAAGCAAAGTCAGTTAGCATCGGCGGAATTAAAAAAAGGCCAAGCCCAGTTGAGGAACTGCGTGCTCCGAGCCCGATCTAGTGACTGTTCATCCTCAAAATGTAGCTCATCAGGTAAGTCAAAAAGACTGAAAAACATCAGTCAACCCCTGCTCTTCCTCTTCCCGTCACTTCATTACACCGTCTCATGGGATGCTGCCGGCACCACAAGGCTGCAAAACTGTCTCTGGAACCATTTTTGACCTTCATGCCTTTCTGTTCCATTTTTCCATGCCTGGTGACAATGCAGCAATAACTTTGAGAGTTTAAAGATGTAATTTTCGGTGCCTAATAAGACCCATCTCATGCGCCTCCTGGCCCCAACAATGTGAGGTGGCCTCCAGTCAGATTATTGCTGGTGGGTCCGCTCCTACACAGATTGTACCACTCTTGCCCTGTTTCCAGCTCGCTGCTGATGACCTTCACGAACTGCAGCCTACCCTGTGTCGCGTAGGCTCTCATTATCCTAATGAGACTACTAGATTTGGAGCAACAAGATCGTCCACGATGTGGGGGACTGAGTCTCACCCACGGTGAATGACACTTGTCACTCTAAATCCGGGTTTTGCTCCGGCTAACTAGCAGTGCCTCATCTCTCCCAAATGGAAGAGACAATTGGGCAGCCGAGCGCATGACATCTTAGTACTTCTCAGGGAAGTCGTGGTCACTCAGGTCACAACCGGTTCTCTCATACACAGTACGGTCTCATATATAAATTTCAAAAGCAGTTTTAAAGATTGTTTTAATAAAACAACTGCATTTTAGATAGCAAAGCGTGAGCTGCAATAACCAGAACTATACAACACAGTGGGATTAAAATAGTAACGATGAGAGTGAAGCACAAGAATAAGGCTATCATAGTGCCGCTAGATTATTTTCTCTCTAAATTATATTTCGAGCACAGCATGTTGAGCTCTAAGCTTGCCTTTCAGGTTCCCCCGGGAGGACATCAACCCCCATACCCGAGCAAAGGCCTGTAATGTGCATCAGCATCTGCAACGGGGCATTCAGCATCTAGTTGTAGGTCCCTGGCTGGAATCTCCCTCTTGACATGTACTAGGACTAGGAAGTGTTTTTATAACTAACACGCAGATGTGCTAAGAAAATGTCCCTACGTAAGGATGAGTATTTTCTACGAATACTGGAGACTAAACTTCTACCACGTTTACCGGCAATGTACCAGATTGTAGCCTTGACTGAAGCACAGGGCGATCAAGAATGCATTATTTTAGAACACAGTGCTGAACTAAGCTAAACAGTGTGATAGAAGAAATTAAAACAAGACTGTACAAAATGGTTATTGTAAAATAACAGTGTGAAGCTGAATAAAATATATCTAGGGCAAAGTGCACAGCGGCCTAGTCTGTCAAACTAACCTGCTGCCAAGAGTGTCAACACCAGAGGGTTGAGCCTATTGTCCTTTTGATGCGAACCAGGATTGAACTCAAACGATATTGAATTGACAGCACCTTTACCCTCATTTTGACCCTGAATTGTTCCTTCAACAGCAACATGATTTCAGAGAAGACTGATGACTCCAGTCATGTTTATGACGACGAAAACATATTTCTGGACTTGAGACTGCCAGTGGCCTGGATACCTCTTCTGACACTGGTCTGCAATCTCCTTTCTAAATTTAGCCATGGAAGAGCCGGCCTCTTTTGATACAGTGATAAGGAGGGCAGCAGAAGTTTCAATACGCCACCCTACACTGACTTTAAGAATAATGTGTTGATAAGAGGGCATGTGTTATCCTGGACAAACTAACTAGAAGCCTCTCTTGCCAATCAGAGAGGCCGTTACGGGCACACTTTTGAGCACCTTGGCAAAACCAGTATGTTCCTCACTATCAACAGCCAGATCACAAATTGGCACAGGCCTGCTCCTGGTGACCTTGTGTTCCTCCTCCATCTGTCATTGGAAAGCCTCAAGATAAGCCCCCACCAGCTGTCTGAACCTCAGTGTGTTTCCTACCACAATGCCAGACCAAGTTGAAATACATGTAGACAAAAAGCATGCTTTTCTGGGCTAGTCCACCCTTAGATCAGTGGAAACGACCGGATGCTGGGTTAGAGCAGTCGACACCATCATGGTGCTTAAGCGCCACGCTTGGATCTGCTTGACCTGGATTTGCCAGTGAACCACTAGACACCAGGGATAATTTTTATTTTTTATTTTTTTTATGTTTGGGGAGCGACCCCTTGGGCAAGGGTCGCTCCAGGGGCGGGGGGAGGTTGTGGGGGGGGGGGGGGCAGAAACCACTCGACACCAGGGAAATGTTTTCGGGAGGGCTATTTCAAGTAAGGGGAGTGGCCCCTTGGGCAAGGGCTGCTCCTTGGGGGGCAAAATATTTTTAGGCCTTTTCTGCCACCCCCCCGGAGGCAGTTCGGCCTAATATAATTAGGCGGATCTACCCCCGGGGGGGCAGAAACCTCTAGACACCAAGGATATATATATCTTTTTATTTACTTTGTTTTTATGTATGGGGAGCGACCCCTTAGACCAGGGTCGCTCCCCTGGGGGGGCAAATTGTATTTAGCCCATTTCTGCCCCCCTTGGGGGCTGATCAGCCTTTTTTTTGTTAGGCGAAGAAACCTCTAGACACCATGGATTGGGGTGTGTGTATGTGTGTGTTTTGTTTGGCGGGGGCAGCCCCTTGGGCAAGGGTCTCTCCCCATTGGGGCACATTACTGTTGGCCATAACTGCCCCCCTTGGGGGCAGACTGGTCTATTTTGGAAAGCCCATCTGCCCCCAAGGGGGGCAGAAGGCCCACCAGAGACCAGGGAAGATTGTTTTTTCTAAAATAAGAGGTCGGGGTATGGCCATACCCCCACCCCAAATAAATGGGGCCCAAGTTGTTCTGTCCACCAGTGGGCAGATTGGGTAATTACCCCCGATCCACACCCCGGGGGAACGGAAAGTCTACTAGATGCCAGGGAATAAAAAAAATAAAAGAAAATAGTGGAGTGGTGGCTACCAACCATTATGGGCCTGGTTATGCCCCCACCCGAACTGAAGGGGCTAACAGTCTTTCATTCCAAGTTGGACGGTTTTGAGAGTTACTAAGCACTCATGGCCCAAATGTAAAACAAAAAACGAAAAAACAAAAATAATCAAATGTCCTCTTGCTTGCCATAGGATAAGATGTTTTAGTGTGCGGGGGAGAGCTGAAAGACTGTTAGCCCACAGTAAAGACTCTGTAGCCCACAAAAATATATATATTCCCTGGTGTCTAGTAGGGGCAGAAATGGCCTAATAATAATTCCCCCCCCCCCCCCCCCCCCCCCCCCGGAGGGACCCTTGCCCAAGGGGTCGCTCCCCGAACATAAAAAAATAAAGAATATTTTCCCTGGTGTCTAGTGGATTTCCGCACTCCCTGGGGGCAGATCGCCATAATAATTTTAGGCTGATGTGCCCCCGGGGGGGGGGGGGGGGAGAAACAGCCAAAAAACAAATTGCCCCCCCCCCCCCGGAGAGCGGCCCTTGCCCAAGGGGTTGCTCACCTTATTGAGTAAATAAAAAATCCCTGGTATCTAGTGGCATTTCTGCTGCTCGATCGCATTGCGATCGGGTAGCAGAAATACTCAGAGAAGCCTGAAAGGAGAGGAAAGGCCTTTCCTCTCCTTTCAGGCTTCTCTGCCCACTCCACGTAATCAGAGGAGAAATGCTTTGCATTTCTCATCCGATCGGGCACTGGAAGCTGAGCTTCCAGCACCGGGGGGAGGGGGGGTGGAGTGGGAAGCGATTCCCCTTCCATCCCTGCCGAGGGGAGGGGTGTGCCTCCTGGCTATCCATAGCAGGACGAGGTGATCTCGTCCAAGGCACCGGGGAACCGGCGCCTTGGACAAGATCACCTCGTCCTGGGCACACAAGTGGTTAATGGACATGAGGTAAACGTGCTTGTATTGCAAAAATTCTTGTGTCAGTAAAGACTGGTCAAAGACAGTCTACATCTGTGACTGTTAAGGATGTTGCCCACTGAATCCATCTAGGATGCAGGTCTTTAGCATTTGGAACGCTAGCTTTTGTGACAGCCTCTAAGGCTGGAATTGGTGTATCAACTATAATGTGTTTTCCTTGTGCAATAGGCTGTTCTTTAACAATGGCCATCTCCACAGCAGTCAGAATTTTCTCAGTGGATGCAAAACGCATTCCTGCATTGGAATATGTCAGATTTATATGCATTCGGCACTGTTTCACCCTCGTTAAAGGAAATGTAGGTGAACCCAATTGCACCAGCAACAGTACAGATGACACTGTTTGTAGTGTTGACACCTGTATGTAAATGTTAAGTGGCAAGCATATCAGCTTGTAGTGATCCGAGTATGCCTGTGTGGTCAGATGTCCAATATGAACCAGAAAAGTCTGGACATATTAATTAATACAAAGGTTTGATGCATTGAGCATAGTCAGGAATATAAGTCCTGCCAAAATTAAGGAAACCCAAAAGTGATTTAAGCTTCCGAAGAGTATTGGGTGGTTGTAGCAGAGCACACTTCTGCAAGAAGTGTGGTGCAAGGCTTTTGCCTTCGTTTGTGAGTTCATGTCCTAAGAATGACACTGAAAAATGCAATATGGGATTTCTTAAAATTAAATTTGTAGCCAATGGCAGCAAACCGCAAAATACTGTGGTCCACTCTGGCTAAGTGTGTGTCCAACTCATAGTCCATCAGATAGATAGATATCCACATAAGACAATGTGTTTGGGTCAATATCACGAGGAATTGAATCTATACTGGCTGCAAAAAGTCCAGGACTGTTCTTGTAGCCCATCACAAGTCATTCAAAGTGATGCTGAAAGCCAAGTGCGGAGAAGGCAGTTAAGTATATACCTTTTGGTGCTAGATTTTGACTGAAAAAACATTGGAAACATCCAAGGTCGTTATGCATTTTCTACGTACTATATTATTAGTAAGAGCAGTACTGTGTGTGTGTTTTGGATTGTAAATGTCTGTGTGTGACTATTCAAGTGCCTATATTCTAAGACTATTTTGGTTTCAAAACAGGAAAAAGTGGATTGTTCATTTATGAGACACAGGATTGAATTACTTCCTTGTACTCTAACTAGGATAGTATGTCCCTGATGGGTGCTTTTTGCATTTGTTTAATAGGCTATTGTGGTGCTCTTGAGGGCTGGTCCCTAAGAGTATTCCGTGATAAGGAGAGTCCTTATCCCAGCCTGTATTATTGTGTTTTAATTCTGGGACTTGTGCAAGAGCCCATTTCGTTGCATAAGCTTGTTTGATTTTCTCAGGGACAAGGGCCAAGAAGGAAGGAAGAATTACTACTTCACCTCGCAGGGAAGAGTAGACAAACTCTGAGGGCCAATCAACCTCTGCTAGGAGAACGTCTTAAGATAATGTCAGATTGCCCCAAAAAATCACACTAATAATGTGTCTAATGTCACCTTCAATCTGAATTTCTAAACTAGAGTTGATCGGGGGGGGGTGTAATGCGCCTATATGCGGTTTCAGCTGTCACATATTGATAAGAACCTCTTGGAGAGAACGACAAACAATGGTGACCTCTGTTGCACTGACAGAGTCACCGCCCATCTCCAATTCAGGAGAAGGGTTCTCAGTATTTGGGACATGTCTCATGGTTATAGCTGCCATCATTATCTTTTGAAATGGGGGTTTGTAGAGTGTTTTTTTTCTTCCTTTTTGATCTTCATGTCAGTTGAGTGTTGCAAGTCCTTTCTTGGTTTCACCTACTCCTCCTGTCTGCGATCAGACCTTCCTCCTCTCTTGTACTTTCTGTCAGACGAGCCCCTGGAAGGCACGAGAATGACAGGTATCAGTGTCCTGATAGCTATCTGGTGTTTTAATCGGTGTGCAATCACTTAAATTATATTTTCTCCCAGAGGTCTCTGGTGGAGGAGAACCTCCTTGAGATTTAGCCTTTCCTTTGGGTTTATTTTTCTCTTATTGTTTTTTAACAAACTCTGAGTTCTATGTGGCAGTGTCCTTACTTGTGCTAGGTTTGCCGAGCTGTGGTTTTTGGGCGGTCTGGTCCCCAAATTATTGAGACCAAGTGAAGTATAAACCTCAACTATAATGATTGGCAGCTCACCTTCCTGGTCTGCATCAGTGACCCTGGTGAGCCTCTGACATATAGCCTGAGCTGCAGCCTTGTCTTTGATGTTTTGATAGAAAATTTATCCAGTAATTTCATACCCAATTCAAGGGTTGGGCCAGCCCCATACTCATCCTGCACTTGCTTCAGGTCATCCAGTAACACTGTCAAAGCCGGCGTGCCTTGAGTTAAACAGCTGAAAAGACTGTTCCCCATGTGTTACAGTCCACTGTCTGGGGTACCATGCCATGTGGTAAATACAGTTAACTTTCTATGCTTGTCCTGTGGTTCCATGAGGGAAAACAGCCTCAGTTTGGTCTATTTATTTTAGCACTCCAAAAGGGAATTTACTCATGATCTGTGGGAACTTTACCCATAATTGCATTGACGATCACATGACTAATTACCAGAGCAGCAGGCAACAGTGCCACTCGCGTGGAACTGGTCAAGTGGCCCTTTCTGCACTAAGGGGTCCCTTGCATATTGGGACAAGTACATGTTCTAGGGGGCCTTGGAGCCAATTAGTCTGTTCCAGTGTGTAAGTGGTATCTCTAAGAGTGCATATGCTCTGTATACATTAGGTGCTGCAATACTAGTGTAGTCCCAAAAATGAATTGTATTAGCATTCACAGACGGAAAGCTGACGCAAGAATAAAAAACTTCCCTTGTGTGCCTCAACCACGAAAATAAAATCACCACCCGCATTAGTGAGGCTGTGAATTGTAACATGTGGATATACAGCCGGCCTGCAGTTTACTGCAACCTCGACCAGTTGTATCTCATTCACCATTTTAAAGTAGAAGTGATAACAAAGCGGTAACACCAAACATTTGTAATCCTTTTAAAAGTCTGAGCTCAAACAACCACCTGTATTAAATACTGTATAGGATAAAACCCACAGACTTCTCCTATGTAGGTATTTGGGTACTATGGGTACATAGAAGCACTACTCAGGTGACCCGTTATATATGTACCAGACAAAGTGGTTGGTGATGCTATGTTGCAGGGATTCTGCTTTTGCAGAACTGTGCAGTGGGACAACTGAACGTCAGACAGAGGTGCTGTACCTCTCCTGCCAAATCAGTACTGTCTTACCAAAAAATACCCAGGCACTCTCAGTGCCTTACTTGCACTCTTAATCTCAGAGAGTGGCAAGTAATTGTGGAAACCCAAAAGGCACGACAGGAGACCGCGGTGAAACAGATCAGTCCTTTTTGTACATTCTCTCAGTCATACATATGCATAGCAACAATAAAAAAGACATAGTGAAAGTACACAATATATTTATTGCAACTAATGTAGTCTATTATGAAACAAATTAGATGTGATTACAATAACTGACAGGCTTTATGCCCCAGAGGGCATTTGTTCCACAGACGGGTCAGCTCTGCTAGAACCCTCCTCTCTGAGGCTAAACACTACGGGACCTAATCTGGAACGTTGGCTTGATACAATGAAAGGCTACTGTGTTATGTTTATAGGAGCCTGGGAAGGATAGCACACAAAACCTGGTACATGTTATGTATGTTGAGCATTTGGAGAATGTACAGACAGAAACCCAGAAAAAGTGGCTACATAACAATGACACGAAAGAAAATGTGCACTGTGTAACCGTGCAGTGACATCATAATTTCTAGAGTACTAAGAAATGAGGCATAACTATAGTGAGTCCGTCAATGGCTTAATGACAAAAGTTGCATGGCCCTTTTTGAAAGCCACAATGCCTTGCTTCATTTTAGGGGAGTCCTTTATAAGGATGACAGTGGCCTCCCACTCAAGCAAGGCACCAGACAGGGTTGCCGCCTCTCCAAGTCTCTATTCCTTCTAGCCATAGAACCACTCTTAGTGACCCTTAACAAACATACTAATTCAGTTGGGCTAATTGTTGACGACAAATGTTTTAAAACAGCAGCTTATTCCAATGACATTTTGATAGTAACCGACAATACAGATACAGCCATTCCTGAAATTATGCCTAAGATTGAGGACTAATGTTTGGTATCTGGCTATACCCTCAATAAGTGGTGTTATTTTAGTATAGACAGCCTACTTTACAAATTAATTTGGAATTCTAAAAAACATGCATCCCCCTGAAAAAACTCTGCCTTCCGAAGCATCTAGGTGGTGCCAATCTGGCTGACTTAAAAAAAAATACCAAATCGCTTTCCTGGCAGCCCAGGATGCGAAATGGCTTGGTGGTACTCTAGACTTTACACCCCCATGGCTATCCCTTAAAAAGTCAGTGGTAGAGAACCACTCCCTGACATCTCTTTTGATTACATAATATACAGTATATGATGTATGTGATTTATGTCCAAGGACAACCATCTCCTTAATAACTCTACTTTGAGTAATACCAGGGGTGTTCTGCTATAACTAGACTTCGGCTTCTCCGAGATGAAATATAGTTTATCCCTAGGCGCTTCCATCTGGTATAATACAAATATCAAAATCAACCCTAATTTCTCCGTAAGAGGCCCGTGGCGGGCAAAGGAATTTCTACTGTGACTGACCTTAGCTATAAACAACACCCCCTCTTGTTTTCTGACATCAAACAAAAACATAACGTTGCCCCTACCGACTTCTACGATTTTCTTAAACTAAAAGTAACCATTACCAAACACAAAGCTTTACCATTTAAGGATGCAGCACTTCTGACTGTCCTTGCATTAATTAAGAAAGGCGGACATGTGGCTTCCAGATCTTATGCTAAACTCAGCCTCTGGCCACCTCGTTATGCAACTGTGCTCAACAGAGGTGATGTTCAGACTGGTCCCAGAATGGACTTCTTGCACCACTGTCTATCGACTGGTCAAGATAGTGGACTTCCCCATTTCAGAAAAAGATAACATCCAATTTTGTCCAAACTAAGCAACATATCATATACAGACCCCTACACTGTTTGGACACCCTAGGTCTTGGGGACAGTAGTAACTGTTGGGGTTGCAACTCCAGGAATGCAGACCCAGGCCATATGCTATATGAATGCCCCTCGTTGTGTACACTCTGAACTGACATACATAACGTCATCTATGACATTTTCCACACTAAACTCTCTAGGACCTTTTTTGTTTTCCGTATGCAGTGTCTTTAGCTCCCTACACACTCATGGACTTCAGAGATGATTTGCTGCTCCTGGTCTTAATGTTCACTCTGGCCCCTAAAACTATCTTATCTTCCTGGAAATTACTGCGGAATATCTCAAGTAATACATGGTGGGAATGGCTGGGGTGCATTATGCGTGCGCACTCAGTTTTGTCTGCCCAGTACCCCTGGCTCTCGTCCAGCAAACCTCTATGGAATAATCTGGACTGATAACTAGAATTAGTTAAACTCATAACCCACCCCCCTCCCAAAAAAAATGCCCTTATACCTATACTGTTCCCTAACCAACACCCAAGATATTCTGATATCTGTGGAAGTCACTGGGAGTGGGACTTTTACCCCATTTATTTGCTGACATTGGTTATTCCACTCCGAGCTGACTTACATATGCCTTAACTGTTCATTTTGGCAACCCCTCCTTCTCCATCCCTCCTCTTTCTGTTCCTTTTTACTTCTTAGCTTGTGATTGGTCAATACAAGATGTATTTGCCTCATTGAGCCACTTGTTAACCGTTTGGCTTTGTCTGTATTATCATTATGTAATACTTGATCCGGAGCATTATTGTTAACGCTCTTACCTCACGTATGTTTGCCAACCGCTTATTTGGTTTTAAAATTCCAATAAAATCTTTTGAAATGAAAAAAGTCTCAATGCCATATAGGTGGCCACCTTGTTGGCCACGTTCCCCTCAGATATAAAAGAGGGTTGTATGTCCTCCTGTTCTTGCATGTTGGAGGGAGCAAAAGGTTTAGTATTTAACTTGTCTGGAGCCAGGGCTACTCCTGTGTTTCTAGATGTTGGACGCCAAAGACATGCTGTAATCTTTGAATTATTTTCTCCAAAGGAGTCCCGCTCAGTGTCGTCATCTTCCGGGACTAAGGTAGATAACGCACCTCCCTGGGTATCACAGTCCCCCTGTAGGTCAATTGGAGAGGGCTCCTTAGAGAGAAATACCCTCTTACACCTATCAAATTCATCTTCTGGGGATACTTGCTCCAACTGTCAGTTGGGGGAGGCCTTCTTAGATGCAATTGTGGCGAGCTTCAGTGGTTCCAGAGTCCCAGAGGGTCCTCCTCGGTCTTCCCTCCAAATTGAGGGCATTGGGTTAGGTAAACGACCATAGTATTAGTTTCCTTTCTATTAGTGCCATAACATTGGTCAGTGCACTTTGAACTGAGGTGTCCACTGCCTCAGCCATACCCTCATCCCAGGAGATAAAGGATGTCTCTTCCTCCATTGATGGCAGAGAGAGGTACCCTTTACATTCTGACAAAATTGACAGTACTGCCAAAGGCAGATAAAGGATTCAATTGCCCTAAGGCAAGCAAGGATATTCTAATTGAAAAGGTGGGGTTAAAACTTGCAAGTACTAGCCTCTCAAGGCGAGCAGAGAATGTGTGTCAGGCAAATAAGAGGGTCTAAGGGCTCTAGTGAGACGCACTACCTCAAATGGCTATACAACCTTTTTGAAAGGAAAAACGTAGCCTTGGTAATACTAGATCTTAGATTGTCTACTCTTTTGCGATTGATCAAGCAGAGTGCATGCTAGTCTGACCACTGTCATATTCAGAGTACTGCTTAGCCAGACTGGAAAAAAACGGAGTGAAGCACTACTCATTCATTATCGTCATTTAAAGGTATTGTCTTTGGATAGAATGGTACAGACCATTCATAAAGAGAACAGTAAGTGGCATTTCTGATGAATACAACCGCCTGTGGATTCCTCAGCTTACGAATTCTTCCAGTGCGCCAGCATCCGACGGAAAATCTTCCCAGCTCTCCATGTCGACGACGACGTCACAATGGCACGGCTCCATGCGACTGCGTCTGACGTCACTGTGGTAATAAGAGGTCCTTGCCGGTGTGCTGACGTCAGTTCACTTTTTTCCGTGCCTTCGATGCTAACAGTTTTCTCCTAGCTCTTGCTACTGTTGAAGGTGTTCCATCTTGTTTCTGGTTACAATCTTGTTTCTGGTTACAATGTCTACTCCTAGTAAGTCGGCGTTTAAGCCTTGTTGAGAGAGCGGGGGTCGCATGTCGGTTACCGACCCTCATGATGATTGCCTTTGGTGTTTAAGCTTCGAGAATGATGTTGAGGAGTGTGTATTCTGCCAGAGCATGAATCCAAAGGATCTGAACGAGAGATGGCTAAGGCAAAGAAAGGACATAAGAGCCATCATAGATCGCTTTCTCACACTTTGTCGAAGAAGCACAAGAAGAGACGTCGTCACGACTCTCTGCGTCGTTCCGCTCGGAGCTGTTCAAGGTCCAGGTCTCCCTCGAGAGGGCGCAGTGCGACTTGGGAGGTTAGTCCTACTGTGACTCCACAACCTCAAAGCCCTCAGGCTTCTCCGGCGCCGTCGGTCTTCGAGGTGGTCGTGCCTCCAGACAGTCCTCACTTTTCACCTGGGGCGCAGTATTTGGATGCTGTGTTGCTTGACACTTCGGAATAACAGAACTATACACTTCAGGACAATTTCGGGCACAACGTGAAACAATCACTCTCAAACACCTTAATAAGTAGAAAAATCAAGTTTATTTATGGGACAAGTTCTCATATAGCAAAACTGACCACACTAAAATAACATGAAAAATAACATTAGAATAACTGCAAGAATATAGGCACTCTGTGATATCATGAAAAATAACCTGAAAGTAGCTGCAAGAATAAATGCATACTACAAATACACACACAATATGCTCAAATGACTATAAAATGAAAGGCTTCACCAAAAAGAGATTCTGCATCCCTCTGCCGTACACCAAGCCGGGGAACCCAAATCGACATGCTCAGGGAGTCTCGTTCGGGACATTCAGTCCTCCTGGTGTTGCGTCCAACCCAGAAGAGAGTTCCTGAGCTAGTTCATAAGGGCTCCTGATCTTTATAGTATTTACTAACACCCAGGAGTCTGTTCGAGAAAAAACACCCCTCCTTAACAAATTGTGTAATCGGCGGTACCTTGTTCACCCTTCGAGACGTCTCCTCAGAACGGGCCAGGTTTCCAGAAGGTGAGGCTTGCATTCCTCCTTGAGTACAGGCGCATCCCACTGTCCTAACTGATAGCTTGTGGAATGTAAATAGCGCCCTCCGTACTAAGCAGGTGGAGCGAAGTTGAGCAGAAAAACACCCCACCCTGCAGCTTGCAGAAGCTTGTGGAAAAACACAGGACAGTACTTCACGCACAGAACCAGACTCTACAAGATGGAGTCATGAGCCAATGTTACATGGAAGCAGAGCCCAATGGTCCATCGTATATTTCACTGCCCTTGCACTGCACCGGTGTTTACCTTGCACGTAGTGCATGTAGCAAAACAGATGCTCAATCGGCGCAAGTGCCACATGGAGACCAGCGGTATATTGCTTTCCCGGCTCTGGGAGCAGATCCGGCGGCATTTTTAAATGCCATGTTTAGTATGTTTAATACTGTGGCCCCTGCTAGTGCACCGGCTGGTCCCACGGGTCCTTTGGCATTTACGTTGGGCTCCCCGGCTCCTTACAAGGCGGTGCCGTTTATGCCCTTTATCCGGCTGAGGGTGCCGGTTCGGCGGCGATGACGTCTCCTCAAAGACCTGCAGCGCTGATGACATCACTTTATCAGTTCACACCGATAACGGAGCCTCAGGTGACCAAGGCGCCGATGGGATCCGCTCCGGTGCCGGATGGCTCCGGATTAGACCGTAGTCAGCCCTCTTCTCCTGGTCCGCGTCTTTCAGTCTTGAAACCGGTTTCATCGATGTCCTCTAATTCTATGTCCACGCCAAGGTTAGAGGCCAGGCTGAGGTCGTGCAGAAAACCTTTAAGGCTTTTGGAGGAGCAAGAGTACAAAAGGCAGCTGCTGGAGGAAGGAGAGATTGTGGAGCCCTTGGGGGAATATCAAGGACTTGACTCAGCCAGTGGGCTAGACACTTCCCCGCAATGGGACCTTTCTTCTCCAGGAGAGTTTACAGAGGAGGCGGCCTCTTTCCATACTGTGGTCAGGAAGGCTGCAAATTTTTTGGGATGTTCCGTTGCCCGCTGCAGAGGTCACAACTAATATTTCAACTGAGGTCCTGCATCCTTCTTTGGCTTCAGCGGAACCATTGCTTCCGTTTAATTATGCTCTTACGGAGCCTGTCCTAGAGGTATGGAGGAAGCCTGTGTCGTCCCCAGCTGTCAACAGATCTGTGGCATGGAGGTATAGGGTGGCTCCTGGAGATCTGGGATTTTTGTCGAAACATCCTACCCCGTAGAGTCTAGTTTTTCAAACCTCATGTTCCACACTGTCTGCACCAAGCTCCTTCCCTGTGATTCCTTCGGACAGGGAGTTCAAGAGGATGGAGCAGTCGGCAAAGAAGACTTTTTTTCTTCTTGTAGTATGGCCCCCAAAGCAGCAAACGCTACCTGTGTATTAGTTAGATATGTGTACGCCCTTATGGACACAGCTAAGGCTATGGTTCCAGACCTGCCACAGGAGGTGCAAGGACAATTTGGAGAACTCCTGTCAGATGCTCAGGCTGGGGCTAAACAGATTATCCAATCTGGTCTGGATTCTACAGATTCGGTGGACAGGATGATGGGTACCTCTATCGCTACCAGGAGGCACGCGTGGTTGAGATCCTCTGTCTTTTATTCGGATGTCCAGTTTACTCTCTTGGACTTGCCTTTTGATGGGGAAAAGCTTTTTGGTGCTAAAGCTGACTCTGCCTTAGAGCGCTTTAAGGACAGTAGCGCGACAGCAAAGTCTTTGGGTCTGCAGGCTGCCACTACTATCCCTTTCAGGTCCTTTAGAAGGTTCAGGGGGATTGGGCGTGGAGCTGTTTACCGTGGGAGACCTCAGTCCAAAGTCCAACAGCCTGCCAGCCTCCTATATAGGTCTTTTTGAGGGCGGGGAGGGTTCGGACAAAAGGGGCCACCCAGCAGCACTCTTGCATCATCCTCTTCCTCTGGAGGACAACAACAAGGGAAGCAGCCCTGGTTTTCGGCCCATTTTCAGCCATACTTCTCCTGTAGGGGGAAGATCATGTTTTTTTTCTCCGCGAGTGGGAGTTAATCACATCAGACTCCTGGGTTCAGAACATTGTGAGGAAAGGATATGCTCTTCCTTTTCTGGAGTTACCCCCTCCTATCCCTCCCCGTCCCTCGTTTTGTTCCGAAGACCATCTCCTGTTGTTGCAGCAGGAGGTTCAAATCCTGTTATCAAAAGGTGCAGTGGAGTTGGTTCCAGAGCAGGAAAGGGGTCAGGGTTGTTATTCGAGTTATTTCCTGACTCCCAAGAAGGATGGTCGATTGAGACCAATCCTGGACCTGATGAGTTTGAATTGGTTCCTCAAACAGGAGAAATTCAAGATGCTGACTCTGGCGCAGGTGCTTCTGGCGTTGAACAAAGAGGATTGGATGGTGTCTGTTGACTTGCAGGATGCTTACTTTCATATCCCTATACTCAAGTTGCACAGGAAGTATCTCCGGTTTGGGGTGGGGTCGCAACACTACCAGTTTTCTGTCCTTCTGTTTGGTCTTACTTCAGCACCTCGAGTCTTCACAAAGGTGATGGCAGTGGTTGCAGCAAGTCTCAGAAGGAAGGGAATATCTGTGTACCCTTACCTGGACGATTGGTTGATCAAAGCTAAGTCTCCAGAGCTTGTGCTGCATCACTTGCACATGACAACTCAGTTGTTGTTCAGTCTGGGGTTTTTCAAAAAACGTGCCCAAGTCTCACCTGGAGCCCTCACAGTGCCTCCTGTTCATAGGGGCAGTACTGGAAACAGCATTGAATCGGGCCTATCCTCCTCAGCGGATCCAGGCGTTGATTCCAGTGTTTCAAAAAGGAGCGGTTGTTCCAGTCCTCAAGGTCCTACACCTGCTCGGTCTGTTTGCTTCTTGCATTCTTTTGGTCACTCATGCATGTTGGCACATGAGGGCTCTCCAGTGGTGCCACCACAAGCAGTGGTCAACACAAAGGGGATCTCAAGGAGTCGATATCGATCTCTAGAGACGCTTCAGCGGATCTATAATGGTGGGCTGTGGACCGAAACCTTTCTCAAGGAAGGCTGTTTTCCCTGCCGCCTCCGGTGGCCACGGTCATGACGGATGCTTCCCCTCTAGGTTGGGGAGCTCATCTGGGGGACCTGGAGATCAAGGGTCGTTGGTCTCCAGTGGAACAGACTTTTCATATCCATCTGTTAGAACTGCAGACAATACGTCTGGCTCTCAAGGCCTTCCTTCCGTCCCTTTGTGGTCAGTCAGTTCAGGTCCTGACGGACAAAACTACCGTGATGTGGTATATAAACAAGCAAGGAGGAGTGGGGTCATACCTTCTCTGCGGAGAGGCTCTGTGGCTCTGGTCCTGGCTTCAGGACCATCGGATTTGCTTGGTAGCGAATCATCTGGCCGGAGTGCTCAGCGTACGTGCGTACACTCTGTCGACATTCACTTGGGAGAAAGCACACTCCCCGTCGTTCTGCAGCCTCCAGTATCCTGTGCAAGGAGCTTTGGGGGACTCGTTTCAGATCTCTTGGTGCGACCAGTTGCTTTACGCGCTTTCCCCCATTCCATTGATTCCTTGGGTTCTGAGGAAGATCCGCCAAGATAGGGCTCAGGTCATTTTAATAGCTACTGATTGGCCAAGAAGGGTGTGGTACACAGACCTTCTCCAAATCTTACTGTGCCCTCCACTCCGTCTTCCTCTAAGGACAGATCTCCTCTCGCAGTCGCAGGTTCTACACCCCCACCTCCAGAGCCTGCACCTTCATGCCTGGAGAATGAACGGGGCAATCTGAGTTCTTTCTCTCTCCCACCAGAGATGGTGGATGTTATTTTATCGGCCAGGCGACACTCCAGTAAGACTGGCTTGGTGTGGAGAGAAACCAATTGATCCTTTGAGGGCCCATCTGTCTGATGTTCTGTTGTTTGCATTAGCTTTAGCACAGAAGGGTTGTGCAGTTGCTACTGTTAAAGGCTATTTGGTGTCACTGTCAGCCTTTCTTTGCCTTTCGGATCAACCCTCCTTGTTTAAATCTCCTATTGTTATTAGGTTCTTTGAGGGTTTAACTAATACATTTCCTCCCACTCCTTTTCTTATGCCTCAGTGGGGTCTCAATCTGGTTGTAACTTTTTTTATGGGTTCACCGTTTGAACCCATGCCTTCTTGCCCGTTAAGATTTCTAGTCCTTAAGACGAAATTCCTGATAGCTATAACATCGGCTAGGCGTGTCAGTTAGTTTTAAACCTCCCTTTACTTTATTCTTTCCTGATAAAGTGGTGGTGAAAACCAGGACAGCTTTCCTACCTAAAGTTGCCACTCCTTTTCATATGGGACAGACCATTACCCTTCCATCATTCTACCCTCCTCCTCACCCCTCGAAGGAGGAAGAGAGGTTCCATCGTTTGGACCCCAGAAGGGCTCTCAGTTTTTATATTGAGAGGACAAAAGACTTTCGCTTGGAAGACCAGCTATTCGTGGAATATGTAGGAAAGAGGAAGGGCAGAGCGGTCCATAAAAGAATGATATCCAGGTGGGTCATTCTTTGTATCAAGATTTGTTACTCGTTGGCAAAGAAGGTTCCCCCTGAGGGTATTGGAGCCCATTTGACCAGGGCTAAGTCTGCCACTTCGGCCCTGGCTAGAGGGGTAACGCTTTTTCTGGTAGATACATTAGCTACCTGTGGATTCCTCACAGTCCCACCCGCCTCCCCGTTGCCTGTCTGGTTATACCAAGGCTTTTGTTTTACAAGTGTATATATGTTTTGGTTATTATATGTATATATAAATGATGGTTATAATTGTGTTACATCATTATGGTTTTATGTATATGTTCGTTTGAGCTATTGTGAGGTCGGTTTTCACCTGTTTGCCTCAATGGCACGCAAAAAAAAAAAAAGAAAATAATAATGGGTGAAACGGATGTCAGCATGCCGGCGAGGACCTCTTATTGGCATAGGGACGTCAGATGGAGTCGCGTGGAGCCGTGCAATTGTGATGTCCTCGTCGACATGGAGAGCTGGGAAGAAGATTTTCTGTCGGATGCTGGGGCATGGGGAGAATTCATAAAGTGAGGAATCCAAGTGCTACTAGTGGGCCTGCAGCACTGGTTGTGCCACCCACATTAGTAGCCCTGTAAACATGGCTCAGACCTGCCACTGCAATGTCTGTCTGTGCAGTTTTAAACTGCCAATTCGACTTGGCAAGTGTACCCACTTGCCAGGCCTAAACCTTCCCTTTTCCTACGTGTCAGGCACCCCTAAGGTTGGCCCTAGGTAGCCCCAGGGGTAGGGTGCATTGTATGCTTAAGGTAGGACATATGAGTAAGTTACTTACCTTCGGTAACGCTTTTTCTGGTGAATACACTAGCTACCTGTGGGTTCCTCACCTAATGAATTCTCCCCAATGCGCAGCATTCGACAGAAACTTCTTTCCAACTCTGCACGTCATCGATGACGTCCAAATGCACGACTCCACGCAGCTCCGTCTGACGTCGTCATGGCAATGAGAGGTCCTCGTCAGCATGCTGATGTCAGTTTACACCATTTTTGACGTGTCTTTGAGGCGGACAGGTGAATACCGACAGACCATACCCATTATGATTGTATCCAAGAAAACTTTTATACAACATTTTATCAAATCGAAATAGCAAACAATATCAATATATAGCCACAAGAATACAGTCATAACTACATACAAATACCTACATATACATACATAAATATATATATATATGTTTGATGGCATGTGTAGCTACAGATACACATGCTGTGCATTATCCTGCCATCTAGTGTTGGGCTCGGAGTGTTACAAGTTGTTTTTCTTCGAAGAAGTCTTTCGAGTCACAAGATCGAAGGACTCCTCCCTTTCGGCTCCATTGCGCATGGGCGTAAACTCCATCTTAGATTATTTTTCTTTCTGCCATCGGGTTCGGACGTGTTCTTCTTCGCTCCGTATTTCGGTTCGGAAAATATAGTTATCCATCGGAAAATTCTACAGTATTGTTTGCGTTCGGTATCAGGTTATTACTAGCACATCAGCACCGAAGAAAGAAGAGCTCCGGCGGCCCGTCGGGGCTACCACGCCTCAGCGGGGCCTGGTCGGCCCGACCGCGTCCATCTTCAAAACTCATGGACCGGACCCCCTTCTGCTTCTGCCCCAACTGCCACGCTAAGTATCCTTATACAGACCAACACTTGGTCTGTAATCTGTGTTTGTCCCCCAAACACAAAGAGGATACTTGCGAGGCCTGTCGGGCATTTTGATCCAAGAAAATACTGAGGGATCAAAGAACAAGAAGACTCCAGATGGCGTTGGCACCGGCCGGAACGACGTTGAAGAAGAGGAGAGATTCTCCATTCGAGATTAAGGCTCTGACGAGTCCGACATCGACCAGACGAAGACGCAACAAACCGTGAGTAAACCAGCCCCGGTAAAAACTCACACAAAAATAATGAAGGCCAAGGGGACGCCACCGCCAACAGGCCATGGCTCAACCCGAAAACACGGTGACCTAACATCGGCACCGAAAAAGGCCTCCCAGCAGCCGAAGACATCCGACTCCGGTCGAGATACCGGCTCCGAACAGACTCGGCACTGAGAGTTCGGCACTCCGAAAGTCAAACAGGTTTTCCTCAGAGCCAAAAAAGACTATCGAAAAGATTTCGGTGCCAAAGCTCCTATACAGAGGGACAAGACCTTTCAAAGCAATTACAAGGTCACCGGTTTGAACAAGAAATGGGAGATCCAGACCATACCCAGAGGAGGCTGCATATACAAAAGGACACGGGGAGAATCAGAACTCTTCCTCCAGTAAAGATGAAGCGCAAGCTTGCATTCCAGGAGGCAGAAATGCAGCCAAAGGCGAAAGTGGCTAAAGAAAAGACACCACCACCTTTCTCGCCACAGCAATCGCCAACACAATCTTCACATTTGTCCCCGGTAGCAACACCCCCAATGATGCAGTCGCCAACACACACAGGGATGAGCCAAGATGACCCGGATGCATGGGATTTGTATGATGCACCTGTCTCGGACAATAGTCCTGATTACTACCCGGCAAGGCCGTCACCACCTGAAGACAACACCGCATACATGCAGGTGGTTTCAAGGGCAGCTACATTTCATAATGTAGCATTGCATGCAGAGCCCATAGAGGATGATTTTTTGTTCAACACCCTCTCATCTATGCACAGCCAGTACCAAAGCTTGCCAATGCTGGCAGGCATGCTAAAACACGCTAAACAAGTGTTTCAGGAACCGTTCAAAGGGAGAGCCATCACGCCTAGGGTGGAGAAAAAATATAAACCTCCCCCTAGCGACCCTGTGTATATCACACAACCGTTAACTCCTGATTCGGTGGTAGTAGGAGCAGCCCGGAAAATGGCGAACTCACAAACTTCTGGAGACACATCACCACCCGACAAAGAAAGTCGAAAATTTGATGCAGCAGGCAAAAGGGTGGCAGCGCAGGCAGCCAATCAATGTCGAATTGCCAATTTGCAAGCTCTGTTGGCACGATACGACAGGGCACATTGGGATGAAATGCAACATCTCATTCAGCACCTTCCCAAAGAGTTCCACAAACGGGCCCAACAGGTTGTTGAGGAAGGCCAAGCTATCTCGAACAACCAAATAAGGTCGGCTATGGACTCAGCAGACACGGCAGCGAGGACAGTGAACACGGCAGTAACCATTCGAAGACATGCATGGTTACGAACCTCCGGATTTAAGCCAGAAATCCAGCAAGCTGTGCTGAATATGTCTTTTAACGAACAACAATTGTTTGGGCCGGAGTTGGATACAGCTATAGAAAAACTTAAAAAAGACACAGGCACGGCCAAAGTCATGGGCGCGCTCTACTCCCCACAGAGCAGAGGCACTTTTAGGAAGCCACACTTTATAGGGGGGTTTCGGGCCCAAACCACAGAGCCTTCCACCTCACAAGTCAGACCCACATATCAGGGCCAGTATCAGAGGGGAGGTTTTCGAGGACAATACAGAGGTGGACAGTTCCCTAAAACACGAGGGAAATTCCAGAGTCCAAAAACCCCACAAACCAAACATTGACTTCAATGTCACAAACCCCCACCACACAACACCAGTGGGGGGGAGACTTACAGATTATTACCACAACTGGGAACACATAACTACGGACGCGTGGGTCCTAGCCATTATCCAACATGGTTATTGCATAGAATTCTTACATTTGCCACCAGATGTGCCTCCAAGAGCACACAATATGTCCAAACAACACTTAGACCTGCTACAACTAGCAGTCCAAGCATTGTTACAAAAAGAGGCAATAGAACTAGTGCCCAACCATCAAAAAGGAACAGGGGTTTTACTCCCTGTATTTCCTAATTCCAAAAAAAGACAAAACACTGAGACCCATATTAGACCTCAGAACACTGAACCTTTACATCAAATCAGATCACTTTCACATGGTGACACTTCAAGACGTGATTCCCTTACTCAAACAACAGGACTACATGTCAACATTAGATCTCAAGGATGCTTATTTCCACATACCCATACATCCTTCCCACAGGAAATAATTAAGGTTTGTAATCCAAGGCGTGCATTCGGCATATCAACAGCCCCAAGGGTATTCACAAAATGTCTTGCAGTAGGAGCCGCTCACATCAGGAGACAGCACATGCACGTATTCCCTTACTTAGACAATTGGTTAATAAAAACCAGCACTCAGCAACAATGTCTTCTACACACAAAGTATGTCATAGAAACCCTTCACAAACTAGGGTTCTCGTAAACTACCAAAAATCACATCTACAACCGTGTCAAATACAACAATACTTAGGAGCAACAATCAACACACAAAAGGGGATTGCCACTCCAAGCCCACAAAGGGTACAAGCCTTCCAAAATGTAATACTAAACATGTCCCCAAACCAACACTATCAGGTAAAGTTTGTAATGAAACTCCTAGGCATGATGTCTTCATGCATAGCCATTGTCCCAAACGCGAGACTACACATGCGACCCTTACAACAGTGTCTAGCAACACAGTGGACACAGGCACAGGGTCAACTTCAAGATCTAGTGTTGATAGACCGCCAAACACACTTCTCGCTTCAATGGTGGAATCCTTTAAATTTAAACCAAGGGTGGCCATTCCAAGACCCAGTGCCTTAATACGTGATCACAACTGATGCTTCCATGATAGGGTGGGGAGCACACCTCAACCAGCACAGCATACAGGGACAATGGGATGTTCAACAAAGGCAACTGCATATAAATCATTTAGAGCTGTTAGCAGTGTTTCTAGCATTGAAAGCATTTCAACCGCTAATAGTCCACAAACACATTCTTGTCAAAACAGACAACATGACAACAATGTATTACTTAAACAAACAAGGAGGGACACACTTGTCACAACTGTGTCTCTTAGCACAGAGGATTTGGCATTAGGCGATTCACAATCACATTCGCCTAATAGCACAATACATCCCAGGGATTCAGAACCAGTTGGCCGACAATCTCAGTCGAGCTCACCAACAGACACACAAATGGGAAATTCATCCCCAGATACTACAAACTTACTTTCTACGCTGGGGAACACCAGATATAGACCTATTCACAACAAAGGAAAACGCAAAATGCCAAAACTTTGCGTCCAGGTATCCACACCCTCAGTCCAAGGGCAATGCGCTATGGATGAGTTGGTCAGGGATATTTGCCTACGCTTTTCCCCCTCTCCCACTCCTTCCTTATCTAGTAAACAAATTGAGTCAAAACAAACTCAAACTAATACTTATAGCACCAACCTGGGCTCGCCAACCATGGTTTACGACACTACTAGACCTGTCACTAGTACCTCATATTAAACTACCAAACACACCAGATCTGTTAAATAAACACAAACAGCAGATCAGACACCCGAATCCAGCATTGCTCAATCTAGCAATCTGGCTCCTGAAGTCTTAGAGTTTGGTCATTTAGACCTTACACAAGAATGTATGGAAGTCATCAAACAAGCCAGGAAACCTACTACAAGACATTATTACGCAAACAAATGGAAAAGATTTGTTTATTACTGCCATAATAATCAAATTCAACCGCTACATGCTTCTGCCAAAAACATTGTAAGCTATTTATTACACTTACAAAAATCAAAACTAGCATTTTCTTCTATCAAAATACATCTTACAGCAATATCTTCCTCTCTGCAGATTACACATTCAACATCACTCTTTAAAATACCAGTCATCAAAGCATTTATGGAAGGTTTAAAAAGAATCGCACCCCCGAGAACACTACCAGTTCCCTCGTGGAACCTCAATATTGTACTAACACGACTTATGGGTCCACCATTTGAACCCATGCACTCTTGTGGGATGCAATACTTAACCTGGAAAGTAGCCTTCCTAATAGCTATCACATCTCTCAGAAGAGTACGTGAAATACAAGCATTCACTATACAAGAACCATTTATACAAATACATAAACATAAAGTGGTTCTCCGTACAAATCCAAAATTCTTGCCAAAAGGTATATCACCGTTCCACCTAAACCAAACAGTGGAACTCCCAGTCTTTTTTCCACAACCAGACTCAGTAGCCGAAAGAGCCTTACATACGTTAGACATCAAAAGAGCACTAATGTATTACATCGATAGAACAAAACAATTTCGCAAAACAAAACAATTGTTTGTAGCTTTCCAAAAACCTCATGCAGGAAATCCAATATCCAAACAAGGCATTGCCAGATGGATAGTGAAATGTATTCAAACCTGCTATATCAAAGCAAAAAGAAATCTGCCTATTACGCCAAAGGCGCACTCCACTAGGAAGAAAGGCGCCACAATGTTTTTTTTAGGAAATATACCTATGTCAGAAATCTGTAAGGCGGCCACATGGTCTACGCCTCATACATTCACAAAACATTACTGTGTAGATGTGTTAACACAACACGCCATGGTAGGGCAGGCTGTATTAAGAACATTATTCCAGACAACTTTAACTCCTACGGGCTAAGCCACCGCTTTTGGGGAGATAACTTCTTACTAGTCTATGCACAGCATGTGTATCTGCAGCTACACATGCCATCAAACTGAAAATGTCACTTACCCAGTGTACATCTGTTCGTGGCATGAGACGCTGCAGATTCACATGCGCCCTCCCGCCTCCCTGGGAGCCTGTAGCCGTTTAAGTTGATCAAACTTGTACATTTGTAAATTTGTAAATATATACTATTTTTATACACATTATGTACGTACTCACTCCATTGCATGGTCATTTTTACTATATACACAACTCCTACCTCACCCCCTGCGGGGAAAACAATCTAAGATGGAGTCGACGCCCATGTGCAATGGAGCCGAAAGGGAGGAGTCCCTCAATCTCGTGACTTGAAAAGACTTCTTCGAAGAAAAACAACTTGTAACACTCCGAGCCCAACACTAGATGGCAGGATAATGCACAGCATGTGAATCTGCAGCATCTCATGCCACAAACAGATACACACACACACACACACACACACATCCTCTCATAATTCAGCAATATACAAATATACATATATATATACACCCAAGGAAATCTCGGTGTGACCAGTCAGACTACGGGGAGGCGGGTGGGACAGTAAGGAATCCACAGGTAGCTAATGTATCCACCAGAAAAAGAGTTACCAAAGGTAAGTAACTTGTTCTTCCAGCACTTGCTGGTAGACTGAAATACCACCACAGATTTTTCATTGCTGAAAATCTCCACCAAAAGTATGCAAGTCCATACTGGCTCAGTAATGGCTTACAAACCCAACAAAGTAAGGGAAGAAGGCTCAAGCAAAATGGCTTACGAAGCCTTTTGAAGCAAATTATGTTGATTTGAAAGTTATAACAAAGGCTCATAAAAATACCCTTCTAAAAGCCATAGGAGTCACTTCTTTCAACAACTTGAGAGAATTGGAGGCCATAGTGATTTGTTACTTCAGGTCTTGAAATGCATAGCTATGATAGAAGTGTGTTAGAAAGCACCAGCTTTGCGTAAGAACTTCAGTAATAATATACAAAATCAGTTCAGAAGACAATTGAGAATATTTCGACTGCAATCTTGCCAGGAGTTGCGACTTCCCCTCCTGTTTAATAGGCATCTTGTTATGATCACAGTACATTGGGTTTCATTTTCTGCAATCTAACTTGCAGAACATTTCAACTTAGTTTTCATTAACTTGATAATTTGTACAGTTTACTTTTTACTGCAGTTCTTGCCTTGTTCGATACTTATCCACCCTTGAAGTCTAGGCTGCTAGAGTAACCCCAACGACTCATTGAAGTTTGGTGGAGGGGGGCTGTACCAAACTGTTGAATAGCCTTTTGTTTGACAAGGACTCATGCTCAATTACTTTGTTCCACTAGTCACTTTAGTCCTTGTTGAGTACTCAGAAGTCTAAAATGACTGCCTCTAATCCTGGTTGGCAGATGAGTGCCCGAGCGCCCAGGATTTTCTCTATTCGTAAGCTACAAAATGGTTACTAATACTACACAAATTGAGCAGGGATTCAGTAGTCTTTTTCTGTTCTTCAGAACTTGTGAACTGAATTATATATGACAAGATAAACCTAATGTAAACATAAATATTTTATGTAGTGGCCTACCACATGCGCAGTTCTATTAGTAAAGTCATACCCAAGTCTTCTGTTCACAAGCCCATTGTTGTATATCCAATTGCTATCATATACCAAAAAAGATGCAGCTGTTGATGTTAACATTGGCATGTATGCCAGTGTGGGAACAGTGACCTAATTGAGTTCTCTGTGGATCTGGCTTTGCACAAGAGATCAGATGTCTGATCTGTAATCCTTCCCCCTTTTTGGGTCAGATCTAGGGGCAGGGTGAGCTATATCACCAGTTTTATAGGATTAAAAAATACCTGCTATATACATACATTTGAGGGGCTTTGGTTCAGCCTTCATCAACCATTGGTCTGCTAAGTTTTCTTTCACAATTTGCTTCTGCCCACCACAGCATACATTGTGCAGGAATACGTCACCTACTTGATAGCATTTTGCATGATCACTCCAGTGCCTGAGCTGGTGTAATTTGCCAATGTGTTTTCCCTTTCCATTCTTGATCAATTTTAGTCACCTTTGCGTGTTCAAACTATAGCTTCATGCTACCGTGATCTAAAGCCTATTGCACCTTTTATTTGCGTTGGTAAGAATTATTATATTTTCCTGTGACGTCCATTACAATTAAAAAGGATTTCTGTACCTGTTTTAAGTACACCTGCACAGAGGGAAGCCGCCGTAATGATATGTTAAAAGTATGGGTGATGGTACATTTTCTTTGTAGATATATATTCTTAACCTACTGTTATCTGGCAGTTTTTCATTTATTACAATGGTATGTGTGTCTGATTGCATATTTACCTACATTGGCTACATTGTGTCGTGCAATTAATTGCAAAGTAGTAGAGTTCTAGTTAGGGGGACCCCAACATTGTAATAGGGAGGCTGTGCAAAATATACAGATTGTGAGAAGATCGCCAAGAAAAAGTTGAAATACTTGATTATAATCAGTGGCATAACAAAGACCCCCACTGCCCCTGTGGAGCGGGGGTGGCCCCTGAGCTTATGAGGGCCCCCTCAGCACAGATAAATTAATTGCAGGCACTCGTCCAGCTAGTTATGTCACAGTTCATATAATTCACAGTACATCATCAGTAATAATTGTAAGCCATCTCATTAATCCATCCTGACAGTGTATATTATTTAAACTAATGTTCACAAAAATGTCATCCTCTTATACCAACCCTACTCTCAAATTTGTTTCATATCAATTTTATTGTAGTTCCTCACAGTCCATACACATGCCCATATGGCCTCCACATTGATCCTTGTAATTTGTTCCAAAGTCCAATATAAGTCCTTAGGTATCCATTCAAATCATGAAATTGCACGTTAGTTCTCCATGTTATATCAGCTCATGTTCATCAACACAGCCAACATGTGTTTCGTCAGGGAAATCTCCCACTAGACTTCATCAGGGCTGTGATAATATATAACATAGAGCTCAATTAGTGTAACCAATTAATAATGTTACTGATTGCACTAACCATGCAGTGTTCAGCAGGTGACAATACATTCTTGTTGTGAATATATCTGTGAAAATATTACCCTCTGTGAAGACACTGCATTAAGTAGTAGGATAAGTGCTAAAAACGGTTTTATACCTATTAGCCAGATTAAATTATGTGAACTTAATTTTAGATACTTAATTTTCAGATACTGTATTTACCTGTTTCCCAATTAGTGTTAACCATGTGCCCATGCACACACCAGTGAATGTTGCCATGTTTAAAACGTAGACTGACCTTCTTACTCATTAGATCCCTTGTTTCCAAATTATGGTCCTTATACTGTCATGAATTCTTAGTTCATAGTTAATTGGCCACCATAGTTGACCATATAATCTGCTCTCTTTGTCTGAAAAACAAAAGTTTATATGACAATCTTGATTATAATGTTGTCTAATAGTGTATTGAGAGTCCTAGCTAATAAATCGAAGCATTAGATTTGTATCAATCTGTCAGCATCTTGTGTAAACATAAATAAAATTGGTCAAATAGTCATTGCCATGATACAGCTCATGTGTATAAAGAGACGTTTTAAGTATTCATATAGAAATATAATCTCATATTTAGCCACTCATTGCAATATAAAATAATTTAACGAGTTATTCTGGTAAAAATTATATTTATAGTTCCCTCAGATTCCCTATTGGTGCTTGTATAGGTTTACAACCACTCTGAATACGCATAATTAAGGTATACAAATAATTCCACTCCTCTGTAGTAGTAGTAGTGCAAACTTTATTCAACTTTGAACAAGTCATAAAAGTATCAAATAAAACACATCTATATATAGGAGCACAATGAATAGAGTAAAATAATAAAAGAATAAATAGCAGAGATAAAATACATATAATTAGTTTGTCCATTCACGGATATTTAAATAGCCTAGTTAGGTTTAGACCAATACACCCATAGACTTTCTTGCAGTTAATACAGCGCATAAAAAATTTACCAAAATTCCACACATTTCGATAGAGGATAAAACCTGTAAACTAACGTACGCACTACGGCACTGCGCAAGTTAATCTTAAAAGAGGCACTAAAAGACGCTTTCTCTGTTTGTCATAAAATTTACAAAAGAGGACCACATGTATCGTAGTTTGGGATGCCTTTGCGCCACAGGGACATACCCTTAAAGTTGTGCTCCATTCATTCATAGTCGGAAAAGTTACTAGGCGATGGAAGGTATCTAACCTTAATCTTGTAAGAACAAAACGATACTGAGGGTTTACCACATTTACTAAGTAAGGCTGCATGCCCTCCGTGGACGAGATTAATTGGTTAGACATAACACTAAACTTTTTTGATTCTACTTCCCATCGCTGTTCTTCTAGATGCTTCAGTGTCAAGGCCCTCAATTCCTTCCTGGTTATTTTTTCCAATGATTCTGGGTTTGTATAATATTATTTACTGCCCATGTTTCCAAAAAAGGTCATACTATATCTCAACCAAGGAACTCTTAACGAGTATGTTGACGCCATACAATCAGATAAAATAGCCTTATTTAGTCCAGTGTGCTCAGAGGTCCAAACTTTATGCCATAATAATAATGATCAAATCGGCTAAAAAGGAGACCCCTAATTCCGCGTGGCTAATATACGACGATGTGCAGTTTGGTATCATTAACAAGTATCTGAGAAAATCGTTTTCCACCGTCTGAGTCAGGTTGCAATTAGTATACCCCCAAATACCTGATCCATACGTGGCAGCCAGGATACACTTGGCTCTATAGATTTTTACCATATTCAGCGGGGTAATCCTCCCTAGCCTTTTTGAAAAAATTGTCAGAGCCGCCGTTGTTTTAATGATGTGATCTTTTTTCGTTTTCACACAGTGTGCCCAGGAACCCTGTTTATCAAACATTATACCCATGTATGAGAATGTTCAAACTATATCAACTTTCCCCTCTTGGATAGTAGTATTATAGATCTTGCCCTTGTTTCCTACCGCAATTCATTATAAAGGTTTTAGAACGGTTAACGGTCCCAAGTCTGTCATAAAAATTATGCAAGTGGTTAAAAGTTTTTGGAGGGCTAGTGGTGTCCTGGCCATAAGTACTGCATCATCTGCATAGAGTAGTGACGGGACAGCACTATTACATATTTGGGGAAGATCTTTACATTTGCTTATCAGTTCACGTTCTAAATTATTTATGTATAATGAGCACAAGAGTGGAGCGAGTACACAGCCTTGGCGCACCCCTCTGTGTATGCCAAAAGGCCTAGTACATTCCCCTCTTGTCCCGTACCTTACTCTTGCTCTACACCCTTTATACAGGTCCTGTATAAACTGGATTATTGTTGATTCTACCCCCATACTACTTAAAATGTCCCATAGTTTCTCCTGTAATACGCACTCAAATGCTGAGGAGAAGTCTATAAAGGCCAAGTACAAATTACCCTCTCTAATCCTTGTGTACTTTCCAATTATACTGCTTAAATTCAGGCCCTGTTCCACCGTACCTATTCCTGTGCGGAAACCATACTGTACTGGAGATAAAATACCATTTTCTTCTGCCCATATTTGAAGTCTATTCAAGATAATTCTCCCCGCTAGTTTAGCTGATGTATCAAGTCGGGAGATTGGCCTATAACAAGCTGGGTTAATGCGATCGCCTTTTTTATATATATATAGTGACGATAATAGAATCTTGCCACGTTGATGGGGGGGCCTTGTATGCAGAAAGCCCTCAATATCTGCGTCATTAAGGGGCCCCATAGTTGCATATTTGCCTTATATAAATCTATCGGGACACCATCAAGGCCCGGCTCTTTCCCCGCTTTGCTTGAATTTATGGCCTCCATTACCTCCTCTAGACTAAACTGGGGTGTTACAGTCAGACGTGGGCCTTCCTGGGCACCTGGACCCTTTAGGGAATCCGTTGACTATAATCACTGGGCTGACAGTATATCTTAGAAAAATATGCAATCCAATCCTCTTCCGAAATTGCAATTCCCATTCTAGGGATATCTCTATCCCCTAGCACAGGAGCATTTTTTGTTTTCCAGAAGAGGAGGTAGTCCTTCGGAAGGCTAGCTTTGTGTGAAGTTTCCCACAAATTTCCTCTCAGAATGGATTTCCCTTTTTTTATTATGGCTGTCTTGTATTCCTGTCTACATGTACGTATTTCGATCGGGCATCTTGTTGGGGCACTTAAGGCCCTTTTTTAGTCTCTTGTGTGCTTTTGTGCAGTCATGGTCAAACCAATCCATTTCCCTTTTCTGTCCTGCCTTTCCCATCCTAATAGTAAGAGCTTCTTTCACGCCTTGCGTAATCTGCAAGAAGGCACTTAAACATTTTCCTGGATCTATGTCCTCACTAAGGCAATCTACAAAGGCTTGATTATGGTCACCTATTAACTGCTTCAATAAAGCCTTTGAATCTGTCTGGGACCATTGCAATGTGTATCCATTGCACGGGGCTAATTCGATGTAATTTACCAATGTGACCTTATCAACTTTAGTCCATGTAGAATGAGTTAGTGAGAATTTCTGGCTCTGAGGGAAGTGGTCACTTACTGCAATATCGTGAAGTATATAATTAGTGAGATAATATGCAAATTAGGTTGACATTAAAACATAATCAATCACCGTATCAGCACCCCTTCCATTAAAAGTTGGTTTAAACTGTGGTTCTTCAGAATATAGTTCGTTTACAAAAGACAGGTCATATTTTTGAGCCATTAAGTTCATCGCATCTCCTTGAATATTATGTAAGAAATGAGGCCTTAAGCCAATGTCTTCAGTATTCCAGCCGCATACCTTCTCCGAGAGTCCTTTGCAAAGATGGGCATTAAAATCACCACCCCATATGATAAGTCTCACGTCTATTATTTGCACATATTTTCTCTAAGTCCTCTCCCATCTCCGTTAGAATATTGGGGACTTCTCCTGGTGGTGCATTATTGTAAAAATTAATAATTACTAGCTGAGTCTTCTGGTCCAAGTTGCTCTCTATCATTTGGTAGTGCGATCTCGTACTTTGCATCTTTAGATTCCGTAACCACAACTTATTGGAAATATATGTGCTTAAGCCGCCTTTTGGCCTCCCAGGTTTAGTCTGCACAGCTGGTGTGTGGAATGTCTTATAACCATTTATGTGAACAGGGTTTAATAGCCAGGTCTCCTGGAGGCATAAGCATGAGAAATCTTCAATACAATTCACCCAAATCTCATTACTAATCTTATTAGTTAGCCTGCCACGTTCCAATAAAGTAGGGCTATTTCCGATTTCTGTTGAGTTTGGCAATATGCATTATTTGTAATTGGGGGGGGGGGTATGCCACCATCTGTTATGTGAATTACTGTCGAGGGGGGATCTCTCTGATTTAACTGGGTCCCTGCTATATTTCTTTCAGGTACCACTTCATAAGGTGTATCATCCTTATTCATGCTAAGCCCTTCTGTATTTAGTTCCGGGACCGTTTCATAGAAAGAATCTTTCTTATTCATGCTGAGTCAATCTAGACCTTCTAAAGTTGTAAGAGGTTGAAATCTATTACAAGAAAAAATGGGGTCTGGACTGATTAAAGGTATTTTACTTACTGATTGTGGATTCTTAAAATTAGGCCCCACAGGTCTTTGATAGAAAAATCCCAAGGGTAATAGAGAGATCCTTGATGAGTAGCTTGCCTAACAACTAATTCGCGGATAATTCTGTCCACCAGGTCTGGGGATTTAAATGAAAGAACCACACAATCTCCTTCCAATACTTTCTTACTGCTTCCTATCCACTTAACTCTTCTAACCATTTTATGTCATCAAAGAGGAGCCCCGCCATTCCGAAGCCCAAGCATGTTCCTATCCAATTGAGAGCCTTATTCCTTAAAGCCGACCATGATTCCCGCTGTTGGTCACCTACAGATGGAACATTAGCCAGGACCACTACATATGGAGTTGCCTCCGGAGGAAGATGTAAAAGGTCGCTTGGGATATATATATAGGCTTCGAGGGTCTTATTCCGCTACGTTGACTCCCTCCTAAATTTAACTGGGGCTGATTTATCCTGGCCATAGGTTGAATATTATTCACTGTCCTTATTGGTATATGGCTAATATTTGATTCTATTAGAAGTGATTGTAATTTGGTCAGTGGCTTTGAAGTCAGATGTAGTTGACTAGTGTTTAATGATGTTGGTGGTGGTTGTAATTTAGTCAGGGGCTTTGAGGTCAAATGTAAATCATCTACACTCCCCGTGTTATAGTATCCCAGGTCCCCCTACAGTATTGCTGAGAATTAAGCATTATGACCATTCCAACCGCTTACGTGCTTGTAATCCATATCATGTAAGTAAGTTCTATTTCACCACACCTGAATACCTGATGTTTAAATAGCTGCTTCTACGTATTCCACGCGTAAGTCTGCAAAAAGCTTTACTATGTCCTACTTCGATTCCTATAACTTATTGCCCACATAGCAGTAGAAAGAGGATTGAAAACACTGTTTCCTCTTTTTGTATGTGTGTGTACACAGTGCACGGGCGTCAGGCCCCTTACAGGGTCCAGGGGGGAATGGGCACCCTACAGGTACTTTGCTGGGGGCCTCTCCTTAAGTTTTGTTAGAGCCACTGATCGTAATATGCATTGAGGCAAAACCAGTCAGTAACCAAATTATCCAGGCCTGTTACAAAGAAGACAGCATAAATATTTCATACTATAAACTAAGTTGATGTTTGGTCTAAATAACGTTCCCATGAATATCTTGGACTGAACACTTCAATGTGAGAAGCATTAAAAGCAAACTCAGTGCAAACTACAACTTTGTTCTCTGCTTGGTCTGTTACCTTATTTGTTTTTCCATCCAAACCAGAAAAAACAGTTGGCCACGACTTCAATGAAATAGTGCGTTGAGAAAGTCTTTTGTTGGTGCCTAAGAAATGCTTGCATTTCCTTCTTTATGCCCAATCGGATGAATACTCCTTTTATATATTGGTTATAACTGTGCTAGGGCTAGAGCCATATCTTAAAATGGTGACCAACACCTGGCACAAGATACTTCTAACTAGGTTTAGATTTGGTTTGATTAGAAGCTAGCTTTGTTTCCCCAGGGCCAGTTATACCCTACTGCCATTGTGACCTGCCCTTGTGATGAGAACTTCCTGCAAACCTTGGCAAACACTATTTTTTTGTGCAGATTTTATTGCATCTACAAAAAAACTTTTTTAATTTTAATACTTAGGAATGCTTCAGTGACTTGATTTCCCCCATCCCTTTTATACTTTCAGATAGTCCCGGCGTATAATGTGTGTGAACGTTTTTCTACATTTCTTAAATGACATCTCTGTTGAAGGAACTCTCTTACCTTTTAGCTGTTGGACATCTTTTTAGATTTATTGGTCATGTTTTCAGTGTGATTTGGATTTGCAATTTCTTGTCTTAAACTAATGTTGATGTGGAATGTGCATTTATGATTATTTTTTAATGATCAAATAAAGCTAAATTTGATAATTCTTTTGATGTATTGTTTTATTAAGATTTCCTTCTTTTTTTAACAGGAGGTGTGGCTTCGGACGAAATACCTTAAAGACTTCAACCATTTCTTCATGAATCATTTTCCTTATTTCGTATGTGACCCAGCAACATATTTGAAAACACCCCAAGGCAAGAGGTATTAGTATAAAACGTAAACCAATGGGATATAAAGGGCTGAAATGAATTTTCACTTTTTCAGTTAATATTACTTACCCTACAATCGTGGTGATAAAGAATAAAAGTTGGAAAAGGAAGGTGATGTTTTACGATTCTGGGGCAGCTTTTATTAATGTGCTGCTCTAATGTGTGCATCTATTTATATTTGGCCTTAAGGTTTGTTGACGAACACCTTGTTAAAAGAGAACTCCCAAAATATGACGTTGTGCATTATTTTTTCATAGTGCAGCAATTGCCAGTTGCTTGGTCTCTTTGTGCTTTTTACAGCTGTCCTCTCCAAGCAGGCAGTTTGGCCATAGTAGCCTGTCTCGAAGAGCACTAGTTGTTGCTTAGCTTTTTGACTGATTATTTGTTGAAGTTTATTTCAGAAAGCAGAGTAAAATCCATAGAAAATAAAATTTGATCTTTCAAACTTATCTCACGAAGACACCCTTTACAGAAAGTTAGCAAATACTGAATTTTAATGCTCTGGCTCAATTTGGCTAATTAAATACAGGCCATTATTTTATAACTAGGGTAACACTTTTTGGAATTACAAAATATATAGGAGTGATAGGGAAACCCTTAGGTCATTGATTCCATATGCACCGCAGCAAAGTATTGTCCCATAATAGAGGTTTTGGGAACCAATTAGCTTTAATGAAATAAAGATAGCTGTGTTTTTCAGATTAGCAAGCCTAATGTTTCCTAAAAGCATCTGGTCTTCTTTCTGACAGTAATTAGGATAAGCATAATTAAACATTCTTCTGTATGTTTGAATCTTATGTTGAAAACTTCTTTAGTAGTGCTTATGTTAAACACAAGAGGATTTACTGTTTGATGAGAATGCTTTTATGTACTCGCAGAACTATATTGGATTGCAATTACGTTTTTCTAAATCCCTCGTTGCTACCATTTTTTAAGTTGTTCAGCACCTTCAGTGAGACAAAACACTGCAATTTTTGTTTTATAAACAATTTTATTGTTTTGAAGCTATAACAGGTCACATTAAAATCCATCAGTAAAACACATACACATGTCACAGTTGGGCCCATCCATGACCATACAGTGCAGTAGCCACTAGATCTTGCACTACAATTATGGGTCCCTCTGACAGTCCACTCATAGCATGTCTGATTCCACATTCCATTTACCCCATATTTTATCATGTTTACCTGGGCAATCCCACACTTCAAATACTGGTTTCTCCTGTTGGGTGCACCAATGGATGCCATGCCTCCACAGAGTCAGGGAGGGGTGGGGGGGTTATGGGGGTGTGGCGGTGATGACAGCAAGCCAAGGCCACATGTAGTCATCTGAGACAATGCTCCCTGTTCCTGTCAGGCATAAACCCACATTGATCTGGTTGGATTAAGGATCAAAGTACCTTATGCAGGTACTGGGCCAGAAAAGTGGAGAAGATCTTTATTTCAGTATTTAGAAGCGATATGGGGCAGTAGGCTGCACATGAGACTAGGGGGTGGGGGGGGGGGGGGGGGGGCAATGACTTCGGAATAAATACCACCATAACCTGATCAAGCTCTGGAGGGAAAGCACCTTTCTGCGCTGCTACAGCATACAAGTTAATCAGTTGTGGAGCCAGATGTTCCATGTTTTTATTGTAATACTCTGCAAGGTAGCCGTCTGGTCCTGAGGTTTTACCGGCTGCCAGCGCTAAGATAGCAGCATTAATCTCCTTCAAGGTAATAGCTGTGTTAAGTTCCTGCCTCTCAAGACTGGAGAGTCGAGGGAGTGGCACCTCTTAGAGAAATGGGGCTGCCTGTTCGGCCAGGGGACGCAGACGCTCTGCGTAGAGTTTGGCATAGTATGTAGCAAAGGCTTGGGCAATGGCTGAGGAGGCACGGTGAGAGTGAACCATCTCATCCGTTATCTCTGGAATAAGCCTATTGGCCAAAGACTGAGATGCCAACCAGTACAGCAGCTTCCCATTCTTGCCCCCCCCCCTCCCAAACATAAACCTGTGCCGACAAAGCTCGCCACATGTGTTTTGCAGTTTTAAGGGAAAGGTGACAAATCTCCTCCTGAAGTGACAGTAGCTGCATGGTGACAGCAGCATGATTGGAGAGAGAAAGTTGCACCTCGAGGCGCTGGGTCTCGGCTTCAAGACTTTTGACGTGCTGGTTTGTGGTGCGTTCCGCTACCCGAAGGAGGTGACATGTGTATTCCCTCAAAGTGGCCTTGCAAGATGCCCAAAGAGAGGCAGGTGACTGTACAGACCCAACAGTCTGAAAGTAGTGTGTGAGTTCCTCCCCGAGGACATGGGTGAACGATTCATCTTGGTGGTGTCAAGCGGTTAGATGCCACATTGGGCTCTGCGTGGCGCTGGAATCACTGACCCGCAACGGGAGTGGGGCATGGTTGAATATACCACAGGGGAAGAATTTTGAGCATGGATCACAGCGAGCACATCTGTTGCTGGCATAGAAATTAGGTCTATGTGCGCATATGTGTGTGTGTGTGTGTGTGTGTGTGTGTGTGTGTGTGTGTGTGTGTGTGTGTGGTGAGCCGCTGACGTATGTGTAAATTGTTGCAGTCTAGGATGCTATATTTGCCATTCATCGCAGAGTCCCTGTCGTTGGCCCAGTTACATAGAAATTTGGCGCAACTACACCGAACAGTGGAGGAGGTGCCTAAAAAATCAACAGAAAGGTCCAGAACAGCGTTAAAGTTGCCCCCTGTAAAAGTAAAACCTGATGAACGTTCCGTTCTGTCCAGGAGAACGCTTAGGAAAGCTTCTAGTGTGGTCTGGGGGAGCATACACACAGGCGATTAAGTGGTTGGCCGTCCAGCACCCTAGTCAGAGCAAAATTGCACCTTTGGCTCCGTGTGCTGAGAACCATCAAAGGAAGGGTGCGGTGGAGCAGGATCTCTGCTTCTCCAGAGCCTCTGATGAACCCAGCATGATAGACTCTGTCAAAGCAGAGGCGGATACGCATAGGGCAGCGGGAACATATTAAGTTGATTTCTTGTAACATCAAAATAGAGGGAGAGGTAAAGTGGACACTGCTAAGTACATCCGAATTCTTAACCTTATCTAGTAGGCCATTGACATTTCACAATCTTATGGTGTAGCAAAGCCTAGCAGGGTGCAGTGGACAGAGGCATGAAGGTGCGCGTGGACAACGGAACATGGGTCCTTAAATAGAATGCCTGTCTGGTCATGACATGCATCTGGCGTGGCAGCAATGGACTAATGTGACCACCTGTGGAAAAATTAGTGGTGGATTGTAGGAAGCTGGCTCTCTGTATACCATATCAAAATGAGATCTAGTGTGCACAGAGTCCAGGGGTTCCCCTGAGGCTTAACAGAGGCTAAAATAGATAATACTAATGCTTTCTTTTATGGTAGTGTGGTCGAGCAGTTAGGTTTATCAGAGGGTAGTGCAAAGCATTTGTTGTACACTCACAAGCAATAGAAGAAGCACACACTCACTGATTTAACTCCAGACCAGTGGTTTTATATAGCAAAAATATATTTTCTTAGTTTATTTCTAGAACCAAAAAATTCAAGTTGCAGATAAGTATTTCAATAGATTCATATTTCACACATATATCAATAGTACTTTATTGGAAATCGTTGAGTTATACAGTTTTTGAAATATTGGCAATTATCTGTTTTAAAAGTTGACGGTGCAGTTTTCAGAAACAGTTCCTTGGGTGAAGAAAAGTTAGTACGATTTACAGGTAACTGCTTGACTTACAGTTCCAGTCTCCGGGGGTTAGGATGTCCACAGGTCGGGGTTCAAGTTAACCTTAAACACCCACCACCAGCAACCTAGGGCCGGCCGGCTGCAGAGGTTAAAGAGTAGGCAAAATTAACATGGGATCCTATGGAGACTGGGGGCACTAGGTTTCCGATCTGCTGGCAGGTAAGTACCTGCGTCCTCGGAGGGCAGACCTGGGAGGTTTAGAGGAGCACTGGGGGGGGGGAGGGAGGGCACAAGTAGGTACTGTAGGAGGCTGGCCTGGCTTATAGTGGGTACCTTGTGGTACTTAAACCTTGTGCCAGGTCCAGTTATCCCTTATTAGTAGATTAGAGGTGTTCTCAGCTTAGGCTGATAGGGGTAGCTATAGCAGAGCAGCTTAGGCTGAACTAGGAGACATGCAAAGCTCCTACTATACCACTTATATCACTTAGCACTATATCAAAAGAAAACACAATACTCAGAGTTACTAAAAATAAAGGTACTTTATTTTAGTGACAATATACCAAAAGTATCTCAGAGGATATACTCCCTTAGGAGGTAAGTAATATACACAAAATATACACACACAAACCAAATCAAGTAAGTAAACAGTTAGAAAAGTAGTGCGAACACTGTAGAATGCAATAGGAGACAATAGGCCTCGGGGCAACACAAACCATATACTCCAAAAGTGGAATGTGAACCACGAATGGACCCCAGGCCTAGTGTAGTGTGTAGAGGGTCGCTGGGAGTGTAAAAAAAACACTAAGGGTGTCCAAGATACCCCACCCCAAGACCCTGAAAAGTAGGAGTAAAGTTACCCTACTACCCCAGAAAGACAGTCAAGTCGAGATAGGGGATTCTGCAAAGACAACAACTGACTGCAAAGCACTGAAGACAGATTCCTGGATCTGAGGACCTGTAAAGGAAGGGGACCAAGTCCAAGAGTCATGCAAGTGTCTGGGGGGGGGGGAGGAGCCCACTAAACCCCGGATGAAGGTGCAAAAGGGCTGCCTCCAGGTAGAAGAAGAAGAAGATTCTGCAACAACGGAAGGTGCCAGGAACTTCTCCTTTGGTCAGAAGCTGTCCCACGGCGTGCTGGAGGATGCAGAGTTGTTTCCACACAGAAAGACTGCAAACAAGCCTTACTAGCTGCAAGAGTCGCGGTTGAAGGTTTTGGGTGCTACGAGGGCCCAGGAAGGACCAGAAGGTCGCCCCTTGGAGGAGGAGACAGAGGGGGCGCTCAGCAACACGGAGAGCAAACGCAGAAGCAGGCAGCACCTGCAGAAGCAACTGAACAGGCACTTAGAAGATCTGAGGACGACGGTCGACTCGGAGCAACAAAGGAGGGTCCCACGACGTCAGAGTCCAACTCAGTGAGTTGGGCAATGCAGGACGGAGTGGTGGGGACCTGTGCTAGGCTGTGCACAAAAGAAGTCTTGCAAAAGTGCACAGAAGCCCGAGCAGCTGCAGTTCACGCAGTACACAGGTTTACTGTCTGGCATGGGGAGGCAAGGACTTACCTCCACCAAATTTGGACAGAAGGGTCACTGGACTATCGAAGACACTTGGACTCAGCTCCTGTGTTCAGGGACCACACTCGTCAAGATGAGAGGGGACCCAGAGGACCGGTGATGCAGAAGTTTGGTGCCTGTGTTGGCAGGGGGAAGATTCTGTCGACCCACGGGAGATTTCTTCTTGGCTTCCAGTGCAGGCTGAAGGCAGACAGCCCTCCGAGCATGCACCACCAGGAAACAGTCGAGAAAGCCGGCAGGATGAGGCACTACAATGTTGCTGGTAGTCTTCTTGCTACTTTGTTGCGGTTATGCAGGTGCCCTGGAGCAGTCAGCGGTCGATCCTTGGCAGAAGTCAAAGAGGGAAGTGCAGAGGAACTCTGGTGAGCTCTTCCTTTCGTTATCTGGTGAAATACCTACAGGAGAGACCCTAAATAGCCCACAGAGGAGGATTGGCTACAGAGAAAGGTAAGCACCTATCAGGAGCGGTCTCTGACGTCACCTGCTGGCACTGGCCACTCAAAGCTGTCCATTGTGCCCTCACACCTCTGCATCCAAGATGGCAGAGGTGTGGGTCACACTGGAGGAGCTCTGGGCACCTCCCCTGGGAGGTGCTGGTCAGGGGAGTGGTCACTCCCCTTTCCGTTGTCCAGTTTCGCGCTAGAGCAGGGCTGGGGGGATCCCTGAACCGGTGTAGACTGGCTTATGCAAGGAGGGCACCATCTGTGCCCTTCAAAGCATTTCCAGAGGCCAGGAGAGGCTACTCCTCCCTGGCCCTTCTCACCTATTTCCGAAGAGAGAGGGTGTAAGACCCTCTCTCAGAGGAAATCCTTTGTTCTGCCTTCCTGGGACCAGGCTGCCCAGGCCCCAGGGGGACAGAAACCTGTATGAGGGGTTGGCAGCAGCAGTAGCTGCAAAGGAGACCCCGGAAAGGCAGTTTGGCAGTACCCGGTCTCTATGCTGGAGACCCGGTGATGCATGAAATTGTCATCCCAATACCAGAATGGTATTGGGGTGACAATTCCATGGCCCTAAACATGTTACATGGCCATGTTCGGAGTTACCATTGTGACGCTACATATAGGAATTGACCTATATGTAGTGCACACCTGAATATAACTGCACTGGAGGTTGGGTTGTCTAAGGCCTGGGGGCTGCGGGTGCTGTGTGTCTTTAGGCATCGGATACCCTCGTCCGGACCTTTTGCAGTCAGGGGGGGGTCTTCAGGATTCCCTCTGCAGGTGTTGTCTTGGAGGGGTCATCCCAGGATGGGCACTTACTCAGAATCGTCTAGGGATCCTCTCTAGTTGGTTGGGCTGCCTGGACACGGGCCGTGGGCGTTGGGTGCTGAGTGGTCAGGACTCACGCATTGAAAGTGAAGCTGGAGTCCTTGGTTGTTGTTTCTTCGTAAACAGAACCGCTGTCCACAGGAGTTCTTGGTACTTTTGAGTGCAGGTCTGTCCTCTGGAGCTTGGCAGAGATCGCTGGTCCCGCTGGATGCGTGGCTGGTCTTGTGCAGGTTCTTTTAAGCAGGAGACAGCCCGGTAGGGCTGGGGCCAAATCAGTTGTCATCTTCCTTCTTCTCTGCTGGGGGTTCAGCTTAGCAGTCCTTCTTTCTTGTCAGGTCACCAGGAATCTGGTGAGCTGGTTTCAGTGAGGCCCTTAAATACATGATTTAGGGGCGTTCCAGGGGGTCAGAGGGTAGGAGCCAGTGGCTACTGTCCCTGAGGGTGGATACACCCTTCTTGTGCCCACTCCCTTGGGGGAGAGGGGTTGGGCATATTCCTGACCCTATTGGTCCCTGTCCTCCAAACCAAGATGGAGGAATCAGCAGGGAGGGGGTCCCTTCAGCTCGGGATACCTTAGTGGTGATCCCAGCTGAAGTGGTCACTCCTTCTTTTTCCTAAGTTTCCAGTCGAACTTGCTGCCAAAAGTTGGGCTTTGTCCAGGGGGCAGACATCTCCACTAGCTGGAGTGCCCTGGGGTACTGTAACATGAGGCCTGAGCCTTTGAGGCTCTCTGCCAGGTGTTATAGTTCCTGCAGGGACGAGGTGTGAAGCACCTCCACCCAGAGCAGGCTTTGTTTCTGGCCTCAGAGAGCACCAAGGCCCACACCCCATGTGGTCAGAATATTGTCTGCTAGTGGCAGGCTGGCACAGACCAGTCAGTCCTACACTAGAGGATTGGGTAAAATACAGGGGGCATCTCTAAGATGTCCTCTGGGTGATTCTTAGAATAAATCCAACACTGGCATCAGAGTGGGTTTATTGTGCTGAGAGGTTTGATACCAAACGTCCTAGTATTCAGTGAAGCCAATATGGAGCAGTGGAGCTCGTAATGACAAACTCCCCGATCATATACTCAATGTCTTTCCTTACATTGTCTAAGAAGTGACAGTGTAGGGGCATATTGCTCATGCAGCTATGCCCTCACCTGTGGTATAGTGCACCCTGCCTAAGGGCTGTAAGGCCTGCTAGAGGGGTGACTTACCTATGTCACAGGCAGTGTTTTGTGGGCATGGCACCCTGAGAGGGATGCCATTTCGACTATGCCTTTTTCTCCCTGCCAGCACACACAATTTGCAATGGCAGTGTGCATGTGTTTGGTGAGGGGTCACTTGGGGTGGCACAACACATGCTGCAGCCCTTAGGGACCCTCCCTGGTCACAGGACCCCTGGTACCACTGGTACCTTTTACAAGGGACAATTGTGGAGATAATGGTAACATTTTTTAGGGAAAGAACACTGGTGCTGGGGCCTGGTTAGCAGGATCTCAGCACACTCTGTCATGTCAGTATCAGGCAAAAAGTGGGTGGGGTACCTGCAACAAGGGCCAGTTTCCTAGAGGGGGTTAAAACACATACTTCTGTCAACCAACCCTCCCCACACCGCCAACTACCCCACTTCATATTCCCCATCCCCAAGATGCATCTCTCGCCCCATAACACAAGCCCCAACCCAAAAACAATTTGTCAAAGATGGGAGTGGTGTGGTGGACCCCACCAGGAAGCCAGATCTATGCAATACAGTGTCCGCCGTGTCACATGCGATTAGTCTGTGAGGTATCTGGGTAGCAAGGATGGGAAGTTTACAGTTGGGTGTCTCCCGATTAGGTGGTTTGATTTGAATAGTGCAGGGTCCTGGCTTAACCCCTTTTCTGCAGGCATCGTTGAGTGGAGATCACCAGTTCCATTCACAAACGGGTCAGACCTCAGAAATGTCAAGAGCTTAGGTCACCCAAGACCCAGTGATAGAGAAGCGCTATGGTACTTCCTCCGACAAGACCGGGTATAGCTCCTCTTGCAGTTTCTGTCCAGGAGAGTTCCCTGCATCGAGCATTGACCTTCCCTAGATGGGGAGGGAGCGTTGTATGGTGGAACCGGTTCTCCTCAGTAAGCCTTCCCAGGCAGGCTCAGGAGTGTTGATAAATTATTTGCCATCCATAAGTACTTTGATTCATGCTTGGAACAGGATCATATAGGACATCTGTATGGCTCTAAGCCTCTGCTTGACTGCTTCGTAAGAGCAACGTTTGTTTTGGACTTCCTGTGTGTAGTCTGGGAAAATTAGCATTCTTGACTTCTCGTGGTGAAGTTCAGATTTCGCTCTTGCTTCTTTGAGGATATCGTCCCCGTCTTTAAATTGAGGAATTTTGCTATCAGTAGGCGTCTTTTGGCTTCTGGGGGAGGCTGAGGGGTCAATGCCCTTTAGGGCCCGTTCTGCCACGAACCATTGGGACAGTGTTTGTCGGCAGGCATCCAATATTTGAGTCACTTCTAGAGCACAACTCGGCGGGCATGAGTTTTCAGCTTCCTCAGGGAACCCTGCGAAGTGCAAGTTGACGGATTCTCGACATCCTCTGCTCGGTGATGAAGTTTGCCTGTCTGGAACAACAGCTGGGCATCTCTAGTCTTGAGCTCTAGGACATCGTCCTTGTAAGGAAATGCCTCCTTGGCATGGTTACCCCCTAACATTTTGCCTTTGCTGATGCTATGTTTTGATTGAAAGTGTGCTGGGACCTTGCTAACCAGGCCCCAGTTCCAGTGTTCTTTCCCTGAACTGTACCTTTGTCTCCACAATTGGCACAACCCTGGCACTCAGGTAAGTCCCTTTTAATTGGTACCCCTGGTACCAAGGGCCCTGATGCCAGGGAAGGTCTCTAAGGGCTGCAGCATGTTTTATGCCACCCTGGGTACCACTCATGCAGCACATGCGCACTGCCTTACAGCTTGTGTGCTGGTGGGGAGAAAATGACTAAGTCGACATGGCATTCCCCTCAGAGTGCAATGCCAAGCTCACACTGTCTGTGGCATAGGTAAGCCACCACTTTAGCAGGCCTTACAGCCCTTAGGCAGGGTGCACTATACCACAGGTGAGGGCATATGTGCATGATCATTATGCCCCTACAGTGTCTAAGCAAAACCTTAGACATTGTATGTGCAGGGTAGCTATAAGAGTATATGGTCTGGGAGTTTGTCAAACACGAACTCCACAGTTCCATAATGGCCACACTGAAAACTAGGAAGTTTGGTATCCAACTTCTCAGCACAATAAATGCACACTGATGCCAGTGTGCAATTTATTGTAACATACACCCAGAGGGCATCTTAGAGATGCCCCCTGAATACCAATCCGACCTCTAGTGTAGGCTGACCAGTTTCTGCCAGCCTGCCACACACCAGACATGTTGCTGGCCACATGGGGAGATTGCTTTTGTCACTCTGTGGTCAGGAACAAAGCCTGTACTGGGTGGAGGTGCTTCTCATCTCCCCCTGCAGGAACACCTGGCGGTGAGCCTCAAAGGCTCACCCCTTTTGTTACAGCACCCCAGGGCATCCCAGCTAATGGAGATGCCCGCCCCTCCGGCCACAGCCCCCAGTTTTGGTGGCAAGGCTGGAGGAGTTAATGAGAAAAACAAGGAGGAGTCACCCACCAGTCAGGACAGCCCCTAAGGTGTCCTGAGCTGAGGTGACCCCTGCCTTTAGAAATCCTCTATCTTGAGTTTGGAGGATTCCCCCAATAGGAATAGGGATGTGCCCCCTTTCCCTCAGGGAGTAGGCACAAAGAGGGCGTAGCCACCCTCAAGGACAGTAGCCATTGGCTACTGCCCTCCCAGACCTAAACACACCCCTAAATTCAGCATTTAGGTACACCCCAGAACCTAGGAAACTAGATTCCTGCAACCTAAGACGAAGAAGGACTGCTGAGCTGACAAACCTCCAGAGAAGATGGAGACACCAACTGCTTTAGCCCCAGCTCTATCGGCCTGTCTCCCCACTTCAAAAGACCTGTTCCAGCGACGCGTTCCACAGGGTCCAGAAACCTCTGAAGCCTCAGAGGACTACCCTGCATATAAAAGGACCAAGAACTCCCAAGGACAGCGGCTCTATTCCACAAAGACTGCAACTTTGCAACAAAGAAGCAACTTTTGAAAACAACACGTTTCCTGCCGGAAGCGTGAGACTTGGCACTCTGCACCCGACGCCCCCAGCTCGACTTGTGGAGAACCAACACTACAGAGAGGACTCCCCGGCGACTGCGAGCCCGTGAGTAGCCAGAGTTGACCCCCCTGAGCCCCCACAGCGACGCCTGCAGAGGGAATCCAGAGGCTCCCCTGGACTGCGACTGCCTGCTTCTAAGAACCCGGCGCCTGGTAAGGACACTGCACCCGCAGCCCCCAGGACCTGAAGGATCCGACCTCCAGTGCAGGAGCGACCCCCAGGTGGCCCTCTCCCTTGCCCAGGTGGTGGCTACCCTGAGGAGCCCCCCCCTTGCCTGCCTGCATCGCTGAAGAGACCCCTAGGTCTCCCATTGGACTACTTTTTGTGCTGACTTGTGCCCCCCCCGTGCCCTACAAAACCCCCTGATCTGCCCTCCGAAGACGCGGGTACTTACCTGCTGGCAGACTGGAACCGGGGCACCCCCTTCTCCATTGAAGCCTATGCGTTTTGGGCACCACTTTGACCTCTGCACCTGACCGGCCCTGAGCTGCTGGTGTGGTAACTTTGGGGTTGCTCTGAACCCCCAACGGTGGGCTACCTTGGACCCAACTTTGAACCCTGTAGGTGGTTTACTTACCTGCAAAATTAACAAACACTTACCTCCCCAGGAACTGTTGAAAATTGCACTGTGTCCAGTTTTAAAATAGCTTATTGCCATTTGTGTGAAAACTGTATATGCTATTTTGCTAATTCAAAGTTCCTAAAGTTCCTAAGTGAAATACCTTTCATTTAAAGTATTGTTTGTAAATCTTGAACCTGTGGTTCTTAAAAATAAACTAAGAAAATATATTTTTCTATATAAAAACCCATTGGCCTGGAGTAAGTCTTTGAGTGTGTGTTCCCCATTTATTGCCTGTGTGTGTACAACAAATGCTTAATACTACCCTCTGATAAGCCTTCTGCTCGACCACACTACCACAAAATAGAGCATTAGAATTATCTCTTTTTGCCACTATCTTACCTCTAAGGGGAACCCTTGGACTCTGTGCATGCTATTTCTTACTTTGAAATAGTACATACAGAGCCAACTTCCTACAACATGCAGGTGTTAGAATTCGTCAGCAGATACTCTGAATATGATAGTGAACATTTCTGACGTTGCTGCCATGTTTGCAGTTTAAACAAACTTAAATTATGTCAAAATAAATTATCACCTATAACATGTTCCTTTTGAAGTAACCTCACAGTCCTTTTAACATAATCTTACAAAGCAAATGCAAATGATTTGATAAAGTTATTGAAATTATCTACATAGTCATTAAAATATAACTTAACATAAATGCCTTAGTAGTAATACAAAATAAGCTGTCACACTGCGGTACTGCTAGGTGAGCACCTTTGAATTAATTCTAAGTGATAGATTTTTTAAAACATTTTAACTAGAAAGATAATTGTGTCTCTAAGTTGTGGATGATGTAATATTTTTAGAATGTAGGATAAACGCTATACTACCTTAGACATTTTCTCTTAAATATATTGCATTTTCTTTTTCCTCATCTACAGGCAGACTGGTTTTCCATCCAATGGCCTGGACCATCTTTTGCTGAATCTTACCCTTTGTGACATAATGGTTTCTTTGGCGAATAGCTCTACCTTCCAGTCAGACTCTGATTGGTTGGATAGGATTCGAAAGTTTGTCACCGAAATCCTTATGGATGGGTGGAAGTTGAATTGGAAGCAGTTAAATAGATTACTGGGAGTTACATGGAGACTTATGGATGTACAGCGTAATAGAGGTAAGTTATATGATTTAAAACCACCTTAATTTGGCTTTCGGCTTTCTCAGGAGTGCTTTTTGTTGTCACTCATTTTTTTTTAGTTCCTTTTTATTAAGATTTTAAATGCATATAACATAAGCAGTTTGTACTTTCAGAGCCTTTTCTTGGTGTTCACAGGGGGATGGGAGTGTAAGAGAAGCAGGCCTGGCTGCTACTGAAACTCCATCAAACCTTTCTGATGCAGACTCCCTCATTGGGGTAGCGTGACTGAGACCTGAATCTCTGGGGGAACTCCATCCGATTATAACATCACTCAGAAGCAGAGGGTTGTCACCAGGGAAGGAGGAGCAAGACCCTCACGTCCTCTAGCTCGGTAAAGCAAATGCCTGTGTTGTTCTTGCCGTGTTTGATACCGGATGCTTTGGTGGACTTCATGCCTCATGTAGCATCACCCTGGAGCCTGTGCCAGTCACTAGGAGGAGGAGAGACAAAGCACTCCACAAGCACAATACTGTTTTTGTATCTCACTGGCCAAAGTCAAGCCCGTTGTCACCTGCCATCAGCCAGTGAGGGCCGTTTCCTTGATACACCCACGCAAACTGTTAATGATGGGCAATATGTTAAAAGTTTGAACATTTTGAATGCCATCACGAATTTAATATGTGCCAAAGTGGCCTCCAAATTTCGACACTACTCTCAACCCTGTAAGGACGATAGATGTCCAGTTGGCAAAGTGTGGGGCTGGTCTCCAAGCTGCTGGGACTCACTTAATCATTGACCTGAATGCACCACGTCAGTTTGCCTCCCAAGACTCCTTCGGAGCTCAATGCTGAATTACTCCAAGTGGCAGTGAGAGACCACACTTCTTCTCCTCTAGCCACTTACCGGGCCGCAAAGTCTGAGTTGAGTAGAGGTTCGAGGGAGATGTTATGGCAACAAGATAATGCCAAGGGTGTCAATAGCTTTTGGTGCCATGTACTGGAAACATCTCCGCAGTTAAAAAAAAAAAAAAAACAAGGTCACTCACTAGCTCCCTCGAAATGTCAGTTCTAACATTCCCTATTTTGCCAACTTTCTCATGGTGCGAACAATAGGTTGGGTTAGCCCTCTGGCTATGATTTTCAGTGAGGATTATGTGATTGTTAACTTCTGCTAAACACTAGGGCGGTCATTAAAGACCGCCGACTACCGTGGCGGCGGTGAATGGAAACCCGCCATATAATGAACAAAAAACCCAACCCTGCCAAAAATTCCCACACCACCACTCCCCGCCAGGACCCTGTCGGCAGGAATCAAGCCCCACCCCACCCCGCCACCGCCAAGCACACCCACATCCCACCCTCCAAGTAAAGATGCACCAATCACCTCGGTGGGCGGTGGAGGCCGGACGACCATTGGCGGCTGCGACCGCCACGGGCGGCAAGTGGGCCCAACAGCAACCACTGCACACATTGGCTAGGCTTAGCACCCACACACCTGACACACATCCAGAACACCATAAAACACCCCCAGACACACCCATAATCCCTTGCAAGGAAACCAGGACCAGAAGTCAGAGAGCACCAAAGCCAGACAGAGAACGCCAGCAGACAGGACACACATAGCGACCCACACAGGAGCACCCAAACACCGTCCCCAGTCCCCAGTCCCGACGCCATCCACCACCCCCACCATGTCCCCCCCCCTAAAATCCACGCCTCACCGAAGGGAGCTAAGGACCATGGTGGACGAGATCCTAAAAGTGGAGCCACAAATATTCGGCTCCGAGGTGCAGCACACACCCATCACCCGGAAAATGGAGCTGTGGCAGACCATCGTCAACAGGGTGAATGCAGTGGGACACCATCCACGCACCTGGGACGACATCCGCAAGAGATGGAATGACCCGCGGGGGAAAGTCTGGGCCATGGCATCCAGGCACCACATCGCAGTGCAGAAGACTGGGGGAGGGCCGCCACCAACACCACCGACTACTCCGACTGGGAGGAGAAGGTACTCCCCATCCTGCTGCCAGAGGGACTCACTGGTGGAATGGACTCTGGTAAGTCATCTACATTTACCCCATATACACCATACCGGTAATGCATGCACCACGCCACCCCACCCACACCCACCTCCACCTAGACCCAGACCCCTCCCAGCCATTACCCACCACATCCACCACCCTGCATCAGCCACAACTCACTACCAGGCCCACATCACTCCCGCTGTGCACAGCCACCCACCCCCGCACGTTCCCACAATGGAATAATAACTCCCACCACAATGTAACGCCACCACTGCCACTGGATGCTATGTCCACTTCACAAAGGCATCCCTGAAGGCCACAGAAAGGCACACCAGCACTAAATTGTACAGTACTGCCCACCTCAGACCCTCCTGCATATAACAAACACTTCTATGTCCCCCAACAGGCACCACCACCCATGCAATCCTAATGGCGGGGACAAGGAGTGCCACAGCATTCCAGGGAGACAGAGGCACATCACAAGACACTGGTGAAGGATCCCTGGACACAGATGAGCAGGCAGGCCCCTCACACAGCTCTAGATGCTCACCATGCAGCAGCCCCACCCAGGAAAACACTGTCACCCCTAACACCCAGTCAAGACCAGCGGGCCAGGGGAGGCGTGCCCACACCAGTGGACCCAGGGCACAAACAGGTGGACCACAGCAACAGAGGCCACACTCTCCCACCCCCAACATGCAGGAAGACGAGGGCCCCAGTACTAGTGACACGTCCGGACCTGCTCAGGGGACACAGGCACAGGGGGCCAGGGCAAGGTCAATTGCCCCAGTGGGTAGGGCACCGGATAGATGCATCAGCCCAGGACGTCATTGCAGAGGTATTGGGGGCATACCAACATACCCAAGACAGGTTGGCACAGATTGTAACCACCCTGGAGCAAAGTCAGAGGATGCAGCTGGAACACCACCAACAGGCCATGGAGCAGTGGAAAGAACACAATGCCACAATGGCCACCATTGCTGGAGCACTGCTGCAGTTGGTCAACAAACCCTCAGAGACCCACACCGGCCCCCTCAACAGCCCTGGACAAACAGCAACAGTTGTCCCAAGCAGCTGAAACAGCACAGGAAAAACCCTCCCAGGAATCACAAGGGCTGACAATGTCACCCCAAGTAGCTTCACAGCAGGCGCCCAAAAGTAGTCTCAGGCCAAGATATGGCACTGGAAACCCAGCTCAGAACAAGCCCCCTACCAACAATTGACATTGCTGCTACTGCTAAGCAACCAACCCACCCATTCACAAACTGCACTTAGCTGAGGGCTAAATGATGTACAGCACTACAAATAGGACCCACCTATGAAATCAAACAGGCCTGCCACCAAGTCGGTTGTGAGGACAACCAACCATGACGACTACCATCACTGTACATAGCACATTTCACTGTATTCCACCAATAAACAACATATCTCACCTGTAACACTGTCCCCTGTCTTCAATGTTGAACAAAGTGGAGTAATGATGCAACAGGCAGGGATAAACTTTATTGTCAAATTGTGCATGCTGCTGGTACAGAGTGTTTCTAAAAAGTCAAGAAGGGAATGCTTATGTTGTCTGTCTGTACCATGCTGAAGAGGTTCATGACTCGCATATCATGATCAAATCCCCCTAGTTGACATGGCACACTTACAGTATCAGTCACTAACCACAAATACAGGCTGAAGTCCCAGACAGTTATTGGAAGTAGAGTTTTATCAGTTGGTTTCTGGAATTTACATCTTCCCCTTCCTCATCCTCGCCATCACTCTCCTCACCTCTCTGAGGTAACAGATCAGGACCTATAGCACCTTCCACCTCCAAAAGGGGGATTGAATGTCTCACTGCCACGTTGTGCAGCATGCCACCACTATCCTACACACCTTATCAGGCCCATAGGCCAGGGAACCCCCAGAGATATGCAGGTACCAGAATCTAGCCTTCAGGACACCTATAGTACACTCTATCACCCTCCTAGTACGTCCATGGGCCTCATTGTATTTCCTCTCTGCATCCGTCCTGGGATTCCTCACTGGTGTCAGGAGCCAACTCAAGTTTGGATAGCCATAATCACCTAGAGAAATGGTCAATACAGAGTCGTCATTGCAATGTCCTTAGTCTGACTGGCTGGTTTTCTGCAGTGTGTCAGTTAGTGACAGGCACACTTAACTATGATCCACCCTCTTTCCTATTGGAGTTGTTCCATCTTTTGTGGCACACTACTGTTCCTCAAAACAAATGAATCATGGACTGAACCAGGAAACATGGCACTCACATGGAATATGTACTGGTCTGCTGTACATACCAATTGGATGTTCATGGAGTGAAAGTTCTTCCTGTTTCTGTCCACCTGTTCACTCACTCTTGGGGGGATAATGGGTATGTGGGTTCCATCAATGGCACCAATAACATGGGGAATGTTTGCAAAGGCATATAAGTCACACTTGATGGCAGGGAGCTCAGCACTTTGGGGGAATCGCACATAGGATTGCAGATGTTGTACAAATACATTTAGAAATCTTGTAAGTACCTGGCTGAACATTGGCTGTGAGCACCCATGCCCACTGTCACTTGAAATGAGCCTGTGGCCAGGAAATGGAGTGCGGAGAGCACCTGCACCTCAGTTGGAATGGCATGCTGATTACGATTTCCGGGAGTCAGTGCAGGATCCAGTAATGCACATAGGTCCTGAATAGTTGCACATGTGAGTCTGTAAGTGATAATGATCTGACACTCCACCATGGTCCCCATATCCACAAGTGGTCTGTACACAGAAGGTGCCCTTCCTCGCCACAAGGGTCAATACCTGTGAGGGGTAAGAACAAGGAGTGATGTGCACACATACACAGGCATATTTGCTATACGCATTCACTGCATTCTTCATAGTAGTGTCTGTACAATAACTGCAACCTGACAGATGTACATTGTCATCACTAAGAGGGAATGGAGTAAATCATGTGTGATTATATACTCATATGGTTAGTAGGCCCAGCATTGTGACTATATAGAATTTCTAGATGCGTAGATGATGGCAAAATATCTGCCCACTGTAGTTCTGCCCCTTAGTTGTGGAAGTGACCTAAGACCGCTAGCGGTTGACGTCACAGCGTTCAGCGGTGTTTATCGCTGTTCGCACCCTCATTGGATAACATGGATGCCAATGGGGAATCTTGGTGTATCTTGATCGCTGCCGGCGGTGACGGTGCATTCCGCCACGGAACGTACGCGTGTTCGCCATTGTGTGGTCACTTGACTCCCTGATCTTGTGCGGAATAGTACTCCACTCTGTGTACTGCTGTGGCCTGCCTCTGGCTATGGATGTTCTACGTGGTGCAGGGGAAAGGGCCCCGGCCTTCACTTAGGAAGAACTGGAGAAACTGGTGGAAGGGGTCCTGCCCCTTTACGGCAGACTCTACGGCCGGCCAGAGGTACAGGTGAGTCCGGGTTTGGGGGGGCACTTGTGTGTAATGGATGGAGTGGATTGCTCAGATGTGCGTTCCTGTGAGCCAGGTTAGGGCTTGGTGCATGGAATGCTGCGTGCCACTGTCCTGCATGTTTGGGAGTACTGTCTGTCCTATGTCTTACAATCAGCCAGCTATTGCCATCGTGCAGGTGCCTGACCTCTGTGTTTCTTCTCTGTGTATCCCTACTATGTCAGCGCCCACCAGAAGAGGGCACATTGGCATGCCCTCGCCAAGGAGGTATGGACCCTGGGGGTCTACAACCGGCGGAGCACCCACTGTCGGAAGAGGTGGGAGGACCTGCGGCACTGGGCGCAGAAGATCAGTGAGGCCCAGCTGGGGAAGTCCTCCCAACGTGGTAGGGGTGCCCGTCGGGCACTGACCCCTTTAATGCGAGGGATCCTGGCGGTGGCGTACCCAGACCTGGATGGGCGCTTGAAGGCTGCACAGCAGTCTCAAATGGGTGAGTACTCACAGCCTGGAAGGATGAGTGTGTGTGCGATAGGGCTCATGGGGCTTAGAGCAGGGTTTTGACTGGTGTCCAGCTACTGTCTGCTCCCCAAAGGGTGTAGGGGTGTCCCTGTCAGGTTTCACCCACCTCAGCTTCAATGCAATGACAGGATATGGGTGTAGGTCAGTATACTGCTCAGTAGTCATGGCCATGGGCTTAGTGTACGGTGCTGCCTGTTGGGTGTGTATGTCTGGCCATTGTGTATCAGCATTCAGCTCCTTACAAGTGTGTCTCCTGTTTTGTCTCCCCATCCCTGTTCTCTTTTGTGTGTCTGCTACAGCATCAACATCAGGCGAGGGAGCTGAGGCACCGGCTAGTGGGGGAGACAGCAGCCCACGGATCCTCAGAGGCAGAGACAACGGACGCCCAGGGGACCAGTGGATGGGAGGGCGAGGGGACTTCCACGGGGGAGGCTACTACCACCGGTGGTAGTGACTATGAAACCTCCTCCAATGGTGGTCCTCCGGCGGTAGTGGACAAATCACGACCGTGACAACTTCCGCCACCACCCATACCATCAGTGCCCTCCCTTGTGCTCCCCACCGAGTTGGCTGTGCCTGCCCACCCAGAAAGGTGGGCGTCTACTTCGCCCCAGGCACCTCCTCCCCTGCCCGTCAGCCCTGCTGCCCTGACAGAGGAGGCTATTGACCTCCTGTAGGAAAGTACTATCTTGCCTGGCATGTTTTTTTTTTATAACAAATTTTTATTGATTTTGCAATAAAATAAAGTAATACAAAACAAACAATACAATTATATACTAAAAATAAAGTAACAAGGCGCCAATGGGCACCAAACAGTGGTCAGCTCCAAAGCCCCAGACAGCACCTTGAGTAGATAGACGGTACATGTCAATACCAACGTGCCACGTATGTGTCTCATTTCCTTCCAAAGGAGTTGGTGGAGTGTGTAAGGGTTCTTCTTTCCACTGTGTCGGTCCGCATCCCAGGGGGTTAAAATGTCATTCCGTCCCACTTCCCCCAGATCTTGTTATACTTACTCGGACACCCTCTAACCTCATATACGAGCTTTTCACATTGGGCACACCAGTCCATTCCCCTCCTCCATTTGGTCAGGGCCGGGGCCATAGTGGCTTTCCAGTCCGCCACGATGTCTCTTTTGGCCACTAGGCATGCCACCCCCAGCCAGGTACGTTCTGCTCTACGTAGTCCCGATTCTCCCATAACCCCTAATAGGGATGTCAATGGTGTCAGCGCCACGTCTACTTGCAGAATCAACGAGACCTCACGCGAGATCATCTTCCAATATGTACTGATAACCGAGCATGACCACACCATATGGAAAAAATCAGCTTTAGGGCTCATACAGCGGGGACAATCAGCCGTAGGCCGGAGTCCTGCTCTGTGCAATCTGGAGGGTGCAAGGTAAGCAGTATGAAGATAATATGTCTGTACTAGTCGGAGACGTGTCGTCATAGTCAGGGAGTGGGGAGCTGCCAAAGCTTCAGTCCAGTCCTCCTCTTCAAGAGGGGCCACCCATCCCTCCCATTTCTGACGAAGTTCCTCCAGGGAGCAGGCCGTAGTAGAGATTAATGTGCGATACACCTGGGAGACACCTCCCCTGCCCAGATTCCCCATCAGAGCCCTCCTCTCCATAGGACTGCTTACGGGTATGCTATTCCCTGGCTGGACCTGCGTCAGAAGGGCATGTCGTACTTGGAGGTACTTGTGGAACTGTGTCTTATTTAGTGCAAAGATTTCTTGGAGATCCTCAAAGGAACGCATGCTTGTGCCCTCCCATACATCACCCAGAGTAGAGATGCCTATAATATCCCATTTCTGGAATCCCTCAAGACCCACAACTTCGCCCAAGCAGGTCCCCTGCCACAGTGGGGTCTGCTGAGTAAGGCGTCCCCACCATCCCGAGATCTTTTGAGCCGTCCGCCATCCCTGCAGCACCACCCCTGTCACCCCAGGGGTCTCACGAGTGATCTTACCACCATATAGGGCGTCAAAGATCTTGGGGTAGGTCAATGTCTGGAGTTCCAGACGGTACGCCGGGTCTGTCCAACCCCCCCCCCCAACCAGTCGTTGATCACTAGTAGTTGCGTCGCCAGGTGGTAGTAATGGACATTAGACATTCCCAAGCCCCCTTCATTAACATCTCTCTGACAGATTTTAAGCGCTAGCCGGGGACGGGTACCACTCCATAGAAATTGGCGTGCTAGCGAGTCCATGTCTCTAAACCATTTCATGGGGATAGGGTTAGGATAATTTTGAAGGAGGTAGAGAAGTCTGGGAAGGGCCATCATCTTATAGAGTGCGATTCTTCCCAGCAAATTAAGAGGAAGGTCCTTCCAACGTTGAAGATCGTCTTTGATTCTTCTGGTTAAAGGTGTGACATTGAGCTCCCATGCTAATTCAGGGAGCATTGCGACATGCACCCCCAGGTATTTAAAGCTATTTCTTCGCACTGGAATACTTTGTTGCCAGTCCATACAATCTCTAGATTGATGGAGCGGAACCAACAGGGATTTTTGGGGGTTTAGGGCGAGACCCGATGCCTCCGAGAAGACATCCAGAATTTGCATGATACGGGGACCGCTCCTGGCCGGATTGGCTATGTATAATAGGACATCGTCCGCATAAAGTGCCACACGGTCTTCTGGACACACTGGCCAAGACCAGCCTTCCATCAGAGGATCCTCTCGAAATAACTTCGCCAGGGGTTCTATTATTAATGCAAAGAGTAAGGGGGATAGTGGACATCCTTGTCTGGTACCACGCCCGATCGGGAACACCCCTGAGACCACTCCGTTTACTTGGACCTGAGCCGTCGGATTAGAGTAGAGCAGTCCCACAAGACCTCGGAACTTGGGTCCAAGGCCGTTTTTTATAAGTACTTGTTCAAGATAGGACCAATCCACTGTATCAAAGGCCTTCTCGAAATCAAGTAGGAGCAGCGCTAGAGGGGTGTGTGACAGGATTTTACGGTGTGCTAAGGCTAAATGTAGACGCCTAATACAGTGCCTGGTGCTCCGCGTAGGCATGAAGCCGCATTGGTCAGGGTGCACCAAGATGGGCATTGCCTCTTTTAATCTATTGGCAAGGATCAAGGCTAGCACCTTGATCTCAGTGTTGAGGAGGGAGATAGGCCGATAAGCCGAGCAATTTGGCGATGGGGGCTGGGTCTTCGGGATTACTACTATTGTAGCAAGGTCAATCCCTGAGGGGAAGTGACCTTTCTGCTCGGCTTCTCTATACATCTCAAGTAAGTGTGGGGCCAGAATGTCACTACATTTCTTGTACAGTTCCGCAGGAAACCCATCCGGACCTGGTGTCTTGCTTGAAGCCAGACTGGCAATCGCACTTGTTACTTCCGCTAGGTCAAGTGCTTCGTCCAGCCTGTCCCTAGTCGCCTGAGACACTCTGGCGAGTGTTATGTCGTTCAGGAGGGGGGAAGCTTTTTCAACCGTAGGCCGGGGGTGTTCTGCGTATAGGCATGCATAATAGGAAGCAAAACTCTGTGCAATCTCGATGGGTGTCTTGTGAAGGGTACCTGTGTTATCTCTAATTTCGGGAATGATTCTGTTAGCTAAGGGTCGAGTGGCCAACCAGTGTAAGAGCTTCCCATTTTTGTCCCCCCAGCCATAAATTCGGGCGGACGATGCCCTCCACATATGCTTCGCTGACTCAAGTGTTAGGTGTTTAATTTCCTCTTGGACCCTGGTGAGCTGCCTCAATGTGGAGATTTCGGATAAGACTGCTTGCTGGCGTTCCAGTTTTAACGCTACCGCTTCTAACTCGGACACACGTGACTCACGAATGCGCTCACGTGCTCGCAAGAGGCACTTAGCCTGCCCTCTCAAGGTAGCCTTGTAGGCAGCCCATAGCGTGCCTGACGACTGGACTGTTCCCACATTCAGTTCAAAGTACTGCGTGAGACGATCTCTAATCTCGAGGACACAATCTTCATCTTGCAAGAGCCAAGCATTTAGGCGCCATACCGGGCGCTTGGTGAGGTCTACTCCGCCCAGTCGGACTCGCACCGGTGCGTGATCCGACACCCCACGGGACAGTATCTCTGCTCCCGTGACACCGGAGAAGTCCATGGCCGGCATAAATATTAGATCAATTCTAGAGTGTGTCTGATGGGCAGCAGACGTGTGCGTATATTGACGCTCCATAGGGTGCCAAGTTCTCCACACTTCACATAGGCCTAGGCTGTCTGCCCAACTCTTAAGGCCTGTGGCTCGGGCCGACCTGCCCGCTGTGACATCTCCTGACACATCTAATCTAGGGTCTAGAACCGCATTAAAGTCTCCTCCTACTATTGTGATTCCTTGGGGGAGTCCCGCCACCACATGTCGAAGTGAACATAAGAAGGTGTCAAATCCCGCTGGGGGGGCATATACGCATACAAGATTCAATGGCACGCCACGATGTAGTCCTGAGACTACTATGAATCTGCCTTGTGGATCGGATCTCGTAGATGTTACCACCATGGGCAGTGAGCGATGAAGCAGGATACCTACCCCTCTTGATCCCCTAGAGAAGCCTGCGTGATAGACCCTATCAAATCCCCCTCGGGCCAACATAGGGCATTTAGTTCCCATGAGGTGTGTTTCCTGCAATAGGGCTACCAATGGGGAATATCTACGGAGAGTGTTAATTACTGCAGATCTCTTGATCTTATCTAGCAGCCCGTTCACATTCCAAGAAATGATTTGTGTCCATGTGGACCAGACGTGGGTTGCGTAGGAGTCTTACAGCTTTGGATGCCAGTCAGTGGGCTAAGGAATGACCAATTAAAACTTAATAACGCAATACTCAAAATACATCTATCTAACCCTAACTTAACCTTCCTCCCCCAAAACCGCCCCCCACCCCATACTCCCACCCAGGAAGCATCTGTCGCCCTAACCGTCAACCAAAACAAGACAGCCATAAGGACTGCCATAGGAGTGGAGTGATGGACCCCTCCATTAAGACGGATCATTTACAATTATTCACTAGAAGTCAAGCCATATTTTACAGTACTTGAGGGGAGCCTGTATCCCCGCTGTAGCCCATCACGGGTTTCTTCAAGGTGGACCAGACTCTCCAAACTTCCCCATTCGCTCCATTCGGGGCTCCATGGAACACGTCAGCCAAGCGCTGGGGATTGACTCAGACGGCCCTCCTCCTCGGCCTGCGCCTGAATCTGTCCCGTCGGAGACTCAACGGGCAACCCTCCCATTTGTGGGCCAGCCTCTCCCACCGCCTCTCCGTTCACAGAAGTGTCCAAGTGTCCTCGTCTTCCTCTTCGAGACCTAGTACGTTTACGACCCCGCCAGGGCCCACCAGCGGGGGGGGGATCCACCCGGAAGGGCTCCCCTCTTCGCGCCGCCGAGCCCCGACGCCCTCCTCAGTCAGCCAGTCCCATGCCTCTTCCGGGGAATCGAAGAAGTACGCCTTGTCTGCCATAATAACTTTGAGTCTCGCAAGAAAAAGGAGCATGTACGAAAGCTGCATCGCCCTAAGTTTTTGTTTCACTTGCTCATATGAGCGGCGGCGGACCTGGACCTCCCGGGTATAGTCTGGAAATACTAAGATTTTGTAGTTGTCCCACTGAAGATTTTCAGAGCGCCTCGCCTCTTTGAGGATATTGTCACGATCTCTAAAGTTGAGGATTCGGGCAATCATCGGCCGTTTTGGACCGCCCGGAGGGGGGCGAGGACCAAGGGCCCTGTGCGCACGTTCCACTGCAAACCAAGGTGAAAGAGATTGGTCTGGCATCCAGCTTTTGATCCATTGCTCTAAAAATTCTGTGGCTTTATCCTCTTCCGCGCCTTCCGGGAATCCTACAAAACGTAGGTTGTTTCGTCTCGATCGATTTTCCGCATCTTCTGCCCGGCTATGTAATTCTGCTGTTCGAGTTTGTAACTGGGCCACCTTGGTTCTAAGGTCAGCTAGTTCGTCTTCGTTGCAAGAGACTCTGCCCTCCACGTTAGTGATCCGATTTGCCGCATTTCTGAGGTCCTGCCTGATAAGGCCCATCTCCTCACGCACCTCTCCGATTTTAGTCTCTACAGCTGATTGCAAAGACTGGATTGCCAGGAGGATGGCATTCACTCCGTCTGGTGTTGGGTCCCCCGCGGCTGTCTCTCCGCCCCCTCTCGGACCTGTTGGCGTTGCAAATTGATCAATCTTTGGTTGAGAGGGTGGAGGGTGTTTACTTGCTCTGTCTTTCCCCATGTTATCTCGGAGGGAGGGGATGGAGAACCCAGATCGAATTATGCAGCTCTTCCGTCCAAATTCAGCACCCTAAGCGCATCTACAGGGAAGACACAGCGGTCGGGCCTCAACAGGGTGTGCCAGCGAAATATGTCAAGGACCTTTGAATTTGTTGGCTTCCACTCAGTCATGTGTAGCTGGATTGCCCCGTGGCCGGTTTCTTCTCCTATCAGACAGTTTTGGAAAGACGGGAAGTCGTGGGGCTCGATGACCATCCGCGAGCCCCAGCGCGTCGCAATTAAATTCCCATCTCCGAGGTTATTGGCGTGCTTTATCAAAATTGCGGCTGTGGAATAGGGACAAGCCTTTGGGGAGTCTCTTTAAAATTAAGGATTGTGAATCGCAGGGCACAGCCTTAATGTTCAGTCCCGCTGCGCCCTACTGAGTTCCCATTACGCTGCTTACTTATGGGGAGGGGGGCCCGATCTCTCTTCTCCCCTCCTCCTCTCTGGCGTGAGGGGCAACTGCGCTCCTGCGCGGGCGGACCAGGGGGGGCCGCGGGCGTCCACTTCACCCCGGTCGCCCAGGATCGGCGGCCGTGCCGCACAGTTACGTCCCCTTAGCCGCACAGCTCACCTCCTCCACGTCGTCCTCGCTACTCTCCCCTCGCATAGGCAGGGTATCACAAGCCGGCCTGTGGGCTCCGGACTGCAGAATCCGGTTCAGACGCCCTCCGTAGGACACTCCGCGCGGTCTTCTTAGCGGGCAAGCCCCTGTCCAGGGGCCCGACCACGTCCACTCGAGTCAGGCAGGGGAGCCCCTCTCCCGGGGCTCACTCTCTCCGGGCCTCACGCCGGGCCCACGGGTCCAGCACCTCATAGTCCGGCCCTCCGAGGACCAACGGAGAACGCCGGCTTCGTCGCTCTCCCGTCCTCGGGGGGGCACCAGGTTTCAGCTCGCCCCAGGCACTCCAGCCCCGCACACAGCACCCGCGCCGGAGGAGGCCCCGTCAGCGGGCGGGCTCCAACGCCGAGGCGCATCCCGGCGCCGTCAGCCCAGCCGCCATCTTAGGAGACCCACCGACCCGGTCGCATCCAGCCTTCACAGCTCTCACGGCTCGGACTGAGCTAGCGCTAGCGCCGGAGGCCTCCCCGAGGTCCAGGAGCTCACAGGGGCGGCCAGGGCAGCATGGTAGACCTCTCGATGGCGGCTTCTGAGGGCGGATGACGGAGGGGTCCAGAGCACTCTCAGAGTGCGACCGCCATCTTGACGCCCGAAGCCACGCTCTTGCCTGGCATGTTAACCACATTTTCACTGTATGTATGTATGTTTTAGCCACTGTGTCACTGGGATCCTGCTAGGCAGGACCCCAGTGCTCATAGGATGTGCCCTGTATGTGTTCCCTGTGTCGTGCCTAACTGTATCGCTGAGGCTCTGCTAAACAGAACCTCACTGTTTATCTTCTCTCTGCTTTCTAAATTTGTCACTGCAGGCTAGTGACTAAATTTACCAATTCTCATTGGCACACCGGTACACCCATATAATTCCCTTTATATGGTACTTAGGTACCCAGGGTATTTTGGTTCCAGGAGATCCCTATGGGCTGCAGCCTTTCTTATGCCACCCATAGGGAGCTCAGACAATTCTTACACAGGCCTGCCATTGCAGCCTGAGTGAAATAACGTCCACGTTATTTCACAGCCATTTTCCACTGCACATAAGTAACTTATAAGTCACCTATATGTCTAACCTCCACATGGTGAAGGTTGGGTGCCAAGTTACTTAGTGTGTGGACACCTTGACAGTAGCCAAGGTGCCCCCACATCGTTCAGCGCAAAATCCCCGGACTTTGTGAGTGCGGGGACACCATTACACGTGTGCACTATACATAGGTCACTACCTATGTATAGCGTCACAATGGTAACTCCGAACATGGCCATGTAACATGTCTAAGATCATGGAACTGTCACCCCAATACCATTCTGGTATTGGGGGTACAATTCCATGATCCCCCGGGTCTCTAGCACAGAACCCGGGTACTGTCAAACTGCCTTTCTGGGGTTTCCACTGCTCCTGCCAACCCCTCAGACAGGATTCCGCCCTCCTGGGGTCCAGGCAGTACTGGCCCAGGAAGGCAGAACAAAGGATTTCCTCTGAGAGAGGGTGTTACATCCTCTCCGTTTGGAAATAGGTGTGAAGGGCTGGGGAGGAGTAGCCTCCCCCAGCCTCTGGAAATGCTTTGATGGGCACAGATGGTGCCCAGCTCTACATAAGCCGGTCTACACTGGTTCAGGGATCCCCCAGCCCTGGTCTGGCGTGAAACTGGACAAAGGAAAGGGGAGTGACCACTCCCCTGACCAGTACCCCCCAGGGGAGGTGCCCAGAGCTCCTCCAGTGTGTCCCCGACCTCTGCCATTTTGGAAACAGAGGTGATGGGGGCACACTGGACTGCTCTGAGTGGCTAGTGCCAGCAGGTGACGTCCGAGACCCCCTCTGATAGGCTCTTACCTCTCTTGGTAGCCAATCCTCCTTCCTTGGTAGCCAAACCTCCTTTTCTGGCTATTTAGGGTCCCTCCTCTGGGGAATTATTTAAATAACGAAGGCAAGAGCTCAACAGAGTTCCTCTGCACTTCCCTCTTCGACTTCTGCCAAGGATCGACCGCTGACTGCTCCAGGACGCCTGCAAAACTGCAACAAAGTAGCAAGACGACTACCAGCAACATTGTCGCACCTCATCCTGCTGGCTTTCTCGACTGTTTCCTGGTGGTGCATGCTCTGGGGGTCACCTGCCTTCACCCTGCACTGGAAGCCAAGAAGAAATCTCCTGTGGGTCGACGGAAACTTTCCCCTGCTAACTCAGGCACCAAAAGACTGCATCCCTGGTCCTCTGGGTCCCTTCTCATCCTGACGAGCGTGGTCCCTGGAACTCAGCAACTCTGTCCAAGTGACTCCCACAGTCCAGTGACTCTTCAGTCCACGTTTGGTGGAGGTAAGTCCTTGCCTCCCCACGCTAGACTGCAAACCTGTGTACTGGGTGATTTGCAGCTGCTCCGGCTCCTGTGCACTCTTCCAGGATTTCCTTTGTGTGCAGCCTAGCCTGGGTCCCCAGCACTCTGTCCTGCAGTGCTCAACCCACTGAGTTGGCCTCTGGCGTCGTGGGACCCTCCTTTGTGACTCTGAGCCAGCTATGGTTCACAAATCTTCTAAGTGCCTGTTCGGGTACTTCTGCGGGTGCTGCCTGCTTCTGTGGGGGTTCTCTGAGTTGCTGAGCGCCCCCTCTGTCTCCTCCTCCAAGGGGCGACATCCTGGTACTTCCTGATTCCCCAGCACCACCAAAAAACCTCTACGTGACCCTTGCAGCTAGCAAGGCTTGTTTGCAGTATTTCTGCGTGGGAACACTTCTGCAACCTTCAGCACGCCGTGGGACATCTTCCATCCAAAGTTCCTAGCTCTCTTTGTTGTTGCAGAATCCTAAGCTTCTTCCATCCGGAGGCGGCTTCCTTGCACCTTCATCCGGGGTTTCCAGGGTTCCTGCACCCCTTGACACTATCGCAACTCTTGGACTTGGTCCCCTTGCCTTGCAGGTCCTTAGGTCCAGGAATCCGTCTTCAGTGCTTTGCTGATGTTTGTGGTTCTTGCAGAATCCCCCTATCACGACTATTGTGTCCTTTTGGGGTAGTAGGTGTACTTCACTCCTACTTTTCAGGGTATTGGGGTGGGGTGTCTTTGACACCCTGACTGTTTTCTTACACTCCCAGCGACCCTCTACAAGCTCCCATAGGTCTGGGGTCCATTCGTGATTCGCATTCCACTTTTGGAGTATATGGTTTGTGTTGCCCCTAGACCTATGTTCACCTATTGCATCCTATTGTAATTCTACACTGTTTGCATTACTTTTCTTACTCTTACTTAACTGTTTTGGGTTTGTGTACATATAACTTGTGTATATTACTTACCTTCTTACTGAGGATACTCACTGAGATACTTCGCATGTTGTCATAAAAGTACCTTTATATTTAGTAACTCTGAGTATTGTGTTTTCTTATGATATTGTGCTATATGATATAAGTGGTATAGTAGGAGCTTTGCATGTCTCCTAGTTCAGCCTAAGCTTTGCCATAGCTACCTTCTATCAGCCTTAGCTGCTAGAAACACCTCTATTCTACTAATAAGGGATAACTGGACCTGGCACAGGGTGTAAGTACCACAAGGTACCCACTATAAGACAGGCCAGCCTCCTACACCTCCTGAGAACCATCTCTGTAGTGCAGACAACCATTGTCAATGACATCCAGGAGCTAACATCAGAGGTGCAGCAGACTAATGCCTATCTGGATGGCATTCACAGTGCCGTGTCTGCCCTTCAGAGATCTTTTCAGGCTCTGGCCTCCTCTTGGACGGGAGCCAGTTTCCCTGGCCATTCCGTCCCCCCTCCAAGCTCCTCTACCCCTTCCAGCACCCCACTCCCTTCACCCATCTAAGGCACACATTCAGACACACAGTCATGCATTTGAACACACAAAAAACACACTTCCAAACACAAGCACCACACCTCTCACCACAAGCATTCACACAACCAACATACACCTGCACACACAACAACGTCCACTTCCCCCAGTGTGCCCGCCTCTTCTGCCTCCCTGTCTGTCCCCTCTACATGCACACCCTCATACACTGCACCATCACTCACTGTTACTGCTCCTCTTCCTGCACTCACCACAATAGCAGACAGCCATACATGCACCCCATACACCACACCTGCACTCACCACACTAGCTGTCTCTTCTCCCACTGTGTCCACCCCGCACCTCCCAAAATACTCAAACGCAGCAAAACACCTACCCATCAGACATCCACCCATCAGACATCCACCATACCACAGCATACTGAGCAGTCACCGGCACCCACTACACGCACACCTACACCCCATACATCAAATCCCTCTGCCTCCACTCCCACGCCCTCATCAACGCCCACCCCAATTGCTCCCAAGAAACTATTCCTCTCACGTGTAGACCTGTTCGAACCCACTGGCCCACACAGTCTTGTCCCGAAACGTTCCCACCTCCTTGCCCTTTCCGCTCCTTCCACATCGCAGCCCACCCCGGTCCAGCCTTCCCATTCCCGTGCCCCTTCTCCAGTGAAGAAGGCCCGCTCTGAGCCTAAGGCATCCAGCTCTGCTTGTGCAAAACAGCCCCCACCCCTTCTAAGGAGAAGCCCACCCCCACAACCTCCTCACGCAAGTCAAAATCCCACCCCTGTCGTAAATCACCACCCCCACCCCCCTGCCCCCATTCCATGAGGTGCCTGGATCCCCCTATGGTGCCCTGTTGAGTGGAGTACCCAGCCCTTGTGGGAGTCAGGTGTGGCCAGTTGTGGCCAAGGAAAATGGACTTTCTATGGACTGGCCATTGGCCCTGTTTTCATCATTTCGCTCAGTGAGCTTCATAATAAAGTTTCGGTGTGGCCTGTGCAGTTCCACCCTGGTGTTTGTTTAAATAATTTATGGCTGTGGTGCTATTGTATGTCCTATGGCCAAGTTGCTGTGGCCTTCGGTCGGGTACGTCCCTCCTGGTGTGGGGTGTCTGACTATTGCTGCTGGGTAAGGTTGGGGGGGGGGCTTTGCGGGGTGGGTGGAGTGGGTGGGTATGTAAGTTTGCCCTTTCCTCCCTTGTTTTGTAGGTTGCGGTACTTACCGTCGTCGTCTTCGTCGGCGGTCTCGGTCGTGTTAATATAAGGCAAGGAGCAAGGCTGGCATGATCTGCAGCTTTCTGTCCATGGCTGCCGCTGCACGTTTTGTTGAGCTCCGGTGAGTGTTTCCTTCTATTTGTTTCATTTCCGCCTGGCTTTGTGTGGCGGTGGTTCCCGCCCCGGAACTGGCGCGGAATGGTGGTTCATAATTTGATGGGCAGGTTGGGCCTTTCCGACGGCCTGTAGGCGGCCTCTGCCATCGTCAGCGGAAATACTTTCCTGGCGGTGGGTGGTGCGCAGGATGCATGAGTTTCGTTTTGTCCATTATTTGACGGTCTGGACCGCTCCTCTGTTGGCGGTTTCTGCCGCCACCGCCGGCAGTGCGGAACAGACCGCCATGTTCATAATGAGGGCCTATATTGCCACAGGTATTCTGTATCACGCTCACCTAAAGCATATTTAATCAGGCCCTGTGAAGCTCATGCCTCTAGGTTTTTTCTTTAGACATTTCAACCCAGAATCACCAATCCCTGATCATAACCCTGGTTACCCTACCTGTCTACCCCACATTAGAGCCAACCATTATTCAGTGATTTTTGACTAGTCCAAAACAGTTGATGTACCGTCACTGTCTCAAGGTTCCTGTTGATAAAAGGCTATTCACTCTGAGCATGCCATAGGCTGAGATGAATTTAGCCGTAAAGGGCTGGGGGACACTGTGGAATGTAATGTTTACTTAAATCTAAATTATCATCCGTCATCATAGTTGCTTTATTGGAGACACTGGTCCTCCTGTGTCCTCTGACATGAAAGTTATATCCATGATTAGTTGGAACATAACAGGACTAAGATCTAAACTGAATGACAGCAATTGGTGTCCATAGTTAGGATTTCCTGATTTCAGTTTCTATTTGTTAGGCATTCTGGTGTGGTTTTAGTTTCCACTGTTTTCCAATGTGTACTAAAACAATAAAAAATTAGTGGTTATCAGTATTTACACTTTTTTTTTTTTGCTCCTTAAAATAAGTCACTGGTTATAAAAAAAAAGAATTGGGCCTTAATTTCCTTCCATCCCTCAGTCATTTCTATTTTTAGTTTATTTTTCAGTCTTTCCTGCTTTTATTTTCCTTCTCTGTACCTTTACCTCAAATTTGCTCTTAAAAGTCACTTTTCATTATGTTCCCCTTTTCCCAGCACATGAATTGAACTCTACTTTCCAGCACTCTGGAACCTAACTATGTTCAGGATGTGCATTGATGGATATATGTTTAATACATGAGATTCATATTGAGGCGTGCTGTTTTTGCAAATCAGTGGGTTTTGCCTGTCTCACCTGGATCCTGCTAGCCAGGACCCGGGTGCTCATAGTTGTGGCTTATTTGTGTTGTCAGTATGCTTAACTGCGTCACTGAAGTTCTGCTAACCAGAACTCCAGTGCTTATGCTCTCTCTACTTACCAAATTTGTCACTACACTTCAGTGACTCCATATTCCAATTCTGATTGGCACACTGGACCCCCTTATACGTCCCTATTATATGGAACCCACGGCATTGGGGTTCGAGGAGATCCTTAGGGGCTGCAGCATTTCTTTTGCCATCCATAAGGAGCTCATACAAACCTTTCATCAGGACTGCCACTGCAGCCTGAGTGAAATAGTGCACACTCAATTTCACAGCCATTTTCACTGCACTAAGTTAACTAATAAGCCACCTATATGTCTAACCTTCATTTACTGAAGGCTATGTGCAAAGTTACTGTGTGTGAGGGCACCCTTGCACTAGCAAAGGTACCCCACGTTGCCAAGGCCAAATCCCCAGACTTCGTGAGTGCGGGGATACCATTATAAGCGTGCACTAGATAAATGTCAATACATATATGTAGCTTCACTATGTTAACTCCGAATATGGCCATGTGAGGTGTCTTAAGATCATGGAATTGTACCCCCAATCCAAATCTGGTATTGGGGGGGACAATCCCATGCACCCTGGGGGCTCCACCATGGACCACAGTACTGCCAAACCAGCTCTCTGAGGTTTCCACTGCAGCCCCAGCTGCTGCCACCTCACAGGCAGCGTTTTGCCCTCCTGGGGACTGAGCATCTCAATCCCAGGAAGGCAGAACAATGCATTTTCTTTGGGAGGAGGGTGTTACACCCTCTCTCTTTGGAAATAGGTGTTACAGGCGTGGGAGGGGTAGCCTCCCAGAGCCCCTGGAAATGCTTTGAAGGGCACAAACGGTGTCCTCCTTGCATAATCCAGTCTACACCGGTTCAGGGACCCCCAGTACCTGCTCTGTCATGAAACTGGACAAAGGAAAGGGGAGTAACCACTCCCCTGTCCATCACCACACCAGGGGTGGTGCTCAGAGCTGCTGCAGAGTGTCCCTGGAGTTAGCCATCTTAGATTCCAAGTTGTGGGGACCCTCTGGAGGCCTCTGAGTGGCCAGTGCCAGCAGGTGATGCCAGAGACTCTCCTGATAGGTGCATACCTTGGTAGGTAGCCAATCCCCCTCTCAGGGCTATTTAGGGTCTCTCCTCTAGGTGTTTCCTCAGATTTGGTTGCAAGATTCCTCCAGGACTCCTCTGCTTCAGCTACTGTACGTTGGATCAACCGCAGACTGCTCCAGGAACCGCTGTAAGTGCAACAAAGTGTCCAGGACAACTACTGTGACCTGCAACTTCAGCTTCAGCCAGCATTTGCAACAGTTGCCAAGGTGTGCACACTCTGAGGACTGCCTGTCTTCACTCTATACCAGAAGAATCGAAGGAATCTCCTGTGGAGTGATGGAGTCACTTCCCTGCTTCTACAGGCACCCTTCTGCGACGACAACTGGTACTCTGGGACTCCTGTTCTGACAACGAGCCTGCTCCCTGGAACACAGATGGTGGACCGAAGTGACCCAGACTGTCCATAGGTCCAGTTGTCCAAAAGAGGTAGAGGTAAGAGCTTGCCTCCCCGTGCTGAGATAGTGCCCCTGTGCACTGCGTCTTCTGCAGCTCTATGGGCTTCTGTGCATTCCTTCAGAGAATCCTTCATGAACAGCGTAGCCCAGGTCCGCAGAACTCCATCCTGCGACGCACAGCTCCCTGAGTTCTCCGGCGGCGTGGGACCTTCCAGTGTAGTGCTGCAACTACCACACTTTGCATCTTCTTTGTCCCCGTGTTCTGAGACTTCCGTGGGTTCGGTCTGGTCTTCTGTGGGCTCTCTCAAGTGCCGAGAGCTGCCTCTGTCTCCTCAGCCCGATTTGAGACTCCCCAGGGCCCTCCTGGGTCCAGGCAGCTCCTTTTTGACGCAAACCGCATACTTGCTTGAACTAAGGCTTGTTGGCGGAAATCAAGTGACGCAAACCGCCTGCCTCCAACATCTCGACGTGGGACATCACCTGCACCAAGCAGGAACCCGCAGCCATCTTCTTTGGTGCTCTTCTGTACTTTTTCTTCTGACCAGATAATCCTCTTTTCCACCTTCTTCTAGGTTGGCAGGGGCTCCTGTCCTTCCTGGACTCTTCTTCGACTTCTTGTCTCCTCTATCCACAGGCCTTCAGGTTCAGGAATCCATCGTTTGTTGCTTGAGTCTGGCTTGGTTCTTGCAAAGTCCTTTATCACGACTTGTAGTGTGTCCTGAGGAAACTTGCTGTACTTTACTCCTGCTTTCCTGTGCCCTGGGGTGGGGTTATTCTACTTACCTTAGGTGTTTTCCTACACTCCCAGTGCCTCTCTACACCCTACACTTGCCTAGGAGGGAATTCAACATTCGCATTCCACTATTTCAGTATATGGTTTGTGTTGCTTCTAGGCCCATTGCAATTTATTGTATTTTCTACTGTTTGCACTATTCTATCACTGTTAACTTACCTGATTTTGGTTACTAGTGTATATATTGTGTATAATACTTCCAGAAGGAGTATTGCCTCTAAGATATTTTTGGCCTAGTGTCACTAAAATAAAGTACCTTTATTTTTGGTAACACTGAGTATTATCTTTACTTGCACTTAAGTACTGTGTACCTATGAGTGGTATTACATGAGCTTTGCATGTCTCCTAGTTGAGCCTAAGCTGCTCTGCTACAGCTATCTCTAGACAGCCTAAGCTGCTAGAACACGGACTACATTTCACTAATAAGGGATAACTGGACCTGGTATAAGGTGTACCTTAGGTACCCACTACAAACCAGCCTTGGTGGTGCAGTGGTGGGATAAGTACTTGCAATTGCTTTACCACTTTGTTACTGGTGCTTTTCACAAGCAAAAGTGTACTTCAATACTTTGAGCTATATGCAGTTAGACCTAGCAGTCATTTTTTCACTTTCAAAACGTTCTTTCAAACTTTCTAAAAGTTTTCAAAAGTTCTGAAAAGTTTTTATTTTCCTCTATAAAGTTAGGTCAAATAGTTTGCCAAGTTTTTACTCTTCTCCCTAACCTTTTCCTTCACTATGTCTGTTGTAGAAGCTACCCCCAGGGTTGTTAAAACCACTTTTGAACGTCTGAATTTCAAAAGTCTGAGGGGTTTCTGCTTAGAAAGAAGCTTAGGGATTGGGAAGAACCCTAACAAGGAATTTCTCTTGAATCTCCTCTTGCAAGATGACCAGGAGCATCCTGAGGGTCATGTACAGCCACAAGAAGAAGTAGAGGGGGATTCAGACCATGTAGAGTCAAGAGAGGGTCCTGAAGATCCAGCGGCGGGACCTTCCACAGATCTTTCCCTTAAACAACCACATAGTGTAGCTGGTGGTGGGAAGGTGTGTCACACAAGTAGGGCACCCTTAACACCTAGAGGCCAGGTGTAAGAAAAGGGCTCCCTGTTGCAGTTACCCCCTGCTTTTTGCCTGATACTGATGCTGACTTGACTGAGAAGTGTGCTGGGACCCTGCTAACCAGGCCCCAGCACCAGTGTTCTTTCACCTAAAATGTACCATTGTTTCCACAATTGGCACACCCCTGGCACACAGATAAGTCCCTTGTAAAAGGTATCAGTGGTACCAAGGGCCCTGCGACCAGGGAAGGGCCCTAAGGGCTGCAGCATATGTTGTGCCACCCTAAGGGACCGCTCATCTAACACATGCACACTGCCATTGCAGATTGTGTGTTGGTGGGGAGAAAAAGGCAAAGTCGACATGTCATCCCCCTCAGGGTACCATGTACACAAAATACTGCCTGTGGCATAGGTAAGTCACCCCTCTAGCAGGCCTTACAGCCCTAAGGCAGGGTGCACTCTAGCACAGGTGAGGGCATAGCTGCATGAGCAACATGCCCCTTCAGTGTCTAAGTCCATTCTTGGACATTGCGAGTACAGTGTGGCCATATTAAGTATATGGTCTGGGAGATTGTCAAAAACGAACTCCACAGCTCCATAATGGCTACACTGAATACTGGGAAGTTTGGTATCAAACGTCTCAGAATAATAAACCCACACTGATGCCAGTGCTGGATTTATTACAAAATGCACACAGAGGGCATCTTATAAATGCCCCCTGTATTTTACCCAATCCTTCAGTACAGGACTGACTGGTCTGTGCCAGCCTGCTGCAGAGAGATGAGTTTCTGACCCCCTGGGGTGAGGGCCTTTGTGCCATCTGAGGCCAGAAACAAAGCCTGCTCTGGGTGGAGGTGCTTCACACCTCTCTTCCCCCCGCAGGAACTGTAACACCTAGCAGTGAGCCTCGAAGGCTCAGGCCCCGTGTTACAATGCCCCAGGGCACTCCAGCTAGTGGAGATGCCTTCCCCCTGGACACAGACCCCACTTTCGGCGGCAAGTCCAGGGGAGATAATGACAAAAACAAGGAGGAGTCACCCATCAGTCAGGACAGCCCGTAAGGTGTCCTGAGCTGAGATAACCCCTGCCTTTAGAAATCTTCCATCTTGATTTTGGAGGATTCCCCCAATAGGATTAGGGATGTGTCCCCCTCCCCTCGGGGAGGAGGCACAAAGAGGGTGTAGCCACCCTCCAAGACAGTAGCCATTGGCTACTTCCCCCCAGACCTAAAAACACCCCTAAATTCAGTATTTAGGGGCACCCTAGAACCCAGGAAATCAGATTCCTGTAACCTGAAGAAACAAGAATGACTGCTGACCTACAAGCCTGCAGAGAAGGAGGAAGACGACAACTGCTTTGGCCCCAGCCCTACCGGCCTGTCTCCAGCTTCGAAAACCTGCTCCACTACACATCTGACAGGGACCAGTGACCTCTGAAGCCTCAGAGGACTGCCATGGACTAAAGGACCAAGAAACTCCAGTGAACAGCGGCCCTGTTCAAAACCAGCTACTTCTTTGCAACAAAGAAGCAACTTTCAAAGACTGCACGTTTCCTGCCGGAAGCGTGAGACTTCACACTCAGCACCCGACGCCCCCGGCTCGAGATCCAGAGAACCAACACCTCAGGGAGGACTCCCTGGCGACTGTGAGCCCGTGAGTAACCAGAGACGACCCCCCTGAAACCCCACAGCGACGCCTGCAGAGAGAATCCAGAGGCTCCCCTTGACCGCGACTGCCTGTAACAAGGGACCCGACGCCTGGAACCAACTCTGCACCAGCAGCCCCCAGGACCTGAAGAAACTAAACGTTGACGCAGGAGTGACCCCCAGGCGACCCTCTGCCTAGCCCAGCCCGTGGCTGCCCCAAGGAGCCCCCTCACTGTGCCTGCCTGCACCGCTAGAGTGAACCCCGGGTCCCTCTGTTGTTTCCTACCTGAAACCCGACGCCCGCTTCGCACACTGCACCCGGCCGCCCCTGTGCCGCTGAGGGTGTGTTTTGTGTGCCTATTTGAGTGTCCCCCCCCCCCCCCTCCCCCCCTCCCCAAGTGCTCTACAAAACCCCCCTGGTCTGCCCCCCGAGGACGCAGGTACTTACCTGCTGGCAGACTGGAACCGGAGCACCCCTGTTCTCCATAGGCGCCTATGTGTTTTGGGCACCTCTTTGACCTCTGCACCTGACCAGCCTTGAGCTGCTGGTGTGGTAACTTTGGGGTTGCCTTGAACCTCCAACGGTGGGCTGCCTATGCCCCAGTACTGAGACTTGTAAGTGTTTTACTTACCTCCTAATCTAACCTTTACTTACCTCCCCCAGGAACTCTTGATTTTTGCACTGTGTCCACTTTGAAAATAGCTTATTGCCATTTTTACAAAGACTGTATATGATATTGCTTTTATTCAAAGTTCCTAAAGTATCTAAGTGAAGTACCTTACATTTAAAGTGTTAATGTAAATCTTGAACCTGTGGTTCTTAAAATCAACTAAGAAAATATATTTTTCAATATAAAAACCTATTGGCCTGGAGTTAGTCTTTGAGAGTGTGTTCCTCATGTATTGCCTGTGTGTGTACAACAAATACTTAACACTACCCTCTTATAAGCCTACTGCTCGACCACACTACCACAAAATAGAGCATTAGAATTATCTAATTTTGCCACTATCTTACCTCTAAGAGGAACCCTTGGACTCTCTGCACACTATTTCTTACTTTGAAATAGTATATACAGAACCAACTTCCTACAGTTGGGCACCCAAATCTGCCTTCCCGGCAAGCCTAGCTCTAAACAAGGGTCTGCGATAATGAACCTTCAGAGACCTGTATATCAGCGTAATAGTATGCAGCACCGTACCCAGCTGTATGAGACTTTCAAGAATATGTGATATGGGTGGGGTGTTAAGAAAGTCAGTTCACAGCTCCCTAGCCATTCCTGCAAGTTTTGCATATTGTAGGAATCACACAGGGCCTCAGTATATATGTTACCAAGCATGTGGCATCCCCCAATCCTCCATCCAGTATTCGTTATATTGCCACTTTTGCATCTAAAAGATTGCAAAATCAAATGTTCAATTCCTTGTCAAAAGGTAAACGCCTAATACCTCTCCTGACAATTCTCTCTCAAACCTTCACTGTCTGGTGCACAATGTAGGGCACTGCAGGACTCAGAACACCCTCCTATCATTAGCAGGACACCCTCCCCAGCTTTCGGGCAAGCACCTTGTTCCAAAGTTAAAGTCATGTCCATATTTGCAGGCAATTATGGCCCTGAGAGGGGCACAGGGGGGATTTGGGGGTGCTACCCACTAGCACCCAATACGCACTTCACAGAGAATATCACAGAAAGACCCACAGGCCACAGCATCTGGTGGATCCGCTCTTCCAGAAAGCTCTCATTGGAGAATTTCTTCACTCCCTCCAGGATTCCCAGCACTCAAATGTTGTTGCACTTCAAGTGCGCCTCTGCATCCTCCTCCCTTGCCTCCACTGTTTTAGTTACTGTCTCCATCCTCGCCATTTGCTCTCTAAGTGATGCTTTTCTATTCCAATTTGATTGCAACTTCAAAAATGTTCACCTTGACACTTTTCTAAGGTCTGCCTGTGCCAGATTCGCATCCACAGCCACAGCTTCAATTTTGCTCTCCAGGGCAGTTCCTAGAGCCCTGTATAGCAGCTAAAGCGCTGTGCAATCTACTAGGACACACTGTTGGTTGATATCCCCCAGTGGAGGCATCAGAGGCAAAGTGTACTGCATGACTGTATTGCCCTGCTGTGGTTTAGCTGCTTTGAGTATGCCATTTCCATGTGCACACAATTTCTTACTTTGAAACAGTACATACAGAGCCAACTTCCTACACCAGGTCACTAGGATTACACCAGTTAGAGAGAAACCTACTTTTGCCCATTCTCACATCACCTCAGTCTCTGAAGAATCTCCCACCGTGAGGATAACTCCCTAGATAAGGAGCTCAGAAAGCTGAGATTGGAGGAGGCTAGACTGAGGCTGAAACAGCAACACCTGGCCCTAGATAGGGAAGCCTTAGCTGTAGAAAGAGAAAGGCAGGGTTTGGGGGTTAGGTCCCCATGGTGGCAGAAGCATTGAAAGTTTCAGGACTCATGAGGTCAGGGAGGACATTAGTTCCAGAAACTTACACAAATGTGTTCCCCCATACAAGGTGGCGGGATAATATTCAAAAGTGGTTTGCTGCACTTGAGAGGGCCTCTAAGGTTCAAAGGGTCCCTCAAAAGCAGTAGGCTGCTATACTTTAGTTGTCCTTCTCTGACAACGGGAGGGACAGTCTCCTCACTGTTGGGGAGAAGGATGCAGACACTAAAACATTTTAAATAATGCACTCATTGGTGGTTTTGGCCTAACCACAGAGCAATGCAGGATTAAGTTTTGGGAAACTGAGAAAGAATCTTCACAAGATTGGGTTCCCTTTGTGGACTGTTCTGTGAAGGCTTTAGAGGGTTGGTTACATGGCAGTAAAATGTCTGTTTACCAGGGCCTGTAAAATCTGATTTTAAAAGAGCATATATTGAATAGTTGTGTGTCTGATTTGTTGCACCAATATCTTGTGGACTCCGATCTGACCTCTCCCCAAGAATTGGGAAAGAAGGCAGACAAATGGGTCAGAACAAGGGTGAGCAGAAAAGCTCATACAGGGGGTGACAAAGAAAAGAAGAAATATGGTGAAAAAAATCTCAGGATACGCATGGGGATAAAAGTAAGCACAACAATCCCTTTTCAGGTCCACAACAGTCCTCTGGTGGTGGGGATAAATCATCTGCCTCTTCTTCTCACTCTACACACAATAAAAAGCTCGGGCCATAGTCCAGTGGATAAGTCCTGCCCGTGCAAAGCCCCTGAGCCCACCATCACTAATACATCAAGCTCTAGTGCCCCTAGCAGTAGTGTTGATAGTGGTGGGACTATTCAATAGTTTCTATGGTCAGATAGGCCTCTCAATGTGGCTGATAATTTGTGAAGATGGCACTCTAATCAAAGCTGTGGGAGGTGGGCGTAGGAAGGTGCCTCTTTTGGCATGGTTACACAGACACACACACACACACTCTCACTCACTCACTCTTAAACACTTAAATTAATGCTGACTTGACTCCGAGTGTGCTGGGATGCTGCCAACCAAACAGTCCCCAGCATCAGTGTTCTTACCCCAAAACTGTACTATTGTTTTCACAATTGGTAACCCCCCCCACACATCACGGCAGACACAACATCAACGACAGGCGTGGAGTCGACCAACGCCACCCGACAGGGTGCAAGGATACTGTGTAGGAAAGTGCCCCCTTTTGGCATGGTTACCCCCCACTTTTTGCCTGATATGGATGCTAACTTGACTGAGAGTGTGCTAGGATCCTGCTGACCAGGCCCCAGCACCAGTGTTCTTTCTCAAAACTGTACAACTGTTTCCACAGTTGGCACACCCCTGGCCCACAGCTAAGTCCCATGTAAAAGGTCCCATTGGTCCCAGGGGCTCTGTGACCATGGAGGGTCCCTAAGTGCTGAAGCATGCATTATGCCACCCTAGGGACCCTCCACCAGACACATGCACACTGCCATTGCAGCTTGTGTGTGTTGGTGGGAAGAAAAAGGCAAAGTCAACATGACATCCCTCTGTGTGCCATGCCCACAGACCACTGCCTGTGGAATAGGTAAGTCACGAAGGCAGGGTGCACTTTACCACATGTGAGGGCATAGCTGCATGAACAATATGCCCCTATAGTGTCTAAGTCCATTCTTAGACATTGTAAGTGCAGTGTGGCCATATTAAGTACATGGGCTGGGTTTTTGTCATTATGAACTCCCCAGCTCCTTGATGGCTTCACTGAAGACAGGGAAGTTTGGTATCAAACTTCTCAGAACAATAAACCCACACTGATGCCAGTGTTGGATTTATTGTAAAATGCTCACAGAGGGCATCTTAGAGATGCCCCCTGTATTTTACCCTACTCTTTAGTGCAGGGCTGACAAGTCTGTGCCAGGCTGCCACTAACGGACAAGTTTTTGACCCCATGCGGTGAGAACCTTTGTGCTCTCTGGGATCACACCTCCCCTCCCCTCTGAAGGAACTGTTACATTTGGCGATGAGCCTCAAAGGCATTCCATCTAGTGAAGTTGCCTGCCTCCTGGACCAAACCCCACTTTTGCCAGCACATCCGGATGAAAAATTAGGTAAAAACAGGGAGGAGTGACCACTGCAGCTAGGACCACCCTAAGGTGTCCAGAGCTGAAGTGACACCCCCCCCCTTTCCTTGCGGAATCCTCCCTCTTGTTTTGGAGGGTAGGGACCAATAGGGCTAGGACTGTGCTCCCCTCCCCAAAGGGAGTGGATACTAGACTACTAGAAGGGTGTAGTCACCCTCAGGGACATTAGCCACTGGCTACTGCCCGACCCTTGTAATGCCCCTAAATCTAGTATTTAGGGGCTCCCCTGAACCTCTCACCAGATTCCTGGTGACCTCAGCAGAAAGAAGCAAGAAGGACTGCTAAGCCGACCCCAGCAGTGAAGACTCCAGGTGACAACTGACTTTGATCCAGCCCTACCGACATGACTGCAGCTTCAAAGGCCCCTGGTCCAAAAAGACGACCCATCCTGCTGGACCAGCAACCTCTAAAAACTGCCTGCCCAGCAGGGGACCAAGATCTCCAGAGGACAGCATCCCTGTCATAAAGAAATCTCCAAAAGGACCCCAGAACTGCCCCGGATCCGTGAGTCCTGTCCACTATGCACCTGATGCTCACAGCCCAAGTCCACATGGCCCACCGGTCCAGGGAAGGGTCCCCAGGTGATTCTGACCTTGAGTTTATCCTGGGTCGGCCCCTCCTGACCTCCACCACGATGGTCTGCAGCCTGAATCTCGAGGTTCCCTCCCCACTGCAACTGGATCCTACGAAGATTCCCAACTTCTAAAGGTACCCATGAAGCCGCAGCCCCCTGGCCCCAGCATGCAGTATCTTTGTGGCCCCTGGGGTTCCCTCATTGAAAAGCATTGGGTGCCAGATGCTGTGTTTGCACCCTGCACTCGGCCACACCTGTGCACCTGATGGTGTGTGTTTGGTGCTGACTAGTGGCCCCTCCGGTGCTGACCTAAACCCCCAAGGCCTGTGTCCTGAAACTTTGGGTACTTGTCTGAAAGCTCTTTTCAACTAAGTCCCCCCAGCCCTCATAGGATTCCATTGCAAACCCGACATCAACTTTGACCTCTGCACCCAGCCAGCCCCGTATTGCTGGTGGTGTGCTTTTGGGGTCAACTTGTACTTTGACCTGTGGGCATCCTAACACCTGAAGACTCGAATTGTAAGTCTTGTACTTACCTGCTTTCTGTGCTAACACTGTTTTTCCCGGGGACTCTATTGACTCGTATGAAAAATTGCACTGTCAACTTTTGAAACTGAAAAGTGTTACTTACTTGTAAACTGCTTTATCTGCAAAATCCAAACAAAGTACATTTGATACATATGCTTGATACATACTTACAACTGTACTTGCCTGTAACTGAGATCCTTTGGTTCTAGTGATAAAGTAACAAAATGGATTTGTGCCAAATAAAAACAATTGGCCGGGAGTTAGTCATGGACTGTGTGCATCTCATTTGGTGACTGTGTGTTGAACAAGTGCTTTGCACTATCCTCTGATAAGCCTAACTGCTCGACCACACTACCACAAAAAAGAGAATTAGTATTATCTACTTCAGCCTCTGTTAAGCCTCTGGGGAACTCATGGACTTTATGCATACCATACCTCATTTTGGTATAGTATATACAGAGCCAGCTTCCTACAGTCGGTACAGTGAGAGGCGGGGTGGGTGCCCTTCCAGTTGTGACTTCAAGTTCCTATGCCTATGGAAACAGAAATGGTTGAGACTTCCCTGCCTAATGAAGAGGTTTAGATCCAGTAGACTAAGATACTTCATAATGAGCCCAGCGCAGCAGAGTTTCTTAAGGGTTGACCGTCACACATGTGATCAAGCTCTCCTGCTACATGTATTGCTTGCCTCCCTGACCCCTCACTATCCGTCTGCCTCCAAATAAGGGCTTTTTATTTTTGTTCACATTTCAACTGTGATATATTGTGCCATATTTTCCAATAGTTGTTATACTATGCAATTAATCCCAGGTTTAAGACTGCTCTTCAAAACCATCTAGCAAATTATAAACAGCCTCAGACATCTGTATGCATGTGCTTACTTTCTCCTCAGCATTTGTAGTGGCATCAAAACAGCTGCAATTGTTGTCTGTCAGTAAATCTCCCTCAACACCTGGCTGACTGAAACCAGCATCCTACTCTGCTGTACTGCACTGCTAATGTTCCACACAGCAGTACATTCATTAAATGTATTGACTACTTGTTTTACTTTTTCTTTAGCTCCTATCGCCACAAGTAGTGTAAAATCAAAGGTTTCCTATTCACACACACTTAGATAACGTTTGACAAGGTCATTCATCAAACAACTGGATTTGATTAAAATATTTTTGGGCATAAATTGAAATGCCAAGTAGCCAGTTTCAAAACGGTTAAAGATTAAATTTACCATCGTCATAAACAGAACCACACTGGCGGATGAGTTTCTGATTATCCTTCTGATGAATTTTTGTGTGTACGACTTATAAAACACAAACTGAACCAAAGAGCAACCATGCTCGGTACACGTATAAAATAATACACAGTAGTATGGAAGAGCAGGTGTATGAAAATTACAATTTGGGGCCTAGGGACAGAGGCACGGGTACGGTTTTGGCAAGTGATATTGGAGGATGCATGTAGATGGACAGGAAGCAAGCAGACCCCAAGTCTGCTGGAGTTCCTCAGAGGTTACTAACAGAAGGTTTTAGTGGAATGTAGGGTGGTGGTATTGTTAAGGCGTGTCTGTTAATCAAGCAGTGGCAAGGTTTTGCTGGAGGAATACAGTCTTTATTCATTTACTGACAGAGAAGAAATTGTGTCTGTTGGGCACAGACTGGCAGGGAATTCCAAACCCTTGAGATAGCAACAAAAGTCCTTCCACCTTGTTTACTTTTTTTTGAACTTCTAGCTATGCAACTACTGTGCTCATTGTGAAATTTGTTGAGGTTTTGAATGTAGTCACCTCGTACTCCGGACTACCTGAGTTGGCTGCATTAAATGTGATGCAAGGACGCAGGAGGCTTCATTGGAGTTCTAGAAGGGTTGTTAATCTTCTTACATCTTTCAGTACGTTTTTAGGAGATGGACTGCTCCTCAAAAGTAACAATGTGTCCAGAGATTCCTGCCTGCTTTGCCTTGCTTGCATTGAGATTTAATGGGATAAGCGTTTGAACAGCAGTAATGAATTTGACTTTGTAAATGAGTTACTTCAGTTTGCAGAGCATAGCCTTCTGTTGCTAGGTGGGCTTTGTGTTATGTGTCTTGCAGCTGAAGTTAATGTCTGTAAATTCATAGTGAGTTTGGAATTCTTACCCAGCAGTGGTTTAAAAGGTTATGGACTATTGTCTGCAAACCGCTATTGAACTTATGTTTCATTTGGGTGTTTGTGGGATTATGAATTCAGTCTTGGTGGTCTCATCTTAAAGTAGACCTTTGAAACCCAAGTTTGAGTAGGGGCATAGCAGTCCTTCAGCTGTTTTTATGGCCAAATGGACCTTTAGGCACAGCTGACTGTTCTCTGCATAGTGATGCATGATAACGTCCATTTCAGCAATCATTTTCAAGAGTATTGCCTTGGAAACACAAGATCCAGTTATTACTGCAAGCCTGCCAAATTGCTACATCCAATTTAAAATGAGACTTTCACAATATTGTGAGGTGCTTACTGTCAAAGATTGATGTGAGGTGGAAAGCTAAATGCATCTAGCACATACCTAACCCACAGTAATTATATGGTTCAGTCTGCTATAAGTTCTGTAAAAATATAAGAAAGTATGTGTTAAGTCCAATTGCCTTGTAAAAGCAATGCTCAAATAACTTAATGAATCTTTAAGGTCAGTTTCTGCAACACTGGATTGGGGGGATTCTTTCATTTGTCTCTTTTCATTTAGTAGATGGGCACAGAAGGAATGAGGAGTCTGGTAGGGAGGGAGCTTTTATGCAACAGTTACTCTTCAGTCTGTTGCTTGCACATGGTATGATGAAAGTAAATAAATGACTGCCTTTCTCCTGCACTCTGGTCTTGTGCAACGCCTGGTCAACTATGGGGTGATTGAGAACGCGCTTTAGTGGCATTTAAGTTTGATAATCTGTATACTTTTGCAATTCTGATCAACGCATCCCAGCAGGGTCATGTATTGACCTGTCCCTGAGTCTTAAATCCTTGCCTTTCCCTGAAAGGATATTGAAATCAAATGTGCCAGTAGCAGTCCATAGTTTTTTTGCCCCCCTATACCACCTAAGTATGGACCCAGCCATATACAAATCAGTCTTGATTCTTCTCAAATTAGAACATTCCAGGCCAAACTGCCAGGCCAGCCCACCCCCTCTACACATCTTCAGCCCTTTGGGCCCAAGTGTAGAGTGGCAGAAGATGTTTTCCATTGTGAAAGTGCCCAGATATGGTAGACGTGGCCCAGGAACTTTTACCTTACTTAATTAGGGTGTTCCCATAAGTCAAACACAACCCCCGTCCCCCAACTATTGCCAGGTATAAATGTGGCACCTCCAGGAACATGTTCTGGACCTGCTAAAGATCATACCTCTACTGCCTGTGACCTGTGAGGTGCTCCATAGGACTGGACCCGCTCCCTCTTCTACCCAAGAGAAAGAAGTGGATTCCAAACATCAGTTGGCTGACCTCCTGTGTGGCAACAAGGAGACAACAGGCTGCAAAAGCTGACAAGTGGTAACTAGACTTAAAGGCTGGACCCTGATGTTGCCCTCTGCCACACCCCCTGTGAGTCTCCAGGTGCCTCCCTGAGGTCCTCTAGGGCTATAGAAGTGTACTCGTGTGGTGGTTTGAGACTTAAAAGACTAAGCCAGAAGATAGAATCTTTGAGTGACACAAATATGGTTAATGTAATCGACCTGTGCTCCATCGCCGTCAGCCTGTAATTGAGCCTAGGTCCCGGCCTACTGCGACCATAGACTACCATTGGCACTTTGTGATTTTTGGAACCATTTTCCCTTAAACTCATATCTATAGGCCCCATTATTGGATTTTGTCATTTTAGTGTCATTTTGTTCATTCAGTGTTACTCTATTTTTACAATTCAGGATGGGATGGTTATTGTTTTGCATTTTGACTTTTAGTGTTTTGGTTCTGCATAAATATTTTACACATTGCCCTAAGTTAAGCTCTTATGCTTTGCTATAGCTACCTGGTGGTTGAACTCATGTTCATTTAGTGAAAGTGAATTTAGGGATTCACCCTGATGTGGGTTGTGATTATTCCGTGAAGTGGTCAGTCACCCCAAATAATAATCAAATTTTTTACTCATCCTGATTCCTTTGTTTTAAGTATTGAGGTGGCCTTACCTTTTGACTAGTGATTTATTTTTAGTAGTTTCATCCCTCAGACCAAAGGCTGGAGTAGTAAAGCTGGCTTCGTCCAGGGAAAGTGGTCACAAAAATCTGCTTGTTCCATTGAAGAGCATGTTCACCCAAAACCAAACTTAGCGTAGAAGAGATGAGACAACAGCTCGTGAAAAAAAAAAAAGGGAAAGTGATACTGCACCGCTGCGTATACCACTAAACCTATGAAGCATCATACAGCCGTGAAACTACATACAAAGGAAGGACCCCCCACACTGGCGAATTCACCATCATGTGTCCAAATTCGGCCTCAAACACCTCTTCTACTTCGTAGGAATGGATATGCCCAGTAATGATAGACAATGGAAATATAACCAAGTGTAGCCAGTAGGAAACCACCTGCTTTGGGGTTTAAGTAAAAATAAGGGCAATAAAACTGAGGAGGTGAATGGAATGCTTAAATTAATCTCAGCTACTGTGAATCGCTGTGGGACACATTCTGATCCATTGTTTTTTAACCACCATGCCACCTCGGTTTTGACCCTGCCATATGCAACTCAGTCTTGACCCTGCTACAGGGAGAACAGTCCAGCCCGAACTGCCTAGGCTGGGGCATCCCTGATCAGAAGCACAAGCAAATCAAGACAGGTTTTGCACTTATTAGAGCTCACTGGCCATGTCTAACTTGGTTCCAGTGGTACACCTGCTTCTAGTGGAAAGTTGTGTCATCACTCCGCTAAGGAGACAATAGTAACTACTACGTTGGGTACAAAAGAGTCTATTGCTCAGTCATTGGTAACAAAAATGGATAGCTGTCAAAATAATGATAGCTTTGCACAGAAAAAAAATACAGATCAACCCAACTGGTTGAATCGGTGGTAGAGCAGTCTACCGACTCTTTAAAGGAAAGCAAAAGTTAAATCTAATTAAACCAAGGCGAAATCTGGCAATGAGCGCCCTTTCCCAAACATTCTTAACCAACGATAAATAGAGCTCAGGCCCAGAATGCGTCTTCATCATGAACTCCTGCACCGACGGCTTCATCAGTTCAATACCTTTCCTATTACCCAGCACACATTTATTAAATTCCGTCTTAACCAAACGCTTGTCAGATTGCCTTAATAGATGCAGGGAAGCAAAAATTTCCAGACTACCCAAAAAAAAGAAAATGTTTTTCATATAACGTAACCAAGGAATGGCCTGTCCAAAGTCTTCCCTATTCATGGATGTGTGCTCATTGGTTCAAATAGAAATTTACAAAAGTAGAAGAGCAATCTTTATGCTATCTTCTACGTATCCCAGATTCAGCTCCCATGGAGGCTATTGGGCCCAACACCTAACAACCTTCTACAAAATCGATCCTCATCCTTTTGGGGTTACAAACTATGATAACCCCAATTTGAGGCCCCAATATGATAACCCCGGAAGACATTTGCGCCAATACGCCGCGAGTACGGGTACAATTGGCTCGTTCCCGATCCTGGAAGAAAACTCAAATGTAGCACCAACTGCAGTGTTGAAGAGAGAACTGCGCCTAGAAATACAGGGGACCCAAAGTCCTTTGTCCTGAAAGGTCACTACAAGATAGGGGAATTCATGAATACAGCTTATAACTTGACTGTTAATTGAGACAAAGCCCAATTCACTCTGTGGCTTTCCACACACCATATAATGGGTTTTGGTGATATTGACTTCCAGATCTAGACCAGTCATAAACTCCATAGAAACATTCACTGCAATTCGTAAACCCTTCATAGTTTGAGCCATTAACACTGCATCATCGACATAGACCAGCGCCTGCAAACTGTTATCATTTATTTTAGGAATATCCTTGCACCTTTCCACAAGGAAGTCATGTAATCCATTTGTATAGAGAAGGGATAGCATAGGGGCGAGAATGAATTACTGTCACACCCCTCTATGAAGGGTGTGGGGATCTGTGCATTCACCCTTTAGCACATAGCTCTTTGGCCTTAGATCTCTTGTGAAAGCTCCATTCTGGAACTATGATTGAGCTTGGCATCACCTTCTTAGATAGTGACCCTCAAAGCTTATCACGATTAACCCTGTCAAAAACATTGCTAAGATCCATGAAAGCCAAGTAAAGAGTGATTTTCTTTGCAATCGTATTTTGCCAATAAGCAGTAACAAATTTAAGCACTGGTCCTGACTCCCCAACCCTTCTCTGAACCCGACTCATTAGATCCTGTTCCTCCACCCAGCTCTCAATTTGCCTCAAAACGATGCAACCCAAGATCTTCACCTAAGAATCTAGTAGTGATAAAGGGCGATAAAACTTAGGGTCGCTGTGATTTTCTTTTTTAAACACCAGCACTATACAAGTGGATTGCCACAAAGAATGAATCCCAAAATCCATTGCTGCATTAGGAACATTTACAATAATGGGGGCCCTGAAATTGATATTTCTTTTGCATAAATCCATTGGAACCCCATCAAGCCATGGAGCTTTGTTTTTGGACTCTCCTGTAAAGCAACAACCACCTTGTTCAAGCTGAACAAAATGGTCACACTATGGCCAGAGTCACCTGGATCCACCTCAACTTCCTTAGGGGGTCTCATAAAAATAAATACGCGGAAATGATTTACCCAGCTATTGGGTGGAATAATACACCCCATTCTCTCGGAAGTTCCTGTTGCACATCTTCTCCTATTAGCAATACTCCAAAATAGACCTGTGTTTTTGGTGCAAAAGGCATGCACTAAATCTCTCGACATGTTTTTTTAACTCCAACTTCCTGGTTTGCAGGGCGAGCTTGTACTGAGTCCTAGCCGTGATCACCTTTTTCTCTATCTCTGGGCAATGTTTTAAGCTCCTTTCACAGGGTTTGCCTTGCAGCATAGCACGATTTATCAAACCAGCCACCCTTGATCTTCCTAGGAGGCCCACCATTGGAATGAATGATAGTTCTAATAGAGCCATTCAACCTAGCTAGGGTGTCAATAACCTCTGCAGCAGGGGAGGAGGATTTTTTTTGGCGGGGGGAGGGACGGTTCTTGTCTTGAGCGTCCCTACGGCCCTACAATCAGTTTAAAATTGCATCTCACTATAACTTCAAAAACCTGAGGAATATCAGCCTGACGCCACCACACCCTGAGCCCTTGATCCTTAACTTTCAAACCAGTAGGGCCCAAAACAGCAGGCAAAAGCCTGCCGAGAGGCAGGTCAAAGGCCAATACAAGAGGGTTGTGGTCACTACAATCCTGCATATGAACCCCACCATGCCGAATAAATTGTCTTAATGATGTTGTCACAAAAACATAATCAATTGTAGTGCCAGCCCCACCCACCCACAAAATGACGGGCCTGTCTCCCTGGATCATGCACCAATTCGTAAGTATTGATGAACCTCAGGTTTTGCAAAGCACTAATTAAAGTGTCACCCCTGTTGCCCCAGGATACATTAGCAATGGAGAAATAATATTTCCTTTCAAATGGATTACCTAAGGTAGTATAAGCACCAATCTTGGCATTAAAATCCCCTGCCACAATAATAAGAAATTCATTCAAAATGGTTTCCATTCTAATGTTCAATGTATACAGGGTAAACTTTTTAAATTATAATATATTTGTTAGGAAAAAACACCCAGACAAAATGGTGATTACTTCTAATATGATATGCCCTATAAGTCTTAGAAATGCGCATAAGGGTCACAAGTCCACCTTTAGGCCGATTACAAGGAGTATGAGCAGCAGGGACTGCAAACCTCTGAAACCAATCCCATTCGGGTACCTTCTCCGACCATGTCTCTTGCAACAGGATAAAATCAAAAGCAGAAATGTAGACCACCCAAAACTCATCCTGAAGCCTAGTGTCATACCCTGCAATGTTCCAAGAAATAAAGGTTAAAAAGGTCCAGGAATCCTTATCAGAAACCATCACAGGGGTAAGAATTAGCTTAGGCTCCTGTGTACATCTGGAATAAAACACATCTTGATCAGGGCAACTGGCTGATCTCATAAGTCAATCATTGTCCTCTACATTAGACAGAGCAGCAAATCTATTTTTAAGGCTAAGTAGAGGCTGGGCACTGTGCGTTCCAGGCACCCAAAATAAGCGTGGGACTTCCTGATGGAATGTATACCTATAAAAAACAAAATAAACAGGGGAACTAGTCGAATTGCATCGCTAGAGTGAGGGGTGGAGCTAACATACAAGAGGAAATCAGGTGGTGGACCAACCCTGAGTATCTACAGTTTACGATACAATCCCCTCCTCTGCTCTTACCCGACAGGCCTACTCACCCAATCCACCTGAGAAACAACATATCAAAAATAATCAAAATCTTTAAAATACGTTTTTGCCCAGCCAATGCCAGACCTTATTTTTTAACTGAGCTGTATATTCATGTGAGCCAGGTGATAATGATGGCACATTAGTAAGGATTACCACATAGGGAGCATAATGAGGTGGTAGCTCAAAACAAGAAAATTGAGCTGTGTGTTGGCGACTCTTACATCCCTAGCTGCTGGGGAAATCTCTCTGAGTAGCCCCTCAAATATTACAATTTGTGATATTCTCAGTGAGCAGGGCCCCAGCACACCCAACGGTCACACCAACCCGTTGGCGATGAGTACTCGTGGCGGAGTTTCCTAGATCCATATGAGGCAGCTGACTTGGTAGATGGTGCGAGTCCTCTTGGGGCACTGGAGTAACAAACAAAGATGCATCTTTGCCTAAAGATGGACCCGGGTGACCGTTAGGACAGAAAGAAGTAGAATCATGTGAATTTACCTGTCGATTCCCCCAGTCTGGAAGCCAACAAATAGACTGTTGTCTCCAAAGAATGAAGTTTGTCTTTCAAGGATGCCAAACAAGAGTCCACCAGCTCCTTGATTTGACTCAGAAATTTGTCCACACAAAACAGTTGATCCTGACCTTGGCAAGAGTCCCCATATAAGCAAAGAGGAGCAGCGCTCTGAAAAGACCCAAGTCAGCTGTATTTTTTGCAGTGTCTTTTCAATGGTATTTTCCTTTTAATGTACGAGCTACCAGTGCTAGGAAGTGTGGCGGTAAGATTGATAGTAACATTGATAGTATCACCCCTACATCACTCTGAAACCCCCTCAGTCAGATACTTAACATTCTCCAGCATGTGGGGCTTATATAGATCATCTGGATTCACCAGTGTTGGTGATAGTAGGATCATCCACGTGAGAACACTCTTTGTCGCTCACTCATCTCAAGAGAGAGCCATCTCTTGGCTAAAACTATCTCCTTGGAGACCACCCCACAGCTCAGGCCAGGAAAGAGTTGAGGGTGAAGCTAATAGGTTCCTTGTGGCCCAAGGGCGTTTCTCTGACACTTAGCTGTCTTTTCTTCCCCATCATAACCAGCCACTGAGGATCACCAGAATACCGGCACAAACTGCCTCTAAAGCCTGACCAAACAGATTTTTCAGAATCTAAATCCGAGGGACTATGACCCACCCTCTGTCTGCGTTCAGGAAACAAACCGCTTCGAAGGGGGGTCCAAGCCCCACCATGACCGGCCGTGTATGGGCGCAGATGGGCCTGCACTTGGCCCTGTCTTCGCCTGGGCGTGTCCTGTGCAGCTGGTCCCACGTTTCCAATTTATCTGCCTCCTGGCATTACAATCCTCTTGATCTTCCCAGCCTTGGGCAAGCTGGGAAATGTAGTGACCACTCAAGGCCTCCCCAGCGGGTACCATGTTTCCAATTTATGCACCTCCTGGCGTCACAATCCACCTGGCCGTCCCAACCTTGGGCATGCTGGGTAATGTTGTGTGCACTCAAGGCCTCCCCCCTTGGAAGTGAGTGCATCCCGCTCAGCGAGTCCCACATTTCCAATTTATACAACTCCTGGGGTCACAATCCTCCTGGCTGTCCCAGGCTTGGGAAGCTGGGAAATGTAGTGAGTGCCCAAGGCCTTCCCTGCTCTGAAGTGTGCATGTACCGCGCAGCGGGTTTCGCGTTTCCAATTCATGCGCCTCCTGGCGTCACAGTCTTCCTGGCCGTTCCAGTTTTGGGTAAGCTAGGAAATGTAGTGAACACTATACGCCTCTTGGAAGTGTATGCAAACACTTTGTAATGATCAGTTGCGGCCAGCATTTTTGACTCCTAATCAACGCCACTCACTGCCTGTCTTAATACTGAAATCAGTCATATACGATACCTAGATGGAGGCAGTAGTTCTTTACTTGTACAGAATTCCTTCTTTGGATAGGAATGGTGTTGCCAGCCTTTTAGATGTCTGTTATGAGTAACAGCTGAAAAGGAATCCCAGTTTACAAATAAGTACTGAAAAGAAATAAATCACGGTGCTCCCTTTGGTAACTGTAGATTTGAATCTACAAAGAGTTCCTAATACGGGGAGCGGTCACTTTGCTAGTGGGGAGAGCCCACCATATGCAACTGGCATATTTTACTAGTGGGTGGCGTTTGGTGCAGTTGGAGCCAGTATGGAATACTTTACACAGTAATGGTTAACAGCCCTATTGCATGTTGCATTCCTTTCCAATAGTTAGGAATAGCATTAATTTACCTCAAACATACACACTTTATAAATGTCACCAGAACCCCTTAATGGCAATATAGGCCTATATCTAACTGCTGAGAAACTGGAGAACCAGTTCACAATAGCTAGTGTAGTTCCAAAGGTGGTGGTGTTGGCTACGAGATCATAGGAATTTAACCAAGTTGATAATACTCAACATGTTATTATTTTAAGAGAGATACTTCAGGTAGAGGCCAAGTATCATCTTGAAACAAAAGTGTGCTATAAAGAACATAATAAATCTGCCTCAATATCTTGGAGTCGTAATGTCTTCAGTAAATACTCTGATTTTACAGTATTTAAACCTGATGAGATACACATATTATTTTTAGACTATAGAAATCTGAAAAGCCATATCATGACCCATGCAGTGCAAAACATGCTTAGTTCTGAGCTAGTATGAAAGAAAACTAAAACAGTCGTGGGTAAAAGTAGTAGACTATTTCACAGTAGTATTGCTTCAGCTTGATAATCATTATAGAGAACTTAAAAATCACTTATAAATCAGGAATTCTTTCAATATCGGGAAGCCATGCTTTCTACATGACACATACAACCTCTTTATAAGTACAATACAGTCTTATATGCCAGTTGCTCAGTGCACCCTCCTACTGGAATGAAGAAATGCTACCTTGCTGCTTGTGCAGTGGTACAAGAAGTGCCACACTCAAAACTTAAAATGATGCAAAAACATAATAACAAAAATAATTGTCCTAGATTAACAGCCCTTGCTTTTTCGCACTATTCTAAGAGTGTTTAGTATAATAATATGGAAGCATAAAGATAATATACTAAAACTGTGTTTTATAGTACAATATCATTCACCAAACACAAATATGTTTATCAAAAAATATCCTATCTATTTTTCTTAAATTGTAAACTGAAAATATTAACAACCACACAACATCCATTACTAAAATTATTATTTTTTTATTTTATTTTTTTACTTTTCTTGTACACCTAAAATTCGTGGATCTGTTCCCTGAATATACCTTAACATTTTACATCATCCTGCTATTTTTATCATCACACATTGTGAGAAGGTTTTCCTTGTTAATACATTGTATGATGTAAAAAACGGTACTGGTTTTGTTAAAATCGTTGATTGAGCGTTTCGGTGGCACTGTTTCTAAACTCCACCATCTTCAAGACAGGTAGTGACTACACTTCTGTTGATTATTTTAAAAACTGGTATAGAAAATCTTGTAATCGCCAAACATTAACATTCAAACATTACAAATTAAATGCATAATTATGTATTAATATACTTAAAGTACACAGCCTAAACAATGAATAAATCGCTTATCAAATTTATTGCTCACCTAATTATGCCTCTGTAGATCAAACATAGTTATACAGGGTGATATTAAAATAAGCTACCAAGACTTATCTTTTTATGGTGTCCTCACATGTAATATTGAGAATATAGATGAGCATGTGCTTACAATAAAAACCTCCACAGCCTTAAATGGCGCCAAAAGCTATAAAATATATATAATATTCAACTTCAAAATCAACCACATCATCACTAATTATCTTATAATGTTAACTAAATGCTCCAGAAGCTGTAAATCTCTTCTCGCATCTTCAAGGGGTGCTGTTATTGCACCACCATGATAGGACCACATTTGAAAAAACAAATGGGCTTACCCTCTCTGCTTAAAAAGATCTATGTCAACAAGACTCAACTGGATCTTATTCCCATCAACCCTGGTCTCGTCAGTCATCCATTATCAAAGTCTGTTTCTTAGTCAGTCCTTGTAACATTATTGACTATCGGCTCTCTAAACTCAGGTTTTCAATCAGCTCTTTTTCAATACATCACCTTCTCTTTTGTTGTATTCCTTCAGATGTTGACTAGTCTCAAGGAATTCCGTCTCCCCATTCATTTCATGAATAAATCAACAAATAACCTACTGATTTCAACTACTCATTTGAGCATTTCTCTCTTTACCTACATCACTTCCTCCTGCAACAAAAACAATCATTTGCTGCTATCCAGAACAGAGTGTGCTATAGTTTCACCACGTTTACTCAAAGCGGAAGGTGCATTGATGGCTGCAGGTACTCTTTATATAATCTGCTACAAAAGCTGTGTCATATTTTTTTCAGGCAACATTATCCACTTGGATTCCTTTCCTGTGATCTATATTAAACTATCCCATAATTGCTCTATTAGTTGCCTCATCCTGGTGAGTATAAAATTCAACCTTCACTCTAAATTGCTAGTTTTACCATGTATTCATTAAGGATACTGAAAGTAGTCATCTGAAAGCTCAGAGGACGTAGGTGGCTCTACGTCAAGGGGCCACTGTGAGAGGCCAGGTTGCAGCAGTAAGGCCATGAAGTGAGTGAGAGGGTCTTGGTGATCGGATGGGTGGTCGAAGATAGGAGTGAGCCAGCAAGATGTGAAAACAAGGGCTGGGACAGGGTTCAAAAGAACCCATCCAGACAAATGAGTTTGAGTCCCCCACCCTTTCCAGAAGGTTCTGTTGATGTATAGGAGGCACTGGGTGGTCAAAATGATACTCTTTCCCAAGTGCAGGCACTGTGATGTGAGCTCCTGGGAACCAGGATGGTACAACTATGGGCAGATAATAGGCCCAGGATGGTATTTATTACTTTCCTGGGTGGCACCCTAGGCGACTGTGTTTGGGTAACTGAGAGCAGAAGGAGTTGAGGGTTGTGACATCCACAAGTCTTTTGCCTCTCAGTAGGGGTAGAGAGAGATATGTCTTAAAGACCATAATCTAGACCAAGAATCCCAGGGCAGGACTTTCAGACAGTAATGCCAAAGAATCTAACTAGCTCTCAGCAACTGGATGTTGGAGAGAGTGGGGTGGGTATACCTGGGAAACTGCCCATCACCTGGTCTGTGGAGTGAGGTTTGCTGCAGTAAAGTGGTAGATTCCAGAACATGCCTGGCTGCCCAGGCCACTCCCACAGTGACTGGCTAGGCATAAGAAGGTGAACATTAGGGCCATTTTGCAGCAACGAGTGAGCAGAAAAGATGGAAAAGGAGCAACGCGATTGATAGTCTCATGGGCAGTGCTGTGCAAAGCATGAATGGTATGGTCATAAAGGATTTCCTGCATTAAGCATTTAACAGACTCAAAGTTGAGATCTTTGCAGTCAAGAAGGACTTGAAGAGCAAATTTAAGGTCTTTGTTTACATGTATTCGAAATGGGGGAGAAAGTGAACTGTGGAATATGGACGACCAGGTGGTCGACTATGCGAGACTGTGACCAGAAATGCTACAACTGAAGGAGCACCACATTATCTTGCAGACCTAATGTGATGAATTGCAAAACTATCACAACGGAACAATATCCCTAGAGGGGGGGGAGCCACATAAAACAGAGGAACAAGATCTGTTTCAGTACAGCCTGTGCCTCTTCGGCCATCAGGTGGGTGCCTGTCAAGATAGACAGTGCTATGCATCCTAGTACGGGTTAATTTCTTCCAAGCCAAGGATCGTATCATGGACAAAGCAAGAACGGGAATACCAATCTCCTATGATGGAGTGCAGCACCAGCTATTTCAAGACTTCTCAACAGTAATTCAGTTTAAATGTAAATCTTTTAAGCCTGTCACAGACTTATTGAGAGCCAAAGCATTTAAGTCCAGCTGAGGCCACCCATTCATGCTTGCTTTGCAATGGAAGGGGAGACAGCCCTCTGCTCTCTGGAGCAGACGTGTGAGTCCTTGGGTCGGGAACTTGAGACTGAGTTGGGGTCTCCCCTAGGTGAAAACCAGCTGCCGTGACACCTACACGAAAGTGACAGATTGGCAGCGAGTTGGACACCAGGAAACCACAAAGTGGTCTTACTTGGCTTGACTAGTTGGCTCCAGGCCACGCTCCCCGTAATTAGTTTGATTAATAATGGTATGCAGTCACTAATAACATATTCAGCATGTCATAAAAAACAAATTAATTTGCAATTGTTATTCTAAAGGAGGATCTGGGTTCTCTTAGATAAGTACATGTACGCACTAGAATAGTAGCACAGTTAACATGGCCCTTCAAACTCACACATTGCATAGTTCCTTGAGCTTTTCCTAATGATCCCTCTGTCAGTGTGCCATATTTCCTTAATGCATCGAATCATGCATCTGCCTCAGTCAGATTTTGGCATGACTTGTTGTTTTGGCATTTTATTCTCAACAGTTAGGCTTTCTTGCAATGCTTCATTATTCACTATGAGTAATTTAAATCTCTCTCTCTAAAACATCACCCAAAAAAGGTCTGCAAGCAGTATAATTCTGCTTTGTTATTTTAATAGCCTAGGTGTAAGTCAGTTGCCCCCAAAGTAATTCCTGTATTCTCTGTACTTCTGTCTGTTAAGTTTGACAGTCTGATTGACTATTCAGAGGCCTGATTCAGTCAGATTGTGTCAAAAGATGTTTTTATTGTGGAAAAATAACCACGTTTAGAGACCCAACAGCATGGGACGCACTGCTCCCTCTAGCAGAAATTTTTTTTGGCAAGATGGCTGACCAGACATGCTCCTGAGGAGATCTGCTATCCCCCCTTTGACATCCTGAGCGGCCCTTCCCATGTAAATGTTGGATTATCGCTATATTGGCTGCCTTGATGCCTGTCTTCTGTGCCAGCTGACCTGGGAGTGCTGGGTGCCTCTTTTAGAATATCCTCACGCAGAGCACACGCCTTGACTCTGCCCAGCAGACGTGGCACAGGCTACGCCGCCCACCTTACAGGCAGCGCCAGGAGGCGCATAAAGGTACCTACTTTCACCCTCGGTGCCGAATGCGCAGAGCACAAGCAAGGGATGCCTTGACTCCACCCAGCAGCAGTAGACGCGCACAGGCTACGTCACCCACCTTACCGGCAGTGCCAGGAGGTGCATAAAGGTACCACCTTTGAGCATGGGACGCACACAGGCTTGTCCGGGGTGAAGACCGGAACCGTCTGCGGCTGTCAGAGCTGGGCCACCCCCCTAACATTTATTTGTCATTTAAGAGGTAAAGTGGGGTTTGAACTGTCACCCTTGATGAGGGAGCACATCATTATTTAGGACACAGGAATACTTTCTTTACAGTGTTTCCTTGGGCACCAACTTAAACTGATGCCTCATCTACCTATGTGCTACGTTTGAACTATATTAGTTTTATTGGCCTATACGTTAGTAAAGGGCCTAGCGTGGAAACAGGCGTGTTAAAGTAATATTACTCAGGCAATTCAGTTCAGGATTAGGGTCCAAGGATGGGCAAGAGGAAGCATCCAAAATGCAAAAACTACATCCCCTCACAAAGTTCATACATCAATACTAAAGTATATCTCCGGTGCAGTGGGGGCTATAGATAAGCAGATTTAAAACGTAGAAAAGGGCTACTTTTACAAGGGAGCCCTATAGAGGCCTCATCTTAGCACAACAGCCCCTCTAACTCAGTCCCTGATTCTACCCACCGGACCAAGGTAATAGAGATTAGCAACCAGGATGAGTCCAAAACGGCTGTATTCAATACACAAATGAGTCTATATTAGAAGCCTACGATGTCCCCCCCCCCCCCCCAACCTAAACTTACATGAAAGCCTCGAGCACTCCAAAGGGTAAATGCCTCCAACATTTCGAAAGCTGAACTTTGTAACAAAGGCGACACAAGTACTCAGCTTACTTGTCCTCTGCAAATTAAAACTGTCACAAAGAAACCCCCTTAGAAGATAAGTGAAATTATATCAAAACTGCTTGCAAATATTTTAGACACCATCAAAGCCTTAGAACTTACAGTTAAATCATCACTTGATATCCTCTTAAATCATTTAATTCAATTGGAGAGTAACATGGCGTCCATTCTCGATTTATTGAAGACACAATGAGTTTTGAAGACACGATCAGTTGATTCAATTCCTACAACTCTTCAATCTAACGGCATAACAACTTAAATCCACGTTCGGCAATGGTGTTGAAGTCTGTCAATTACATCTTTAGCTAAGCACTGTCCCACAGCACCACGTACATATGTGGGACGCACATGTAGTGTACATCCAACTATGTCCGCGCACACAAGCGCAGGCGGCCCTGGGAGGCAAAGCACGCCTTACTCTCCCCCGGGTATCCCACTTCTCCCATGCAACAGTTCATTAAAACCAACATGGCAATAAAAAGTTTCTCTAAACGAGTGGGTAGGATCACCGCTAAAGACATGCTGACAATTTACAGTGCTAAATGCATCCCTGTTGCCACGTATGGGCGAGCCTATGGGGTCATAAAAAGTGCAATGCATTCCAGGTAGCAGAAAATGATTTTTTTATGTCAATTTTAAACGTTCCAAAATCCACCTCATCATTTGTCTGTCATTCACAATAGGGGGTTACACACATCGCAGTCTTAATAAGGATACAACCAATTTTATTATGGCATGAAGTTTGGTCTTCAGAACATGCGAGCCTGAACCGAGCTATTTTAAAAGATTGTCTAATTTTAAATTATCCATTGCCAATTCTGTCGTTGGAGTATATTAAGAACTTTCTTACGGACTTGGGCCACACGGACTACTACGCTACACAAGATATAATGGGAACACTGAGTAGGAAAGTTCTTAGAATGGAGTGCCTTACTCACCTGGCTGATTTAAGGTGGACCATTGAAGCACAAACACCTAGTGTTATGAGGAATCAACTGATGCAGATGGCAGATGGCATGGAACCTTATGTACAGTATATTTTGAACCCCAGGCACTGTTTTGTTCTAATTCGCTTAAGACTTGAGACATTCCATTGCTTGGTTAGTTTTCCAGTAATGAATGACTGGAGTTCTGTACTGGAAAACTGTCACTGCGACTCAGTCTTTGATACAAAGTACAATGCACACAATGCTATTTTGTATATTAGACAGAGAACATTTTTTTTAATACCGCTTTTAAAATCTTTCCAAATACGTCAGTGCCGCCAGGCCTATCTCCATCTACAAACTCTTCCAACAATTGAAATTTGCAGTGGCATTGCAGTTCATCTATGCTCTTTATTGAAAGCTAGAAAGTGTCTTTAGATAATTGCATAGGTGTTTTATCTACAAATTCCCCTATGGCTCAAAGCTTTTTTTAAATTTATTTATTATTATTTTTTAAGTTTTGCACAATTCATAAGGGACTACGTCTCCTTTTTTACCATTATTGATTGATTGCATGCCACTCACGGATTTCACTCACTAATTTAGTTACGTCAACTTTTTTAATTGTTTTATACGTATTTTTATGGTTGCAACTGAATAAAGTATTTCTTCTATTTAGAATAGCATCCTCTTGGGCCTGGCTGGGACAGGGATATGGACCTTGTTGTCGACGGGGTCTCAATTTCTGAATGGAATACGACATTGCCGGGTGGCGCACTGCACCTGAGTGACCTTATTCCAAGGGTGGCACATTCGTGGGTGTGATACGGCTCCTGTGCTATTGCTACCATCACATGGAAATGGCATACTCAAAGCAGCTAAACCACAGCAGGGCAATACAGTCATGCAGTACACTTTGCCTCTGATGCCTCCACTGGGGGATATCAACAAAGAGTGCGTCCTAGTAGATTGCACAGTGCTTTAGCTGCTATTCAGGGGTTAAGGAACTGCCCTGGAGAGCAAAATTGAAGCTGTGGCTGTGGATGCCAATCTGTTACAGGCAGACCTCAGAAAAGTGTCAAAGTGAACGTTTTTGAAGTTGCAATCAAATCAGAATAGAAAAGCATCACTTTGAGAGCAAATGGCGAGGATGGAGACAGTAACTAAAACTGTGGAGGCAAGGGCGGAGGATGCAGAGGCGCACTCAAAGTGCAACAACATTTGAGTGCTAGGAATCCTGGAGGGAGTGAAGAACTTCTCCACTGAGAGCTTTCTGGAAGAGCGAATCCACCAGATGTTGTGGCCTGTGGGTCTTTCTGTGATATTCTCTGTGAAGTGCATATAGGGTGCTGGGGGTAGCACCCCCAAATCCCCCCCTGTGCCCCTCTCAGGGCCATAATTGCCTGCAAATATGGACATGGCTTTAACTTTGGAACAAGGTGCTTGCCCGAAAGCTGGGGAGGGTGTTCTGAGTCCTGCAGTGCCCTACATTGTGCACCAGACAGTAAAGGTTTGAGAGAGAATTGTCAGGAGAGGTGTTAGACGTTTACCTTTTGACAAGGAATTGAACATTTGAGTTTTGCAATCTTTTAGATGCAAAAGTGGCAATATAACGAATACTGGATGGAGGATTAGGGGATGCCACATGCTTGGTAACATATATCCTGAGTCCCTGTGTGATTCCTACAATACGCAAAACTTGCAGGAATGGCTAGGGAGCTGTGAACTGACTTTCCTAACACCCCACCCATATCACATATTCTTGAAAGTCTTATACAGCTGGGTACGGTGCTGCATACTATTACGCTGATGTACAGGTCTCTGAAGTTTCATTATCCCAGACCCTTGTTTAGAGCTAGGCTTGCCTGGAAGGCAGATTTGGGTGCCCCACTGTAGGAAGTTGGCTCTGTATATACTATTTCAAAGTAAGAATTAGTGTGCACAGAGTCCAAGGGTTCCCCTTAGAGGTAAAATAGTGGCAAAATTAGATAATTCTAATGCTCTATTTTGTGGTAGTGTGGTCGAGGAGTAGGCTTATCAGAGGGTAGCGTTAAGCTTTTGTTGTACACACACAGGCAATAAATGAGGAACACACGCTCAAAGACTTACTCCAGCCCAATAGGTTTTTATATAGAAAAATATATTTTCTTAGTTTATTTTAAGAACCACATGTTCAAGATTTGAAGTAAACACATAAAATGCAAGGTACTCCACACAGGTAAGTTAGGAACTTTGAATTAGAGCAATAACATATACAGTCTTTGTTAAAACGGCAATAAGCTGTTTTAAAAGTGGACACAGTGCAAAAATCAAGAATTCCTGGGGGAGGTAAGTAATTGTTAGATTGTGAGGTAAGTAAGACACTTAAAAGTCTCAGTTCCTGGGCATAGGCAGCCCACCGTTGGGGGTTCAGGGCAATCCCAAAGTTACCACACCAGTAGCTCAGGGCCGGTCAGGTGCAGAGGTCAAAGAGGTGCCCAAAACACATAGGCGCCTATGGAGAACAGAGGTGCTCCGGTTCCAGTCTGCCAGCAGGTAAGTATCTGCGTCCTCGGGGGGCAGACCAGGGTTGTTTTGTAGAGCACCGGGGGGGACACAAGTAGGCACACAAAACACACCCTCAGCGGCACAGGGACGGCCGGGTGCGGTGTGCAAAGCAGGCATCGGGTTTTAGATAAGAAACAATGGAGGGATCCAGGGGTCACTCTAGCGATGCAGGCACGGGGGCTTCTCGGGCCAGCCACCATCTGGGCTAGGCAGAGGGTTGTCTGGGGGTCACTCCTGCACTGAAGTTCAGTTCCTTCAGGTTCTGGGGGCTGCGGGTGCAGTGTTTGGTCCAGGCGTCGGGTCCCTTGTTACAGGCAGTCGTGGTCAGGGGGAGCCTCTGGGTTCTCTCTGCTGGTGTCGCTGTGGGGGTCGAGGGGGGTTGTCTCGGGCTGCTCAAGGGGTCGCTGGGCAGTCCTCCCTGTGGTGTTTGTTCTCTGGATCTCGAGCCGGGGGTGTCGGGTGCAGAGTGTGAAGTCTCAGGCTTCCTGCCGGAAGAGTGATTTCTTTGAAAGTTGCTTCTTTGTTGCAAAGATGTAGCTGTTGTTGAGCAGAGCCGCTGTTCACTGGAGGTTCTTGGTCCTGGGGGTCAGGGCAGTCCTCTGAGGCTTCAGAGGTTGCTGCTCCCTGTTGGATGTGTTGCTGGTTGCAGGTTTTTGACTCTGGTGGCAGGCCAGTAGGGCTGGGGCCAAAGCAGTGGTCGTTGTCCGTTGTCTCTGCAGGCTTGTAGGTCAGCAGCCCTTCTTTGTAGTTCAGGTTACAGGAATCTGATTTTCTGGGTTCTGGGGTGCCCCTAAATACTAAATTCAGGGGTTTGTTTAGGTCTGGGAGGGCAGTAGCCATTGACTACTTTCCTGGAGGGTGCCTACACCCTCTTTGTGCCACCTCCCTGTGGGGAGGGAGGCACATCCCTAACCCTATTGGGGGAATCCTCCAAAACTAAGATGGAGGATTTTTAAAGGCAGGGGTCACCTCAGCTCAGGGCACCTTAGGGGCTGTCCTGACTGGTGGGTGACTCCTTCTTGTTTCTCTAATTATCTCCTCCAGCCTTGCCGCCAAAAGTGGGGGCAGTGGCAGGAGGGGGCGGACATCTCCACTAGCTGGGATGTCCTGGGCCCTGTAACAAAGGGGTGAGCCTTTGAGGCACACCGCCAGATGTTACAGTTCCTGCAGGGTGAGGTGTGAAGCACCTCCACCCAGTGCAGGCTTTGTTCCTGGCCACAGAGTGACAGAGGCACTCTCCCCATGTGACCAGCAACTCGTCTGATTGTGGCAGGCTGGCAAAAACTGGTCAGCCTCACACTAGAAGTCAGATTGGTATTCGAGGGGCATCATATGCCCTCACCTGTGGTATAGTGCACCCTGCCTTAGGGCTGTAGGGCCTGCTAGAGGGGTGACTTACCTATGCCACAGGCAGTGTGAGGTTGGCATGGCACTCTGAGGGGAGTGCCATGTCGACTTAGTCATTTCCTCCCCACCAGCACACACAAGCTTTGAGGCGGTGTGTATGTGCTGAGTAAGGGGTCCCCAGGGTGGCATAAGACATGCTTCAGCCCTTAGAGACCTTCCCTAGCATAAGGGCCCTTGGGTCCAGGGCTACCATTTACAAGGGATTTATCTGAGTGCCAGGGCTGTACCAATTGTGGAAGAAAAGGTACAGTTTAGGGAAAGAAAACTGGTGCTGGGCCCTGGTTAGCAGGGTCCCAGCACACTTTCAATCAAAACTTAGCATCAGCAAAGGCAAAAAAGGCAAACAGTCAGGGGGTAACCATGCCAAGGAGGCATTTCCTTACACCCACTGACTAATGGAGACTGGACAGCGACATGCAAAATGATTCATAGTGTGTTGGGCAACGCACAACCCACGTTAGTACATTTTATTTACTTACATCATACGTACCTGACCCGAGCACCATGAGAAAGATATACCTGACCAAATTACAGGACTGCCCACAGTGTGGGATGGAGTGGGCAACCTTTATGGATAAGGCCTGGTCCTGCTCAGGTGTGCCTAAATTCTGGCATGAATTGGGGGAGAGGATACAGTTAGAAATGGGGATTATGCTATCTGTGCATCCCTGTAATTTTCTGCTGAGCATCATAGCTTGACTAAAGGGAAGGAATGTGAATTATAAGCTCCTACAATTGACCTTGGTATTGTGCTTTGGAACTCTCAGAATAAAACTGAAGAAGTGCACTAAAATGTATGCAGAGCTAGAGGAGGGGAATGTATACCCTGAACGGTGTGAGAAACTTGTTTGACTGTTCGGTTGCTGGGTGTACACTGCTTATGACTGCTAGGCAATATACAGTGATGTTTATGATATGAATTGACTGCATGGGGGAGAGATGGGCAGTGGGGGGCTGGGGCTTTGCTATTCTTCTTACTTGTCTGTACTTGAAAAACATGTGCACAGTGTTTGTAATGTGTTATCCTAACATCTGCATAAATAAATAAGTTAAAAAAAAATCTTTGTGAAAAGACAATATAGCCAGTATTATAATGGTGTTCCAGCTTACATGTCAACAACTTCCACAAATCCTGGAGAGCCAGGACTAGTGTTTGGAAAGCAAAATCTCACTTAATGATATCCGTAAACTTCACAAAGAAAAGTAACAAAAAAAGGGCTCCATATTAAAAAATAAATTCCTCTAATCTTTCAAAGCACTAGTTGCACAGGAAAAACAGTACCAATGAAAACCATTCAAAGTCATAAGGGACCTTCTGAGGATGGATGCCATGCCCCCTCCCCCCAAGACAAACCAGTGCTTCATGGTCTTTATCCGGACCTTCTTTTTTCAGAAAGGTCTATATCTAGCACATGTACATCCTGTTTGTGAACGATACAAAGTGTAGCTGGTTACCCTACCTTTGTTTCTGTGCCCAACGAGGCAAATTTAATATGCAAGGACTGAAATTTCCACCTCTTAATCTGCTACTTCAATCAGAAAATGTACTTCTAGCGGAAAATATATCAGGACCCTAACACCTCCAGAAAGATATATATTTTTTTAAATCATTATTTTTTTATTTTTAACAGACCGCGTCCTGAAGACAATTACATACTCCATTTACAAGCATAACTCTACTTCTCTACTTTGACTGTCACACCATCATAAAAGACTCCACTGGTTCTACAATTGGGAAGTCAAAACGCACTATGCACCTTAATTTAGTCAGCCTTGTGATCCACCAAGACGTTATTTAAAGAGGTTGCATAAATGATCAGTCCATTTCTTTCTCCGGCCCTGGAAAGTTCAGAATATACATTTATCCATTACAGGGTTTTAGCTTACAACTGCAATGTTCACAGCATTTTCATGAATCTTCTTTAAATGTTGCTGGGCTTCTGCAAGTATAGGACAGGTTTTTGACCCGCATAAAGTTCAACTGTGTTTTCCCCAATTGCCTGTCCAGAAGAGTTAATCTGATTTGGAAACTTCTCAGTTTTTTACTACAGTCACTATCACTTTGGCCTCTTATGTTCCAGGAGAGGGTTTGACCCTTCCCAGTGGCAGCCATCAACAGGTATTCAACCCTAGACCGCTTGCTGACCTGCGTCTCCTCCTCAGCATGTTACCCCTTGTGATTGACTCCATGATATTTTGGACTGAAGATGTTCTTCTCTTTTCTCTTGTTCCCTTGGGTGTGTGTTCAGAATACTCAGAAGCCATGGTCACTTGAACTAAGGTTTCCACTACTGTTGTGCAGACTAAGCCAAGAGCTCCATGCAAAGGAGCTTGGGGTCACCAAAGTGTAGCAAGGGCCCTATGGCTTACCCCATTGTGTACTCTCTGACCACTCCCACCCACTCCACTCCTCCTTTAATATTTGCCTATTGGTCAGACCTAGCATTTGCCTATGCTCAATTAATACGAAGGAACACCTGAAATATGAAGATTTGTATTCACCAACAGGCAATTGTATCAAAACCCGTGGCTGATAGCTTAGGTAATGCAAAATGTTTGGCATTGTCTTTTTATGTACCTGACACACTGTGCTATTTTGACTTGGCATAAAACACCCTCTATTATTTGTATCATTTGCAGTGTCAACGGAGAGACTAATTCGAGCTGTATATATGCTGTATCAGCAGAAGAATCTTGCTTTCCCTGTTCGTTCTCTGTTATTAAATTTCTTCAGCAGAATCTACCTAAGGGATGAAGATTTCAATCTCCTCTTGGGCAGGTGAAAACCATTTGCTATTTTATTTTAATTCTCTTAAAATCCATATTGCACTTGAGGTGTGAGTTTTGTGTGTTTAAGTAGTTTATTAGAGATGTTGTGCTCTTGCAAAGTAGTAGGCCCGAAACAGTTTTCGGTTTGCAGTGTGTCCTGAAGTGCTCTGTGAAAATCATTTGGGGCCAGATGTAGGAAACAATTTGTGATTCGCAAACGGCAAAAATTGCTGTTTGCGAGTCGCAAATCGGAGTTTCCTATGCAGAAATGCATTTTGCGAGTCTGGACCGAATCGCAAAATGCATTTCTGACTCGCAAATAGGAAGGGATGTTCCCTTCCTATTTGCGACTCGCAGTGGTATGCAATTCCATTTGCGACCGCGTATGCGGTCGCAAATGGAGTCGCAGTTACCATCCACTTGAAGTGGATGGTAACCCACTCGCAAATTGGAAGGGGTCCCCATGGGGCCCCTTCCACTTTGTGAATGGACCACAAAATATTTTTTCAGGGCAGGTAGTGGTCCCAGGGACCACTACCTGCCCTGAAAAAATACCGAAACAAAAGGTTTCAGTTTTTTTTTTTTTAAGTGCAGCTCGTTTTCCTTTAAGGAAAACGGGCTACACTTGAAAAAAAAAAACTGCTTTATTTAGAAGCAGTCACGGACATGGAGGTCTGCTGACTACAGCAGGCCTCCATATCTGCGAGTGCCCATAGTCGCTATGGGGCCGCAATTTGCGACCCACCTCATTAATATTAATGAGGTGGGTCTTTGCGACCCCATAGCGAGTCGCAGACGGTGTCTGAGACACCGTTCTGCATTGCAAATTGCGAGTTGCAATTTGCGAGTCGCTCGGACTCGCAAATTGCAACTCGCAATTTGCAATATTGCTACATCTGGCCCTTAAAAAGTAACCTGTTCTTAGTCAGTTGTATGGGAGGTAAGCTTACAAGTAAAGTTTAATTATCTCTATCGAAAGCAGTCCTCATGTGATGTAATGACAGGGCATGGAAGACAATGTTATGCAGTATTTGCCTTATTGCCCACTCTAAGCTAGAATACAATTAATGAAGGAATATCAAACCTGAAAATATACTGAAAAAATTGGTAAAGTAATGGTATATTTAGGTGTTGAAATTAGTTAAAAACTAACATTTTAAAAAAAAATAAACTCTTAAAGTAGTAGGGCTTTCTATATAATGGTGTAGATGCCCCCCTTCTTCTGATACTGTGTCCTGTCCTCTGCTTCCTGCTATGCGTGGTCTATTGTGCCCCACTTCGGCATTTTATGGACTAATGTGCTGAGACTCCCTCTCCTGCTTGCCCTCCTTGGTTAACTTGTTGCCCCTGCCCCCTCACTCAAGCCCTGCATGGTCCATTATACTGTCACTTCCTCTCTGACCTGCCCATCATAGTCAATTTGTTGCCCCTATTGTAGGAGGCTGGACTGGCTTGTAGTGAGTACCAAGGGGTACTTGCACCTTGCACCAGGCCCAGTTATCCCTTATTAGTGTATAGGGTGTCTAGCAGCTTAGGCTGATAGATAATGGTAGCTTAGCAAAGCAGCTCAGGCTGAACTAGGAGACGTGTGAAGCTACTACAGTACCACTTAGTGTCATATGCACAATATCATAAGAAAACACAATACACAGTTATACTAAAAATAAAGGTACTTTATTTTTATGACAATATGCCAAAGTATCTTAGAGTGTACCCTCAGTGAGAGGATAGGAAATATACACAAGATATATATACACAATAGCAAAAATATGCAGTATAGTCTTAGAAAACAGTGCAAACAATGTATAGTTACAATAGGATGCAATGGGGAAACATAGGGATAGGGGCAACACAAACCATATACTCCAGAAGTGGAATGCGAACCACGAATGGACCCCAAACCTATGTGACCTTGTAGAGGGTCGCTGGGACTATTAGAAAATAGTGAGAGTTAGCAAAATAACCCACCCCAAGACCCTGAAAAGTGAGTGCAAAGTGCACCAAAGTTCCCCTAAGGACAAAATAGTCGTGTTAGAGGGAGAATGCAAGGAAAACACAAATCAGCAATGCAACAACGATGGATTCCTGTCTGAGGGTACCTGTGGAACAAGGGGACCAAGTCCAAAAGTCACAAGCAGCTCGGAGATGGGCAGATGCCCAAGAAATGCCAGCGGTTGGTGCAAAGAAGCTCTTACTAGGCTGAAGAACTGTGAATACTGCAGGAACGACAAGGGCTAGAGACTTCCCCTTTGGAGGATGGATCCCCCACGCCTTGGAGAGTCGTGCAGAAGTGTTTTCCCGCCGGATGGACGCCAACAAGCCTTGCTACACGCAAATCGTGCGTTTGGCGTTTTTGGACGCTGCTGGGGCCCAGGAGGGACCAGAAGGTCGCAAATTGGACCTGCAGAGAGAGGGGACGTCGAGCAAGACAAAGAGCCCTCACTGAAGCAGGTAGCACCCGGAGAAGTGCCAGAAACAGGCACTACGAGGATGCGTGAAACGGTGCTCGCCGAAGTTGCACAAAGGAGTCCCACGTCGCCGGAGACCAACTTAGAAAGTCGTGCAATGCAGGTTAGAGTGCCGTGGACCCAGGCTTGGCTGTGCACACAGGATTTCCGCCGGAAGTGCACAGGGGCCGGAGAAGCTTGCAAAGTCGCGGTTCCCAGCAATGCAGCCCAGCGAGGTGAGGCAAGGACTTACCTCCACCAAACTTGGGCTGAAGAGTCACTGGACTGTGGGGGTCACTTGGACGGTGTCGCTGGATTCGAGGGACCTCGCTCTTCGTGCTGAGAGGAGACCCAAGGGACCGGTAATGCAGCTTTTTGGTGCCTGCGGTTGCAGGGGGAAGATTCCGTCGACCCACGGGAGATTTCTTCGGAGCTTCTGGTGCAGAGAGGAGGCAGGCTACCCCCACAGCATGCACAAGCAGGAAAACAGTCGAGAAGGCGGCAGGATCAGCGTTACAGAGTTGCAGTAGTCGTCTTTGCTACTATGTTGCAGGTTTGCAGGCTTCCAGCGCGGTCAGCGGTCGATTCCTTATCAGAAGGTGAAGAGGGAGATGCAGAGGAACTCGGCTGAGCTCATGCATTCGTTATCTGAAGTTTCCCCAGAGACAGAGACCCTAAATAGCCAGAAAAGAGGGTTTGGCTACCTAGGAGAGAGGAAAGGCTACTAACACCTGAAGGAGCCTATCACAAGGAGTCTCTGACGTCACCTGGTGGCACTGGCCACTCAGAGCAGTCCAGTGTGCCAGCAGCACCTCTGTTTCCAAGATGGCAGAGGTCTGGAGCACACTGGAGGAGCTCTGGACACCTCCCAGGGGAGGTGCAGGTCAGGGGAGTGGTCACTCCCCTTTCCTTTGTCCAGTTTCGCGCCAGAGCAGGGGCTAAGGGGTCCCTGAACCGGTGTAGACTGGCTTATGCAGAATTGGGCTCATCTGTGCCCAACAAAGCATTTCCAGAGGCTGGGGGAGGCTACTCCTCCCCTGCCTTCACACCATTTTCCAAAGGGAGAGGGTGTCACACCCTCTCTCAGAGGAAGTTCTTTGTTCTGCCATCCTGGGCCAGGCCTGGCTGGACCCCAGGAGGGCAGCTGCCTGTCTGAGGGGTTGGCAGCAGCAGCAGCTGCAGAGAAACCCCAGGAAGGGCAGTCTGGCAGTACCAGGGTCTGTGCTACAGACCACTGGGATCATGGAATTGTACCAACAATGCCAGGATGGCATAGAGGGGGCAATTCCCTGATCATAGACATGTTACATGGGCATATTCGGAGTTACCATGGTGAAGCTACATATAGGTAGTGACCTATATGTAGTGCACGCGTGTAAAGGTGTCCCCGCACTCACAAAGTTCAGTGAATTGGCTCTGAACAATGTGGGGGCACCTTGGCTAGTGCCAGGGTGCCCTCACACTAAGTAACTTTGCACCTAACCTTTACCAGGTAAAGGTTAGACATATAGGTGACTTATAAGTTACTTAAGTGCAGTGTAAAATGGCTGTGAAATAACGTGGACGTTATTTCACTCAGGCTGCAGTGGCAGGCCTGTGTAAGAATTGTCAGAGCTCCCTATGGGTGGCAAAAGAAATGCTGCAGCCCATAGGGATCTCCTGGAACCCCAATACCCTGGGTACCTCAGTACCATATACTAGGGAATTATAAGGGTGTTCCAGTAAGCCAATGTAAATTGGTAAAATTGGTCACTAGCCTGTTAGTGACAATTTGAAAGTAATGAGAGAGCATAACCACTGAGGTTCTGGTTAGCAGAGCCTCAGTGAGACAGTTAGGCACCACACAGGGAACATATACATGCACACCTATGAGCACTGGGGCCCTGTGTGACAGGGTCCCAGTGACACATACATATAGGCCACAAACCTATGAGCACTGGGGTCCTGACCAGCAGGATCCCAGTGACACATAACAACCATACTGAAAACATAGTGTTTTCACTATGAGCACTGAGGCCTGGCTATCAGGATCCCAGTGAGACAGTGAAAACAGTGACAAACACCCTGACATACACTCACAAACAGGCCAAAAGTGGGGGTAACAAGGCTAGAAAGAGGCTACCTTCTCACACAACCCCCCCCCCCAAACGAAGGACAATAAGGCTAACCTTGGCCAGTTGAGACTTTATTGTCTAAGTGGTGATAAGTAGAGAGTAGCTCTGCAATAGACTGGTTACTCCCTTTATCATCCACTATATGGTTACTTCCCTGTGGGGATGTAAACCACCCTGTTTGAAGTTTTTTAGCTAAGCAACAATGTGAAGATGTATTTTCAGAGTTTCTATCAGTAAGTTTTAGTTTAGAGCAGTGGGAATTGTCCACTGAACCTATTTGTAGTGATGGAAATGCCAGACAGGGATGCTGTCTCAGAAAAGCCATAGCTGGGCAAAAACTTTGTCCATCTGGCTGGAAGAGAGAACAGGGATGCTGTTTCTCTTGAGTTGGAGCAGGGCAGGGATGCTGTCCTATCAGCTCCACACTAGGGCAGGGATGCTGTCCTAAGTGTTGTGAGGCAGTGCAGAGTTTCTGCACTAAAGTTTCTCTGGGAGGGTTGGAGGGATGCTCCATGTTAACTAAAATGGTGCTCTTTTTCTCACCAATGTTAGTTATCCCGCAGAGAGGTACTTCTACCTCAGGGAGTCCAGCTTTGCCAGCTGATGATTCCCTTGGAACAGGTGCCACCCTAGGAGAGGTTTCTCCCACCACAGGAATAGTATCCTGAATGGTAGGGTGGTTAGGGGATATTGTGATACCCTTTTTACCTGTTGATGGAGAGGGATCCTGAGTTTTCAGGCCTTCTCTCCTTTGCTTTTTCATTTCACTTGAAATGAGAGGGAACAATTCCTCAGGGATGCCCAGCATGGCTGCATGGGCATAAAACTCTACATCAGCCCAACCTGAGGCCTCTAGGTCATTACCTAAGAGACAGTCTACAGGTAAGCTAGGTGATACCACCACCTGCTTAGGGCCAGTAACTCCACCCCAACTAAACTGAATTATAGCTAAGGGAAGAAACTTAGTGGAGTTATGGACATCAATAATCTTATACTGTTGTCCAATGATGTGTTGTTCAGGAGGCACTAGGTTTTCAGTCACCAAAGTGAAACTGGCACCTGTGTCCCTGTAGGCCAAGGCCTCAACACCATTTATTGAAACTGTCTGCCTGTACTTATCCATTGTAAGGGGACAAGCAGCCAGTGTGGCAAGGCCAATGCCACTAGGTGTGACAGAAACTGTCTTGGGACTGATTACATCAGTTTCCACTATGGACCCATAAGTGAACCCAACTACACCCTTTGCTTGACTGTTGCCAGCAGTCCCACCACTAGTACCACTACTGCTAGGGGCACTAGAGCTTGATGTATTAGTGGTGGTAGGCTCAGGGGGTTTACCTGGACAGGACTTATCCCCTGGCCTATGGCCTCTGTTTTTACACACAAAGCACCAAGGCTTTTTAATGTGTGCAGGTTGGGAAGAAGAGGAAGAATTTGTTTTATCCCCACCCTCTGAAGAGTGTTTAAGATTTGAAGTGGGATCTTTGGTTTTACCCTTATCCCCATGCTTATCTTGAGATTTTTCACCATCTTTCTTCTTATTGCCATCTTTGTCACCCCCTGTATGAACTTTTCTGTTCACCCTTGTTCTGACCCATTTGTCTGCCTTCTTTCCCAATTCTTGGGGAGAGGTCAGATCAGAGTCTACCAGGTACTGGTGCAACAAATCAGACACACAATTATTAAGTATATGCTCTCTCAGGATTGTGTTATACAGGCTTTCATAATCAGTAACTTTACTGCCATGTAACCACCCCTCCAAGGCCTTCACTGCCTGGTCAATGAAATCAACCCAGTCTTGTGAAGACTCCTTTTTGGTCTCTCTGAACTTTATCCTGTACTGTTCAGTGGTTAAGCCATAACCATCCAGGAGTGCATTCTTAAGAACTTGGAAATTATTAGCATCATTTTCTTTTACAGTAAGGAGCCTATCCCTACCTTTTCCAGTGAATGATAGCCATAGGATAGCAGCCCACTGCCTTTGAGGGACATCCTGTACAGCACAGGCCCTCTCAAGTGCAGCAAACCACTTGTTAATGTCATCCCCCTCCTTGTAAGGGGGAACTATCTTGTGCAGATTCCTGGAATCATGCTCTTTTGCAGGATGACTATGGGGAATACTGCTGCTGCCACCATGGGTATCTAAACCCAACTTCTGTCTTTCCTTCTCTAATTCTAAAGACTGTCTATCCAAATCCAGCTGTTGCTTCTTGAGCTTCAGTCTGGTTTGTTCCACTCTCAATCTATTGAGCTCCCTTTCTAACAATCTGTCATCAGGGTGGGTGGGAGGGACATTTCTAGATACAGAGGTATGATGGGAATGAACAGAAGGAGACCTGTCCCTTACAGAGGGCACCCTAACAGCTTGGCTACCAGTATAATGTGAGAGCACACCATTAGTATGGTGTGATTCAACCTCTGTACCAACTATGCTAGACTGTCTAGTAATGGGCAGGCTGAGAAGTTTCTTTCCTGAACCTTTTCCTGGGGGAGTCCCTGGATCAGATTGAGAACCATTAGCTACTTTTTCTACAGATTGGGCACTTATGGCCTTATCCTGTACTCTAAGCATATTAATTAACAGTTCTAAGGAAGGATTCTTCCCTACACTCAAACCTCTCTCTATGCAGAGACTCCTTGCTCCTTTCCAGCTAAGGTGATCATATGCAAGTTTGGACAGTTCAACATTTTGGCCTGTGCCAGACATTTTTTTGAGAGAGTTAAAGTGATAGAAAAAGAGAAAAAAGTTTTCAGAACTTTTTGGAAAGACAGAAAAAAAACTTTTTAAACTTTTAAGAACTTTTTGAAAGTTTAGAAGTACTTTTCAGCACTTAGAAAAGAGTGAAAAGAGGAAATGCAAAACTTTTTGGCTATGTGTATATACACTGACCTTGTTTTGTATATTTTTCTCTTATGAAAAGTACAATGACAAGAGTGGTAAGTAGTCTCAAGCACTTATCCCACCGCTGCACAACCAATGTAGGAGGCTGGACTGGCTTGTAGTGAGTACCAAGGGGTACTTGCACCTTGCACCAGGCCCAGTTATCCCTTATTAGTGTATAGGGTGTCTAGCAGCTTAGGCTGATAGATAATGGTAGCTTAGCAAAGCAGCTCAGGCTGAACTAGGAGACGTGTGAAGCTACTACAGTACCACTTAGTGTCATATGCACAATATCATAAGAAAACACAATACACAGTTATACTAAAAATAAAGGTACTTTATTTTTATGACAAAAAGCCAAAGTATCTTAGAGTGTACCCTCAGTGAGAGGATAGGAAATATACACAAGATATATATACACAATAGCAAAAATATGCAGTATAGTCTTAGAAAACAGTGCAAACAATGTATAGTTACAATAGGATGCAATGGGGAAACATAGGGATAGGGGCAACACAAACCATATACTCCAGAAGTGGAATGCGAACCACGAATGGACCCCAAACCTATGTGACCTTGTAGAGGGTCGCTGGGACTATTAGAAAATAGTGAGAGTTAGCAAAATAACCCACCCCAAGACCCTGAAAAGTGAGTGCAAAGTGCACCAAAGTTCCCCTAAGGACAAAATAGTTGTGTTAGAGGGAGAATGCAAGGAAAACACAAATCAGCAATGCAACAACGATGGATTCCTGTCTGAGGGTACCTGTGGAACAAGGGGACCAAGTCCAAAAGTCACAAGCAGCTCGGAGATGGGCAGATGCCCAAGAAATGCCAGCGGTTGGTGCAAAGAAGCTCTTACTAGGCTGAAGAACTGTGAATACTGCAGGAACGACAAGGGCTAGAGACTTCCCCTTTGGAGGATGGATCCCCCACGCCTTGGAGAGTCGTGCAGAAGTGTTTTCCCGCCGGATGGACGCCAACAAGCCTTGCTACACGCAAATCGTGCGTTTGGCGTTTTTGGACGCTGCTGGGGCCCAGGAGGGACCAGGAGGTCGCAAATTGGACCTGCAGAGAGAGGGGACGTCGAGCAAGACAAAGAGCCCTCACTGAAGCAGGTAGCACCCGGAGAAGTGCCAGAAACAGGCACTACGAGGATGCGTGAAACGGTGCTCGCCGAAGTTGCACAAAGGAGTCCCACGTCGCCGGAGACCAACTTAGAAAGTCGTGCAATGCAGGTTAGAGTGCCGTGGACCCAGGCTTGGCTGTGCACACAGGATTTCCGCCGGAAGTGCACAGGGGCCGGAGAAGCTTGCAAAGTCGCGGTTCCCAGCAATGCAGCCCAGCGAGGTGAGGCAAGGACTTACCTCCACCAAACTTGGGCTGAAGAGTCACTGGACTGTGGGGGTCACTTGGACGGTGTCGCTGGATTCGAGGGACCTCGCTCTTCGTGCTGAGAGGAGACCCAAGGGACCGGTAATGCAGCTTTTTGGTGCCTGCGGTTGCAGGGGGAAGATTCCGTCGACCCACGGGAGATTTCTTCGGAGCTTCTGGTGCAGAGAGGAGGCAGGCTACCCCCACAGCATGCACAAGCAGGAAAACAGTCGAGAAGGCGGCAGGATCAGCGTTACAGAGTTGCAGTAGTCGTCTTTGCTACTATGTTGCAGGTTTGCAGGCTTCCAGCGCGGTCAGCGGTCGATTCCTTATCAGAAGGTGAAGAGGGAGATGCAGAGGAACTCGGCTGAGCTCATGCATTCGTTATCTGAAGTTTCCCCAGAGACAGAGACCCTAAATAGCCAGAAAAGAGGGTTTGGCTACCTAGGAGAGAGGAAAGGCTACTAACACCTGAAGGAGCCTATCACAAGGAGTCTCTGACGTCACCTGGTGGCACTGGCCACTCAGAGCAGTCCAGTGTGCCAGCAGCACCTCTGTTTCCAAGATGGCAGAGGTCTGGAGCACACTGGAGGAGCTCTGGACACCTCCCAGGGGAGGTGCAGGTCAGGGGAGTGGTCACTCCCCTTTCCTTTGTCCAGTTTCGCGCCAGAGCAGGGGCTAAGGGGTCCCTGAACCGGTGTAGACTGGCTTATGCAGAATTGGGCACATCTGTGCCCAACAAAGCATTTCCAGAGGCTGGGGGAGGCTACTCCTCCCCTGCCTTCACACCATTTTCCAAAGGGAGAGGGTGTCACACCCTCTCTCAGAGGAAGTTCTTTGTTCTGCCATCCTGGGCCAGGCCTGGCTGGACCCCAGGAGGGCAGCTGCCTGTCTGAGGGGTTGGCAGCAGCAGCAGCTGCAGAGAAACCCCAGGAAGGGCAGTCTGGCAGTAGCAGGGTCTGTGCTACAGACCACTGGGATCATGGAATTGTACCAACAATGCCAGGATGGCATAGAGGGGGCAATTCCCTGATCATAGACATGTTACATGGCCATATTCGGAGTTACCATGGTGAAGCTACATATAGGTAGTGACCTATATGTAGTGCACGCGTGTAATGGTGTCCCCGCACTCACAAAGTTCAGTGAATTGGCTCTGAACAATGTGGGGGCACCTTGGCTAGTGCCAGGGTGCCCTCACACTAAGTAACTTTGCACCTAACCTTTACCAGGTAAAGGTTAGACATATAGGTGACTTATAAGTTACTTAAGTGCAGTGTAAAATGGCTGTGAAATAACGTGGACGTTATTTCACTCAGGCTGCAGTGGCAGGCCTGTGTAAGAATTGTCAGAGCTCCCTATGGGTGGCAAAAGAAATGCTGCAGCCCATAGGGATCTCCTGGAACCCCAATACCCTGGGTACCTCAGTACCATATACTAGGGAATTATAAGGGTGTTCCAGTAAGCCAATGTAAATTGGTAAAATTGGTCACTAGCCTGTTAGTGACAATTTGAAAGTAATGAGAGAGCATAACCACTGAGGTTCTGGTTAGCAGAGCCTCAGTGAGACAGTTAGGCACCACACAGGGAACATATACATGCACACCTATGAGCACTGGGGCCCTGTGTGACAGGGTCCCAGTGACACATACATATAGGCCACAAACCTATGAGCACTGGGGTCCTGACCAGCAGGATCCCAGTGACACATAACAACCATACTGAAAACATAGTGTTTTCACTATGAGCACTGAGGCCTGGCTATCAGGATCCCAGTGAGACAGTGAAAACAGTGACAAACACCCTGACATACACTCACAAACAGGCCAAAAGTGGGGGTAACAAGGCTAGAAAGAGGCTACCTTCTCACACCTATCGAGGCTTATTTCCTACCCCTCCCTTCCATCCTCCTTCTTGCTCTCCATTGTGCTGTTCCTCCCTCCTAAACCCCATGGTCCGTTGTTCTGCCATTGCCCCTCCTCCCTGACGAGTGTGGTAAGTTGTGCTGCCACTGCTGCTTCTACCTGTCCTGCATGGTCCGATTGCTGCCTCTGCTCCTGCCCTCTGTTGTTGGAGTCAAGCCCCTGCACCCTCACTTCAGTCCACCATGGGCCTTTTTTGCATGACCCTGTCCTCCCCTCTTGTTTACCATGGTCCGTTGTGCTCTTTCTAATCCTCTTGCCCACCGTAGGTGGTCCTTTCTGCTGCCCCTGCCCCTCCCACTTGCCCAGTGTGGCCAGCTTGCTGCCCCTAGCCCCCACCCATCTTCCCTCCATTGTCCTTGAGTATGCCCCATCCCCTCCGTCCTTGTGTGTTGTGCTTCCACTTCCCCTCCTGCCTGCATTGTAGAATTAGTTTGCTGCTCCTGCCCTGACCTCCTTCCCTCCATTGTCTGCCTGCCCCTACCCCTCCTTCCTGTACTCCATGGTCCTTTGTGCTGCTGTTACTCCTTCCACCTGCCCTGCATGGACTAGTATGCTGCCACTCCAGCTTTCGCCTCCCCTGGTCAGCTTACTTCCTATGTCCTCTCCGTCTTGCCCTTCATTGTCTGAGTTCATGCCTCTATTACACCCTTTGCCCGCCATGGTCTGTTGTGTTGCCACTGCACTACTAACTTGCACTGCATAGTCCATTGTGCTGCCACTGCCCATCCTGCTGGTCATCCTGTTGCCCTTGCCCTCAGTTTTCAGAGTCCCTGCCCCTATCATAATCCTTCATCCATCCTTGGTCTGTTGGTATGCCACTACCCCACCTGCCTGCCCTGCCTGGTCAACTTGATTCTCATTCCTCCTTCCACCTCATGTGCGTTGTCCGTGTACATGTCCCTGCTCCCTCTCTCTTGCCGTCCTTGGTATATTGTGCTGCCACTGCCCTCCTGCTTCCCCTTTGTAGATTATTTTGCCGCCATTACCCCTGCTGCTTTCCCTGTGTGGTCAGTGTGCTATCCTCAACACCTTCCTCCTACTCTCCATTATCCATGTCCATGCTCCTACCTCATCCCTTGCACCCTTAATTGTCTGTGGAGTTGCCACTGCCCCACCCTTCTGTCTTCCTTGGGTCGTTGTGCTGCCCCAGCCATTCTCTCCTGTCTATAATGGTTGGCTGGCTTGCTCCTCCTCCCCTCCCCTCCATGATCCGTATTCTGCCACTGTCCCACCCGCCTGCACTATGTTGTTGTATAGCTAGTTTAGCTATGTTTTAGACATGTTATTTTAGCAAACTAGGCCTGCCATTGTGTACTTTAGCCCAGTTACATTTTATTCAGCATTGCTTTATTTTTCTAGCATTAGCCACATTTGGGGGGGTGTTTTATTTTCTCTATCTGGTGGTTGTTTAACCTAGGAAAGTATTTCGTTCTTAGCATAGCATTAATTTCACTTTGTGCTTTCCCTTAAGGCTGTAGTCAGATAGGGCTGCCAACAAACGTGGTACTCTGTGTCTCTGACATTCACAGAAACATACAGATCCCTACGTGGGGACCTTTTCTTAGAACATCAACTGTTTTATTATAAAAACACTTCTCTGTCCCACACATGTTAGAGGGAGATTCCAGCCAGATGACTACTGCATTCTGACCGCGGAGTGTCTTTGCTACAGCTGCTTGCTTAGACTGCTGAGTCCTTGGTCTATATGGGGGGAAACCTGAAGGGCAGATTAGGGCTTATCATGCTGTGCTCCAACATAGCTTAGGTAGGAAACAGATTTGTTATTCCTAGTGACAGTGTGGTGGGATTGTTTTTGTGTTTCACACTCCTTGTCACAATTTTGCTTCTACTGTGTTTCATAATCCTAGTTATTGCAATACATGCCATTTTATCTAAGATAAGTTACTTCAATAAACCTTATTGAACTATACTCTGCTTCTGTTTGTCTTTGCCTGTGTGAGACTACTGTAACTGAGAGAAAGGGATGAGATCCTATTGCCACGATTCCCCTGAGGAGTCCTCTCTCTCATGCGCCTGGTTGCCACAATCATCTCTACTTTCGGGTGGAGATAGGGCACTGCTAGTTGGCCGGAAAACTCAGATTAGGCCGACAGGTGTCACATGGTGTGGAATTGTACTCCGTACCCCACAATTCAGGTGATTCTGCCGCCCAAATGCAGTAGTCTCATTAGGATAATGAGAACCTGGTACATTGTGCTGCCACTGTCCTGCCTGCATGGTGTCATCAATGTGCTTGCGTTGCCCCTGCTTCAGCCCATTGCCTTCAGTTGTCCAAGTCTGTGCCCCTTAACCCTGCCTTCCCACAGTGTACTACCGCACAAGTAGAAAGCCAACATTGTGTATTTATCACTAACGTGACACACCTGAAGTCTTCTTGATGGAATCAAAACTGTAAAACCTAAAGCATTCCCTTTAGAAAGGAAAACATAATGGGGTTCTCCTCCCCCTGACCCCAATACACACACACACACACACACATGTAGAAGAGTGAAGGGACACTAACAATGAAAGTAAACCACTAGGAATATATAGAGTTGCTAACTTCAGCTGTAAAGTCCGCCTAATTATTTAATTTAATGCAGTGGGAACGTCAATAACAGCTGCATATAAAAATGTCCCATTCTTTACAATGTATTTATCTTATAAAAACTGTAGAACCATTGTCTGATAGGGGAGTAATGTTTGCATTTGGTAGCCAATTCGCCAAGTGACCAAATACACTTATGGCAAAGATTTTCACAACTCCGTCAGGTAGTGCAATTTGACAATTTCCTGGGGCATGTCAACTTCATTTCTTTTATGCAGTGGCAAAAAAGGCAACAAATTTCAAACAAGGGCGCCAGAAATTCTGCCCAGAGTTCGGGGTTATTTCATAGCACCAGGATTTGATCTTAATCTAGCCCCATTGCGGCAGAAGTTCTAGACTTTTGAATATATCCTGAAATCTGGTTCCAAGATGAAAACAAGACAATTTCAGGCATTTTGGGAAGTTGCACTTTAAGAGAATTGGCAACCTTATTTGTTTTTTTCAATTCCTTGATATAGTCAGACCAGGTTTCCAATGTTATCTCACTTGCAGGCAAGCACTGTTTTAGGCAGGAGATGAGGGCACTTATAAGCCACACGTCCTTTGAATTTTTCTCTGCTGCCTGCTGGAGAGATGTCCAAAATGAGTCCAACTGTCTGTGTTTTAGGGAGCTTCATTCATTTTTCTTTTTCACTTTCAGTGATTATATGACATTTTGGCGAAGTGGAGATATAAATAGGTACTGTTTACAGATTAGCTTGTTTATTTCTATTGCTAAATGTCTTTCTGTGTGATCCTTTGATGCACATCCTTATTGAGGCCTCCGTTTGTCTTGTTTTTAGTTTTGTAAATGCTTAACCACTTAAGGATTTATAGGAGGAAATCAGATCATCCATCAGCGCCTCATTCTGAATAATTGAGAAGGCAGAAACCTTTTGATTTTGGGGATAAAACTTCTCCATATATTAATGAATTTCCACAGGTCCCAGAATTCATTTCCAGTGACTATTCACTTACACTTTGGGCAATAATTTTAGCAAGGAGAAGAGAAGTGCATTGTACTTTCAGGAATATTTATTACATCGATATGCATTATCAAACGAAAGAGTAACCATATAATGAATAATAGAAGGATTAGACACACCCCATCTGGTTACTTCGGCTGGGGTAGCAGGATATTTTCGACAGTTTAAAGGGATCCTTACTAGCAGATTAAATTCTTCCCAAAAAAAGGGCGCCACAACTATCGCTCATGATTTGTTTTGGGACAAAGGCTTCCAGTATTTTCCAGCTCTATTCAAGCTCAGAATGCTGATGAAGATCCCACAAAGTGTTAGAACGTTTTAGACTAAAGTCCCCTGTGATTAGAAGTCAATGGATTTTTTTCTTTGTCTCTTATTTTGTTTATAGTAGCAAACATTTATTTGTGAATGCTATTATTCTGGGTGCCTGTTGGCACATATACATTACAGACTAAAAGAGGATTATTTCAGGTCTGTGGCAGATTTGGGATTGAGAGCTTTAGACATTGAAGGCAGTTGTTTTTGAGCAACTTTTTTAAGCCTCCCAATCAAACTCAGTGAAGAGTAGTATTGCCAGGCACCCCTTTAGCATGATCTCTGTTTGTTAGTACTGTGAGGCAATTAAACAGATATAAGAGTTAGAGCGTCTGATAGCCAAATCTCCGGCTGGGTTGTGAGATTTGAGGCAATTTATTTTCCTTTCAGCAATCCCTGCCACATTCGATGAATAAATAAGTATAATATTCCTGTTAAAGAAACCATGAATTTGAAAGAGACTTCTAGTTGCAGATTCCTTACCTTAGAACTTCCCCCAGGCGTCAGACTGGATCCAGAGATTTTTCTTCGAGCAATTCCCTTGCTTTTCGGCAGGTGGTGTTGGTCGACTCCGCGGGCGTCGTTGGCATCATGGTCGCCGTGATGACGGCGGGAGTAGTATATAGACGCGGTCCTCGCGCAGTGACGTCAGTTCTTTTCTTTCCGTGGCACGTGCTGATCAGGTGAAGCCATACCTTAGCTATTTTTGGGCCGAATTTGACCGTTTTGTAGACTTTTTTCTGTGAAACATTCGCGCATAAAGATTCTCCCCAATGACCGGGTTCAAGTCATGCGAGGACTGTCCTCGGACGATGTCGGTGACGGAACCTCATCGGGTTTGTCTGTGGTGTCTCGAGCGCGACCACGACCCGAAGTCGTGCTCCGAGTGCTGGCCCATGCACCCGAAGGCTTTGAGGGAGTTGTCCCTAAAACTAATGGCGGTCCAGCACTCAACTCCGCATAGGTCGAGAGGAAAGTCTCGAGATGAGTCACGGAGTCTTCACCACTGGTCTTCTTCTAAATCCTCAGGTCAAGGTAAGAAAAAGAAGTCGAAGTACCATCGCTCGGCCGACGCGATGCGGGAAGAGCGTCCACGCACTAGGCCTCTGTCCTCGGAGCCTGCGTCTGGGTTGGCTCTGTGCTTCCCTGAGTTTCCCGGAGCTGGAGCAACCCCCGACCAGTTTAAAGAGCTTTATGAGGCCATGTGCCTCATATTTGGGCGGTCAGACCCCGATACGGTGCCTTCGGGCCCAAGGGGTTTGGCTGAGGGGCCTTCGGGATCCGCGCCGGCAGCCACCGAGGTCACCTCCGAAATCGTGCACGGATCCCCTCCAGCGCCGGTTGCACCCTTGAGACCTTCCCTGGCGCCGGGTCGATTATCGACCCTCCGATGTCGGTGGTGCCCACTATCGACGTAGACCCAATTCTTATCTCCGACAACTCAGTCGGAGCGGCGTCGGCAGATGCCGCCTTTGGCTTCAATGGGGCTTATTCGCCCCAAGTCGGATTCTGACCCTTTTTCTTATGGGTACGAATATGGGGAGGAATTGGAGTGGTCCCTGGATCCTTATGAATACCACGATGACCCTGCTATGGACTGGGCTCACGAATTGGGTGAAGTGGTCTGGATACTTCTCCTGGTGCTGGCATGCTGTCTCCTCCTACCGTGGCTACGGCGGAGGGAGCAACTTATGGTATGGTGGTGTAGGAAGCTGGCTCTATATATACTATTTCAAAGTAATAAATAGTGTGCACAGGGTCCAAGGGTTCCCCTTAGAGGTAAGATAGTGGCAAAAAGAGATAATTCTAATGCTCTATTTTGTGGTAGTGTGGTCGAGCAGTAGGCTTATCAGAGGGTAGTGTTAAGCATTTGTTGTACCCAAACAGGCTATAAATGAGGAACACACACTCAGACTTACTCCAGGCCAATAGGTTTTTATATAGAAAAATATATTTTCTTAATTTATTTGTAGAACCACAAGTTCAAGATTTGAAGTAAATACATAAGACGGAAGGTACTCCACACAGATAAGTTAGGAACTTTGAATTAGAGCAATAACATATACAGTTTTTGTTAAAATGGCAATAAACTATTTTAAAAGTGGACACTGCAAAAATCAACAGTTCCTGGGGGAGGTAAGTAAAGTTTAGTTTTGCAGGTAAATAAAACACAAGTCTCAAAGTTGGGGCCAAGGTAGCCCACCGTTGGGGGTTCAAGGCAACCCCAAAGTTACCACACCAGCAGCTCAGGGCTGGTCAGGTGCAGAGGTCAAAGAGGTGCCCAAAACACATAGGCTTCAATGGAGAACAGGGGTGCCCTGGTTCCAGCCAGCAGGTAAGTACACGCGTCCTCTGGGGCACACCAGGGGTTTTTTGTAGGGTACCGGGGGGACACAAGAAGGCACAGAAAGTACACCCTCAGCGGCACAGGGGCGGCCGGGTGCAGTGTGCAAACCGGTGTCAGGTTTTAGATAGAAAGTAATGGAGGGACCCGGGGGTCACTTCAACGATGCAGGCAGGCACGGGGGGGCTCCTCGGGGTAGCCACCACCTGGGCTAGGCAGAGGGTCGCCTGGGGGTCGCTCCTGCACTGGAGTTCGGTTCCTTCAGGTCCTGGGGGCTGCGGGTGCAGTGTTGGTTCCAGGCATCGGGTCCCTTGTTACAGGCAGTCGCGGTCAGTTGGAGGCTCTGGATTTCCTCTGCAGAGATCGCTGTGGGGGCTCAGGCAGGGTTGTCTCTGGCTACTCACGGGCTTGCAGTCCTCCCTGTAGTGTTGGTTTTCCGCAGGTCGAGCCGGGGGCGTCGGGTGCAGAGTGGAAAGTCTCACGCTTCTGGCGGGAAACGTGAAGTCTTTAAAGTTATTTCTTTGTTGCAGGAAAGTTGCAGGTTGTTAAACAGGGCCGCTGTTCACTGGAGTTTCTTGGTCCTTGGGTGCAGGGCAGTCCTCTGAGGCTTCAGAGGTCTCTGGTACCGGTTGGATGCATCGCTGTTGCAGTTTTCTTTGAAGTTTGGAAACAGGCCGGTAGGGCTGGGGCCATCTCCGTCTTCACTGCAGGGCTTCAGGTCAGCAGTCCTCCTTCTTGTTAAGGTTGCAGGAATCTAGTTTCCTAGGTTCTGGGAAGCCCCTAAATACTGAATTTACGGGTGTTTTTAGGTCTGGGAGAGCAGTAGCCAATGGCTACTGTCCTGGAGGGTGGCTACACCCTCTTTGTGCCTCCTTCCTGTGGCGAGGGGGGCACATCCCTAATTCTATTGGGGGAATCCTCCACTCACAAGATGGAGGATTTCTAAAGGTAAGGGTCACCTCAGCTCAGGACACCTTAGGGGCTGTCCTGACTAGTGGGTGACTCCTCCTTGTTTTTCTAATGATCTCCTCCAGCCTTGCCGCCAAAAGTGGGGGCAGTGGCCGGAGGGGCGGGCATCTCCACTAGCTGGGATGCCCTGTGGCGCTGTAACAAAAGGGGTGAGCCTTTGAGGATCAGGTGTTACAGTTCCTGCAGGGGGAGGTGAGAAGCACCTCCACCCAGTACAGGCTTTGTTCCTGGCCACAGAGTGACAAAGGCACTCTCCCCATGTGGCCAGCAACATGTCTGGTGTGTGGCAGGCTGGCAGAAACTAGTCAGTCTACACTAGAAGTTGGATTGGTATTCAGGGGGCATCTCTAAGATGCCATCTGGGTGTATTTTACCATAAATTGCACACTGGCATCAGTGTGCATTTATTGTGCTGAGAAGTTTGATACCAAACTTCCCAGTTTTCCTCCTTGGCTACCCCCCTGACTTTTTGCCTTTGGCTGATGCCAAGTTATGATTGAAAGTGTGCTGGGACCCTGCTAACCAGGCCCCAGCACCAGTGTTCTTTCCCTAAACTGTACCTTTGCTTCCACAATTGGCACAGACCTGGCACTCAGACAAGTCCCTTGTAAATGGTAGCCCTGGTACCAAGGGCCCTGATGCCAGGGAAGGTCTCTAAGGGCTGCAGCATGTCTTATGCCACCCTGGGGACCCCTCAATCAGCACATGCACACTGCCTCAGTGTGTGTGTGCCGGTGGGGAGAAAATTACTAAGTCGACATGTCACTTCCCTCGGAGTGCCATGCCAACCTCACACTGCCTGTGGCATAGGTAAGTCACCCCTCTAGCAGGCCTTACAGCCCTAAGACTGGGTGCACTATACCACAGGTGCGGGCATATGTGCATGAGCACTATGCCCCTACAGTATCTAAGCAAAACCTTAGACATTGTAAGTGCAGGGTAGCCATAAGAGTATATGGTCTGGGAGTTTGTCAAACACGAACTCCACAGTTCCATAATGACTACACTGAAGTCTGGGATATTTGGTATCAAACTTCTCAGCACAATAAATGCACACTGATGCCACTGTGGAATTTATTGTAAAATGCACTCAGATGGCATCTTAGAGATGCCCCCTGAATACCAATCCAACTTCTAGTGTGGGGCTGACCAGTTTCTGCCAGCCTGCCACAACCAGATGAGTTGCTGGCCACATGGGGAGAGTGCCTTAGTCACTCTGTGGCCAGGGACAAAGCCTGTAGTGGGTGGAGGTGCTTCTCACCTCCCCCTGCAGGAACTGTAACACCTGGCGGTGAGCCTCAAAGGCTCACCCCTTTTGTTACAGCGCCACATGGCATCCCAGCTAGTGGAGATGCCCGCCCCTCTGGCCACTGCCCCCACTTGTGGCTGCAAGGCTGGAGGAGATAATGAGAAAAACAAGGAGGAGTCACCCACCAGGCAGGACAGCCCCTAAGGTGCCCTGAACTGAGGTGACCCCCGCCTTTAGAAATCCTCCATTTTAGTTTTGGAGGATTCCCCCAATAGGATTAGGGATGTGCCACCCTCCCCACAGGGAGGAGGAAGAAAGAGGGTGTAGCCACCCTCCAGGATAGTAGCCTTTGACTACTGCCCTCCCAGACCTAAACACACCCCTAAATTTAGTATTTAGGGGCACCCCAGAACCCAGGAAATCGGATTCCTGCAACCTGAATCCAAGAAGGACTGCTGACCTACAAGCCTGCAGAGACGATGGAAGATGACAACTGCTTTGGCCACAGCCCTACCGGCCTGTCTCCTGACTCGAAAACCTGCAACCAGCGACGCAAGCAACAGGGACCAGCGACCTCTGAAGCCTCAGAGGACTGCCGTGAATCCCAGGACCAAGAATCTCCCGTGAGCAGCGGCTCTGCTCAACAAGCAGCAACAAACGTGCAACTTTTCTACAATGTCAAAGACCTCACTCTTCCTGCCAGAAGCGTCAGACTTCACACTCTGCACCCGATGCCCCGACTCAAGATCCAGAGAACTAACACCACAGGGAGGACACCCCGGCGGCTGTGATCCCGTGAGTAGCCCGAGACGACCCCCTGGACCGCCCCAGCGACACCTTCAGAGAGAATCTATAGGCTTCCCCTGACCGCGACTGCCTCTAACAAGGGACCCGATGCCTAGACCAAGCACTGCACCCGCAGCCCCCAGGACCAGAAGGAACCGAACTTCAGTGCAGGAGTGACCCCAGGCGACCCTCTGCCTAGCCCAGGTGGTGGCTGGCCCGAGAAGCCCCCTTGTGCCCTGCCTGCACCGCTAGAGGGACCCCCGGGTCCCTCCATTGAAACCTATACAAAACCCAACGCCTGCTTTGCACACTGCACCCGGCCGCCCCTGTGCCGCTGAGGGTGTGTTTTGTGTGCCTACTTGTGTCCCCCACCCAGTGCTCTACAAAACCCCCCTCCCTGGTCTGCCCCCGAGGACTCGGGTACTCACCTGCTGGCAGACTGGAACCAGAGCACCCCTGTTCTCCATAGGCGCCTATGTGTTTTGGGCACCTCTTTGACCACTGCACCTGACCGGCCCTGAGCTGCTGGTGTGGTAACTTTGGGGTTGCCTTGAACCCCCAACGGTAGGCTGCCTATGCTCAGGAACTGAGACTTGTAAGTGTCTTACTTACCTCACAATGTAACCAATACTTACCTCCCCCAGGAACTGTTGATTTTTGCACTGTCTACTTTTAAAATAGCTTATTGCCATTTTAACAAAAACTGTATATGTTATTGCTCTAATTCAAAGTTCCTAACTTATCTGTGTGGAGTACCTTCGTTTTATGTATTTACTTCAAATCTTGAACATGTGGTTCTAAAAATAAATTAAGAAAATATATTTTTCTATATAAAAACTATTGGCCTGGAGTTAAGTCTTTGAGTGTGTGTTCCTCATTTATTGCCTGTGTGTGTACAACAAATGCTTAACACTACTGTCAAGGAGACCAGATCCTCGGGGCTTGCACATGTTCCCAACATGTCCACCTTTTGGCAGCTCCAAACTCCACTAGTTATATAGCACAGAGTTAAAGAATTGCCAAGTGGGGGAATGGGTTATTGGGTTGGGAACAGCAGGGAAGGAGATAAAATAAAGAAAAAAGGCACACGTCGGTACAGTCCAATTCTTGCTGTTGCTTCTTTTATGTTGCTTTTTCACTAAATCTCAGACTCGACTCAGCCCGACAACACGTGTTTTGTCTTGGGCTTTCACCCTACGACTTTGTCAAGGCTTGTAACGGTTCATAAACAGTAGCATATCACAAATGATTTTATCTTTGAATCATATACAGCGTGCTCCAGTGAATCCTACTTTAGTGAGTGAAAAATCCCAACTGTAATTTATCACCTTGTGGGACTTCTTCCCCACAAACATGCTGTTAGATTAGATAAATATATCGTCAATATATAAACATCACCTTACATGTGTACAGTCAGAGACTCTGAGGAAAATCAACACAAGTGCTTACAACACCTGTGTTCCTAGAATAGTGAGCAAGAGCAGGCATGCACATTTGTGTCGGAACTGCCTTACCCAAAATGCCTCAAAAGGTTTCTGTTGCGTTTTATATACAAATTTATTGTCCCTACGTCTCGAACCTCTTCACCTGCGCTCTCAGATGCGCAGGCGAAGAGGCGAGAGGTACGTCTCGTACCTCTTCGCCTGCGCTCTCAGATGCGCAGGCACCAGTGATCTCAGACAGCCGGGAAGGAGACCTGTGGAAGCAAGAGTTAAACAACACAATTGCAAGATTAATCACAATGACTTTCAATAAGTTTTGTTTCAAATAAACACTTATGCTGAAACCATGAATGGCCTAAGGCTTCACTATAACTAGGCCTCAAGAATCTAGGTACCTGGAAATCAAGAAAGGTTATGCAAGATTTTCTTATGAACATTCCAGAATTAACATATTATATTTTGAACAATAAACTCTCTCCAAATACTTCCTGAATAATCTCTGCAGTGTAGCAAGAATCAAAGAGCACATGGTTTTTTCTCTGCATGAATGAACTGTACTAGAATCATGAATAACACGGCTACGTCACTCTCTGATTAAGAGTTTCAAGACTCAAATGCTCAGGGAAAATTATGCACCTTAATCAAACTGCACATCTAGATTTCAATGTCTAGAAATGATCGCGCACTCTGCTGATCTGTGTTTCAAAAGTTAAACACTAGGAAGGAATTGCGCACCTTGTTGCCGATTCGAGCACCGAGATTCACTTGCAATGAAACAATTGCACACACTGCCAATCTGAATGCCAAGAAGTAAATGCCTGGACTGAATTGCGCACACTGTTGCCGAATCGGAATTCACAATACAAATGTCATGAAATGATTGCGCGCACTGCCGATCTGAATGCCAAGAAGTAAATACCTGAAATGAATCGTGCACACTGTTGCCGATTCGGAATTCACGATACAAATGCCATGAAATGATCGCACACTTATCGAGAACCAAATGCCATTAAAACAATCGCACAAGCGATTTTTAAGTTTAGGCCCAAAACTCGAGTGTCACTGGAAAACGGAGTTGGAGGCCTAACCCGACCTCCTCCTTACCGCCCTGCTTGAAGATCACCAAATGAACGAGGGCAGGCCTTGAAATGACAGGATAGGCCTCCGGGACAGGAGCTCTGGAAAATGCTGCTGCTCTGCACAGGGACCTCTGAATAGTGAGCACGTGGAGCTGGGCTGGCTCCCTTATATAGAGCCAAGCCCAGCCCACGAGCCACACCCAACCATGCTGCAAGAAAGGCTTCCAGAAAGTCTTAGAATAAAGGACTACACCCTGTAGTCCTGCAAACAAGCCTTGCAAATGAACAATGAATTACAAACAGCATTAATGACTTTTCAAGGTAAAAGCTCTGCAATGCAAAAGGTTAACATACTTCATAGAAACACAATGCATGAAATATGACTTTGCATAAGGACTGGGTTTTTGCATTTACGTCGCTTGTAGAGAGCGCAGTGTCCTGATGTTGACAACTACCCTCTGATAAGCCTACTGCTCGACCACACTACTACAAAATAGAGCATTAGAATTATCTAATTTTGCCACTATCCTACCTCTAAGGGGAACCCTTGGACTCTGTGCACACTGTCTCTCACTTTGAGATAGTATATACAGAGCCACCTTCATACACCCACTCTTTGTGGGATACGGTTGCACAAATCCTGCCGCAGATACCGAGGAGGCCGTGCTTTTGTGTCTCAAGCTGTGAACGATGGGAGAGATGCGGGAAAGTTCACAAACCGTTGTGGGCTGGACACAACCAACTCTATGGGCAGATCGGTTGCTACGATGGTGGCGTTACGACGCCACGCCTGGTTACGCACTTCTGTTTTTTTAGGGGATGTCCAACATTCACCCATGGACATGCCCTTTGATTGACCCCGTCTCTTCGGAGACAAAGCAGACTCCGCCTTAGAGAGACTCGAGGATTCCCTGGCTACAGCTCGGTCCCTCGGTCTTTCCTCTACCCCTCGCCCACCGCAGTCCGCTTTTCACCCACTTAGTGGCCATGGAAGGGGCTCCTTGTCGTGTCCCCACTCAGCCACTGTGCCTCTCACGAAGTTCAGCCTTCACGTGGCCAGGGATGCGGAATCCGACGTGGCTGTGGAACAGGGAACCAGAGGTCTTCCCAATCCACCGCTGCCCCCGCTGCAGCCTCCAAACCCTCCTAGTCCGTCCCCTCACTCCCGTCCAGGTGGTGGCAGGATTCGCCATCACCTGCCCCACTGGGAAAACATATCACCACAAACAGGTGGGTTTTGCAGATTGTTCGAAAGGGCTACTCCCTCCCTTTCGAATCTGCTCCACCATCCATGCCAGCATCCTTCAATCACCTTCCAGAGGATCATTTGGCACTTCTCCACCAGGAAGTCGCAGCTCTCTTGGCCAAGGGAGCTATAGAAAAGGTCCCTGTGCCAGAAGTACGTCGTGGTTGTTATTCCCGCTACTTTCTGATACCAAAAAAGGACAATGGCTTACTTCTTATCCTAGACCTTTGAGATCTAAACTACTTCCTCAAGAAGGAGAAATTCAAAATGCTCACCCTGGCTCAGATGCTGTCTGCCTTGGACCCAGAAGACTGGATAGTAGCGTTGGGCTTGCAGGACGCTTATTTCCACATCCCCATCCTGCCTGCCCACCTATGTTACCTATGTTTCGTGGTAGGTCACAAGCACTTTCAGTTTACTGTGCTCCCCTTCGTCCTTACCAGCGCCCCTCGGGTGTTCACGAAAGCGATGGCGGTGGTTGCAGCTCATCTGCGCAGATTAGGGGTCTCAGTCTTCCCCTACCTCGACTACTGGCTGTTGAAGGCGGATTTGCCCCTGAAAGTCATCTCCCACCTTCAGACTACGGCGAACCTCCTGCACACGATGGGGTGCACTATAAATGTGCTGAAGTTACACCGGACTCCATTTCAGTCGCTCCCTTTCATCGGAGCGGTTCTGGACACAGTCCAGTTTCGGGCTTATCCTCCCGAAAAACGAGTCCAAGATATTCAGGCTATGATTCCGATCTTTCGACCTCGGTCTTGGGTTTTGGTCAGACTGACTCTGAGGCTGCTGGGCCTCATGGCCTCCTGCATCCTGCTAGTGACACATGCCAGATGGCATATGTGGGGTCTGCAGTGGGACCTGAAGTTCCAGTGGGCGCAGCATCAGGGGAATCTCTCCGACCTGGTCCAGATCTCGGAGGGGAATGCGAAAGACCTGCAGGGGTGGCTTTTGAATCTGCATTGGGTCCACAGCAGATCCCTCTCCCTTCCCCAACCAGATCTATCTATAGTGACAGATGCATCACTTCTGGGTTGGGACGGCCACATGGGAGAGGCGGAGATCAGAGGACTCTGGTCTCCGGCAGAGTCTGGGCTCCATATCAATCTGCTGGAGCTCCGGGCAATCAGGCTTGCATTGAAAGCATTACTTCCCTCTCTCAAAGGGAAAGTGGTGCAGGTGTTCACGGATAATACAACCGCCATATGGTACTCCAACAAACAGGGCAGAGTAGGGTCCTGGACCCTTTGTCTGGAGGCACTATGCCTCTGGACATGGCTGGAACATCAGGGCATTACCCTGATGGTTCAACATCTGGTGGGCTCCCTCAATGCCAGAGTGGACTAACTCAGCCGTCGATACACAGCCGAGCACGAATGGCGTCTCCATCCGGAGGTGGCGCAAAGGTCTCTTTCAGCAGTGGGGAGAACCTTGGTTAGATCTGTTCACCTCCGCAGAGAACGCACAATGTCAGCTGTTTTGGGCATTGGAGTTTCCAAGGCGGCAATCGCTCTGAGACGCTTTTCGTCTCGAGTGGATCTCCGGCCTCCTTTCCACCTATACCTCTTCTGCCCAGAGTTCTCAAGAAAATCAGGAACAACCGGGCCCAAGTCATCTTGGTGTCTCCGGACTGGGCACGAAGAGTATGGTATCCAGAGCTATTGAGCATGTCCATCGATCCTCCACTCAGACTGCCTATTCAGGTGGATCTTCTGTCACAGCCACAGGGGACGGATCTTCACCCGAACGTGTCCAACCTCCGCCTTCATGCGTGGAGATTGAGCTGCACCAGTTGACGGCTTTTGCCCTTCCACCCGAAGTCTGCAATGTTATCTTGGCTGCCAGGCGTCCATCAACCAAAACTGTATACACCTGTCGTTGGAATAAATTTGTGGCATAGTTTACCAACAAATCTGTTGATCACCTTTCCGCCCCTCTATCCGAGGTTCTTCTGTTCATTCTTTCTTTGGCCCAGCAAGCTCTGCTTTGGGCACTCTTAAAGGGTATTTATCTACCATTTCAGCCTTTCTTAGGCTACCTGATCAGCCCTCACTCTTTATATCTCTATTGTGAGTAGATTCCTAAAAGGGCTCACCCATTTATTTCCTCCCACTCCATTTATCATGCCTCAGTGGGACCTTAATCTTGTACTTACTTACTTGATGTGTACCCCGTTTGAGACAATGCATAATTGTCCCTTTCGGCTCCTCACCTTTAAAACTGTCTTTCTGGTTGCTATGACCTCTGTTCGCAGGGTGAGTGAGCTTCAGGCCCTTTCCTCAAAACCTCCTTACTTGTCTCTGCACCCTGACAAAGTTGTGTTGCGCACTAGGGCTTCCTTCCTTCCTATGGTGGTTACACAGTTTCATGTAGGCTTGTCCATCACTCTGCCTACCTTCTATGCACCCCCACATCCTTCCCATGAGGAGAAGAAACTCCACTGTCTGGACCCAAAAGAGCGTTGGCGTTCTACCTCATTTGTACTAAAGATTTCCGGGTGGACGAACAACTCTTCGTTGGGTATGTGGGTGCGAAAAAAGGAAAGGCGGCGCAAAAGCATACCATCTCTCGATTGGTGCTTCTTTGCATCAAAATGTGCTATGCTTTGGCCAAAAAGCAACCTCCTGAAGGCTTGAGTGCTCATTCCACCAGAGCAACTGCTGCTTCCACCGCGTTAGCACACGGAGTTCCTCTCCTGGATATCTGTCAGGCAGCTGCGTGGGCGTCCCTGCACCCGTTTGCTAAGCAGTACTGCCTGGACAGTCCGATCAGTCGGGACGGCTATTTTGGTTGTTCGGTCCTGCAGGACTTTCTAGTATGACCTTGGTTTGCAGCCCACCACCGGGGATGGCATTGCTTGGGTATCTATTCTAAGGACAAGGTATCTGCAACTTGAAGTCTCCATCAGATGTACAAGTTACTTACCTTCAGTAACAAAATATCTGGTAGAGACATATTCTAGTTGCAGATTCCTTACCGCCCACCCTTCCTCCCCGCTTAGGAACTGATTTCTAGGGACAGGGATTTCCCCTTTCAGGTCCTTAGGTCTGGCGCACCAATATCAGTGTTCTTAGCGGCTCTGCGCTTTGGGGTGGAAAGTCGTTAAAAGAAACTGCCGTTACTGCACGAGGGCAACGTCTATATACTACTCACGATGTCATCACGGCGAACACAACGCCAACGATGCCTGCGGAGTCAACCAACGCCACCTGTTGATACGCAAGAGTATTGCTCGAAGAAAAATCTCCAGATGGAGTCTGACGCCTGGGGGAAATTCTAAAGTAAGAATCTGCAACTAGAATATGTCTCTACCAGATATTTAGTTACCAACGGTAAGTAACTTGTACATTAAAGGCAAGCGCATTGTTGTTGCTCAATACTCTCAGAAGTCATGCTCTTCCTTAGTGTGTTGGCTACATGTTGTTGTTTTGGGGTTTTTACAATTCTTCCAGTCATTTGAGCTTTTACTGACCATGCAAGACTGTGCAGGACCCTTGTTTGCTCTGGAAGATGAGGGCTTAAGAGAGTCATTTGAAATAAAGTAGGTCCTACTATTACACTCTTTATCTGCAGCCCACAGTTGGCTAGGTACGGGATATATGTCATATTTGTTCCTTTTAAAAATTCAATATGTTGACTGATGATATTCAGAGCCAAATTAGACCAGAACTCTGCTCGGGCGAAGGTCATTTTTTTTTTTTATGCAGGAATGATTCCCTTTTTATTTTAAGCTGAAGAGAGAAATTTCAGTGAAGTGAATAGATGTAATAGATTTAAAATATTTTCTCTATTTAATGGAACATCTTCCCCCACAATTAAGCTGAAATCTGTTGTACTGTTGGTTAACTGAGGGTTTTAAAATGTATTATGTTCTGTCAGTGGAATTTCAAACATCCTGGAATTTCTTACCAAACTATTTTTGAGGGTCCCAACGGCTGAAAGTTGGGTACCAATGGATTAAGAGAGACTCCCACCAGATTTGTATCTCTCTGGTTTTAAGTTTCGTACCTGTGACCCTTCCAAAGAGGCATGGGATTGTTTCACACTGTCTGAGCTTGCTTGAATTACAGCTTTCACAGGAGATCTTACCACTATCTCAATTTGGCTGCTTATTCTAATGAGTCTTTTATGTAAATAGGGGGACTCTGGGCTGGGGGCGTCTTCTATGCCCAATATGCTGGTTCTCACTTGCACTATCTCTGATGTAGGGTTTATCCCTTACAGTTTGCTGGTAAAATTGGCTGGGCCGATTTAGACCAGTGTATCATGAGGAGCTACTTTGCCCCCATGCACAATTGGACTGTGGTGTTGTTAATTTCCGTCTGCATTCCTTTGAGAATCTCCTGTTTCATACTTGCTTTTTATTTCTTCCCTTCTTTCTGCCCTTTCTTTAATTGGGAAGGCAGAAATGTCATCCTCTGCATTTTTTGGCCTCTGATTTAACATTTGAATAGTAAGTATCTTAGACAATCTCTTTTATTCTCAAATATGGGGAATACAGCCATGGGAGCCTTCTCTTTGGAGCAGAGCAGAGAAACTTGGTCCCCTTCATCCTCTTGAGGTTGTTCTTTGATTTGGTTCAAACAAGTTCTGGAGTGAATACATCCCGTAGGGTTTTAGACTTTTTAATTGTTTTCTTCTGCGATGGAATCCCAGTCTGAGAGAGCACATCTTTTCATATTTTCAAGTAGTTTTCAGTTGTGAGGGGAGTTGTTGACATTAGAAGAGAAAGACTTGATGAGCAGATTTTAAGAAGCCCACCCCATCCACATTCTTAGTTGGTGTTAAATGAAAGGCAGGTAAGCAGTCCAGATTATGATCGGAATTTGGGTTAGTATTCTCCAGCAGTTTTTAAATTAAATCCAGTATTCCTTGAAGAACAAGGAGGGTTTCAGAGATGAATAGCATAGTGTCCTGGCTGTTAAACGCCTGTATTCATGGGGAGCTCTGAGGTGTTTGTAAGGTCTTCCAGTGGAAATGGACTGCTTTTGAAAGGTGATAGTACATCCCTAGGGGGTAAGAAAGTCATGGTACTCTAAATTGTCTGTGCTGAATCGAGCTTTTGATATATACTTCACTGAATCAATATCCATGTCTAAGAGAGTGTAGTCCAATGCCCGCTCTAGAGACTAAAAGGCTAGGTCTCCCCTATGACTGCTGCTTTTGAGACATTCTTGGTGCTGTAAAATATCTGTCGACATCCATATAGGATTCAAGGTGAAATTGGCCTTGGCAGTGCTTTAGCCCCTCCGAGATGTCTGTAGTTTCTTGTAAGACAAGAGGGAAAGGAGGAGCAGTACTGGTGTTTTCTTTGTAAAGAAAGTTGGAATCTATGGCACGTTGGATAGTGCAGCAATATGCAAGGCTTTTCGCCACAGCTTAGTAGTACTTCTATACTTATTTTTGGCTCAAGGAGCTCTCACAAGAGTTTGCCTGCTCCTTATCTTTTTGATGTTCATGGTCACTGATTTAAATATTTCATCACTTTTGTGACTAAGGATGAGAGAAGAATGACAGCTGAGTTCCCCTTCAAACATATTTGGTGCTGGCCAAGCTTGCATTTCGGGGGAGTGGCACCAAGATCAACTTATTTTTTGATTTAGAGGAGTCCTTCAGGCTGTCACTCAATCATTAACTTACTGTAAAGAATATGCTAAAATAAATGTAGAACTAGAGCCATTAAACTACTCCTGTGCTGCCAGCCGCATTGAGCGCTGCCTCTGTCCCTGCACCACTGCTGCCCCAACCACTTATCCCACCATTGGAGCATTCACTGCTCTGCCGGAAGGCTGCTGGTCCTGCTCCAACCTTGGTCGGCTCCCTGTACTCTTAGCATCTCCCACAAGCAACAACAATGAGGAGTTTGAGAAGCTGAAATGAGAGAATGTTTTCGGTAAATTCACATTAATCAAATCTCCAAACACCTTCCATAACATCTGTAATCAAATTTCTTATTAATATTAAAGAAGTGACACAATTCTAGTAATAATTGAGTATTTATATAAACTAAATAAAACAGAATACAATACAGCCGGGAGTACAGCACATTTCTGCAACTGAAGCCACACTCAACTTAGCTCTTACACACAGTGATTTTTATACCTTCAGTGGTTACAATTAACAAAAACAATAATTCTTTAAGCGTTATCTGACTGCTTGTTACAAAAATACAGTCCTAGCAGATTCACTACATACATAGTATCTAACATACACAATGTCCTTTGATCCTGCTCTGTGACCTCTACCAGTATGTTTCGCCTACACGCCTACAAGACTCCAAAAGATTTACGGCCTGTCACCTCCCTTCTGCCAGCCTTGAAACACAAACATCTAACGCCGTGTACCTTTCAAGTCTGTCGTGATATACCCTTCTCCTTTCCCGCTATCAGAAAGTAGCTCAAACTCTCCCTTGTGTGTGTGCGTCCTTCTAAGTTATCTGTGGTATGCTAGGTTGAATCGTAACTGCGTTACCCTGCACCTGGCCTCTCTCCGCATTCTCCTTTCTGTCCCTGCGTTCCTTATTGACCATTATGTTCAAACTGAGGCCTGTACTTTTCACATATAATACAGACTTTTGCACATTTGTTTTCTAATTCGTGTGTTGACCAGAGTAGACCCTCTGTAGTTTTCTTAAGACCTATTACACATCTCTCAGAAAATTATGATAAAACAGTTTTCTCTCAAACATGGTACATCACATCTCAGCAGAGGATCAGCATTTTACATATTGTAAAATCACCTTAGGAAACACCATAGTTCCTAAAATTAGTATGGTACCAGCAACAAATTATTTATATTATGATGAAAATGTGTTACTGCCCTTTATGGGCTCGTTTTTATGATGCTCAAAAATATACTTTCTCTACAATACATTTCAAAGGGCCCATGTCCCAGATTCCTGACATGGCTGCTACAGCATGTTGTCCATGTTGTGGCCAGCCAATCAAACTGTGGTCCCTTTGGCACCCCTCGCCCCCATACCCTTTATGGCCAGGATGTTGTATACTAGCCCCCTTAGATTTTTGTTAAAATTCAGTTTCAGGGCACAGGCCCCTGAGTCGTGTTAAGGCTGCTACAACAGATTGTACAGGTTGTGACCAACTAATCAGAATTGACTATTCTCCTTTAAAGTGGCCAATGAAAGTATATCTGGATATGTTCCACCTAGATATCTCTATTTTTGAACCGTAATTTCTCAAAAATGACTAACAGATTTACACCAGGTCTCAAAACATACCCTTTCTGGGTAAAGCTCTAACGCCCTGCCAAATGTTTTGTAATTCCGGTCTGCCATTTTTCTTGTCTCATTGTCTAAAATTACCTATGACAATTATTGGGATAATTGTGGTGTATTTTATGGTATCATTGGGAGACCTTACCATGTAATAACTTGCAAAACTGTCTTGGGTCCAGTCAAGCTAATTTGCAAAAACCTCTAACTCAACCATGGGTGGCTTCGAGCAGCAAGGCTTAAACAAAGGAACTAGTGTAAAGCATTTAGCACCACCAAACAACGAAATAGGAAAGTCATGCAACACGAAACAAATTAAACACCAATTTATAAACCTAAATTATATTTTAATGAATTTTTAGACACCAAGATGAGAAAAATCTGCCACAGGATTCAGGATATATATATTTTAAAGTAAAACAGAAATGTCAGCCTTTTTGTCTAAAGCACAAACAAACAAAATTTGGCAACCGTAAAGTTTAGAAACATTTGAAAGAGTTGTATTTGAGTACTCTGGCTCAAGTGGGGTGACCAAACCCCACGGGAAGAATGTCAGGAGGTCCATGAAAGAGTATTTGGATAGTTACTGGGTCACCAAAGCAGTATCAAGTCCAATTCATCACTTTACATCTAGACTGCCATATACTTCAGTGGAGTGGTTCTGATGCTGTGGATGCTGTAGTCGACAGAGGTGCCCTTGCAGTTATTCCTCGGTCCTCTGATGTGGGGTGACTTCAGCCACAGTAGTCAGTGTCCATCGAAGTCCTCTTTGAGCAAGTAGGAGGCCATCTGCTGCTGTGCTACGTGTCTCCATACACAGCGGGTTCAGCATTATCCTTTGGTGCAGGCTTGTGTCCCTTGTGGGTGACCAATCTGGACCAGATGAAACTCCCATCTCGCGAAGTGTCCAGCGCCGGTTGGTTACTATTTCAGAAATGTGGCTAACAACTGGGCAGATGGGGCTTTTTCAGCCTTGAGGCCCATGATGGTGGTTCCAGGGGGTCAGCTGACTGGCCCAGGGCCTCACTTCTTTGGTCTGGGACTCAGGAGTGTCTTTTCCTCAGGCCAGGAGCCACAGGCACAGTCCTCTCTCCTCTCTCCTCTCTAGCCTAAGGTGTGGAAGGTGCAGTCCAGCAGACGGTACCAGGTCAATAGGCCAGCAGAGTAGTCCATCTTCAGTTTTTTCTCCAGCTCAGTTGTAATCTGAGGTTTAGGGAGCCAGCGGTGCCACATTTATGACCAGAAAGTACCCTGGGGGATTATGCAATGAGTAGTCAATGTCAATGGGCTACCAGAATCCCTCCCACCCTGTGATGACTTTGGCTATGTTTAGTACCTAGCATTCCCAGGGTGCACTATTCTTCCCACTCTCAAGAAGGCTGAATCCTTTCCTGGATGTTAGGTGCTTCCTACCACACTCTAGAGATGTGTCTACCTGTAGGCTACACACCCACGGGCAAACAGGTTTGGGCATTGGTCTCCCCTCCCTGTTCCAGCTGCCAGCCTGTCTACCTGAACGAAACTGCAACTCTTCAGGAGTGCGATTGCCTGTTGTCCACCGAAGGTGGCTTTGTCTTTGAAACTTGCCTTTTGCACCAACACCGAGTTGCTTCCTGCAAGGAGACATAATACTTCTCTCTTTAGCATGCTACTATTGCTTCCAAGCCTGGGAATCGTTCACACTGCTGCCCACGAGGGCAGAAAAAGCTGTTTCTTGACCAGCAACTGTGTGACACCAGTGGACTGCAGAGTGGCAAACTTAAAAAGCTGCTATTGCAAAGAAATGATATTCAGTTCTACATGTGCATCGTCAGGTTTAATGCTATAATCAATTTGATACCTTGAATTACCCATTTTAGTAGTCCCATTCAGAAGTTAGCCAGGCTGAGTGGTTGGCTGGTAACATTCTGTTAGCCAGTGTGGCTGCTAACTTTTCGACAACAAAAACAATAATTTGGAAGTTTTGCTATTATGACAGATATAGTATATGCCCTACTTAATATTATATAGCTCCCTAACTAGGGCTCCATAGGCCTTCCTTAAAGGAGATGTACATATATTTTTAAGGGAAGTGGGGGTTTTGCCATTGGTTTAAATGGCAAAGTCTTACTAACAGTGTACAACTGCTCTTTCAGGCTGCAGTGGCAGACAGGGACCCATTTTGTACTTGCTCCCACACAGGGTGGTACAACCAGTGCTGCAGCCCTGCTGGGGACACTGATGTCCTGGGTACCGTTGGGACTTATGAGTAAGTCAGCTTATGCCAGTTGGTGGTAACGAATTCAAAATACACTTTGTACAGGTTTCGAACACTGGCACTGAGGTCTGGTTAACAGGCCTCAGTGCACTCCTAGAGTCGGAAAACCAGCAGCAACAGTCCAAAACTTTGGTGCTCATCATGCAAAAAAGGCATTTCCTTACATGTAAGGAAATTGGATATGGGACCTCCAGTTTTTTTCTCAGGGTCTGCCTGATGGATCATCCCAAAACGGTCCCAGAAGGAGCTGAAGTGGATGATTTTTTTTTTTTTTGTTATAAAGATTTCTGTACATTACTTAATGAAAAGTCTACTCCGTGCCACTGTGTAAAATAACACACACTCTCTCTCTCGCTCACTCTCTCCCTCAATTTAATATTGGCATGGATATTTGTGACTAGTGTTGGAAAGTGCCTCTTTTTTGACATGGTTATCCCCCACTTTTTGCCTGGTAACTGATGGGATTTCGATTGAAAGTGCATTGGGTTCCTTCTAACTAGGTCCCCAGTGCCAGGTATTTTTCCCTAAACTGTACAATTGTTTCCCCAATTGGCAAATCCTTTAGCACTCTTTCTAAGTCCCTAGTAAATGGTTTCCCTGGTACTTAAGTCCAGAGGTGTTAAAGAGGGTCCGTAAGAGCTGCAGCGCGAACTGTGCCACCCTAAGGAACCAATCACATGACAGGCTGCCTTTGCAGGCTGCATGTCTTGGTGCAGACAAAAGTGAAAACACGACACAGCACACAGCCTGTGTGCCATGTCCCCTAACACTGCGTGCAATGCATGTAAGTCACCCCTAAAGCAGGCCTTACAGCCCTAAGGCAGGGTCCTGTATATTACTCGTGAGTGTATATCTGCAAGAGCAGATATGACCCTGCTAAGTCTTTGTCGATTCTCAAACATAGTAAGTGGCCAGGGAAGCACTTTTAAGTGCATGTGCTGGACACTGGTCAATACGAATTCCCCAACTACATAATGGCTTCACTGATGATAGGGATGTTTGGTATCAAACATCTCGTATAGGTGAACCCACACTGATGCCAGTGTTGGATTTACCAGTACATGCACCTAGAGGTCACTTAGAGGTGCTCCCTGAAACCCTAACAATGTCTGGTGTGCCTGCTGATTGATTTCTGCCAGCCTGCCACCCGAGACGGTTCTGACCCCCTAGAGTGAGAACCTTCTGCTGTCAGGAGGCCCAGAACAAAAACCTGTCTGGAAAGAGGGTGTAACACCCCCTCCCACAGTATGACCTGCTAATTCGCCTTCCAAAGGCGCAAGACTCAAAAAGCTGCCGCCTTTGAAATTAAAATCTGGCTTCCCTCACAGGAGGGGAAGCCACCGTCCCCTATCCAGAGCCCACTTGGCACCTGGACAGGTGGAAAAATTAGCTAGTCAGGTAGACATGCCAGCTCCAGGCTAGTACAACACCAAAGGTAGACTGCTGCAAGGTGGATACTAAATTTCAGAGGTAGCCATCTTTATGATGACAAACCTAGGAAATCTGGGACTGGGTTATGCCCTCTTCCCACAGGAAGTGGTCATATGGGGGATGTAGTCACTGCAAGGGTCAGTAGCCCATTGGCTACTTTCCTACACACCCCTAACACCCCTCAATTCAGTATTTAGGAGAACCCATGGCACCAGAGAAGCAGATCCTGATGACCTAAGAAGAGAAAGGATACAGAGTAGCAGTGAAAGCAGAAGAGAAGAAAAGAAGCAGCTGACCTAGTACTAACCTTGCCGGCCTGTCTGCATCCCTCGTCAAAATCTGCACAAGAGTCGACTTGTACTGCAGCTGTGACTCCAAAAACCTGGGAGGGCTTCCTGCCTCCAATAAAGACCCAAGGCATCCCTTGAACAGCGGACCTGTTCTCCAGCAAACTCCAAAAGGAGAGACTGCCCAAGCCCAACGCCTGGAGTCACCACTGCACTTGCCGTCTCCGACCCGAGTTCAAATGGACCACCGGTGCCAACTAGGTTCCCCAGCCCTCCAGAGCCTGAGTCCATTGTGGTTTCACCCCTCCTGGACTCACCGACGATGCCTGCAGTCCCAGCATGCAGCCCCCCTCCACGCAGAGTGCTCTTGTAAAGAAAACCCAACACCTAAGGACACCTCTGCACCCATCGCCCCTGAGCTGTGCATAAGAGGACTAAAGGTGCCTCCCTGTGCCCAAGCGTCATGAGGCCTGAGCCCTGCTGTTGGTTCAGCCCCATTGGCCACAGCCTGCAGCCTCTTTTCACAGTGACCGCTCTCCATTGGAACGCATTGGGCACCCAACACTGTTTTACACACTGCACCCGGCCACCCCATGCCGCTGAGGATTTACTGCTGTTGTTGCCTTGGACCTTGCCCTCTGCTCACCTTAACTCCTGGAGATTTGTCTTGTAATTTGCTGCACTCTACTTGTTTGCAGAACTTGTTTTTTCTTCAACAGGATAGCATTGCAAAACTCAAAACAGTCCACTTTTTAAAGAAAATTCATATTTAAAAACTTACTTGCCTAAACAATTTCTCTCTGATGCCTAAAGATAAAGATACTTGCTATTTTTAGGGTCGGGCGCACCAGCACTCTGGCCTGTTGTAATCTCTCTGTGGCTTTTAACCACACCCACTCTTGCTATTCATTCTTTGGGGGTGCTTGTTTTAAATGCTTCATTTTTATTGATGCATTTTGTGAAATGTCTTTCCTTTGTGTGTTGAGTTCCCACCCAGGTGATTTCACTAAGTGAACATTTTTGTTGGCCATCACGCTACGTCACACTTCCTCCTGTTACACGGTGTAAGGAACCCTCCTCCGGTTTCTTGTGCCCATGGCGGATGTGGCACTTTGAATTGACTTGCTTCTGTCAACTGTTTTACTTTTCATTTTCAATTTATGTGGCAAGAAAAGTCCAGTTAGGAGTTTACAACACTAATAGCTCTAACTTGAGCAAACGCGAGACCCATTGCATTGCAAATGCTTGTTATAAATTGGTGTGGATCCTCTTTTGAGTCATGTGTCTCATTTGTATGTACTTGTAGATGTCTTTCACTCCTTTGTGTTAAGCCTAAGGCTGCTTGCCCGCACTTCCCTCAAAAAGAGCACTTTGGGATTGCATAGCAAGCCCTGCCAACTGATTGGGGAATCCCTGGACCCTTTACACGGTATTCTCATACGACATGAAGGGTAGGCTTCCTACAACTTGTTTTTCTTTTAAGACGTTTGAGTCACAAAACATATTTTAACTACACCGTTTATTCACAATGCAGCATGCCTATTGCCATCAACGCATGCTTTTTATAATTAGTATGGCCCACGTACTTTGTCATACTTTTTCATTCAAAAGAGATCACACTTAAGGAACCTGGCATATCTTTTAAGAGTGAATCGATAAAGCTTACAGCCTTTACCAGTGGCTTGACACTACATACAACACAGGCCTACTGAAGTGAGCATGGGTTGGCAACCATCAGGCACACGTTTATAAAAATAACAAATATGTACAAAATTATATTTAACAAAAATGTATGCATCCTTTCTGAGTAGGAACTAAAAAGGAACATCGCTGTGAAATTCTACTCGCAGGGTTTGTCACAGTAAGTGACCAACACCAAAAACCTTGCTTTATATGGTAATCTGTGAGATGTGTAACCAAATATCTTTTCACGGTTTGTAACATAATGTGATAACAATCTACTGTTAGATGATTGTTGGCTTGACCATCTGGTTTTCACAGTTAATAAGGTAGACCAGCTGCCTTTGCCATAATGTTTCATAATAAGCAGACCCAGAGTTATAGCAACAGACATAACGTGTCCCAGGGCACCAGTCAGGGTTATAGCTTGTTACCAGGGCCAACTCAGGCTGACATTTTGAGCAAAAGCATTTTCAAAGGGCAACCATCAGAGACGGTCCTAAAATTAGAAATGTGTTCAAAATTACATTTGGATCATTAAAATACTTTCTGCCCTAAAAGGACGTAAGCAGGGGTCTCACAGAAAAAACGTTTGTACATCCACGGTTTGTTCCACATAGTAACAGCACTAAAACCACTGCCTACTACGATAATCAGTGAGATTCCATGTTTAAAAAATGCCTATCTCTAGGCTTTGGTATAGAGTAATAACAATCCATACTTAAATGCTTATTGACTTTAATATATGACTTTCACAATAAATACGTCAGGCCTAGTACCTTTACCATACCATTTGATAATGAACAGACAAGGCCTTTAGCCATGATCATTGGCTTGCCAACATAACCAACACCTCGGTCTTACTGTTTCAAGTATTAATATGCTTTATTTCATGCAAAAAATGCAATAAAGTAGTCTTTTTAGTGGAAGCTCTCAAATTTGGCCCAGTCAAATCCTGTACTGGAGGGCATCAACGTGTTGGTAGAGCCTAAGACGCTGTCTCAGTAATTCTCTGAAACCTAGCTTTCTTACGTCATAAGCTCTGGTGACAGTTTTACTGTCAAGCAAGACCTACAAATCTGTGTAGATCATTGTAGCTCTGGGAATTTCATACTACCCTCCAGCACAAAACAGCACTCCGAGGTCTAAAATTAATGATGGAAGGGAATGGTCCTGGTTCTGCAGTACATTCATCATGGCTGCCACCCCTCCCATCTGTGCTGCTGCCAGAGATAAAACAAGCACAATAAACTAACTAGTTGTGTTGGATACTTTAACAACATTACAGTGCCTTGTGTGCCCATAAATGTTCAGGCTCAGGAAGCCTTGCTGCTACTGATTAGTTTTATTTATCCAGATGTCTGAACCAATCACAGCTGTGAAGGGGTAGCACGTTTTTGCTGTGAATGCACACAACCTCATGCCTGTCAAATCATGTACTTCAGAATACCAGCATGTGAGCAGAGCCAAAGCACCTTTCTAGTCCTCAGAGAGCTGTTTTTTAGGTTGATCACATTAAGTCTGGTGGCAGTTGCGCTATCAGCACAGGCCCACAAAGGAGGCTTGTGAATCGAGGCATAGCTGTGTGTGCCTTCTTCTTTAACAAATGTTTAAAATATGCTGGTATGCCATGAGTTCAAGAAAGCCAAAGGTAGCGCAATACAATGCTACACAGACTTAGTAAAAATGTGTCTAACTTCTCCTGCAGGCATCGGAATACATTTATGGATAACCTCCCTTGAGGATCAAATGGAGGCCTTTCAGTCTTGTGTTCCACCTAATTTTCTCTCCCAAAAATAAAATACATTAGGTGATAGCAATGACCAATTTCCTTATTCTGGCCAATGAAATATGTCTTCAATTACTGTATTTTTTTATTTCTAGTAACAGTCGGAACAAAGCCTTGTTTCATTGGCTTTCCAGTCTTCCTGTGCAGCTGGTTCAATTAAGTTCAAGAAATCCCGAACTTTCAACCCAGTTGATTGACACAATCCATGCGGCAGCAGCACGTTCAAACAAGGAATTGCTTAGCAGTTTGCAAGCCACTGCTTGCCAGATCTACGGTAACCATTTATTTTTTCCTGTGCCGTTGTTAAACATTTTCCATTATCACGAGTTTTTTGAATAATTTTCTAAACATCTGCAATACCTTCTAAGACAAAGCAACATTGAATAGCAATGTTATTTCATTCCACCTTTGACCTAGTGTCTTCATGAGGTCGATGTGTAGTGTTTATATTGGCTGCTATTAAGTTTAACATAAAATAGTTGCTCAAACATTAAGTTCAGTGGCATGTGGGCTATAGATATACAGGCTCTGCATACTCCTGCCGGCTACTGTTGGGTGTGGAGTGGTGCAAGTTGTTTTTCTTCGAAGAAATGTTCTTAGTCACGGGATTGAGGGATATTGCACATGGGCATCAACTGTTAGATTGATTTTTCTCTGCTGTTAGGTTCAGATATGTGTGTTTTAGCTCCATCTCACTGTGGTTTGAAACCTTTCCTCTATCTTACCCTCTTTCGACATTATTCCAACATTGAACAGAGAATCCTCAGCTCAAGATTGGCACCACGCCTTAAAACAGCACCATAGAAGAAAGATTGTAGGTGGTACATCCTTCTCTGTTCAGACGGCCAAACTATGGAATTCATTACCCCCAAATATAAGATCCACAGATAATTATTGTGTCTTCAGAAGACTATGCAAGAGTTGGCTCTTTCCTTCATAACTACCATATCCAAACAGCAATGGACTGCATATGCTTGTGTTGGTAAACATTTATAATCTGATTATGTGTATATATCTCAATATGTGTATTCCTTTAATAATAATAAATAGATATAATTACTATTTCATAATAATGAAATATGTACATTCTCTTTATGCCTGCTAACACATGTATATTTACTCATGGTTAAATGTATATGTTTGTGTTACTATCCTTGTGGGGACTTGGGTGTGATAACACACTCATGCTGTGGGGACTTTATTGCACTGTGGGGACCTGAACCCAGGTCCCCTCAAGACACTGCCTTCTAAATGATAAACAATGACTTCAGGAACATCCGTGTTGATTTTTTTGCATTTTTTTAAAATTGCCTTGTGGGGACCCGTTTTTATATTTACCCCTTTGTTGCCAGGCCTTTTCCCCCTCCTGTGCCGAGCCTTTTTTTGGCTATTTGGGGCAGTTTGCGCTTAGGCCCTCATAACTTTTTGTTCACATAAGCTACCCACGCCAAACTTGCGTCCTTTTTTTCCAACATCCTAGGGATTCTAGAGGAACCCAGACTTAGTGGGTTCCCTTAAAGGAGGCCAAGAAATTAGCCAAAATACAGTGAAAATTTCTTTTTTTTTTTTGTTTTTTTAAATGGGAAAAAGTGGCTGCAGAATCCTTTGCAAACCTCAAAATGTGGCTAAAAAAAACACATTTTCCTCACATTTCGGTGACAGAAAGTTCTGGAATCTGAGAGGAGTCACAAATTTCCTTCCACCCAGCGTTCCCCCAAGTCTCCCGATAAAAATGATACCTAACTTGTGTGGGTAGGCCTAGGCGCCCGCAACAGGAAATGCCCCAAAACGCAACGTGGACACATCACATTTTTTTTATAGAAAACAGAGGTGTTTTTTGCAAAGTGCCTACCTGTAGATTTTGGCCTCTAGCTCAGCCGGCACCTAGGGAAACCTACAAAACCTGTGCATTTTTGAAAACTAGAGACCTAGGGGAATCCAAGATGGGGTGACTTGTGGGGCTCTGACCAGGTTCTGTTACCCAGAATCCTTTGCAAACTTCAAAATTTGGCTAAAAAACACATTTTCCTCATATTTCGGTGACAGAAAGTTCTGGAATCTGAGAGGAGCCTCAAATTTCCTTCCACCCAGTGTTCCCCCAAGTCTCCCGATAAAAATGATACCTCACTTGTGTGGGTAGGCCTAGCGCCCAAGACAGGAAACGCCCCAAAACACAACGTGGACACATCAAATTTTTTGAAAGAAAACGGGTGTTTTTTGCAAAGTGCCTACCTGTAGATTTTGGCCTCTAGCTCAGCCGGCACCTAGGGAAACCTACCAAACCTGTGCATTTTTGAAAACTAGAGACCTAGGGGAATCCAAGATGGGGTCACTTGTGGGGCTCTGACCAGGTTCTGTTACCCAGAATCCTTTGCAAACCTCAAAATCTGGCTAAAAAAATACATTTTCCTCACATTTCGGTGACAGAAAATTCTGGAATCTGAGAGGAGCCACAAATTTTCTTCCACCCAGCGTTCCCCCAAGTCTCCCGATAAAAATGCTACTTCACTTGTGTGGGTAGGCCTAGCACCCGCGTCAGGAAATGGCCCAAAACACAACGTGGGCACATCACATTTTTTCATAGAAAACAGTGCCTAACTGTGGATTTTGGCCTCTAGCTCAGCCGGCCCCAGGGGGGCAGAAATGGCCTAAAATAAATTTGTCCCCCACCACCCCCCTACGGGGTCGCTCCCCCTCCGTGACATTGGCGCCCCAAAAAAAATCCCCGTGCCTAGTGGTTTCTGTTCCCTTGGGGGCAGATTGACCTAAAATAGGCCAATCTGCCCCCAAGGGGGGCAGAAATTGTCTAAATACAATTTGCCCCCCAGGGGAGCGACCCTTGCCTAATGGGTCGCTCCCCATCTCTAATAAAACAAACAAACAAAACAAAAAAACACCAAAAAAAATGTGCCCTGGCGCCTAGAGGTTTCTGCCCCCCCCCTGGGGGCAGATCGGCCTAATAACAATAGGCAGAAATGGCCTAAAATAAATTTGCCACCCCAACCACCCCATCCCCCTCCCCCAACCACCGGAAGCGACCCTTGCCTACGGGGTCGCTCCCCCTGCGTGACATTGGTGCCAAAAAAAAAATCACCGGTGCCTAGTGGTTTCTGCCCCCCTTGGGGGCAGATTGGCGTAGCACAAATCGGCCGATCTGCCCCCAAAGGGGGCAGAAATGGCTTAAATACAATTTTCCCCTCCAGGGGAGCGACCCTTGTCCAAGGGGTCGCTCCCCATCTGTAAACCAAAAAAATCCCCGGTGCCTAGTGGTTTCTGCCGCACTTGGGGGCAATCGGCCTAATCAAAATAGGCTGATCTACCCCCCAGGGGGGCAGATATGGCCTAAAATAATTTCCCCCCCAGGGGAGCGACCCTTGCCTAAGGGGTCGCTCCCCTTGCGTGAAATTCACGAAAACAAAAAAAAATCCCTGGTGTCTAGTGGTTTCTGCCCCCCTTGGGGGCAGATTGGCCTCATCAAAATAGGCCAATCTTCCCCCAAAGGGGGCAGAAATGGCCTAAATATAATTTGCCCCCTAGGGGAGCGACCCTTGCCTAAGGGGTCGCTCCCCACCTAAAAAAGAACCAAAACAAAAGGAAAAAAAAAAAAAAAAAAGATCCCTGGTGCCTAGAGGTTTCTGCCCCCAGGAGGGGCAGAAAAGACCTTCCCAAAAAAATGCCCCCCCTGGGAGCGACCCTTGCCCAAGGGGTCACTCCCTTATGTCCATTTAAAAAAAAATCCCTGGTGTCTAGTGGGGTTTCAAAAGCCGGATTGCAAGCAATCCGGCTTTTGAAACGCTGGGAGAGACTTCAAAGGGGAGGAAATACATTCCTTCCCTTTGAAGCCTCTCCGGGCCTCCCCCACGTGATTGAAAGAGAAATGCTGAGCATTTCTCTTTCAATCGCGGTGGAAGCAGAGCTTCCAGCGCGATGGTGGAGACCTCGTGACAAATCAGCGCGCACTGACGTCACAGGGGGGCTGGCTGGGGGGTTGGGGGTGGAAGGGGAAGGGGAAGGGCTTCCCCTTCCATCCCTGACTTGGGGGGTTGGGGGGGAACCCCTCAGAGGGAGCGCTAGCGCTCCCTCTGGGCTCTGTGACCAGGACGTAATGGTTATGTCCTGGGCACAGCAGCACTGTGCCTCAGGACGTAACCATTACGTCCTGGGCACAGAACCGGTTAAATGTGTTTATATTTTTGCTCAGCTCTGCCCCTGTAGACAGGAGGAGGTACTGCAGTCTTAACCACACTACATTTAAACACACTTTGCTCACCAAAAACACAAACTAGCAGCAAAAAGGCCAGCCATTTCAAAGTAAAAGCAGCATGATCCTGTGTTTACCCAAATATTTTTCATTCATATTACTCTTTTCTCTATTAAAATAAAACTTCAATGACATGAAGATTTTGAATTTATATGTTTTTGCTCTAAAATTGTTAATGGTTTTATAAATATTGCTAAATAATTTGGGTCAGTTGGTTTAGTTTGAAATTCTAGAATACCTCACTGTTGCTTTTTGATCCTTATCGGCAATTAATGAATGATGATGCATTACAAGGTGATACAGTATAAACAGTGTCTATTGTTACATTTTAATTCTTATACCATAAATTCAGAGTCTTTGTATTGCTTTGCCTTTATGTAAATTTTAACATGCACCAGGGAATTTGTTCTTTTAAATGATGTTCTTGATGAGTGAGAGACTAGCATTGTATTGCAGTACGTGCTACATTTTCACAACCAGTGAACAATGTTAAGCCCACAGCATGGGGAAGTTTATTTTTAACAGAAAAGTCATGTCCTTATAATAATATTGAACTTCTTAGAACAGTGGTTCCCAACCTGTGGTCTGGGGACCCGTGGGGGTCCGCAAAGCCTTCTCAGAGGGTCTGCGACTGCTTAAAAAATAAATAAAAATATTAACAGAATAGGGGGCCACATGTGCGATAATCAGCCATTTGCAAGTTGCAAAACCTGATGTACAACAGTGTCAATGACACTGTTTGCGATTCCCAATAGGGGTCGCAAATGACCTCCCTCATGAATATTCATGGGGTAGGTCGCAATTTGCGACCCCATTGGGAATGACCACCCTCACAGGGAGGGTGTCCTGCTGGAGACAGCAGACCACCATGTCTGTGACTGCTTTTAAATAAAGCTTAAAGAAAAACGAGATCCATTTCAAAATCAAAAATGAAAAGATTTCTTTTCATTTTTTTCAGAGCAGGCAGTGGTCTTTGGGACCACTGATGCTCTGAAAAAATATTTTCGCTGCCATTCACAAAGGGGAAGGGGTCCCATGGGGACCCCTTCCCGTTTGCGAATGGGTTAGCACCAGTTTGAAACGAGAGTAAAGAGTTGTAGCGCCTCGAAACCCTAACGGGTACATAGCGCGCTTTATAAATTATTGATTGATTGATTGATTGATTGATGCTAACTGCGATTGTTTTGCGACCGCATTCGCGGTCACAAAACAATCATACATACCATCTGGATTCAGTATTAGAAAGGAACGCCCTTGTCACGCCCCTTCCTAATACCGAATCGCAAAACACAAACTGCGATTCGGTAACAAGTTGCCGAATCGCAGTTTCGGCTTTGTACATCCCAAATAGCATTTTTCAAGTCGCAAACAGCCCGATTCGCCATTTGCGACTTGAAAAATGCTTCATACATCAGGCCCTAGGTCCCCAGCTTTCAGTAGGGATTCAGTGGGTGTCCACGGTTTCCAGTAATGATAAAGACGGGGTCCACAGGAGTCAAAAGGTTGGGAACCACTGTCTTAGAAGATATGTCTAACTATCGCCATAATATTTATGTACATTTAAAACTTTTGAAATGCTAACCTAAAGCTTTCTAAATTAAAACAGTTTGTTGACATTTTCAAGGGTGGGTGAGGAACAGTCATAATAAGCACTGGCAAAACCAATAGGTCTCGCCCCCTGCAAGAAGTATTGTTTTGCCGTTGTGTTTCAGCCAAGTTATACACCAGTGTGGCTGCTGTTCACAATGGCTAAATGTTAGTGGCATAGAGTGGATTGTCAGAGTGGAGTCATGTACAGTGAAGTAGAGTTTAGGTGGATGGTTGGAGTGGCGTAGAGTGATGTGGAATTGTGTAGAATGGAGTAGAGAGCTAGGAGTGGGCTACAGTGGAGAGAACTGTTGTGGAGTGTCATAGAGTGGAGGGACATAAAGTGGAGTGGTGTAGAGTGGAGTGTCAGAGAATAGAGCAGAATGTCGTAGAGCCGAATGTCGTAGAGCCGAATGTCGTAGAGCCGAATGTCGTAGAGCCGAATGTCGTAGAGCCGAATGTCATAGAGCCGAATGTCGTAGAGTGGACCATCCTACACTGGAGTAGAGTTGTAGAGTGGCTTAGAGTGGAGTGGTGTAAACTGGAGTAGAGTGGCCTGGAGTTAATTGACAGAGTGGTGTATAACGGTGTAGTGCAGATGGGCATAGAGTGGAGTGGTATAGAGTGGATTGCAGTGGAGTAGAGTGTCATAGAGTAGAGTGACAGAGTGGGGGGGTGCAGAAAGGAGCAGAGTAGCGTGGAGTAAAGTGTTGAGTGAAGTAAAGAGTTGTAGAATGGAGTTGTGTGCTGCGGCATAGAGTGGAGTACTGTGGAGTGCAGTGGAGTGGCATAGTGTAGGGTGAAGTGTCAGAGAGGAGTGGCGTAGCATGGAGTGTGGTAAAGTGGCATGGAGTGTATTTGAGTGGAGTGTCATTAAGTGACATGGAATAGAATACTCTAGAGTGTTGTCGAACAGTCTCATACAGTGGAGTGTATTACAGTGGCACAGAGTGGTGTATCATAGAGGGGAATAAAGTGTCAGAGTAGAGTGGTGTAACGAGGAAAAAAGAAACATGGAGTGTAGTTGCATCGAGTGGCATAGAGTTTGGAATAGTGGAATATCGTAGAGTGGAGTGACATAGAGTATGGTGGAGTAGCATGTGGTAGAGTTGAATATCAGAGTGGAGTAGAGTGGCCTCAAGTGTCAGAGTAGAGTGGCATGGAGTAGAGTGTCATAGAGTGGAGTAGAGTGGCATGGAGTATGGTGTCTTGGAGTGAAGTGGTATAGCATGGAGTAGAGTGTTGTAGCGTGGAGTGTCATAGAGTTGAGTGGTGTAGGGTGGTTTGGCATAGAATGGTGTAAAGTGGTGTAGAATGGAGGAGAGTGGCACAGAGTGAAGTAGCGTGAAATAGAGGGGTGTAGAGTGGCCTAGAGTGGCAAAGAGTGGGTAGAATGGAGTGGAGTAGAGAGGATTAGAGTGGCGTAGAGTGGAAATGCATAGTGTACCATAGAGTGAGGGGTGTAGAGTAGCTTTGAGTGAAGTAGGTTGTCATGGATGTCATAAAGGGGAGTGGTGTAGAGTGCGGTATGCATGGTGTGGTAGTGCATTACCACACCTTCAATTAATCACATTTTCAATTGAAAGACCATTACATTTACACAGACATAAAGTTTTACTAATACTATAGTGTGCACAAACAGTAATGTGTGGAAATTGTATCACCTACTGTATTGATTAACTTTGATTGCATTAAAATATTTGTTTCCAGCACACTTCAGAATTACAAAAACAATTTGCTTCTCTGTGCTTTCCTAATTCTAGGACACTGATACACCCACTTACTGACCCACTCACACATCGAACCACCCACTCACAGACCCACTCAGATCCTTACGCACCCACTCACCGATCCATTCTGACAATGATGCACCCACTCACAGACCCACTCAGAACATCACACATGTAGACACAGAACCACTTAGACCCTAACACCCACTCTCACACCCAGGGACACCCTCTCACACCTATCCTCATACCCAGAGAGCCAGACCCTTTGGCTGTGTGTGGTGCAGGGTTGGGTGGATATGGGGGTTGGTTGTAGGGCCTGGCCTGCAAGCCCTGTGGACAAACCCCTCCACACACAACCGAAGGGTTGTGCACTGCACGCGGTTGGGAGATAATTGGGTGTTGGTTGCAGGGCATAGTTCGGTTCTGAATTTAGTCGTACAAAACCACTGAAATTCACCAGTTATAGTTAGTTTTATCAAGCAACTATAACTCGCGGACTAAGGTAACTATAACTTGCGCCTAAGCCATGCACAAGTTTTTTTTTTTCCACAATAATTTGACTTCTAAAGTTTCATTTATATTTTTGTTGATGTTATAAAAGTTATCATGAGTGCTGTAATATCTGGGGTAATTAGCAATGCATAGCGAGGGCACAAGTTATAGCTACCTTAGGACAAGGGTTATTGTTATTTGCAATAACTAACTATAACTGATGAATTTCTATAGTTTTGTACGAGTAAATTCAGAACCTAACTACAGCATGCCTTTTTTCAGTGAATATATATATGTGTGTGTATATATACATATATATAAATGTTTCACCAAAACTGCTAATGCCTGACACTCTCCCTTGAGTGACGTGTGGGAGCCGGAGAGGCACCAGGCAATAAGCAGTATGTAGAAATCCAAAAGAGGAAAACATGTGCTCTCAGTGTACTGAAGTTTTATTAAACATACAAAAAACATCCAGCTCCTGTATATTTAATAAAAAGTTCGGTACACAGAGAGCGCATGTTTTCCTCTTTTGCATTTCTACATGTGTGTGTGTATGTATGTATGTATGTATATATATATATATATATATATATATATATATATATATATATATATATATATATATATATATATATGTTCGGTGGGATGTGTAGCTGCCATCGAGTGTTGGGCTCAGAGTGTTACAAGTTGTTTTTCTTCGAAGAAGCCTTTTCGAGTCACGAGACCGAGTGACTCCTCCCTTTCGGCTCCATTGCGCATGGGCATCGACTCCATCGTAGATTGTTTTCTTTCCGCCATCGGGTTCGGACGTGTTATTCTTCGCTCCGTATTTCGAATCGGGAAAGTTAGCTAAATTATCGAAAATTTGACGGTATTGTTATCGTTCGGTACTGGGTTAGTGTTATTTTATCGGCACTGACATCAAGAACGCTCTGGCGGCCCTTTGGGGCTTCCGTTCTTCACCTAGGCCTGGTCGGCCGGACCACACCCGTCGTCGAAGACTAATGGACCGGACCCCCTTCCGCTTCTGTCCTAAGTGTCATTCGAAGTATCCCTATACAGACCAGCACCTGGTCTGTAATCTATGTTTATCACCTGAACACAGGGAGATACTTGCGAGGCTTGTCGAGTGTTTTGATTGAAAAAGACCCTAAGAAATCGACGAGCAAGAAGACTGCAAATGGCATCGACACCGAGAGAGCAACTCGACGTCGGAGAGGAGGAAAGCATTTCCATCCAGGGATCGGACTCGGACGAATCCGAAAGTGACCGAACCTCGACGGTGCAGCGAACAGTATGTAAACCTGCCCTGTCCAAAACTCACACAAAGATATTTAAGGCCAAGGGGACGCCACCGCCAACAGGCCATGGCTTAACCCATCGAAAAGAAGGTGACCAAACATCTGCACCGAAGAAGGCCAGGGATTTGCCGAAGACTTCAGACTCCGGTCGAGATTCCGGCACCGAACGATCTCGACACCAAGAGTTCGACTCAGCCAAAGTGAGAAAAATATCTTCGGAACCGAAAAAGACTATATCTGAAACCTCGGTACCAAAAAAAGCGGCTTTGGTGCCGAAAAGAAGCTCTTACACAGAAGAGCAAGGACTTTCCAGCCAAATGAAGGAAAGACATAGATTTGAGCAGGAATTAAGTATGGAAGAACCGGACCATACACAAAGGAGGTTACATATCCAGAAAGAGACTGGAAAAATACAAACTTTACCTCCAATCAAATCTAAAAGGAAACATGCATTTCAGGAGACAGAAATGCAGCCTAAGGCAAAGGTGGTTAGAGACAAATCCCCACCACCAAGGTTTTCACCACAACCGTCCCCACCGCACTCACCACAACTGTCACCAGTGGGAACACCTCCAATGCAGTCACCCACACATACAGGGATGACACAGGATGATGCTGATGCATGGGACTTATATGATGCACCAGTATCGGATAACAGTCCGGATTGTTATCCAATAAAGCCGTCACCTCCAGAAGACAGTACTGCATATACATAGGTACTATCCAGGGCAGCTACGTTCCACAACGTAGCAATGCACTCAGAGCCAAGAGAGGATGATTTCCTGTTTAACACCTTAGCATCCACCCACGCTTCCTATCAGAGTCTGCCAATGCTCCCTGGTATGCTCAAACTTGCAAAACAAGTATTCCAGGAGCCAGTTAAAGGAAGGGCTATCTCACGCCTATGGTTAAGAAGAAGTACAAGCCTACCCCAACAGATCCTGTGTTCATAACACAACAACGTGCACCGGACTCAGTGGTTGTAGGAGCAGCAAGAAAGAGAGCAAACTCTCAATCATCAGGAGACGCTCCACCGCCTGACAAAGAGAGCAGAAAGTTTGACACTGTGGGCAAACGAGTGGCAGCACAAGCAGCCAATCAATGGCGGATTGCTAATTCGCAAGCCCTAATTGCTCACCACAACAGGGCACACTGGGACGAGATGCAACACATCATACAGCACTTGCCCAAGGAACATCAGAAACGTGCTCAACAGGTCGCGGAAGAAGGACAGGCCATACCTAACAACCAGATAAGGTCCGCACTAGACTCGGCAGACACGGCAGCACAAACGGTCAACACGGCGGTAACCATTCGCAGGCATGCGTGGTTAAGAAGTTCTGGATTCAAGCCAGAGATCCAACAAGCGGTGTTGAACATGCCATTTAATCAGGAACAGGTGTTTGGGCCGGAAGTTGACAGCAATTGAGAAGTTGAAAAAAGACACGGCCAAAGCCATGGGCGCGCTCTATTCCCCACAAGTCAGAGGCACCTTTAGGAAACCACAATTTAGAGGAGGTTTTCGACAGCAAACATCAGAGCCTTCCACCTCTCAAACAAGACCCATCTATCAGGCACAATATCAAAGGGGAGGGTTTTGTGGTTCCTATAGAGGACAATTTCCAAGAGGAAGGAGAAAGTTCCAAGCAACCAAACCAAGCCAGACCAAACAGTGACTTCAGTGTCACAAAACCCCAACACTTATCACCAGTGGGGGGGAGGCTAACCGCATATTTTCAAAACTGGACACATATTACCACAGACGCATGGGTCCTATCAATTATCCAACATGGTTATTGCATAGAATTCACAAAATTCCCGCCAGATGTGCCTCCAAGAACACACAATCTGTCCAAACAACACTTAGACCTATTACAAATAGAGGTCCAAGCACTGCTACAAAAACAAGCAATAGTACTAGTACCCAATCATCAGAAAGGAACAGGCGTCTACTCACTATATTTCCTAATTCCAAAAAAGGACAAAACGTTAAGACCTATCTTAGATCTCAGAACACTGAATCTCTTCATCAAATCAGACCACTTCCACATGGTAACAATTCAAGACGTGGTTCCGTTACTAAAAAAGGAGGAATACATGTCAACATTGGATCTCAAGGATGCATATTTCCACATACCCATCCATCCTTCCCACAGAAAATACTTAAGGTTTGTAATGCACAGCATACACTATCCATTCAAAGTGCTACCGTTCGGGATAACAACAGCCCCAAGGGTATTCACAAAATGCCTAGCAGTAGTAGCCGCTCACAGAAGGAGACCGCACATGCACGTATTCCCATATTTAGACGACTGGCTAATAAAAAGCAACACTCAACAACAGTGTCTTCTCCACACGCAATACGTCATAGAAACTCTACACAAACTAGGGTTCTCTATAAATTACCAGAAATCAAATCTGCAACCATCCCAAATACAACAATACTTGGGAGCAACACTCAACACACAAAGAGCAATTGCCACTCCAAGTCCACAAAGGGTCCAAGCGTTCCAAAATGTAACATCAAGCATACAGTCAAACCAGCACTACCCAGTAAGGTTTGTAATGAAACTTCTAGGCATGATGTCTTCATGCATAGCCATTGTCCCAAATGCAAGATTACACATGAGGCCCTTACAACAGTGCCTAGCAAAACAATGGATACAAGCACAGGGTCAACTTCAAGATCTAGTGTTGATAGACCGCCAAACACACTTCTCTCTTCAATGGTGGAACCCTATAAATTTAAACAAAGGGCGGCCATTCCAAGACCCAGTGCCTCAAGCTGTTATCACAACAGATGCTTCCATGATGGGGTGGGGAGCACACCTTAACAAGCACAGCATACAGGGTCAATGGGACAACCAGCAAAAACAACTTCACATAAATCATTTGGAACTGCTAGTGGTGTTTCTAGCATTAAAAGCATTTCAACCACTGGTAGCCCACAAACACATCCTTGTCAAAACCGACAACATGACAACAATGTATTATCTCAACAAACAAGGGGAGGACACACTCGTCACAACTGTGTCTCTTAGCACAAAAGATTTGGCATTGGGCAATTCACAATCATGTTGGCCTGATAGCACAATACATACCAGGCATTCAGAATCAGTTAGCCGACAATCTCAGTCGAGAGCACCAGCAAACTCACGAATGGGAAATTCATCCCCAGATCCTACAGGATCCCTTCCTCCGCTGGGGAACACAAAACATAGACTTATTTGCAACAAAAGAAAATGCAAAATGCCAAAACTTGCGTTCAGGTACCCACACCCTCAATCCAAGGGCAATGCACTATGGATCAGTTGGTCAGGGATATTTGCTTACACTTTTCCCCCTCTCCCACTCATTCCTTATCTGGTCAACAAACTAAGTCAAAACAAACTCAAACTAATACTCATAGCACCAACCTGGGCTCGCCAACCGTGGTACACAACACTGTTGGACTTATCAGTAGTACCCCACATCAAATTACCAAACATTCCAGATCTGTTAACACAAACAACAGATCAGACACCCAAATCCAGCATCACTCAATCTAGCAATCTGGCTCCTGAAGTCTTAGAATTCGGACATTTAAATCTTACACAAGAGTGTATGGAGGTCATTAAACAAGCAAGAAAACCTACAACTAGACATTGTTACGCAAACAAGTGGAAAAGATTTGTTTGCTACTGCCACACAGATTCAACCACTACATGCCTCCACAAAGGACATTGTAAGCTACTTATTACACTTACAGAAGTCTAATCTAGCATTCTCTTCCATTAAAATCCATCTCACTGCAATCTCTGCCTATCTGCAGATTACACATACAACATCACTTTTTAGAATCCCAGTCATTAAAGCTTTTATGGAGGGACTAAAAAGAAACATACCCCCAAGGACTCCACCAGTACCTTCGTGGAACCTTAATATTGTATTAACACGACTCATGGGCCCACCATTCGAACCCATGCATTCTTGTGAATTGCAATATCTGACTTGGAAAGTAGCCTTTCTAATAGCTATCACATCACTTAGAAGAGTAAGTGAGATACACGCATTTACTATTCAGGAACCCTTTATACAAATACATAAACATAAAGTGGTTCACCGTACAAATCCGAAATTCTTACCAAGGGTCATACTCCATTCCCCCTAAACCAAACTGTGGAACTCCCAGTCTTCTTTCCGCAACCAGACTCAGTAGCCGAAAGAGCCTTACATACATTAGACATAAAAAGAGCACTAATGTATTACATTGACAGAACAAAATAATTTCGTAAAACAAAACAATTGTTTGTAGCCTTCCAAAAACCTCATGCAGGTAATCCTATATCCAAACAAGGCATCGCCAGATGGATAGTTAAATGTATTCAAACTTGCTATATTAAAGCAAAAAGAGAATTACCTATTACACCAAGAGCACATTCCACGAGGAAAAAAGGCGCCGCAATGGCTTTTCTTGGGAATATACCTATGACAGAAATTTGTAAGGCAGCCACCTGGTCTACGCCTCATACATTTACTAAGCATTACTGTTTAGATGTCTTAGCAACGCAACAAGCCACAGTAGGACAGGCTGTATTAAGAACATTATTTCAGACAACTTCAACTCCTACAGGCTAAACCACCGCTTTTTGGGGAGATTACTGCTTGTTAGTCTATGCACAGCATGTGTATCTGCAGCTACACATGCCACCGAACGGAAAATGTCACTTACCCAGTGTACATCTGTTTGCAGCATGAGATGCTGCAGATTCACATGCGCCCTCCCACCTCCCCGGTAGCCTGTAGCCGTTCTTAGTGGAATGAAAATTGTAAATAAATATTCTTTTGACACACATTAAGTACATACATAACTACTCCATTGCATGGGCACCTCTAGTATACTCCCAACTCCTACCTCCACCCTCTGCGGGGAAAACAATCTAAGATGGAGTCGACGCCCATGCGCAATGGAGCCGAAAGGGAGGAGTCACTCGGTCTCGTGACTCGAAAAGGCTTCTTCGAAGAAAAACAACTTGTAACACTCTGAGCCCAACACTCGATGGCAGGATAATGCATAGCATGTGAATCTGCAGCGTCTCATTCCGCGAACAGATGTACACTGGGTAAGTTACATTTTACACACACACACACACACACACTCTCCCTCTCCCTCTCCCTCTCCCTCTCCCTCTCCCTCTCCCTCTCCCTCTCCCTCTCCCTCTCCCTCTCCCTCTCCCTCTCCCTCTCCCTCTCCCTCTCCCTCTCCCTCTCCCTCTCCCTCTCCCTCTCCCTCTCCCTCTCCCTCTCCCTCTCCCTCTCCCTCTCCCTCTCCCTCTCCCTCTCCCTCTCCCTCTCTCTCTCTCTCTCTCTCTCTCTCTCTCTCCCTCTCTCTCTCCCTCTCTCTCTCTTCCCCCCCCCCCCCCTAACATCCCAATACCTACCTTATGAACTATAGAACAGCTTTTTCTTAGTTCAAACAGCAATATATATAAATAAAATCTACTGGCAGTCACCATTGGGTAGTTAGAACCATGTTTCCATAGGAAAAGCATGTTTTGATTTGCCTATATCTTTGGCACCGTTTGACAGATCCTCACAACATTTTCTAAAAAAAAAAGTGTGCCAATGATTCTTGTTATGCACAGAAAGTTTTTTGGGATGTTCTGTCAAGTGGGGGCTGAGAAAGATGGGGTGTCAAAAAAGTTACATTTCCCATGTTTATTCCCATAGGACATTTGAACATGAGTACGGTCTGAACCACTGGACGGAATTACACCAGATTTGGCAGAATGCTAGCTGTCATTACGCAGATTGTTCTTTGGGGTGTTTGGTGTAAATCCGTTCAGTAGTTTCAGAGAAATTAAAGGAAATCCAATTTTGTATACCTCAGTTTGCAAAGACTTCGCGAATCATACCTAGTTTGGGCAGGGTAATGCAGAACTCCGATTGGCTGCCAACACTTCAACCAGGAAGTGTTGGCAGCCATCTTGAAGACTTGGGTTCAGCCAATTCCTACAAAAAAGTAAAAAAACAAAAAATGACAAGGGGCCAGGGTAGAGTCACCCCGACGTTTAGCTCTGGTGTGGGGTCCCACAGGAAACATTTTTCCCACAAATTTGCGACAACATTGCAAATTCTGGAACAATTTAAAAAAAAAACAAGCGCGGGCTCCCGCACCTGTTTATCACAAGCCTCCGGGTGGACCAGATCCTGGGGGAATTAACATTTTCTATGCAGCAGGGCAGCCCAGACCCCACGCAGCCCTGGTGGCTGTCACCTCCTGGGGAACATAATCAAAAGAATGCATGGGGCTCCGCTGCAGCCCCGCAGCCCTGGGGACCACCACATCCCTGAGGCTACAATAGAACAGTGATTGGGGTCCATTTCGAACCCCGGGGCCCTGAGGACCACTACCTCTAATGTTGAGTCCAGTTCTACACATTAAATCAGAACCACCATAGACTGGAATGGAGTGGTCCTAATGCTGGGGATGCAGGATGCTGAGATTCTGCTGGATGCTCTGGGAGCTGTGCAGTCAATGTTTTTTTTTTTTTGCAGTTATTCCTTGCTTCATGGGTATGGTGGGGAGACTTTGGACACCGGAGTCTGAGTCCATCAAAGTCGGCTTTGAGACACTAGAAGTCATAGCTGGTCTAGCAGTTTCCATTGGTGAGGGCTAGTGCCATCTTTGATGGTTAATCAGCACTCAGGTGACTCTTTGGTCTGGCAGACACAGGTACAACTTTTGAGTCCTGAGAGGTGGTCTTCTTGGCTGCATGTCGGTAATCAGCAGTGAGTCCTGAATATTGCAACTGTCTAGCTAGAACAGGCTACTCCATCTTTTATGAACCTGGTGCTGGAACAGGGGTCAGCCTACTGACCCTTGGAGTCACTGCTTCGGTCTTGGGCTCTGGAGCGACTTTTACAAAAGTCAGACAGTGCAGGCACAGTCCTCTCTTAACTAGCTCAAGGAGGAGCAAGTGTGCCCAACTTTTGGTGTAGCCTATCTTGCAAGGTCCATTGGTCAGCAGGGCAGTCCTTCTTTCGTCCTTTCTCCAGTCCAGATGTGATCTGAGGTTCAGGCTGCCAGGGGTGTCATATTTAAGCCCAAAATATGCCCTGTGGGATGATGCAGTTACTAGCCAATGGGCTACCAGGACCCCTCCTGCCCTCCATTAAATTCCATCTATGTGTGGCATCTAACAATTGCAGAGTGCACTTTTCTACCCACTGTAAGGATGTCTGAACCCTTCTTTGGATGTCAGGAGCTTGGTAGCCCACCCTAGAGGTCAGGCTACTGGTGGGTTACACGTTCATGGGGAAAACAGCTGTGCAACTGGTTTCTCCTCTCTGTTCCTGCAATCAGCCTGTCTACCTGAACAAAGGGGCACCCCTACTTGAGTGTGATCACCATTTGACCACCATAAGTGACTTCCCTTTTGAAACTCGACTTTTGGGCCAGCATTCTGTGGGGCTTCCTGCAAGGGGGGGTGACACCTCCCTCTGTACCAGGCTACTATTGTTCCTGAGCGTGGAAGCCATTTAAACCATTCTCCAGAAAGGCAAAAAGCTGTCTTGTAGCCAGCAACTGCACAGTGGCATAGCAAACTGCCTCTGTGGTGCAGAGGACCCCCAAGCTCCAGGATGCCCCCTCAGCACAGCACCTCGTCTGAGTGACTATGTTCTTTGTAGGGGGCCCCCTCCAGTTTCGTTATGCAACTGCAAGTGGCAACCGGATAAACTGAGCAACAGAGGGGCAGTTTTCTAAAAGTTGTTTTTCCTTAAAAGTGACATTATATTATAGTGGGGCATTAAGATGGGTTTAATGCCACGATTAATTTAATAGATTGAAGTACCCGTTTTAGTAGTCCCATTCAGAAGCCGTCAGGACTGTGCTGTCAGCCTGTGACTCTGTACTAGCCAATGAGGCTACTAGCTTTTCCACAGTAAAACAATTTGGACATTTTACTGTTAGGACATCAAAAAGTGTATGTCTTAATAATATATGGCTTCCTGCCTTGGGAATCTGTTGGCCTGCTTTAGGGAAGACTCATATATATTGTTAAGAACATTTCCCATTGGTTTAAATCTGCAGCACTTTCTCCGACTAATTCCAACCCACGATCATTAACCTCAGCTCTCTCGAACCCCCCCACAGTGCACACCAACAGCAGTATCTCCACGTGGGCACCACTCAATCCACCTCAGCCATCATGTCCTCCATTCACTCCGGGGCACCCACCAACCCATGCCCCCACCAAGCCATGCCCCCACCACCTGTTCAACATCGGAACCAACATCATCAGCACGGAACTCATCAGCATCCTCAACTCCTTCATCACCTCTGCAGTTTTTCTGGGCAAATGGAAACATGTGGAATTCAAACCCCTCCTGGAAAAACCCTCCGCCAACACCAACTCACTCAAGAATTACAAGCCCATCTCTCTACTCCCCTACCCCTCCAAAGTACTTATGAAGGCCACCAAACAGTAGCTCACCAGCTACCTGGAAGAAAACAACCTACTGGGCCCCTCCCAATCAAGTTTTCACTCCAACCACAGCACAGAGACCGCACTCATCGCAGCCACTGATGACATCAGAGCACTCCTTGACTGCGGGGATGCCGCCGCCCTGATCCTCCTCAACCTATCAGTCATGTTTAACACTATCTCGCCCACCCACCCCCATCAACTGGCTCCACAGCATCGGAATACAAAATGACGCCCTAAAATGGATCACCTCCTTCCTGACTGGATGCACTCAGAACGTCCAACTACCCTCTTTCACCTCCGCTCCTAAGAACATCATTTGCTGCGGATCCCAAGGCTCATCCCTCAGTCCCACTTTAATACCTACATGAACCCCGCTGGCCGACATCATTAGATCCCATGGGCTCAATATAATCTCCTATGCAGATCATACCCAACCGATCTTCTTGCTTACTGAAGACCCTCCACCACCAGAACCAACTTCTGGAATGCCATGAGCACTGTAGCCAACTGGATGAAAACTAACTGACTGAAGCTCAACTCTGACAAGACGGAAGTCCTGATGTTTGGGAAAAACACCTGCATATGGGACCATAGCTGGTGGCCAGCTGAATTCGTACCCATTCCCATGCCTATAGACCATGCTCACAACCTTGGCATCATCCTTGACAGTGAGCTGACCATGAAGTGGCAGACCAAAGCAGTTGCCGCCTCCTGTTTCCACACCCTCTGCATGCTCCGCAGACTCTTCAGATGCATCCCAGCCAACACCAAGAAAACTGACACCCAGGCCCTCTTCACCATCTGCCTCGACTACGGTAATGCTCTCTACACTAGCATGTCCTCCCAGCTCCTAGAGAGACTCCAGGCAATACAAAATACTGCTGCCAGACATCCTGGACCATCTCAGTCACACCCACATCACCCCCCACCTCCGAAACCTCCACTGGCTCCCTGTCCAGAAGAGATGTCATTTCAAGCCCCTCATGCATGCCTACAGAGCCCTACACGATCAAAGACTAGACTAGATCAGCCACCATCGACACCTGTGCTCTTCTTCTCTGGCCCTCACACAAACACACACACGCACCCAAAATCCACCACTGATGCGTCGGAGGCCCCTCTTTTTGCTGCATCGCTGCCAAGGCCTGGAAAGACTTACCCCTCTCCCTTCAAACTGCACCCTCGTTGGCAGACTTCAGGAAGTGACTCAAGAACTGTCTCATCCACCAAGACATCGCACCCAAGTGCCCAGATAACCCCAGGGGTGATAGCGACACACTCTACAAATGGCTGATTGAATGATAAATAGCAAAGTTGAACAAGCAGTTTCAAAACTGCCTTTCCAGGCTGCAGTGGAAGGCTGGGAGCCATATTGTACCTTTTCAAACTCAGGGTGGCACAATCAGTGCTGCAGCCATGGGTGGACTCAGTAAACTACATACCCTGATTGCCCCTGGTGCCATATACCATGGGCTTATAAGTAAGTTAGTTTATGTCAGTTGGGGATAGCCAATTTAACATACATTTTGTGAGGGGTTACAACACTGGCACTGAGGTCTGGTTGGCAAGCCGCCTTACTCTCTGAGTCCAAAACCAGCTGCATCAGTCCAAAACTTTGGGTGTGATCATGCACAAATAGACATTACTATACAGTTGGCAATTAAACAAAGTTGCCCTTGTTTCTAGGTGGTAGCTGTCTAGTGAAAAGGCACTCAGTGGAATAGACATATGTATCTCAGAGCCTATTTCTTTTCTTTCTGTTCACAAATATAATGTGCAAATACATTTACCTTTATTTCATGACTTTTAACAGAATGTTAAGCAACCCATTTCAGTCATCAGAAATTCCTTGGTTGAGGAATTAAAATAGGACAGTTGTTGCAAAACAAAAGTGTATAGTTTGCTGTATTTACTTTACAATATTATGATATTACATAATAGCTAAACGTGTTTTCAGGGAACAGTCAGTGCTTGATTTTTTATTTTTTTTTGCGTTACACATACAATTGATGTTTAAGCGCCACTTTTCATGTCAAGATAGGAGCTAATCCACCAGTTTATTATTAGGCAGGGCTGCTGGTTGAATTATTGAGGACAGTTAAAAGAGCATGCACTCAGGGCCACTGAAGTAATAGTGTAGTGGAGAAAAGCAATTGTTAGATTTCAGCAAGTTATGTGCCATGAAAAAGCAAAGAATACAAAATAAGTGGTATATTATGAAATTAAGGCAAGCTTGAAATAGTTACTAGCAATTTTTCCTTTGTGGCATGTTACAATGCGTATAGAAAATGCACAGGTAGTTTAATAAATATTCATTCAATTTTGTTCAAAATATTTTTCAGCAGCAAAATAATGGCAGTTCTTGCTTGGAGTAACATGAAAACCATAATGTTAATGCTGTTCCAGGGTAAACCAGTTTAAAAAGAAATATGTCGCACTCTATAGAAAACATAAACATTCTTGCAATAAAACGTGCCCTAATGTCATTGTACCCATCTGATTTATGTTTTTAAAAGGTGTCTTCAGTATTGGGCTTAATCTACATTCATACCGTGTAGAGTCTCTGGGCTCGCTTGTTACCTTTAAAGACACATTTCCTATTTAATACAAACGTTAAATTAGGAGGAACCTTGACACGGAAGCCGTGGATCTTTTAAAACTAAATGTGATCTGTAGGCTATTGTTTTGAAATCTGAGTACCCTCTTGAACTAATTACCAATTTCAGAAGAGTTTGCAAATACATTCTTGAGTTTAGAATAGTTCATGTAAGACAAAGTTGAAGGCAAATCAATATGAAACACAGAATTGAATGATTAAGATGGAATCAGTTTTCACATTGCATTTGAACGGCGTTAAAGCACGTAAGCCGGTTTTTGCTTCATTATGTGGACAAAGCCCTTCCCTCAGGCCATCGTTGGAAATGTTAATATTATCTGCCTTGAGAGGACGTTCAGGGCAGGACTTCGGGATGGGCAGCTACCTGCATGCAAGTAGACAGCTGTGCATAACAAAAGATCCATTAGCATATGAAGAGGCCGGTGTGCCTGAAACCACTGAAGTTCGTTCACGCTGCAGTCTGGGGGATGGATCCTGCTGCAAGGAAAGGAAACACCTTTGAAAGTCAAGGAGCATCAGGTGACCCTGGTCGGGACCCTGACTGCAGCATGGATGGGCCTAAGGCGTCCAAATTGAGGCTGTCAAATAGAGGCTGTCTGATCGTCACCTCAAGCTCGTAGCGATTTTACACTCGAAGCAACACGTGTAAGTTTAAAGTGCTTAGTAAATTTAAATGTGTCTGTGTTCTTCTATTATATGACAGTTAGCAAAGAATTCCTTCTGTGCAGGTCTACAACTCCCTCCAATTTGCACTCAGTAAAAGGGCCAAATGCCTCTCCAATCCCTTAAAAAACTGAACACCTAAATATTTTGTAGCTTTGTCATAAGGTTAATTATTGTCTGAAGATAATGTGCACTTAAAATTAACATATGCAGAGAAGAGTAGAATGGAAGGGATGGAGACTGGGACATATAAGGGTCAGAAGGGGAGAAGGAAGAGCCTGCAAAAAGAGAGCATGGTAGGTTTGGAGAGTGTAAGTGAGGGATCAGTCCTGTCAAATGAAGGAAGACGAAGTCAAAAATGGAAACAACTGAGGTGGAAACAGGAAAAGGGAGGGAGTTAGTGGTCTGATATGTGGGATATGCGAGGAAGTAGAAATGTTGAGAACTAGTACGATATGGCAGGGAAGGGAATGATTTGCTTCCAGCATTTGTAAATACAAAAAAGCATATCTGAGATTTAAGAGGGTAAAGTGTCTACTGTACCTCCGGATGCCGGAACAAAAGGCAGTTATAAAATAGACTAATTTCAGTTCGCAAAGCAGGCTGCAAAAATTAACGTGCAGAATACCAAAACATTTGTAATTTGTCCAATATAATAAGAAAGACCATGGAAAGGGAGAGATGGGGAGAAAGATAATGACAGAGACAGGGAGAGGGAAAGGGAGAAAGAAAAACAAGGCAAACATTGAGATAGACATACAAAGGCAGACAAGGGGAAGGACGGTTGGGGAAGAGACCGTCAGAGAGAAACTTCAGGGGGAGTGAGAGAGACAGACCAGGATAAAAAGACATGGACAGTCCGAGAAAGACAAAAGAAGAGAAGCACAGAAGAGGGAGACATGAAAAGAGATACAGAGAAAGACCTGTGAAGACATGAAAAGACAGAGAATGCCAGGAAGAGAGGCAGAAAGACAAGGATAGACAGACAGAGAGACAAAGCAGAAAAATAAAGACAGAGGTAAAGGCATGGAAAGTTTGGAAAGAGAGAGAGAGTCTTGGGTATGCACAGAAAGACCAATAGAGATAGAGAAAGACAACAAGAGATGCTGAGAGAAAGATGGAAATAGACACAGAGGGATAAGGACAGGGAGATATAGTGGAAGATAAGAAGACAGAAAACTGCAAAAGAGAGAACAGTACAGTGAGAAATAGTGAGAGAGATTCTGTGAAAGACAGGCAAATACAGAATGATAACCACTGGGCAATGTACATGGAATGAGTGAGGAAAGGAGAAAGCAAAAGGAAGTGGGGAAACAGAAGGTGGGGCAGAGACACAGGGCCAGATGCACATAGAAGCAACTTGGCATTTCCTAAATAGCAACACCATAGAAATCTCTATTTAGGAAATGCAAAATATGTATCAGAATACCGATTTCCTAATAGTGATTCCTACAAATTAGGAATCGCTATTAGGAAATCACTATTAAGAAATCCCATGTTATTTGTGACAATGAGTCAGTTTTGCATTTTCAAAATACCGGTTTACTATTAGGAAATCACTATTTAGAAAGATCCAAAACCAAGGATGGCTGTAGGCAAAAGCCCCCCGTAATGCAGCCCTAAAATAGTGGTACACATATAGAGCTCACATATGCCCTAGGGCAGAGGTCTTCAAACTGGGGGGCCTCAAGTGATCCCAAGGGGGGCCCCAGACTCTGGCCAAAATAAATATTATACAGATAACAGGCCTTTGTTTTAAGCAGAAGCATGTTATTGCAGTTTTAAAAAGGTAACAGTACTTAACTGCAATGTTTAAATAGGCTTAGACATATTTAAACATTGCCATGTTTATAAAATAATTGTGAAAAATTCTGAGGGGGGCCCAATGATTTTTTATTTTTCAACTTGGGGGTGGGGGGGCGCAGCATTAAAAAGTTTGGAGACCTCTTCCCTAGGGGCATGTGTGTGTTCTAATGTACTTTAAAAAAAAGCATCTTTGAGTGCTTGTTTTAAATTGCTCATGGTTACCATTGACTTGAAGTCGATGCTAATTACAATTCCTAAATGCCCAATTTGCATTTAGGAAATGCTTTGTACATCTGAGTAGGAATCGCATATAGGTAATCCCTATTGTGATATCCTATTTATAGGATCGCAACTTGCGATTTCTACTGGGTAGAAATCGCATTTTGCAATTCCCTAAAAGGCTTTGTGCATCTGAAAAGCCCATTTAGCATTTCTTAACAGTCTGAAATTGTGATTTGGACTGTTAAAAATGCTGAATGGCTTCGTACATCTGACCCACAAAGCAATGATAGGGAAACACAAAAAGACAGGGTGCAAGGGAAAGAAAAGGAAAGGCAGGCACCCCCTGAACTCACTATGTCCACCATTCTTTCTATTTGCTTGTCTGTCTCTGTTTGTGGCTGTCTATTTATTGCTATCCCTCCATTTATTTTCACCTCTGTCTGTCTCTTCATCTTTAGCTGTCTCTCTTCTTCTTTCCCTATTTGTCTCTCTCTTTCTTCATATTTGTCCCGTTTCTTGGTCAAAATGTTGTGAAGCTTTATCAACAGATGCCGAAGTTAATAGCAAACCAAACAAGCATTAACAAAGCGAATAGGCCACCAGCCTTTTGGCCTTTGCAGTTCTTGCTTTGTTCTTTTATGGTCTGTGCAAAACTTTGTTAGGGGAAGAAGCCAGGCTCTCATCAAAAACATAATTGGCTGGAGGCAACATTTTATTTTTTGGTTTAAAAAATCATATTACCATAGTAGCCCCTGACAGAGAAGGGGACTACTTTGTTCATGTGTTTCTTGTGAGCAGCATGCTGCATTTCAAAGTAAGTCAGCCCAGCCAGTGGCTGAAGTGTGCTGTCCAGTTACCACATGATACATGTTGTATATGGATGAAAAATGTAAATGACACAACAGACTAATGGATGACGACTGGCTGAAAGCCCCTATAACTGACTATGTTATACTTAATACTTTAGAAACATCAAACACTTTCTTCAAATATAGTGGCTTGTAAAGACAGACAAACAGGGAAGCTTGCAAAGGCAGCCAGATATAGATTCTCACAAAGACATACACATAGGGTTTGACAAATATATAGAGTTGTATAGATAGAACTGTACAGATAGTTGTATAGATAGCGTTGTGATAGAGTTGTAAACTTAGAGTTGTGTAGACAGGGTTGTATAGGTTGTTTATAGATAGTGTTAATAGGAGTTTCCAAGCAAGTACTTCTATTGTCCTTAACTTGCATTCCTGTTGCTGCACTAGGTCCAGCGTAGCAGCAGCAACCTCAAAGCCTCTTTAGTTTTCCCTCCTACCATCAAGGGAACACAGTTGGTGGATGTAGGAAAGTACCATCTTGCCTGGCATGTTACCCCCATATTTCACTGTATATATGTTGTTTTAGTCAGGCAGGGCCCCAGTGCTCATAAGTATGTGCCCTGTATGTGTTCCTTGTGTGATGCCTAACTGTCTCACTGAGACTCTGCTAACCAGAACCTCAGTGGTTATGCTCTCTCTGCTTTCCAAATTTGTCACTAACAGGCTAGTGACTAAATTTACCAATATACATTGGCATACTGGTACACCCATATGATTCCCTAGTATATGGTACTGAGGTACCCAGGGTATTGGGGTTCCAGGAGATCCCTATGGGCTGCAGCATTTCTTTTGCCACCCATAGGGAGCTCTGACAATTCTTACACAGGCCTGCCAGTGCAGCCTGACTGAAATAACGTCCACGTTATTTCACAGCCACTTACCACTGCACTTAAGTAACTTATAAGTCACCTATATGTCTAACCTTCACCTGGTGAAGGTTGGGTGCAAAGTTACTTAGTGTGTGGGCACCCTGGCACTAGCCAAGGTGCCCCCACATCGTTTAGGGCAAATTCCCCGGACTTTGTGAGTGCGAGGACACCATTACACGCGTGCACTGTACATAGGTCACTGCCTATGTACAGTGTCACAATGGTAACTCCGAACATGGCCATGTAACATGTCTAAGATCATGAAATTGTCATCCCAATGCCATTCTGGCATTGGGGGGAACATTCCATGATCCCCCGGGTCTCTAGCACAGTACCCGGGTACTGCCAAACTGCCTTTCCGGGGTCTCCACTGCAGCTGCTGCTGCTGCCAACCCTTCAGACAGGTTTCTGCCCTCCTGGGGTCCAGGCAGCCCTGGCCCAGGAAGGCAGAACAAAGGATTTCCTCTGAGAGAGGGTGTTACACCCTCTCCCCTTTGGAAATAGGTGTGAAGGCTGGGGAGGAGTAGCCTCCCACAGCCTCTGGAAATGCTTTGATGGGCACACATGGTGCCCATCTCTGCATAAGCCAGTCTACACCGGTTTAGGGATCCCCCAGCCCTGCTCTGGCGTGAAACTGGACAAAGGAAAGGGGAGTGACCACTCCCCTGACCTGCACCTCCCAGGGGAGGTGCCCAGAGCTCCTCCAGTGTATCCCAGACCTCTGCCATCTTGGAAACAGAGGTGTCTTTGGCACACTGGACTGCTCTGAGTGGCCAGTGCCAGCAGGTGACATCCGAGGCTCCTTCTGATAGGCTCTTACCTCTCTTGGTAGCCAATCCTCCTTCCTAGGTAGCCAAACCTACTTTTCTGGCTATTTAGGGTCTCTGCTTTGGGGAATTCTTCAGATAACGAATGCAAGAGCTCACCAGAGTTCCTCTGCATCTCCCTCTTCACCTTCTGCCAAAGGATCGACCGCTGACTGCTCAGGACGCCTGCAAAACCGCAACAAAGTAGCAAGACGACTACTAGCAACCTTGTATCGCTTCATCCTGCCGGCTTTCTCAACTGTTTCCAGGTGGTGCATGCTCTCCGGGTAGCCTGCCTCCTCTCTGCACCAGAAGCGCTGAAGAAATCTCCTGTGGGTTGACGGAATCTTCCCCCTGCAACCGCAGGCAACAAAAGACTGCATCACCGGTCCTCTGGTTCTCCTCTCAGCACGACGAGCATGGTCCCTGGAACTCAGCAACTCTGTCCAATTGACTCCCACAGTCCAGTGACTCTTCAGTCCAAGTTTGGTGGAGGTAGGTCCTTGCCTCCCCACGCTAGACTGCATTGCTGGGTACCGTGTGATTTGCAGCTGCTCCGGCTCCAGTGCACTCTTCCAGGATTTCCTTTGTGCACAGCCAAGCCTGGGTCCCCGAGACTCTAACCTGCAGTGCACAACCTCCTGAGTTGTCCTCCGGCGTCATGGGACTCCCTTTGGTGACTTTGCGTGGACTCTGGTTCACTCTTCTTCCAAGTGCCTGTTCCGGTACTTCTGCGGGTGCTGCCTGCTTCTGTGAGGGCTCCCTGAGTTGCTGGGCGCCTCCCCTGTCTCCTCATCCAAGTGGCGACATCCTGGTCCCTCCTGGGCCACAGCAGCATCCAAAAACCTCTACTGCGACTCTTGCAGCTAGCAAGGCTTGTTTGCGGTCTTTCTGCGTGGGAACACCTCCGCAAGCTTCTTCACGACGTGGGACATCCATCCTCCAAAGGGGAAGTTCCTAGTCCTCTTCTTTCTTGCAGAACTCCAAGCTTCTTCCAACGGGTGGCAGCTTCCATGCACCCTCAGCTGGCATTTCCTGGGCTCCTGCCCACTCTCGACACTGACGTGACTATTGGACTTGATCCTCTTGTCTTACAGGTACTGAGGTCCGGAAATCCACTGTTGTTGCATTGCTGGTGTTTGTTCTTCCTGCAGAATCCCCCTATCATGACGTCTGTGCTCTCTGGGGGTAGTAGGTGCACTTTACACCTACATTTCAGGGTGTTGGGGTGGGCTATTTTTCTAACCCTCACTGTTTTCTTACAGTCCCAGCGACCCTGTACAAGCTCACATAGGTTTGGGGTCCATTTGTGGTTCTCATTCCACTTTTAGAGTATATGGTTTGTGTTGCCCCTATACCTATGTGCTCCTATTGCAGTCTATTGTAACTTTACACTGCTTGCATTACTTTTCTTGCTATAACCTGCATAATTTTGGCTTGTGTACATATATCTTGTGTATATATCTTATCCTCATACTGAGGATACTCACTGAGATACTTTTGGCATATTGTCATAAAAATAAAGTACCTTTATTTTTAGTACTTCTGTGTATTCTTATGATATTGTGCATATGACACCAGTGGTATAGTAGGAGCTTTACATGTCTCCTAGTTCAGCCTAAGCTGCTTTGCTATAGCTACCTTCTATCAGCCTAAGCTACTAGAAACACCTCTTCTACACTAATAAGGGATAACTGGACTTGGCACAAGGTGTAAGTACCTCTGGTACCCACTACAAGCCAGGCCAGCCTCCTACAGTGGAAAGATTCTGCACCATCTGCTCCAGTGATGGAAAATCACTTCTGACAAATGGATACTTCAGATTGTCAAATGGGGGTTATGCCCTATCTTTCCAACATACCCTGCCCTTTGCCACCGTCCAACATTCGGCTGACGTAGTACCACTTCTCACTCTTGCGAAAGGAAGTACTTGCTCTTCTGACCAAAGGAACTATTGAGAGGGTGCCAATATTAGAAATAGGTCAAGGTTGCTATTCCTGCTAAATGTTGGTGCTGAAAAAGAATGGTAGCCTCTATCCTATCCTATATCTACACCCTCTCAACTACTTCCTGAAAAAGAAAAAATCAAAATGCTCTTGTTGGCTCAGGTAGTGTCTGCTGCCCTTGATTCTGGAGACTAGATGGTAGCATTGTGCACATGGAAGTAAGAGCTCTGCAAGTCAGTCTTGCCTGCTTACAGGAGTTACCTGCAGTTTGTTGTAGGCCAGGAGCATTTTCAGCTTGCTGTGCTCCCCTTTGGCCTTACCAGAGCTCCTTGGGCGTTAAAACAAAAGTGGGGATGGTGGTGGTTGCAGCACATCTGTGAAGGTCAGAGGTTCCTGTTTTCCCCTGTCTCAGTGACTGACTGTTGAAGTCGAGATCGTCAGTCATTTGTTTCCCACCTCCTAACTATGGTGCACTTTCTGCATTCACTGGGGTTCACTATCAATGTGTTAAAGTCACACCTTACTCCCTCCTAGAAGCCCCCTTTCATCAGAGCTATCTGGATACAGTGCTGTTTCAGGCTTGTCCTCCGGGAACAGGGAGTCTGAGATTTCGGGCTGATGTCAGTCTTTATCCTGGATTTCAGTGAGACTGACTGAGGCTACTGGGTCTCATACCCTCTTGCATCCTTCTGATAAACCATGCCGGTTAGTATATATAGGCTCTGCAGTGGAATCTGAAGTCCTAGTGAACACAGCATCGGGGAAATCTCTCCCACCTGTTCCAGATATCTAAGGAAGTTGCAAAAGACCTGCAGTGGGAGCTCACCAACACCGATTAAATCAGCAGCAGACTCCTCTTTTCCTCATCCAGAGTTCACAGTAGTGACAGATGTTTCGCTTCTGGGTTGGGGTGGCCAGCTATGTGAGGTGGAGTTAAAAGGACTCTGGTCTCCGCTCCAGCTCAACATATTGGAACTGAGAGCGATTCACCTGCCATTGAAAGACTTTCTTCCTTCCATCAATGGAAGGCTAGTGCAGGTGTTCGTGGACAATGCCACTGCCATGTGGTATTGCCACAAGCTGGTTGGTGTGGGGTTGTGAACTCTGTCAATTGTTTCTGTGCTTCTGGACGTGGCTGGATGGTCAGGATATTTTTCTGGTTGTTCTACATCTGGCGGTCTCTCTTAATGCCAGAGCAGAGTAACTCAGTTGTCAATGTCTCACGGACCATGAATGATGTCTCCATCCTTAGAGGGTGCTGGGTCTGTCCAGAGATTGGGGAGAAAGAACCGTGGTTATATCAAATTGCCACTTCCAAGAAAACACAAGATCAGCATTTCTGCCTGCTGGAATTTACAAAACTGCTCTCGCCCGGAGACGTTTTTTGTCTCAAGTAGAGCTCTGGACTTCTGTATGCTTTTCCTCCCAATATCACATCTGTCCAGAGTTCCTAAGAAGATGAAGAGTGACTGGGCCCAAGTCATCTTAGTGGCAACGGATCGGGCAAGAAAAGTGTGGTATTCTGAGCTCTTGAGCATGAACATCTGTCCTCGTTCAGGCTGCCTCTTTGGGAGGATCTACTGTTGCAGCAACAGGGCATGTTCCTGCAGGCTCTCTATCTACATGTATGAATAATGAGAGGAAACAGTTGAGGGTCCTTAACCTCCCTCCTGAAGACTGTTTATTTTTATTTTTTTAATGTATTTATTTATACAAATTTGCACAATACCAACAACAACAACAGCCCCGAGCATTCCAAATAGACCGCAAGGAGTCCACAAGCGTGTGCACAGGACAAGCCGGGATAACAAGGTGAAGTCCAATGAAACAATGTACTCGGCAGGGTCAAATCCCTCTGTTCAGTTACCATCCCATATACATGCCAATAAGAGCTGCAAGAAGCACAACCCCAGGAGGAATCTAAATACAGAAGTATTTGGGGCATTAAACCAATAACAATCATAAGATCAAAAGGACGGAGGCGGCCGAACAGATCCACACAGCAGGAACGTCCAACAAGCATCATTTCCCACACATGCTGGAGCAACATTCGGGCCAAACAGTTGTGCACGTAACCTCACACCCATCGCAAGGATTCTCTCAATCTAAACCAGTCCATTCCATAAATGAGCAAAAAGGCGAGCAGATGTCTCTAGGACGAGAACGCGCCGGGGCCAACTCCCAGAAGATGGGACAGCTGCTCCTGACAAAAAACAGCATCTTGCAGCCAATCATCCTTCCGTGGAGCCCTGCCCCTCCCCCAGCAGACCACCACTCTTCTCTTCGCCAACAAGAGCAACATACCCACAAGGCGTCTCCACTCCGACGGCACCCCATCCAGCAACACCACCACAGGAGAGAAGGGCAGATCCAAGCCAGTAATGCCAGTTATCACCCACATCACTTCACCCCAAAAGACGCGGACCGCCTCACAAGTCCACGCCAAATGCAGAAAATCAGCATCCGGGGCATGGCATCGCCCGCAACGCGCATCCTCACGCAACCCCGTAGCCTGTAGACTGAGGGGGGTATGATACAAGCGATGCAAGAATTTGAAGTGTATAAGCCGCAGTCTATAATTGGGCGACAGTGCTCTCATATGCGCACAGCAGCTTCTCCACATAGCATCAGTGATCTCCATCCCAGCATCCCTCTCTCATTTAACTCTCGCAGCCTCCACCACCACCCGTCGCTGCTCCTGTGCGCATCTATACAGTTTGGTGATAAGCTGACGCGGGGACTGCACGTGCCAAAGCAGCTCCAGCGCCCGACAAGACTGAGGCATAATCGGACGACCAGCAAATCGCGCCCGGAGCATCGCGTATACCCTTAACAAGTACAGCCTATGCAGCGCATTATCAACCTCATCGCTAAGCGCCTCCTCAGGCGCCCGCAGACGCTCATTCACAAAACAGTCTCCCAGCAAGGACAGCCCAGAAGAAGAAAGAAAGTCCCGCAATCGCACATCACTGGGCATTCTCTCATCCGCAACCTCCAACAACGGCATCGTAGGGGGCAAAGGGCTCACATCCATCCGACCGACGCAACAGAGCAGCCCAAGCCGCAGACGTACACGCAACAGTGTTCACATCCCTAGGGCGAGTCCGAGTCATACATCCGAGCAGTCTCGGCAGCCGGTCCGGCCATACCGCATCACTCTCTACTGCAAGATGAGGCAAATATCGCACCAGGCGGATCCAGAAATATGCACAGTGGGCCTGAGCACAGTAATAATACAACTCCAGATCTGGGGCAGCAAGCCCACCCAACTCAAATGGCAGCGTCAGCTTCTCCCACGCAATCCTGGGCTGCCCGCCTGCCCACACCAACCGCGCCAAAGCCGAACGAAGTCGCCGCAGAAAGCTCTGGGGCAGCATCAGCGAAAGATTAACAAAAAGATACAGGAATTTAGGCAAAACAACCATCTTAGCAATGCCAATGCGCCCAGTCAGCGAAAGCGGTAAGGAGCGCCACATCTCCAGCCTGTCTTCCAACCAGGCCACCAACCTGCCATAATTGGCAAGCCAAAGGGTCTCAACATCACAGCTGAGCCATACGCCCAGATAACGGACTGGGCCCTCCGCCCACTCAACAGGATACCGCGACGGGAAGCGCGCCATATGACGAGTAAGAGGAAGCACCACCGACTTAGACCAGTTCATCACTATGCCAGGGAAGGTACCGAAGCGGACAACCTCAGTGAGCAAAATATCCAAGGGCCAGATGTAGCAATATTGCAAATTGCGAGTTGCAATTTGCGAATCCAAGCGACTCGCAAATTGCAACTCGCAATTTGCAATGCAGAACGGTGTCTCAGACACCGTCTGCGAGTCGCTATGGGGTCGCAAAGACCCACCTCATTAATATTAATGAGGTGGGTCGCAAATTGCGGCCCCATAGCGACTATGGGCACTCGCTAACATGGAGGCCTGTTGTAGTCAGCAGACCTCCATGTTCGTGACTGCTTTATCAATAAAGCAGTTTTTTTTTTTTAAGTGTAGCCCGTTTTCCTTAAAGGAAAACGAGCTGCACTTAAAAATCCGAAACCTTTAGTTTCGGATTTTTTTCAGGGTAGGTAGTGGTTCCTTGGACCACTGCCTGCCCTGAAAAAATATTTTGTGGTCCATTCACAAAGGGGAAGGGGTCCCATGGGGACCCCTTCCAATTTGCGAGTGGGTTACCATCCACTTCAAGTGGATGGTAACTGCGACTCCATTTGCGACCGCATACGCAAATGGAATTGCATACCACTGCGAAACGCAAATAGGAAGGGAACACCCCTTCCTATTTGCGATTCGGAAACGCATTTTGCGAGTCGGTGCTGACTCGCAAAATGCATTTCTACATAGGAAACTCCGGTTTGCGACTCGCAAACGGTTTCCTGCATCTGGCCCCAAGTTCCTAATCGGCTCCCGCATATACAGCGCAATATCATCCGCGTACATAGAGACCAAAATCGGGCGCTGCCTAAACTGCAGCCCCCTATGGTTATGATGTTGCCGCAGATAGGCCCCCAACGGCTCCATCGCAATAGCGAAAAGGAGCGGGGACAGAGGGCAACCCTGCCGGGTTCCCCAGGCCACCGGAAAGGGTTCCGAGATACATCCATTCAACCGGAGCCACGCAACCGGATCCGTATAGAGCAAGCAAATCAACCCTATAAAGCACGCGCTCATACTAACCCTGCCCAACAGCGCTAATAAGTAGGGCCAGGACAGGGAATCAAACGCCTTTGTCGCGTCCAAAAATACTGCAGCGGCCTCATCTTCCGCCGTGAGGCTGGCCAACACCGCGAAAAACTTGCGTAAGTTGTGCACAGTCGAGCGCCCTGGCACAAAACCAGACTGATCCAGGAGCACCAGCCGCGACATCAACGGCTGCAACCGAAGCGCAATCAACTTAGCCAATATCTTAATATCAACATTAATCATGGAAAGCGGGCGGTACGAATCGCAGCTGCAAGGATCCTTGCCTGGCTTAAGTATTGTAACGATCAATGCCTCCCGCACAGAGGCGGGGAGAGAGCCCGCCTCCAACGCCTCAGCATAAACCTCCAACAGCTAGGGAGCCAGAATATCCTCAAGGCAGGGGTCAAGCCATTAAGACCCGGAGCTTTACCACCAGGCAGTCCACTAATTACTGCCTTTACCTCCTCCACCGAGAAGGGCTCATCAAAATAGGCTCTATGCTTGTCCTCAAACCAGAGCAGACTAATGTCAGCGAAGTAAGCCTGCGCCACATCAAGATTCGACTCAGCAGGGGCCAAATACAGATCCTCAAAATATCGTGCAAAGACCTGCATAATCCCCGCCGTTCCTGTTACCCGCTGTCCTCCCTGCCCGTCTGTCTCAGTGACGTACCCACTCGCCCAAGGCTTGCGCAGCATATTTGCCAAGGTGCGACCCGCCCTGTCGCCCACCCCATAGCGCCGGGCCCTGGCATATTTCCCCCAAAAACACACCTTGCGGTCAGATGCCTCTTCATATATGGAAACCGCATCCCGCAAAGCCGCCAACGTCCCACCAGCCCAGTCCGTCGCCAATTGTGCCTCCAACTCCACTATCTGAGACTCCAGCTCAGCTAATTCTCGACTCAAGGCACGAAGCACACCATGCTGCTTAGAGAGGCACACCCATCGAATAAACACTTTAAAGGCCTCCCAAAGCGTTCTGGCCGAGTTCACCGACCCCTGATTCTCAGAAATGCAAAATGGCCTCCCGCACCTCCTCACGGAACAGCTCATCTCGAAGCGCTCCCTGCGGCAAGCGCCAAGCAAACGCGGCCCCCGGAGCCCCATGTACCGACAGCTGCAACTTCACCAGTGAATGGTCCGAAAGGGTCCGGGCCAGATGCTCCACTGAATGCGTCCACATCTCCACGTCCCCGGTCCCCAGCCAGCGATCCAAGTAGGACCAGCTATTATGGACATAGTTAACACATGTGCCCTCCCTCAAGTCTCCATGCTTGGCTCTCAATAGATCAACCAAAGCACCATCACTCATCACATTCTTCAAAGCCACAGCAGCAGCAGAACTCCTAGGCCTGGTCGAACTCTCCCGGTCCCTCTCCGGATCCAGAACCACATTAAAATCTCCCCCCCAGATCACAGCGCCACTGCCCAATGATTCCACCAAACGCCACACCTCGCTGAAGAAGCCACGGTCATCCACATTTGGCCCGTACACTGATACCAACCAGCAGGGCCTGTCCAGCAATGTCCCGCCTAGCAACACATGCCACCCATTCGGGTCCACTATCACACGATGCGTGCGCCATTGCAGCCCCTTACGCAGCAAAATCGCCACCCCTCTACTGTAGCTCGAAAGCACCGCTCCATGTCACTCTCCAATCCACCCCACCCTCAGCCGCTTCGTCTGCGCCACCAGATGAGTCTCCTGAAGTAAACACACATCTATATGATGCCTTTGGATATAAGCAGAAACCTGACGCACCTTCCGCTGATCATTCAAACCACGCACATTCCATGTAAGGCAACTGACCGCCGTCATTGCCCCCATCATCCTCCCAGCACCATTTCCAGGCGTCCCACTACAGATCCGACCACCACCTCCAGCCAGCTCCGTCCAGCATAACAAAACAGTGATACAAGTCTAACATCACAAACACCATAAAACAAGACTCAGTGCCACCCCCACCCACGCGGACCCCCCAAACGGGTCAGAGCAGAACACCCCCCCTCCTTCCCAAACCAGAGAAGATCTAATCCCCCATCAGAAGAAAGGAATCATCCAGGGGGTCGTAAGGCTAGCCAACCAGCCCATCCGAATAACAGACAGGTTGGAGAGGACAAAGAGCTAACAAGAAAACTGAGAAACTGATTCAGAAGCGCTGAAAAAGAAGTCAGAGACACCGCATAGATGGCACCCGCCATGAGTCAGGGCCAGCCGTCAACACAACTGCAGAGCAGTCAATCATTGTCACTGAGGCGAGTCTGCTCCGAACCCGAAGCTCCAGACTGTTCAGCTGCAGAATGCCGAGGAAGCGTCTTGACAAACTTGCCCGCCAGTTTTGGATCCGTAAAGAAATGCAATGTTCCACCATGTTGTATCCGAAGCTTAGCCGGGTAGATAAGTGAAAAACGAGCTGCAGTCAAACTCAGAGAGCGCTTGACCGGCAAGAACGCCTTACACGCCGCCTGCACACTTGGAGTGTAGTCCGTAAAAAATTGCAGCTCAGTGTTTCTATACACCACCGGGTGGCGGTCCCGAGCCAGGCGCAGCACAGCATCGCGGTCACGATAATTCAAAAGACTAAAGATAACAGGCCGCGGCAGGGTCCCAGGAGGGTGCCTGGGGCCCAGGGACCTATGAGCCCTCTCCACCACTAGCATACGAGAAAGCTCACCAGGAAACAAATCAGCAAGCATTTTCTCCACAAAATCCTCCATCCTGCCCATGTCCGTGGTCTCAGGGAGGCCAAGCAACCAGACCTTATTGTGCCGGGACCGCGCCTCCAAGTCTTCATTCTTGGCCCTAATGACCTCCAGCACTCGCTCCATCTGCAACAGGCGCTCTCTCTCCCCGTGCCGCTGATCCTCCATCTCCGAAGTGCGCGACTCCAGCTGCTCAAACCGAGCATCATACTCATCCACCTAGCCCTGATGTGGTCCATCTGCTCTGCTAAATGGTCCAACTTAGCGTCTATTCCAGCCAAACTACTCTTAAGGTCCATCAACATGGATTTGACAGAAGCCTCAAAAGGCCCATCCTCCCTCTGCACCTCACCAGATTGCAGCGCGGCAGCACCTCCCTATCACCCTCAAAGGAGATCTTGGCCTGTCGCTGCTCCGCCTTACCCATTGCGGCCTTCACAAAAAGCCTGGTCCTAGACACTCCACCAGGCACCCAAAGGCAGGCGGCTCCGCAGCAAGCAAAAGGGCAGCCAACAACTCTCAGGGAAGTATCCAGTCACTAAGCCGATCACACCCGTCGACAGCCGCACTCCTCCAGAGGTAAGTGTCCAGCAATCGCTGCACCAACAGTCGTCCTCACAGGTGCACGTGGGGTAACCCAAGTGGCTCCTCAGCTCTCCTCAAGTACCAAAGAAAAGGGAAACAGCAGTTCTCCAGCACCCGCAATAGGCAGCAGCAGACAACAGCAATGAACACACTGCCTCCACATGCAGGCCCAAACAAAAGAAGGGCTCCCCCCCCACACCCCCCCATCCCGATCCGGCCGGCCACAATGGAGCGCAAGCCTCCTCAGCAGGGGCCCCCCACCGGAGGTCCAAAACAATGCCTCTTCCCGCTAGGCCGCAGGGGGTGGGCCCTCTCCAACCTCCCGTTTCACGGGGGCCCCCGCACTGCAAGGATTCCACCGCCCTGAGGGCCCCCACAGACCCCCTCCAAATCGGGCCTCCCCGCCGCCGATCCTCACCTCCAAGGTGGGAAGGCCTCACAGCCACGGCGCGCACCTCCAGGCAGCCATGCGGTCCCAAGCCAGGCTTGGTACAGGCCCACCACCTCACGGGGCGAGGCCCGGCAAGACCGCCAATGGCCCCCCCCTATCCAACACCGCCTCTTCTCTCTCCTCAACGGGCCTCAGGGGAACTCCCCCACAGCCCCCGCAACCACCTCCAGGGCGGGGAGGCCCTATACCTGCGGCGCACACCTGCAAGCTGCCGCGCGCCGCAACGGACCACAAGGTCCGGGCCAGGCCGAGCCCTCAACTCCACAGGGGCCGCGGCCCGACAGCACCGCCGAGGGCCCCCTCCATCCAGCGCCGCCCCTCACCTCCTGCCGACGAGGGCCGTAGGTAGAACCCGACCCCGGCGCCCACAGTAGCCACGTGGCAGCCCGGGGCTCCGAGCACGCCGCTCCGCCTCCGGTCCGACCAGACGCCGGCAGGGCCACGGCCCTCCACCGGCTCCCAAGGCAGCAGGCCAACAAATGCACGGACCAGGGGAGACCCGGCTTGCTCGCACAGGCCCCAGGCAGAGGGAGCGCCTCCAACACCTCTGAATCAGGAGAAATTAAGGATTTTAGCCCCAAGTCTGGCGGAGCCTCACGCAGTGCCGGCCATCTTGCCGGCCGGCTAGCTCCACCCCCCTCCCTCCTGAAGACTGTGATGTCATTCTGGCAGCCAGCACTTCGCTACCAAAATAATATACATCTGCCAATGGGATATGTTTGTGGCTTGGTGTAATGCTAAATCTGTTGATCCTCTGTCTGCATCTTTGACGGACATTCTGTTGTTTGCCCTATCCTTTGCCCGGCAAGACCTTGCTTTGGACACAGTTAAAGGTACCCTTCTGCCACTACAGCTTTCTGGTACTTGCCAGATCATCCCTCCAAATTTAAGTCACCTGTTGTGAATTGTTTCTTAAAGGCTTTTCAACATCTATTCTCTCCTACGCCCATTATTGTATCCCAATGGGATCTTAATTTAGTTCTCGCCTTTCTCATGTTTTCACCATTTGAGCCTTTGCACAGCTGCTGTCGGAGACTGCTGACCATCAAAACAGTCTTTCTTGTAACTATAACATCTGTCAGGAAGGTTAACAAATTGCAGGCACTTTCCGTTCACCCATCATATACAACACTTTCCAAAGACAAGCTGGTCCTAAGGTCTCCTCTTTACCAAAGATGGTTATACCTCTACATCAGGCAGAATATCACACAACCTACTTTCTTTGGCCCTTTCTTCCTGCTAAGGAAGAGGAGAGCCTCCACCTTCTGGTCATTTTACATCAATCGGACCAAAGACTTTCTAGGTGGATGATCAACTCTTTGTTGGTTTTACGGGTTCCCAAGGCAGGGCAAGGCAGTTCTCAAGAGAACTATCTCCAGATGAGTTGTCCTTTGTATTAAAATCTGCAACCCAGTGGCTGAAAAGTAGCTCTGTGATGGCTTAAAAGCTCATTCCACTAGAGCTAAAGATGCGACCACTGCGCTAGCTAGAGTAGTCCCAGTTCTGGACATCTGTCAGGCAGCTGCGCGAGCACTGCTGCACATGTTCGCCAAAAACTACAGACTAGACAGTCAGATCTGGCATGATGGGCACTTTGCGCAACTGGTTCACCACTACATCTTAGTGTAGCATAGTACAAAGACCCAACCCAGGAAGAGGTTGCTTTGGTATGAATTCTAAGGTATGGAATCTGCGGCTGGAGGGCTTTACAGATGGACAAGTTACTTACCTTCGGTAATACCTTTATATGGTAGAGACTCCTTACCAACTCTTCCATCTTCTTCATTCAGCACACTTTGGCTCTAATTTACAAGAATCTGATGCATCAGCATATCATATTTTTGCGCTTCCCCTAGATCCCCTAACGATGCCGTGGACGTGCTGTATTTACAATACAGAGCTCCATGGCGCATGTTTTCACAGATGCTTCTCCTGGCCGCTAAATACATGCATTGCTGGAGCAACATCGTAAAAATGGCGATACTCCAGCAATGCGAGGAGGCTTCCATTAGAAAAAATCCTGTGTCAATTTTACCTCTGCTCTGAGCAGGCGGCAAGATTCTGACGCAGTGAAGTCTCAGAATTTTGCAGTGAAATTTTGTAAATTTCACTGTGTCAGTGTAAGGAAATACCTCCTTGGCATGGTTACCCCCTGACTTTTTGCCTTTGCTGATGCCAAGTTATGATTTGAAAGTGTGCTGAGGCCTGCTAACCAGGCCCCAGCACCAGTGTTCTTTCCCTAACCTGTACCTTTGTCTCCACAATTGGCACACCCTGGCATCCAGGTAAGTCCATTGTAACTGGTACCCCTGGTACCAAGGGCCCTGATGCCAGGGAAGGTCTCTAAGGGCTGCAGCATGTCTTATGCCACCCTGGGGACCCCTCACTCAGCACAGACACACTGCTTGCCAGCTTGTGTGTGCTGGTGGGGAGAAAATGACTACGTCGACATGGCACTCCCCTCAGGGTGCCATGCCAACCTCACACTGCCTATGTTATAGATAAGTCACCCATCTTGCAGGCCTTACAGCCCTAAGGCAGGGTGCACTATACCACAGGTGAGGGCATATGTGCATGAGTACTATGCCCCTACAGTGTCTAAACAAAACCTTAGACATTGTAAGTGCAGGGTAGCAATAAGAGTATATGGTCTGGGAGTCTGTCAAATACGAGCTCCACAGCACCATAATGGCTACACTGAAAACTGGGAAGTTTGGTATAAAACTTCTCAGCACAGTAAATGCACACTGATGCCAGTGTACATTTTATTGTGAAATACACCCAGAAGGCATCCTAGAGATGCCCCCTGAAAACATACCCGACTTCCAGTGTGGGCTGACTAGTTTTACCAGCCTGCCACACACCAGACATGTTGCTGGCCACCTGGGGAAAGTGCCTTTGTCACTCTGTGGCCAGAAACAAAGCCTGTACTGGGTGGAGGTGCTTATCACCTCCCCCTGCAGGAACTGTAACACCTGGCGGTGAGCCTCAGAGGCTCACCCCCTTTGTTACAGCGCCACAGGGCATCCCAGCTAGTGGAGATGCCCGCCCCTCCGGCCACAGCCCCCACTTTTGGCGGCAAGGCTGGAGGAGATAATGAGAAAAACAAGGAGTCGTCACTGGCCAGTCAGGACAACCCCTAAGGTGTCCTGAGCTAAGGTTACTCCGACTTTTAGAAATCCTCCATTTTGCAGATGGAGGATTCCCCCAATAGGATTAGGGATGTGACCCCCTCCCAACCGAGAGGAGGCACAAAGAGGGTGTAGCCACCCTCAGGGCTTGTAGCCATTGGCTACTATCCTCCAAGACCCAAACACCCCCCTAAATTGAGTATTTAGGGGCGCCCAGAACCGAGGAAGATAGATTCCTGCAACCTAAAGACGAAGAAGGACTGCTGACCTGAAGCCCTGCAGAGAAGACGGAGACACCAACTGCTTTGGCCCCAGCCCTACCGGCCTATCTCCCCACTTCAAGAAAAACTGCAACAGCGACGTGTCCCCCAGGGTCCAGCGACCTCTGAAGCCTCAGAGGACTACCCTGCATCTAAAAGGACCAAGAACTCCAGAGGACAGCGGCCCTGTTCCCATGAAACTGCGACTTTGCAACAAAGAAGCAACTTTTGAAGACCACACGTTTCCCGCCGGAAGCGTGAGACTTTCCACTCTGCACCCGACGCCCCCGGCTCGACCTGCGGAAAACCAACACTACAGCGAGGACTCCCCGGCGACTGCGAGCCCGTGAGTAGCCAGAGTTGACCCGCCTGAGCCCCCACAGCGACGCCTGCAGAGGGAATCCAGAGGCTCCCCCTGACCGCGACTGCCTGCTTCAAAGAACCAGACGCCTGGTAAACACACAGTAAACACACTGCACCTGCAGCCCCCAGGACGTGAAGTATCTGACCTCCAGTGCAGGAGCGACCCCCCAGGTGGCCCTCTTCCTAGCCCAGGTGGTGGCTACCCCGAGGAGCCCCCCCCCCTTGCCTGCCTGCATTGCTGAAGAGACCCCGGGTCTCCCATTGAAACCTATTGCGAACCAGACGCCTGTTTGCACTCTGCACCCGGCCGTCCCTGTGCTGCTGATGGTGTACTTTCTGTGCTGACTTGTGTCCCCCCCGGTGCCCTACAAAACTCCCCCTGGTCTGCCCTCCGAAGTCGCGGGTATCTACCTGCTAGCAGACTAGAACCGGGGCACCCCTATCTCCATTGAAGCCTATGCGTTTTGGGCACCACTTTGACCTCTGCACCTGACCGGCCCTGAGCTGCTGGTGTGGTAACTTTGGGGTTGCCCTGAACCCCCAACGGTGGACTACCTTGGACCCAACTTTGAGCCCTGTAAGTGCTTTACTTAACTGTGAAACTAACAAATACTTACCTCCCCCAGGAACTGTTGAATTTTGCAGTGTCCAATTTTAAAATAGCTTATTGCCATTTTTGCCAAAACTGTACATGCTATTGTGATGATTCAAAGTTCCTAAGATACCTGAGTGAAATACCTTTCATTTAAAGTATTGTTTGTAAATCTTGACCCTGTGGTTCTTAAAATAAACTAAGAAAATATATTTTTCTATAAAAAGAACTATTTGCCCGGAATTGTCTTTGAGTGTGTGTTCCTCATTTATTGCTTGTGTGTGTACAACAAATGCTTAACACTACCCTCTGATAAGCCTATTACTCGACCACACTACCACAAAATAGTGCATTAGAATTATCTCTTTTTGCCACTATCTTACCTCTAAGGGGAACCCTTGGTCTCTGTGCATGCTATTTCTTACTTGTAAAATAGTACATACAGAGCCAACTTCCTACAGTCAGTTCTGCATGGCTTTTTGCCTAGGAACGCCTACCCTGCATACATTACACCTGACGCAGGTATAATCTGACGCAGGGCTTTACAAACAGACACACTGGGCCCAATGTGTCAGTTTGTAAATCTGGAGCAATGCAGTGCACTCCTAGCACCACTGCTGCATCAAAAAACAATGACACAGAGGTGCCGCACCAGGCTTGTGAATGAGGCCTTGTATATCTCACATTGAAGAGATCCTTCAGGATCTCACCTTGTCAACCTGCCCATTACACCTCACTTTGGCTCTGTTCTTCTAGTGCAGAGAAACAGTCAAGAACTGAGGTCAGCATGCCAGGGTGGTGCCCTTATAGGCACCGTACAGGTAACTTATGGTGCAAATGACGCCGACAATGCCACATGGAGCCAAATGTTGCCACCTACCAGCGTAGAAGGTGTTTGTTTAAAATATGTCCAGATCCAGTCTGATGCCTGGGGAATATTCAAAAGTAAGGAATCTGCGGCTAGATAGATTCTCTACCAGAAAAGGCGTTACCAAAGACAAGCAACTTATTCTTCGAACAATCATCATAATCACACATTATCACTGCAGGGACTCGAGGATGCCTACCGTCACAAACAATCTCTGGCATCACAGTAATTACACACTATCTAGAGTAAGCTTAACATGTTTATAAACACACACTATCTCTGTGGGGAATGGATAGGGCTATAACTGCACACTAACTCTCTAGGTATGTAGACATCACTATCATCACACATTATCTCTGTGGATACCTGGGCATCAATATCATCAGACACTATCTCTGTGTGACATAGACATGACTCACATCATACACAATTTCTGAGAGATTTGAAAATGACTATAATCACACACTATCTTTGTGGGGGATTTAGGCATAACTGCCATCTCAGACTATCTCTAGTGACTTGAAAGTTATTTAAATCACACACTATCTCTGTGGGGGGGTTAGGCATCACGATCAACATACACTGTCTCTGGGTACATGGGCACCACTATCATCACACACTATCCTAATGGGAAATGGGCATGACTCACATCACAGCCAAACTCTACAGAGACTTGAACATGGCTATAATTACACACTATCTCTCTGGGGAATTGAACATGATTATCCCACACCAGCTCTATGGGGATTTTGGCATCACTCTTATCGCACACTGTCTCTAGTGACTTCAACATGATTATCATCAAATACTATCTCTACAGGAACCTGGATATGACTACCATCACATTATATTTCTGTGGGGACCTAGACATTACTCTAATCACAAACTATCTCTGTGGGGACCTGAGGATAACTCTAATCATACACTCTCTCTGTGGGGACGAGGGCATCACACCAATCTGACATCTCTGTGGAACACAGACATATTCTTAAGTTAACCTTGTCTGCTATGCGCATAGCTACCAGAGGTTGAGCTCAAGGTTCAAGTACTAAAACCTTTACCGGACCCAACAAGAATAGTAGCATTATTACTTGTGGACTAACATCCAGCCAAACTAATAATTCTCTCCCCACAGTTCTCATAATCACACATTATCACTGCAGGGACTTGAGGATGCCTAAAACCACACAATATCTATGTGAGGACAAGGGCATCACTCTAATCACACACTCATCACTAATGAGTTAAACATGATTATCATAACACACTGTCTCTGTGGGGACATAGACGTTATAATTGCACACTATTCTCTGTGGGGACCTGGGATATCATCATACACCATCTGTGTAGGACATGAACATGACTGACATGACACTGTCTGTGTAGGACATGACTGACATCTCAACAGAGACTTAAACATGGCTATCATCATACAGTATCTCTGTGGGGACTTGAACAGGACTATTATCGCACATCTCTCTATGGATCTCGGCATCACTGTAATCCCACACAATCTCTAGTGACTTCAACATGATTATCATCACACACCTCCTCTAGGGGGGCTTTTGGTACTGCTATCATCACACACTATCTTTGGGAACATGGACATGATGTTCATTATATATGATCTCTACAAAGACTTCAGCATGACTATAATCACACACACTACCTCTGTGGGGATTTATTCACATCATCTCTGTGGGGATCTAGCCATCACACATGATCTCTAGTGACCTCAACATGATTTTTATTACACACTATCTCTGTGGGGACTTGGATGTTGCTATTATCAATCACTGTCTTTGGGGACCAAGGCATTACTATCATCGCACACACTATCTCTATAGGACATTGACATGATGGACATAACACATGATCTCTACAGAGATCTAATCAAGAGTATAATCACACACTATCTGAGAGAGACTTCTAGCCGCAGATTCTTTAATTGGGAATCCTCCCCAGGCGCAAGACTGGATCGGGAAACTTTTTTCCATAGCACGTCTGTGTGTCGGAAGAGGGCATGGCGTGACTCCGTATCAACGTTGTCCACCAGATGTGACGTCAACAGAGTCCATATGAGCCCCTTACTGACGTCAGTTCCTTCTTTTCCTCGCTTGTAATGCGGATTCAGTAAAGGTTCAGGCTGTTTTCGGCCTACTTTGTCATTTTTTTGTTGATGGAACAGTGTGCTTTCTTTGTGTATGTCTTCATGGTTAAAATTCTGTGGATGACCAAATTCAGCCACAGACCCTCACAGTATTTGCATGCGATGCCTGGGTGAGTATCATGACTCTGTAGAGTGCGACTCCTGTTCTCAATTTTGGCCGAAGGCGTTGCGGGAGCGTCATATGAAGCTTCTGGCGGCATGGATGTCAGAGCCTTCCCAGGCTTCACGTAAACTTCGGTCTCCTTCTCATAGTAAAGTCCATTTGCGGGCCAGTTCCAGGAGTTGTTCTCATGGGTGTCATTCACCATCGACTTCATGTGGTAAGTCACGATGCAAGAGGTCGAAATTGCGCTGTTTCCCGACTTCATCACACACAGCCTCCCACCACTCCTCAGTGGAATAATTGAGGCCTGAGTCAACCCCACATCTCCCTCCTTGTCCAGGAGCCGGGACGACTGGGAAGGGAGGGAGTACTATGTTTCCCTTCATGATATCTTTGGGAAATCACCTTCCCTTGGAGCGCCTGTGGGCCCCACGGAAATGCAAGATGCCTTGGCTGTGTCTCTGCCAGCGGGTTTGTCCTCAACTTCAATTAGGCCTTCTGTTTCAGTTGACAAAGCCAATACAGTGCCGGTGCGCAGCCCTTCGGGGTTTCCACCTTCAACACATGTATCCAATTAGCCGGCAACTCCACTGGCAGCGCCGTTCGTTGCATCTCTCTCCCCTTCTCAATTCAAAATCGACATTGAGGACTCTCCTTCTCAGTGCGGGTCGGGGTACGAGGCCAGTCAAACCAGTTAACCCTGACATCCTCCCTCTGCATTCTGGGAAGTCCTCTCACATTTGTCTTTCTGAGGGACATGGTATTGGAGAAACTGTAGAAACGTTTGGATGTTTTCTTCCATTTGCATGTGGATCAGCCTCCTACAGAGGACAGCTGGCTGGCTGACCTAGGTGCGGCTAGTGGCTTGCACTCTTCCTCAGCCATGGGCCTCCTTTATCCCTCTGGAGGTGAGTTCCTCTTTAGCTGACAATGCTGAGACGGGTTGCTGTGGTCTTGGATCTGACACTTCCCTCAGTGGAATTGACCACTGATGCTCTTTTTGACATTCTACATCAAGGCCAAACAGGGGTTGAGCCAGTGGTCCCTTAGAGTGAAGCTCTACACAACATTTTGTTGGGGAATTTTATCTAAGCCTGATACAAGGGTCCATGTAGATTGAGCTATATCTCACAGGCACAGACCTTCCCCTGTTGATCCGGCCTGTCTTCTCCGACATCCTAATCATCGTAGTTTGATGGTACAGACTGCTTTGGCCTCCCATGAAATTGAATCTCTTCCAGATGACCTGTCTGACAAAGATTCCAGGAGTCTTGATGCCTGTGGCAGGCATATGTTTTCCTGCACCAGTTCTGCTCTATAAATATATTTTGCATTCTTGGATGTTTTTCCATTCCTTATGGGATTCATTGGCACTCATCTTGCCACCATACCTAGATGACATTCGGAACCATGATGCCCATGTGATCCAAGATGGCCAGCAGGCAGCTAAATTGATCATTTGCTGTTGTATGGATACTACAGACTCTGAGAGTCAGGCCTTTGCCTCCTAAGTGACACTATGTCACTGTGCGTGGTTATGCACCTCTGGATTTTCAAAGGCTGTTCCCGCTACACGGATGGACATGCCTTTTGATGGTGTCCATTTATCTGGTGTACAGGCTGACTCTGCCTTAAGGTGTTTTCGTAACAGTAGAGGTGGAACAACAAATTAGCTTGGTTCCTCTCTACCTTTTACCCAGTTAATACCTGCAGCACTAGCTTGTAAGGGGGATATTTGTCTTGACTTATTCACACAGATGAGTCATGTTTTGGCAGCACTGTAAGGCTTTTTCTGTTCTATGCCTGTTCCACCTTATGGTGGCACCCAGTGGGGTGTTCCTGCTTTTGGCTGATATTATTTTTCATTATATTGTCATGGATGGATTATTGGGGTGCATATTACCCTGGGACCCTATGGAGATTTTCATGCCTGATGTTTCAAGGCTACTTTCAATATTGTTATTACTTGGTGTAGAAGTGGTGCCTTCCCACTTCAAGTTTGTGAATGACAGATTTTTAGCTGTTTGTTTCTCTTTGATTCTTAATGATACTTAATATACAGGTGATAGTGTTTTCTTTACTCTGAAGAAGAGCTTGAGCTCAAGAGTTGATACCTTAATGGTATGTACCTTACTCTAGGTGGCGCATTGGTTATTGTATGCCCGGTGGGCATTATATACATAAAATTATGAGATTTAGTATCCCTCATAGGAAAAGGCTGACATTGGTAGCTCCGTGGGAATATTAGTATATTATTTAATTTCTGTTAAAGAGTATTTCAGATAATCCTGTTCTAGATCATGGTTTTTACGAGAACAATTTTATTGTTCTCTGTGGTAATTGGTGACCTTATGCTTCTTTCATGAGAATTCATTAGTAGATAGTATCCCAATGATGAGATTACACATCACTAAAGGTGTATGTCTACTAAGTCCTTCTTGAACTTTCAAACAAAGTAGCTTTTGTCTATATTGTTCATTTATGCGCATTCTACTTTTGCTCCCGATACTTTTGATATTTGCTAGTAAAACGTTTTTCTACTTTTGCTAGCTTTGATTCATTATAAACCAGAACATAAATTCTGTGGACTTTAAGGCTTTATTTGGTGTGGTCACAAAGGTTTTCTTTCCTAAGCCATCACAGTTTTGTGTATATTATACACTGTTGTGTAGACATTTGTATAGTTTCAACATGTTCATTGAATATTGTTCTTGAAATTTCCTGCCATTGTCATGTTATCATGTGTCTCCATTGGGACATAGGGGCAGATTTAAGAGCCACTTGCACCATAATATTGCACCACATTATGCCTGCACCAGGCAAAATGGATGCAAGGGGGCTGTTAGGGGGATGAAAAAATGGTACAAAAAAATCTAAAAGATCATTTTGTTTTGGCACTTTTAACGCCTGCTCAGAGCAGTACAGTACATCAATAGCGTAAAACATTCTGACCCTAATGCCCCCTATCCTGCGCCATGGTGCGCTGTATTTTAAATACGGCGCACACAGGTTGGTGGTAGTGGGGAGCTAAGGGGCACAAGGAAAGTGGCACTGCACTGGATGCAGCGCCACGTTAAAAAAAATCTGCCCATAGTCTCTCTGTAAAGACCATTCTTTCTTGTGTATAGAGTGTTTAATATTCATCACTCTTTGGGATGTTCTAATGCTTTTGAGTTACTATTTAGCAAGTACTTCTTTCTGAAGGAATGAACCATCTTACGGGGTACATTTTCTTCTCTGCAAGGATATTCATTGTACATGAGGGCAATATGGGTTTGCCTCCTCATGTCTTCTTTTTGTACAAGACTTTCATTTCTTTCTAAAGGATCATTGCTCTTCTAGGTGACAACTGCTTCATCATTTGACTCACCTTAGCTGTTGTAGTTTGGGTTCACACATTGTGAAGTGTTGTCCTTAGGGGAAATATAACAAATCAGTTGGATTTTTTTTCTTACAGAATCTTTTACATTTTCTTGTTTAAGTATGGAGACTTGTATTAGATCTTCTATAGATGGGTCTCAATATAATAGGGTCACAGATTAACCTTGGTCTTCAACAGACTATCAAGCCTTTTCCATACCTACTACCTTATTTAACCTTATACTACTATTGCTTGAGGATGGTGTCTCAAGCAAATTGCAGGGCTGTTGGTTTCCTTATCGGTATAATACCCACTATAGGTAGCATTCTATTATGTCAGTATTGTCTGACTAATTACTCTGTGGTTTCTTTATATCTTTTGTTACGTGCATTGGCGTTTATTTATTTTACTCCTATGTCAGTATAAATATTAGGGATATCCTAAAAGTATTTGTATTATCTCTAATTAATTTTCCTAAGGAAAAGACTGCTTAAATGATGATATGATATTATTGTCTTCAACTTCTTTTTAAAGTGAGCATTTGTATGCTTTCTCCACAGGAGATGGACATTCTCTGGGTTTGTGGAGTAGGTCTGGTTAGAGTATACCCTTATATGACAGATATTGCTCAGTGGCGGGGCCTGCTGCTCTGTGTTCCAGGAGTATCACAAATGCAGTTTTGTGGCTGGATATAAGAGCAAATACATTTATCTTCATTAGGTCATTTGGCAAAATTGTACTTCTGTCACGGGTAGCATTGTTTTCCAAATATATTCATTGTATCTTTCAGTACTGTGGTCCTTTCCACAGTTCTTATGGGATGAGCATGCATGGGTTCAGATCCCATTAAGGGTGCAAATAGTTTTGTATTCATATTGTTGGTTGACTGCTGACACCGATGGGTCATACTAACATGGATAATTTTATTTCTATTGCTTTTTAATGTCTTCAGACTTTATTTTCCTGTGATTCCTTCTGCGTGTTTTATTTTGTAGAAATGCTTGGTCTTTTATCTTGTTCTAGACTGGTTTTGTTATAGTGAGAGACTTTCAGTGGTCTCAGTAATGAATGATGTTATTTTCATTTGAATGACTTTTTCTTACTGTGGTCCTTTTCACAGTTCTTTTAGTAAAGACTCCTATATATGCTTATGAATGCGCAGTCTATTTCGTTTGCTCTAGACTTATTTTCTTCAGGATAGACACTCTCAATGGAATCAGTTTGCAGACCCTCCTCCTGGGATGGTATGTCTTTGGTATCTGATTCTAAAGTAAGGAATCTGCAGCTAGATATCTCTAGCAAATGAACAAGTTACTTACCTATGGTAATCCATTATCTAGTAGAGACAGGATCTACCCGCAGATTCCTTAACAACCCTCCCATCCACCCCGGTCTGCAAACTGAGTCCTCTTTGGTCTCAGAGATTTTGTTATGGAAATCTATACCTTGAATTAAGAGTTTGGTGATTGAGGCAAGGTTGTCTTTTGTTCTAGCATGCTGTTTTAATAGGCAGTTTGTATATGTGGTGCCACGTTTTGAGTGCGGAAAATAGACACAAAAGAAAATGACATTGGCAAGGGAGTTATATGGACTCAGTTGAATTCACATCCAGTAAACGACGTTGACATGGAGTCGTGCAACACCCTCTTCAGACTCACAGACGTGCTATGGAAAAATGTTTCCCAATCCAGTCTTGCGCCAGGGTAGGATTCTAAAGTAATGCATCTGTGGCTAGATCCTGTCTCTACCAGATAATGCGTTACCAAAGGTAATTCACTTGTTCATCTCTGTGAAGACTTGAAGACCATTATAATCACACACTATCTCTGTGGAGACTTAAAAACGTCATAACCACACACTACAGGGATGTGGAATTCCTATAGCCCGACGCCCGGGACATCTTGTTTGGGGTCAAGGGCAACAAGTTTTTATGTTTACTTTGTCCTTGGGACAAGTAGGCCCAACCCCCTGCAGCACAAACCCTTTGGTTGCTTGTTTACAGAGAGTGGAATTCTCTGCAGTTGAGGTAATGTGTTTCTAAAAGATAATGCTGTTCGAACTTGTATATATGGTTCATTATTTGAAAGCCTTCATTATTAGGGTGAGTGCTGTAAATAAATGTTTTAAGGTCACACTTCACTACTGACGTTGGTTCCAGTACAAAAAAAATAAAACGTGTACACACATGTTAGAAAAGTTTAGGCTAAGAGGCTAAGTATAATGCTCCCAGAATGCTCTCTGATTATATGCAAATGAAGTGTCATTTAGTAAAATGTGTTGATGCATGCTAGTATTTCCCAAAAATATTTCTAATGGAAAATCAGTGTAACCATTTTCAACACGATTATGGGAAGCATGAAAATAAACAAACACTGACAAAGCCAACTGATCTGACATATTTTTATAAGTCTTTTAGTTTCATCAATGCGTGTCTTGTTTTGACATGGCTTTTGTAACACTTTATTCTTGTGGGAGCTACCAGGCCCTCAACATTGTAACAAACATTGGCAAAACCCCCCCAAAAAGTTTTTGAACTCTTAAAGCACACGTTGCCACCAGCAGCATAACAAAGGCCCCGCAGCCGCCCTCCAGGGGGCCCCTCCAGCACAGCACCTGCCCTGAGTGAGTCTGGAGAGGGGGCTCCTCCATGTTCTTTGCAAAGGGGCACCCTCCAGTTTTGTTACGTCACTGATTGCCACTGTAGTTCCTGACACTGAACAAAACTACTTTGTGTGGCAATATGCTCCTTGTGGAAGAGCAGAATGCGATCGCTCACAGTTAAGCCAGCCGAAAGAGAGAGAAATAGAAGTTTAATAAAAACAAAATGTCTTTGTTAACACCAGACCTAATTAGGGACCAAGACCCACATGTAGGTAGCTTTTTGCATGTCGCAAACAGCGACTTTCGCTGTTTGCGACATGCAAAAAGCACATTGCGATACACAAACCCAGTTTTGCGATTCAGTAACCTGGTTACCGAATCACAAAACGGGTTTGCGACTCGCAATTGGTAAGGGGTATTCCCTTCCTAATTGCAACTCGCAGTGCAATGTAGGATTGTTTTGTGACCGCGAACGCGGGCGCAAACCAATCGCAGTTTGCACCCATTTCAAATGGGTGCTAACACTTTCGCAAAAGGGAAGGGATCCCCATGGGACCCCTTCCCCATTGTGAATGTCACTGTAAACATTTTTTCAGAGCAGGCAGTGGTCCTGCGGACCACTGCCTGCTCTGAAAAAATGAAACGAAAACGTTTCATTTTTCGTTTTTGTTATGCATCTCGTTTTCCTTTAAGGAAAACGGGCTGCATTACAAAAACAAACAAAAAAAACTGCTTTATTGAAAAGCAGTCACAGACATGGTGGTCTGCTGTCTCCAGCAGGCCACCATTCGCGAGGAGGTCGCAAATTGCGACCCACCTCATGATTATTCATGAGGTGGGCATTTGCGAAGCCCTTGCGAATCACAGATGGTGTCAAGGACACCATCCTACATTCGGATTTGCGACTCGCAATTTGCAGGTCACAAATCTGAACCTACCTACATGTGGCCCCAAATTCTTAAAGAAAGTCACAAAAGTGCACCCATGGTATATGTCGTACCCCTATAAAATATTTGTGAACTGTATTTTAGCATGGGTAAATACGATGTGTAGATTTGCTCATGTGAAAATCTATTGAGCATTTGCAAGTTCATTTTCCCTCCAGCCACTTTCTTCCCAACCCTGGAAGAAGTTCTAATTCTGCCATTGTCAGGAGTAAATGTCCAACCTTTCTTATTATGGGAAAATATTAGAGAGAAGCTGGTAAAAATCTTTAAAACATGCAGGTTAGTAGGTTTGCAGACTCAAAGGCATTCCAGCCCTGAAACTATTGCTTACTGCTTCCTCCAGCCCCAGTATGCAGATCTGCAGAAAGGTGGCAAAATAAGGAAATTGCTACAGTAGCGATTGAAACTCCAAGTATTCAAGCCCTACTATGGTGGTAGCCCTGGCATAATCAGAGAGGCTATTAATTGCTGCCATAATTTGTCGCCACACTACATGGCACCAAAGGGACAAGTAGATCTTTTTACAGGACAAGTAGATTTGAGAAGCAACCTGTCCCCTGGACAAGTAGATATTTTAATAAATTCCACACCCCTGCACTATCTCTGTGGGGACTTGAACGTCATTATAATCACATGCTATCTCTGTGGGGACTTAAACACCAGTATAATCACATACTATCTATACAAGGGACTATAACATTTATATGATCATTTGGACTAGAAGTTTGTTAACTTCACACAGTGCCTATCTGGGAACTTGAACATTATGTTAACGTACTATCTCAGTGGTCTTGAACACAATTATCCTCCCCTAGAATTTATTGGAGAATTGAACATCACTATACAAATATGCTATCTTATGGGAGCTTGAACATAATTACTTTTACACAATAAATGTTTAGACATGAACATTCTTATGTTCACTTTGTACCTGTGTGGAGACTTGAAAATTGTCTTTCACACTAGTTCAATGGGCAGTTTGGACTATCTTGAAAAAGATTAACTTTGCACACCATCTCTTTGAAGCTACATTATGCCTATAATCACACTATCTCTGTGGAAACTTAAACACAACTATAATCACACACTATTTAAGTGTGGACTATCATTACACACGATCTCTAGTGACCTCAACATGATTATCATCACACTCTATCTCTGTGGGGACTTGAATAGGATTATTATCCACACTATCTCTATGGGCACTTGGGTTTTGCTTTTATAACACATTGTCTTTGGGGCCCTGGGCATCACTATCATCACACACACTATCTCTGTGGGACATAGACATGATGGGCATCACAAATTATCTCTACAGAGATCTGTACATGGCTTTAATCACACACTATCTCTGGGGACTTGAATAGGATTATTATACATACCATCTCTGTGGGCACTTGGATTTTGCTATTATAACACATTGTCTTTGGGGGCCACGGCATCACTATCATCACATACACTATCTCTCTGGGACATGAACATGATGGACATCACACATGATCTCTACAGAGATCTGAATATGACTTCAATCACACACCATCTCTGTGGTACTTCAACGCTACTATAATCACCCACTATCTCTGTGGGGAGTTGAACACCACTATAATAGGCGATCTATGTGGGGACTATAACATTCATATGATCATAAACATATCATTATCTTTACACATTGCCTATCTAGGAACTTGAACATTATCTTTACACACTATCTCAGTGGTCTTGAAAACAGCTATCTTCCCCAGAATCTCTGGAGAAATTGAACATCACTATAATAACACACTATCTTTGTGGGGATTTGAGCAGGCTTACTTTTGCACACAAAATCTGTTTGGACATGAGCATTCTTATGTCCACTGTCTCTGTGGGCACTTGAAAAACATTAACTTCACACACCATCTCTATGAATTTCATCTTGTTTCTATAGCCACACTGTCACTGTGGGGACTTGAGCAGGATTATTATGACACAAAGTCTCTGAGGTGATCTAGGCATCATTATAATCCCACACAATCTCTAGTGACCTCAACATGATTATCATCACATACTATCTCTGTGCCGACTTGAATATGATTGTTATTACACAGTATCTCTGTGGAGACTAGAGTATTGCTGTCATCACACACTCCCCTTAGGGACCAGGGTATCACTATCATCAGACACACCATCTCTGTGGGACATGGACATGATGGGCATCACACATGATCTCTACAGAGATTTAAACATAACTATAATCACACACTATCTCTGTGGGGACTTGAACACCTCTACAATCTCACACAACCTCTGTGGGGACTTGAACACCTCTACAATCTCACACAACCTCTGTGTGGACTTGAACACAACTATAATCACATAATATAACGTAATGAACATCATCTTCATACTAGCAGCGTGAAGTCTCAACTACTGCCTTTACACACTATTCAGTGAGGACTTGAACATAATCATTGTCACATACTATCTGTGTCTGAACTTCAACATCCCAATAACCACACCCTGTTTCTACAGAGACATGAATATTGTCATAATAACACAATATCTTTGTGGGGACTTGGCCATAATTAACTTTGCACACCATTTCTGTGAGGACTTGAGCATTCTTATATTCATTTACTGTCTCTGTGGGGGCTTCACACTCTAAATCTGTAAATACTTTTGACACAGCTATGGACACCATCTCAGTGAGGGCTATGGTTCCACTGTAAACATATGCCACCTCTGTAGGCATCATCGCATAACATCCCTTTGTTGTGATCTCATACCAACTCTATGGGCATCATCACTCACAATCCATATGCAGACGTTAACATTCCATTCCATACTATTCCTAAGGAGATCTGATCTAATAGCTACTTTGAGGAAAGATTTAATGAATCAAACTCAGGGTTCCACTTGACCGCATTGCTTGATTGTATCTATTTGTTTGTCTTTGTATTAGTTCTCTTGGGGCCAGATGTATGAGAAAATCGGTTCAGGATTTCCTAATAGCGAATTTTTGCGATTCACTATTAGGAAATCGCAAACTACAATGTACTACAGTGTGTTTAACATTGTTTGCGATTCCCTAATGGGTCGCAAGGACCCTGCCTCATCAATATTCATGAGGCAGGTTGCAATTTGTGACCCACTGGGAATGGCTATACTCACAGGGATGGTGGCCTGCTGGGGTCAGTAGCCCTCCATTTCTCTGATTGCTTTTTTAATAAAGCAGTTTTTTTTGTAATACAGCCTATTTTCCTTAAAAGAAACAGGATGCATTACAAATCCAAAAATAAAACGTTTTTTCATTTTTTAAGAGTAGGCAGTGACCCTTGGGACCATTGCCTGGTGTTTAAAAAAAAATGTTGACGTCCACATTCATAAAGGGGAAGGGGTCCCTTGGGGACCCCTTCTTGTTTGCGAATGGGCTACCACCTTCTCTATGGAGTCTGTAAAATATGAATGTTTTGTAATCACATTCTGGTGGCGAAACATTCATACATGCCAGTGCCATTCATTATTAGGAAGGGACACCCTAAACATGCTCCTTCCTAATACTGAATCGCAAAAGCAAAATATGATATGGTACCAAGTTACTGAGTCCTATTTTGCCTTTGGTACATGGCAAAAAGCATTTTCCTGGTAGCAAATGGCTTGATGGGTTGTTTGTGATTAGACAAATGCATCTGGCCTTTACTTTGTAACATTTTGAACACAAAGCAGTGGGTCAAATACAGTTTGAAGTGCCTTTCTGTAATCATGATCTATGATATTTTCTGATACATTATTGGCATAATCCACCTTTTGTGTGCATTTAAGATATATGCAGCAATTCCTATCTGAATAGATTATGATGGTATTTATGTATATTGGTGATAAAATATTTAGTCATGCTTCTTTGACTGTATTCAATCACATATGTTAATTGTGGAGTAGGACCTCACAAGGATGGCAGCACCTGTTCAAGTCCCCACAATGATGGTTCTGTGCACGTGATTGAATAACAATATATTTGAACATTTGAAGCAGGATCCTTTATCATTAATTTTTTCTTAAAATTTTTCTGTTATTTGTATATTTTAAAAACATTAGGAAAGGTTAGTCCTCACAAGGCAAGTATCCACACACAGTCCCACAGAGATGGAAACACGTGTGTGTGTGTGTGTGTGTGTGTGTGTGTGTATATATGTATATACAAGTATGTATACAATGTCTATGTTTATGTATACATATATATGTGTATATTATTCTATATTTAACATGTTCATAGGTCTTTGCCTAGTTCCTTGATAAATTGTTAGATTAGATACTTATAAATCCCTGCTATACTTTTAGCTATTCAAATGAGCAAATGGTATTCCAACTATTTTATCGGCAAGCATTTCGCTATTGAAAATTGAGGAAAAATAAAATATTTGAAAAATACACACATACATTAACCTCAAATATTGCACATTTTGAAAGCCTGGGTTTATATAACAGAACTTCTAACCTCAAAATAGTATATCCAGTATTATATACTTCACACATATATTACCTTACTACGTAGTTACACATCTATTTTATTATTTTATTCTTACTGTACAAAAGGGGGAAAAATAAATAAATTCTCTCTAGTAAACTTTACTCTGTCTCCCCATCAAACCTATACCTCTATCAATCTATCCTCCATCCCCACTCTGACTCATCCCAAACCCATTCTACTACTGTGATCTCCAAAATAAACCTGCCTAAGCTTTTCCGATCCTGGTTCACCCGATCCTCTGTTTACTACTATAATGTACCAAACAACCCTACTGAATTCTCACTTGCATATCTTACCTTTCACTCATCCAAAACGGCTTCTACTACTATGAAATCCCCAACCCCTTTCTACAGACACTTCCATCTCTCCTTTACTCATCCCAAGCCTCATCCTATTACTATAAACTCCCAGTTTAACAGTTTGGGGTTCTTCCCTCCTGAATCCCTCCACTATTCCGTTCAAACCTACTAACAAACTCACATAACCTCTGCTCAAATCAACTAGTACTAATACTATACTCATATTTCCCTATACTAATCCACCACTAATCCTTTTGGGTTCTGGAGTAGTGTGCTACTTGCCGAAAATCGATTTGTTGCCTCATCAGGGGTAGTAAACACTACATAAATAAATACAATTACAATTATTGTTTCTGCTTGTGCTTTTCCACGATAGCACTTGCTTCAAATTGTTGGTCTGGGAACTGACTGCGTGCCTTTTGGGGCATCCTCGCCCAACTCAGGCCTACCTTACCACGCGGCACTGATGGATGTGCAAACCTGATGGAATGGACTCCATTCCGTTTCTGCCCTAGGTCCCACTCTAAATTTCCTCACACCAATCAGCAACTGTTGTGTAACCTCTGCCTCTACCCCAGTCATCAAGAGGCTACCTTGTGACTCCTGCAGATGAGCAGTGTTAAGTCAGCCCTGTCATAGTAGGTCTTCAGGAGGATCACATGAAGTACTCTAAAAGGACTTCTAGGGGTGTCTAGGTCCACTAAGTAAGTGACCTCACCCTTCTTTTCCACTATTATGTGTAGTCGACTTCATTTGTCTTGGAGTCCCCTGGGTGCCACAGGCTCTAGGTCCCACACCATCAGTCCTGGTTGTCACAGTAAGTGACCACCACCAAAAACCTTGCCTAATATGGTAATCTGTGAGAAGTGTAACCAAATACCTTTTTACGGTTTGTAACATAATGTTATAACAATCTACTGTTAGATGCCTGTTGGCTTGACCATATGCTTTTCACAGTTAATAGGGTAGACCAGCTGCCCTTGTCATAATGTTTCATAATAAGCAGACCCAGAGTTATAGCATCAGACATAACGTGTCCCAGGGCACCAGTCAGGGTTATAGCTTGTTACCAGGGCCAACTCAGGCTGATATTTTGAGCATAAGCATTTTCAAAGGGCAACCATCAGAAACAGTCATAAAATTAGAAATGTGTTCAAAATTACATTTGGATAATTAAAATACTTTCTCCCCTAAAAGGACGTAAGAAGAGGTGTCAGAAAAAACGTTTGTACATCAACGGTTTGTCTCACATGATAACAGCACTAAAACCAATGCCTACTACGATAATCAGTGAGATTCCATGCTTAGAAAATGCATTTTTTAAGCATGGAATCTCACTGATTCCATGAAAGCTCTATGCTTTGGTATAGAGTAATAACAAGCCATACTTAAATGCTTATTGACTTTAATATATAACTTTCACAATAAATACGCCAGGCCTAGTACCTTTACCATACCATTTGATAATGAACAGACAAGGCCTTTAGCCATGATCATTGGCTTGCCAACATAACCAACTCCTCGGTCTTATTGTTTCAAGTATAAAAATGCTTTATTTCAAGCAAAAAATGCAAGAAAAGCAGTCTTTTAGTGGAAGCACTCAAATTTGGCCCAATCAAATCCTGTACTTGAGGGCACCAACGTGTTGGTAGAGCCTAAGACGCTGTCTCAGTAAATCTCTGAAACCTAGCTTTCTTACGTTATAAGCTCTGGTGACAGTTTTACTGTTGAGCCGGACCTACAAATCTGTGTAGATCAGTGTAGCTCTGGGCATCCCATACTACTCTCCAGCACAAAACAGCATTCCAAGGTCTAAACTTAATGATGGAAGGGAATGGTCCTGGTTCTGCAGTACATTCATCAAGGCTGCCACCTCTCCCATCTGTGCTGCTGCCAAAGATAAAACAAGCACAGTAAATTATCTAGTTGTGTTAGATACTTTAACAGCATTACAGTGTCATGTGTGCCCATAAAAGTTCAGGCACAGGCAGCCATGCTGCTACTGATTCAGACATCTGGATAAATAAACTAATCACAGCTGTGGAGGGGTGGCACATTTTTGCTGTGAATGCACAAAAGTTCTTCCCTGTCAAAACATGTATTTCAGAATACCAGCATGTGGGTACAGCGAAAACACCTTTCTAGTCCTTAGAGAGTTGTTTTTTTAGTTTGATCACATTAAGTCTGGTGGCAGCTGCGCTATCAGCACAGGCCCACAAAGGAGGCTTGTGACATGAGGCACAGCTGTGCGTGCCTTCTACTTTAACAAATGTTTAAAATATGCTGGTATGCCAATATGAGTTAAAGGAAGCCAAAGGTAGGGCAAAACAGTGCTACACAGACTTTAAAAAAAATGTGTCACACTTTTCCTGCAGGCATTGTAATACACTTATACATATATTTTATTGTCTGCAGCTTTTACCTCTTTCACATCAGACCGATAGATCATCTCCGTCTTGACCCGAGCCTTGGCTCTGAGCCGAACACCCACAGCCTCCACTTCGGTGCTGACAAAATCTCACCAACCGAAAATCTTCGATGCAGAAACACACAGGGCTGAAATCATCGGACCACAGAGACTACAGCCAGTCTTCTGCTATCCCTTCCCTTGTGGAGCCTATATTGGAGACCAATGATGCTAGTCAGCGCCGCCTCCAAATTCAGAAGAGTACAGGGCACATTATTGCTTCCTCTCCTGTACTTTTGAAGAGGAAGCTATCCTTTCAGGAATCTTTGAACACTCCACCTCAGAAGAAAAAGGACAAGGCCACCAGCCCAGCTCATAGGCCTTCTCCACCAAGTCTTCCTCCACCTCCTTCACCCCTTTCTATCTCTCCATCTTCCTCCCCTCTTCATTCTCCTGTCCCACCTACAAAGGGAGATTACACTCCTCAGCGATCCCCTTTATTTACTTGGAAAGAGTGGCGTCTGCCGCAACATGACCCAGATCCCTGCATCACTTAGGATCCTGACCCTATCCCCTCTAACTTAAGACCTCTACCCCACATACCCCTCACCACCAGAGGACATTGCTTCTTACCAACAAGTAGTGGCACTGGCTGCTGCATTACATAGTGTAGAGTTAAATAAGGACCCTGTCCAGCAGGACTTCCTGTTCTATACACTTATCTCCACACAAAGGAATATTCAGTTCCTTCCAATGCACCTCTGCTTTGTCACGCTGACAAACGTTTTGAGGAACATGTCCGCTCTAGGGTTATTACCCCTAGAGTTGGCAATAAATATAAACCAGCTCCCTCTGACCCAATTTATATTAGAGCTCAGGTCCCTCCTGACTCAGTTGTTGCTACCACAGCACGGAAACTTGCCAACAGTCAGACCACTGGGGACTCCCCTCCTCCCAAGAAGGAGAGCAAGAAAATTGATGCTGCAGGCAAAAGGGTTGCTGCTCAAGCAGCCAGTCATTGGTATTTCTGATGGCTACAACTACCTGTGGATTCCTCACCTAATGAATTTTCCCCATGCGCCAGCATTGACGGCAATTTTCTTCTAGCTCTGCACGTCGACGATGACGTCACAATTGCCAGACTACCACGCGACGCCGTCTGACGTCATCCAGGCAATAAGAGGTCCTCATCTGCGTGCAGACGTCAGTTCCCTTTTTTCTGTGCCTGCTAGTAAGGGTTATTTCTTCGAGGCTCCAGGGAGCTACTGTTTCAATCCGAGTGTTACCATGTCTCAGCCACGTAAATCTGGTTTTAAACCCTGTAGGGAGTGCGGTGGCCGAATGTCGGTGACAGACCCACACGAAAATTGCTTGTGGTGTTTGAGTTCTGACCATGAAGTCGAGGAGTGCGGTTCATGCCAGCGTATGAATCAGAAAGCACTCAAGGAGTGGGAGGCCAAGTTATTCTTGCCGATATCAAAGAAAAAGGAGAGACATCACCATCGTAGGTCTTCCTCTAAATCTTCGAAGTCGCACAGACATAATTGAGACTCCCGGCGCCGGCTTGGATCGAGTAAGGACCGATCCCGCTCATGGTCGCCATCAGCTCGACGCCGTAAGATATAGGAGGTTAGTCCGACGGTAACACCTCCGCCTCAGACGACTCCTATTTCTCCTACATCTCCTCTATCTGTCTATTAGGTCGAGCCTCATCAGAATCCAGCGGTTTCACCTGCGCAGACGGAGATGCCCGAACCGACTCCGGTGTCACCTCAGGTACTGACTCCACAAGGATATCTGGCATTCCCAGCGCCAGGTACAGACCCTTCCACATTTCTAAATGCGATGTTTAGCATCTTTGCCAACATGGCTCCGGGAGGTGGCACGTCTGGACCTTCAGGTCCTTTGACATATGACATGGGTTTTCCGGCTCCTTACAGACAGACGCCCTTCATGCCTTTCCTTCCCATGGGAAGTGCTGGCTCGGCGCCGGTACCGATGGCGTCACCTAGAAGGCCTATGACGCAGATGACGTCTGTTGCCCCGGCGCCGATGAGTTCACCACAAACTCAGTCAACGCTGAAGAAGCCTACGGCGCCGATGGATCCGGTGTCAGATGGAACCGAGGATCGACCCCGACCAAGGTCTTCAGCGTCAGCAGACGCCTTATCGACGCTGAGAATTGAGGCTAAGTTGCGCTCCAGGAGATTAGCCCTGAGGCTGCTTGAGGAGCAGGAATACAAGAGACAGTTCTTGGAAGAGGGTGAGATCGCAGAGCCCCTGGGAGACCTACAGGGCTTGGACACTGCCAGTGGGTTGGACACTTCCCCGGAGTGGGACTTAGCATCTCCTGGGGAGTACACTGAAGAGGCTGCTTCTTTCCATTCAGTGGTGAGGAAGGCAGCGGATTTTCTTGACCTTCCTCTTCCAACGGCTGAATAAAAAACTAACATTCTCACTGAAGTGTTGCACCCTTCTTCAGCTGTGGCGGAGCCACTTCTTCCATTTAATGAGGCACTCATAGACCCGCTGGAGGTGTGAAAGAAGCCTGTGACTTTGACAGCAGTGATTAGGTCTGTGGCAATGAGGTATCGGGTGGCTTGGTGAGAGCTTGGTGGTGCAGGCCTCATGTTCCTCCCGCACAGCTCCAGGATCTTTTCCAGGGGTCCCTTCGGACAGGGAATCCAAGAGAATGGACCAATCTGCAAAAAAAGCATTCTCTTCGTGCAGCATGGCCCTGAAATCAACGAATGCAACCTGTATCTTGGGCAGGTAAATCTATGCCCTGATGGACGAGACCAAGATGACACATCCTGGATTGTCTCAGGAAGTTCTTAACCTTTTGACGGACGCTCAGGCGGCGGCAACTCAGGTCATCCAATCTGGACTTGACACGTCTGATTCCATGGCCAGAGCAATGGGCACGTCCATAGCAACAAGAAGGCATGCCCGGCTACGATCTTCAGGATTCTCTCCCAATGTGCAGTCAACCCTACTTGACTTAACCTTTGATGGGGATAAATTCTTCGGGACAAAGGCTGACTCTGCCTTGGGGCGGTTCAAGGAGAGTAGGGCCACTGCAAAGTCATTAGGCTTGCAGGCCTCTGTCTCCACTCCTTCACGAGCATTCAGGAGGTTCAGGGGGTTTGGGCGTGGCTCTTCCTTTCGAGGGAGATTTCAGCAGACAGGCCAACAGGCTGCCTCTACTCACCCCTATAGATCATATAGGGGAAGGGGTAGGGTTTGTACCAGAGGGGCCACCCAGCAGCACTCTGCCTCTTCCTCTTCCTCCGGTGGGGTGCAGCAGGGAAAGCAGCCTTAGTCCTCCATCAATCCCTTCGCATGCATCTCCTGTAGGGGGGAGATTCTCAGTTTCTCCACATGCGGGAGTCAATAACATCGGACTCCTGGGTCACCAATATTGTGGGGAAAGGCTATACTCTTCCCTTTCGGGAGTTTCCCCCTCCCATCCATCCCCACCCATCCTTCTGTTCGGAAGACTATCTCCTTTTATTACAACAGGAGGTTCTATTCCTTTTGTCAAAAGGTGCAGTAGAGTTGGTTCCAGAGCAGGAGAGGGGTCAGGGCTGTTATTCAAGATATTTCCTGATCCCCATGAAGGATGGTCGGTTGAGGCCAATCCTGGACCTGAGGATTTTGAATTGGTTCCTCAGCAGGACAAGTTCAAAATGCTGACCCTAGCACAGGTGCTTTTGCCGTTGAACGAAGGAGATTGGATGGTGTCTGTCGACTTGCAGGATGCTTATTTTCATATCCCGATTCTCAAGTCGCACAGGAAGTATCTCCAGTTTGTGGTGGGATCGCAACACTATCAGTTTGCAGTCCTTCCGTTTGGTCTTACTTCAGCACCTCGAGTATTCACGAAGGTGATGGCGGTGGTTGCATTAGAGCTCAGGAGGAGGAGGATAACCGTATTCCCTTACCGGGACGATTGGTTGATCAAAGGCAAGTCTCCGGAGCTCCTGCTGCGTCACCTGCAGTCGACAACCCACTTGTTGTTCGATCTGGGCTTTTGGGTGAACGTGCCCAAATCTCACCTGGAGCCTTCTCAAAGCCTCCTGTTCAGAGGGGCAGTACTAGACACAACACTGAATCGGGCCTTTCCTCAGCCGCAGCGGATTCAGGACATTCAGGCGTTGATTCCAGTGTTCCAGAATGGAGCGATCGTTCCAGTCCTCAAGGTCCTTTGTCTGCTCTGTCTGGTCGCTTCTTGCATTCTGTTGGTCACTCATGCACGCTGGCTCATGAGGGCTCTTCAGTGGTGCCTCCGCAGGCAGTGGTTTCAACACAAAGGGGATATCGAGGAATCGATAAGGATCTCAAGAGACACTGCAGCGAATCTTCGATGGTGGGCTGCGGTTGACAACCTTTCTCAAGGAAGGCCGTTCTCGCTGACACCTCCAGTGGCCACAGTGATAACTGATGCTTCCACTCTAGGGTGGGGAGCTCATCTGGGGGACCTGGAGGTCAAAGGTCATTGGTCTCCAGTAGAACAGATGTTTCATATCAATTTGTTCGAATTGCGGGTGATACATCTGGCTCTCAAGGCGTTCCTCCCTTCCCTTCGCGGTCAGTCGGTCCAGGTCCTGACGGACAACACTACCGCAATGTGGTATATAAACAAGCAAGGAGGGGTGGGGGTCATACCTTCTCTGCAGAAAAGCTCTGCGACTCTGGTCCTAGGCACAGGACCATCGGATTTGCTTGGTAGCAACCCATCTGGCCGGAGTTTTGAACGTACGTGCGGACAGTCTCATTCGGCACATCTCAACTGATCACAAGCGGCGTCTTCATCCAGACCTGGTCCTTTACATCTTCCAGATGTAGGGGTCTCCTCAGATAGACCTGTTTACCACTCGGGAGAACGCGCACTGCTTATCGTTCTGAAGCCTCCAGTATCCAGTGCAAGGAGCGTTGGGGGATGCGTTTCAGATGTCCTGGTATGGCCAGCTGCTTTACGCGTTTCCCCCCATACCTTTGATTCCTCGGGTTCTAAGGAAGATTCGCCAAGACCGGGCCCAAGTCATCTTAATAGGTCCGGATTGGCCAAGAAGGGTGTGCTATTCAGATCTTCTCCAACTCTCACTGTGCCCCCCACTCCGTCTCCCTCACAGGGCAGACCTCCTCTCGCAGTCGCAGGGGCAAGTTCTACACCCCCACCTCCAGAGCCTGCACCTACATGCCTGGAGATTGAACGGGGCAATCTGAGTTCTTTTTCTCTCCCACCAGAAGTGGTGGATGTTATATTATCAGCCAGGCGACACTCCACCAAATCTATCTACGCAAGCAGGTGGGCTAAATTTGTGACTTGGTGTGGAGAGAATCAAATTGATCCCTTGCATGCCCACTTATCGGACATTTTGTCATTTGCTCTGTCCTTAGCGCAGAGGGGTTGTGCAGTTATGACTGTTAAGGGTTACTTGTCCGCACTGTCAGCCTTTCTGTGTCTACCAGACCACCCTCCTTGTTTAAGTCCCCAATAGTTTTGAGGTTCATTAAGGGTCTCACTAAAAAGTTTCCGCCCATTATGCTGCAGTGGGATTTGAACTTAGTGTTAGCATTTCTGATGGGTTCACCATTTGAACCAATGCATTCATGTTCCTTAAGGTTATTAGTTTTAAAAATTATTTTCCTGGTTGCTATTACGTCAGCTAGGAGGGTGAGTGAGCTCCAGGCTCTTAGCGTGGAACCACCATACCCTTCCTTTTATAGGGAGAAGGTGGTGTTAAGGACCAAGGCGGCTTTCTGACCGAAGGTTGTTACACCCTTTCATGTAGGACAGTCCATCACACTTTCCTCCTTCTATCCTCCACCTCATCCATCAAAGGAGGAAGAGAGACGACATCGACTAGATCCAAGAAGAGCATTGAGCTTCTTCGTCGACAGGACGAGAGAGTTCAGACAGGAGGATCAGCTCTTCATCGGTTACATGGGGAAGAGGAAAGGCAAGTCTGTCCACAAGAGAACGCTTTCCAGGTGGGTCATTCTTTGCATCAAATTGTGTTATTCTTTAGCAAAGAAGGAACCTCCTGTTGGGCTAAGAGCCCATTCCACCAGGGCTAAGGCGGCCTCTTCGGCCTTAGCTAGAGGTGTTCCTGTGGTGACATCTGCAAGGCGCAACCTCGGCATCCCTCCACACGTTTGTTAAACATTATTGTTTGGATTCTGAAGTCCGGAGGATGGCCATTTTGCGCGGTCCGTGCTGCAGGATTTCTTGGTTTGACCATTCAGGCACCCACCACCGAGTGCGGTACTGCTTTGGGACCCTATTCATTAGGTGAGGAATCCACAGGTAGTTGTATCCATCAGAAGAACAAGTTACTTACCTTCGGTAACGCCTTTTCTGGTGGATACACTAGCTACCTGTGGATTCCTCACGGTCCCACCCGCCTACCCGTTGCCTGGCTGATCTTACCAAGATTTCCTTGGGTGAGCATCTGTATGTTGTTGATATGTATATACTGATGCAATTATTGATATAATAATGTGTATATATTTGTATATAAATATTTATATATGTGTGTGTGTGTGTATATACATATATATATATATATATATATATTTGATATTGTGGAACTGTGGAACTGTATACAGTATGATGTATATTTCTTCTCTATTTTTTTTCTATTGGTTGAATTAAATGATGGGATATAAGTTTTGATTGATGTGTTCATGTCAAATATGTAGGATCAATGTTCACCTGTTCGCCTCAAAGGTACATACAAAATGGTGGTGTAAGGAAATGGATCCCTGTTGCAGTTACCCCCCCACTTTTTGCCTGATACTAATGCTGACTTGACTGAGAAGTGTGCTGGGACCCTGCTAACCAGGCCCCAGCACCAGTCCTCTTTCACCGAAAATGTATAATTGTTTCCACAATTGGCACACAGAAAAGTCCCTTGTAAAAGGTACCTATGTTACAAAGGGCCCTGTGACCAGGGAAGGTCTCTAGGGTCTGCAGCATATGTTGTGCCACCCTAAGGGACCCCTCACCTAACACATGCACACTGCCATTGCAGATTGTGTGTGTTGGTGGGGAGAAAAAGGCAAAGTCGACATGGCATCCCCCTCAGGGTGCCATGCACACAAAATACTGCCTGTGGCATAGGTAAATCACCCCTCTAGCAGGCCTTACATCCCTGAGGCAGGGTGCACTATACCACAGGTGAGGTCATAGCTGCATGAGCAATATGCCCCTACAGTGTCTAAGTCTATCTTTAGACATTGTAAGTACAGTGTGGCCATATTAAGTATATGGTCTGGGAGTTTGTCAAAAACTAACTCCACAGCTCCATAATGGCTACCTTGAATACTGGGAAGTTTGGTATCAAACTTCTCAGAATAATAAACCCTCACTGATGCCAATGTTGGATTTATTAAACAATGCACACAGAGGGCCTCTTAGAGATGCCCCCTGTATTTTACCCAATCCTCCAGTGCAGGACTGACTGGTCTGTGCCAGCCTGCTGCTGAAAGACGAGTTTCTGACCCCCTGGGGTGAGAGCCTTTATGCTCTCTGAGGCCAGAAACAAAGCCTGCACTGGGTGGAGATGCTTAACACCTCCCCCCTGCAGGAACTGTAACACCTAGCAGTGAGCCTCAACGGCTCAAGCTTCATGTTACAGTGCCCCAGGGCACTCCAGCTAGTGGAGATGCCCGCCCCCTGGACACAGCCCCCACTTTTGGAGGCAAGCTCAGGGGTGATAATGAGAAAAACAAGGAGGAGTCACCCACGAGTCAGGACAGCCCCTAAGGTGCCCTGAGCTGAGGTGACCCCTGCCTTTAGAAATCCTCCATCTTGGTTTTGGAGGATTCCCCCAATAGGATTAGGGATGTGCCCCCCTCCCCACAGGAAGGAGGCACAAACAGGGTGTAGCCACCCTCAAGGACAGTAGCCATTTGCTCCTGCCCTCCCAGACCTAAACACACCCCTAAATTAAGTATTTAGGGGCACCCCAGAACCTAGGAAACCAGATTCCTGCAACCTGAAGAAACAAGAAGGACTGCTGACCTACAAGCTTGCAGAGAAGGAGGAAGATGACAATTGCTTTGGCCCCAGCCCTACCTGCCTGTCTCCAACTTCGAAAACCTGCTCCAGCGACGCATTCCGACAGGGAAGCCTCAGAGAACTGCCCTGCACTACAGGACCAAGAAACTCATGTGAACAGCGGCCCTGTTCAAAACCTGCAACTTCTTTGCAACAAAGAAGCAACTTCCAAAGACTTCACGTTTCCCGACGGAAGCGTGAGACTTCACACTCTGCACCCGACGCCCCCGGCTCGACCTGCAGAAAACCAACACCTCAGGGAGGACTCGCTGGCGACTGCGAGCCCGTGAGTAACCAGAGACGACCCCCCTGAGCCCCCACAGCGACACCAGAAGAGAGAATCCAGAGGCTCCCCCTGACCATGACTGCCTGTAACACGGGACCCGACGCCTCGAAACAACACTGCACCCGCAGCCCCAAGGACCTGAAGGAACCGAACTTCAGTGCAAGAGTGACCCCCAGGTGACCCTCTGCCTAACCCAGGTGGTGGCTGTCCCGAGAAGCCCCCCCGTGCCTGCCTGCAAGAGTGAATCTAAAACCCGACGCCTGCTTTGCTCACTGCACCCGGCCGCCCCTGTGATGCAGAGGGTGTACTTTTTGTGCCTTCTTGTGTCCCCCCTGGTGCTCTACAAAACCCCCCTGGTCTGCCCCCGAGGACGCAGGTACTTACCTACTGGCAGACTAGAACTGGAGCACCCCTGTTCTCCATAGGCGCCTATGTGTTTTGGGCACCTCTTTGACCTCTGCACCTGACCGGCCCTGAGCTGTTGGTGTGGTAACTTTGGGGTTGCCTTGAATCCCCAACGGTGGGCTGCCTATGCCCCAAACCTGAGACTTGTAAGTATTTTACTTACCTCCAAAACTAACCTTTACATACCTCCCCCAGGAACTGTTGATTTTTGCACTGTGTCCACTTTGAAAATAGCTTATTACCATTTTTACAAAGACTGTATGTGATATTGCTTTCATTCAAAGTTCCTAAAGTATCTAAGTGAAGTACCTTACATTTAAAGTATTAATTGTAAATCTTGAACTTGTGGTTCTTAAAATAAACTAAGAAAATATATTTTTCAGTATAAAAACCTATTGGCCTGGAGTAAGTCTTTGAGTGTGTGTTCCTCATTTATTGCCTGTGTGTGTACAACAACTGCTTAACACTACCCGCTGATAAGTCTACTGCTCGACCACTCTACCACAAAATAGAGCATTAGAATTATCTACTTTTGCCACTCTCTTACCTCTAAGGGGAACCCTTGGACTCTGTGTACACTATTTCTTACTTTGAAATAGTATATACAGAGCCAACTTCCTACAGGTGGTAACTGACGTCTGCACACCGACGAGGACCTCTTATTGCCTGGATGATGTCAGACAGCGTCGCGTGGGAGTCGGGCAATTGCGAAGGATAGGGTGAGTGGATGGCTTCTTCCACTGGTTCTGGAGGGGGCCTTGTGCCTAGTGTGCTTCATCCTGGGAAGGATGGGGTGAGTGGATGGCTCCTTCCACTTGTTCTGGAGGGGGCATTGTGCCCTGTGATGCAGATCTTGGGGAGTGCAAGGTCACAGTCTCTCACCTGGGTGTCAGACCTACATGCTTTGCAGGGGCCAGGACGCACAACAGCCCATGGACTACACACTGTCCGCCGGCGGTGACTGCTGCTCAGAGGTGGCAGTGCTGGTGTCATCGTAGACGTGCAGAGCTAGAAGAAAATTTCCGTTAGATGCTGCTGCATGGGGAAAATTCATTAGGTGAGGAATCCACAGGTAGCTAGTGTATCCATCAGAAAAGGCGTTACCGAAGGTAAGTAACTTGTTCATCGCCAACTTGCATGCATAGTTGTCCAGACACGACAAGGCTCACTGGGACGAAATGGAGGAGCTCCTCCTGTTCCTACCAGATGAGTACCTGAAAAGAGGACAACAAGTAGTTGCAGAGGGGCAGACAATTTCGAACATCTTAATTTGCTGTGCCCTGGATGCTGCAGACACAGCTGCATGCAGCATTAATACTAGTGTCCTCCTCCGAAGGCACACCTGGCTCCATTGGTTTTAAACCAGAGGTTCAGCAAATGGTCTTTAATATGCCCTTTGAAAAGGAACAGCTTTTTGGGCCTCAAGTGGACACTACCCTTGAAACATTCAAGAAGGACACTGACACAGCAAAGGCTATGGGTGCCCTTCATTCTCCTACACAGAGGGCCACTTTTCATTGCTCAAGTTTTAGAGTCTCTTTCAAAACCACATCCTCCAAGGTATCTACATCAAACTCTAGACAGCCTCAAGTCTTCTACTCTAGGGGTTTCTATAGAGTCTACAGAGGCTTTTTTAGCGGCAACAATAATAAGGGACGAGGTAAGAGCACTACCTCTTGGGGCTCTTCATCTACTGCAAATCAGTGACTACCTCCAACTTCCCCCGCTCATTCCACACCTGTCGGGGGAAGGCTGCAAAACCTTTTTTGCACTGTGGCAATATAACCATGGACCAATGGGTCCTTTCCATTATCCAACATGGTTATTGTCTGGTGCTCATTACCTCTCCTCCCAATATTGCCCCTCACATCCATACGCAATCTCAAGAACACCTCACCCTTTCCAAACAAGAAATCCAATCCCTACCTCCTAAAGGGGCCATAGAGCTTGTTCTATTACCACACCAAGGGTCAGGAGTATACTCCTTATACTTCTTGATTCCCAAAAAGGATGGTTCTCTCAGGCATGTTCTTGACCTCAGACCGCTAAACAAATACATCCTGTTAAAACACTTTCACATGGTTACTCTTAAAGATGTTATTCCACTTCAACAGCAAGGCAACTTTGACAGCCCTTGACCTAAAGGACGCTTACTTTCATATTCCCATACACCCTGCATACCAAAAATACCTAAGGTTCCGTATTGCAAGCAAACATTACCAGTTCAAGTTTCTTCCTTTCAAGTTCAGTACCGCTCCCAGAGTCTTCACAAACTGTTTAGCAGTGGTTGCCACACACCTCAGAAGGCAGAACATTCACATGTTTCCCTTCCTCGACGACTGACTCCTCAAAGCTGGCATCTTACAACAGTGCCACTATCACACACAGTTGACTGTGGATATCCTTCACACACTGGCTTTCACTCTGAGCTTCTCTATGTCCCACTTTCAACATTTTCTGGTGTAACCTTATCTAAGAGGCATTCTCAATGCAGAGTTAGGGTTAGCATACCCCAACCCAGCCCATGTTCAGAGATTTCAGTCTCTTCTTCCTCAGTTTCAGGAGAATCATACGTACACAGTCAGGAGCATTATGCAACTATTGGGGATGATGGCATCTTGCATTGCCATCGTTCCCCATGCCAGCCTACACATGCATCCCCTACAGCATTGTCTATCTCGTCAGCGGTCTCAGTCACTGGGTCACCTGGAAGGCGTAAAGTTGTGAGACCACCATACTCAACACGCTCTGCAATGGTGGAACACCACCAACGTGTTGAAAGGGTGACCTTTTCTGGACCCTGTGCCTCAGGTCATTCTGACCACAGATGCATCACTGACTGGTTGCGGCAATCACCTTCAAGACCTCACAGTAGAGGGTCTCTAGGATCTCAGTCACCAATTCCTAGGAATCATTTACTTCGAGCTTCAGGCAGTGTTTCCAGCCCTGAAAGCATTTCTTCATCACCTATCTCACAAGGTTGTTTTAGTCCACACGGTTAACATGACAGCCATGTATTATCTTCAGAAACCAAAGGGGGGGAGGGGAGACACAGTCGTCCCAATTGTCACAACTCTCTCGGACAATATGGAGCCGGGTCCTCCACCACCATATCCATCTAGTGACAGAGTATCTCCTAGGGACAGACAACGACTTTGCAGACTGCCTCAGCAGGATGCAACAACAAGTCCACAAGAAGGAACTCCACTCAAGTCCTTAAATCATTCTTTGCCTAGTTGGGAACTCATCAGATAGATCTTTTCACCGCAGCAGAAAACGCAAAATGCCCAAGCTTCGCCTCCAGGTATCCACACTCTCTATCCAGGGGCAATGCTGTATGGATAAAGTGATCGGGGATATTTGCTTACACTTTTCCACCCTCTCATTCAATTTCTGGTTCGGAGAATCAGGCTAACATCTCTCACCATGATCCTTGTAGCTTCCACATGGGCACTTCAGCCATGGTTCACCACACACTGCTAGACCTCTCATTAGTCCCCCAAGAGAAGCTCCCCAACAGGATGGACCTTCTTACTCAAGAGCAAATCAGACATCCAGATCCCAAGTCACTCAACCTTGCAATATGCCTCCTCAGGCCATAGAGTTTGGTTAGGTAGGATTGCCTGTGGAATGTATGGACATTCTTAGGGAAGCCCTTCGACCCACAACTAGAGCATGGCATGCTGCAAAATGGGAATATTTTGTTTGCTGCTGTCAACCCAAACCTATTGACCCTATGAAAGATATTGTTCAAGAGATCATGTTGTTTGTTTCACTTAAAGAAAGCAAATCTAGCTTATACTTCATTCACCTACATCTTACGGCTATAGCTGCATGTCTACAGAACAGGCAGCATATTTCGTTGTTCAGAATCCTAGTCATTAAGGCTTTCATGTAAGGCCTTAAAAGGGTAATTCCACCCATGGTACCCACTCCACCATCCTGGAACTTTAACATTGTGCTCACCAGGGTCATGGGCCTTCCTTTTGAGTCACGTCATTCATGTCCTCTTCAATACCTTTCTTGGAAGGTATCTTTCTTAGTTGCCATCACATCACTCAGGCGTATTACTGAACTGAAGGCACTAACCTTGGAAGAATCTTTGTTCTAAATTCATAGAGACAAGGTAGTCCTTCGCACTAACCGAAAGTTCCTTCCTAAAGTGGTCTCACAATTCCATATAAACCAGTCCATTGAGCTACTGGTCTTCTTTACGCTACCTGACTGTTTCAGAGAGAGCTCTCCATAACTTAGATGTTGAAAAAGCACTCCTGTTTTACATTGATTCAACCAAAGAGTTTAGGAAAACTAAGCAACTCTTTATAGCCTTCTCATCGTAACAAGAGGCTTGAGCCTTTGTGGCTCACCACCAGTTGTTACGGTTCCTGCAGGGGGGAGATTTGAAGCACCTCCACCCAGGACAGGCTTTTTTGTTGCCACAGAGAGCACAAAGGCTCTCACCCCAAGCGGTCAGAAATTAATCTGGAGGTGGCAGGCTGGCACAGACTAGTCAGTCCTGCATTAGCAGTTTGGCTAACATACAGGTGGCATCTCTAAGGTGCCCCCGGTGCATTTTTCAATAAATCCCACACTGGCATCAGTGTGGGTTTATTGTGCTGAGAAGTTTGATATCAAACTTCCCAGTATTCAGTGAAGCCATTATGGAGCTTTGGAGTTCGTAATGACAGTCTCCTAGACTATATACTCAATATGTCTACACTGCACTTACAATGTCTAAGAATGGACTTAAACACTGTAGGGACATAATGCTCGTGCAGCTATGCCCTCACCTGTGGTAAAGTGCACCCTGCCTTAGGGCTGTAAGGTCTGCTAGAGGGGGGACTTAACTATACCACAGGCAGTGGCTTGTGGTCATTGCATCCTGAGAGGGGTGCCATGTCGATTTTGCCTTTTTATCCCCGCCAGCACACACAAGCTGCAAGGGCAGTGTGCATGTGCTTGGTGAGGGGTCCTTAAGGGTGGCATAATACAGCTCTTGGGGACCTTCAATGGCCACAGGGTCCTTGGTACCATTGTACCTTTTACAAGTGACTTAACTGTGTGCCCTGGGTGAGCCAATTGTGGAAACAAAGGTACAGATTTTGGGAAATAACTCTGGTGCTGGGGCTTGGTTAGCAGGATCCCAGCACACTCTTAATCAAAGTTGGCATCAGTATTACGTAAAAAGTGTTTTGGGGGGGGTAACCATGCCAACAAGGGCACTTTCCTACAGTTAGTCTCTGATGGGGGCATTGACCTTGCCACCCTTGCTGCCTGTCCCCTTAACAGGGGTAATTACATCCTCTGAGAAATGGTGTTCAGGCTGAGGCCTACAGGAACACAGGTGCCAGTGTTGCCATGGTGACTGAAAAACTGGTGTCTCCTGAGCAACACCTGCTTGGTCACCAGAACCAAGTGCCTGATGCTCATAACACTGTGTGCCACCCCATGGCAGTGATTTCAGCTGGTCCTAAAAAAGTTGTAGTGTCCACAGACCTACCTGTAGAGTATCTCCTAGGGAGCAACTTAGAGACTTCATCATGGGCTTAAGTGGAGTTGGAACCCCATGCAGCAGTGCTGGCATCTCAGGGCATATTTTTGCCTTACAAGACCACAGGGCAAAAAGCAGAGAGATCAGGGAATCTAGGAGCCTGGGACAATGTCCCAAGATCTTCCCAAGAGTAGAAAGGGCAAGAAAGTGCCCCCTTCTCCAACTTCCAGTGAGGATTCAGCCCCAGAGGAGGAAGAAATCACTCCCTTGGTAGAACCTACACCACAGGAGCTACAAGCTGACACAGCTGAATTCTTGGGTACAGGGTGGCGTGCCAGGGAGGAGTTCTGCATACCTGAAAGCAGTATGGAAGGAATGTGGTGTTACTCATAAGGTCACCACCCCTTACCACCCCTAAACCAATGGTTTCTAGAAAGGTTCAACAAAACTCTCAAAGCTATGATCATGGGACTCTCTGAAAAGCTCAGAAGGAGATGAGATGTCCTATTGCCATGCCTCCTCTTTGCCTATAGGGAGGTCACTCAGAAGGGTGTGGGTTATAGCCCATTTGAGCTTCTGTTTGGGCACCCTGTTAGGGGTCCTCTTGCTCTTGTAAGAGAAGGCTGGGAGCAACCTCTCAAGCAGGACATAGCAGACTATGTGCTTTGACTCAGATGTAGGACAGCTGAGCACATATAGAAGGCCACTAAAACTTTCAGGCCAGCCAAGAGTTGCAAAAACAATGACATGATCAGAAGGCGGTATTGACTGTATACCAGCCAGGACAGAAAGAGTGGGTCCTGGAGCTTGTGGCTTCCAGGGCACTCGAGGACAAGTGGAGTGGCCTCCACTCAGTAGTGGAGAAAATGGGTGAGGTTACCTATCTGGTACACCTGGGCACTCCCAGAAGCCTCCTCAGGGTTCTTCATGTGAACCGCCAAAAACCCTTCTATGACGGGTCTGAAATGACTCTGCTCATGGGCACTGGTGAGGGACAGGAAGAGGAAAGTGACCCTCTCCCTGACCTCTTCTCCCACACTGCAGCCGATGGCTCAGTTGATGGGGTAGTCCTTGCTTGACTGTCTCTGAGTCACAGCAATCTCCTAGAGCAGTTCTCAGAACTGTTCTCATTGACACCTGGCCAAATCACTTGGTGGGAACACACTATTGACACACAGGACAGTTTGCCAATCAAAAGTAAAATTTACAGGCAACCTGACCATGTCAGAGACTGCATCAAGTCTGAAGTTGAGACCCGGGAGTCACTGAGCACTCATACAGCCCTTGGGCTAATCCTAAGGTTTTGTGTTGACTATAGAGGGCTCAACACTGTTAAAAAACAGATGCTCATCCAATCCCTAGGGCAGATGAGCTAATAGATACACTAGCGACTACCAAGTATCTAAGCACCTTTGATTTAACTGCTGGCTATTTGCAGATTAAATCATCAAAGGATGAAAAGCCAAAAACAGTATTTTCAACCATTAGTGGGCTCTATCACTTCACAGTGATTCCCTTTGGGCTGAAAAACACACCTGCCACATTTCAGAGGCTGGTGAATACAGATCTCCAAGGATTGGAAGACTATCGTGCAGCTTATCTCTATGGTATAGCTGTCTTCAGCTCCACCTGAGAGGGTCATTTGGTCCACCTGTGGAATGTTTTGGAGGCTCTGCAGAAAGCAGGCCTCACTATCAAGGCCCCTGCGTGCCAGATAGGACAGGGGAAGGTTGTATATCTGGACCAGCTAGTAGGTGGAGGCCAGATTTAGCCACTGCAGGGGAAGATCCAAACCATTTCGGATTGGACTCCCCCTACTACCCAGACCCAGGTAAGAGCCTTTTTAGGCCTCACTGGGTACCACAGGAGGTTCATTAAGAACTATGGCAGCCAAAAAGCGTTTGAGGATCTGAAACAGGCCATGTGATCTGCACCTATTTTAAGAAGCCCCAACTACTCCAAGCAGTTCATAGTTCAGACAGATGTTTCTGAGGTAGGGGTTGGGGCTGTATTGTCACAACTTAATACAGAGGACCATGACCAACCTGTAGCTTTTATAAGCAGAAGGTTGACCCCCAGGAAAGTGTTGGTCAGCCATAGAAAGGGAGGCCTTTGCTGAGGTTTGGGCTTTTAAGAAGCTGAGGCCATACTTGTTTGCCACTCTATTCCTTGTTTAGACAGACCACAAGCCTCCTTCTATGGTTAACATAAACAATAGGTGAAAATCCCAAACTTTTGAGGTGGTCCATATACCTACAGGGAATGGACTATACAGTGGAACATAGACTTGGGAGTAACCACTCCAATGCAGATGGACTTTCCAGATATTTCCACTTAGAAAAATACGACTCATCTGGACAAGGTTAGCCTAATTGTCCTACGTTGGGGGAGGTGGTTTATGTAGGAAAGTACCCTCTTTTTGGCATGCTTACCCCCACTTTTTGCCTGTTATCAGTATGTTTTGACTGTGTTCACTGGGATCTTGCTAACCAGGACCCTAATGACTGCACTGTCTCCCTTTACACTTGGTTGCTTGGACCACAAACACCCCACATTTGGCAAATTGGTGTCCCCTTATAAGTCCCTAGTATATGGTACCCAGGGCATTGGGGCACCAGGGGATCCCCATGGGCTGTAGCATGTATTATGCCAAACGTGGGAGCCCATGTAAAATGTGTCTGCAGGCCTGCCATTGCACCCTGCGTGAAAAGGTGTATACACCCTTGTCACTACACCAGATCACTGTAAGTCACCCCTATGGTAGGCCCTCCCTGCCCTGAGGGCAGGGTGAAGGTACCTGTGTGTGAGGGCACCCCTGCACGAGCAGAGGCTCCCCATGAACTCCATCTCCATTTTCCTCCACTCCGTGAGTGCGAGGATGCCATTTTACACATGTACTGGACATAGGTCACTACCTATGTCCAGCTACATAATGGTAACTCCAAACCTGGGCATGTTTGGTATCAAACATGCTGGAATCATACCTCTAACTGTTGCCAGTATTGGTTGTATGATTCCATGCACTCTGGGAGCTTCTTAGAGGACCCCTAGCATTGGTCCTACCAGCTTTCTGGGGTTTTCGAGGCAGCCCACTCTGCTGACCCCCCCCCCCCCACAACCCCCCTCTCCCCCATCCTCAGACTGGTTTCTGCCCTCCTGCTACTTGACCAGCTCAAGCCCAGGAAGGCAGAACAAAGGATTTCCTTTGGGAGAGGGGGTGTAACACCCTCCCCCTTTGGAAATAGTGGTTACATGGCTTGGGAGGGGTAGCCTCCCCAAGCCACTGGTATGCTTTGAAGGGCACATTTGGTGCCCTCTATGCATTAACCAGTCTTCACTGGTTCAGGGACCTTCAGTTCCTGTTCTGGTGCAAAACTGGACAATGGGAAGGGGAGTAACCACTCCCCTGTCCATCACCACCCCAGGGGTGGTGCCCGGAGTTCCTCCAGATGGCCACTTCATTCTGCCATCTTGAATCAAAGTTGGGCAGAGCCCCCTGGAAGCATCTGAGTGGCCAGGTCAGGTAGATGACTGCCCCCTCCCGATAGGTGGTCACCTGTTAGGTGACCTGTTCCCCTTCCAGGGCTATTCAGGGTCTCCCTCTCGGGGAGGTCTTCAGGTTCAACATGCAAGACTCCAGCAGGAATCCTCTGCAACATTTACTTTGATTTCAGGGCCACTGTAACCAAAACTAGGCTCCACAGGAACGTACGATCTGCAGCTACAGCGACGACTCTGATCTAAAACATTGTTTCTTCCAGCAAATGCAACATTTCCTCAGCTGTTCATTCTCAGAGGGCAGCAAGTCTTCAGTCTGCACAAGAAGCAGCAAGAAGAAATCTCCCTTTGAGTGAAGGAGTCACTTCCCTCCATATGCAGACACAAACTGCAACGATGACCGGCTGTGTGGCTTTCCTCTCATCCTGAGCTGCGTGGATCCTGCATCACGGATGGTGGTCTGGAGTGGTCCCCTCGGTCCTCTCTGTCAGCTGTCGAACTTTGGTGAAGGTAGGCATCTAAGCACTTTTGATTTGACTGCAGGGTATTGGCAGATCAAATTATCAGAAGATGCTAAACCTAAAACTGCATTTTCAACCATTGGAGGACATTACCAGTTCACTGTAATGCCTTTTGGATTGAAAAATGCACCTGCCACTTTTCAGAGGTTGGTGAACACAGTCCTGCAAGGGCTGGAAGCTTTTAGTGCAGCATATTTGGACGATATATCTGTCTTTAGCTCCAGTTGGGATGATCACCTGGTCCACCTATGGAAAGTTTTGGAGGCCCTGCAAAAGGCAGGCCTCACTATCCAGGCTTCAAAGTGCCAGATAGGGCAGGGGAAGGTGGTTTATCTGGAACACCTTGTTGGTGGGGAACAGATTGCACCACTACAGGGGAAAATCCAAACTATTATAGATTGGGTTCCCCCTACCACTCAGACTCAGGTGAGAGCCTTCCTAGGCCTCACTGGGTATTACAGGAGGTTCATTAAGAACTATGGCTCCATTGCAGCCCCTCTTAATGACCTCACATCCAAAAAGATGCCTAAAAAGGTATTGTGGACAGCTAGCTGTCAGAAAGCTTTTGAGGAGCTGAAGCAGGCCATGTGCTCTGCACCTGTCCTGAAAAGCCCTTGTTACTCTAAAAAATTCTATGTCCAAACTGATGCATCTGAATTAGGAGTAGGGGCAGTCCTATCACAACTTAATTCTGAGGGCCAGGATCAACCTGTTGCTTTTATTAGTAGGAGGTTGACCCCTAGAGAAAAGCGTTGGTCTGCCATTGAGAGGGAGGCCTTTGCTGTGGTCTGGGCTCTGAAGAAGTTGAGGCCATACCTGTTTGGCACTCACTTCATTGTTCAGACAGACCACAAACCTCTACTTTGGCTAAAACAAATGGAAGGTGAAAATCCTAAATTGTTGAGGTGGTCCATATCCCTACAGGGAATGGACTATACAGTGGAACATAGACCTGGGAGTAGCCACTCCAATGCAGATGGACTCTCCAGATATTTCCACTTAGACAATGAAGACTTATCAGGTCATGGCTAGTCTTATTGTCCTTCGTTTGGGGGGGGGGGGTTGTGTAGGAAAGTACCATCTTGCCTGGCATATTACCCCCATTTTTCACTGTATATATGTTGTTTTAGTTGTATGTGTCACTGGGACCCTGTTCACCAGGGCCCCAGTGCTCATAAGTGTGCCTGAATGTGTTACCTGTGTAGTGACTAACTGTCTCACTGAGGCTCTGCTAACCAGAACCTCAGTGGTTATGCTCTCTCATTTCTTTCAAATTGTCACTGACAGGCTAGTGACCAATTTTACCAATTTACATTGGCTTACTGGAACACCCTTATAATTCCCTAGTATATGGTACTGAGGTACCCAGGGTATTGGGGTTCCAGGAGATCCCTATGGGCTGCAGCATTTCTTTTGCCACCCATAGGGAGCTCTGACAATTCTTACACAGGCCTGCCACTGCAGCCTGAGTGAAATAACGTCCACGTTATTTCACAGCCATTTTACACTGCACTTAAGTAACTTATAAGTCACCTATATGTCTAACCTTTACCTGGTAAAGGTTGGGTGCTAAGTTACTTAGTGTGTGGGCACCCTGGCACTAGCCAAGGTGCCCCCACATTGTTCAGGGCCAATCCCCCGGACTTTGTGAGTGCGGGGACACCATTACACGCGTGCACTACATATAGGTCACTACCTATATGTAGCTTCACAATGGTAACTCCGAATATGGCCATGTAATATGTCTATGATCATGGAATTGCCCCCTCTATACCATCCTGGCATAGTTGGCACAATCCCATGATCCCAGTGGTCTGTAGCACAGACCCTGGTACTGCCAAACTGCCTTTCCCGGGGTTTCACTGCAGCTGCTGCTGCTGCCAACCCCTCAGACAGGCATCTGCCCTCCTGGGGTCCAGCCAGGCCTGGCCCAGGATGACAGAACAAAGAACTTCCTCTGAGAGAGGGTGTTACACCCTCTCCCTTTGGAAAATGGTGTGAAGGCAGGGGAGGAGTAGCCTCCCCCAGCCTCTGGAAATGCTTTCTTGGGCACAGATGTGCCCAATTCTGCATAAGCCAGTCTACTCCGGTTCAGGGGACCCCTTAGCCCTGCTCTGGCGTGAAACTGGACAAAGGAAAGGGGAGTGACCACTCCCCTGACCTGCACCTCCCCTGGGAGGTGCCCAGGGCTCCTCCAGTGTGCTCCAGACCTCTGCCATCTTGGAAACAGAGGTGCTGCTGGCACACTGGACTGCTGTGAGTGGCCAGTGCCACCAGGTGACGTCAGAGACTCCTTGTGATAGGCTCCTTCAGGTGTTGCTAGCCTATCCTCTCTCCTAGGTAGCCAAACCCTCTTTTCTGGCTATTTAGGGTCTCTGTCTCTTGGGATTCCTTAGATAACGAATGCAAGAGCTCATCCGAGTTCCTCTGCATCTCTCTCTTCACCTTCTGCCAAGGAATCGACTGCTGACCGTGCTCGAAGCCTGCAAAACTGCAACATAGTAGCTAAGACGACTACTGCAACTCTGTAACGCTGATCCTGCCGCCTTCTCGACTGTTTTCCTGGTGGTGCATGCTGTGGGGGTAGTCTGCCTCCTCTCTGCACTAGAAGCTCCGAAGAAATCTCCCGTGGGTCGACGGAATCGTCCCCCTGCAACCGCAGGCACCAAAAAGCTGCATTACCGGTCCCTTGGGTCTCCTCTCAGCACGACGAGCGAGGTCCCTCGAATCCAGCAACTCTGTCCAAGTGACTCCCACAGTCCAGTGACTCTTCAGTCCAAGTTTGGTGGAGGTAAGTCCTTGCCTCACCTCGCTAGACTGCATTGCTGGGAACTGCGACTTTTGCAGCTACTCCGGCCCCTGTGCACTTCCGGCGGAAATCCTTTGTGCACAGCCAAGCCTGGGTACACGGCACTCTAACCTGCATTGCACGACTTTCTAAGTTGGTCTCCGGCGACGTGGGACTCCTTTGTGTAACTTCGGGTGAGCACCGTTTCACGCATCCTCGTAGTGCCTGTTTCTGGCACTTCTCCGGGTGCTACCTGCTGCTAAGAGGGCTCCTTGTCTTGCTCGACGTCCCCTCTACCTCCTGGTCCAATTTGCGACCTCCTGGTCCCTCCTGGGCCACAGCAGCATCCAAAAACGCTTACTGCACGATTTGCAGCTAGCAAGGCTTGTTGGCGTTCTTTCGGCGGGAAAACACTTCTGCACGACTCTACAAGGCGAGAGGGATCCGTCCTCCAAAGGGGAAGTCTCTAGCCCTTTGCGTTCCTGCAGAAACCGCAGCTTCTTCTGTCCAGTAGAAGCTTCTTTGCACCCGCAGCTGGCATTTCCTGGGCATCTGCCCATCTCCGACTTGCTTGTGACTTTTGGACTTGGTCCCCTTGTTCCACAGGTACCCCAGATTGGAAATCCAGCATTGTTGCACTGTTGGTTTGTGTCTTTCCTGCCTTATTCTTCTATCACGACTTCTTTGTCCTTTGGGGAACTTTAGTGCACTTTGCACTCACTTTTCAGGGTCTTGGGGTGGGCTATTTTTCTAACCCTCACTATTTTCTAATAGTCCCAGCGACCCTCTACAAGGTCACATAGGTTTGGGGTCCATTCGTGGTTCACATTCCACTTTTGGAGTATATGGTTTGTGTTGCCCCTATCCCTATGTGTCCCCATTGCATCCTATTGTAACTATACATTGTTTGCACTGTTTTCTAAGACTATACTGCATATTTCTGGTATTGTGTATATATATCTTGTGTATATTTCCTATCCTGTCACTGAGGGTACACTCTGAGATACTTTGGCATATTGTCATAAAAATAAAGTACCTTTATTTTTAGTATAACTGTGTATTGTGTTTTCTTATGATATTGTGCATATGACACTAAGTGGTACTGTAGTAGCTTCACACGTCTCCTAGTTCAGCCTAAGCTGCTCTGCTAAGCTACCATTATCTATCAGCCTATGCTGCTAGACACCCTATACACTAATAAGGGATAACTGGGCCTGGTGCAAGGTGCAAGTACCCCTAGGTACTCACTACAAGCCAGTCCAGCCTCCTACACCTCACCATGAAGGACACTACCTCCATGCAGTGCATCTCTTGCAACTGCAAAGGCTTGTTGGCATCTCCTCCAAAGGGATCTTGAGGCTCCATGTAGCCCCAGAACTCTTCTCTGCGAGGCACAGCCCTCTGCGTGCTTCTCCTGCTATGTGGGACCTCTCCTCAGGTGTGCTGCGTGGGCCTCTCTATGGCTCCTGGTCTCTTTGGCTGTGGGTCTTCTGTGTGGGCAGCCGCTTCCTCTTTGGATTCTCTGCATTGCCTAAACAAGTGGGACTCCCCTTGTGGGCTGAGTCACACTTGGACCTTGCTGGTCCCCGGCAGCTCCATTTTTGCACCAACTGTGACATTTGCCTTTGCCAAGGCTTGTTGGTGGATTTTCCACACCACAGACTGACTGTAACCCTTCATCTGACGTGGGACGTCGAGTGCATCACCCAGGACCTCTTCATCTGCTCCAGTTCTGCATTGTTGACCGTCTTCGTCTCATGACGACCAAGTCCTGCATCCACAGACGGGTGGGTAGTGGCTCCTCCCATGACTGGGCACTCCAACGTGAACTAGACTTTGGGCCATATGTATGAAATCGCTATTTCCGAGTCGCAATTGGCCATGTAACGAAATTGCGAATCGGAATTAGCGATTTCTTAAAAATCGCTATTTGTGGTTTGCGAGGTCCATTTACCGAATCGCAATTTGCATTTTTGCAAATTGCAATTTTTTTTGCGATTCGGTAAAAAATCACAAATTGCGAGAAGTTTCCAGAAAGCACACCTGGAGGAGCCTGCTGACATCACCAGCAGGAAATGAGTCATCCCAGGCAGTTTCAGGTGCCACACCCAAACCAGCATCCTGAGAGAGAGCAACCCAGCCACACAGAGCAGCAATCTGAAGGAGGCAGCACACCTGAGCAAGGATGGACACCTCAGCCTAAGCACAGGAGAAGGGAGAAAGAAAGCGCAAGCTAAAATTCAGCGAGCAGGAGCTTGAGGTGCTGACAGAGGAGTTGCTCAGCAGCCATGACCACCTTTTTGGAAAAAGCTCACTCCAGGTGCCTGAGAGTGAGAAAAGGAGACTATGGGCGGATATTCAATCAAAAATCAGCACAATTGGAGTGGCACAGCGCTCCGTAGAAGAAATTAAGAAGAGGTAGTATGACCTGCGGTCCTGTGCGAAGGAGAGGGTGGCAAGGTGACTGCAGGAGGCCAGGGGCACAGGAGGCGGTCCACCCATATAGGCACCATCCACCCCATTAGAGGACCTAGTCGAGTCCACACTCCTCCCTGAAGCTGTGACAGGGGTCACAGAGATAGACACCTCCGGCACACCAAGTACCAGCCAAGGTAAGTGCAATATTGATTTGTAACCCCATATGTGTATTCACAAAAGCCCCTTAGGAATTAGCAAGTAATGTTAAACATTGTGAGAAGGAGTCCAGTCCTCATCTTAGAAGCAGCACAACAATGCATTATGGGAGTGGCAGTCCACAACCCAGAGCTGAAAGTAGCACATACAATGTATTTAAGTAGAGTGACACCCAGAGGAACACAACACACACAAAACAGTGTAGAGAAGTACCTGTACCTTTATTACCATGGTCTGACCGTAAATGTAACAAACATAACTGACATGCTGCATAATGTTGTTGCAGGTGGGCCAGGCCCAGCAGCCACAGCATCAGCACGGGTAGGCGAGACTGACACCCATCCGGCCTCTGATTCCAACACCAGTAGGTCTCTCACCATTGCGCCTGTCCGACGCAGGCCCAGGGCACTGCCACTGCCAGAGCTCAGCCAAGACTCTGATGAGCAGCAGGAAGGGCCAATTTCCCCATCACCAACAGGCAGGTGCAGCCAGATGCAGGAGGTCAGGTGTCAGCAGACCACAACATCGCAGGATGGCAACAAATTCCGGGGCACAGCAGCATGAGGCAGGTGAGGGTCCCTCCTTATTTGGTGGGCTGGAAGCTGCTATGTTGCAGCAGCAGCGCCTACAAAACAAGAGGATCCTGGGATTAGAAAATAATTTGCTCCAACATAACAGCAACATGGTGGGCCTGCATCGCTAACTTGAGTCCTTCAATGCCAACATAGAACAGCTGCGTGAGGGACAGGTGCAGGCATCACAGGACACCAGAGACCTCACAAGTGCTGTCCGTGAACTCTGCCAGGAGCTGCGTCATGAGAGGATGAGCCAGCGTAGACAGGAGTGCAGATTTAGGAACATGTTTGGCAGCTTCTGTCGTTCTTCTTACAGGGTGGCAAATGCAACTGCACTGATTGACCGTCGTGCAGTGGCTGCACAAGTGGAGGCAGCACACAGCAGCAGGGATGTTGTGAACGGACTGGTGCAGATCACCAATGTGATCGACCACATAATGGGACAGAGGTCAGCCACACCGAGTGAGCTTGCACTGAGGGACACTGAGGACAGTTCCAGCCTCAGCAGTGTAGCTGTACCAGCATTGGACACCAGATGGCGCAGTGCCAGGCACAGCACTGCCACTGAGGCGCACAATAGAGGTGCCAGTGAGGTAACTGGGCACCCGAGTGGTGTGCGTGGCCGCAAAAAATGACTGTAGCTGCCAGTGGACTTATGTTTTCACTATGAAGTAATAGTGCATTACTCAGGTCCTTCATTGTTTTGAGTTTATAACTTAACCTTTTTTTTGTTATTCCTCACACGAACATTACCTGATTTAAGGTAATACATTTATTTCACTACAGGTACAGTTGTCAGAGGATTTGTGTCATTTATACTCACGTCTGAAATGGTTGTGTGTGATGTCGGCACGCCTTTGCCTTCCCTCTGCTGCACTGGTCCTGTCTGCTGGTTGTAAGGGTGGTATGGGATCATCATCCTCATCAGATTCAGTATCACATATTTCTACAGGTATGCCCCTGGTGGTAGCTATATTGCGCAAGAAAGCACAAGTAGCCACTATTCTACATGTCGTCTCTGGACTGTACTGTAGTGCCCCTCCACTTTTGTGGAGGCACCGGAAGCGACTCTTCAGCAGTCCAAATGTGCGCTCCACCACATTGCAGGTTGCCCTGTGTGCTGCATTGTATCTCCATTCAGCAGGTGTTGCAGGATTGAGGTAGGGGGTCATCATGTAGGTGCGCGCTGCGTAGGCACTGTCTCCTGGAAGGGACAGAGGGTATGATAAGAAGTGGGCCATCTGACATCAGCATGCCATCAATGCGCCATTGTATAGAGGGACAATACCTAGTAGATATCCTTCACCAAACTCCCCAGCTAGCAGTCTTGTGTGAATCATGCTGTGGCGAAAGATGTACGAATCATGTGTGCTCCCTGGGTACCTGGCCACGAGATCAGTAATGATGTAGGAGGCATTGCATATCACCTGTATATTCTTTCTATGGCACCTAGGACGTGGGGGAACTGTGCTATCTGGTAAAAATCTATTTTTGTCTGCTGTATTTCCTGTGGGGTGTGGGGGAATCGGATGTACTGGTGTAGTTTTCTCAGCATGGCGTTGATAAATGCACTGAAAAATCTGGAGAGGGTACTCTGTGATACCCCTCCAGCTGAAGCTATGACCCCTTGATAGCTCCCTGAGGCGAGTAGGTGGAGGGAGCATAATACCTGCACATGGTTGGGTATGCTGTGAGTCCTTAGTGTTCTGCGCTGCAGTATGGGTTGTAGCTCAGCTATCAGATCAAGTATCATGGCTGAGTTCAACCTATACCGCTCATATATTCCCTCCTCTGTCAGGTTAAAAAGTGTAATGCGCACTCTGAAAATGCGCTCCTGTCTCCTCCTCCCGCTCCTCAAACCTTCCAAGATCCTCATCCTCCTCGCCATGACGTAGAGTGCAGCCATTGTGGAAAAGAGCCTGAGGCATTCTGGGCCTCTTTATATAGGTTGCACCTGGTTACCACCTGGTTTCAGTTAGTGGTATTTTGCATGTGCAGAATGCCATTCTGCGAAAAATCGCAATTTGCGATTTTTTTGATGCATCTCTTTGCGACTTGGATTTTGAGACTCACAATTTGCGCCTCACAATTTCCTACTGGAAATACCGAATTGCAAATTGCGACTCACAAAACCAGGTCGCAATGCAAAAAATCACATTTTTTGCGATTTCTTATTTTTGGTCTGCGAATGCCTTTCATGCATCGCAGACCACTTTTTTGCACTCGCAAACGGCCGTTTTTTTGCGATTCGCACCGTTTGTGAGTGCAAACATTTTTCATACATCTGGCCCCTGGTCCCCTTCTTTTCTAGGTCTTTGTCTTCCAGGATCCACCTTTGGTTTCTTGCAATCTTGTCTGGGTCTTGCAATATTCTTTTCTGAATTCCTCTGGGTTTGTTCGGGGAGAGCCAGTAACTTACTACTTTCCTCTGGGTCACTGGTGGGCACTGTGGTACTTACCTTTGGGGTTCCCTAGCTCCTCCAGCTCCCATTTAGTGATTCCACTTACTGGTGTGGGGACCCGACCTTCGCATTCCGCTTTCTTAGTATATGGTTTGGTTCCCCTCCCCCAAAAGACATCAGTATTTCCTTTTGATTTTCACAGTTTTTGTTGCTTTTAAAGCCAATTTCTAATTGCTACTGTACATACCATAGTGTGTTTACTTACCTCGTATGGGAGCATTGCCGATGTAGCATTTTAGTATGTGTCATGAAAATAAAGTACCTTTATTTTTGTAACACTGTGTGGTTCTTTGATGTGCATAAGTGCTATGTGACTATAAGTGGTATTGCGGTATTGCATGAGCTTTCCATGTCTCCTGGATAAGCCTTGGCTGCTCATCCACAGCTACCTCTAGAGAGCCTGGCTTCTAGATACTGCCTACACTTAACTAATAAGGGGATACCTGGTATATGGTGATAATACTTAAGGTATTCACCACTCACCAGACCAGCTTCCTACATGCATTTCAAGTCAATCCTTCTGAGGTTGTTAAAATATATTTTTATGGGACTTAAATAGCTGTCAATAATATTAGTCATTTATATGACTATAGGCTGTGGAATTCAGTTAATAGTCCTATGGAAGTAATGAAGTGATTTTCATCCCAATAATTAAGAATACTGAAGTATCACAGATCCACCCCAACAAATATCACTTGAGATATGATCATGTAATATTGAACATGTATTGGCCCATTTACGTCTGAAACAACTCCTGCGCACATTATCTAGATAATAACTGGACATTTCTTAAGTGTATGTATCGGTTAGTTTTAGGAATTATGCCTATGCTTTAAGACTTTACCTGGCTGCATATCCTTGTATTTGAAAGTGATGAAAATTATGTTGCATGATATTATATGTTCTAACTGCTTTTCCACGCAGACATTTTTGGAATTTGTATTATGGATATTGTTAACCTATGTACTCTGTGCATACGTAATTTGTGCTTTCTTCTGCTGACTGGAAAAAAAGAAAAAGCACATTGAATGATGTCTCCAGGGGCATAGCGAGAGTGGTGTATGGAAAGGGTCTGATTGCAAGAAAGGAAAATGCTTCCCATGTTGGGTGATAAAAACGAGGATTGCAGATTATCCTATCCGGTTGTGGAGGAGAGTCCTGTTTTTTTTTTTTGTTTTTTTTTTTTTAGAGGCAACGTTGTATTATACAGTCTTGTTACAGCAGTTCCTATGACATTTCCCACAGCTCTGCTGTCTGAAAGGAAATAACAGTCAGTGAAACAAATAACTCCACAGTGCAAATAGGGTGGTCTTTTTGTGATGTGCGCTTACAGTTCATAACCCGTGTGTAATACTGAACAGTAGATATATAAAAAAAAAATCCCAGTGGTAGTCACATCACTATTTCCTGTCTTTGCCTGATTTCCACTTAAAATGTCCATCCGTGTTCAAGTAGCGGCCGCCCTCATGGATCCTAGACCCTGCCATCTCAGGTTGATGCTTGGGGTATTTGAAACTGGCGCTAGAAACAACCAAAACATACATTAAACATCACTTCCACGGAGGGTACCTCATAGCAATTAAATACTACTCACCTCCTTGTCTTTAATAAAATCAGGATTCTCCTTCACAACTAGCTAGGAAAACCTCATTTTATCACAAGACAGAGGGGCATATTACATTCTTTTCAAGTATGTTAACGTGTTTTACTACATGCTCTACAGGCTTACAATTAAAGGTCTTAAAAGATGACAATCGAGACCAATCTATTAACCCCTACCCAAAACGCTTTAAAGGCCGTAGCTCCCTGGCTGAATGAGCCCCTATGTGAGCTCTATTTGCCCCTGACAATGTCATTCCTTTAACCCGTGTATTCCTCGTAATTCATGTCCCTGGAGCACAAAGGTTACACAGAGGCATTATTAACTAAGTGATCGAAACCTTCACATCTTTAGTGAAAAACACATACTGCTTAAGACTCCTCACAACACGCACATTTGAATATGATTAAAAACGTGCACATTTTAGTAAGAAAAGGCATTCTTTGTACGTCAAATGTTAAAATGAACATCCACTGGAGAAAACCTCATCTCAAAAATATTCAGAGCTCTGACATCTTGACACCTTCCTAGGCACAGCGGTGTCACCGGTTTAGCAGAAAGTGTTTAAAAGATAGTCATTGTCACCCCATAACTCAAATTTATAACCAGATTTACATCCTGCATAGTTGAATAACTGGGCTTTGGGGGTGTTCATATACCTTATCCCTTTAATTAACTTGCACATCAAAGGAATTGAATGGTCATCTAAGACTTCTGCCTGGCTAAAATGCAAGCATTGGATTTCCACCCTACTCAGTACACGGACTTCTCCATGATTCCCAGTCTGATTTCTGTGTCTTGATATGCCACTGGCCCAGGAGTCCCTTATGTATCGTGAAGCCCCTTCTGAAACCTGGTTGCATTCCCTCATTCATAAGGCATGGGACTTGTCCAAGGAAGAAAAAGCTTGCACATGCCGGTCAGTTTGTTTTATAAATTTGCTGACGCATAGATGTTAATTAAAATTATGTGTTTATGCATCTTGAATAATAATAATAAAATTTAGAAACAATTAATGTAGAAAAATAATGCGCACGTTTGAAAATGTGCCCACGAAGAGTGGTTACCAGATTACATGAGTTATACTAAAATTATTAAAAATGCGTGAAATATTGAAAATGCCTAATAAAAATGTAGTAATATGTTATGTTGAGCTATATAACATATGTCTTGCATGATATTATAGAGTTAACTCAGCCGAAGTTGTGACCTAGATTGCCAGGCCTCATGCAGAAACTGAATAATCTTGCAATGTAGAAAGCTGATGTGTTGAACTGACCCTGAACCACTTGTGTTAATAAAAATTGCTTAGCTAGAATTTTCTGCAATGAACCGATGGACAGGAGATGAGGGACCAGAGCATGTAACCAATTCAGTGTAAAGCAGACAAAATGTACTTTCCCAGGACTCGAACAATAGAGACACTGACTGGAAAAGAAGATGCAACAATTTCGATACCTGATGAGCCGGATGATGAGGACATCTTACAGTGAACCAATCAACACCCTGAGAATGGCAACATTTTAGAATTCATAGATTTGTAAAATAAAAGTTATTGGCTAGCGTCACATATGGTGACTAATTGACCAATTAGGTTTTGGAGGATAGGCTGGGTAACCTTAATATAATGCTGTCACAGAGGTAAAAATCTTCAGAACTTATTCCAAAATTGATGTGATATTGGGGGAAAATAGATTCGAGATTCTGTCATTGGGCTCATGCTCTTGAGAGCCTGATGCGTTGCTGATCGATTGATGACCTGAAGACGAAGACTGACTTCGTTGCTGGTCCATACCGTGGATAGGTAGATATGACAATGTGACTGATTGACTTTTGTGCCTTTTCTTTCTAGGTACCAACTGCGCTTTAGTTTTTCTTCTAGATAGATGTTTTTCTAAATTCATGTTCTACACTGTTTTCGCATGAAGTCCCACATGCCAATGCTAATCTGGGTTAGGTAGGGTTCCTATTCTTGGACGTGTATGGTGACAAATGATTGATGGACTGATTTGCTGAACTCTGCTATTCATGTAAACATATTCTTCTTTATTGGCTTATGTTGAGGCATTAGAATGCATGTTTTCTCAAGTATTGATTTGGTTATGTTATTGGTGGTCACTAATGAATTAATCTTGAGTGAATTGAATAAAGTTTGAATTAACCTTATGATTTAGGATTGTAACAAATAGGGAAATAAAATTGATAAAACGTATATTTGGGTTGTGTTTATTCATGAGATGTTGACGCTATTCACTGATGATAAATGTTTTTGCTTATTGATTATTGAGTTGTGTATTGTTTATGGATGCGCATTGGTTACACCAGAGCTAGGATACTCCATGCGTATGAAAAGGTCTGTCGACCTATACGCGTCCCCTTGTAAGTTTACTTACTAAGGACCAGGTGTGCTAACAAATTCATCCCCTAGTAGAGAACCTTGTGCAGACAAACCAATCTCTGATAGTTGCAAGTTCCCCAGTGTAGAGTCTATCCTCAGTAGTAGCCATTTTCTTCTCCCAAACGATAAACCTACATTTGCATTTCCCAGGAAACAAAGGGCGACTCTGGAGGGCCCATTTACAAATTAGCTCAGGGTCCAAAGTCTCCTTGAATTTTTTGCTTGTTAAGCAATACATAGAATCCTAGTGAGAAAGGTCCCAGGATATTCAACAGCTTATCCTGGCAGGAAGGCCTGACTCTGTGTGCCCCCTTCCTCCCCACCCCTTTCATAGTATCATTACCACCTCTGCTCAGAAGAATCACTTTTTTTTTTTTTTTTTATCTGACACCGGTGTTAAAACTGCTTTTTCAGAAATGGCTGGCCTAGGGCACTTTGCCCTTATTTTGGCGCTAGTGGCCCCATCAATAGGAATATTTATCCTGGCCCTGATATAACTGCCTACAGAAAGGAGCGGAAACCACCTCACAGATTTAGGTTGTTGCATCTCCCAGGATGAATCATTCGGTTACCCTCTGCATCCAGAATTGCTTCTTATAGTTTATCCACTTTTGCTTTCTTTGCTACATTTACACCGTCGTCCTCATAATAAAAATGTCATCATAAAATCATCCATGCACAAATCATTCATGTCTTCAAAAGGACTTTTAGTTTGACCTCTGCTTAGCTCCATGCAAAAATCGTACTCCAAGGACTTTAATTCCAATTCACCCTGCAGAACTGAACCAACACCAATCTCATGTTCCTGCATGTATAATTATTTAGAACTAGCGGTTGCCACGGAGTATGCAATATCTGTGGCAACATTTTTAAAATATGTTGGCAGCCTTTAGAAATTGAAACAGATGTATCTAAAACCTCACCGAGGTTCCTTTTCAGAAGCTTCCTCTTCTGATTGATTAGTTTTTATAGCACTGTCAGGATTTCTCTGAAAATGTTACGTAATCTTTAGGGAACAGAACCCCCACATAAACATGCTTAGCAGCAGTAACCCCAGCCACTTGGAGATTCTTCCTGTCTTTGACTTTGTAAAAAAGCAGAACATCAATCAAAATGTTGCATACAAAATAACTATATGCATGAAAATATGCAACTTAAATGATACTTTATTGAACCTTCCATGTTTTTAGACCAAACACACGTCTGTTGGGGTATATGGGTTTGAACCCTTAATGTTAAGAAAGAGGATCTAGGACCTTAACTGTTAAGACCGCAAGAGAATCCTGACGTCAACTAAGCCTGTACAAATCACGCTACCTTAACTGCGTGTCCCACTGGCAACAGTGTGTTCTGTGATGATAAATGAGTAAATTCACAAATTAAATGCATTTTTAATCCTCTGAGATAAGATTGTATGTATGCATTTTTAAAGACGCCATGTGCTTGTTGATTCAGATCACAATAACGTCGAAAAAGTTAAATCTGTCTGTATTTGTTGTTTCAGATCCACATGATGGCATCCTTGTGCTTCTGCCAGCAGAGTCACAGAAGCGTTTAGTGCAGCTTTTGTATTTCCTGCCATGCATGCCCAAAAATCTACTTGCTTGTCTTAATCGCTGCTGCATCATGGGGAGACTATCATCAAGTACAGCCGCTGCCATTGTCGGGATACTGCATACTAGGTATAGTGTTCTGTTTTACTTCGTGAGGTTTATTGGTTAGATAGATTCCTTGTAAACATGGTTTGCAGCTGTTTCAATACAACACCCTAGGTAAGCTTTTGTTAAGCAGATGAGTCCATTGAAACTTTTTAAATGTAGTAACTCCTTCGCTGCTAGACCTTCCCCTGTCCTGCTAACCTTTTTCTTTTCCAGCTGCAGTAGTACATGCTTAGGACCCCATAACTTTGTCCACGAAGGTTAACCACGCCAAATTTGCATCCTTTTCCCCCCCCAATATCATGGAGATTCTAAACTTACCCAAGGTAGTGGATTCATTTGGAAAGGGGGGGCGAGATATTATCCAAAATACAGCTAAATGTTGGGTTTTAGGGGGGAAAAATAACGAAAAAGTGCTGCAGAATAAAGTGCCTGTTCTTTTCCATGCAATGGCATCAACAAAGGGTTTGCAGTGCTAAAATTACCTTCTTCTCAGCTTTCAGGAACAGGCTGACTTTAATCAGAAAAACACATTTTTAACACAGTTTTGGCATTTTTCTGGGACATGGCCCATTTTTCCTATATTGTTTGCTTTCAACCTCCTTCCAGTTTGTGGTGGAAATGGGTGATGAAACCAATGGTGGATCCCAGAAAGCTATACATTTCTGAAACGGAGACACAATTCTGAATTCATCAAGCGGTCATTTGTGTACATCCTTCAAGGTCTTCCTATCGAAAGTAATACTTGAAAATAAAAAAAAATATTGAAAGTTAGTTGAAAAAACAGTCATTTGTGTCTATGTTTTTATCTGTAACTTTTTCGAAATATGGCAGATTTTCAAAAGCAATATGCCATTACGTCCGCTGGACCCTTCTGGTTATGGGGATATATAGGGCTTGTAGGTTCACCAAGAACCCGAGTTGCCCAGAGCCAATAAACAAGCTGCCCCTTGCAATGGTTTTTCATTGTGTCCCAGGAGAAAAATAGATATCAAGGGAACCTTTGCATTTCTGAAATGGGCACAAAATATGGAGTTTAGAGGCAATGGTTATTTGCACATCTCTGAATTTGTGGGTATACATACTAGCATGTGCATTAGAGGGCATTTCGCAAAATGGCTTCTTTTTTACACACGGTCTTACGTTTGGAAGGTGCATATGCAGAGATAGACATTTGATAATACTTGTTCTCCTACTCTCTGTTCGCCCAAGTCTCCCGATAAAAATGGTGTCTCACTTGTGTAGGTAGGCCTAGTGCACATGACCAGAAACGGGCCAAAACAGTGTGGACACATCACATTTTCCATCAAAAACTGACCCTTTTTTTGCAGTGTGCCTAGCTGTGAATGTTGGGCCCTAGCTCAGTCGGCACCTAGGGAACCTAGCAAAACTGTACATTTTTGAAAACTAGACACCTAGTGGAATCCAGGTTGGGGCGATTTGTGTGGGTTTCACCACATTTATTTATTTACCCAAAACCCTAGCAAACCTCACAATTTGTCTTAAAAAAAAACCAAAAAAACATTTTCCTCACATTTCTTTGATGGAAACTTCTGGAATCTGAGGGGAGCCTCAAATTTCCTACCACCCAGCGTTAACCTCAGGCTCCCGATAAAAAAGATAATACGTCACTTGTGTGGGTGGGCCAAGGGCCTGCGACAGGGAATGGCCAAAAATGTGTCGAGATTGAGGGGGATCCAAAGCAGGCTCCAAAGGGCAGTTTGTTTTAATATGTTTTTAGACTGACTCTGCTTTTGGCGCCCACACAAGTGAAGTATCATTTTTATCAGGAGACTGAAGGGAGCACTGGGTGGTAGGATAGTTGTGGTTTATTTCTGTTTCTGTAAGAAAACGGCACAGAAATGCATGGAAAATTTGATTTTCAGTTGTATTTTGAGCTTTGCAGGGCATTGTGGGTAAGATAACTTGTTGGAATCCAAGAAAGGCACCCCACCCTGTACTCCCCTGGGTGTCTAGTTTACGAACATATCTAGAGTTGGTAGGTTTTTCCTAGACTCTATGTGCAGTTTAGCAGAGGAAGACAGAAAAGACAAATATTACTGTGCAACCATCTATTCATCAATTATACACACACCCACACACGCATACTGGTTGGGTTTGGCATAAGGGTGAGTAATGGTTCAATATGAAACATTTTATTAACAAGAGATTTCACAAAAATGAACTACACAGTTAATAATTGAAAGGATAAAAAATTTAACCAATGACACTTTGCAGGCCATTCACACACCTGTCATATGTGGCACACACACAAAAGACCATTCACACCGCCAGCCGCGGGTGCACCACAGAACACTCACATCAGCAGACAATGTGCACCCTGGCAGAGACAGAAAAGACCAATATTACTGCATAATCATTTGTTAATCAAGTACACATACATACTGGTTGGAGTTAACACAAGGGTGAGTGATGGTTCAATTTTTAAAATATTATTAGCAACAGATATAAAAAAAATTAAATACACTGTTAATAATCGAAAGGTTAAAAAAATGAGCCAATGACTTGCAGCTCAAGAGCTGTAAAGCCACGACAAGGCACCAACCTCTTTACAGGCCAGTCACACACCTTTCATACGTGACAGACACAAGACCGTTCACAATGCTAACCACAGGCCTTGGCACATTACAACACTCACATCAACAGACAGTGCCTTTCAAGGGCCCATCACTTTCATATGCCCACATGCCTGACACAGCAACCACACCAGCTGACTGAGTGTGTGGACTGGCATTTGGCTAGCAGTGTGTGTAGTGACAAACAGCAAGTCACTACTCACACAACGCCAGCTCTCACACACCACCAGCCAAGCGCCAGCTCACACAGTTTGCTTAAACAAAGAACCTAAAGTAATGATTTCTACCCTACCCCTACCTCTACCCTAGAAGCAAATGTCAAGTATCCAACACAAAAAATTTGGTATATTTGGTATAAAGAGGAAATTTGAATACCTGATGTAGGGCTCCAGACATACTTACTCTCAATCTTATTGTATGAATGATTTTCACTGTCTCACCTACACAATAATATCTGTGAAATATCCCAAAATTATTCTTTATTTCCCTTAGATGTTCCTTCTAAAGGCTACCTACCTTCTCCCAGATGGGACAATTCTCCAAGTCTCACAGAGGTATTTGTTAGCCAAGTCACCTGGTATGATCCATCCATTGACAACATGCAGCACTGCGTCCGTAGGGTCCACTTGCCTGACTCGAGTGCACCGCCTCCACCTTCCGCCAACCCTGCTCCTAATAGATTTTAAGAAGGCTTTCAACATGCTTGATTGGTCCTTCATGATTATGGTCCTGGAGCGTGCAGGTCTGGACCCCTACCTCCTATCTGTTTATCAAGCTTTAATCCTTAAAACCGATGGCGCAGGACCAGGTAAAACTATTACTCTCCTGTCCCTTCACTGTTGGCTGAAGAACCTATTTGAGTTGCCCTCTCTTTCCCCTCCTCTTTGTCGTAGCCGTTGAACCTCAGAGGTGGAGAGGAACAAATAGCATTTTACGCAGATTATGTTCTGCTTTCCTTGATAGGCGTCAGACGCTCTCTGCCTGGAACAATTGAGCATATACGAGGAGGCGCCCGGCATCAGAGTCAGCAAAGCGAAATCCCTATTAGTCCCAGTACAGGGCGATTTGAGTATCTGCTCCTGGCAATCCCCAATCCCTGTTCGTAATCTGGTCTTTTAGTATGTGGGAATCCATATCTCTCTGCTCCCTGAGCTGACATGGAGCCTTAACCTGACTCTAGTGGGGGCTGAAATGAAGAGGAATCTTCAGAGAAGGGGGCATCTACCCATACATGTCCTTGAGCGGGTGGCCCTCTTCAAGATGATGGTGCTGCCTAGTTTCCTTTATGCCTTCCAGAATTTCCCCCTTCCCATTCCCACCGCGTGGTTTACCATCCTTTACTCCATCATTCGTCTCTTCCTCTGGACCGGGGCCACCCTGTGTCTAATTTGATAGTTACCGACAAATACCATATAATGACGGTATGGGAATGACAGAATTACATCCATATTACATTGCATCCCAGGTCATTATGGTAAATGACTGGTTTAACGGGGGCTGGAGTGACCTGACCTACAGGGCTGTGCTAGCCCTGTTGGCAGTTGACTGAATTGTAGCCATCCTGTACTGAGCACTGATTCCCCCCCCCCCCCCCCAAATACTTACCGGAAATTACACAAGTGGTGTTCCTGAACTGGAGGGTGACCCTCTGTCTTATGGGCTAGGACTCTAGACTGACACGCATGCCTGGTCTCTGGCAGGGTGCATGTTGCATCACACAGCATGCCTGGATGGGTTGGCAAAATGTGACAGGATATGAATCACCTAGCTCGTGGATGTCTGTTCGGGGCCCCACATTTAGACTTTTCAAGATGTACAAGACACGTATCAGCTCTCTAGTTCCCAATTTCACAAGTACCTACATTTACTCCATGCCCTCTCAGCTCAAATCCCCTTGGATGCTGAATTTCCAGACTTTAGGCCCTTCAAGGCTAAACTCCCTAACTGGAAGGTTTATCAATGACTCAGACTCACACGTTTACCGTTCTCTGGCCATCAACTCTCCCAAATGGTTTGCGAGGCTGAAGCAGACGTGGGAGTCATGGGTGGAGGGACTGGATGACAGAGACTTGATTGCAGCTAGGATAGCCCCTCTGTAACAAGCTGTGTCCATGTGCCTCAGGTTGATCCAAATCATCTATCTCCATCTAACTTTCATGACCCCCTCAGACCTTTCTTGAGAATGCTGGTATGATCACTTCAGCCGGATTTACTCCTATGGGAACAAACTGGGATTTACGTCTATGGAATAACTTTGGGGAATTGTATGGAAGCTGGGCTTGCCTCACCTGATAGTTGAGTTCTTACAGGTTTTGCATGAGGGGTCATTGCCTTAGTCAGGTAAGGCATGGAGGGTGGTGCACTTTAACTTTTAGTCTTTTAGAAGAGTTTGTCAGGGCTGTGTTCTAGCTCCTGTTTTATTTCTTTTATTTTTTAATAGCTTGTACCCATTTTTAGCCTCTCTGGGATAGGATCTCTCAACTGTGAAAGGTAAATATGTACCAGCCTTACTCTGCGCTGATGATGCGGTTTTGCTTATGCGAACAGTTCACGGTTTACGAGCCCTTAGAGATGCCTTTGTTAGATACATGGATGACCTAGGTTTAGAGGTGATGGATTCAAAACACACTACATGGTGTGTGGTAAGCCCCAGAGTAACTCCGGACCCATGGTGATAAAAGGACAGATGATTAGCTGGGTTAATGAGCTTTCCTATTTGGGAGTAGCCTTTGACATTAGGTGTAGTAAGCTTGCCTCGTGTGTGGTGGACACCTATGGTGTTGGCACCTTATACCAGGTCCAGGCAACCCCTGTTACTGTATGTAGGCAGTGTATAGGAAGCCAGGGCTCTCTAGAGGTAGCTGTGGATGAGCAGCCAAGACTTATCTAGGAGACCTGCAAAGCTTAGGCAATACCACTGTTAACGCGTCCTTCTATGACAATTTATTATACATCAGGACTCGTTTTAGGCCAATGAATCTTTTGACCCAGTTGTGAGACACCTTAGGACAAGATAGCTGATCAATATGTCAATCAATACATCAATAATGTCATCAATATTTATCACAATAACGCATTTCACTTTAGTAAAAGACATTAATCAACTCGAGACACCACCATGACCTTGCAGTCATGAATAACCACACCAGTTTAGTAGAATTTTATGAGGTTTATTCCCTATTGATTACAGTTCTAAAAGCAGGTGTGTCAATCTCGAAAGCAAAGCACTCAATATCATTGTCATAATTTGGCAATTCGAAAAAGACTTAACCAAACCAAGGAATGCAATTATTAGAGCATAACACAGCGTCAACATAGATCAACTTTAGCAGAGTGTCATTACCGCGTCAGTTCAACAAAGCATAGATTCAGTCATTTTGTCTATTTGCGTCGGTTTAATGAACCCCTGTCCTAGCCACTGATTAGCATTAGCATGTTGGGCTTCATGCAAACCAATTTTGTACACCAATTTGGATAACGTCTAGCTATGGCCCCTGTCAAAAGTAAGCAGTTGGTACCTAGAAAGGAAAAACAGACAAATCACAATTTCATTGTCCTAGTTACCCTCCAAGGTTTAGGTCAGCACCCAGGTTCAGTCTTCGTCTTCAGGACATCAGTTGATTCGCCATCAGTCAGAGACTCAGCTCACAGGGAAAACGGGGCACTTCCCTCATAAGGAGGTAAAGTGTAAAAATTGGGCAATCTAAGGACAAGGATGGTTTAAGTGAAACCATATAAGTCACCAAAAAGAGTGACAAAGTTTCTGGATCAAATTGATAGCATTTCCCTAACCAATCTCTCCTGGTCTCCTGCTCCCTAATTCACTTCCTGGTGACAGGGGTTTTCATCCCCTTTTCGTCATACATTCCCCTAAAACTTGATTGGGAAAATATTACACCCCACTATCTTTATCCAATTAAAAAACAGATTATGTCATTAATCTTTCACCCCACATTAGTTCTCAGACAATTTATTGGTCCGTATGACTGACGTCTTCAGAGGTGGCACGTCCGGTATGATTTCATCCTTCTGTAATTTTCTTTACACATCTTCGGTCAGTAGCTCCATTGTCTGTACCTGTTTGAACCGCCTTGTACATTATACTAATCTATACTGTTGCATTTTAACTATTACATTTCTACCAGCAATATGCATTTCATGAGAACAGATCTACTATAGTTACATTCAGCTTCTAGTTTGAAGGAAAAAAAACAAGAGTTCATGTCCTTTTGCGACTCAGCACACTGCACGTTTAGAAAAACACATTTAATATGAGAGCCAGACAGCTAGGCCTCGACTCATGCTAACTAAAACCTACAAGATTTATTAGCAAAACTTTAATAACATAATCATTAATAATTAGTATAAAACTAGATCTAATACAAGAATTCATGAACATTAATAATTTCCGTTAGTCCCCGTATACATTGGCAGCCACTCCCTGTGGTCACATTTCAAGTGCACGTTTAACAAAACAGGTTAATCAGTTTCTATGCGGCATTATCACAAATTAGTTCATAAACATTTCATGTTAATATAAATTATATAAGCTACGCTCTCTCACCACTATAGTCACACAGTAACTTCTCACACATGAAAGAACCACACAGTGTTACAAAAATAAAGGTACTTTATTATGATAACCCAATACTAGATTACTTATAAGCAGCCTCTCCCCCCCCCCCCCCACCCCACCCTACTGGAGGTAATTACACACTAGTTAATACACAATAGCAATCAGAAACTAGCGTAGAAACAACAAGCATTGATGATACTTAGTGAAAATAGTAAGGGCCTTCGGGGAGGGCCAGACCATATACTAAGAATGTGGAATGCGAAGTGAAGTCCCCCACCAAAGAATATGGAGTTGTTACAGGGGAGTTGGAAGAACTAGGAACCCCAAGAGGTGAGTATACCTGAGTGACCCCCAGTGACCAGGAGAGCAGGGGAAGTATCTGGTCTTCCCAAGGACTAACAGGAGGACTTAGAAAAGGGATTGTGCATGAACAGGACCAGTCTAGAAGGAACCAACGGTGGATTCTGAAAGAAGAGGACCTGCAAAAGAAGGGGACAGAGTCCAGTCTATGATGGAGCACCCAGTGGGGACAGGAGCTACTACCCACCCTTCTGTGGATGAAGAACCAGGTCGACGGGGAGAGAAGACCAGCTTTGGAGCCCATGAAATGAAGCGGAGTCCTTGGAGCAGTGCAGATGGTGTCCCACGTCGGTTGTCGGGTTGCAGTTGGTCTGTGGTGCAGGAGAATTACCAACAAGCCTTGGAAAATGCAAGAGGAGCAAAAGAAGAGTTGCAAGGCTGAAGAAGACCAGCAAAGCCCAGGGGACTCGACCCTCTGCAGTCGGGAGAGCTAACAGAAGCAGTCGCAGCCCCCACAGGCAACAAACTGGCAGCCGGCAAAGTAAGTCGCAGTGCGGCCCAATCACCACCCAGTCCTAAGCCGCCTAGGGTGAGGCAAAAAAAGGAGTGAAAGTCATGAATGACTTTCAGTCTAGCTGGAAACATAAGCACATATTTTAAATTTGTTGCTTGCAAATTTTGTTTGATGGTGTTTAAGGATTTTCTTGTTTTTGAACTAACCAGGTGTAGTCTGGGGAAATCAAGATCCTGGCAGAATGGAAAAACAAGGTTTCTGCTGCCCTTGAGGATAGCATTGCTGTCTCTGTAGTTCAGGACCATGGCAATAAGGGGAACTAGGAGGGCTGGCTGTTGTGTCCCTGTCGACTGTGTGGAATGAAGTAGGTTGAAAGCTTATCCGGTGGCATTCAGAAAATAATAGAGGCTTCCGAGAACTTTTTGATGGTTTTACATGCCATCTCCTCCAACATGTCAATGAAGTGCAGGCTATTTTTTTCTTATGTTTTCTGTGTCTTCTGTTTGTTCTGCCAAGATTTTGGATGCTGCATTAAGTTAAGATAAGGTGAATTTGAGTTCAGATACTAGGTTTTCAAATACCACAATGCAGCCTTCCACTTCAGAGAATATGTCAACTGTGTTCGGTATGTCTTTTTAAAGCAATGTCTGTCCCCACCTATCCTATTTTGGTTTCTAACGACAACGGAAGACTTGGGTTGTATGGTGTCATTGCCAGTTTATTCGGAGGGATGTTAACCCAGAGACATTCCTGTGGTGACTTGATTTTAGGGGGGAGGTTGTGTACTTGTCCATTTTGGTTTGTGATTGTGAGGAAGCAGGATGATTGCAGTGCTGCAGTACGCCGGCCTCCCAGGCCGTTAGCTTAACCCCAGCTTGTCGGTCAACTCACAGCAAGATCTGGAGGGGTGGGGGGTGGTTGGTGTGCCATGAGCTGTCTGCCTGAATTGTGCAAGTACAGTGGCATCTTACACCTGGAGTGCCGAATGTGCCCCTTTTTGAATGGTTATGCTGAAAGGTCCTTTTCTGAAAAGCTAAGCACTCAGAGACTGGGAAAGATGAGATTGGTTAGTGGAGGCAAGTTTCAGCACACAGTGGGACCTTGGAGAACAACCGAGTGTCTAGGAGGCAAATGCTGGTCACAGCCAGAGGTCTAGCACAGGGACCACACTTAACCCCAGGGCCCCTCGAAAGGGTGCCAGTTGAATCCCAGCACACTGCCTTGCGTATCATAGTGAGCCCTAGAGAGTTATTCATGGCACTGACCAGGCCCTTTTTCACTGTGTATCCCCTGGTTGATTCTTGGGCAGCACAAGCAGCCAGGCAGGAGCTCCCATGTATTCTTGGGTTTGTCAGCTGCAATTTTGTGCAGAGCGGGGTATGACCTGGTGCTTTCAGCTGTTATGGGTGATCCAGGGGAGGGAATGAGGGTAAGGTGCTCTACCTTGCTCTCACCACAGTCAACACTGGTCCTGTGCCAAGGGCACCTTCAGATGGCCTGTGTCTGGCTTCTTACTGATTTGCATATGGCTGGGTCCAAACTGAGGGGGCATGGTGGGCAAAAAATGATGGATTGGGATGCGGCCTGAGCAATTGCCAGTGGCTGAGATGAATTCAAGCATTCCATCCCTCACCTTGTTTTTGCATTTGCTGCCTTAAGTGCACCAGGTATGTGCAGATGTGGGCCCTGGGCTCACTGTACCACTGGAACCAAGCTATACCTGGCTGAAGAGCCTTAACTAGAGCGAAACCAGTCTTAGGTTGCTGTATCCATTCAAGGAGAACCTGGCCTGGCATTTGGGGCTGGACTGTTCCCATGAGGAGCAGGGTCAAGACTGATTTGCATATGGCTGGGTCCATACTGTGATGGCATGTGAACAAAAAAAAATGGATTAAGATGATGCCCCTGTGAAAGCCAGTGGCTGAGATTAATTCAAGCATTCCATCCATTACCTTTTTGTTTTTGCTGAGCCTGGCTTCAGGGCACCAAGGACATATCAGGTGATTCTCTTGACTTTCTGCCATGCCCTCAGACGACATTACCTACCTCTTCTCCACTGGCAGTGCTGAATAGTACGTTTGTGCAGCATTTTATATCACGGAGGGGAACCCTTAAGTCCTTGTGAGCTTTGGCAGACCCTTTCTTGGCCTCTTGAAGGGGTGTGTTTGCCTCCATTCTTCCCCCGGGCCCCAGAGCCACTATGCATGGGCTGTGGTGCTGCTCATCTCCTTTCTGCAAGTGGTGATGTGTGACAAAAGCAAGGAGAAAGTCAGATCATAGATAACACTCGCCCACGCTCTGCCTACTTGTTTCCTTAGCATCAGTGTGGAGAAACCAGGAAAGCCACCTCACCTGCAGCAGACGGCCAGACCACAAATTCATCAGTGCAGGCTGCATTTTGCCAGTTTTCAGTCTGTCCCATGCCTGGTAGGAGGGCAAATTAGTTTGGCTATCAGTGAGCCATAGGCTCCATTCTGCCTCTTAGGTGGCAGTAGTCTGCTTCCGCTACATACCATTCATGTAGGGCAGGCCTGAAGACCCTGGCTTTTGTCCTCTATAGGCTCAAGCAGGAATTGGATAAATACAAAGGGCACCCCTCCCTTCCTGCTTTCCTACACCTTTGTGATAGAGGAGATGCAGGATTAGGATGCCAGCAACAAGATGATAAGTATTCAGGGAAGAATGCCGAAGTGCTTTTAGAAAGCTGGTGCTGTCTCAGCCTCCCAAGCCATGCAACACAGGGTATTTAATAGCATTCAGCATGACACCATACATTGTGTTTGGTTGGCTGTATTCTGTCATTCAAGGCTAAAGTGTGACTTTCATGCATCAGGTTAAGCAAAGAAAAACGTAAGAGGTCATGTTCAGTCACAGTTTATTTCATCATTAACTTATCTTGAGGAAGGAAGAAAGGTAATTTGGTTGTGTGAACTCCGGGACCTTTTGAGTTAGGAGTACAACTGAATTGGGGAGAAAGAATTAGAGATAATACAGCCTAAGGGCTATGAGAGGGGGAACATTTGAGTGTGGAGCATAGCTGACATCTCGTGTACCTTGAGGCCCTTCCTCCATGGACATCTGCAGACACACATTCCAGAGCTGATGGGAGGGGGAGGAGTGTGCTGTACCTTGTTCTGCACTGAGAATATAGAAATAATGGCGACCACAGTGTCCACACTTAACATCAAGAAGTATGTTCATCGATCCGGGTCAGCAAATATTTTTTCAATTTACCTTAACACCCAGGACCTGCAAGATGTCTGTGGCACTGTGCATCTGAGCTCATGAAATGCAAATATCCTGTTATATAGAGCAGACTGATCTGACCTACAAGACAGCAGCCAGTGGATCAGCGTTTTGATGAAACCCTTAGGGTCAAACAGAGCTAGGAGAACAGTGTAATGTAGATGAGACCTAGAGCACTTTTATGAGGTGGCCCATAAACATGCATCTTAAAAACAAACCTCCTAATAACAAAAAAAAAAAATGGACAAATAAATCCAACAAGAGCAACATCCTGAAACACTACTTGCGAAGGGCATAAACCTGATCTTTTGCAGGATTCCTTTCTAATTCTCATCGGCTGATAGTGGGGGATCACTAGTTCAGGAAAAATCAGTAAACATAATTTGACAGAATTGGCATGCTTTTAGAGTTTGGGGTTCTGCAGACTAGGGATAATCTCTTAATTTTCAATGATTGGGAACACAATTTTGCTCCAGAATAATCTTCCTTAAAAATAAGAGGGCATGTGGTAGAAGGTGGATGCTTTCCATCTTGAAATAGCAGTTAATATGCCAGCTGTTGAACTGTTTATCATTGGTGACTGTGTGGAACTAAATACTCCAATTACTCAATAATAGAGAATGTTGCTTACAAAACCTTGGGATGTTGGAAGGGAAGGGAGAATATCAGTTACTGAAATTTTGTGTACATGAGTAGAGGATTTCCGTGGGAATTTCCTTTGGTAGAAGTGAAAGAGTCTTAACCCATTTTTTTTGTAATTTGAATGTGCATCTAGAGTGGATAAGGTTGAGAGAGGTTTTAAAGTCATGTTGGATTGCCTCAACAGTTTCAGAGACCCCAGGTAATAGTCTACCATTTATGAAGGAACATAACTACTCCTGCTTAAGAGTAGAATTGTGTTTGGCAGTACCCTCAACTGCTGTATTAATCCTGTGTTGTTGAACACACTTCTGTTATCCTCTGATAAGCGTTGCTGGTTCTGCCACTGATTGAAGGAGTTCCTACTAAAATAGAACAGTTGGATGAGCAGTTCCAAATATGACTTGATATTCCTAAAGCAGGACCATATTTTTTTCTAAGGCCACCAATTTGTCCATAAAATTGATAATTTCCTTGATGAAAGAATTATCAATTAGGTTTTTCTGTGCCACTGGTGCCATTTTGGGGTTGGGCAATACTTCCAGTTTACAGGCTATCTTCAAGAGAAGACTGGCATTTCTCCATCATTATAGAGATTCTGGCATGCCTTCAAACATCCTCGCTCCTACATTGCATCCCCATCCTTCTACCCTTAGTGCCCCCTTATCATTCTTCCCTCTTCCACCGCCCCCTCCCACTCCATGGTGGTTGCTGAAATTAGTTTTGATAACGCCAGATGCTTCTCCATTATGCTGACATTGCAAAGCTAGTAATGGACACTGGCCAAGCTTAAAGTGTAAAAAATAATGTAAAAACATTATTTTTAATACTTTTAATGTTGCTTAGTATGATAGTGTTATAGTGTGCAAAGAAAAGTATAACAAGCATTGTTTTGTAACTTTTTGTTTTTTTACTCTCAAGATGGCCATCATGGTGCATAAAATGACATGGTGACTCGTTACTTTGCATCATCACCTGTTCACTGCTTAGCTGCTACTTCTCTGCATGTACACTAGATATCTGATACAGACTCTTAGTTGCAGATTCCTTATCTTAGAATTTCCCCCAGGCATCAGACTGGATCTGGAGATTTTTCTGTGAGCAATACCCTTGCACGTCAGTAAGTGGCTTTGGTCACCTCCGTTGGCATCCTAGTCGCTGTGATGACGTCTGGAGTAGTACAGAGACGCTGCCTTTGCGCAGTGACGTCTGTTCCTTTTCTTTCAGCGACACGCGCTGATCTGGAGAGAGCTACCCTGGTCTCATTTTGACCGACTTTGACTGTTTTGTTAAATGTTTGTGAGATATTTGGTGCGTTGAGGATGTTCCCTTAAGACCGGTTTCAAACCGTGCGAGGACTGTCACCGCATGATGTCGGCGACTGATCCACATCGGGTTTGTTTATGGTGTCTCGAGCGGGACTACAACCCGAAGTCGTGCTCCGAGTGCGCGTAAGTCCGGTCTCGATCGAGAGGAAGGTCTTGAGACCGTTCGCGGAGCCATCACCACTCGTCGTCTTCGGGTGCAGGTAAGAAAAAGAAAAAGACAAAGAGGTCCCATCGCTCTCTGACTTCGCCCTGTCGCTTGGATGACGCTACACGGGAGGAGCTTCGACGGTCAAGGCCTCTGTCCTCTGAGCCTGCGTTTGGGTGCGCTCCGTGCTTCCCTGAGTTTGCCGGAGCAACCCCCGCCCAACTTAAAGAATTCTATGAGGCCATGTGCCTTATCTTTGGGCAGACCGACGCCAATACGGCGCCTTCGGGACCAAGGGGTTCGGTGGAGGGTCCTTCGGGTTGTGCGCCTGTCGCACCATTGAGACCTTCCCCGCCTCCAGGTCGATTGTCGACGCTCACGATGTCGGTAGTGCCCACTATCGACGTCAACCCGATCCTTATCCCCGACGACTCAGAGTCTGAGCGCGGCCGGCCGGCGCCACCTTTGTCTTTGATGGGGCCTATTCCTCCCAGATCAGATTCGGACCCTTTTTCCTATCGGTATGAATTTCTGGAAGATTTGGAAGGGTCCCTGGACTCTTATGAATACCAGGATGACCCATCTTTAGACTGGGCTCAGGAATTGGGCGACGCCAGTGGTCTGGATACTTCTCCAAACGCTGGCATGCTGTCTTCTCCTACCGTGGCTACGGCGGAGTGAGCAGCTTATGGTATGGTGGTCAGTAGGGCAGCTGAGGTCCTTGGCCTTGAGCTTCCTACTGTAGAGGTCCGGTTCAATCTCCTGACGGAGGTGCTTCAGCCAGGGGCTTCCACATCTGAACCCCTTTTGGAATTCAAGGAAGCCCTCACCGATGTCCTTTTGGGTACTTTGTCCAATCCCAACACCGGGGCTCCTGTGAATAGGACTATCGCTTGCCGCCATCTGCCCGCTCAGAACGACCCTAAATTCCTGTCCCAACACCCCACGCCTGAGAGTCTTGTCATCCAGGCTTCCTCTTCTTCAGGCGCATTCCTCTCTGCATCCCAAGATAGGGAATCAAAAAGGCTGGAACCATTTGGTAAGAAGTTGTTTTCTTCCTCCAGTCTCGCGCTGCGGTCTGTGAACACCGCATGCCTTTTGGGGCGCTATACCCACTCTTTGTGGGATACGGTTGCGCAAGTCCTGCTGCAGATACCGTAGGAGGCCCGTGCTATCATCTCCCAAGCTGTGAACGATGGGAGAAATGCGTTGAAGTTCACAAACTGATGTGGGCTGGAGACGACGGACTCTCAGGGCAGATTGGTTGCTACAACAGTGGCCTTGGTACACCACACCTGGTTGCGTACTTCTGTTTTTTCTGGGGATGTCCAACAGTCACTCATGGACATGCCCTTTGATGGCTCCCGTCTCCTTGGAGACGAAGTGGACTCGACCTTGGAGCGATACAAGGATTTCCGGGCTACGGCTCAGTCCCTTGGTCTTTCCACTGCCCCACCCCGCCAGTCTGCTTTTCGCCCCTTTAGTGGCCACGGAAGGGGCTCCCTGTCTCGTCCTCCGCCCAGCCACCATGCCACCCATGCTGTCCAGCCTCTGCGTGGCTGAGGACGCGGAATCCCACATGGGCGTGGGACAAGGAACCAGAGGTCTGCCCGCTCAACCTCTGCCCTCGATGCAGCCTCCAAACCCTCCTAGTCTGTCCTCTTACTCCCATTCAGTTGGCGGCAGGATTCGTCATCATCTGCCCCACTGGGAATCCATCACTACTGACAGGTGTGTTTTGCAGATCGTTCGAAAGGGCTACTCCCTCCCTTTCGAATCTGCTCCACCAGCCATGCCTCCATCCTTCAGTCACCTTCCAGAGGATCATTTGGCAATTCTCCACCAGGAAGTCGCAGCTCTCTTGGCCAAGGGAACTATAGAGAAGGTCCCTGTGCCCTAAGTAGGTCGTGGTTGTTATTCCCACTACTTTCTGGTGCTGAAAAAGGACAAGGGGTTATGTCCTATCCTAGACCTTCGGGACCTAAACTACTTCCTCAAGAAGGAGAAATTCAAAATGCTCACCCTGGCTCAGGTTCTGTCTGCCTTGGACTCAGGAGACTGGAGGGTATAGTTAGACGTGCTGGATGCTTAGTTCCACATCCCCATCCTGCCTGCCCTCAGACGTTACCTACGATTCGTGGTAGGTCACAAGCACTTTCAGTTTACCGGCTCCTGTAGGAAGTTGGCTCGGTATATACTATCTCAAAGTGAGAGATAGTGTGCACAGAGTCCAAGGGTTCCTCTTAGAGGTTGATAGTGGCAAAAAGAGATAATTCTGATGCTCTATTTTGTGGTAGTGTGGATGAGCAGTAGGCTTATCAGCGGGTAGTGTTAAGCATTTGTTGTACACACACATGCAATAAATGAGGAACACACACTCAAAGACAATTCCAGGCCAATAGGTTTTTATATAGAAAAATATATTTTCTTAGTTTATTTTAAGAACCACAGATTCAAGATTTACAAACAATACTTTTAAATGAAAGGTATTTCACTCAGGTATCTTAGGAACTTTGAATCATCACAATAGCATGTACAGTTTAGGCAAAAATGGCAATAAGCTATTTTAAAAATGGACACAGTGCAAAAATCAACAGTTCCTGGGGGGAGGTAAGTATTTGTTAGATTCACAGGTAAGTAAAGCACTTACAGGGTTCAAAGTTGGGTCCAAGGTAGCCCACCATTGGGGGTTCAAGGCAACCCCAAAGTTACCACACCAGCAGCTCAGGGCCGGTCAGGTGCAGAGGTCAAAGTGGTGCCCAAAACACATAGGCTTCAATGGAAATAGGGGTGCCCCGGTTCCAGTCTGCCAGCAGGTAAGTACCCGCGACTTCGGAGGGCAGACCAGGGGGTTTTTGTAGGACACCGGGGGGGGGACACAAGCAGGCACAGAAAGTACACCCTCAGCGGTACAGGGGCGGCCGGGTGCAGAGTGCAAACAGGCATCGTGTTCGCAATAGGATTCAGTGGAGAGACCGGGGGTCTCTTCAGCGATGCAGGCAAGTGGGGGGCTCCTCTGGGTAGCCACCACCTGGGCTAGGAAGAGGGCCGCTCCTGCACTGGAGTTCAGATCCTTCAGGTCCTGGGGGCTGCGGGTGCAGTGTCTTTACCAGGCGTCTGGTTCCTTGAAGCAGGCAGTCGCGGTCAGGGGGAGCTTCTGGATTCTCTCTGCAGGCGTCGCTGTGGGGGCTCAGGGGGGTCAACTCTGGCTACTCACAGGCTCGCTGTCGCTGGGGAGTCCTCCCTGTAGTGTTGGTTTTCCGCAGGTCGAGCCGGGGGCGTCGGGTGCAGAGTGGAAAGTCTCATTCTTCCGGCGGGAAACGTGTGGTCTTTTAAAGTTGCTTCTTTGTTGCAAAGTTACAGCCTTGGTGAACAGGGCCGCTGTCCTCTGGAGTTTCTTGGTCCTTTTAGATGCAGGGTAGTCCTCTGAGGCTTCAGAGGTCGCTGGACCCTGGAGGACGCTGTTGCAGTTTTTCTCCAAGTGGGGAGACAGACAGACAGGTAGGGCAGGGGCCAAAGCAGTTGGTGTCTCCGTCTTCTCTGCTGGACTTCAGGTCAGCAGTCCCACTTCGTCTTCAGGTTGCAGGAACCTATTTTCCTATGTACTGGGGGGCCCTAAATACTCAATTTAGGGGTGTGTTTAGGTCTTGGAGGTTAGTAGCCAATGGCTACTAGCCCTGAGGGTGGCTACACCCTCTTTGTGCCTCCTCCCAGTGGGGAGGGGGCACATCCCTAATCCTTTTGGGGGAATCCTCCATCTGCAAGATGGAGGATTTCTAAAAGTCAGAGTCACCTCAGCTCAGGACACCTTAGGGGTTGTCATGACTGGCCAGTGACGACTCCTTGTTTTTCTCATTATCTCCTCCAGCCTTGCCGCCAAAAGTGGGGGCAGTGGCCGGAGGGGCGAGCATCTCCACTAGCTGGTATGCCCTGTGGCACTGTAACAAAGGGGGTGAGCCTTCGAGGCCCACCGCCAGGTGTTACAGTTCCTGCAGGGGGAGGTGAGAAGCACCTCCACCCAGTACAGGCTTTGTTTCTGGCCACAGAGTGAGAAAGGCACTCTCCCCATGTGGCCAGCAACATGTCTGGTGAGTGGCAGGCTGGCAAAAACTAGTGCGCCTACACTGGAAGTCGGGTATGTTTTCAGGGGGCATCTCTAAGATGCCCTCTGGGTGTATTTCACAATAAAATGTACACTGGCATCAGTGTGCATTTATTGTGCTGAGAAGTTTGATACCAAACTTCCCAGTTTTCAGTATAGCCATTATGGTGCTGTGGAGTTCGTGTATGACAGACTCCAAGACCATATACTCTTATGGCTACCCTGCACTTACAATGTCTAAGGTTTTGCTTAGACACTGTAGGGGCATAGTGCTCATGCACCTATGCCCTCACTTGTGGTATAGTGCACCCTGCCTTAGGGCTGTAAGGCCTGCTAGAGGGGTGACCTATCTATGCCAGAGGCAGTGTGAGGTTGGCATGGCACCCTGAGGGGAGTGCCATGTCGACTTTGTCATTTTCTTCCCACCAGCACACACAAGTTGGCAAGCAGTGTGCATGTGCTGAGTGAGGGGTCCCCAGGATGGCATAAGACATGCTGCAGCCCTTAGAGACCTTCCCTGGCATCAGGGTCCTTTGTACCAGTTACAAGGGACTTAACTGGATGCCAGGGGTGTGCCAATTGTGGAGACAAAGGTACAGGTTAGGGAAAGAACACTGGTGCTGGGGCCTGGTTAGCAGGCCTCAGCACACTTTCAAATCATAACTTGGTATCAGCAAAGGCAAAAAGTCAGGGGGTAACCATGCCAAGGAGGCATTTCCTTACAGGACGTATCTGTGTGCCAGGGGTGTGCCAATTGTGGAAACAATGGTACATTTTTAGTAAAGGAACACTGGTGCTGGGGCCTGGTAGCAGGATCCCAGCACACTTCTCAGTCAAGTCAGTATCAATATCAGACAAAACGTGGGGGGTAACTGCAACAGGGAGCCATTTTCCTGCAGCTCCCCTTTAGGATTCACAAAAGTGATGGTGGTGGTTGCAGCTCATCTGTGCAGGCTAGGGGTATCAGTCTTCCCCTACCTCAGCGACTGGCTGTTGTGGGCGGACTCGCCCAACGAAAGTCGCCTCCCACCTTCAGACTACGGCGAACCTCCTGCAGACGCTGGGATTTATTATAAGTGTGCCAAAGTCACACCTTATTCCCTCTCAGACGCTCCCCTTCATCGGAGCTGTTCTGGAGGCAGTGCAGTTTGGTGCCTATCCTCCTGAAAAGCGAGTCCAAGACATTCAGGCTAGGATTCCGATCTTTGAGCCTCTGTCTTGGGTTTCGGTGAGAACGACTCTGAGGCTGCTGGGCTTCATGGCCTCCTGCATCTTGCTAGTAACACATGCCAGATGGCATGTGCGGGCTCTGCAGTGGGACTTGAAGTTCCAGTGGGTGCAGCATCAGGGAAATCGCTCCGAGATGGTCCAGATCTCGGAGGGGACTGCGAAAGACCTGCAGTGGTGGCTTTCGAATCCACACTGGGTCCATTGCAGATCCCTCTCCCTTCCCCAACCAGATCTATCTATAGTGACAGATGCGTCACTTCTGGGTTGGGGCGGCCACATGGGAGAGGCGGTGATCAGGGGCCTCTGTTCTCTGGCGGAGTCTGGGCTCCATATCAATCTTCTGGAGCTCTGGGCGATCAGGCTTGCGTTGAAAGTATTACTTCCCTCTCTCAAAGGGAAAGAAGTGCACGTGTTCACGGACAATACTACCGCCATGTGGTACTGCAACAAATAGGGTGGAGTAGGGTCCTGGACCCTTGGTCAGGAGGCACTACGCCTCTGGACATGGCTGGAACATCAGGGCATTACCCTGGTGTTTCAACATCTGGTGGGTTCTCTCACCGCCAGAGCGGACAAACTCAGCTGTCGATGCACAGCCAATCAGGAATGTCATCTTCATCCGGAGGTGGTGCAAGGTCTCTTTCAGCAGTGGGGAGAGCCTTGGTTAGATCTGTTCGCCTCCGCAGAGGATGCGCAATGTCAGCTGTTGTTCACATCGGAGTTTCCACGGCGGCATTCGCTCAGAGGCGCTTCTCATCTCGAGTGGAACTCCGGCCTCCTTTACGCCTTTCTGCCTATATCACTTCTGCCCAGAGTTCTCAAGAAGATCAGGAACGACCGGGCCCAAGTCATCTTGGTGGTTCTGGACTGGGCACGGAGAGTCTGGTACCCACTGCTATTGATGTCAATCGATCGTCCACTCAGACTGCCTCTTCAGGCAGATCTTCTGTCGCAGCAACGGGGCGATACTTCACCCGAACCTGTCCAACCTCGGCCTTCATGCATGGAGATTGAGTGGCAACAGTTGACGACTTTTGATCTTCCATCCGAAGTCTGCAGTGTTATCTTGGCAGCCAGGCGTCCCTTAAAGGATATTTATCTGACATTTCGGCCTTCCTTAGGTTACCTGATCAGCCCTCACTTTTTAAATGTCCTATTGTGATTAGATTCCTAAAAGGCCTCACCCATTTATTTCCTCTAACTCCATTTATCATGCCTCAGTGGGACCTCAATCTTGTCCTTACTTATTCACTGTGAACTCCCATTGAGCTGATGCACAATTGTCCCTTACGGCTCCTCACCTTCAAAACTGTCTTTCTTGTTGCCATCACCTCTGCTCGATGGGTGAGTAGGCTTTACGCCCTTTCGTCTAAACCTCCACACTTGTCTGTGCACCCGTACAAAGTGGTGTTGCGCACTAAGGTGGTTATGCCTTTTCATGTAGGCCAGTCCATCACCCTGCCTACTTTCTACGCACCACCACATCCTTCTCATGAGGAAGATAGACTCCACCGTCTGGACACAAAAAGAGTGTTGGCGTTCTATCTTAATCATACTAAAGATTTCCCGGTGGACAATAAACCCTTTGTCGGGTATGTGGGTGCGAAAAAAGGGAAGGCAGTGCAGAAATGTACCATCTCTCGATGGGTACTTCTTTGCATCAAAATGTGCTACTCTTTTGTCTAGAAGCAACCCCCTTCAGACTTGCGTGCTTATTCCGCCAGAGAAACTGCCGCTTCCACTGCGTTAGCACGTTGAATTCCTGACCTGGATATCTGCCAGGCGTCTATGTGGGTGTCCCTGCACACGTTTGCTAAACACTACCACCTGGACAGTCAGGTCCGTCAGGTCGGCTGCTTTGGTCATTCGGCCCTGCAGGACTTCCTCGTATGATCTTGGTTCGCAGCCCACCTCCGAGGATGGCATTGCTTGGGTATCTATTCTGAGGTAAGGAATCTGCAACTAGTAGTCTCTATCAGATTTACAAGTTACTTACCTTCGGTAATGAAATATCTGGTAGAGACATATTCCAGTTGCAGATTCCTTATCACCCACTCATCCTCCCTGGTTGCGAACTGATTTCTAGGGACAGGGATTCCTCCCTTCAGGTCCTTAGCTCTGGCGCACCAATCCCAGTGTTCTTAGCGGCTCTGTGCTTTGTCGTGGAAAGTCTTTAAAATAAACTGATGTCATTGCACTGAGGCAGCGTCTCTGTACTATTCCCAACATCATCACGGCGACTATGACTCCAACGACACCGTCAGAGTTGACCGACGCCACCTACCCACGTGCAAGGGTATTGCTTGAAGAAAAATCTCCGGATCCAGTCTGACACCTGGGGGAAATTCTAAGGTAAGGAATCTGCAACTAGAATATGACTCTACCAGATATTTTGTTACCGAAGGTAAGTAACTTGTACGTTTTGTACTATTAGCCCATCGAAACAAAGACCTATGGATATGTGGGTAGAATATTGATAAATGTGTATATTCTAGTGAAAATTTGCCATGATGACTGTAATTCATGGGCGGAATAACACAAGGCTGGTATTTTTCTGTACCATATAGCAGAGTATTTGATTGTGTAAGTGTAGTGGGATAATAGGTTTGGTATGGGAGGACTGCATTTATTGGTGCTCAGCTGTTTATAATGTAAGCTGTGCCTGAATTATAAATAAGATTTTAAATGTCAACAAAAAGTTTTAAATATCATGCAAAGTGGGGAATTCCACTAAATTCATGCATAAAGGGGTTTGCTTTCTTAGTAGCCCCATGCAAGGCTTCAGTGTTGTAAGAATGATACAGCAGTTCTTGGCTGGTGTCATAATTTTAGTTTAGCATAAGATTATTCTGTGCTTATACCATTTTTGCATGTAATTGAATTGGAGTGCTGTGTAACACCTTTCTGCCTGCCTGTGTTGGTTATAGAATGTTTTCATTTTTTCATAATATGAAAGTTCAAAAAGAAGGCCACTTAAACATCCATTTTATTTCATTATCACATTTATCCTAATGTTTTTCCCCATTTTGTCAATCCCCAATTGTACACTTCAGTTTATTTTGTTGTTTGTAGTTGCCAATGTTTCTTGTGGCACCCCGCTTTTTCAAGGCTATAAGACATACAATGATAACACTTTAAATAACCCATTTTTACGTGCGTGTTTCTTATTTGGTCAAATGAGCACTCTAGCTTAGTTGTAAAAATCACAATGATAAAACATATACCTCCTCTTTATTGAAATCCTGTTGTCCTTTTTTTTTTTTTTTACTTATTCTTATTTCCTCTTTATAATCGGTCATTATTGATAGATTCTACTTTTTTTCTTTTTGTTTCTACTTACTACCTGGATTGTTTTCTTTTAATGGACGTTTTAATGGGTGTTACCTCCCAATTACCTACTTTTTGTTGTTCAAGAATAACTTTTGGTGCTGAACTCCTGGCGGCATCACCATTCATTTTGTTAGGGTACCATCCCAGGTATTTGCTGGGGTTTACTTTGTAATTTAAATTAGTTCAGTTACCATTGTTTTTTTGTTTGTTTTGTTATTTATATTTTAACTTGCATACAATCTGTTCTTGGTATGACATACATATATTTATTTAGGATCTGGTTAACTTAATTGGAAGAACATGACATGGAAATATGCCTCAGACAAAATTGTATACCTGTAAGTGTCTGTCCTCATGTCCTTGAATATTTAGCTAATTTCCATTGGGCACAGCATTTATCTGGACCAAACTTAGCCCGTTACCTTCTGGCCCTTAAACACAGTTTTTGCGCACTCCATCTATGGTACTGTGTGCCGGAAAGTATTGTCATACATTTTAGTTATTTTTAACTCCATATTTCAGCATTGGTGTATGAATCTTGTTGAAGTCATTAGTATGTATTTTAAGAATATCTTATTCACACAAAAGGTGTATGGAAAGATAATACTTTAGTGAATTCCTGTTGGTTCTGTTGTACCCATGATCATCTAAAATATTAAGTCCAACCATCCTCAAAGGACATATTAAACAGCTCATCATCAAATGTCAGTTATCCATATGACAATTTTTAATCACACCAGTCAGAAGTTTAAAGGAAACTCTTGGTAGAGAAAACAGTTAAGCTGATTGTCCGAGTATAACCAGTTTTAGGGTAATGTATCTAGAATGCTTCTTTCACTTGTAACATTAGTTCCCTGTTGCCCCCCCCCTTGATTATACACGATTCCTGTCCTATGTATTTCTGATGGCTTGGTGTACTATGATGGTTGTTAATGAATTAGCAAGTGGGAATTTTGTATCATTATTCTTTAAAGGAACCAAGGTGTTCCTTAAGTCTGGTCTTAAGTGCTTATTTTTTTACAACCAACATGTTGTAAACGTTCATATACATCTAATAAGAACTATACAGTATGATGTGTTGCATTTTATAAAGCAATATATGTACAATATCTTAATATTTCTGCAGTCATTGAAAGTACTGATTTTGTTTCCTATATATGGGCAGCAGATGCAGTTGCCACATTTGTAATTCCTTGGGGAAGTGTACAGTAACTACAGTTTCTCCTTTGTGCCAACCTATTTACTTAAACACCTTTCTTGGCTATGATGGCTAGTTTTTGCTCTTTTTTTAGGTGATGGAAGGTTTTTATATTCTGCCAATGTTTTTCCTTTCCAGTGTAATACAATAGAGTTGTAACTTGTTGTGAGCGTTTGTTAATTAATCCATGTTTGATCTTTTGTTGTTCCGTTATCACCAAGTTAATTGCAAGATAGCAAATGATAATCTTTAATATTAGTCACATCAATAGACCCAACCTTATCAACATTTCTGAAAATAATGGATTCTTCTTCATACAATATCTAGAATGGTTGTATTTCATGTTTATTTAAATTAATGATTTTGTTGGACTTTATTAAAATATTATTGTCCTCGAACACCAGTTTATGAAATCCATCTATACCACTGTCGTGTGTTTATGTTGAAATAAATGTACATGCTGGTTTTAAGCCATCTTTTAAAGTTTTAAGTCACTTAAGTTGTTTCATAATCTACTCATTGTTTGTTGTAGATCTACGTTTTCAGGATGGACGAGCTCAGTAGAAAGTAGCATAATGAGTGATGTGGATTATTTCAGCTTTTTGTTTTCCACTCTAGCAGGTAATGTGCATCCTTTTTTAAAATCTTTTTTTATTCAGCTTCAAAATGAATAAACAACATCACATAGACGTTGTGTGAAAACTTAGGTGCTGGAAGAAGGTTGTACATGAATAGAATGGTAGTTTGCCAATCTGAACAATTCCCTGAAAGCAAGGCACAGTACTGCACATATGAGGTTCATATGTAATTATTAGTCCACACAATGACATTGGAATAACAGGGAAGTGCAGCAACCAGGCGAACTATAAAGAGCGTTAGATTAGGAGCGAACAATCACGTCTCTAACCATCAGTATCAACATTCTGATTGTAAAGGTGTCACGTAAGTGCAGTGAAGGAAGTTAAAATGAATGAGCTTAAAACGCATGGTAGCAGAAACTGTCCTAGTCAGAGCGCACACTCTTGCCTAGACTTCATCTGCCATAGGTTTGCCCAAGTCTGACTCCCAGACCTCGCGAGCCCGCAACGACCCGTGTGCTACATTAGCTCTCAATGCCTTATATAGCAAAGATATCAGATGCCCCCCCCATTCCACAGGCAACATGACCCTCAGTGTGCCTAACACAGGAGGGGTTGCTGGGGACGTCACCCAGGTCTGTCACGTGAACTCAGCTAGGCTTGCATAATGTAGAAAATGTCCAGTTCCCGCTCTGAATTCCATCTGAGCATCCTCAAAGGAGATAAACGTCTTGTCTGGATGTTAATCACACCAATTACCACAACTGTTCTTCTACCATGCAGGATGGGTCATGTTAGTCTCCAAGCACCTAATCAGAGTAAATATCAATACTAGCAATTACCAATGAAAGGGTGCCTTACAAAGTACCACATTTAGCACCCGCTGCCACACTTGGGCCGTCTGCCTGACCACATAAGGTCAGTCAACCGACACCTCTTATCCCTCCATTAAGAACACCAATAGGTCCTTACCTCCCACAGCCCCTTTCAACAAACATTTTTCCCAATCACTTCCTTCTTCCAGCAATAGGGCCACATGCTGCGTAACTGCTGCAAAGTAATAAAACTCCAGTTGCGGCACCTCCAACCTCATAACTTCTCTTTAGTGTAGCCCTGGCCACCCTACTGCGCCCGCCTGCCCATAACAGTGAAACAAGCAGGGAGTCCAATTTCCTGAAGACCCAAGCGGAGAGGGCTAAGGGAGTGCTGTATCATATAAAGAAAACGTGTTAAGGAGTACCATCTTAGAGAAAGCAATCCTGCCCATAAGCAACAGCGGCTGGGTGTACCAGAAAGCAACCGAGGTTCGCAGGGAGTACAAGACTCAGCACGTATTATATTGCACCTGGGCCTTCTTTGTGTGAGCGACCATAATTCACAGGTATCAAAACCTATCAAGCTCCCACCGGAGACCCAAGTCAGCAAGGTCCTCTTGCAGGGATCCGACCAGCGCCACCATTGAAAGCAGCAGCGATTTCCTCCTGTTGATGCACAGCCCCAAAACTGCTCCAAAATCATCCAAAATAAGCAAGAGCTCTTCAAGCGACTCCTGAAGTGCTCTGAGATAAAACAATACATCGTCCACACACAAGGCAACACAAGGTGTCTTGTCGCACCGACCTTTATGCCCCACTGAGACAAGTCCCGTCAAACCCTAATCACTAGAGGCACCAAAGCCAGAGCAAACAGCAATGGTGACAATGGACAGCCCTGCAAAGTACTTCTTCCCCACTCCCAGCATTCAGAGAAGTAGGACCCTACCCTGATCCTTGTACTAGGGTTCTAGTGGCTTCATTGAATACTGGGAAGTTTGGTATCAAACAACCCAGCACAATCAACCCGCACTGATGACAGGGTGGGATTGATTGAAAATTGCACCCAGAGGGCATCTTAGAGATGTCCCCTGTATGTTACCCAAATTGCTAGTGCAGGTATGTGCCAGCCTACCACTTTCAGACAAGTTTCTGACCGGATGGGGTGAAAGCCTTTGTGCTGTCGGTGGCCAGAAACAAAGCCTGTCCTTGGTGGAGGTACTTCACACCTCTTGTTACAGTCCCACAGGGCACTCCAACTAGTTGAGTTCACCACACTCTGGACAAAACCCCACTTTTGGCGGCAAGTCTGGTGGGAAAATTAGGGAAAGCATGGAGCAGTGACCGCCTCAGCTGGGACCACCCCTAAGGTGTCCAGAGCTGAGGTGACCCATTCCTTGCAAAATCCTCCATCTTAGTTTGGAGGACAGGGACCAGTAGGGTTAGGTCTTTGTCCCTCACGCCAAAGGGAGTGGACACAGGAAGGGCACGTAGCCACCCTGAAGGACAGTTGCCATTGGCTACTGCCTTCTGACCCCTGTAATGCCCCTAAATCCAGGGTTTAAGGGCTCCCCGGAACCCAGTTTGTCAGATTCCTGGCAACCTCACAAGAAGAAAGAAGAGAGAAGGACTGCTAAGCTGAAACCCCAGCAAAGAAGGAAGACTAAAACTTGACTTGGTCCCAGCCCTACTAGCCTGTCTCCTGCTTCAAAAACCCTGCAAAAGAAAATGATTAGTCCTGCGGGTCCAGCAACCTCTGCCAAGCTTCCAGAGGACTACCTGTACCACAGAGGACCAAGACTTCCCGTAGACCGCGGCCCTGCCAATAGGAAACAACACCTAAGGACTCCAGAGCCTCCCCTGATCTTTGAGTCCTGACCACTCTGCACCCGACACCCACCAGGTGGCCAAACTGACTAGAGAGGATCCCATGGCGATTCGGAGCAAGTACCCAGTCTGGCTTGACCTCTCCTGTCCTCCATGACGGCACCTACAGTGTGAATCCAGAGGACCCCCCTGACCGCGAAAGCACAGAATGAAGATACCCGAAGTCAAAAGGTACACTGCACCCGCAGCCCCCTGGCCTTGGGGAGCCAAATCTCTGGTGCAGCAACGTTCAGCAGGCGGTCCTCCTACTTGTCTACCCTGTTTTCCGGAACTGACCCCCTGGACTCAGCCTGCAGCATCTAAGTGACCCCCAGGGTCCCCTCATAGAAAAGCAGTGGAAGCCAGAGGCTGTGTTTACACCCTGCACCTGGCCTCTCGTGTGCCACTGAGGGTGTGCGTTTGGTGCTAACCTGTGGCGCCCTGGTGCTCCTCTAAATCCCCCAGGTCTGATCTTTGGAGACGTGGGTACTTACCTGCAAGCAGGCCTGATTCCAAGTGCCCCCACTCTCCCTAGGAGCCCATGTTAAATTTGCCTCATCTTTGATCTCTGCACCCGGCCGGCACTGTGTTGCTGCTGGTGGGTGTTTGGAGTTATCTTGAACCCCAGACTGTGGACTTCCTCACCCCCAGAGACTGGTACTGTAAGTCTTGTACTTACCTGTAAAATGTACTAACCTTTCTTCCCTCCAGGAACTGTTTCTGAAAATTGCACTGTCAACTTTTAAAACAGATTATTGCCATGTATTTGAAAAACTGTACACTTTACTAATCCTAATCAAAGTGTGATTGACACATATGTGAAATATTTATTTGTGTACTTACCTGCAACTTGAATCTTGTGATTCTAGAAATAAATTACCAAAAGATATTTTTGCTATATAAAAACAATTGGTCTGAAATTAAATCATTGAATGTGTGCTTTGTCTATTTGTCTGTCTGTATACAACAAATGCTTTGCACTATCCTCTGATAAGCCCATTTGCTCTACCACACGAGAGCTCATTAGTGTTACCTACTTTAGCCTCTGTTAAGCCTCTGGGGAACCCCTGGACTCTGTGCACACTATATCTCATTTTGATGTGGTATTTACAAAGCCTGCCTCCTACATTCATGGATCATCGGTGGGGTCTACAACTTTGCATTTGCAGGACTACTCAGCCAGTACCTGATCACACGAGTAAATTCCAAAATTGCTTTTCAAAACAGATTTGAGAATTTAGCAAATTTTTCTAATTTTTTTTAAAGTCCTGCTAGGGCCTTGGTAAAGTACATTTAGCATTTCTTTTCAGATTTAAAAATTATTTTAAGTTAGGCGTTGGTAACTAGAAGTAGTTTTTAGTTCCTAAAAGTAATCCCCAACTTTAGTAACATAATGAGCAGCTCAGAGAAAATGTTTGTGCACCTCAACCTCACCCCTTATCTTCATCTAAGGATGGGAGAGCCACGGTCCATCTCCATCTGAAAAAGATTAGAACAGGTTTCAACCCTACCAAGGTCAAGCTCCAGGAGCTCTTGACAGAGTATAGAATGGATCAACCTGCTGAGGAGGAAGACCCCCCCTCCCCCCAGATAGGGAAGAGGTTTGGAGCTGAGGAGGATGAACTCTCCATTCCTCACCTAACTAGGGAGATCAGGGCCCCAAGGTCCATATGTCCAAGAATAGTGCTCACAGGATCTTCCACAGGGGTGTCCAGCTCCTCAGGGAACATTGAAAACAGTGTTAATCAAGAGGACCTTCTTTTAGCAAGGATGGCCAAAAGATTAGCTTTGGAGCAACAGCTCCTAGATATAAAGAGGGAGAGAGCAGAAATGGGCCTAGCACCCACTAATGTTGCCAGCAACTTAAATAGGGTCAGAGAGAATACTGATATCCTAACAATCGCCAAAGGGATTGTCTCAAAATATAAAGAGGGTGATGATATCACCAAATGGTTCACAGCTTTTGGGAGAGCATGTGCAACCAGAAAATAAACAGATCTAACTGGAGAGCTCTCCTTTGGGAACTGTTTACTGGTAAGTGTGGGGCTAGACTCCCCATATTCACTGATGCAGATGCTGAATCTTTTGACCACATGAAGGCTACCATGATTGAGGGCTTTGGATTAAACTCTGAGGATTATAGAATTAGGTTCAGGGGGGCTCACAAAACCTAGAGCCAATCGCGGGTTGATTTTTTTAGGCTACTCAGTGAAAATACTAGATGGTTGGATAACCAGCAGTGGAATGCATGACTATGATGAGCTTTATATTTTGTTTATGAAAGAGCATCTTTTAAGTAACTACCTCAATGACAGGTGGCATCAGTATCTGGTAGACCTAGAATTGGGAAAGAAGGCAGACCATTGGGTCAACACAAGGGTGTCCAAGACTTCCACTGGGGGTGACCAAAAGAAAGGGGTCACAAAGCCTCCCCAAGGGAAGTGTGGTGTGACACCTAAGGACAAAAAGCAGAGTCTTCACAAGGGCCCCAAAAACCTGCACAGGAGGCTGGGCCCGAGCCTCTTCACAGTCCACAAGTGGATACAAGGGTAAAAACTTTAATCCCAAGAAGGCCTGGTTCACAGCTGTAAACAGCATGAACACCAAAGTGGAGACTTGGCCTTTCCCAAAAAGAATCCCCCTAGCACTGCTCCAGTTAGTACTGGTATAGCCAGTCTCCATGTGGGATCAACAGTGTGCCCAGAACAAATCCGGGTCTACACTGAAACTACTCTAGTCTCTGAGGGTGGGGTGAATGCAGCCACCTATCTGGCCGCCTAACATGCATAAATACATGCAGCATCTCTTAATAAATGGGACAGAATCTGGCTGGACAAACTTATCCAGTCACCAGTGCTGACAGTGTAACTAAAGTCCATCCCATGGCTATGGTGACTTTAGAATGAGGAGGGGTTGCTGGCCGGAAACAGGTCGTGGTCTCTTCTGCAATCCCAGTGGAATGCTTGCTAGGGAAAGATCTGGAGTCTTTGGCTTGGGCTGAGGTAGAGCGCAAAAGCCATGCTGGGAATCTCTGAACTGGTGTGTGTGAAAACAAGAGCACAGAGGAGAGCACAGTGTGAAAAAGAAGTGTTGGAGCCTGGAAAAATGGCCCTCCTTTCTAAGAAAAAAGGCAAGAGGACTGGGGGACCAGCCACGGAACTGCAAAAGAAGCAAGACCTCTCTTCTCGGGAAGATGTCTTATCCCATGAGGGGATTGAGTCCATGGAGCTGTAGAGATCTTGGGCCCAGGGGGACCCTCAAGGGAACAGCTTAGCCAGGGACAACAAAAGGCTTGTCCCACTCTTGAAGGACTGAGGCAGCAAGCAGCTGTACTGGAAAAGGGAGATGTCAGTGGCTCCCACAGGGTCTGTTGGGAAGATGGACTCCTTTACACTGAGGCCAAAGACCCCAAACCTGGTGCAACCAGGAGAGTGGTAGTGCCTCAGCAGTTTAGGGAGTCTATCCTAACTTTGGCCCATGACGTTCCCGTAGCTGGGCATTTGGGACAAACAAAAACATGGAGTTGTTTTGTCAAGCACTTCTATTGGCCCAATATGTCCCAAAAGGTGAAGGAGTTTTGTAGCTCCTGTGTCACCTGTCAAGCCAATAGTAAGACCGGTGGCCACCCAAGGCCCCCCTCATTCCAGTTCCTGTGGTGGGGGTTCCCTTTAAAAGGACTGGTGTGGACTTTGTGGGTCCACTTGAGCTACCCGCAGTCTCAGGGAACCAATACATACTGGTAGTAGTGGATCATGCTACCAGATACCCTGAAGCAATTCCGTTCAGGTCTACTACAGCCCCTGTAGTAGCCAAGGCCCTGATTGGTATGTTGTACCAGAGTAGAGTTTCCTAAGTAGGTGGTTTCTGACAGAGGCACAGACTTCATGTCCGCTTACCTAAAACACGTGGGAATGAGTGTGGGATGACCTAAAAATTCACCACACCATACCATCCACAAACCAAAGGACTTGTTGAGAGATTCAACAAGACATCGAAGGGCATGATCATGGGGCTCCCTGAAAAATTCCAAAGAAGAGGGGATGTCCTCCTGCCATGCCTGCTTTTTGCTTACAGTGAGGTGCCTCAGAAGGGAATAGGGATTTCCCCCCTTTGAACTTCTGCTTGGCCACCCTGAAAGGGTAGCGCTGGCACTTGCTAAAGAATGCTGGGAGAGACCGCTCCATGAGCCTAAACAAGATGTGGTGGACTATGTGCTTGACCTCCGCTCTAGGATGGCTGAAAACAAGGAAAATGCATCCAAAAAGCTTGAGGCAAGCCAACAGCTCCAGAAGCAGTGGTATGATCAAAAGGCTGCACTAGTAGAATTGGAACCAGGTCACAAGGTATGGGTTCTGGAGCCTGTAGCTCCCAGGGCACTTCAGGACAGATGGAGTGGTCCTCACCCTATCCTAGAGAAAGAGTTAGGTCACCTACCTGGTGGATCTGGGCCCCAGCAAGACACCCAAGAGGGTGATCCATGTGAACCACCTAAAGCTCTTTTCTGACAGGGCAGATGTAACAATGCTGATGGTTACTGCTGAGCAGGAAGCAGAGAGTGAACCTCTCCCTGACCTCCTCTCAAATGACCCTAAAGATGGGTCAGATGATGGAGTGGTTTATTCAGACACCCTCACTGCCTGACTGCAGGCAAGCCCTACAACAGTTTGCTGGGCTCTTATCTTTGACCCCTGGACAGACTCACCTGTGTACCCATGATGTGGGCACAGGAGACAGTTTACCTGTCAAAACCAAAATATACAGACAGTCTTACCAAGTCAAAGAGAGCATGTACGTGGAAGTCCACAAGATGCTGGATTTAGGGATTATTGCGCACTCTGACAGTCCCTGGGCTATCCCAGAGGTCTTTGTCCCCAAACCTCATTCAAAAGATGGCAAGAGCAAAATGAGGTTCTGTCTGGACTATAGGGGTTTCAACTCCGTCACCGAGAACAATGCTCACCCTGTACCAAGAGCTGATGAACTGATTGACAAATTAGGTGCAGTCAAAATCCTTACTACCTTTGACTTCAGGATACTTGCAAATAAGGATGGCATCTGGAGCAAAGGAAAATACATCATTCTCTACACCTGATGGGCATTATCAGTTTACTGTGATGCCCTTTGTCTTACGGAATGCTCCTGCCACCTTCCAGAGGTTGGTGAATCAGATCCTTGCTGGCTTGGAGTCCTTTAGTGCAGCATATATTGATAATATTGCTGTCTTTAGCTCCACCTGCCAAGATCACTGAGGAAGGTTTTGCAGGCCTTGCAAGCAGCGGGCCTCAGTAGTAAGCCATCACAGTACCAAATAGTGCAGGGCACAGTTCTATACTTGGGCCACCTTGTAGTTGGAGACCAAGTGCAACCTTTACAACCCAAGATCCAGGCCATTCTGGACTTGGAAGCTCCAAAAACCCAGACTCAAGTCAGGGCATTCCTTGGCTTGACTGGTTACTACAGGAGGTTTGTGATGGGGCATGGATCCATTGTGACTCCCCTCACAGAATTGACCTCCAAGGAAATGCTCAAAAAGGTAAACTTAGCTGTCAGAAGGCATTTGACACCCTGAAGGAGGGAATGTGCTCAGCACCAGTTCTCAAAGCTTCAGATTATTCTAGGCAGTTAATTGTGCGGACAGATGCCTCTGAACATGGGATAGGAGCAGTCCTATCCCAAACCAATGATGATGGCCTTGACCAACCTGTTGCTTTAATTAGCCAGAGGTTACTCCCATGGGAGCAACGTTCGAGTGCCATTGAGAGAGGGAGGCCTTTGCTCTGGTTTTATCCCTGAAAAAGCTGAGACCATACTTTTCTGATGGATACAACTACCTGTGGATTCCTCACCTCATGAATACTCCCATGGCGCCAGCATTCGACGGAAATCTTCTTACTAGTCTCTGCACGTCGACGAGGACGTCACTGTCTCGCACGCGACGCCGTCTGACGTCATACAGGCAATAAGAGGTCCTCGACGACGTGCAGACGTCAGTTCCCTTTTTTCCATGCATTCGAAACGGTTATCTTCGAGGGAGCAACTGTTACTCTTGCGGTTACAGTGTATATCTTGCTGCGTACTCTTTCTCTGTGGAAATAATGTCGCAGAGAAAGTCTGGATTTAAGCCTTGTCGTGAGTGTGGAGGCAAGATGTCGGTGACGGATCCTCATTCCGATTGCCTTTGGTGTTTGAGCTCCGACCACGACGTCTCGACTTGTGATTCGTGTCAGCACATGAATCCGAAGGCCCTTAAAGAACGCGAGGCGAAGCTGTTTATGGCCAAGTCAAAGGAGAAGCATCACAAGAAAAAGTCTTCTCCAAGACATCGGCGTCATCGAGACTCCCGGCGCCGTAGAGAATCTCGGCGTCATTCAAGGGAGGCTCGTTCCAGGTCTCCGGATCGGCGCCGGAGGACATGGGAGGTCAGCCCCACGGTGACGCCGCATCCTTCGACGCCGTTGCTCTCTCCGGCGTCTCCAACTTCGCCTGGACAGGCGTCGGTGATTGAGGTATTGGAGCCTCAAGTGTTTTCTCCGGCGCAGACGCCGAGGTCGGGGTCGCCTCCGAGTCAGGCACCCCAGTATCCGGCTTTTCCCACCCCTGGAGCCGATAGTTCCGCATTCTTGAATGCGATGTATGCCATCTTCCAACAGATGGCTCCAGGGGGTGCTCCGGCTGGGCCTTTGGCCTTTTCTTTGGGTGATCCTGCGCCTCTTCGGCCGGCACCCTTTATGCCCTTTCTCCCGTTTGGGAACGTGGGCTCGGCGCCAGTGTCGGCGCCGGTGGCCGCTCCGATGGCTTCGGAGGGATTGGCCCCAGGGATTTCCATCCCGTCGACGTCGAGATTTCGGCCTGTGACTCCCGTGGGTCCATCCGTTTCATCTGCTCTTCAGTCGGCGCCGAAGTTACCTGTGGCGCCGGATGCGGCGTCGGTGGCTTCGGAAGATCGGCGCCGATCTCCGACTTCGGCGGAGGTATTGTCGACTCCGCGGATTGAGCAACGACTGCATTCAAGGAGGCGTGCTCTCCGGGTACTAGAGGAGCAGGAGTACCAACGAGCCCTAGAGGAAGGAGAGCTAGAGGACTCGGGTGATGGGCTGCGTGGACTGGAGTCGGCCAGTGGGCTGGACACTTCCCCTGAGTGGGACCTTTCGTCCCCGGGGGAATATACCGAGGAAGCTGCTTCCTTTCATACAGTGGTACGGAAGGCAGCTAGTTTTTTGGACCTGCCTTTGCCGGTGGTGGAGGCGAAACAAAACCTTTTGACAGAGGTGTTGCATCCGGCCTCAGCCGCGGCGGAGCCTCTATTACCTTTTAATGACGCTCTGCTGGATCCGGTTTTAGAGGTGTGGAAGAAGCCGGCATCTTCCCCAGCAGTTCACAGAGCCGTGGCCAGGAGGTATCGGACGGCTCCAACTGATCCTGGTTTCCTATCTAGGCACCCTACGCCGGAGAGCTTGGTTGTGCAGGCCTCCTGTTCGTCCAAGTCAGCGCCTGGTTCTTTTCCGACGGTGCCGGGGGACAGAGATTTAAAAAAGCTGGAGGCGCAGTCGAAGAAGATTTTTTCGTCCTGCAGTCTGGCTTTAAAAGCCACCAATGCAACCTGTATCCTGGGGAGGTATATTCATGCTCTGATGGATGACATCTCCTCTTCGTTTACAGAGCTTCCCCAGGGTCTTTTGGATCTTGTCTCTGATGCTCAGGCTGCTGCGACCCAAATTATCCAGACGGGACTGGATACCACCGACTCGGTAGCCAGAGCAATGGGCACAACTGTGGTGGAAAGGAGACAGGCCTGGCTCCGTAACTCGGGCTTTTCGGCAGATGTACAGTCCACATTGTTGGATCTCCCGTTTGATGGGGACAAACTGTTTGGGGCTAAGGCTGATTCGGCCTTGGAACGGTTTAAGGAGAGCAGGGCCACGGCTAAGTCGCTGGGACTCCAAGCTCCTTCTTCCACGGCCTCTTCCAGATTCTTCAGGAGGTTTCGTGGATTTGGGCGTGGCTTTTCCTCCTCTTCCTTTCGGGGAAGATATCAGCAACCTGCCTCTTCCCATCCCTATAGATCTTTTAGGGGGAGGGGTAGGGTCCGCACCAGGGGAGCTTCTCAGCAGCACTCTGCCTCTTCCTCATCCTCTGGCGGGGTGCAGCAGGGGAAGCAGCCTTAGGCTTCCACCATTTCCCACTCACTCCTCTCCTGTAGGGGGAAGATTACAGCATTTTCTCACCAAATGGGAGACTGTTACGTCGGACACTTGGGTTCTCAGTGTTGTGGGAAAAGGCTACACCCTTCCCTTTCGGGAGTTTCCGCCCCTCATCCCGCCCCGCCCTTCGTATTGTTCACAAGAACACCTCCTGTTGCTAGAACAGGAGGTAGAAATCCTCCTTTTAAAGGGCGCGGTGGAGTTGGTCCCGGAGCAGGAAAGGGGTCAAGGAGTTTACTCAAGGTATTTCCTGATTCCCAAGAAGGATGGTCGTTTGAGACCAATTCTGGACCTGAGGATCTTGAATTGGTTCCTCAAGCAGGAAAAGTTCAAGATGCTGACCCTAGCACAGGTGCTTTTGGCGTTGAACATGGAAGACTGGATGGTGTCTGTCGACATGCAGGATGCTTACTTTCATATCCCGATACTCAAGTCACACAGGAAGTATCTCCGGTTTGTGGTGGGATCGCAACACTACCAGTTTGCGGTCCTTCCGTTTGGTCTTACTTCAGCACCTCGAGTCTTCACGAAGGTGATGTCGGTGGTTGCGGCAGAGCTCAGAAGGAAGGGGATAGCAGTATTCCCTTACTTGGACGATTGGTTAATCAAAGCCAAGTCCCCGGAGCTTGTGTTGCGTCATCTGCAGTCAACAACCCAGTTGTTGTTCGACCTGGGCTTTTCGGTGAACGAGCCCAAATCTCACCTAGAGCCCTCTCAGCGCCTCCTGTTCATAGGGGCAGTACTGGATACAACATTGGGTCGGGCCTTTCCTCCGCCTCAGCGGATTCAAGATATTCAGGATTTGGTTCCAATGTTCCGAAATGGAGCGGTAGTTCCAGTCCTCAAGGTCCTTCGTCTGCTCGGTCTTTTTGCCTCCTGCATTCTGTTGGTCACGCATGCTCGCTGGCACATGAGGGCTCTTCAGTGGTGCCTCCGAAGGCAGTGGTCTCAACACAGAGGGGATCTAGAGGGTACTGTCAAGATCTCCAGAGATGCTGCTGTGGATTTGAAGTGGTGGATTGCAAGCAACAATCTTTCACAAGGAAAGCCGTTCCAGCAGTCGCCACCAGTGACAACAGTCATAACGGATGCTTCCACTCTAGGGTGGGGAGCTCATCTGGGGGATCTGGAGATCAAAGGTCTTTGGTCTCCAGAGGAACAGATTTTTCACATCAATCTGTTAGAGTTACGGGCTGTACGTCTGGCTCTCAAGGCCTTCCTCCCTTCCCTTCGTGGTCAGTCGGTACAGGTCCTAACGGACAATACTACCACGATGTGGTACATAAACAAGCAGGGAGGAGTGGGGTCGTACCTTCTCTGCAGAGAAGCTCTTCGACTATGGTCCTGGGCAAAGGACCATCGGATTTGCTTGATAGCAAACCATCTGGCCGGAGTTTTGAACGTGCGTGCGGACAGTCTCAGTCGCCACTTCTCGGCAGACCACGAGTGGCGTCTCCATCCAGATCAAGTCCGTTTAATCTTCCAGAAGTGGGGGTTTCCTCGGGTAGATCTGTTCGCCACTCGAGAGAACGCGCATTGTCCGTTGTTCTGCAGCCTTCAGTATCCGATGCAGGAAGCGTTGGGGGACGCGTTTCAAATGACCTGGTGCGGCCAGTTGCTTTACGCGTTTCCTCCCATACCCTTGATTCCTCGAGTATTGAGGAAGATTCGCCAAGACCGGGCTCTAGTAATCTTAATAGCTCCGGATTGGCCAAGGAGGGTGTGGTACTCCGACCTTCTCCAACTCTCAACGTGCCCGCCGCTCCGTCTCCCTTTCAGGGCAGACCTCCTCTCACAGTCGCAGGGGCAGGTTCTACACCCCAACCTCCAGAGTCTGCACCTACATGCCTGGAGATTGAACGGGGCAACCTGAGTTCCTTCTCTCTCCCGCCTGAGGTAGTGGATGTTATATTAGCGGCCAGGCGACACTCCACTAAATCTATCTACGCTAATAGGTGGTCTAAATTTGTTGCGTGGTGTGGAGAGAGGCAGATTGATCCCTTACATGCTCATCTATCGGACATTTTGTCTTTTGCTCTATCTCTGGCGCAAAAAGGTTGTGCAGTGGCTACCATTAAAGGTTATTTATCGGCCTTGTCAGCCTTCATATGTCTTCCAGACCAACCATCTTTATTTAAATCCCCTATTGTTATCAGATTCTTGAAAGGTCTTCTAAATCAATATCCTCCAAAGCCATTCGTTATGCCGCAATGGGATTTGTCCTTAGTCCTGACTTTCCTTATGGGGTCCCCTTTTGAACCTATGCATTCTTGCCCCTTGAGGTATTTGGTTTTAAAAACAGTCTTCCTGATAGCTATAACATCAGCAAGGAGAGTGAGTGAGTTGCAGGCCTTATCAGTAAAACCCCCTTATACAACTTTTTATGGGGATAAGGTGGTGTTGAGGACCAAGGCTGCTTTCCTCCCGAAGGTTGTTTCACCCTTCCATTTGGCTCAGGCAATTACTTTGTCCACGTTCTATCCTCCGCCTCATCCTTCCAAAGAGGAAGAAAGACTGCACCGTCTGGACCCAAAGAGAGCGTTGAGCTTCTTTATCGATAGAACAAGGGATTTCAGGCTGGAGGATCAGCTGTTTATTGGATACGTGGGCAAGAGGAGAGGAAAGGCAGTCCACAAGAGAACACTATCCAGGTGGGTTGTTCTTTGCATTAAAATCTGTTACTCTTTGGCAAAGAAGGATCCTCCTGAGGGCATTAGAGCTCATTCCACCAGAGCTAAGTCGGCCACTTCGGCCTTAGCCAGAGGTGTTCCTGTGGTCGACATCTGCAAGGCCGCAACTTGGTCGTCCCTTCACACTTTTGCAAAACATTACTGTTTAGATTCTGAGGTTAGAAGGGACGGCCATTTTGCACGGTCAGTGCTGCAGGATTTCTTGGTTTGACCATTTAGGCACCCACCGCCGGGCGTGGTACTGCTTTGGGACTCTATTCATGAGGTGAGGAATCCACAGGTAGTTGTATCCATCAGAAGAACGAGTTACTTACCTTCGGTAACGACTTTTCTGGTGGATACATTAGCTACCTGTGGATTCCTCACGGTCCCACCCGCCTCCCCGTTGCCTTTATGGTCTTGCCAAGTAATCCTTGAGTGCGCTCCTCTTGGTCCTTGAGGGTGCAATAGATGTATATATATAATATATTTATATATATATATGTGTATATGTGTATATATCTTTATGTATATACTTGGTGTGTGTATATATTTTAAAAGAGAGAGTTATATATATATATATATATATATATATATATATATGTACATAAAAAGATTTACAGTTATTCATACAATGTGGTGTATTTTACAATATAATGGATGTTGCCTTGCTCTTTCATTGCATTGCCTGGTTGTTCTCATGCACGTAAAAAATGATTGGTACTGACGTCTGCACGTCGTCGAGGACCTCTTATTGCCTGTATGACGTCAGACGGCGTTGCGTGCGAGACAGTGACGTCCTCGTCGACGTGCAGAGACTAGTAAGAAGATTTCCGTTGAATGCTGGCGCCATGGGAGTATTCATGAGGTGAGGAATCCACAGGTAGCTAATGTATCCACCAGAAAAGTCGTTACCGAAGGTAAGTAACTCGTTCGTTTGGTACTCACTTTACTGTTCAAACTGACCACATACCACTCAGATGGCTAGTGGAAATGAAAGATGAGAACCCTAAACTTTTGAGGTGGTCCGTACCCCCACAGGAAATAGACCTTTCAGTGTAACACAGACCTCGGACTGCCCATGCCAATGCAGATGGACTTTCCAGGTTTTTCCACTTAGACAATGGAGACTCTCTTGGGAAAGGTAAGTTTCATCCTCTTTCGTTTGCGAGGGGGTTGTGTAGGAAAGTGCCCGTATTAGCATGGTTACCCCCCACTTTTTGCCTGATATTGATACCAGCTTTAACTGAGAGTGTGCTGGGATACTGTTAATCAGGCCCCAGCGTTCTTTCCCAAAATCTGTACCTTTGCTTACACAACTGGCACAGAGTTAAGTCCCTTGTAAAAGGTACCCCTGGTACTAAGGGCCCTGTGGCCAGGGAAGGTCCCTAGGGGCTACATCATGTATTATGCCACCGGGGGGGCCCTCACCAAGCACATGCACACTACCTTTGCAGCTTGTGTGCACTGGTGGGGAGAAAAAGACAGTCAACATGGCAACCCTCTCAGGGTGCCATGCCCACAAATCACTGCCTGTGACATAGGTAAGTTACCCCTCTAGCAGGCCTTACAACCCTAAAGCAGGGTGCACTATACAACAGTTGACGGCATAGATGCATAAGCAATATGCCCCTACAGTGTCTAAATCCATTCTTAGACATTGTAAGTGCAGTGTAGCCATATTGAGTATATGGTCTGGGAGGTTGTCATCACAAACTCCACAACTCCATAATGGCTTCACTGAATGCTGGGAAGTTTGGTATTAAATGTCTCAGCACACTCAACCCACATTGATGCCAGTGTGGGATTTATTGAAAAATGCACCCAGAGGGCATCTTAGAGATGCCCCCTGTATGTTAACCAAACTGCTAGTGCAGGACTGACCAGTCTGTGCCAGCCTGCCACTTTTGGACACGTTTCTGACCACATGGGGTGACAGCCTTTGTGCTCTCGGTGGCCAGAAACAAAGCCTGTCCTGGGTGGAAGTACTTCACACCTCCCACATACAGGTACTGTAACACCTGGTGGTGAGCCTCAAAGGCTCAGGCCTCTTGTTACAGTGTCCCAGGGTCCTCCAGCTAGTTGAGGTGCCCGCTACCCAGACAAAGCCCCACTTTTTGGACAAGTCCAGTGGGTAAATTAGAGAAAGCATGGAGGAGTGACCGTCTCAGCGGGGACCACCCCTAAGGCATCCAGAGCTGAGGTGACGCCCTCCTTGCAAAATCCTCCATCTTAGTTTATAGGACAGGGACCAGAAGGGTTAGGTCTGTGTCCCCCCTCCGCAAAGGGAGTGGACACAGGACGTGTGTAGCCACTCTCAGGGACAGTAGCCATTGGCTACTGCCCTCTGATCCCTGTAACGTGGCTAAATCCAGGATTTAAGGGCTCCACTGAACTCAGTTCATCAGATTCATGGTGACCTCACAAGAAGAAAGAAGAGTGAAGGACTGCTAAGCTGAAATCCCAGCAGAGAAGAAGGAAGATGAAAACTGACTTGGCCCCAGCCCTTCCGGCCTGTCTCCTGCTTCACAAACCCTACAAAAGAAAGCAATGCGTCCTGCCCGTCCAGCGACCTCTGACAAGCATCCATAGGACAGCATGCACCACAGAGGACCAAGAACTGCTGTGGACACCGGCCTTGTCCAGAAGAAACAACATCTAAGGACTCCAGAGTCTCCCCGGATCAGCGAGTCCTGACCACTCTGCACCCGACGCCCACAGCCCGTGTCCAGGAAGCCCAACCTAATATATAGGATCCCCAGGCGATTCCGAGCAAGTGCCCACCCTGGCTTGATCTCTCCTGTCCTCCACGACGGCGCCTGCAGTGTGAATCCAGAGAACACCCTCCCTGACCATGACAGTACTGCATGAATATACACGATGCCAAAACGTACCCCTGGCCTTGGGGAACCTGACCTCTGGTGCAGCAACGTTCAGCAGGCGCCCCTCCTACTTGTCCAGTCTGCGGTTTTCGGGAACCAACCCCCTGGGCCCAGCCTGCAGCATCTAAGTGACCCCTGGGGATCCCTCATAGGAAAGCATTGGGAGCCCGACGTTGTGTTTGTACCCTACTCCCGGCCAACCCCTAACCACCCCTCCCCTCTGTGCTCCTCTAAACCCCCCTAGGTCTGCCCTCTGAAGATGTGGGTACTTGGTTCCAAGTGCCCCCAGTCTGCATAGGAGCCCATGTTAAATTCGCCTCATCTTTGACCAATACACCCGGCCACCCCGTGTTTCTGGTGGTGGGTGTTTGGTGTTTAACTTGAACCCAAACCTGTGAACTTCCTAACCCCCAGATACTGGTACTGTAAGTCTTGTACTTACCTGTAAAACGGACTAACCTTTCTTCCCCCAGTAACTGTAGGAAAGTAGCTTCTTTCTAGCATGGTTACCCCCACTTTTGGCCTGTTTGTGAGTGTGTGTCAGTGTGTTTATACTGTGTCACTGGGATCCTGCTAGCCAGGACCCCATGACTCATAGATAAAACCTATGTCAGTATGTTTTGCCTTTCTCACTGGGATCCTGCTAGCCTTGACCCCAGTGCTCACAGTTTGTGGCCTAATGTGTATGCCTGAGTAGTGACTAACTGTGTCACTGAGGCTCTGCTAATCAGAACCTCAGTGCTTATGCTCTCTCTGCTTTTAAATTTGTCACTGTATGCCAGTGACTTCATTTACCAATTTTAATTGTCACACTGGACCCCTTTTAGAAGTCCCTAGTATATAGTACCTAGGTACCCAGGGCACTGGGGTTCCAGGAGATCCATATGGGCTGCAGCATTTCTTTTGCCACTCATAGGGAGATCTGACAATTCTTACATAGGCCTGCCAGTGCAGCCTGAGTGAAATAACATCCACGTTATTTCACAGCCATTTTCACTGCACTTAAGTATAACATATAAGTCACCTATATGTCTAACCTTCACTTGCTGAAGGTTAGGTGCAAAGTTACTAAGTGTGAGGGCACCCTTGCACTAGCAAAGGTGCCCCCACATAGTTCAGGGCCATTTCCTCGGACTTTGTGAGTGCGGGGCGCCATTACACGTGTGCACTACATATAGGTCAATACCTATATGTAGCTTCACAATGGTAATTCCGAATATGGCCATGTAACATGTCTAAGATCATGGAATTGTCCCCCCCATTCGAAATCTGGTATTGGGAAGCCAATTCCATGCTTCCTAGGGCTCCACCATGGACCCCCAGTACTGCCAAGCCAGCTCTCTGAGGCTTGCACTGCAGCTACAGCTGCTGCCACCTCACTGAAAGGGTTCTGCCCTCCTGGAGTCTGGGCATCCCAGTCCCAGGAAGGCAGAGCAAAGAATTTCCTCTGAGAGCAGGGTGTTACACCCTCTCCCTTTGAAAATAGGTGTTACAGGCTGGGGAGGGGTAGCCTCCCCAGCCTCTAGAAATGCTTTGAAGGGCACAGATGGTTCCCTCCTTCAATAAGCCAGTCTACACCGGTTCAGGGACCCCTTCTCCCCTGATCTGGTGGGAAACTGGACAAAGGATACGGGAGTGACCACTCCCCTGTCCCTCACCACCCCAGGGGTGGTGCCCAGAGCTCCTCCAGTGTGTCCCAGACTTCAGCCATCTTGCTTTACAAGGTGTGGGGGCACTCTGGAGGGCTCTGAGTGGCCAGTGCCAGCAGGTGACGTCAGAGACCCCTCCTGATAGGTCCATACCTAATAAGGTAGCCAGTCCCCTTCTCAGGGCTATTTAGGGTCTCTACTGTGGTTTCTCTTCAGATTCTGCTTGCAAGTTTCCTTCAGGAATTCTCTGCGACAACTTCAGCATCTTCTGACCTCGGATCAACCGCAGCCTGCTCCAAGAAACGCTGTAACTGCAACAAAGTGTCTACAAGAGACACTTTTCTTCAGCAACCTTAGCTCCAAGTCAGCAACTGCAACAGTTTCCACAGTGTGCATGCTCTGGGGACTCCCTGTCTTCATCTTGCACCCGAAGGACCGAAGAAATCTCCTGTGGAGTGAAGGAGTCACTCCCCCGCTCCAAGAAGGCACCTTCCAAGGTGACGACCAGTACCCTGGGACTCCTGTCACGGCGGCAAGCGTGCTCCTAAGGACACAGAGGGTGGACATCATCGACGTAGACTGTCCTGAGACCCTGCTGATGCAATTTGGAGGAGATAATACCTTGCCTTCCCCGAGAACGACGGTACCCCTTTGTATTGTGTCTTCTTCAACTCCTGAGGCCTCTGTGCACTCTTTACAAAATTCCTTTGTGCACAGCCTGGCCCAGGTCCCCAGCAATCCACCCTGCAACGCTCAACTCGCTGAGTTGTTCTCGGCGGCGTGGGACCTTCTTTTGTTGTGCTGCATCAACTGCATTTTGCACCTCCTTTGAACCTATGCTGCGGCTTCTGGGGGTGCTGGCTGGCATCCTGAGGGCTCTCTAAGGTGCTGAGAAGCCCCATCTTCCTCCTCACATAGAGTTGAGGCCCCCCAGATCCAACCTGGGTCCATCCAGCGCCATTTCGATGAAAAACTCACTTTTGTCGTAGCCAAGGCTTGTTGTGCCTTCCAACACGAAATCTCATCTGCAACGATCTTCACGCCGTGGGACATCTTTTGCATTATGCAGGAACCCTCTGGCATCTTCCAAGGGTGTATTTCTGCAGTCTTCGACTAACCGTGGACTTTTCTTTTGCACCCTCTTCTGGGTTGGCAGGGGCTCCTGTCCTTCTTGGAACTTCTTTCGACTTCTGGATTTGGTCCCCTTCCTTTGCAGGTCTTCAGGTCCAATAATCCAGCAGTTGTTCTTTGCAGACTTGGGTGGCTGCTGCAAAATCCCCAAAACGAGGTGTAGTGTGTCCTAAGGAAACTTGCAGTAATTTACTCCTGCTTTTCTGGGCTCTGGGGTGGGGTAATTTAATTACCTTTACTGTATTCTTACTCTCCCAGCGATTCTGCACACACTACACACCACACGTATAAGCAGGTTGAATCAGGCGCTGATGGCTGGACTCCCAGTGGACAAAAGAGTGACTGAGTCCTACCTGGCTACATTTTTATCTGCCCATACCCCAGTTGCAGGAAGATGGCTCTGTATATACTGTATCAAAATCTGATATAGTGTGCACAGAGTCCAGGGGTTCTCCAGAGGCTTAACAGAGGCTAAATTAGATAATACTAAAGCTCTCTATTGAGGTACTGTGGATGAGCAGTTAGGCGTATCAGAGGGTAGTCAAAACATTTGTTCCACAAGCACAGTCAATAGAAGAAGCACACACTCAATGACAACTCCAGACCAACTGTTTTTAAATAGCAAAAATATATTTTGTTAATTTATTTCTAGCACCACAAGAAGCACATAAATATTTCACATATCTATCAATACCACTATGATTAGAATTGGTAAAGTGTACAGTTTTGAAATAAATGACAATTATCTATTTTAAAAGTTGACACTGTGCAATTTAAGGAACAGTTCCTGTAGGAGGCTGGTCTGGTTTGAAGTGGGCACCTTGGGTACTTACACCAGGTCCTTTTATCCCTTGATAGTTAATGTAGTAGTATTCTAGCAGCTTAGGCTGATAGAGGTAGCTATAGCAGAGCAGCTTAGGCTGAACTAGGAGACATGCAAAGCTCCTGCAATACCACTTACAGTTACACAGTACTTAGACACAAGTAAAGACAAAACTCAGTGTTACCAAAAATAAAGGTATTTATTTGGGCGACACAGTACCAAAAATATCTTAGAGACAATACTCCTTCTGGAGGCAAGTATTATTCATAATATATACACTAGACACCACAATTAGACAGGTAAATAGTCATAGAACAATGTAAACAGTAGGAGATCCTATAGAATGCAATGGGGGAAAATAGGTCTAGGGGCAACACAAACCACATACTAAAAAAGTGGAATGCGAATCATAAATTCCCCCCCTAGACAAGTGTAGTGTGTGCAGAATCGCTGGGAGAGTAAGAACACAGTAAAGGTAAGTAAATTACCCCACCCCAGAGTCCAGAAAACCAGGAGTAAAGTACTGCAAGTTTGCTTAGGACACACTACAAGTCGTGATTAGAGTTATTGCAGGAACCAAGCAAGACTGAAAACAACAAATGGTAGATTCCTGGACCTGAAGACCTGCAAAGGAAGGAGACCAAGTCCAGAAGTCAAAAGAAGATCCAGGAATGACAGGAGCCCCTGCCATCCCAGAAGAGGGTGCAAAAGAAGACCCCCGCTATTGGACGAAGATGCAGAAATGCACCCAAGGAAGATGTCAGCGGGTTCCTGCGTGATGCACTGGATGTCCCACGGAGAGAAGTTGGATGCAGGCGAGTTTTGGCACTGGATTCCTCCAACAAGCCTTGGTTCCGGCAAAGTCGTGTTTTGCGTCAAGTAGGTACTATCTGGAGCCCTCAACTCTTTGTGAGGAGAAGGGGCTCTCGGCTCTCAGAGAGCCCTCAGAACACCAGATAGCACCCACAGGAGACCCAGGACACGGGGACGAAGGAGGTGGAAAATGCGGTTAGTGCAGAACTACAAAGGAAGCTCCCACGCCGCCGGAGAACAACTCAGCGAGTTGAGCATCGCAGGATAGAGTGCTTGGGACCTGGGCCAGGCTGTGCACAAAGGAATTTTGCCAATAGTGCTCAGAGGCCTCAGAAGATGAAGAATACGCGGTGCACAAGGGTACTATCGTTCTCGGGGAAGGCAAGGTCCTACCTCCTCCAAATTGGGACAGCAGGACTTCAGGACAGTCTGTGTCGATGGCGTCCACCCTCTGTGTTCCAAGGAGCACGCTCGTCGCCAGGAGAGGAGTCCAAGAGAACCGGTCGTCGACTTTGAAGGTGCCTGCTTCAGCAAGGGAAGGACTCAGTCACTCCAAGGGAGATTTCTTTGGTCCTTCTGGTGCAGGGTGAAGACAGGGAGTCCTTAGAGTGTGCATACCGTGGAAACTGTTGCAGTTGCTGGCTGGAGCTGATGTTGCAGAAGAAAAGTAGCCCTCTGGATACTTTGTTGCCGTTACAGCGGTTCCTGGAGCAGTCTGCGGTATGTCTGAGGTCAGAGGATGAAGTATAGTAGTTGCAGAGGATTCCTGCTGGAAACTTGCAAGTAGAATTTTAAGAGAACCCACAGGAGAGACCCTAAATAGCCCTGAGAGGAGGATTTGCTACCTTATCAGGTATGGACCTATCAGGAGGGGTCCCTGACGTCACTTGCTGGCACTGGCCACTCAGAGGCCTCCAGAGTGTCCCCACACCTTCCAAAGCAGGATGGCTGAAGTCTGGGACACACTGGAGGAGCTCTGGGCACCACCCCCGGGGTGGTGATTGACAGGGGAGTGGTCACTCCCCTTTCCTTTATCCAGTTTTGCGCCAGAGCAGGGACAAGGGGTCCCTGAACCGGAGTAGACTGGCTTATGCAAGGAGGGCACCATCTGTGCCCTTCAAAGCATTTCCAGAGGCTGGGGGAGGCTTACCTCATCATGGTGCTAGCCACTGTAGATTCTTGACTATACTGCATGTAGGGGAGACAAAATACAGAATTCTGTAGCGGTTGATCAGCCTCTGATAGAATTCCCAGCAGGTCTGTAAACTTGTAATATCTAGCACTTCCCCTTCTTGGGGTAGGTGTCATCCCTCTTATTGCACAACTGTTGAGCATGTCAGACATCCTTGCACTATTCTTATATCCTTACACTTATATTCAATAAACCTTATCATATTAATAAAGAATTTATTTTTTTCTCAATTGTTCAGTTTTGTTTTATGACTAAATGATTCATTGGGAATCAGTCTAACGGTGATAAGTGAGCAGTTTAACACTTAAATGCACAATTTAACACTCCACTCCTCTGTGCATTTCGGGCTCTACCCCAGGCCCTTCTTCAGGAGGCAAATGTTTCATTTCTACATCCATGGTATTTCTGAACACCTCACTCCGTTCCTTCTTGAGGGCCTAGTCCCACAGCAATCGGAAAACCCCAGTGTGGCTTGAAAAGTTCCCCCTTTTGCCGCTGCCTGACTGGGTGGTCCAAGGGTCTGATCCATAAGTTAGTCATGCAAGATAAATAAAAAGATTTCCAGCAAGTGCTGTTGCACATGTAAAAGGAGGATGGGGTTACTGTTGGTAAAGGTACATGGTTATGAATAAAGAAGGTTTCATTAGATCACTTTATTAGTATTTGTTGTTAGTCATCACTGCACTGTTGAGTATTACAATGTATAATGTTCTTAAGTCAGTCAATGCGAGTATCAGGTTTTCATCAGAAACTGAGTGAAATTTCAAGTACAAAAATAGAACATAATTATTTCATTTGTATTTTTTTGTAAACAGTACTGTTGCCAGCATTACAAATAGTTACTATTTTACCATTACAAATACTTGTTATCGTACTTAAAAAGGTTGAAATCTAAACGTATACGTTTAGTGAACAGTTAATCAATCTCAAGGCTATAACACTGTAGGTTAGACCTTTATAATCTAACAGTTAATATATATGAGATCAGTTATGTGACTTCAAATCCACCCAGCCTCTAGGGTAACAGAAAATGGTGCAGAATGTTACCCAGACCCATGTGACTGTGCTTGGTAACACACCAAACCACTTCACCACTAAGTATAGTATGTGCCCAGCTTAACTCTCATCAACCCATTGTCAGAGGTCTCAGTGCTGAACATATGTGACTCATACTACCATATAGTTTTATTGCATGAACAGTTTTGTAGTACTCCTCTTTTGTATCATTTTTTTAAATTAGTTTGAGCCTGCAGGCAGCGCGCATGCGCTGTCATTAAGATGATGACCTGTTGTATCTGGAAAAATCAAAAACTCCAAAAAGGGGGTTTTAGCCTACCCTTGTTTACCATTTGTTAGCACCATTTTCATACTTGGTTGCTGCCTTCTTGTTCGGCAGTCCCTAAGATGTTGTCACTTCTTTGTCTCCATTTGGCGCATGGACCAAGTACAGATTAATTTAACTTAGTCTCTCTCCGCCCATTGTGCTGTGATTGAGGTGCTACTGCCATTATTATTTTTTATATTTTTAAAAGAGCACAAACTCGACTCAGCTGTAAGGTATAGGACGCTGTACATGAGCATTAGTATTGTACATGTTCTTTCATTTTTATTTTTTAAGGCAGGGGCACTGAAGTGATTTGCCCAGAATCGTAGGATGATCAGGTGGCACAGAGACGTGCACCTGGTTCCTCAGTTCAATCGTTGCCCTGTCTGCCTACACCGTCCATAACATCACATGGTTCTCATAGGCATTGGTCTTGGCAATCCAGAGAAGCTTGCCTGGGACCGGATGTAGACCTTTGAATGACACCTTGTTCCTAGGGACCGTGCACGTTCAGCAGCATTTCTGGAGCAAGAGCCTTTTTAATGGTTCCACTCTGCTCTCAAAGTACAATTTGGCAGTTTGTTCATTTGTATGTTCCACGCACTCCAAAACAGATTACAAATAAAAAAAAAACACAGACCAAATCAGATACACTACCTGATAGCTGTATAGCATGCTGCCACCAGGATATCAATTTGGGTGGCAAACATGTAGATGATGTCTTAGCATAAAATTGGTGCCAACCTTGCATACCTCTTTGGCAAAATCATGGCTAAACTGGCATTTCTAACTGAATAAGGACTCTGACCTTGGCACAGAGCCATTTATTGTAGATTTTTTTGTGGACTGTTACCACGTCATTTTGCATAAGCTTATTGTGCTTTCATTGGTTTGAGCTGCACCAATATGGCACATGCAAAAATAGTAATTCTGCTGTGTTGAACCATTGTTTTCTTTTCCTGAATGTTAGCTGGGTGCTGGGTTTTCTTGCTCTGATGACCCTTTTCCATGGGGAAAGCAACATTAGCCAGACAGCTGTTTGGCATAAAAGAGATTAGAGCTTTAATAACAATTTTTTTTATGTTATGCTTCTACAATTATTTATGCATTACTGAGAACATTTAAGAACAAAATGAAAATCGACTACTTGAAAAACCAAAGATTGTAAAATAATTAAAGCACAAAGGTAGCAAATTTCATGTCTCCCAAGAGAAGGGAAGTTCCAGTTTCTCTGTTTTTGGGAAGTAGCGTCTACTTTATTATAAATTTGTAGTAGGAGTTTATTTAAGCTGCCCCTCCAGTCTCTTCAGAGGTAAGGTTTTCAGGGACTAGAGAGGTTACACAACACGGCACGTGTGTAACAGGGAAGGTAACAACAGGAAACGTGGTGCAGGGAGGGTACATGCTAGGGCACATGCAGTGGATGCATCCTACAGCTGCACTTTGTATACTTTTTTTGGATAAATTTTTATTGTTTTGAGAAGAAAAAGAGAAGATAAATAAGAGTGCAGAGCAGATAACATTTGCAGTACAGGGTAGCAAAGCAGTAAATTCCAGCATTGACCCAATAGGTAGTGGAAAGTTCTGAAAAGTATATAGGAGCCTTGGCAGGATCATCATCTTGTATAGGGCCACTCGGTCCATTACTTTTAGCGGCAGAGTTTTCCATCTCTGCAGGTCTGTTTTGACGCGTGCTAACAACGGCAACAAGTTTTTGGCCCACGGCAGTTCAGGCAAAAGGGACACCCAGATTCCCAGGTATTTGAAGCTGAGTCTGCACAGTGGTATTGTGTCCTGCCAATCAAAACAGTCATGCGAACCTGCCAGTGGGATCAGTATCGATTTGGTAGGGTTCATCTTTAGTCCTGACGCCTGCTCATAACGCCGTAAAAGGTTGAGACTACACGGGCCCGTTATACTGGGTTCCTCCATATATAACAGGACGTCGTCAGCATAGAGCGCTATCCTATCCTCTTGGGAGTGACCCCAGCTCCAGCCTCGATATGCCGGGTCTGTCCTGATCATCTGGGCCAAAGGCTCAATGGCTAGAATAAACAGAAGGGGGGCCAAGGACATCCTTGCCGTGTGTCGCGATGAACCTCAAAAGTTGAGGACAAGGTCCCATTGTCCTGTACGCGGGCTGTAGGGTTGGCGTATAGTGCTTGAAACAGGCGACAGAACCTCGAGCCCAGGCAAATGCACCGAAGCACCAAAAAGAGAAACCCCCAGTCAACCGAATCAAAGGCCTTTTCGAAGTCGATGAGTAAAAGGGCAAGGTCATGGGGCAGCCAACGACGTTCAGCCAGGACCACGTGTAGCCGGAGGATTCAATCCCGGGTACTGCGTGTGGCCATGAATCCACACTGATCTGGGTGAATCAGTTGCAGCAGAACCCTCTTGAGACTGGCGGCGAGGATAGCGGCAAAGCTTTGAATTTTGGTGTTAATCAGCGATATCGACCTGTAGTCTGCACAGTGCAGCGAGGGGGGTTGGGTTTTGGGGAGTACTACAATGGTGGCGGCATCTAACTCTCGGGGGAAGGATACGCTATTTTCTACTTCTGTAAAGAGTTTTAATAAGTGTGGTGTCAATTCCTCCCCAAAAGCTTTGTAGTATTCTGAGGGGAACCCGTTGGGTCCCGGTGTTTTCCTGGTGCCTAGTGTCAAAGTGGCTGCCCTTACTTCGTCCGCGCTAATAGGTTCGTCCAAGATCCGCACCTCCACCGTGGGCAATCGTGGGAGGGGGACCTCGTCTAACAGTCGATGGGCTGAGCCCAGGTCAACCCATGCCGACGCTTGATATAGTGTTTGGTAGTACATGGCAAAGGCATTCACTATTTCTGTGTGTTTCACAACGAAGTTACCATCCCCGTCATAAATTTCTGGGACAATCCTGGAGGCATGATGGCGAGACATCAGCCAATATAGCATTTTCCCCGTTTTGTCTCCCCACCCATAGATTTTCGCCGTGCTTGCCCTCCACAGGTGTTTTGCCGCCTCCAGGGATTGATCACGGATTTCCTCACGGATGAGGAGTAATTGCTGCGTCACCCTTTCACTTGGGTTTGTTTCATTTTTGTTCTCCAGGTCCGTCGCCCGAGGTTCCAGCTGTTAGATACGCTGGGCTTGCGCGCATTCTTGGTTTCGTATCAGGCTTCTTGCCATACCCTGCAACACCGCCTTACTCGCCGCCCACAGTTCAAGTCAAAGTACTCTCACTGCGCCTGTCGCAGCTGCTCAGTGTAGCTCCTGTCTTGGAGGTACCACGCGTTCAACCGCCACATAGGACGGGGCTGAGACCAAGTGGGACCCACGACGAACCGAAGCGGGCCGTGGTCGGAGATTCCCCTGGCCAATATTTCAATGTGGGAGAGGTCTGTGCAGTCTGTGCTCGGGACCAGCACCAGGCCAATTCTGGATTGTGAGCTATGAGCTGCTGAAGTGTGGGTGAATTGTCGCCGTCTTGGGTGCCATACCTGCCAAGCGTCACAGAGCCCCGTCGCAGAAAACTACCCTGTGAGTCCCGCCGCTGCTGCCTGTCTGTATACAGAGAGCGGACTGGGTACATCCACAGCTGGATCTGGAGTTGCGTTAAAGTCACCTCCCACCATAGTGAGCCCAGGTGGTAGATCTAGAAGTAGCTGGGTGAGGTCCTCAAGGGTTCTACGAACCAGTGGAGGAGGAGCATAAACACTGACCATATTAACCGTGGCTCCTTCAATCTTGCCCGTAATGGCTACATAGCGTCCCTGCTGGTCCCTCCATACCCGGATGCTTGTCATGGGAAATGTCCAGTGCAGTAGTATGGCCACCCCGCAATCCACGCGTGAACCCGGCATGGTATACCCTGTCAAAACCCCTACGGGTCAAGAAGGGGCAATTGTCTCCCAAGAGATGTGTCTCCTGCAGCAGGAGTACCTCCAGTCTATATCGGTGTATGTATGTGAACACTGCGGTGCGTTTAATCTTGTCCAGGAGGCCATTAACATTTCACGAGATAACTTGTGTCTGATTCATGGAGGGTGGGTGTTTGGAAAGTTCCCATAATGGCTACCAAGACTCTCTATTGCTGGGCCTGGGTATCCTGGAGAACCCTCATCTGGACCCTGTCGCTGAGGGGCATGTGTCCCTATGGTGTCAGTGGAATCCCTTCATTCTTTGCTCTGTGTACTAAATATGAAACACAAACATTGCAATAACCTAAACACAGTAACATCGGCCTTTGGAACCATGCCAGAACTCCCTCGCCCACCAATTCCCACCCCACCCCATACTTCCCCCCAGAAGCATCTGTCGCCCATGTATAGCACCTCACTTCTGGAACTAGTGAGGTGAACTGTCAACTGATAGAGTAGCGGTGGCGACACTGGTGGATCCCTCCATATTTTCGGATCAAGTCCAAAAGCACAGTAAACGGTAATAGATTGAGCTTGACATAGACTCCCATCAGCCCAGCAGTTTGTTTCTTCCTGGGAGAACCCAGGTTAGTGAGATCACAGTATTGGACTACGGGACAAGTCTGTGTCCTCCAGGGGCCCCGATTGGGCCTACTTCGCACTCTGTGGGTCGCGGTTTCTCCTGGCGTCCTCAGAGCCCTCCCTTGAACGTGGGCTCCACGGCTCCGTCTGGTGGGTCCTCGAAGGTGAGCCTGAATGAGATCCATGCGGTGCCCTCCGTTGCCGCAAGCGCGTGCGACGGCGTCGGTCGGGCTGTTGTTCCCTCTGGTGATTCAACAGTGCCCCCCGCAGGGGGTCCAGACCCTTCTCTGCAGGGACCCAAAGGGACCTCCTCCGTCAACCAGATCCAAGCTGTGGCCGGCTGGTCAAAAAAGTAAGTCTTGTTTCTGTAAACCACACGGAGACTTGCCGGAAACAGAAGACGGTACTGAATGTCCATTGATCTCAGCTTCTGTTTCACATCGGTGAATGAGCGACGCTATTGTTGTACTTCTTGTGTGTAGTCCGGGAAAAGGAGGACTTTCACTCCGTTGCAGAAGAGGTTTCCCTTTGTGCGTGCCTCCTGCAGCACCACGTCCCTGTCCTTAAAGTTGAAGAGACGAAGTATCACTGATCTGGGTGGGGAGCTCGGTGGAGGTTTCGACTGCAGGGCCCTGTGGGCTCGTTCAATCGCGAACCATGGCGTGAGGCATTCCGCCGGCATCCAAGAGCGGAACCAATCCTCCATGTACTTGACGAGATGATTCTGCTGTGTTTTCTTGAAGGCCCACCACACGCAGGTTATTGTGCCTAGACCTGTTTTCGGCATCTTCGGCTTTCCGGTGCAGCTCTGACGTGCGGGTGGTCAGCGCGGAGACCTGAGCTTTGAGAGTGGTCGCGTCGTCCTCCACCGTGGAGATCCTGGATTCAAATTCTGTGATTCGCCCATGGTGTTGTGGAGGTCTTACCGGACCAGGGCCACGTCTACCCTAACCTCTCCTATCTTGGATTCAACAGCCGCCTGGGATGCCTGAATCGCTTGAAGACTCGCCGCCAGGTCACCAGATGTTGTTTTTGGTTTGCCACCCCCGCCTGGGGCGCGGTCCTCTGCCTGGGACCCAGTTGCGCCTGTGGTGAATTGATCCATGCGTGTTTGCGCCGCCACCTGCCGTGCTGATTTATCCTTGCCCATGACGTTTCAGTCACGGTCTTCGTCCTGCAAGAGCTTCAGTGGCTGGGATTACAGCGCAGTCTGGCGGGGCTGCTGCATATGATTTCAGAACCAGGGGTACTTCTGTCTGGGATCTAGGTCCTCCGTATCGACTCACACTCTGCAGGCGACCAAGCAGTCTTGAGGATCCAGGAGGCCGCAGCCCTTCGACAGCTAGCCTGGGTCTGTCGAGTAGTTGGTGGTCCCAGAGGGGCGCCCGCTCCAGCCAATGCCCCGTAACACTCCCGGGGCGACCTCCAGGTTCCAGCCACACACTCAGGAGGGGGGAGGAGGGCCGACCATCACCACCCAGCCAGGAGTCACAACCTTGGTCAGGGCGTTCCACTCCAGTGAGGCAGAGAGGGGGGGGACACGGGAGAGGTCCCTCTCCGCCAGTGTCACTGGTCCTCCAGTTCTGCACCCAGGTGGCCGACCCAGTCCACGGCTCACCTCTGTGCAGCTCTTCCTGGCTTTAGTGGCCCACCGGGGCACGATTCCCTTCAATTGTGGGAGGGCCCGCGGGTGTGCGTCAGCCTCGCAGCGCCCCAGGCCTCTTCCCGCTGCATATCGCGGCGCCCGCCACGGCACGACTCCCGGGCCCGAGCAGCCGCAGGAAGTTTCTTAGCCCGCTTCTGGGTCGAGGGCCAGCGTGATCTTCTCTCTCCTGCCCCCAGCCCCAGGGGGGAGGGGGGCACCCCCTCACTTGATGCCGTGGGTCTGGGCCCGCCGCGGCCGAACTGGTCACGGCCCACCGTCAGCAGCGCGGTGCGCCGCCTCCCACCTCACTGAGGCCGCGCTCCGCCTCACACCAGGCCGCCGCGGCAGGACCCGCAAGCACACCCAAGCCGCTGCGGCATCCCCTGGTTTCAGCATCCTGTAGTGCGGCTTTACCTGCGTCCGCCGTCTTGGTCGCAGGCAGCCGCGGCATTTTAGTGTACGGCGCTCGGGCCGACGGGTCTGGAAACCACGTCCTCTTCTCCCCGGGGAGGCAGCAGAGCCCCGGAGGTCCGTCTGTGGCGCCGATGGGGATAGATTGCGTGCTTTGCCGGAGGCGGATGCCGGAGGGGTCCAGAGCACTACGAAAGTGCGACCGCCATCTTGACGCCACGGCCCCCGCAATTTGTATACTAAAGCGATAACCAGGAAGCCATGGTCTAATTTCTGCAGTTGGCTCCTCCTTTCAACTTGATCCGGCGGCCCAAGGTTTTGTAAGAAGACACACTTTCTTACAGCCTGTGTACTTGACAGTTTTCAGTAGTTCAGCATTCACAATTGGGCAGTCTTGTGAAATGCCCAAAGCACAGATAATAGAGGAAGTCCCTTCTTTTATCCTTCTCCCATCTGCCGTCATTCCAGTTTCTTATCCCCCTTCTGTCCTATACCTCTTTCTTCCAGCCTCCCACCTGCCCAGTCCTTGTTTCATCTACTCCCCACCCACCCTGTCACTGTTTCTTCTCCTCCACACACCCGCCCCATCTATTTCTTCTTCCCCTCCCAACAGACAAAATTAAAAATACGCCGTGCCGCAGCCATCGCTGGCCACTTCATAGCACTTTTTTCTTGTTTTAACATCCTGCTCTTCAGAAATTTACCTGCCTTCCCACTCACCACTCCCCACAGGACTGACAAAGCTAATAGCTCACCCAGAGGTGAGACCTATTGGCTGTGCCAATGCTTGTAATTTTATATTACTGCATATATTGGGTTACCCTGTTGTATCTTGGGTTATCTGAAGGGGAATGGTTCAATGAGGGGGCCATACATTTTTCATACCATGGACTTACAGGAGCACAGTGTGTTAATAATCGTTCAATTCCAGCTGTTATGTCATACCACTGTATACTATTTTACATGTTCTCCTTCCATTAGGTAATGATTAAAGTAGAATTACAGACTACATCCCATCCCAATAAAGCCTGTAGTGCCCATTGTACACCCACCCCACGTGCAAAATTGGCATTTGTTCTAGGACATCCCTTTTCTAGGATTTATGCTGACCTAGTGTCTAGCGGAATCACCCTGTTTTTGAATCGCCTCATTCCAGTTGCGATCTCATCTGCTGCCCTATCATCTGTTAGTGACTCTTAAAATGACCCTCTGTTAGGCCCACTCTTGTAGATCTTTCTCCCCAAGTATATTTTTGTTTGGCCTGTGAAATATACCCAGCAAATATCTATTCTGCTTTTCTCCAGTACCATCCTCAGGACTTCAAATCTATGCCTCATCATCTTTTTGATGATGCTGAGTAGGTAGTGCTTAATAGACGTCTCTGGAACTTTGCTTGTGAAAGAGTGCATTCTGATGGATACTTCTAACCGCAGATTCCTCACCTTGTGAATACCCCAGGGCGCAGACTGGATTTTTCCCTGAACACTTCCCTTCTGCATCTGTAGGTTGCATTGTGCGACTGTCTGATCTGCCCCGGCCGGAATGTGGCATCCTACATAAGTATGACTTTACACTCCTGGTGCCAGTCAGGAGCTCACTCCCATCAAGTTCTATCAAGCGTAACAAACTTTACACACACACATATATATATATATATATATATATATATATATATCAAAACAAGGCCCTTTCAGGGTTAGAGTGACGCATAAATTATGCAAAAAACAAGAGAGAACTCTGGGAAGTTCCCAAATTTAGGTGGAGAGCAGCTCTAGTAAGGAGCACCCTGCAACACCAGCGACACTCTAGATTTGCTCACCTCAAATGTCTGCTTATCTAGCAAAGTTTTTAAGCATAGGATCAGCACAGTGCTATCCACGCCGAGCTAGATAGTGACAAAGTCTTTTGCCATTTGTACAGCAAAATCTTTAAGCATAGGATTGACACAGTGTCATCCTCGCCGAGCTGTAAAATGACAAAAGCCATTTACCACTTCAGGCACAGTATTACAGCTTTGGACTGGTCAAATACCATCCAAGCCAACCTGAAATGAGTAAAGCAACCCCTGACACGTGTTTCGCTCTCATTAGAGCTCTTCAGAGGGGTTTAGCTTTGTCCAGACACAAGGGAGCACCCAGTATAAGTCAAAACAAGGCCCTTTCAGGGTTAGAGTGACGCATAAATTATGCAAAAAACAAGAGAGAACTCTGGGAAGTTCCCAAATTTAGGTGGAGAGCAGCTCTAGTAAGGAGCACCCTGCAACACCAGCGACACTCTAGATTTGCTCACCTCAAATGTCTGCTTATCTAGCAAAGTTTTTAAGCATAGGATCAGCACAGTGCTATCCACGCCGAGCTAGATAGTGACAAAGTCTTTTGCCATTTGTACAGCAAAATCTTTAAGCATAGGATTGACACAGTGTCATCCTCGCCGAGCTGTAAAATGACAAAAGCCATTTACCACTTCAGGCACAGTATTACAGCTTTGGACTGGTCAAATACCATCCAAGCCAACCTGAAATGAGTAAAGCAACCCCTGACACGTGTTTCGCTCTCATTAGAGCTCTTCAGAGTGGTTTAGCTTTGTCCAGACACAAGGGAGCTCCCAGTATAAGTCAAAACAAGGCCCTTTCAGGGTTAGAGTGACGCATAAATTATGCAAAAAACAAGAGAGAACTCTGGGAAGTTCCCAAATTTAGGTGGAGAGCAGCTCTAGTAAGGAGCACCCTGCAACACCAGCGACACTCTAGATTTGCTCACCTCAAATGTCTGCTTATCTAGCAAAGTTTTTAAGCATAGGATCAGCACAGTGCTATCCACGCCGAGCTAGATAGTGACAAAGTCTTTTGCCATTTGTACAGCAAAATCTTTAAGCATAGGATTGACACAGTGTCATCCTCGCCGAGCTGTAAAATGACAAAAGCCACTATCTAGCTCGGCGTGGATAGCACTGTGCTGATCCTATGCTTAAAAACTTTGCTAGATAAGCAGACATTTGAGGTGAGCAAATCTAGAGTGTCGCTGGTGTTGCAGGGTGCTCCTTACTAGAGCTGCTCTCCACCTAAATTTGGGAACTTCCCAGAGTTCTCTCTTGTTTTTTGCATATATATATATATATATATATATATATATATATATATATATATATATTTGAAGGGCAGCCACAAGCAAATGTCATTGTTGGACGACACAATGAGTTCTATCTCCGTAGTTTGGACCCCTTGCACAACCCTGCATCATGCAACAAATGCGTTTGGGAGAATCTGAAGTTCATCTTAGATGACAGAGCCAAGCGATAAGTCACAGAACATTGTCAAAAGGCACAAATGACCTGGTCCCACCTGAAGTTGAGGGCTTGATGCATTCTTGTTGAGTAGGCTGATCCTGCAACAGGTGTTTTTACTGATCAAAGCCATCAGGTAAGTCAAAGAAGCAGCATGGTAAGTCAAAGCACAGCTCCCCCTTGTACCGCCACAAGTAGTTATGCTGCACCCAGTGCCCCTCTGTCTCAGTCTCTGACCCCAGGACCAATCATGGCCTTGACGCCAATTCCACCCGATTTCCTGGGTCCATTGGTGATGCCACAGCAGGTCCAGGCCTTCGAAGATGCCATGCTACACATTTTGGTACCCTAACCCATCCCTCTACAAAGCATTAGGCCCAAGGGTGATCTCCAGTCAATCTACTGCTAAAATGTCTGTTCCCAACATCTACAGTGCCCCTTGACCCCTGCTGCGGGTCAGTCCAGGCATTGGGGTCAGTGCCTAACTCTAGGCCCCATACAGCACAACTGACGTCGTAGCCTGAATGTTGATGCCGGAGCAGGTGCAGATAGTCTTTCGGACTCAAAACTGAATCTGCCAGGACCTCCAATGAAGTCGCACCCATCATGCCCCTTAGCACATTCTGAGATACATTACAATTTGCCCAACCCCGATGTTAATGATGATAGTTTGCAGATTTAAAGTCAACAACCTATTATCTGATCTCCAAAATACCAGTGGACTTGATACCTCCCCAGACAATTGTCTACACTCACTCCTGGCACAGCCACAAAACAGTCTACCTCTTTCCCCTTGATTACCAGGAAGGCTGCAGAGGTCCTCGACCTCAAACTACCCGCCACTGAAATTAAGACAGATGTCGTTTTGCAAGTCCTGCCATTCTTGCAGACCTCTGAGGAACTTCTCTTACCTTTTAATGAGGCTCTCTCTGATACTCTGCTGGGCACCTGGTCGAAGCCAGGATCTGGCCCACCAGTTAACAAGCAGATAGTGAGGAGATACAGACTTGGTGTAGGAGACACTCGCCCTTGACCTAACTCCAAATGGCTGCAAATGTGAATTAAATTTGGGTGCACTCTGGAATTCAGACCGTATCTCCCTTGCTGTCTTGACCAGTCTTTTTACTATGGAGAAACTGGCCCTGCTTAACCCCAAACACTTTCTACACATCAGTGAATGGAATGAAAGTTCTTCCTGGATATCAGTCCTCTAGAGTATTACATAGTCTCTCTGTCCACTGGTACACTGAAATATCTTTCCTTATGTCCTTAAATGGCTGTAATGACCAGACCTCCAGCAATTTGGCCAATGGTACTGTTAAAGGACTCTTACTGCTGCTGCTTTCTAGGCAACCCTGGCTTGCTGTCTAGCCCTGCTTCTTTTTCTTTCACAAATTAATGATAGGAGAATCCTGTCTAATTCTTTGAAACTCTAAGGGGCACATGCTTTGCAGAGCATGCAAGCATTGCAGAATAAATGCTGTTTTTGCAACTACGGTCCTCCTAAGGATGGAAAGTGACCAAGGGTTCCACAATAGTACTAATTGTTTCTGATGGATACAACTACCTGTGGATTCCTCACCTCATGAATACTCCCATGGCGCCAGCATTCGACGGAAATCTTCTTACTAGTCTCTGCACGTCGACGAGGACGTCACTATCTCGCACGCGACGCCGTCTGACGTCATACAGGCAATAAGAGGTCCTCGACGACGTGCGGACGTCAGTTCCCTTTTTTCCGTGCATTCGAAACGGTTATCTTCGAGGGAGCAACTGTTACTCTTGCGGTTACAGTGTATATCTTGCTGCGTACTCTTTCTCTGTGGAAATAATGTCGCAGAGAAAGTCTGGATTTAAGCCTTGTCGTGAGTGTGGAGGCAAGATGTCGGTGACGGATCCTCATTCCGATTGCCTTTGGTGTTTGAGCTCCGACCACGACGTCTCGACTTGTGATTCGTGTCAGCACATGAATCCGAAGGCCATTAAAGAACGCGAGGCGAAGCTGTTTATGGCCAAGTCAAAGGAGAAGCATCACAAGAAAAAGTCTTCTCCAAGACATCGGCGTCATCGAGACTCCCGGCGCCGTAGAGAATCTCGGCGTCATTCAAGGGAGGCTCGTTCCAGGTCTCCGGATCGGCGCCGGAGGACATGGGAGGTCAGCCCCACGGTGACGCCGCATCCTTCGACGCCGTTGCTCTCTCCGACGTCTCCAACTTCGCCTGGACAGGCGTCGGTGATTGAGGTATTGGAGCCTCAGGTGTTTTCTCCGGCGCAGACGCCGAGGCCGGCGTCGGGGTCGCCTCCGAGTCAGGCACCCCAGTATCCGGCTTTTCCCACCCCTGGAGCCGATAGTTCCGCATTCTTGAATGCGATGTATGCCATCTTCCAACAGATGGCTCCAGGGGGTGCTCCGGCTGGGCCTTTGGCCTTTTCTTTGGGTGATCCTGCGCCTCTTCGGCCGGCACCCTTAATGCCCTTTCTCCCGTTTGGGAACGTGGGCTCGGCGCCAGTGTCGGCGCCGGTGGCCGCTCCGATGGCTTCGGAGGGATTGGTCCCAGGGATTTCCATCCCGTCGACGTCGAGATTTCGGCCTGTGACTCCGGTGGGTCCATCCGTTTCATCTGCTCTTCAGTCGGCGCCGAAGTTACCTGTGGCGCCGGATGCGGCGTCGGTGGCTTCGGAAGATCGGCGCCGATCTCCGACTTCGGCGGAGGTGTTGTCGACTCCGCGGATTGAGCAACGACTGCATTCAAGGAGGCGTGCTCTCCGGGTACTAGAGGAGCAGGAGTACCAACGAGCCCTAGAGGAAGGAGAGCTAGAGGACTCGGGTGATGGGCTGCGTGGACTGGAGTCGGCCAGTGGGCTGGACACTTCCCCTGAGTGGGACCTTTCGTCCCCGGGGGAATATACCGAGGAAGCTGCTTCCTTTCATACAGTGGTACGGAAGGCAGCTAGTTTTTTGGACCTGCCTTTGCCGGTGGTGGAGGCGAAACAAAACCTTTTGACAGAGGTGTTGCATCCGGCCTCAGCCGCGGCGGAGCCTCTATTACCTTTTAATGACGCTCTGCTGGATCCGGTTTTAGAGGTGTGGAAGAAGCCGGCATCTTCCCCAGCAGTTCACAGAGCCGTGGCCAGGAGGTATCGGACGGCTCCAACTGATCCTGGTTTCCTATCTAGGCACCCTACGCCGGAGAGCTTGGTTGTGCAGGCCTCCTGTTCGTCCAAGTCAGCGCCTGGTTCTTTCCCGACGGTGCCTGGGGACAGAGACTCAAAAAAGCTAGAGGCGCAGTCGAAGAAGATTTTTTCGTCCTGCAGTCTGGCGTTAAAAGCCACTAATGCGACCTGTATCCTGGGGAGGTATATTCATGCTCTGATGGATGACATCTCCTCTTCGTTTACAGAGCTTCCCCCAGGGTCTTTTGGATCTTGTCTCTGATGCTCAGGCTGCTGCGACCCAAATTATCCAGACGGGACTGGATACCACCGACTCGGTAGCCAGAGCAATGGGCACAACTGTGGTGGAAAGGAGACAGGCCTGGCTACGTAACTCGGGCTTTTCGGCAGATGTACAGTCCACATTGTTGGATCTCCCGTTTGATGGGGACAAACTGTTTGGGGCTAAGGCTGATTCGGCCTTGGAACGTTTTAAGGAGAGCAGGGCCACGGCTAAGTCGTTGGGACTCCAAGCTCCTTCTTCCACGGCCTCTTCCAGATTCTTCAGGAGGTTTCGTGGATTTGGGCGTGGCTCTTCCTCCTCTTCCTTTCGGGGAAGATATCAGCAACCTGCCTCTTCCCATCCCTATAGATCTTTTAGGGGGAGGGGTAGGGTCCGCACCAGGGGAGCCTCTCAGCAGCACTCTGCCTCTTCCTCATCCTCTGGCGGGGTGCAGCAGGGGAAGCAGCCTTAGGCTTCCACCATTTCCCACTCACTCCTCTCCTGTAGGGGGAAGATTACAGCATTTTCTCACCAAATGAGAGACTGTTACGTCGGACACTTGGGTTCTCAGTGTTGTGGGAAAAGGCTACACCCTTCCCTTTCGGGAGTTTCCGCCCCTCATCCCGCCCCGCCCTTCGTATTGTTCACAAGAACACCTCCTGTTGCTAGAACAGGAGGTAGAAGTCCTCCTTTTAAAGGGCGCGGTGGAGTTGGTCCCGGAGCAGGAAAGGGGTCAAGGAGTTTACTCAAGGTATTTCCTGATTCCCAAGAAGGATGGTCGTTTGAGACCAATTCTGGACCTGAGGATCTTGAATTGGTTCCTCAAGCAGGAAAAGTTCAAGATGCTGACCCTAGCACAGGTGCTTTTGGCGTTGAACATGGAAGACTGGATGGTGTCTGTCGACTTGCAGGATGCTTACTTTCATATCCCGATACTCAAGTCACACAGGAAGTATCTCCGGTTTGTGGTGGGATCGCAACACTACCAGTTTGCGGTCCTTCCGTTTGGTCTTACTTCAGCACCTCGAGTCTTCACGAAGGTGATGTCGGTGGTTGCGGCAGAGCTCAGAAGGAAGGGGATAGCAGTATTCCCTTACTTGGACGATTGGTTGATCAAAGCCAAGTCCCCGGAGCTTGTGTTGCGTCATCTGCAGTCAACAACCCAGTTGTTGTTCGACCTGGGCTTTTCGGTGAACGAGCCCAAATCTCACCTGGAGCCCTCTCAGCGCCTCCTGTTCATAGGGGCAGTACTGGATACGACATTGGGTCGGGCCTTTCCTCCGCCTCAGCGGATTCAAGATATTCAGGATTTGGTTCCAATGTTTCGAAATGGAGCGGTAGTTCCAGTCCTCAAGGTCCTTCGTCTGCTCGGTCTTTTTGCCTCCTGCATTCTGTTGGTCACGCATGCTCGCTGGCACATGAGGGCTCTTCAGTGGTGCCTCCGAAGGCAGTGGTCTCAACACAGAGGGGATCTAGAGGGTACTGTCAAGATCTCCAGAGATGCTGCTGTGGATTTGAAGTGGTGGATTGCAAGCAACAATCTTTCACAAGGAAAACCGTTCCAGCAGTCGCCACCAGTGGCCACAGTCATAACGGATGCTTCCACTCTAGGGTGGGGAGCTCATCTGGGGGATCTGGAGATCAAAGGTCTTTGGTCTCCAGAGGAACAGATTTTTCACATCAATCTGTTAGAGTTACGGGCTGTACGTCTGGCTCTCAAGGCCTTCCTCCCTTCCCTTCGTGGTCAGTCGGTACAGGTCCTAACGGACAATACTACCACGATGTGGTACATAAACAAGCAGGGAGGAGTGGGGTCGTACCTTCTCTGCAGAGAAGCTCTTCGACTATGGTCCTGGGCAAAGGACCATCGGATTTGCTTGATAGCAAACCATCTGGCCGGAGTCTTGAACGTGCGTGCGGACAGTCTCAGTCGCCACTTCTCGGCAGACCACGAGTGGCATCTCCATCCAGATCAAGTCCGTTTAATCTTCCAGAAGTGGGGGTTTCCTCGGGTAGATCTGTTCGCCACTCGAGAGAACGCGCATTGTCCGTTGTTCTGCAGCCTTCAGTATCCGATGCAGGAAGCGTTGGGGGACGCGTTTCAAATGACCTGGTGCGGCCAGTTGCTTTACGCGTTTCCTCCCATACCCTTGATTCCTCGAGTATTGAGGAAGATTCGCCAAGACCGGGCTCTAGTAATCGTAATAGCTCCGGATTGGCCAAGGAGGGTGTGGTACTCCGACCTTCTCCAACTCTCAACGTGCCCGCCGCTCCGTCTCCCTTTCAGGGCAGACCTCCTCTCGCAGTCGCAGGGGCAGGTTCTACACCCCAACCTCCAGAGTCTGCACCTACATGCCTGGAGATTGAACGGGGCAACCTGAGTTCCTTCTCTCTCCCGCCTGAGGTAGTGGATGTTATATTAGCGGCCAGGCGACACTCCACTAAATCTATCTACGCTAATAGGTGGTCTAAATTTGTTGCGTGGTGTGGAGAGAGGCAGATTGATCCTTTACAAGCTCATCTATCGGACGTTTTGTCTTTTGCTCTATCTCTGGCGCAGAAAGGTTGTGCAGTGGCTACCATTAAAGGTTATTTATCGGCCTTGTCAGCCTTCATATGTCTTCCAGACCAACCATCTTTATTTAAATCCCCTATTGTTATCAGATTCTTGAAAGGTCTTCTAAATCAATATCCTCCAAAGCCATTCGTTATGCCGCAATGGGATTTGTCCTTAGTCCTGACTTTCCTTATGGGGTCCCCTTTTGAACCTATGCATTCTTGCCCCTTGAGGTATTTGTTTTTAAAAACAGTCTTCCTGATAGCTATAACATCAGCAAGGAGAGTGAGTGAGTTGCAGGCCTTATCAGTAAAACCCCCTTATACAACTTTTTATGGGGATAAGGTGGTGTTGAGGACCAAGGCTGCGTTCCTCCCGAAGGTTGTTTCACCCTTCCATTTGGCTCAGGCAATTACTTTGTCCACGTTCTATCCTCCGCCTCATCCTTCCAAAGAGGAAGAAAGACTGCACCGTTTGGACCCAAAGAGAGCGTTGAGCTTCTTTATCGATAGAACAAAGGATTTCAGGCTGGAGGATCAGCTGTTTATTGGATACGTGGGCAAGAGGAGAGGAAAGGCAGTCCACAAGAGAACACTATCCAGGTGGGTTGTTCTTTGCATTAAAATATGTTACTCTTTGGCAAAGAAGGATCCTCCTGAGGGCATTAGAGCTCATTCCACCAGAGCTAAGTCGGCCACTTCGGCCTTAGCCAGAGGTGTTCCTGTGGTCGACATCTGCAAGGCCGCAACTTGGTCGTCCCTTCACACTTTTGCAAAACATTACTGTTTAGATTCTGAGGTTAGAAGGGACGGCCATTTTGCACGGTCAGTGCTGCAGGATTTCTTGGTTTGACCATTTAGGCACCCACCGCCGGGCGTGGTACTGCTTTGGGACTCTATTCATGAGGTGAGGAATCCACAGGTAGTTGTATCCATCAGAAGAACGAGTTACTTACCTTCGGTAACGACTTTTCTGGTGGATACATTAGCTACCTGTGGATTCCTCACGGTCCCACCCGCCTCCCCGTTGCCTTTATGGTCTTGCCAAGTAATCCTTGAGTGCGCTCCTCTTGATCTTTGAGGGTGCAATAGATGTATATATATAAGATATTTATATATATATAGGTATATGTGTATATATCTTTATGTATATACTTGGTGTGTGTATATATTTTAAAAGAAAGAGTTTTATATATATATATATATATATATGTACATAAAAAAGATTTACAGTTATTCATACAATGTGGTGTATTTTTACAATATAATGGATGTTGCTTTGTTCTTTCATTGCATTGCCTGGTTGTTCTCATGCACGTAAAAAATGATTGGTACTGACGTCCGCACGTCGTCGAGGACCTCTTATTGCCTGTATGACGTCAGACGGCGTCGCGTGCGAGATAGTGACGTCCTCGTCGACGTGCAGAGACTAGTAAGAAGATTTCCGTCGAATGCTGGCGCCATGGGAGTATTCATGAGTTGAGGAATCCACAGGTAGCTAATGTATCCACCAGAAAAGTCGTTACCGAAGGTAAGTAACTCGTTCTTTAGGCTGACTGACTCTACCCATGTTATATTGTTTACTGCTTTTCAATTTTACATGCCACCTGTAACTGTTCTATCTCCTAGTGTTCATCAAGGCTCAGTTGGTCTCCCACTGCCACCTTCGCCAAAATTCCCAAAGGAAGAAAATTAGTTACTTACCTGTAACTTTGGTTTTCCAGTACTGGTATCTTTCATACATTCACATGTTTGAATCATCTCCGTCTTCATAGTGTGAGTCCCACTTTATCTTTAATAAAGCAGTAGGTGAAGCATCATAGGTCCTAATGGCAATGAACAGTCCCTGCCATAGCCTATCCATGTCCTTTTCTAAAAATAAAGAACCAAACTTGAACTATAACCAATCAGGCGACAACACTTTCTGTAACACCCCCAGCAGAGGCTGAATTCCTCAGATTGTCTAGTACGAGAGTGAAATAATTATTTGTATGCCTGAGGGGAGCCTCTAATGGGGGGAGGATGTGTCACATGGGACTCTATGAAAGAAAACAATACTGGAGAACCACAGTCACAGGTAAGTAACTAATTTTCTTCTCAGTATTGGTTCTTTCATAGATTCACATGCTTGAATTAGAATAACAAGCAATACTCAAAATGTTCATAATAATAATAATAATAATGTCATTGTAGCATACATTTAGCGGATGGTGGTAAAAAATTTAAAAGGCTCACCTTAATGAGAGATGTCGTAGCACTACCTAAGTTTTGCATCAGACTTATGCGTTTCATCGAGACAATGCTTCGTAAATGTGTGTCTGCTGGACCACATTGCTGCATGGCAGATACGCTGGATAGATACTCCAGCAAAAAGAGCCTTAGATGTGGAAACAGCCCCGGTGGAATGGGGTTTAACTTTGTCATGTAGTGGGTTTGTATAGTTAGTCCAATCCATCTCGCAATGGTCTGTTTTGAGACTGGAAAACCTTTCCTGACACCTCCATATGCTACAAACAGCTGGTCTGCTTTGTATATCTGATGTGTTCCATGTAGATAGAATTTGAGACATCTCTTTACATCCAGCGAATGTAGTGATTTTTCTCTGGCTTTTTGCAAATTCGGAAAGAATGTTTGCAGGACCACTGGCTCGTTAAGGTAGAAGTCTAATGGAACCTTCGGGATAAACATAAGGATTTGGTCGAAGTATAACGCTGTTCGATGTGAATTGAAGAAAAGGGTCTTTGATGGTAAAGACATGAATAATACCTACCCCTTTGGCCGATGTGGTGAAGGCCAGTAAGACTGATGTCTTCCAAGTAAGGTACTTTAATTCTGATTTATGAATGGGCTCAAATGGTGCTTTCATGAGCTATGCTAATACTACATTTAAACACCACAATGGTGGTGGCTTTCGTACAGGAGGGAAAACGCTAAAGAGGTCTTTGAGGAATTGTTTCACCATTCAATTAGACCATAAAGAAGGAGCATTGTGAGAATGTCTTGATCTGGAAATTGCTGCTAGATGGACTCTTATGGATGAATGAGATAATCTGGATTTAGCCAGGTGGAACAGATAAGGGAGTATGTATTTCATTGGCGATGTGAGATCGTGGATCTTTGAATTTACACACCACAGGCAGACACGTTTCCATTTAAACGTATAGTTTTGTTGGTTGTTTCCGCCCTCGCTTTGGCAAGTATTTCTCTGCATTCTGAGGGAATGTCCAATTCTGAGAATTCATTGAATTCAGGAGCCAGGCTGATAAGTGTAGAGATGTCGGGTTTGAATGTCTGATCTGGCCCTGGTTCAGTCAGTAAAGCTGATGTCTGTTTGAGCTGGACTCATGGTTGTTCCGATAGTAGTAGGAGTTCTGTGAACCAGAATTGTATGGCCATCTGGGCGCTATGAGAAGGAGGCGGCATCCTTCTGTCTTCACTTTTTTGAGTACCCTCTGGATCATAGGGATCGGGGGGGGGGAAGCGTAAGCATAAATTCCTGACCATCTAATCGAAAAGGTATTTCCCCACAATCATTTTTGGAGATGCCATCTTGCATAGAATAGTAATTTCTTGTTCTCATTCGTGGCAAAAAGATCTAAGTTCAACCTGCCCCTTCTTTGGAGTAGTCCATTGAGAACTTGTTGGTCTAGTACCCATTAGTGATATAGAATACTTATTCTGCTTGCGAGTCTGTTAGGAGGTTGGATACTCCCAGATCATGTTCTACTTTAAAAAAAATCTGATTTAGCAGAGCCCAATTCCAAATGTGCTGCGCCTGATGAGATAGCGCTAGTGATCTAATTCCTCCCTGATTGTTGAGATAGAACATACTGGTGGTATTGTCTGTTCATATTATGACTAATGATTGCTGTATCATGGGTAAAAAGCTAGTTCGATAGCTCTTAGTTCTAGGTGATTGCTTTGAAGTTTAATTTCTGTTGAAATCCACTTGCGCTGATTTGCAAATTGTGGAGGTGGGCACCCCCAACTGTCTAGGGGTGTCTGTTGTTCTGATGAAGTTGGGAATGTGTTGCAGATACGAGAGCCTCCTGGATAGATTTGATTGTATTGTCTACCAAGACATGGCTGTTTTCATTTCTGATGTTATCTGAATGCCATTCTCGAAGGAACCATGTACTTGAAGCCACTGTTTGTCTAATTCTTCCTGAAGTGGACACATCTGTAGTCTGCAATTTTGAACAAGAGGAATGCAAGAGGAAATCATTCCCAGGAATGACTTGTAGGACCATATTGAAACATACTTTCTTATAGAGAGTTTGTGAGATAGCTGGCGAATCTTCAGCTGTCTGTCCTGGAAGGGAAATGCTTTGTTTTGTATTGTATCCAGAACCGCCCCTAAGAACGTCAGCCTTGTTGTGGGGGTGGAAATATGATTTTTGACAGTTGTTTGTGAGGCCCAGGTTTTTGAATAGCGAGAGCTAGATGGACTTGTCCGTTGCTGATTGTTGGCCGTTCCAGGAGATCCTTATGGGCTGCAGCATTTATTTTGCCACCCATAAGGAACTCAAACAAAAATTTCTTGAGGACTGCCATTGCAGCATGAGTGAAATAGTTTAAGCACATTTTCACTCCACCAGTTCACTTATAAGACACCTATACATCTAACCTTCAGACCGTGAAGGCTAGGTGCATAGTACCTGTGTGTGAGGGCACCCCTGCACTAGCAGAGGTGCCTCCACCTCATCCAGGCCCATTTTCCCGGACTTTGTGAGTGCGGGGACACCATTTTAAGTGTGCACTACATATAGGTCAATATGTATGTAGGAAGTTGGCTCTGTATATACTATTTCAAAGTAAGAATTAGTGTGCACAGAGTCCAAGGGTTCCCCTTAGAGGTAAGGTAGTGGCACAGTTAGATAATTTTAATGCTCTATTTTGTGGCAGTGTGGTCAAGCAGTAGGCTTATCAGAGGGTAGTGGTAAGCATTTGTTTTACACTCACAGGCAATAAATGAGGGAAACACACTCAGACTAACTGCAGGCCAATAGGTTTTTATATAGAAAAATATATTTTCTTAATTTATTTTTAGAACCACAAGTTCAAGATTTGAAGTAAATACATAAAATGCAAGGTACTTCACATAGGTAAGTTAGGAATTTTGAATTAAAGCAATGTCATATACAGTCTTTGTTAAAATGTCAATAAGCGATTTTAAAAGTGGTCACAGTGCAAAAATCAACAGTTCCTGGGGGAGGTAAGTAATGGTTAGATTGTGAGGTAAGTAAAACACTTACAAGTCTCTGTTCCTGGGCATAGGCAGCCCACCGTTGGAGGTTCAAGGCAACCCCAAAGTTACCACACCAGAAGCTCAGGGCTGGTCAGGTGCAGAAGTCAAAGAGCTGCCCAAAACAAATAGGCGCCTATGGAGAACAGGGGTGCTCCGGTTCCAGTCTGCTAGCAGGTAAGTACCCGCGTCCTCAAGGGGCATGCCATGGGGTTTTTGTAGAGCACTGGGAGAGGACACAAGTAGGCACCCAAAACACACACTCAGCGGCACAGGGGCGGCAGGGTGCAGTGTGCAAAGCAGGTGTCTGGTTTTAGATAGGAAACAATGGAGGGACCCGGGGTCACTATAGCGGTGCAGGCAGGCACAGGGGGGGGGGGCTTCTTGGGCCAGCCACCACCTGGGCTAGGTAGAGGGTCACCTGGGGGTCACTCCTGCACTGAGGTTCGGTTTCTTCTGGTCCTGGGGGCTGCGGGTGCAGTGCTTGGTCCAGTCGTCGGGTCCCTTCTTACAGGCAGTCAGGTGGACCCTCTGGAGTCTCTCTTCAGGCATCGCTGTGGAGGTCCAGGGGGTCATCTCAGGCTACTCATGGGGTCGCAGTCGCCGGGGAGTCCTGCCTGTGGTGTTGGTTCTCTGCATCACGAGCTGGGGGTTTCGGGTGCAGAGTGTGAAGTCTCACGCTTCCGGCGGGAAGAGTGAGTTCTTTAAAAGTTGCTTCTTTTTTGCAAGGATGTGCTGTTGTTGAGCAGAGCTGCTGCTCACAGGAGTTTCTTGGTCCTGGGGGTCAGGGCAGTCTTCTGAGGCTTCAGAGGTCGCTGGTCCCTGTTGGATGCGTCGACAGGTGCAGGTTTTTGAATCAGGAGAGAGGCCGGTAGGGCTGGGTCCAAAGCAGTTGTCGTCGTCCATCGTCTCTGCAGGCATGTAGGTCAGCAGTCCTTCTTTGTAGTTCAGGTTGCAGGTATCTTATTTCCCTGGTTCTAAGGTACCCCTAAATACTAAATTTAGGGGTGTGTTTAGGTCTGGGAGGGCAGTAGCTAATGCCTACTGTCCTGGAGGGTAGCTACACCCTCTTTGTGCCTCCTCCCTGTTGGGGGGGAGCACATCCCTAAATCTATTGGGGGAATCCTCCAAAACTAATATGGAGGATTTCTAAAGGCAGGGGTCACCTCAGCTCAGGGCACCTTAGGGGCTGTCCTGACTGGTGGGTGACTCCTTCTTGTTTTTCTAATTTTCTCCACCAGCCTTGCCGCCAAAAGTGGGGGCAGTGGCCGGATGGGTGCGCATCTCCACTAGCTGGAATGCCCTGACGCGCTGTAACAAAGAGGGTGAGCCTTTGAGGCTCACCACCAGTTGCTAAAGTTCCTGCAGGGGGAGGTGAGAAGCACCTCCACCCAGTGCAGGCTTTGTTCCTGGCCACAGAGTGACAAAGGCACACTCCCCATGTGGCCAGAAACTCGTCTGGTTGTGGCAGGCTGGCAGAAACTGGTTAGCCCCACACTAGAAGTCGGATTGGTATTCAGGGGGCATCTCTAAGATGCCCTCTGGGTGCATGTTACAATAAATTGCACACTGGCATCAGTGTGCATTTATTGTGCTGAGAAGTTTGATACCAAACTTCCCAGATTTCAGTGTAGCCATTATGGAACATTGGAGTTCGTGCTTGACAAACCTCCAGACCATATACTCTTATGGCTACCCTGCACTTACAATGTCTATGGTTTTGCTTAGACACTATAGGGGCATAGTGCTCATGCACATATGCCCTCACCTGTGGTATAGCGCACCCTGCTATAGGGCTGTAAGGCCTGCTAGAGGGGTGACTTACCTATGCCACAGGCAGTATGAGGTTGGCATGGCACTTTGCGGGGAGTGCCATGTCGACTTAGTCTTCACCTCCCCACCAGCACACACAAGCTGTGAGGCAGTGTGCATGTGCTGAGTGAGGGATCCCCAGGGTGGCATAAGACATGCTGCAGCCCTCAGTGACCTTCCCGGGCATCAGGGCCCCTGGTACCAGGGGGTACCAGTTACAAGGGACTTATCTGAGTGCCAAGGGCTGTGCCAATTGTGGAAGCAAAGGTACAGTTTAAGGAAAGAAAACTGGTGCTGGGGCCTGGTTAGCAGGGTCCCAGAACACTTTCAATCAAAACTTAGCATCAGGAGGCATTTCCTTACAACGTATATGTAGCTTCACAATCATAACTACGAATATGGCCATGTAAGGTGTCTTACAACTGGGAATTGTACCCCAATACTGATTGCAGTATTGGTTGCACAATCCCATGCACTCTGGGGGCTCCACCATGGCCCCCAGTACTACTATACCAGTTTTCTGAGGTTTTCACTGCAGTCCCAGCTGCTTCCACCTCACAGACAGGATTCTGCCCTCCTGGGGCTTTAGCAACTCAATCCCAGGAACGCAGAACAATGCATTAACTTTAGGAGAGGGGTTTGACAACCTCTTTCTTTAGAAATAGGTGTTAAAGGCATGGGAGGGGTATCCTCTCAGAGCCTCTGGATATGCTTTGAAGGGCACAGATGGTGCCCTCCTTGCATAATCCACTCTACACCGATTCAGGGATCCCCAGTCCCTGCTCTGGCACGAAACGGGATAAAGGAAAGCGAAGTGACCATTTCCCTGTCCTCACCACCCCAGGGGTGTTGCCCAGAGCTCCTCCAGTTTGTCCCTGGCTTCTGCCATCTTGTTTTCAGGACGGTCAGGGAACTTTGAGAGCATCTGAGTGTCCAGTGCCAGCAGGTGACATCAGAGACCCCTCCTTCTAGGTGCTTACCTGGTTAAGTGACCAGTCCCCCTCTCAGGGCTATTTAGGGCCTCTCCTCTGGGTGTTTCCTCAGCTTCGGATTGCAAGACTCCAGGTGGACTCCTCTGTATCCTTAGCTTCACCTTCTACAGTCGGATCAACCTCAGAACTGCTCCAGGAACTCTACAACTTGCAACAAAGTATTCAAGGCAACTACTGCAACTCTGCAACTCTGTAACTCCAGCTCCTGCCAGCAACAGCAACAGTTTCCAAGTTGTGCGTCCACAGATGACTGCCTGTCTTCAGCCTGCACTAGAAGAATTGAAGGAATCTCCAGTGGAGTGACAAAGTCACATCCCTGCTTTAGCAGGCACCGCTTTGCAGCAACAACCAGTACTCTGGGTCCCCTCTCCTGATGAGCATGGATCCTGGAACACAGGTGGTGGTCTAAAGTGACACTGACTGTCCAAAGGTCCAGCTGTCCAAATTTGGTGGAGGTAAGAGCTTGCCTCCCCGTGCCAGACAGTACCCCTGTGCACTACGTGTTTTGCAGCTCATAGGGCTTCTTTGCGCTTTTACAAGAATTTCTTTGTGCACAGCCTAGCCCAGGTCCCCAGCACTCTATCCTGCGACGCTCAGCTCTCTGAGCTGTTCTCCAGCGACGTGGGATCCTTTTGTGTAGTGCTGCGATGACTGTCATTTGCAACTCCTTTGTCCCTAGGTTTTGGGATTCCTGTGCGGGCTGCCTGGTCTTCTGAGGGCTCTCTGAAGGGCTGAGAGCCCCCTCTGTATTTTCATCCTGAGTTGGAACTCCCAGGTCCCTCCACGGTCCAGGCAGCGCCTTTTCCCGCTAAACGCGTATCTTCCGTGAGCCAAGGCTTGTTGGCAGAATCCAGCAACGAAAAACAGCCTGCATTCATCTACTCGACGTGGGACATCTCCTGCGCCAACCAGAACCCACAGCTGTCTTCTTTGTTCCATTTCTGACTTTTTCTTCCAACCGGAGGTTTCACTTTTGCACCTTCATCCCGGTTAGCAGGGGCTCCTGTTCTCTCTTCAGCGGTTCTTGGACTTGGTCCCCTCTCTCCACAGGTGTTCAGGTCCAGGAATCAATCATTGGTGCCTTGCAGTCTTGTCTGGTTTTTGCATTATCCTTTATCACGACTTCTAGTGTGTTTTAGGAAAGTGCTGTACTTTACTCCTGCTTTCCTGGGTTCTGGGGTGGGGTATTCTACTTAACTTTGGTGTTTTCTTACACTCCCAGCGCCCCTCTACACACTACTTAGGTGGGAAACCGAATTTTGCATTCCACTATTTTAGTATATGGTTTGTGTTCCCCCTAGGCCCATTGCAACCTATGGTGTTTTTCACTTCACTATTTTCTGACTGTGTACTTATCTGTTTCTGATTACTAGTGTAAATATTGTGTTATTTACCTATCTCCTAAGGGAGTATAGCCTACCAAGTATTTTTGGCATTGTGTGACTAAAATAAAGTACCTTTATTTTTGAAACACTGAGTATTGTCTTTCATGTGTGTAAGTACTGTGTGACTAGAGTGGTATTGCAAGAGCTTTGCATGTCTCCTAGATAAGCCTTGGCTGCTCTGCTACAGCCCTCTCTAGACAGCCTGCATTCTAGACACTGCATACATTTCACTGATAGGGGATAACTGGGCCTGGTATAAGGTGTAAGTACCTTTTGGTACCCACTACAAACCAGGCCAGCCTCCTACACTGTAAGACTGAGTTGACCCCCGATGCAATGGGGATCCATGGCAGTGGACATTGAGGTTTGTGTATTTTATGTAGCTTATAAAATGCTGGTGCCCTGGGTCCATGTTGAGCCCAAACTCCTTTTCCTTCCTATTGGTCTCTGTTTCTCCTAGGCCTCATGAACTATACCCTTTATTATGTAGATAAGCTCTGGTAATGGGCCCGTCTCTAAAGGAACATAGTTCTTCCTAACAGTCAGTCTCATTACTTCAGCCTTATAATCAAGTTAAGGATAATTATGAAACCAGCCTTAATTTGACAGTTGTATTACAATTGAGTTGTTTTTGATTGCCAGTTTCTCTTCCTTTGAGTTAGCTTTTTTAAATTCAGTTAATTTATCAAGCACCAGCTGCTTAACTGTAGCAATTATAGGCCCCATTGGAGGCGATGCCTGTGTAAAGGTGGAATTTTTTTGTAGATTAGACAAAAACAATGAGGGTGGATCCTTAAGCTTTTCCAGAAAAACATTTGTGATTTGGTCTTCCGTGTAGTTTCCCGAAAATTGATGGCAAAACCTGAAATATTCATGGACAGGAGTTGGAATCAAAGTTATTTTTTTAAGCTTCCCTTTCAGTCAGATGATAGAGAAATTCACTGCTTGATGAAATGTCTGACTTCGGACCCTGTTCCTGTTCACTTTGGGGGAGTATGTTTGCCATTGTTGGTTTGACTGACCTCTTGTCCTTTTTGTCCTTCACCCTTCCTGGTGCCCTGCTGATTCTGCCCTAAAAAAAAGACCTCAGCAGGTTTCCTAGATTGATGTCCGGCTATTGATGTTTCTTTTTTTAAATTATTATTTCTCTATTTTTTTTATTGTGGCGTAAAGTGTTACCTTTGCCCTGTTGGTGGTAGGTGATCATAATCTCCCTCACCCGTGATTCTGTTTGAGTCTCACTTTCATTAAAACCATCTTGGATACAGTGCAGTACCTGGCCTTTCCTCGGTCACAAAGAGTCCAGGAGATTTGGGTTATGATCCTGATGGTTCATCATATGGCCTGGGTCTTAGTAAGAGTGACTGTGACACTTCTTGAGTATATGGCCTCCTGCATCCTGATAGTCGGTAATACCAGCTGGCATATGTGACCTCTACAGTGGAAACTGAAGTCTAAGTAGGCCCAGCACTAAGGAAACCTGTCTGATTCCATGTAGGTTTCGGAGGAGACTGCAAAATACCTGTATTGAAGTCTCCTCAACCACATTTGGACATGTGACAAATGACTCTCTATTCCAAATTCAGAGCTGACTGTGGTGACCGATGCTTCACTGCTAGGTTTGGGAGATCATCTAGAAGAGGTGGAAATCAGAGGGTTGTGGTCTTCAGTGGAAACCAAACTCCACATCAACCCGTTGGAGTTGTGGGCCATTCGCCTGGCTAGAACACCTTCATAGCACACATCAAATGGACGCCAGTACAGGTTCTCAGGGACAACACCACTGCCATGTGGTAGTTCAACAAGTAAGGTGGTGTGGGTTCCTACGTTTTGTGCTGAGAGGTCCTTTGCCTCTGGAGTTGGCTGGTACGTCAAGCCATTTCCCTGGTTGTGAACCAGCTGGCGGGATATTACAGTACCAGGGTGGATGAGCTCAGCTGATGACGCTTGGCTAATCATGCATGGTGGTTGCACCCCGAGCCAATGCAGAACATCTTCCAACATTGGCGAGAACTCTGGCTGGATCTTTTTGCCACTGTCTGGTCATCTGCATGTTTTAGTGTGCAAGAATAATCTGTCTAGAAGACCGATTGAGACTAGAGTGGTGCATGTTAATCTTGCACACCTTTCTGCCTCTTCTGCTCCAAACTCTGAAGAAAATCGGGAATGACCAGGCTCAATACATTCTTATGGCTCCAAATTGGACCAGGCTAATGTGATACCTAGAACTTCAGGATATAAGGATCTTTCCCATGATTAGGCTTCGTCTTGGGAGAATCTTCTATCATAACAGCCGGATAAGGTTCTGCACCCATTTCTGTGTGATCTACATCTCCAAGTGTGGAGATTGAGCGGTCGCAGATGACTGCTTTTAATCATTCTTCTGAGGTTGTGGATATTATTTTTACTTCACGGTGCTCAGTGCTTAATATGTAAATAAAAACGTGCCGGTGCTCTTAAACACACGGCTGCTGCAATTAAATGTGCAAGTATGGAATAATGAGGCGGCCTAATTCTGAAGCCATCTCGGGCCTCTTCAATCCATATAAAGCCACTCCCTGCCCCTTCAGGTCACTCTAGCAGCTTTCTACTTTCTCCCTTTGTGACGCTTTTTAGTTTTTCCCTTCCTCCGTCTTTCCCATATGTGTCTTTTGTTTGCAGCAAATGCCTGAGGCAGAAGAATAAGCCCCGGCCCTCAAAAATAAGTGCTGGTGCTCAGCACCGGAAACAACAAGCACAACAAGCGTGCTTACACTGACGGTGCAGTAGGAGGCTGGCCTGGTTTGTAGTGGGTACCTTGGGTACTTATACCATGTCCAGTTATCCCTTATTAGTGAAATGTAGTAGTGTTCTAGCAGCTTAGGCTGATAGAGGTAGCTATAGCAGAGCAGCTTAGGCTGAACTAGGAGACATGCAAAGCTCCTGCAATACCACTTGTAGTTACACAGTACTTATACACAAGTAAAGACCATACTCAGTGTTACCAAAAATAAAGGTATTTATTTGGGTGACACAGTACCAGAAATATCTTAGAGACAATACTCCTTCTGGAGGTAAGTATTACACACAATATATACACTAGACACCAAAATTAGACAAGTAAATAGTCATAGAACAATGCAAGCAATAGGAAAGGCTATAGATTGCAATGGGAGAAAATAGGTCTAGGGACAACACAAACCATATACTAAGAAAGTGGAATTGCGAATTCCCCCCCCAGACAAGTGTAGTTTGTGCAGAATCGCTGGGAGAGTAAGAATACAGTAAAGCTAAGTAAATTAACCCAGCCCAGAAAAGCAGGAGTAAAGTACTGCAAGTTTCCTTAGGGCACACTACACCTTGTGATTGGGATTTTGCTGCAAGCTAACCAAGTCTGCAAAGAACAACTGCTGGATTCCTGGACCTGAAGAACTGCAAAGGAAGGGGACCAAGCCCAGAAGTCCAAAGAAGTTCCAGGAAGGACAGGAGCCCCTGCTAACGCAGAAGAGGGTGCAAAAAAAAGAGTCCACAGTTAGTCGAATGCTGCAGGAATGCTGCCTAGGAAGATGCCAGTGGGTTCCTGCATGATGCAAAGGATGTACCACAACGTGAAGATCGTTGCAGACGTGATTTCGTGTTGGAAGTTGCCAACAAGCCTTCGCTACGACAAAAGTGTGTTTTGTGTCAAAATGGCGCTGGATGGACCCAGGAGGGACTTGGGGGCCTCAACTCTGTGAGGAGGAAGAGGGGGTCTTAGCACTTCAGAGAGCCCTCAGGATGCCAGCCAGCACCCCCGAAGGTCCCAGGACACGGGGACAAAAGAGGTGCAAAACGCAGTTGATGCAGCACAACAAAGGAAGGTCCCACGCCGCCAGAGAACAACTCGGCAAGTTGAGCGTCGCAGGATGGAGTGTGGGGACCTGGGCCAGGCTGTGCAGGAAGGAATTTTTCAAATAGTACACAGAGACCTCAGGAGGTGAAGAAGACACAGTACACAGGGGTACCGTCACTCTCTGGGAAGGCAACGTCTTACCTCCTCCAAATTGCGTCGGCAGGACCTCAGGACAGTCTATGTCGAGGGGGCTCCACCCTCTGTGTCCTTAGGAGCATGCTTACCGCTGTGAGAGGAGTCCAAGGGTACCTGTCGTCGTCTTGGAAGGTGCCTGCTGGAGCAAAGGAGTGACTCCGTCACCCCACGGGAGATTTCTTTGGTCCTTCTGGTGCAGGATGAAGACAGGGAGTCCACAGAGCGTGCACACTGTGGGAACTGTTGCAGTTGCTGACTGGAGCTGAGGTTGCTGAAGAAAAGTATCTCTTGTGGATACTTTGTTGCAGTTACAGCGTTTCTTATAGCAGGCTGCGGTTGATCAGAGGTCAGAGGATGCTGAAGTTGTTGCAGAGGATTCCTGAAGGAAACCTGCAGGCAGAATCAGAAGAGAACCCACAGGAGAGACCCTAAATCTCCCTGAGAGGGGGATTGGCTACTTTATCAGGTATGGACCCATCAGGATGGGTCTGTTATGTCACCTGCTGGCAATGGCCACTTAAAGGCCTCCAGAGTGCCCCCACACCTTGCAAAGCAAGATGGCTGAAGTCTGGGGCACGCTGGAGGAGCTCTGGGCACCACCCCTAGGGTGGTGATGGAGTGGGGAGTGGTCACTCCCCTTTCCTTTGTCCAGTGTCACACCAGATCAGGGGACAAGGGGTCCCTGAACCGGTGTAGACTGGCTTATGCAAGGAGGGCACCATCTGTGCCCTTCAAAGCATTTCCAGAGATTGGGGGAGGCTACCCCTCCCTAGCCTGTAACACCTATTTCCAAAGGGAGTAACACCCTGCTCTCAAAGGAAATGCTTTGTTCTGCTTTCCTGGGACTGGGCTGCCCAGACCCCAGGAGGGCAGACCTTATCTGTGAGGTGGCAGCAGCATCTAGCTGCAGTGCAAGCCTCAAAGAGCTGGTTTGGCAGTACTGGGCGACCATGTTGGAGCCCCCAGGATGCATGGAATTGGCTCCCCAATACCAGATTTGGAATGGGGGGACAATGCCATGATCTTAGACATGTTACATTGCCATATTCAGAGTTACCATTGTGAAGCTCCATATAGGTATGTATTGACCTATATGTAGTGCACGCGTGTAATGGTGTCCACGCACTCACAAAGTCCGGGGAAATGGCCCTGAACTATGTGGGGGCACCTTTGCTAGTGCAAGGGTGCCCTCACACTCAGTAACTTTGCACCTAACCTTCAGCAAGTGAAGGTTAGACATATAGGTGACTTATAAGTTACTTAGGTGCACTGAAAATGGCTGTGAAATAACGTGCGTTATTTCACGTAGCCTGCAATGGCAGGCCTGTGCAAGGGTTTGTCTGAGATCCCTATGGGTGGCAAAAGAAATGCTGCAGCCCATATAGATCTCCTGGAACCCCAGTGCCCTGGGTACCTAGGTACCATATACTAGGGACTTATAAGGCAGGGTCCAGTGTGCCAATTGAAATTGGTAAATTAAGTCACTAGCCTACAGTGAAAAATTTGAAAGCAGAGAGAGTATAAGAACTGATGTTCTGATTAGCAGAGCCTCCGTGACACAGTTAAGCACTATATATACACACACACACACACACATTAGGCCACAAATTATGAGCACTGGGGTCCTGACCAATAGGATATCAGTGAGACAGGCAAAAACATACTGACATACAGGTAAAAATGGGGTAACATGCCAAGGAAGATGGTACTTTCCTACAGGTGCCCCTGTACAAAGTCCATTTATGCCAGCTGCTGAAATAAATGTGTGGCCTGATGTTGTGTCCAAAATACAAACCTGTTAAAAGCCAAATTCTCAGATGTAGTGTTTGCTTTGTGTTTGATCCAAACGTCGGCACCATTAAAGGTTATTTGTCAGCCCTTTCAGCCTTTTTGCGTTTGCCAGACCAGTTGCCCTTGCTTAGATCATGTGATGTAGGTCCTAAAAGGTTTGAAATGCATGTTTCCACCTAAACCCTTTGTAATGCACAGTGAGATATCGATTTAGTATACTCCCTGGGAGCCGATGCACGGCTGCTCATTCACTTTCTAACTCTGAAGACTGTCTTCCTTGTCTTGGGCATGTCAACTTGTTGGGAGAGTTAGCTACCAGCTCTCTGGGTGCAGCTGCCCCACAGCGCCTTTTTCGTGGACAAACTGGTTTTGAGGACCAAGGCGACTGTGACGGGCTGGAACCTGTTCGCCCGCACTCAGCTCCCACTTGTGCTGACGCTGCCCCTGTTGCTCCGCGGCTCCCTGCCCGTGATTGGTGGAAAGACCGGCAGTGGCGGGGCGCTGGGAGTTCAGAAGTGCTGCGGCATACACATACGCCATTCAGAGCTTTGAAGGAGCAAGCAGGAGGCAAGGGAACAGCCGTGAACCATTTCTTGGAGGAGGAGAAGCCCAGCAAAAGAGAGGTGAACACGGAAGCCCATGAACGGAGCCCGTCCGAGAGTCTGAGACAGCGGTCCCATCCGAGCCCCGGAGGTGAAGGCAGAAGACGAGCATCAGAAGACCCTGTTCCAGGCAACCGGGGGGACGAGTTGCAGCATCCCACCACGCTTCAGGAGAAGCATTGCCATTCAGGTGCGTGGGACCACGTCCCTGACCAAGAGTGAGAGAGAGATAGAGTGGAGTGAAAGGGGGGGAGTGGGGGTCGGAAACCACAGAAAGAAGGGTGGGGGAGGACAAAAACAGGGAAACATAACAAGCACTGGAGAGGGGAGGGGGGGTTGTAAAAGAGAAACGGACAAGGACGAGGGTAAAACCCGAAAAGAGGGGACGATAAAAATACGTACCACCAGGCACCTCAGAGCACCGTCACCAAAAGTAGACCAGCTAAGCCACGCACAGGAACGGTTGAGCACTGAAGAAAATTAAAAAGACAGAAAGGACAGGAGTTGAAGCACTAAGAGACAGAAGGAAGAAAGCACATACTAATCTGAATCGGTCTGAGTACAATAACCTTGAGAAGAACAGTGAGACAGGGAAAACAAAGAAAGAATAAGGAGACAAAATAGATACAAGTATCAAGTGCACTTACCGCTATATTCTCTTCTCTCCACATGCACTTCCCGGAGGACGACGTGTGAACCAGGGAGACAGAAAAAGAAGAGTGAAGACCAAACCTCAAGAACATCCCACCACCCTAAATCCCCGCAACCAAAGACTGAAAAGATACTCACCTGTTTCCTACTACATCTTCTATCACCAATAAAAGACCTTTTCCCAGACTAACTTGGTCTAGAGTGATTTATCCACACCCTCACGGTTACAAGTGGTGTCAGAAGTGGGATCTGTAGAAGAATCCACCACCATGGAAGAGAAGGCAACAATGGTAGATGTAATAGCCCAGTTGGCAGAAGGGCAACGGCATCTCCAGTTGATATGGGAACAACAAATGAAAGAAGCCAAAGAAGAACGCGAGGCATTGCAAACAGCGCTCAAGAGCCAGGCAACGATTATGGCTAATAACCATCTGGTACATGAAACAGCATTGGGGAAGCTTACCGACTCCATCGCCCATACATAAGTACACCCCACGGTACCAAGTAGTGTGTTGCAACGTTACCAGGAGCAGGAAGACCCAGACTCTTTCTTCACAAACTTCGAAAGAGTGGCCAGTACTGCTAATTGGCCGGAGGACACATGGGGTCAGTATATCGCCCCCCTACTCACCGGCCACCTGCAAACAACATTCCAAGCTATTAATCCGAGTGGGAATCTTCCATACAAGGACATTAAGAAAACTATTTTAGAAAGAGTGGGTTTGGACAGTGAGAGTTATCACACCAGGTCTAGGCAAATGAAATGGCAGCATCAGGAGAATCCCCGTACCTTGTATTATAGAGTCCAACATGCCGCCGGGAGGTGGTTACATCCTACGTAGAAGACAAAAGAAGACATGTTTGACATAATAATCTTAGAACAGTACTTGGATGCTTTACCACCTGGAACTGGGTAAGACAACATCCCGGACTCACAAATGAGACAGCCGTAGATCTTGCCTGTGCTTATCATAGAGGCTCTGACTTCCGGGCTACCGTTAGTCGGGCTCCCCCACCTCCGGTCAGACCGGCTATTCCTAGAATACAACTGCAGCGGCCGGTAGAAACCCACGGGCCGGACCGATCTCAACCAGTGGCCCCGGGACCCTCTGGATATTCAGGCCCTGGTCCTCAGTGCTACAACTGTTCAGAGTGGGGCCATATTGCCCGATATTGCCCACATAAGAAAGATGCTGAGGAGCCCATGGAGATAGGACTAACCAAGGGAAGAGTGTTCTGGACCGGAGGAGAGAAACCTAAATATACCCTCCCTATCATAGTCAATGAAGTAGAAAGAATGGCCTTAATCGACTCCGGATGTAGCCAGAGCGTCATCCAGGGAGATGTAGTCTTGCCAGGGCAGGAAGATACAGAGACCCAGGTTCTCATCACCTGTGTACATGGCGATCAACGGTATTATCCCATTGCCACTATAAGGTTGAAATGGAGAGAACAAAACGAGTCCCTCTGGGTAGGGGTACTCTCCACCCTTGATAAGGACATAATCCTCGGGACTGATTACGAGGATTTTCCCTCCTTATTGGAGAAAGCCGGGCAAGGGCACCTTCTGAGGGATTGGTGGATGGAGGCACCTAGTGGAACGATTACAGAGGAACCCAAACGGGTACGAATTATCCTCAGCAAGAGACAAAAAAGAGAGCAACGACGGTCCTATATACAGAATTGCCCATCCCAAGGCGGTCCTATTGTTAGTGGGAAGGTTTGCACAATCACCGGGGATTTCTGGAAGAATCAGAATGAGGACCCAACCTTAAAACACGCATGGCATCAGGCCGAGTCTGGGGTCGCACCAGGGGTAGGTCCCAGATTCCTGATTCGTAATAATCTGTTATACAGAAATCCCACACCCACCAGAGGAAACGATCTGCAGTTAGTAGTGCCTAAAAGTCCTCGCCAACAAGTGTTACAATTAGCACATGGGGATAACGGGGAAGGGCACTTGTGAAGGGAGTAAACTGAGGAAGCAGTTCTTAGATGATTTTATTGGCCGGGGGTTTATGGCGAAATACGTAAGCGTTGTTCAGAGTGTCTCAAATGCCAATTGTATAACCCATCTCCACAAAAACCTGTACCCCTTCAACCTCTTCCGATTATTGATATTCCCTTTACCAGGGTTGGGATGGACCTTATCGGGCCCCTCACCCCTTCCACTCAGGGTAGACAATAGGTTTTAGTCTTGGTGGACTATGCCACACGATATCCCGAGGCCATTCTACTTCCCAGTATACACACTAAAGCTATTTCCCAGGCAATGATAGAGTTCTTTTCAAGGGTGGGTTTACCGAACGAAATATTGACTGACCAAGGGACTCCTTTTATGTCTAGATTAATGGCTGAAGTATGTCGATTGCTAGGGGTGAAACAAATCCGTACCTCAGTATATCATCCACAAACAAATGGGCTGGTGGAAAGATACAACAAAACCATTAAATCCTTACTAAGAAAGAGCATATCTGAGGCCGGTAAGGGTTGGGAAAAAAAACCCGTGTTGGTTCTATATGCTATTCGTACACATGTACAAGCCTCCTTAGGCCATAGCCCTTTTGAGATGTTGTTCGGTCGACAACCACGCACACTGTTAGATATGTTAGCCGAACAGTGGGAGGACACGGAGGAGGAAGTAAAAGACCTCTTAACATATACCAGAGATTTAAGAGAGAATCTTCATACAGTATGGGAAGAGGCCCACACTGCCTTACAGGAAGCTCAGAATAAGCAGAAGCAAATATATGATACCCGAAGTGCAGTTCGCACCCTGACAGTAGGAGATAAAGCTCTAGTCCTACTCCCTAGCACTGAAAATAAGTTATTGGCTAAATGGCAGGGACCATTTGAAGTGATAGCACAGATCAATCCCACCACTTATAAGTTAGCCATTCCCCAAGGAAGTGGCAGGGAATAGATATATCACATCAATCTTCTTAAAAAATGTCTAGAACCCACAGGAGGCTCTTCCATTCATTTTATCAACTCTGATGTTACTGAAGACATCCCGTATCCCATGTTACCTTCCCAGGACTTGTCCAACCAGGTACAACCATGGATCAATCCTGAGCTTAGGAGATTGTATCACAACCAACTAACTCGCCTAGTACATCACAATCAAGATGTCTTCTCTAAATATCCGGGCAGAACCACCCTAGTCCAACATCCCATTCGACTGAAAATGAATACTGTCTCACGACAGCGACCATATTGCATTCCTGAAGCAAAACAAAAGATTATTGAAGATGAAGTACAAGCCATGTTGGCAGCCGGTATCATAGAACCGTCAGCCAGTCCATGGTGCTCGCCAGTCGTGTTGGTACCCAAGCCAGATGGCAGCACCCGGTTTTGTGTAGATTACAGGGGTGTCAAGAACTTAACCTATTTTGATGCATATCCCATGCCTAGAATAGACGAGCTTATTGAGAGACTAGGCCAAGCCAAGTATTTATCCACCCTAGATCTCACGAAGGGTTATTGGCAAATACTCTTAAGGGAAGACAAAGGAAAAACAGCCTTTGCCACCCCTTCGGGCTTATATCATTTTACTGTCCTCCCTTTTGGGCTTCATGGGGCCCCCGTCACCTTCCAAAGACTCAGGGATGAAATCCTACGACCTTTTAAGCAGTATGCTGCTGCCTATCTCGATGACATTGTTATCTTTAGCAAAACCTGGGAGGAGAACGTGGCACACCTAGATACCATATTACAAGCTCTACGAAAGGCCTAGTTAACCGCCAATCCTGAAAAATGTAGACTTGGACAGACTTGTATCAAATACCTGGGCTATATTGTGGGGAGCGGTCAGATTAGACCCGAAGTAGAAAAAGTAGAAGCCATCTAAAAAATGACGTTCCCCAAGAAAAAAAAAAAGACATTAGGACCTTCTTTGGATTGATTTGCTATTAAAGCCGATTTATTCCCCATTTCTCTACAGTGGCAGAACCCCTTACTGAGATGCTAAAAAAACACCTATCCCAACACCCTTGGTCCTCCCTCTGTAACTGCCTTACATAGCTTTGACAAGTTGAAAACCACTCTCACGTCAGAACCTGTGCTTTGCTTTCCTGATTTTGGTAAACCCTTTGTGTTACTAACTGATGCCTCCGACGTGGGTCTTGGGGCTGTGTTTTTTCCCAACCACAGGATGATGATACCCTCCACTGTATATTGTACATCAGCTGGAACCTGCTACTGCGGGAATTACATTATCCTGCTATAGAGAAGGAGTGTTTGACGATTAAATGGGCAATTGAGTCTCTCAGATATTATCTGTCCGGCAGGACCTTTACCCTGATTACTGATCACGCTCCTCTTACCTGGCTCACCCATCATAAGGACACTAATTCCCGTATTCTCCGCTGGTTCCTTTCCTTACAGCCTTTCTCCTTTCGGATACAGCATCTTTCGGGTAAACAAATGGTGGCCGCGGATTTTCTTTCCCGTTATCCGGTCTTGGAGCGTCTCGACAGGCCGCTCTCTAGGGGGAGTGTATGTGACGGGCTGGAACCTGTTCGCCTGCACTCGGCTCCCACTTGTGCTGACGCTGCCCCTGTTGCTCTGCAGCTCCCTGCCCGTGATTGGTGGAAAGACCGGCAGTGGTGGGGCACTGGGAGTTCAAAAGTGCTGCGGCATACACATACGGCGTTCAGAGCTTTGGAGGAGCAAGCAGGAGGCAAGGGAACAGCTGTGAACCATTTCTTGGAGGAGGAGAAGCCCAGCAAAAGAGAGGTGAACACGGAAGCCCAGGAATGGAGCCCGCCCGAAAGTCGGAGACAGCAGTCCCATCCGAGCCCCGGAGGTGAAGGCGGAAGACGAGCGTCAGAAGACCCTGTTCCAGGCAACCGGGAGGATGAGTTGCAGCATCCCGCCACGCTTCAGGAGAAGCATGGCCATTCATGTGCGTGGGACCACGTCCCTGACCAAGAGTGAGAGTGAGAGAAAGAGAGTGGAGTGAAAGGGGTGGGGGTGGGGGGACAGAAACCACGGAAAGAAGGGAGGGGGAGGACAAAAACAGGGAAACATAACAAGCACAAGCACTGGGGAGGGGGGGTTGTAAAAGAGAAACGGACAAGGACGAGGGTAAAACCCGAAAAGAGGGGGTGATAAAAATACGTACCACCAGGCACCGTAGAGCATCATCACCAAATGTAGACCAGCTAAGCCACGCACAGGAACGGTTGAGCACTGAAGAAAATTAAAAAGACAGAAAGGACAGGAGTTGAAGCACTAAGAGACAGAAGGAAGAAAGCACATACTAATCTGAATCGGTCTGAGTACAATAACCTTGAGAAGAACAGTGAGACAGGGAAAACAAAGAAAGAATAAGGAGACAAAATGGATACAAGTATCAAGTGCACTTACCGCTATATTCTCTTCTCTCCACATGCGCTTCCGGGGGAATGCCTGTGACACAGGGAGACAGAAAAAGAAGAGTGAAGACCAAACCTCAAGAACATCTCACCACCCTAAATCCCCGTAACCAAAGACTGAAAAGATACTCACCTGTTTCCTACTACATCTTCTATCACCAATAAAATACCTTTTCCCAGACTAACGCGGTCTAGAGGGATTTATTCACACCCTCACGGTTAAAGTGACCCTTTTGCTAAAAGTCATGACTCCTTTTCACCTTGGGAAATCTGCCACCCTCCTGTTCTTTACTGTACCTTGCCTGTTGAAGGAGGAGGAGAAGAGAATCCATCGACTGGACGCAAAGAGGGCCTTGAGCTTCTACATCAATCACACCAAAGACCATAAGGTGGACAATTAGCTATTTGCGGTGTTTTCTGGAGCAAACAAAGGCAAGGCGATGCAGCGTGAATCTTTTCTGAGTTCACATGCTGTGCATTATTTTGCCATCTAATGGTTGAGTCTGGAATACTTCTTAGTTTCTTTTTTTCCTTTCTCCCTTTTTGTGAGAAAAGCTGGGAGGTGAGCAAAGCAGCTAGAAGGTGAAAACCTAAAAACACTGAAAACACTACAGAAGTAATAGTATATCACTGTAGAAGTGAGTGGACTGCGTAAGTCGTCCACCACTCTGTTGGATAATGAATGAATGAAAACATGTATTTGAGGACTGGAGCACAGGACTGAAAGGGTCATGGAGGTTAGTGAGGACCTCCCTTGAGAAAGGGAGCACTACGCAGTCCTATTGGAGAAGCTGTGCTGCCTGAACGTCCAGGCATTCATGACCAAGACACATGCTGAGAATGACAAATCATAGAGACTATTGGTTTGTGTAATTATATTGGACAAATATAAGCCACCTCTTGCTGCTATACATGATATGTCTGGAGCGATTGTGTACACATAGATTGTGATTAATCTGGTGTTTCTGGATTATTACAGAGACCTATAAGAGTGCTAACAGGAAGCTTTGGATGATAATATGGAGGGGTACATTACTGAGGTACAGGGGTCAGTCATATTCCCAGATCAAACAGAGACTCTAATAACTCCTCTTTACCATTCAAGAAATCGGGAGATCCATTTTCGGGCTATCTAGACAAAAGAAAAACTCAGTAGCTGATGGTTTCTTGGTTAATCTTCATGTAGCCTGTGCAGACCTACTTATATGCTTGAGGACATATTTCCAGATGATCCATTTGAAGTAAACTTGAAATCTGGACTGCAGTGCCCATACGTTTTGCTTGGGTAACATGCATGTGTAACTAAACACTAATAAAAGGATCTAGAAAGGGTAAGAATCTGCAGGAAGATACAGCCATTAGAAGTAAGGTACTTAGCTTAAGTAATATGTTGCTTGTTAATACATATTCTTCATGCCTACTCCTTACCGCCGTTTCATTTCCTCTGTTGATTTGATGCTGTATAAAATAAGATCCCAAGGTATGGAAAGGTGTCTTACTGTTGCTGTCATTGGGGCTCTCTCGAGGCTTCGCTCGGTTGCAGAAACGTTCCTTGAACTGACGTCTGCATGTTTGCCACTTATAGGCCAGTTTTGTCAAGTCTGGTGGGCAGCGTTGAAGCTGCATAGCACCACCTGGTGGTGCTGCATAGCTACTGATGGGGAAATGTGACACCTGCGAGGATAATCTTAGGATAAGGAATTTGCAGGAAGATTATGTATTCACCAGCAATATTGTTACAGAAGTACGGTAACTTTTACATCTCGCCTATTTCTCCCACTTCTTTACAAATGCGTGGAAAGCCTCTTGAGGTCAGACATAGCGGAAGTCACTTGTGTCAGAGCCTTCATTTGGCTGTTTCTGCATGGCTGTTTCAAGTCTCTTCTTACAGTCCCTTTGTCAGATGTCACTGGATAAAGGTGCGGTTAATGGGACTGATTGCTTGCCGTGCCTTTTTACTCGGCACATATGTTGGAGGGTGTTGTTCTGTGTCGACCTGTAGTCTGCTGAAGTGTCTATACTTTACGAGCCAACAGCTACACATTTGTCACCTTTTTGTGCCTGTTCTTGTAGAACCCAGCTGACATGACCACTAGCTCATTTGTATGCTAACTGCGGACTCCCCCCACCAGTCAACCTTCACCTCTTTTCCCTACTGTGGCCTGGGCATTCAGCACATAAACCCAAACTCAGCCTTCCTTTCTCCTTGTGATCTGTGCACTCTGAGTTTCGGGCGGGGGGTTGCTGTGTCATACGGGCTGCCGCTTCTCTTCACTGAGAAACTTGTCTGCATATAGTCTGTAACTAGTTGATAGTAGGACTTCTTTTTTTAATGTGTGTTGTCCACCAGTGATTAGGGATGGAGAATTATATGGTCACCCGTTCCCTTATGTGTTGTGACTCGATGTCCCTCCTTTCAAGACAGAGCAAGACAGATTTAAATTGGCATCTGGTGCCCCATACACCACCACATGGGCTTCGTATGTAGAATCCTGTGCCCCTCCTTCAGAAACTCTTATCGGACATTCTCATTCTGTTTCTCAGTGCACTCTGGCTCCTGACTACAGAGAGCTGGGTGCTCCCTTCTGTCCTCCGGCCCATTGTTTTAAAGTTTCCATCGATGCCTGCTCACATACATCTGTAACCTTCTCCGGACCTCCGTTGTAGTGATGGGTGTGCAGACCTTATCTAAAAATGGCAGTCCACTTGTTTTGTTTTTACTCCTCTAGTGGACTACCCACATAGGCTAAGACTGCTGTTTCACCCTCTGAGTCTCCACCATCTCCCCATCTTGCTCTAATCTCCTGGCATATTTTGCCAAACTCCAGCCTTTCTTTGCACACATTGTAGTCCTTCTTTTCTCTTTTCCCTCACACAGTGTCTTTCACCCAGAGCCTCCCACCCAAAACTCACTACAGGACGCAAATTCCAGCGCTAGCAGACCCACAGAGAAGGAGCATGCTGATTTAGGGCCATATAGTCAGTGAATTTGGGCCAGGGTCTGTGGGAGTTGGCCACCGGTAGCTGGCTCCCCACCAGCTTAATCCTTCTCTAGATGCCTGCTGTGTGGGTGCTGCTTTCTGGCCCCAACTTTAGCACTTGGTCACATTGTCCATAGGTTGACAATAGAGGGGACAGCAACTTAGTGTTGATCCCCAGCCATAGGAGGACTTCTGTCCAAAATTGAGAACTGTAGGAGGCTATAGGTATGTGTCTTCACCATTGGAGGACTGTTGGAGGAGGGATACATGCCAGACGGTATGCCAGGAGGGAGGGGCTTGTCCCCTTTCACACCTCTAGCTCTGTTGTGTAGCATTTCCTCTTCTCCAGAACTCAGCAACAGTAGAAAATCTCTGTGCTTCATCTCTGGAAAAACATTTATAATATATTTTTTTTAAAGAAAACTAGCTTAACAGAGGTAAAACTGCTGTTTTAACCCAAACAAACGAAAAACGTGACCTCTAATAGGCAAAACATACACAGTGCACCTTTTCCTGAAGTTGCTGGCCTTCCCACCATGCACTGCAGGGTCAGAGAGGCAGTTTGTTTTTCCAACTCACCACAGATGAATCCCTAACCTCTTCTGCCTTTCTAGGCTACTTTTGACTAAAAAGCTTCCTTTATTGTGGGATTTCTTTTATGAGCTTCTTTCAGTGTTTTTTAACGCCTTCATTTATTTTAAAACTACCTGTGTTTTTGCTTCCTTTTTTCTTGGTATTTTTTCTTGTCACATCTTTATTTGGAGAGACCATGAAGGCTCACAAATACCATGCTGTCCAGGCAATGTATTTACCTTAATGCCATTAGTACGGTAAATAAATTGCATGGCTCAATAGAGTGCAACTAAAAGCTACATTTCTTCTATGCTCTTAGTGCATCCATGATTCTGCTCCTCGGGTGGGGGCTAAAACAGAAACATTTTGCCTGTTTCAAACTTTGCAGGAATATTTAGCCCACCCCTAACAGGGACAGGAGGATGAAGCAGGAACATTTAGAATATTCACCCTCTTGGTCCACTTGATCCAGAACGGCAAGAGAGCTGTACCCCCTTCTGGCACTGTGACCATGCCAAAACCACCATTGGAACTCACAAGCTACTCCTCTAAATGAGTGTTCGCGGCTGTCGTCAAGGCATTCAGCATGGAGACTTTCAATATCGGAGCACTAGACATCGAGGGAGTCTGGAACCTGTCCTGCATCTGGTTCTTCTTCACTCTTGAATTCTTTTTAACATCAAAGCCATTGGAGTCAAAAAGTAGTTCCGCCATAAGCACCGTGATGCAGAGGCTGTATGATAACATATAGCAATTCTGGAGGCATATCTTACACATATTGACTTCTCTGAGCTGCAACCCTCCCCTGAAGAACTCCCACACATTCCAAGGACAACTCGCAGAATCCTAAAGGCCAAGAAGGTCCAGCTTTTTTCATGCTGCTTTCTTTGGCTTCCACACCTGCGCTGCCTTTTGCTGCTTCTGGTCCAAAATGGGGTGGCATAGTGTGCAAAGGAACGATGGATTCAACCCAGATATATGTGACTGGGGGTGAGTGTTTGAAAAATGTCAACACTCTGTCCATCATCTTTTTGTGTGTGCCTTTTGCTGCTCCAGAACATCCTTCTGCTTCACCTCAGAAATCTGATAGGAATGATCCGGAAAAAAAAAACTTTGCCATCATCATTCTTCAGAAGAGCGGACAAGAAAAAGTAGAATAAAGATAACAACTCTTGTTGCTTGTGGGACCTAAAGCTTTAGAGACCTCAAAGATTCAGGTAATCAAAGGGTTTCTTCTTCCTAACTGATCCTCAAATCTCTACCTCATAGGGTTTTATCAGTGTTTGATTTCAGTTCCATCCATATAGGGCACCAGTAGAGCAACAAGAATTCTTAACATGAAGGCATTAACTCCTGTTTACAAAGCTATCATCATATTTGAGAGGATACTTCTGAAACCATAAGCTAGACATTTTAGTAATGCTGGCTCCTGGGTCATTGGAGCCCACAAGGCACACATTTCTGTCCCCGGTCTACATTAAGACTGTGGACACAAAATTAATTACAGACCCTTATGCTCAGATCCATCCTTTTTAAAGGAGACCCCACCCTCAGACTCACTTGAAATGTCTAAAGCTAAGAAGTGTTACAGCACCTCAGGTACCTTAACTGCTGTACTAGAGAAAGAGCAAATGGGTGGATTCACTGAATATTGTATTACCTCAGCTGCAGCCTTGAGATTGGCAAGTTCTGCAACCTTGTTGAGTCGTTACCTTAGGGACTGTGAATTCTGTGAAACATTTTACTGATCTCCTTCCCAGTGATGACCGAATTATTTAAGGAAACCTTGAAGGAGGTTGTGATGACGTCTGTGTAGCCAAGGAGTTAGATTAGTTGGCTGGCATGGAAGAGTACCCTGATCCTCCTTTCAGTATTAGGTCTGTAAAGCAACTCAGTAAAGTCAATCCTGCATTAGGCGTAAATAATGCAGTAATTGGCATCCTCAATAGAGACTCTAAAAGCCAAAGTGTCTTCTTTGAAGGAAAGATTGACATCTAGACATTTGAAGATTATTTTCCTGAAAGTTACATCAACTTCATAAGTGAGACGTCTTCTCTCTCCTAGGGAGGATGGGTTTATTCACCTTTCTAGTCCCCAATGCTGAAATACACATTTGTTACTTGCAGGCATCCCTGGAGACCCAGTGGTTTTATAAGATGAGAGACTGAGAAGATAAGGTTGACCAGCTTGGCCACTCACCTTCTTTATGGTTGTGCAAGAGAGAAGAGAACATGTTGCTGGGAGTTCTGTTCCATTAACCTCCCACTCAACATTTTGCTGCAATTTCCGTTCCATAAACTTTCCACTCCTATCTCAAATGTCACATATGTGTAATTGGAAGATTAGCCATCTTGTAGAGGAACACAAGCTAGTACTAGACAACCACATCCTGTAAGACCTCTTTAAAGAGTGGAACACTTCAAAAATACACCTGTTTGCTACTGGAGGAAATGAAAAATGCACCCCTCCTTCTCCATTGTGTCCAGGTTTCCTGATCCAGGGGAATTTCTCTTAAGATAGACTACTTGAGGACATTAGCTTAGGTTACATGTCCAATTGCCCCACTTCCAAAAGTCCTCATCGGATTGATTCAGTGCATCATGCCAGTGATCCTCATTGCTCCACAACTTAATTTGATCTTCACCTGTCTTTTCAAGCTCACAAGAGACTTTTGCATGGATCTTTGTTCCAGGATGTTGGGCAGAATATTTCACCATATCTTGCACTCTCTGATCTTGACTGCTTGGTTCCTGGGGACCTATATCTGAATCTACCAATTGATTGCATGAAAATCCAAAAATAAGTTATTGGGCCTTCCACTTGCTCTTAATATGTTTTTAAGTAGAAGAGGTTCTACTTGTGGTGCCTCAAAAGGCAGGTGAACATGGGAAATTGACAAGAAAATAGTGTACTGCCTTATCTTCCAAACTTAGCAAATTCTGACCTTAAGTTCGCTTCTGTAAAATGCATTTGGCTGTTATCACTGCTTATTGGAAGAGACCTTCTTGAATATCCTTCGTCACATCTCTCAGATTGGGGATGTTCCTAATGGCCTGAGAAGTTATTTCAGTATTTAGAAGACCACCCTCTTAGAGACTTAACATTTTCCTTTCCAAATTAAGGGCCTCTGCACTTGAACCTGTGCATACTGCAAAACTGCAGCACGTTTTGTGGAGGTGGCTCTGTTAGAGCAGCCAGAAGAATGTTTGAGCTTCACATTCTATATTCAGAGGAACAGTGTTTGGTTTCAATTGTAAAACAATATTTTATTAAGAGCTTGTGCTCCTTTCCTTTTCTGGCCAGCATAATCATGTCCTGAATGTGAAAAGGGCTCCAAATATCGAATAGATAAAGGCAGAGGTATTAGTCAAACAGCTGTTTCATAATTATGGGCTGACCTCCTCTAAACAAACCATAGCTAGAGTGGGACTTTACTATACAATTAATTGTTACCAAAATGCCAACAGACCCCACATGAGTAAACCAAAGGCTCATTCTGTGTGTGGTAATGCAGCTACGGACACTGATTTGCATTCATTTGCCCAACATGACGGTATTGACTCGACTCCAGAAAAGGTAGGGTATTTCTCTTAGCCCATTTTATTTATTTAAGAACTATTTGAATTTGCCCTTCCCATTGGATCCTTCCTTAGATGTTGACATCATTTAATTTGATACACTGTACTGTTGTTTATGGATATCCAAGAGAATCCAATGCCAGAGAAGGAAAATTTACTTATCTGTCAAATTAGTTCTGTCATGGTTGGCTTCCCTGAGTGAATAAACATTAATAACGTTGCTCTGTAATTAATATAAGTGTTTGTAAGGAAATGCCTTCTTTGGCATGGTTACCCCCTAACCATTTGCCTTTTGTTGATGCCAGTTATGATTGAAAGTGTGCTGGAACCCGGCTAACCAGGCCCCAGCACCAGTGTTATTTTCCTAACCTGTACCTTTGTTCCCACAATTGGGACAGCCCTGGCACACAGATAAGTCCCTTGTAAATGGTACCCCTGGTACCAAGGGCCCTGTGGCCAGGGAAGGTCTCTAAGGGCTGCAGCATATATTATGCCACCCTGGGGTCCCCTCACTCAGCACATGCACACTGCCTCACAGCTTGTGTGTGCTGGTGGGGAGAAAATTACTAAGTCGACATGGCACTCCCCTCAGAGTGCCGTGCCCTTAACCCACTGCCTTAGGTAAGTCACCCCTCTAGCAGGCCTTACAGCCCTAAGGCAGGATGCACTCTACCAAAGGTGAGGGCATAGGTGCATGAGCACTATGCCCCTACAGTGTCTAAGCAAAACCTTAGACAGGGTAGCCATGAAGAGTATATGGTCTGGGAGTCTGTCAGTTACGAACTCCACAGTTCCATAATGGCTACACTGAAATCTGGGAAGTTTGGTATCAAACCTCTCAGCACAATAAATGCACACTGATGCCAGTGTGGAATTTATTGTAAGATACACCCAGAGGGCATCTTAGAGATGCCCCCTGAATACCAGTCCAACTCCTAGTGCTATGCTGACCAGTTTCTGCCAGCCTGCCACAACCAGAGGAGTTTCTGGACACATGGGGTGACTGATTTTGTCACTCTGTGGCCAGGAACAAAGCCTGCACTGGGTGGAGGTGCTTCTCACCTCCCCCTGCAGGAACTGTAACACCTGGCGGTGAGCCTCAAAGGCTCTGCCTGTTGTTACAGCTCCCCAGGACATCCCAGCTAGTAGAGATGCGTGCCCCTCCGGACACAGCCCCCACTTTTGGCGGCTAGTCCGGAAGAGATAATGAGAAAAACAAGGAGGAGAGTCACCTGCCAGTCAGGACAGCCCCTAAGGTGCCCTGAGCTGAGGTGACCCCTGCCTTTAGACATCCTCCATCTTGAGTTTGGAGGATTCCCCCAATAGGAATAGGGATGTGCCCCCCTCCCCTCAGGGAGGAGGCACAAAGAGGGTGTAGCCTCCCTCAAGGACAGTAGCCATTGGCTACTGCCCCCCAAACTTAAACACACCCCTAAATGTATTATTTAGGGGTGACCCTGAACCCAGGAAATCAGATTCTTGCAACCTGAAGAAAGAAGGACTGCTGACCTGAAAGCCCCACAGAGACGATGGAGACACCAACTGACTTGGCTCCAGCCATCCCGGCCTTTCTCCAGATTCAAAGAACCTGCACAGCGACGCAGCCGACGGGACCGGCGACCTCTGAGGACTCAGAGGACTGCCCTGCACCCAAAGGACCAAGAACCTGCCAAGCACAGCAGCACTGTTCAAAAACTGCAACTTTTAAAGAGACTCCATTTCCCTCCAGAAGTGTGAGTCTTCACACTCTGCACCCGACGCCCCCGGCTCAAGTTTGGAGAAACCAACACCGCAGGAAGGACTCCCAGGCGACTCTAACGACGTGGACACCCTGAGTCGACCTCCCTGCACCCCCAGAGCGACACCTGCAGAGAGGATCCAGAGGCTTCCCCTGACCGGGACTGCCTGGTAACAAAGGAACCCGACGCCCCTGTGCCCTGCCTGCATCGCCTAAGTGACCCCCTGGTCACTCCATTGCTTTCTATAGCAAACCCGATGTCTACTTTTCCTACTGCACCCGACAGCCCCTGTGCCGCTGAGGGTGTGTTTTGTGTGCTTGTGTGCGTCTCCCCCAGTGCGCTACAAAACCCCCCCTGGACTGCTCCCTGAGGTACTTATCGCTAAGCAGACTAGGACTGGACACCCCTGTTCTTCATAGACGCCTATGTGTTTTGGGCCCTCCTTTGACCTCTGCACCTGACCGGCCCTGTGTTGCTGGTGCTGTGGCTTTGGGGTAGCCTTGAACCCCCAACGGTGGGCTGCCTATGTCCTGGGGACTGACTGTGTAAGTGCTTTACTTACCTGAGAAATCTAGCCAAACTTACTTCCCCCAGGAACTGTTGATTTTTGCAGTGTCCACTTTTAAAATAGCGTTTTGCCATTTTAATAAAAACTGTGTGTACTATTGTTTTAAATCAAAGTTCTATACTTGCCTGTGTGAAGTGCCTTGCATTTTATGTACTTACTTCAAATCTTGAATCTTGTGGTTCTAAAATAAATTACGAAAATATATTTTTCTATATAAAAACTATTGGCCTGGAGTTAAGTCTTTGAGTGTGTGTTCCTCAGTTATTGCCTGCGTGTGTACAACAAATGCTTAACACTACCCTCTGATAAGCCTACTGCTTGACCACACTACCACAAAATAGAGCATAAGTATCATCTAATTTTGCCACTATCAACCTCTAACGGGAATCCTTGGACTCTGTGCACACTATCTCTCACTTTGAGATAGTATATACAGAGCCAACTTCCTACAGTGTTCTTTAGAGGCAGTAAGAGTGACTTTTTCACAACATGGTAGGTATCTGAAAGTCACCCCCTAATCAAAGGTAATGCATTTCATTTATTTATGTTTAAGCATCATAGGCTGAAGTATATCCCTCTATACGAGAGACATAGTTAATCTATAAATACTCCTACTTAAAAATGGTAACAGGGAAGATCCTGTGCTAATCAGGCAGTGGAAAACGTGGGTGAATTCTGCAGGCTTTATAAAAGTGGGATGTGGCCTGTCATTAGGCCCGAGTATTGCAAGTTAACACCCTGTGGCTGGCTATCTATGTAGTGTACCAATGTAGGGTTACAACGTGCAGATAGTCCAGTCGACCCTTATTGGTTTACAGGACTTAAATTAATAATCCCAAATGCTCTTTTTGTGGTAGTGTGGGTGAGAAGTTTAGGCTTATCAGAGGATAGTGTTAAGCATTTGTTTAAAACACAGTCAATAAATGAGACACAATGAAGAATTAACTTGAGACCGATTTAGAAACATTTTAGAGATTTTTCATCTCAATTTAGACATCAAGATCTACAAGATCAGGCCAGTACTTGTCGAGTTGGTGAGTTTTAAAGTTATATTAAATATAATCTGAGGCATGAGCCTTGAACGCATCAATTTTATCCTATGGGGAAAACATACATTGCCCAGGGTCACTTGCAAACGACATACAGGACTGTTCTTCTGGACTTAAGGTAAATAGGGGCCGAGGTCCTTAGAACAACCAACAGCTTCAGGTTACCTGCCCTGGTATGTCCGGGTGCAGAGGTGGTTTTAGCAGTGGTAGCCTCGGATGCTATGCATTGAATTCAATGGGAGCAGTTCCTGTACGAAAAACACTACTAGTGGGGACTGGGTGACAAGTTGGGCCAAACCCAAAGTGGTCTCAGTTCTTGAGGGTCTCAGCTTTGTAGAGTCACTGTCTGTTTCAATGACCCAGAGCTGGGGGGGCTTGGGTGCATAGGTGTTTTTTCTGGCAGGTCAGTGAGTTAGAGGCCCTTACAGTTCTTGGGTCCCATGAGGAAGAGGGGAAAAAGAAACACAGCAGAACGACTTCTGGCATGGATCTGGCTTCTTCTGAAGTTCCACGACATGCAGGTAAGTTTCAACAGCTGTGGCGTTCCGGCTGAACACCAACAAGCCTTGGGGCTTGCAACTGGCGATGGTACTCTGGGTATTGGTGCAGGGAGGCTCCGGCAGGATCAGCGTCTCGTACCCAGGACAGGTCGACGGGGCTGCACTCTTTAACTCTCTGAATCCTCTTCCTAGGTAGATGCTCCCTCAGTGTACCCAATGGTTAGCACAACGAAGAACTGGACAGTCACAGTTGGTGCATGCTGCTGCAGGGAAGAAGCTCCTCCACTCCAAGGGAGATGCTGGCTGGTTGGCAAAGTGCTGGCAGGCCTCTGAGGATGCACAAGCTACATGATGAGTCAGGTCTTTGCATTTGTCAGGACTGGAGCAGGAGGGCAGGGTTGGCGGCAGTCCTCAGTTAGTCCACAGTTGTTGTGTTTGCCAGCTCCTCTTTGTCCTTTTTCTCTTGTCAGTTGAATCTGAGTTCCTGTTGTCAGGAGGCCACCTAAATACTCAGGTTAGGGGAGTTAAGGGTAGTAGCCAATGGGCTACTTACCCCTGGGGTGACTATGCCCCCTATATGACCACTTTCTGTGGGGAGTGGGCATAACCCTGTCACAGAGTTCCTAAAACAAAATGGTGTAACCCTTTCATCCTTTGTGGAGCACATCAGGGATGTGACTAACCTGGTAGTGCAACACGCCTACTTGCTAAGCTAAATTCCCACCGGTCCTGGTGCCAAATGGGCGTCAGAGCAGAGGATGGCATCTCCCAGGTCTGGTGGAAGCCGGGGTCGCATAGCAAAGGCAGTAGGGACTTTGACAGATTCACCCGCCATCCTGCTGAAGGAGCTGATAACATCTTCCTGCAGAGCAGGCATTGTTTCTGGCCTCTGAGAGTAGGCTTTCACCTCCAGGGGGCCAGAAAACCCATCTGTCGTGGCAGGCTTGTCAATACAAGTAATGCCAGCACACTACAGGACTAGTAGGTTTTCAGGAGGCACGTCTTAGGTGCCCTGTGGGTACATGGCATAATAAATCCAATACTGGCAATAGTATGGTTTTATTAAGACGAGGTGTTTGATACTAAACACCATTATTCTCTTTGTAGCCATCATGTAGCTGGGATACTCGTGATGATTAGTGCCTAGTACATTTCCTTAAGATGGCTGCCTGGTCACTTGTAACATCTAGTAATGGAACTAGACATCACAGGGGCCTATCCGCTTATGCAGAAGCGTCCACACATAAAATATAATGAGTCTTTGTAGGAGGCTGGACTGGCTTGTAGTGAGTACCAAGGGGTACTTGCACCTTGCACCAGGCCCAATTATCCCTTATTAGTGTATAGGGTGTCTAGCAGCTTAGGCTGATAGATAATGGTAGCTTAGCAGAGCAGCTTAGGCTGAACTAGGAGACGTGTGAAGCTACTACAGTACCACTTAGTGTCATATGCACAATATCATAAGAAAACACAATACACAGTTATACTAAAAATAAAGGTACTTTATTTTTATGACAATATGCCAAAGTGTCTCAGAGTGTACCCTCAGTGAGAGGATAGGAAATATACACAAGATATATATACACAATACCAGAAATATGCAGTATAGTCTTAGAAAACAGTGCAAACAATGTACAGTTACAATAGGATGCAATGGGGACACATAGGGATAGGGGCAACACAAACCATATACTCCAAAAGTGGAATGCGAACCACGAATGGACCCCAAACCTATGTGACCTTGTAGAGGGTCGCTGGGACTATTAGAAAATAGTGAGGGTTAGAAAAATAGCCCACCCCAAGACCCTGAAAAGTGAGTGCAAAGTGCACTAAAGTTCCCCAAAGGACAAAGAAGTCGTTATAGGGGAATAAGGCAGGAAAGACACAAACCAACAATGCAACAACGCTGGATTTCCAATCTGGGGTACCTGTGGAACAAGGGGACCAAGTCCAAAAGTCACAAGCAAGTCGGAGATGGGCAGATGCCCAGGAAATGCCAGCTGCGGGTGCAAAGAAGCTTCGACTGGACTGAAGAAGCTGCGGTTTCTGCAGGAACGCAAAGGGCTAGAGACTTCCCCTTTGGAGGACGGATCCCTCTCGCCTTGTAGAGTTGTGCAGAAGTGTTTTCCCGCCGAAAGAACGCCAACAAGCCTTGCTAGCTGCAAATCGTGCGGTTAGCGTTTTTGGACGCTGCTGCGGCCCAGGAGGTCGCAAATTGGACCAGGAGGTAGAGGGGACGTCGAGCAAGACAAGGAGCCCTCTTAGCAGCAGGTAGCACCCGGAGAAGTGCCAGAAACAGGCACTACGAGGATGCGTGAAACGGTGCTCACCCGAAGTTACACAAAGGAGTCCCACGTCGCCGGAGACCAACTTAGAAAGTCGTGCAATGCAGGTTAGAGTGCCGTGGACCCAGGCTTGGCTGTGCACAAAGGATTTCCGCCGGAAGTGCACAGGGGCCGGAGTAGCTGCAAAAGTCGTGGTTCCTAGCAATGCAGTCTAGCGAGGTGAGGCAAGGACTTACCTCCACCAAACTTGGACTGAAGAGTCACTGGACTGTGGGAGTCACTTGGACAGAGTTGCTGGATTCGAGGGACCTCGCTCGTCGTGCTGAGAGGAGACCCAAGGGACCGGTAATGCAGCTTTTTGGTGCCTGCGGTTGCAGGAGGAAGATTCCGTCGACCCACGGGAGATTTCTTCGGAGCTTCTAGTGCAGAGAGGAGGCAGACTACCCCCACAGCATGCACCACCAGGAAAACAGTCGAGAAGGCGGCAGGGTCAGCGTTACAGAGTTGCAGTTTGCTACTATGTTGCAGGTTTGCAGGCTTCCAGCGCGGTCAGCAGTCGATTCCTTGGCAGAAGGTGAAGAGAGAGATGCAGAGGAACTCGGATGAGCTCTTGCATTCGTTATCTAAGGAATCCCAAGAGACAGAGACCCTAAATAGCCAGAAAAGAGGGTTTGGCTACCTAGGAGAGAGGATAGGCTAGCAACACCTGAAGGAGCCTATCACAAGGAGTCTCTGACGTCACCTGGTGGCACTGGCCACTCAGAGCAGTCCAGTGTGCCAGCAGCACCTCTGTTTCCAAGATGGCAGAGGTCTGTAGCACACTGGAGGAGCTCTGGGCACCTCCCAGGGGAGGTACAGGTCAGGGGAGTGGTCACTCCCCTTTCCTTTGTCCAGTTTCGCGCCAGAGCAGGGCTAAGGGGTCCCCTGAACCGGTGTAGACTGGCTTATGCAGAATTGGGCACATCCGTGCCCAAGAAAGCATTTCCAGAGGCTGGGGGAGGCTACTCCTCCCCTGCCTTCACACCATTTTCCAAAGGGAGAGGGTGTAACACCCTCTCTCAGAGGAAGTCCTTTGTTCTGCCATCCTGGGCCAGGCCTGGCTGGACCCCAGGAGGGCAGATGCCTGTCTGGGGGGTTGGCAGCAGCAACAGCTGCAGTGAAACCCCGGGAAAGGCAGTTTGGCAGTACCAGGGTCTGTGCTACAGACCACTGGGATCATGGGATTGTGCCAACTATGCCAGGATGGTATAGAGGGGGCAATTCCATGATCATAGACATATTACATGGCCATATTCGGAGTTACCATTGTGAAGCTACCTATAGGTAGTGACCTATATGTAGTGCACGCGTGTAATGGTGTCCCCGCACTCACAAAATCCAGGGAATTGGCCCTGAACCATGTGGGGGCACCTTGGCTAGTGCCAGGGTGCCCTAACACTAAGTAACTTAGCACCCAACCTTTACCAGGTAAAGGTTAGACATATAGTTGACTTATAAGTTACTTAAGTGCAGTGTAAAATGGCTGTGAAATAACGTGGACGTTATTTCACTCAGGCTGCAGTGGCAGGCCTGTGTAAGAATTGTCAGAGCTCCCTATGGGTGGCAAAAGAAATGCTGCAGCCCATAGGGATCTCCTGGAACCCCAATACCCTGGGTACTTCAGTACCATATACTAGGGAATTATAAGGGTGTTCCAGTAAGCCAATGTAAATTGGTAAAATTGGTCACTAGCCTGTCAGTGACAATTTGAAAGAAATGAGAGAGCATAACCACTGAGGTTCTGATTAGCAGAGCCTCAGTGAGACAGTTAGTCACTACACAGGTAACACATTCAGGCACACTTATGAGCACTGGGGCCCTGGTGAACAGGGTCCCAGTGACACATACAACTAAAACAACATATATACAGTATAAAATGGGGGTAACATGCCAGGCAAGATGGTACTTTCCTACAGTCTTCACTTGGGGATTAAAGGCCTGCTCTATGGGTGACTTACATATATTATATGCATGACAATAAGTGTGCCATGCCGTGTTTTCATTGATGGTTTGCTCCATGAAACATGCTCTACAATGGGAGGCTGTGTGTAATTGGTAGGAGGGGACCCTTAAGGTGGTACAATACATGCAGCCGCCTTTGGGGACACCCTCTAATACCAATGTCCTAGGTACCGGGGGTTACATTTACTAGGGACTTACATGGGATGCTAAGTGTGTGCCAGTTGCACAGAATTTGATTAGTTTACCTTGTTTTAGGGAAAGGGTACTGGGGACCTGGTTAGCAGGACCCCAGTGAATCTTCAGTCGAAAGCCCTCAGGACCCGTGGCAAAACGTGGGCGTGACCATGTTAAAAAGGGCACTTTCCTACAAGCCCTCCTTTACTTAATCCTTGGTTAAACATGTGCATTCTTACTACAGGTTACTTGTGCATGGTGTAATCATATCTCTCACTGCTGTATATCAATATCACTTAAGTCGATAGGCACATGTAAAATAAACTTGTTAAAGAGTTACAATGTAATGTAACCTGATTTGCATCTCACTGTATTTCCTTTCTTTTCACGATTCTAGGATTCTCCTCGGAAGAGCTTTCCTGGCTTCAGGACAGCAGAGGAAGGCCCCATATTTGCCACACACAGGTTTCACCCGTTCATCTGTTCCTGACTGATCATAATCAGTTTGTTCATCACTGTACGGTGACTGAGGTAAATAAAATAAAATCAGTCCTACTGGATAAAGGTGCAGTTTCTGCATTCAAAATGAATAAGATAAAAGCATGCATAGCTGTTACTTGCAGGCTGAACTTGTGAAACATGCCCAACACTATCCTATTAGAAAATATTGTTTGACCTTTATCCATCTACATTTATCTAAGACCTACAATTATATTTAGAAATGCACATCATAGAGTAGTATTGACAAACGTCTACTATATTGGACACAGACACTTTGCCTAAATTTAGCAGTACCACATGCTATTTAATAAAATGAGGCTCTCAACCTTGGTTCACAACATCTTGAAACTGTAGCAAAAGCTTATCTGTGAAATGCCGACAAAACCTGAAAAAGTATAGGAACATAGTTGGGTCACTGGAAACAAAAATGTAAGAGCTTGGTAAATCATGCTGTGGATAATTTGTTTTGTATTGGATAGATGTAAAATGAAAAAAGGCAAACATTAGCTGATAAGTAACTACTACTCAAAAAACGATTACAAGTTGGTGTTCGAAATGTGGTCTCTGGTTAACAGTCAGTTTGCACTCTGTCCAAGCAGGGACACTCAGTCTAGTCAGAGCAATGGAGAAGCACAGTTAGCTAACCCCTGCTTACCCCCTTAGTAGCTTGGCACAAGCAGTCAGGCTTATCTCAGAAGCAACGTGTAAAGTATGTGCACCAACACACACAGTAATACAGTGAAAACACTTCAAAATGGACACCACACCAGTTTAGAAAAATAGGTAATATTTATCTAACATTTCCCTGCACTGCATTCTGAGTGTAGATTTCAGCTCTTATTCTGCTAGTTTCACCTTTCAGGGGCCCAGGGACTGGGTAGGGCACCACCTGTCAGGGCAGGATTCTCAGCAGTGAGTTCAGGTGCTGGCAGAAAAAGTTTTTGATGGCCCTGAGACTTCAAAATAGTAGGCAAGCCCTTGGAGATTCTTCTGAAGCAGGAATGCATGTCAGAGTCACCAGATCCTCAGGGTCTGCGCACATTCCCAACATGTCCACCACAAGACAGCTCCAATACTCTGAATAGAATGTCACAGAGTCTAAGAGAGTCCAAGTGGGGAAAAGGGGATTAGGTAGGGAACAGCTGGGAAGGAGACCTGTAGGATGCAAAAGGTTAAAACACACAATATCAAAATTATATCATATTAATCTTTAATAGACTATGATTCTAAGCATTGTCATATTGTAACCATGGATAACTTAAGCATGGACTAATTAACTAGGCCTCAAGACGTTTGGTTACCTGGGAAGAAATAAAGAATGATTAACACAACTTCTCAATAAAACCTCTTAATGAATTGTTACACATTGACTAGAAACATAAGCACCCTCTAGAATTATGTCTCCAGAATCAAGCACAGTCTTTTGCATGAGGACAAGGAAATAATCTGAACGTTTTCTGGAACTCCATAGGAGTTGTATTAAGGGGCTTATTATGCACATATAATGTAACATCTAGAATTCTAGCACTTAGTTTTTAAATGCAGAAACATAGATTGCGCACATTGTTGATTTCCACAAGAATATGTAAATGCCATGAAATGGTTGCACACAATGAATATCATGAGTTAAGCACAAGAAATGAATCGCGCCTCTTGCCGAGTCGAATGCCACCATGTGAATGCCAAGAAATGGTAGCGCACAATGAATATCACGAGTTAAGCACAAGAAATGAATCGGGCGTCTTGCCGATTGGAATGCCACCATGTGAATGCCAAGAAATGGTAGCGCACAATGAATATCACGAGTTAGGCACAAGAAATGGATTGCACGTCTTGCTGATTCGAATGCTAGCATGCAAATGCCAGAAAAAGCCAAGAGCACATTCACACGCACAAGGTAAAATCATTTATCATGAAAATTAGGCCCAAGAACTCGAAAGCCTTCGAGAACGGGATTGGGGGCCCAGCCCGACCTCCGTCTCACCACCCTGATCAAGAATCGCCAACAAAGTGAAGGGCAAGGCCTGGAAGATCAAAGTAGGCCTCCGGAACAGGAGCTCAGGAAGTTGCTGCTGCTCTGCACCGGGACCTCTGAATAGTGAGCACGTGGAGTTCGGCTGGCTCCCTTATATAGAGTCTTGGCCCAGCCCACAACCACACCCAGTCATGCTGCAGAGGAAGCTTCTAGAAGGCCCTGGAAAGGGACAACACCCTGACACACTCTGAAAGCCTGCAGCAATACATTGCAAATGAACAGTATTTGTAAGCACCTTGAATATAAGTCCTCAGGATTTAACTCTGCAATGCAAAAGGTTAAACAACAGCACATCAGCACAATGCATGAATTACGTTATCATGGAAGTGCTGGATTTTTGCATTCCAGTCGCCCGTAGAGCGCGCACTGCCCTGATGTTGACAATGCACAACAAAGTCCAGTCTTTGTCTCCTTTCACAGGCAGAAGCAGCAACTCCAGGCTAGCCCAACAAAACACAATCACAGGCAGGGTCAGCACTTCTTCTCAGCTCTTCAGCTCTTCTCCTTGGCAGAGGTTCCTCTTGGTTCCAGAAGTGACCTAGAGTCTGGGGATTTGAGTCTAATACTTATACCTCTTTCTGCCTTTAAATTAGGAACTTCAAATGGGAGTCTCTGTTGTTTACAGGATCCTGCCTTGCCCAGGTTAGGCCCCAGACACAGACCAGAGGGTTGGAGACTTCATTGTGTGAGGGCAGGCACAACTCATTCACGTGTAAGTGTGTCAAAGCCCAGCTACAAAGTGACAACTCCTCCCTCCACTCTAGTCCAGATGGCTCCTCAGGATAGGCAGGCTACACCCCAGCTTCCTTTGTGTCACTCTCTAGAGGAGATTCACAAACAGCCCAACTGTCAGTCTGACCCAGACAGGGAATCCACAAACAGGCGGAGTCACATAATGGCTTAAGCAAGAAAATGACTACTTTCTAAAAGTTGCATTTTCAAACTAAAAACCAACTTCACTAAAAGAGGTATTTTTAAATTGTGAGTTCGGAGACCCCAAACTCCACATTTCTATCTGTCCTCAAAGGGAAACTGAACTTTAAGGATATTTAAAGGCAGACCCCTTGTTAACCTATGAGAGAGCTATGTTTTATAACAGTGAAAACCACATTTCCAGTATTTCACTGTTAGGACATAAAACACATCAGTACATGTCCCACCTGTAATACACACTGCACCCTGCCCCTGGGGCTACGTAGGGCCTACCTTAGGGGTGCCTTACATGTATAAAAAGGGAAGGTTTAGCCCTGGAAAGTGGAAGTCAAATTGTCATTTTAAAACTGCACACACAGACGCTACAGTGGCAGGTCTGAGCCATGTTTATAGGGCTACTAATGTGGGTGGCACAACCAGTGCTGCAGGCCCACTAGTAGCATTTGAGTTGCAGGCCCTAGGCACCTCTTGTGCACTTTACTAGGGACTTACTAGTAAATCAAATATGCCAATCAGGGAAAAGCCAATTACACATACATTTTACACAGGAGCACTTGCACTTTGGCACTCGTCAGCAGTGGTAAAGTGCTCACAGTACCAAAAAACAGCAAAAACAGAGTTCAGCACACAGTCAAAACATGTGAAGCAGAGGCCAAAAAGATAGGGGAGACAACGCCAAGGATGCCAGGTCTAACAGTTGGTTAATGGTAAAAGAGATTTAGTGGGTGGTATGAATGAGAAAACTGCTATGAATACTGCAAAACTTTGGATTCAGATAAAACACTGTACACCACAAGGCAATAAGAATAAGAATGTTGTTTACGTTTATTTGCTACTCAGTCTGATTTGAGATGTAGGAGGGCAATGTAAAGTTTAATGCTACAGGTACCCTGATCATTATGACAAGCACTGGAGCTAGTGGCCAATGGAGTTGCATGTGATAAGCAAAAAGACAGAGTTCCAGGTGCTTTGAACAAGAAAACCAAAAAAAAGCTTGTAGTAAGTATGAAGTAGTGTTCGATATTATCTCCTAGCATTCTTTTGAATATAATGTGCATTTGCTAATTTCCAGGATGATTATCTAGTTAAAGTTTGTTAAAAATTGCATTTTTGAGAGTCTAAACCTCTCCCCCCTAGATTAGAGGTTATTACATTTGTGATGATTCACAAGCTTGACTAGATCAGATAATGTTTATTTCCGAAATTCATCCGTGGAACATGTAGAATTATTAATCCTGCATAAAACATATACATGAAACTTACTATATGATGAATTTCCAATAACAGAATTTAAACCGCTGTGCACAAATACAGTTCAGTTCAGTTCAGCTGATGTTGGTGTTTTAGCTTACTAACCCACAGCTCTGGGCCATAGAGGGCTCTTGCTTGTATTTTTGTTCTGAAAAACATTAATGATGCTGATAGTGCCTGCCACCCTATTTTTGTCATGTACAGAGTGTGCTAGTAAGAGGGCACATGCTGCTATCTGAGCTGACCACCTGCTACTCATTTAGCATATGGCTAGATTGTCAAACTAGCTTACTGTTTTCTAGTTTGTGTTAGTTCTACGCCATGGTAGTTCCTGGGTCTGGGTTGAAGGCTGGCATTCCTCCTAGGCTTTTGGAGGAACAGGCAGTTGCAGGACAAGACGTCTTTGGTGCAACTATCGAGGATAGCAGGCAGGCCAGCGGGGCTGGGGCCAAGTCAACCGCTGGTCTTCTGTTCTTGCTTTTGTGGCTCTCAGGTTGGCAAAACCTTATTTTCTGGTGCTAGGGGCTCCCCTAAACTCTGAAAGGACAGTCCTGTAAGTCGTTGCTAAGTGCCTAAATGCAGTATATGTTTCTTTCTCATAGGATAACATTAGGGCACCCAATGCTGAAAAGCACCTCTTCACGCCCCAGTGCCTCTCCTCTCCTTAAGTCCGGGAGATTGATCCTGTATGCAGCATATGCTTTTCCTTGATAGGATCACTTTACCACTTCAGAAATTTCACATAACCTCAGCATCATCCTCAACTCCTCGCTCTCTGTGAACTACCAAGTCAACGCCGCCTCGTCCTCCTGCTTCCACACGCTCTGCCTGCTCTGAAAGATCTTCAAGTGAGTCCCCGTTGAATAAAGAAGAACAGTCACCCAGGTGCTCGTCAGGAGCATGCTCTGTAATGCACTCCATTCCGGCACCTCCCAGAAGCTCCAAAAGAAGCTGTAAAGAATCCAGAATGCCGCAGCTAGAATTATCCTGGACATCCCTCACCGCAGCCACATCTCCGGGCACCTGAGAGACCTCCACTAGCTCCTGATCAACTAAAGAATTCACATTCAAGCTCCTCATGCATGCCTACAACGCCCTCCACAACATGCGGACCTGCTTACCTTTACCACTACCTCCCCTTCCACATGCCCACCAGACAACTCTGTTCCACTCATTTGGACCTGGCTACCATCCCATGGATCCGCAGGACCACATCCGAAGGAAGATCCTTCTTGTACCTTGCTGCTAAGACCTGGAACTCTCTTACTCTTCATCTCAGGCAATCTCGTTCTCTGCCTCCGCTCCGGCAGAACCTCAAGACCTGGCTCTTCGACTGAACTGGCCACTCAGCACTTCAACAGAGCTGCAGTTCCTCTACCACCGCCTGCCGTCTTGAGACCGGAACCGGTGATGAGCCGCACTGCATAACAATCCTGATTGATTGACTGTGTTGATTTTTCAAACCTGTGAAATTCAGAACTCGAAACATACTTACCGGATTGTGATGATCTTGGTGCCTAAAATTGTGTTATTTTTACATATTGCCCCGTATCTCCTTATTGAGTCATGTGTATCATTTATTGACTGTGTATGCAACACTCCTCTCTGATAACCCTTAAGCTGCTGGACCACACTACCCCCCTAAGAGAGCACCTTCGGATGGCTGGGAAAAAAAAAACCCTGTCCACTTATAAAGGAACTCCTAGACTCTTTGCAAGGTATACCTTATAAAGAGCCAGCTTTCAACATTCATATATTTTGTAAAATTATTTTGTCATGATGACAAATGTATGGGTATGTAAGGAAATGCCTCCTTGGCATGGTTACCCCCTGACTTTTTGCCTTTGCTGATGCCAAGTTATGATTTGAAAGTGTGCTGAGGCCTGCTAACCAGGCCCCAGCACCAGTGTTCTTTCCCTACAACTGTACTTTTGTATCCACAATTGCCACACCCTGGCATCCAGGTAAGTCCCTTGTAACTGGTACCCCTGGTACCAAGGGCCCTGATGCCAGGGAAGGTCTCTAAGGGATACAGCATGTCTTATGCCACCCTGGGGACCCCTCACTCAGCACAGACACACTGCTTGCCAGCTTGTGTGTGCTGGTGAGGAGGAAATGACTAAGTCGACATGGCACTCCCCTCAGGGTGCCATGCCAACCTCACACTGCCTATGGCATAGGTAAGTCACCCCTCTAGCAGGCCTTACAGCCCTAAGGCAGGGTGCACTATACCATAGGTGAGGGCATAGGTGCATGAGCACTATGCTCCTACAGTGTCTAAGCAAAACCTTAGACATTGTAAGTGCAGGGTAGCCATAAGAGTATATGGTCTGGGAGTCTGTCATACACAAACTCCACAGCACCATAATGGCTACACTGAAAACTGGGAAGTTTGGTATCAAACTTCTCAGCACAATAAATGCACACTGATGCCTTTGTACATTTTGTTGTGAAATACACCCCAGAGGGCATCTTAGAGATGCCCCCTGAAAACATACCCGACTTCCAGTGTGGGCTAACTAGTTTTACCACCTGCCACACACCAGACATGTTGCTGGCCACATGGGGAGAGTGCCTTTGTCACTCGTGGCTAGTAACAAAGCCTGCACTGGGTGGAGGTGCTTCTCACCTCCCCCTGCAGGAACTGTCACACCTGGCGGTGAGCCTCAAAGGCTCACCCCCTTTGTTACAGCGCCCCAAGGCACTCCAGCTAGTGGAGATGCCCGCCCCCTCTGGCCACGGTCCCACTTTTGGCGGCAAGGCTGGAGGAGATAATGAGAAAAACAAGGAGGAGTGACTGGCCCCTAAGGTGTCCTGAGCTGAGGTGAGTCTGACTTTTAGAAATCCTCTATCTTGCAGATGAGGATTCCCCCAATAGGATTAGGGATGTGCCCCCCCTCCCCTCAGGGAGGAGGCACAAAGAGGGTGTAGCCACCTTCAGGGCTAGTAGCCATTGGCTACTAACCCCCCAGACCTAAACACCGCCCTAAATTGAGTATTTAGGGGCTCCCAGAACCTAACAAGATAGATTCCTGCAACCTGAAGACGAAGAAGGACTGCTGACCTGAAAGCCCTGCAGAGAAGACGGAGACACCAACTGCTTTGGCCCCAGCCCTACCGGCCTGTCTCCCCACTTCAAGAAAAACTGCAACAGCGATGCGTTCCACAGGGTCCAGCGACCTCTGAAGCCTCAGAGGACTACCCTGCATCTAAAAGGACCAAGAACTCCTGAGGACAGCGGCTCTGCTCCAAAGAAGAAACATCTTTGCAACAAAGAAGCAACTTTTAAAGACCACACGTTTCCCGCCGGAAGCGTGAGACTTTGCACTCTGCACCCGACGCCCCCGGCTCGACCTGCGGAGAAACAACACTACAGGACTCCCCGGCGACTGCGACCCTGTGAGTAGCCAGAGTTGACCCCCCTGAGCCCCCCAGCGACGCCTGCAGAGGAAATCCAGAGGCTCCCCCTGACCGTGACTGCCTGCTTCAAAGAACCCGACGCCTGGTAAAGACACTGCACCCGCAGCCCCCAGGACCTGAAGGATCCGACCTCCAGTGCAGAAGCGACCCCCAGGTGGCCCTCTCCCTTGCCCAGGTGGTGGCTACCCAGAGGAGCCCCACCCTGCCTGCCTGCTTCGCTGAAGAGACCCGTGGGTCTCCCATTGAAACCTATTGCAAACCCGACGCCTGTTTGCACTCTGCACCTGGCCGCCCCGTGCCGCTGAGGGTGTACTTTTTGTGCTGACTTGTGCCCCCCCCCCCCCACAAAACCCCCCTGGTCTGCCCTCCGAAGACGCGGGTACTTACCTGCTGGCAGACTGGAACCGGGGCACCCCCTTCTCCATTGAAGCCTATGTGTTTTGGACACCACTTTGACCTCTGCACCTGACCGGCCCTGAGCTGCTGGTGTGGTAACTTTGGGGTTGCCCTGAACCCCCAATGGTGGGCTACCTTGGACCCAACTTTGAACCCTGTAGGTGGTTTACTTACCTGCAAAACTAACAAACACTTACCTCCCCCAGGAACTGTTGAAAATTGCACTGTCTAGTTTTAAAATAGCTTATTGCCATTTTTGTGAAAACTGTACATGCTATTTTGCTAATTCAAAGTTCCTAAAGTACCTAAGTGAAATACCTTTCATTTGAAGTATTACTTGTAAATCTTGAGCCTGTGGTTCTTAAAATAAACTAAGAAAATATATTTTTCTATACAAAATTGTCTTTGAGTGTGTGTACAACAAATGCTTAACACTACCCTCTGATAAGCCTACTGCTCGACCACACTACCACAAAATAGAGCATTAGAATTATCTCTTTTTGCCACTATCTTACCTCTAAGGGGAACCCTTGGACTCTGTGCATGCTATTTCTTACTTTGAAATAGTTCATACAGAGCCAACTTCCTACAGGGTATACTTTATATTTTTTGTCAAATGCATTGAAAAATCCTAAGGTTCTAGCCATTATATTTATTCATATACCATATTCAAGCACCCTGGCATGTACTCACAAACTGGCCAAAAGTGGGGGTTACAAGGCTAGAAAGAGGCTACCTTCCTACAATATCCACTTACTTACCAACGATTTTGAACTAAGGAAGGGGAGTATCAAGTTTTGCCAGTCGGAGACTTAAATTGTAAGTGTCCAATCATTCTATTAATATAGTCTCTGATAATGAGAGTGCAACTGCATTCAATATTCCCCTTCTGTAGTTTCCTTCAAATTTGAAAACGGAAAAAGAGGGCTTTTACTTTTAGGCCATCTGAAAAAAAAATGGTTTTGTGATTTTAAACGGGAGGTGTAGCCTGGATTCTCCGGCTCAGTTCACTCCTAAATCCTCACAGGGAACCTCATTTTTTGATTATTTCATTGCTTCTTATTCTGCAGCTCAATATGTCACGGATGTAAGGGTTCTAGATGCTTTAAGTGACCATAGATTACTGTTTTTTGTTTAGATTTAAGCCTGTCTTCTGTAGGACCATGGAAGTTTGATGGATCCTGCGTTAATTTTAATAAGAAATCACGTAGAACTCCGAAAATTGCTAATTTAAAAGGTTATTTGAGAGATTGATCTTGGATTGAGACTCCAGGAATAGGGATATTCTTAATTCTTAATTAATGATTGTAAAGGACAATTTTTCGAGAAATGTTAAACCTTTTCATAAAGTAGCATGTCCTTTCATGCATCCCTTGAAAAAGGAGATGAATATATTAATTCAGCTGCAATTTATTTCATTTTCAGAGGCAAGCTTATCTCTTTATTAAAGAGAAGAATGATGCGGTTGAAGGTGGGTTTTAGAAGGCAGAGTGTTAAGCATAGGTGGATTGGTTTGAGAGAAGCTGAAAATACTAGAAAGAAAAATACTAGAAAATACTGGGTGATTATCGCTGATTGCTGCAGCGCCAAAGTGTGGTCATATCGTTCCCTGATATCTGAGGATGTTCGGGGAGGTTTCATTCTTTCATTATATGCTGAAAACCCACAAACTATTGTTCTCCATGAAAATATGTTACCTGAATGTAAAAAGAGCTCAGATAGGTGTGGCCCTCCCACAGTGGGTGAGATTGAGTTATCAATCAGAGCATGCAATCCTTAGGCCCAAAGGGGCCTGATGAGGTCCCAATTTCAGTAATGAAACTAGAGGCTTCTCTATGGGCAAGGATACTCCATTCTGTGTTTAAATATTGTTTTTGTAAAGGTATTGTCCCTTCTTCGAGGGTCAGAAGTGGTGTCCCTTTATATAAAAAAGGAGCAAGAAATTCACCTTCTAATTACCTCCAAATTGCCCTTTTGGACGCAGTTGGTAAGGTTTTTACTAAAAGTCTATTAGAGCACCTTAAAACCTGGGTAGAGAGTATCCGTATTATCCCGTTGGAACAGACTGGTTTTCAGAAAGGCCATAGTACTTTAGATAATATTGCTACATTGCAGCTTATAAATTGAAAATATGTAACGATTGGGGCTCTGTGGTGTATGCCACTTTTATAGACTTCTCCACAGCCTTTGATGGGTCGATCGCTCAACATTATGGAAAAAGATGTCTATGCTTGGCATACCAGGCACTTTGCTGCATTTAATTATAGCTCTGTATTCCTCAACATGGTGTAACGGTCTAATGGGCAGTAATTTGGGTCTATCAAGAGAGTTTCCCACAAAGGATTGAAGCAGGGCTGCATATAAGCACCTTCGAGTAACCGGGCGGTCACCGCCACGGATACAAGCCACACCCCTGAGCGGATCAAAAAAGTGCCCCGGGGGTACAATCTGGGATACTGCACACCCGGAAGTGCTTCCCGGATATCTGAGTTGAAGACGCGGAAGAAAGGGAGCCGGAGAGGAGAGACTCTCCCGAGCCGGAGGAAGGAAAAGGAGTGGAGCTGTAGGAGAAAGGACGCTAGGAATCGGAGGAGGGAAGAGGGAATCCAGCCAAACGGAGAAGCCTTTAAGGAGACCCAGAGACGCCCACGGAGACCGACGAGAGACGCGACGGAGCTGCCACGTCCCTGGAGGGGCGTGGCTAGCACAGGTACGTTCGTGCCTCCGCGTAAATTTCTTACCCAGGTGGAATCAGAGCGAGAGGAGCACGCAGGGGAGGGATCGGGAGGAAGGGATCGGGAAAAGGAACGTTTGAAAGTGTGTATACTTACCTTTAATTCACGAGGAGGGAGTGGTGAAAGATAACCACCCTCTAACAAAAGAAGGAGAATTGAACTGTACTAGAAATTAAGATCACTGGGGAGATTGTGGTACTCCTAAAAGCCTGACCCTCTCACACCCCTGCACAACCCCTATCCTCGCACACCTGCCTACTAACCCTAATATAATACGTATTCCCCAAAGACCCACACTCACCTGTTCTTTAATTTTCCTTGGGGACCGGCCACCACTATCCTGGAACAGAGAGGTCCAGTGTCACCCTGAAGGCCACCGTCTCTTGATCACGACGTCCAGAAGAGAAAAACCTGAAAGAAGAAGATCAAATATTATTCCCTGTGACACAGATCAAGGCAACCCTAGGACATTACCTAAGGAGATAACAATATCTAAATATATATATATATATATACATTAATTCCTTATCCAGAAGAAAATAAAGAGCACATACGAACAGCACCTGGTGTATTAGGAGTCTTTTATAAACATAACCCACCCAAGTCGTATTGTGAACCCACTTCACTTCGTTTTATATATATATATATATATATATATATATATATATATATATATATATATGTGTGTGTGTATATATATATATATATATATATATATATATATATATATATATATATATATATATAATAATGTGTTCAGTGGCATGTGTAGCTGCAGATACACATGCTGTGCATTATCCTGCCATCTAGTGTTGGGCTCGGAGTGTTACAAGTTGTTTTTCTTCGAAGAAGTCTTTTTGAGTCACGAGACCGAGTGACTCCACTCTTTCGGCTCCATTGCGCATGGGCGTCGACTCCATCTTAGATTGTTTTCTTTCCACCATCGGGTTCGGACGTGTTCCTCTTCGCTCTGTATTTCGAATCGGGAAAGTTAGCTAAATTATAGAAAATTCGACGGTATTGTTATCGTTTGGTACCGGATTAGTGTTAGTGTATCTGCACCGACATCAAGAGCGCTCCGGCGGCCCTTCGGGGCTTCCGTTCTTCACCGAGGCCTAGTCGGCCCGACCACACCTGTCGTCCCAGACTAATGGACCGGACCCCCATCCGCTTCGGTCCTAAGCGTCATTCGAAGTATCCTTATACAGACCAGCACCGGGTCTGTAATCTGTGTTTATCACCTGAAGACAGGGAGGATACTTGCGAGGCTTGTCGAGCATTTCGATCGAAAAAGACCTTGAGAGATCGACGCGCAAGAAGACTGCAAATGGCGTCGACACTGAAAGAGCAACTCGACGTCGGAGAAGAGGAAAGCATTTCCATCCAGGGGACGGACTCGGACGAATCCGAAAGTGACCGAACCTCGACGGTGCAGCGAACAGTGAGTAAACCTGCCCCGTCCAAAACTCAAACAAAGACATTTAAGGCCATGGGGACGCCACCGCCAGCAGGCCATGGCTTAACCCACCGAAAAGGTGACCAAACATCGGCACCGAAAAAGGGCAGAGAATTGACGAAGACTTCCGACTCCGGTCGAGATTCCGGCACCGAACGATCTCGACACAGAGAGTTCGATTCACCCAAAGTGAGGAAAATATCTTCAGAACCGAAAAAGACTATACCTGAAACCTCGGTACCGAAAAAAGCAGATTCGGAGCCGAAAAGAAGCTCTTATACAGAAGAGCAAGGACTTTCCAGCCATTTGAAGGAAAGACATAGATTTGAGCAAGAGTTGGGTATGGAAGAATCGGACCATACACAAAGGAGGTTACATAAAGAGACTGGAAATATACAAACTTTACCTCCACTCAAATCTAAAAGGAAACTTGCATTTCAGGAGACAGAATTGCAACCTAAGGCAAAGGTGTTAGAGACAAATCCCCACCACCAAGGGCATCACCACAACCGTCCCCACCACACTCACCACAACTGTCACCAGTGGGAACACCTACAATGCAGTCACCCACACATACTGGGATGACACAGGATGATGCTGATGCATGGGACTTATATGATGCACCAGTATCGGATAACAGTCCGGATTGTTATCCAACAAAGCCAGCACCTCCAGAAGACAGTACTGCATATATGCAGGTACTATCCAGGGCAGCTACCTTCCACAACGTAGCAATGCACACAGAGCCAGTGGAGGATGATTTCCTCTTTAACACCTTGGCGTCCACCCACGCTTCCTATCAGAGTCTGCCAATGCTCAATCGTCAGGAGACGCTCCACCGCCTGACAAAGAAAGCAGAAAGTTTGACGCAGCGGGCAAACGAGTGGCAGCACAAGCAGCCAATCAATGGGGGATTGCAAATTCGCAAGCACTACTTGCTCGCTACGACAGGGCACACTAGGACGAGATGCAACACATCATACAGCACTTGCCCAAGCAACACCAGAAACGTGCCCAACAGGTAGTGGAAGAAGGACAGGCCATATCTAACAACCAGATAAGGTCCGCACTAGACTCGGCAGACACGGCAGCACAAACGGTCAACACGGCGGTAACCATTCACAGGCATGCATGGTTAAAAAGTTCTGGATTCAAGCCAGGGATTCAACAAGCGGTGTTGAATATGCCATTTAATCAGTAACAGTTTTTGGGCCGGAAGTTGACACAGCAATTGAAGTTAAAAAAAGACACGGACACAGACACAGCCAAAGCCATGGGCGTGCTTTATTACCCACAAGTCAGATGCACCTTTAGGAAACCACAATTCAGAGGAGGTTTTCGGCAACAAACATCAGAGCCTTCCACCTCTCAAACCAGACCCATCTATCAGGCACAATACCAAAGGGGAGGGTTTCGTGGTTCTTATAGAGGACAATTCCCAAGAGGAAGGGGAAAGTTCCAAGCAACCAAACCAGGCCAGACCAAACAGTGACTTCAATGTCACAAAACCCCAACACTTGTCACCAGTGGGGTGGAGGTTAACCACATATTATCAAAACTGGACACATATTATCACAGACGCATGGGTCCTATCAATTATCCAACATGTTTATTGCATAGAATTCACAAAATTCCTGCCAGATGTACCACCAAGAACGCACAATCTGTCCGAACAACACTTAGACCTATTACAAATAGAGGTCCAAGCACTACTACAAAAATAAGCAATAGAGCTCGTACTCAATCATCAGAAAGGAACAGGCGTCTACTCACTATATTTCCTAATTCCAAAAAAGGACAAAACGTTAAGACCTATCTTAGATCTCAGAACACTGAATCTCTTCATCAAATCAGACCACTTCCACATGGTAACACTTCAAGACGTGGTTCCCTTATTAAAAAAAAGAGGAATACATGACAACATTGGATCTCAAGGATGCGTATTTCCACATACCCATCCATCCTTCCCACAGAAAATACTTAAGGTTTATAATGCACGGCGTACACTATCAATTCAAAGTGCTACCGTTCGGAATAACAACAGCCCCAAGGGTATTCACAAAATGCCTAGCAGTAGTAGCCGCTCACATAAGGAGACAGCACATGCACGTATTCCCATATTTAGACGACTGGCTAATAAAAACCAACACTCAACAACAGTGTCTTCTCCACACGCAATACGTTATAGAAACTCTACACAAACTGGGGTTCTCTATAAATTACCAGAAATCACATCTGCAACCATCCCAAATACAACAATATTTGGGAGCAACACTCAACACACAAAGGGCAATTGCCACTCCAAGTCCACAAAGGGTCCAAGCGTTCCAAAATGTAAGATCAAGCATACAGTCAAAAGCCAGTAAGGTTTGTAATGAAACTTCTAGGCATGATGTCTTCATGCATAGCCATTGTCCCAAATGCAAGATTACACATGCAGCCCTTACAACAGTTCCTAGCAAAACAATGGACACAAGCACAGGGTCAACTTCAAGATGTAGTGTTGATAGACCGCCAAACACACTCCTCGCTTCAATGATGGAACCCTATAAATGTAAACAAAGGGCGGCCATTCCAAGGCCCAGCGCCTCAAGCAGTTATTATAACAGATGCTTCCATGATGGGGTGGGGAACACACCTCAACAAGCACAGCGTACAGAGTCAATGGGACAATCAACAAAAACAACTTCACATAAATCATTTGGAACTGCTAGTGGTGTTTCTAGCATTAAAAGCATTTCAACCACTGGTAGCCCACAAACACATCCTTGTCAAAACCGACAACATGACAACAATTTATTATCTCAACAAACAAGGGGGGGGACACACTCGTCACAACTGTGTCTCTTAGCACAAAAGATTTGGCATTGGGCAATTCACAATCACATTCGCCTAATAGCACAATGCATACCAGGCATTCAGAATCAGTTAGCCGACAATCTCAGTCGAGATCACCAGCAAACTCACGAATGGGAAATTCATCCCCAGATGCTACAGGATCACTTCCTCCGCTGGGGAACACCAAACATAGACCTATTCGCAACAAAAGAAAACGCAAAATGCCACAACTTCGCGTCCAGGTACCCACAACCTCAATCCAAGGGCAATGCACTATGGTTCAGTTGGTCAGGGATATTTGCTTATGCTTTTCCCCCCTCTCCCACTCATTCCTTATCTGGTCAACAAACTTAGTCAAAACAAACTCAAACTAATACTCATAGCACCAACCTGGGCTTGCCAACCGTGGTACACAACACTGTTGGACTTATCAGTAGTACCCCACATCAAATTACCAAACATACCAGATCTGTTAACACAACACAAACAACAAATCAGACACCCGAATCCAGCATCGCTCAATCTAGCAATCTGGCTCCTGAAGTCTTAAAATTCGGACATTTAAATCTTACACAAGAGTGTATGGAGGTCATTAAACAAGCAAGAAAACCTACAACTAGACATTGTTACGCAAACAAATGGAAAAGATTTGTTTGCTACTGCCACGCTAATCAGATTCAACCACTACATGCCTCCACAAAGGACACTGTAAGCTAGTTATTACACTTACAAAAGTCTAATCTAGCATTCTCTTCCATTAAAATCCATCTCACTGCAATATCTGCCTATCTGCAGATTACACATACAACATCACTTTTTAGAATCCCAGTCATTAAAGCATTTATGGAGGGACTAAAAAGAATCATACCCCCAAGGACACCACCAGTACCTTCGTGGAACCTTAATATTGTATTACCACGACTCATGGGCCCACCATTCGAACCCATGCATTCTTTTGAAATGCAATATCTGACTTGGAAAGTAGCCTTTCTAATAGCTATCACATCACTTAGAAGAGTAAGTGAGATACAAGCATTTACTATTCAAGAACCCTTTATACAAATAAATAAAGTGGTTCTCTGTACAAATCCAAAATTCTTACAGAAGGTCATATCACCATTCCATCTAAACTAAACTGTGGAACTCCCAGTCTTCTTTGCGCAACCAGACTCAGTAGCCAAAAGAGCCTTGCCTTCATTAGACATAAAAAGAGCCCTAATGTATTACATTGACAGAACGAAACAATTTTGTAAAACAAAACAATTGTTTGTAGCCTTCCAAAAACCTCATGCAGGTAATCCTATATCCAAACAAGGCATCGCCAGATGGATCGTTAAATGTATTCAAACTTGCTATATTAAAGCAAAAAGAGAATTACCTATTACACCAAGAGCACATTCCACTAGGAAAAAAGGCGCCACAATGGCTTTTCTTGGGAATATACCTATGACAGAAATTTGTAAGGCAGCCTCCTGGTCTACGCCTCATACATTTACTAAGCATTACTGTGTAGATGTGTTAGCAACGCAACAAGCCACAGTAGGACAGGCTGTATTAAGAACATTATTTCAGACAACTTCAACTCCTACAGGCTGAACCAAAGCTTTTTGTGAAGATTACTGCTTGGTAGTCTATGCACAGCATCTGTATCTGCAGCTACACATGCCACCGAACGGAAAATGTCACTTACCCAGTGTACATTTGTTCATGGCACAATGTTCGTGGCACATGCGCCCTCCCACCTCCCCGGTAGCCGTTCTTAGTGGAATGAAAATTGTAAATATGTAAATAAATATTCTTTTAATACACATTAAGTACATACATAACTGCCCCTTTGCATGGGCACCTCTAGTATACTCCCACCTTCTACCTCACCCTCTACGGGGAAAACAATCTAAGATGAAGTCGACACCCATGCGCAGTGGAGCCGAAAGGGAGGAGTCACTCGGTCTCGTGACTCGAAAAGACTTCTTCGAAGAAAAACAATTTGTAACACTCCGAGCCCAACATTAGATGGCAGGATAATGCACAGCATCTGAATCTGCAGCGTCTCATGCCACGAACAGATGTACACTGGGTAAGTGACATTTCCCATATATTTCCTTTCAGAGAGTTTGGGTTTTGCTCCAAATATTGGAGTTCACTCACTGAGATGCCTGTTGTATGCGGACGATATAGTAATTTTCGACCTGACTCCGAAAGGCTTAAATAGCCGACTGGCTGCTCTCCAGGTCAATATAGGCCTTCACTATTTGAAGAGCAACTCTTCGAAAAGCTAAATATTATGTTTCCAAGGATTTTTTTTTTTAAATATACATTTCTTGTGGTACTTGGGCCCTCTGAAATTAGAGGGGGTTAAATCATATAGTTTTTAGGGACAATGATGTCTCTCTCTCTCAACGATGAGCATAGCGCTAATAATAATGTGAGTAAAGCTGTCTCAAGCCAATGGGTTAGGTGAATTTGATAACGCAGTAGGTAAGAGGCACTTTTCCCATCTTTTCACTGTTTACAGGGCCATAATTCCTCCCCCCATGTTGTATGCAGTGGAATTAATAGATGCAGCAGATTGAGGTTTTTCGGATAAAACTGAAGGTCAGATTTTAAGACGTCTAACCACTTGTAACACCTTAGCATCTACTGCTACTCTAAGGCTGGAGCTTGGTATTAACCCTCTTTCAAACAAGACTTGGTAAGACAATGGGCTTTTTGTTTGATACGAAGCGAAGAGTCCTCATTAAGGCACCTTTTATATAAAGAGAGAGAAGTCCTTGGGCCATATGTACGAACACTTTTTCCCATAGACACAGAATGGGTAAAAACCTTTCCTACATCTGGCCCCTTTTCTTTAGAAATTTTAAATAGGCCTTAGAACAATTGGAGTTAGATCAAGGTATGATATTTTCTTTGTCGCCACCCCAGTTAAACGTTTGCTTAAAGCACGTTTCCACGAATGCAAGTTTCCTTTTGGGTACCCAATCTTCTTGTCAAAAAAAGAGAAATGACGTTTTGGTCAATTCTGCAATTAGAAAAAGATCTCAACCATATTTAATGTAGAATTTGCTACACTGGGTTAGGCATTTTTGCACTTCATTAAGACTGGGCATGCTTCCGTTAAAGGTTTTAACTTCTAAATGGTATGGGACTTCTAATGTGTCAAAATGTATTCCAGGATTTAAGACACGTTTTATCTGAGTGTACTGCTTTGCTGCTTTTAGGTAGAGAGTTGGTGAGACCTCTTTTTGAAATTCTGGAATTTCAATTGTTGTATTATCCTCCGAATTAAATGTGCTGCTTCCAAGTGTTTCACTTTTTTAAAGCTTTTCTAAATTTGTATTAATCCCTTTAATATGATCTCTTGACTGGCCTTTTCATTGATTGAGTGTGTAAGTAGTATTTTTTTATTCTATTGCACTAATTTTTAATCCATTTGTATTTTTATTATTTTATTCTTGTAGACCTCGTAGGCGTTCTAAAATATGAAGTAAACTTTGAACAATCACCACCAGTGCACAACATTGCCATTTGGTCTGAAATCAGGCTCTCTCAAGTTTTCCAAATGCATAGTAGTTCTAACCATACGTTTGAGCAAAAATGATATGTTTTACCTACCCAGATCTAGATGCTTGGCTGTTAATAGCCAGCACTCAGAGGAAAGTCAGACAGGGTTTTCTTGTAGCCTCAGATCTTCTTCGAAAACCACATCTTCAAATTAACCCTCAGGAGCGAAATCCCACTCCATCTCAAAGATTGACTGATCTGGGACCGACAGTAGACTCCAGAAAATGATGGGACTTTCCTTCAGAGAATACTGTCATTCACACAGGACAAATGCAATGTGTTATGTAATACCATCATGCCATCAGCAAACCAAATCTCTCTTCTAGGCTCTTTGGCATCTGGTATTTATTTACACTGTCCCAGATTCATGGTTTCACATGAGACCTCTCCAACAATCCCTAAAGAACCACATTTGCCAGAAGAACAATAAATAGTAAGACACATGTTTTCTTACTGAAGCCTTTAAAACACTCTGTTATCATGGTAAGACATCCAGTATCTTTTACAAGGAGTTATTTTCTAGAAAGAGACACTCTGACAAACAATATTCACAAATGCACCACCTGGGCAAGGGAGAGGGCCACCTGGGGGTCGCTTCTGCACTGGAGGTCGGATCCTTCAGGTCCTGGGGGCTGCGGGTGCAGTGTCTTTACCAGGTGTCGGGTTCTTTGAAGCAGGCACTCGTGGTCAGGGGAAGCCTCTGGATTCCCTCTGCAGGCGTCGCTGGGGGGGGGGCAACTCTGGCTACTCACATGATCGCAGTCACCGGGGAGTCCTCTCTGTAGTGTTGTTTCTCCGCAGGTTGAGCCGGGGGCGTCTGGTGCACAGTGGAAAGTCTCACGTTTCCGGCGGGAAACATGCAGTCCTTTAAAAGTTGTTTCTTTGTTGCAAAGTTGTAGCTTCTTTGGAACAGAGCCGCTGTCCTCTGGAGTTCTTGATCCTTTTAGATGCAGGGTAGTCCTCTGAGGCTTCAGAGGTCGCTGGACCCTGGGGGACGCGTCGCTGTTGCAGTTTTTCTTGACGTAGGGAGACAGGCCGGTAGGGCTGGGGCCAAAGCAGTTGGTGTCTCTGTCTTCTCTGCAGGGCTTCCAGGTCAGCAGTCCTTCTTCGTCTTCAGGTTGCAGGAATCTATCTTGCTTGGTTCTGGGGGCCCCTAAATACTCAATTTAGGGGGGTGTTTAGGTCTGGGAGGTTAGTAGCCAATGGTTACTAGCCCTGAGGGTGGCTACACCCTCTTTGTGCCTGCTCCCTGAGGGGAGGGGGGCACATCCCTAATCATATTGGGGGAATCCTCCATCTGCAAGATGGAGGATTTCTAAAAGTCAGAGTCACCTCAGCTCAGGACACCTTAGGGGCTATCCTGACCGGCCAGTGACTCCTCCTTGTTTTTCTCATTATCTCCTCTGGCCTTGCCGCCAAAAGTGGGGCCGTGGCCAGAGGGGGCAGGCATCTCCACTAGCTGGGATGCCCTGTGGCGCTGTAACAAAGGAGGTGAGCCTTTGAGGCTCACCGCCAGGTGTTACAGTTCCTGCAGGGGGAGGTGAGAAGCACCTCCACCCAGTACAGACTTTGTTACTAGCCACAGAGAGACAAAGGCACTCTCCCCATGTGGCCAGCAACATGTCTGGTGTGTGGCAGGCTGGCAAAACTAGTCAGCCCACACTGGAAGTCTGGTATGTTTTCAGGGGGCATCTCTAAGATGGGGTGCATTTATTGTGCTGAGAAGTTTGATACCAAACTTCCCAGTTTTCAGTGTAGCCATTATGGTGCTGTGGAGTTCGTGTTTGACAGACTCCCAGACCATATACTCTCATGGCTACCCTGCACTTACAATGTCTAAGGTTTTGCTTAAACACTGTAGGGGCATAGTTCTCATGCACCTATGCCCTCACCTATGGTATAGTGCACCCTGCCTTAGGGCTGTAAGGCCTGCTAGAGGGGTGACTTATCTATGCCATAAGCAGTGTGTGGTTGGCATGGCACCCTGAGGGGAATGCCATGTCGTCTTAGTCATTTTCTCCCCACCTGCACACACAAGCTGGCAAGCAGTGTGTCTGTGCTGAGTGAGTGGTCCCTAGGGTGGCATAAGACATGCTGCAGCCCTTAGAGACCTTCCCTGGCATCAGGGCCCTTGGTACCAGGGGCACCAGTTACAAGGGACTTACCTGGATGCCAGGGTGTGCCAATTGTGGAGACAAAGGTACAGTTTTAGGGAAAGAACACTGGTGCTGGGGCCTCGTTAGCAGGCCTCAGTACACTTTCAAATCATAACTTGGCATCAGCAAATGCAAAAAGTCAGGGGGTAACCATGCCAAGAAGGCATTTCCTTACAATCCCTATTAGAATGAGATGCTCATCTGCATCACCTATTGGTTCTGGGAAAATGGACAGAACAAAAGAATACATACCATGTAAGTCAGTGTGGTTCATCTAGGACTAAAAGCATTTCTCCAGTCACTTACGAAAGGAGCAACAATTTTGATTCAGACAGACAAAACCAGCAGCTGGTTACTACATAAACAAGCAGTGAGCACAATGTCAAGACTGCTATCCACTGAAGCCCACTCGATTTCACATTGGACCCTAGCCAGGGATCTGTCATCAACAACAATGCAAATCTCTGTGGCAAAGAATTAACAGGAGGATTTTCTCAGTCGCTATTAATGAGGAAAATCACAAGTGACTCTCTGAAGAGCCCATGTTGCCTTCCCTCTCTAGCCAGCAGATTCCAGTATTGTGCCCAATTTCTGGAGACAAAGGTGTTTTGTATTTTTTCCAAGATGTAGGCAAAAAGTCCCCTTTGTCTCTAGCAAGCACATTTCAGCAGTCAGCCTAGTTTTTGGAGACGTTGGTGTTGTGAGTTGCCCAGTTTATTTTTTCTTCAGTGATCACCTTTTTATAATATCCCTTGATTTCAGAAAGCATAATACCCTCTATGCACTCTGTACCCTTGAATTCACCAAGAAGCTGCTGTGTGACTAATGTGCAGTCCTTCTCAAATCCACTTAAGCAATTTTTAGTCTTGTGTGCTTGCTTTTATAGGATTTGTTTTTGTCGCAAGGGTCAGACCAGACAGTGTACCACAAAACATGGCAAAATGGCATCTGTCATGGTTTCACAAGTTTGATAAAGGAAGGCTATGGCACCTATGTGATAAGCAACCTCATTTTTCCATAGTAAAACTACATTTATTATATCAGTTACTTCCGACCTGAGGCATTGCCTGTTTATTTTCAGCTGTCCTCATATAAGATTTCAGTACCCACAAACCTATCATTTAAACAACGATCCACATGTACTGGTTTGTAAATGAGTCTGGCTGGAAATTACCCACTTGCCACTCCAAAATAGTTTTTACTTATCAGATAGCTGCTACACTCTTAATGTCTATTTAGGAACGGATTGAGACTCACCTTCTCTCCAGAAGAGTGGCAGCAACAGATTTGAATTTCAGATCTCTTCATAATCATAGCTCTGAATTCCATGGAACAAGCCCTCAATACCAATTCTCTTGTTAACGTTTTCTGCTACAAATTTATCTTCTCTAGCCACTAAAAATCAGCCTCTTCCTTTCTCTACCATTTACATTATTATGTGGTTTGTGTCAGTCCTCAGCTTGCCATGGATTTCTCAGGGAAATCGTGGTAGAACAGATCTTACCCCTTTCTCTCAGTCACATATGTCTCAGACATACAAAGGCAAAACAGAAGCAGGACAAGATGCAATAGGTGTTATTGACTCAATGGCATTTTGTGTAAACAACATGTACTGCGATTATAAGGATAACAAAACATAATAAAAGCAAAGCAGTGACAAAGGACTGAAACATAAGAAAAGTCCCACCATACTGTCACAACATAGATTCTAAAATCCCTACTTACACTACTAATATTCTCTACAAGAGCATGGCAGTGTAAGCCCTAACCTGCTCATACAGCCTCCAGCAGAAACTTGCAAAGGCAACGTGGAGTGTACGATGGCAACTGGTTGGAATTCCCCTCTATCGTGGAGGGGGCAGTGAGGTGTTTTATAATAAAACATCTGGTGTTCTCAGAAAACTGCCCCGACATGACAACACATATATTTCTGTGTATAAGAGTTGTGGGCATGATGAACACTTAGTACCAGCAATAATCACGTACAACCTTGGCTAAAGCACAGAATGAGAATGCTGTGCAGAGAAAATAATAACAGAAGTATTTGTAAAGGGACAAGCTGATAAAATAATAAAACCATATCTGCTAAAAGAAGGCCTTTTCTAAAATAATTAGAGAAATATAAATGCATGCCTCGGGGTCAAAGGGCACAAGCTGCAGACCTAGGCTAAAATAGCTAATGTAACCTCACGACACAGCTAGGCTCCTCCCCGCACTTAACACACCCATTCACATTTTGATCTGCTTGGGATATGGTTAGAAGATTAAGAACAGCAAATCTAGAATGGCATGGGATCATTACTCTGACTCATTGCTTCTGGGAACCTCTATTATTTAGATGTTCTTGTCATCTGAGATATTTTTTAGTTGCCAGAGGTTCTACATGTATGGTATCTGCACATACCTTCTCTAGGCTGGTTTTGTTAAGGACACTGTTGGATTGTTTTAATTTTGCTAGCAAATGTAGCCCCACCCCTTTTAGGAATACCACAAGTTGCCATTTCCCCTCCCACCAGGCCCACTAGGCAGTGGGCACTATTTGACACTCCTTAATTAATCACCAGCAGCTTCTCCATTTCACTAATTAAAATGTAATTGTCCTCCATTGTACCCTGTAACACAGATTCTACACTAAACACTTTTAGTTTAGGATCTGCACCCTCTGAGAACTATTATTTGGCCTTAGGTTTGCTTGATTACCCTAAGTTCAACTCACACAAGGTAAAGTGTACAGCAGTTTCATAAAACAGGTGTTGGTTATATATGAGCAATAAAAAGATGTAAATGTGTTTTGTCTTGCTGGTAGCTGGAGGTAGGCATGTTGCCCTTCTTAATCTTCGGACGACCATGCCCTTGCCCTGGATTGAGCCCGCAGCGCATCCTTGACCAGACCCTTATTTTAAATATAATCCTCACCCCTACTTGGATATGAGTTAGTAGCAAGCAGTAGCCAGTGGTGCGTACGATAAAAAGGTTCCATGTGAACACCTGCGATGCTCCTCCACGGAAAGCTGGGAATTGTGGTAAAAGAGGAAGTATGTGGGGAACGCTCAGATGCCGATGTCTTTTGCAGAGGTTAAATATAGCAATTGCAAATGCGGAGTTTCAGTCTGGTGGCAGTTTCTGAAATGGTGGAAGGCAAACGATCCTGAATTCCATGGAGTCGGCAACCTTTCCCTCACAGTTGTGCTTTTGAATTATTTTATATCTGGTCTATCTTTGACAAGCACAATGCAAACGAGTCTGAACATTTGTGTATTATGATGACGATGTGTTTGGTGATGAATGTTCCATTATCACCTGGAAACTCAGTGTTAAGTGCCCTCAGATTGATCTGAATAAGAGACCGTGATCTCATTAGCAACGTCTAGCAGATTTCTTAGAAAATGTTACTTGCTCTATATAGACCTGCTTTGAATGCCTTTCTTCTAGACTTAGCTCTGATTGCATCTTGGTAGACCTGTTTTACCTCTAAAAAAACAATTGTGTCCCCATCTTTGAAAGATACAACTAAGGTCCAAGAGAGCCTGTGGTGCTATTGCCTAGGAATATGCCCCACTGTATAAGTAGATCTACTGTCTTTCTCCAGGGCCCATATAATTGAGTAACAGTAATACAAATATTTAGTTGCCCCTAACCAATTCCTCTTAGAAGTAACTATTTAGATCATTATACTGAACAACTCACTTTTAAATTCCTTGAAATTCCATTAGTCAGTATTGAGTTCATTACATAGGTTTAGTAGATATAGGACCTTCAGTATAACTCTGCAACAAACACCAATTTCACCCTTGCATAATAACTCGCCTATGAGGTCCACCAATTGCTGTTTAGACTGACTGTATAGGATGATTGTCCTTCGTATTCACCAGTGCTATTGTCCCCACTGGGGGAGGGGTGTAATTGGTTTCTGAGCTAATCAACCATCACACCCAGGCTGCGGATGCAAGGCTTGACACTGAGTATTAAAGACTTGTGTCAGAAGTACAGATTGACAGTACTCTGTATGACAAAGATGAACCTGTCATGCCACTTGGAAGGACTGCCCTTGAATGGCTTTCCATCTTTTTCCATCTTGTGAATGCTAGGGTAACACATATTTCATCTTATCCCGTGCATAGTCAGTTTTTTATGTGTTTACTATATTACGGATCTGGGACATGTGTATCTCTGCCTGTGTGTTTTCATGTACCAGGACGCCTCAATACATGGTAGATTAGGTAGATCTTGTCACACCAAAGCACATTACACAACTGTGAGAACATTTTCAGGAATCACAGCCCTGTCATAAGTTACTAGTATAAGATCGTAACAATCCTATCCTTTTACCACTGGTATAGGGGGCCTTTACATTACTCTTAAGCCTAAAAGCGAGCACTAAGTGCACACCTTTAGCAGTAGACTCTCAGGGTAGTGAAGTCAAGCAGTCCAGAGATTTTTTCACCGATATGGGGTGAGGTAGTTAACTCAGAGTTCAATTCACTAAGTGAATCACCTCAGTCAATATATCATTATCCAACCACTGCTGTTTCTTAAGAAGAAAAAAGTACTTTGTTTCTACCTATAAACACACACACATATCCCCCCACCCCCTGTTGCTTGAAGAATTCTCGCTTCTGGGGCAGAGGCTGCACTACTCCTTCCCTGCTTCAGCTGTGGGGAGAGGATGTGTTGACCTTGTCACCACTTGGCCAATGTCTGTGCTGTCCTCCCTTTTCAGTCACTAGTGTGAAATCACATGCTCATTGATAGGAGAGGCAGGCTGCCTGTTGCAGGTGAAGTGTGATTGCACTCCACTTACGGTGATTGGAGAAGGTAAATTATCCTTCACGGGTGCTTTAATGAGCCTAGTCTCAAAACCCTCCACTCAAATAAAGCAGTGCCCACCTGAGTTTGCAGTGGTGTGATTCAAACAGAGATTGTAGCATCCATTGATTGGAGATGTGATCCTTACATAGCACTGAGCCCATCAAGGATGCTCGTCTAGTTTCATGGTGGCCTCCAACCACAGCCACAAGCCCTTTTCAACTACTTGTTGAGGTAGCTTGTAGTTGTCTTAATACAAAGTGTAGTAGTGATATTTCCCGGTATGCAGACATTTTGCAGCCTGCAGTACAGCACCTAATAAACAGAGCTGCAGATTGAAGTGGTGGAATACCAGTGAATGTCGTAGTTGGACTCTTGCTCTAGGCAAGACTACTGGTTAAGGGATGAAAGCACTTTTGTTTGTAGGTGGCTAGGCCACAATCCTACAACAAGTCGCAGCTGTTGGCCCAACCCTCCTGGCTCACAAGCAGTACCTCACCAAAAACACAAACAGTAAAAGGTGATTAGTGGCAGCCTTTATGCATGGACTCAAGAGTGCAACATCTCAGGGGAGTTGTGGTTAAACAGAGATTACCCTTTTCTCACATGATCAATGTCTCAGTCACACATAGGAAATGAAAGAGATGCAGTAAAGTTTTCTATAGGTTTTATTAACAAGACTGCAATCTACTATAAATTGCATGGGCTGCAATTTTGGAGTATGAACAATGCAAGAAACAGAATGGTAAAAATGAGTCATGAATACAAAGGCCCACACCACCTTGCAATAACGTAAGATGTAAAGCAGGTGTCAAATAAACCCCAATACCCTAGCATGATGAACCCAATCTCTAACCTAAAGAGAGCTAGGCGTGTTAAACCTAATCTGCCAGAACCATGTCCAGAGAAGAGTCCCCCAACCCGCGTTACCTTGGAATGAGGTCTCCAGATGAGTCTCTGTTGTGACACGAAGGCTGGGTCTTCATCAAGGCGATATGTAGCATAGATAGCATCAATGGCATCTGGTAGGAATCCCTCTGATAATCTTGTCTGTGTGAGATGTATTTATACAGACATTGTAGGACTTCTGACGCAGGTATGTTCCCAGACAATAGATAAGATGGCATGCTTGGGGCGGCAGTTATATAAACAATTCCCCAAAAAGGTACATTATTTTACTGGTACACAAAAGTGAGAAAGTACATAATGTGAACACCTGCGTATCTCATTTATCTTTGATGCCGATAGTGACGCAGTTACAGAGTGGCACTGATAACGTGAAACTGAAACGTATTCCTAACTATAGATATAGCAGCCATCTCAGAAAAAATAATTAACTAAATTTGCTAAAACAGAGCAAGCTAAGAATGTTAAAAGTCACTAGGTGACGGAGGCACAGGCCTGCAAGCCAGAAGGCTAAGCTAAACTCCTGATTCCCGTTAAAACGAAATAGGATCCACTACATGAAGAGGGAAGGGAGTGGAACAGGGGCACCGGCGTGTCAACCCATGTTTTTTTTTTTTTTTTTGTTATGCAATCCCGCAGGGCAAAGACATGTGCATCGTCCACAAAGCACAATTCTCATGCCAAGTCCTCTTGAGATCTTTAAGAGCCCCCCATCGTTGGAGACATTTAAAATTCTTGAGAAGTAAACAAAATTCACTCTGGGCATGTCACAAAAATACCAGAGCACAATGGACCACTACTGAGTCTAGTGATGCTGGTTATTTCTGGATCGCAACAAGCCAATCTTCTAGGATTCTTGCTCATCTCCTCAAGGCCTCTTCTTCTAGGCAGCCTTTGTTTCATGCAGAGGCACCTCTCGCACACCTTTTTCAACAGTTGTTGGGCATCTTCCCTAGAGATGATTGCAGGCAGCTGTTCTTAGCAAGACTCAGACTTTCCCAGGGTTCTGGTCCGAAACCTGGTTAAGGGAGTTGGCAGAGAGCAGCCCTCAACCTTTTGCCACAGAATTGTTTCTTCGTTTTCGCTGCCATCAGGGCAGGGATCCTGACTGTGGCTTGGCACACTGGTTGGTTCTTTCTACCCCATAGTTATACCAATAGTAATACCCAGACTGGTCCAAACATAGTCATTGTTTCACATTGTTAGCAGAAAGGTGAGGTGGACTCAGGAGTCTCCAGTCAGGGTAGACACAAAACAGACTCTATAGGGAGGGGTGGGCCTCCCCACTTAAGCTTCTCTGCTTGCTTTGGGTAACACTTCTGTAGAAGAATGGCGCATGGAGGGGCAAGTGCTTTTCCTACACATGGAAGAGATCCTATTTCCATTAAAAAGAACCCCAGGATTGCTTTGAAGGAGAATTGCAATCTATATTGCCTAATGGCAGGCCCCAATCTCCATCTTGTGCACCAATCTTGCAATGGCTATTCAAAATGGTTTTCCAGTTGCCACAGTTAAACACAGTACACAACCTCCGTGCTTAAATTGCAACTCAATTGTGCATGTTAATCAACCACACATTCATAGCCCACATGAATGTAGTGAATGGCCGGGTTGCAGTGAACTGACAGACCAGTTTAAATGAGGAAGATAAGCAGGCCCATTTCCCTCTGCAGAGAAAGAGTCAGAAAGGCCTGTATTTGTTCTTAGATAAACCTGCTGCCACCACTCTTACTTTATTCAGTGTCACAAAGGTCAGTTCTTAATTTGAGGCAGTGATAGCAGGTTGGGCCCACTGGCACTCCTATTTGGGAATAGTCACGTATTTTTCCTCATCAGACTTTTGCTCACAGCAAAATAGAAATATACAAAATGGACGAAGAAGCATGAAGAGAACAACAGAAAAACCGTGACAAAGGAAGACCGCAGGGATGAAAAAGAACCTACAAGAGTGGGAGACAAGAAGTGCAGGTTGGTGGAAGAAAGAGGCATGAGGTGAAATCAAAAATATGTATCCTTATTTTTTGCCAACCCCGATATTTGTAGCGCTGACCTCGGACTTCTGAAGTAAACTTTGGGCTCTTGCACTTACTGTTATACAAACACATTAAGCACTGTAAAGGGACCTTAAGGTGCACACATGATTATTGTGTACATGGAGGTCTGAAAATCAAAAACCCTTCCAGAACTTGCTGATAGGCCCTTAGGCAGGGGTGCATAATTGTCCGAGCCTTGCAGGGCTCTTTTGGTCCCAACAACAACACCGTGACCGACTTAGAGGCAGAGCACATAAAACCTACAGTGTAGCATCACAACATTTCACACCCATCCACCACATACCTCTCGACCCATTAGATTGCACCATATCATCCTGCTACCCCATCACACCACCGTTTCATCTAACTCCATGCTGCCCACCTCTCTGTATTATTTTATATCACTTTATACAACACAGTACCCACCACCACCGCTCTCATATCGAGTCAACTACAAACTGGTCCAAATAACACAACCTAAAATATACCCAGTACCTCACACTATAAACACCAGTATACTCAGTTCACGCTAAGCCACATTTCACTGCAGCACCACTTGTAACTGCACACACACCAAATCGCATGACTGAATTCACTGTCTGCATTCAGTTTAATTTCCTACAGCATCCAGTCATTTCCCAAGGCATTGGTCACTACCACATCATTGTTTCATTGTATTTTTTGTTTTTGAGGTTTTTCAATAGCGCTGCATACCGCAGTGTGGTTGGATGTAGAGCAATTTAAGCAGGGAACATAATGCTGTACTTATTATTGTAAAATAAGTGCCGGTGCCAAAACATTTAATTAGAAGCCTGTGACTTGCCTGCTGAATGTTGAGTTGCTTGATATCAAGGTTGCAGAAGCTTGATTCCACCTCATACCTCTTTCACCCCTCACCTTATGCTCCCTGTCCCTTTATCTCACTGTTGCCTGCTCTTTTTCATCCTTGCTTTCTCCCTTTGGCAATTTTTTCCGTCATTCTTTTCCTCTTTCTTCCCTATTTTCTGTTTTATTCTCTTTCTTTCTGGATCGAAGTCTAGTGAGAGGAAAAAAAAGTCCCCACCTTCCCTACTCCCCCAAAAACCAAAAAATAAAACGGTGGGGCACATGCAAACCACTGGCGCAAATTAAGCACTGGAAAGAGAACAAAGCAAAGACTGCCAGATGCTGACATCAGATGATTAAACATTGTGTGATTCAGTGTGCCTTGGCTGCTTAAGGTGATTGATTATCTTAGGCATCTGACCAGAAATCATGAGCCCGCTCACCTTTCTGCATCAACTTACCCAGCTCCTAACAAAGCCAGCATGCCATCCTCCCAGTGTACACTACATTACATCTCATTGTAGCACCACATTTAACACCACAATCAGTTAACAAAATTAAATCCACTATTGTCTCTGCTGCATGAGCAAATCAGTCTCCGTGGGGAACAATCAACGAGGACGATTACATTCTAAAGAAAGAAAACTGTAGAACAAGGAATCATCAGATGGCGTTGACAGTAACCAATACCAGATAACTAGTACGCTTAGGAAAACACTGGGACACGCCATCTCCCACTGTTCGGAATTTATCCATTGAGCAAACACGCATCCTTCAAGCCACGCTAAATTTACTCAGGACTTTTGTTTTCGGGGCAGGCTGCATGGAAAGCCTTAATGGGTAAACAAACAAAAAACAGGGAATGGTAAGAAGGCCAATATTCGAATGTGTGCTCAGTGAAATCTACGTGGCATAGCATTAATGTCTGTTGATCTGGAATATAGCGACTGATGTTTTCGCTGGTTGGTTTTCGTGCGCGTGTCATCCATTAAACAAATATGATAAACAGCTGCAAGCATGTACACAGAATCAGAAGAAATGCTCTTATTGTTTATTTTTGACCTGGAGCACGAGCTGGATATATCCACGCTTTAACACAGATTGAAGTTGCATACTAATTAGGACCTCTTTACTTGAGCCTGCGATGACATGGGGTACTTGATTCTCGCATATATTTTATTCAGTTCCTTGTTTTTGGCTTATGTTTCCCCTTACTGACATAGATTACGGCACATTTGAATGGCCTAGCTGTGTACTCCCACAAAGCAGCATCAGCACCTGGTTTGTTTTTGCAGTGTTGCCTTAGTTTGTACCATGAACTATTATAAATCGTATATTTCTAATTTGCAGCATTAATTTTGAACCATCGTTACTACTACATTTCTTTTAACTAGAAGCAATATGTTGTAAATGTTCAGACACTTTCATAAACCATAATGAAATATAAAACACTGATTTAGTGCTGTCATTTTAGCATTACAATTAAACTCCACGTTTCTTGCCTAAGGATAGCAAATCATCCAAAAACACATTTGTCTGATAATTAAGCTTTGGCTTTTCTCTGACAGTGTCCAAGCAAATATTAATTATTTATGCTCAAAGACAAATACATATGTAATTGAACAAGTCTTTCATTTCTAACCAGACATAAGCAACATAATGTAGCTATATGAAGGTAATTGCTTCCCAAGTTACGTTGGCCTTAAATTGGTGTCAATGGAAATGGCAGCGAGTACTTGACCATATGCACTTCAGAAAATAATTTAAAGCCAAGCCGAATGTGGAGGAACGTTCGCCCTTAGTAAGTACTATGTTTTGACTGAACCTTCAAACCACTTCAATAGTGCTAAATATTTTACCTACATACTTTTTCTGCTTTTCCTTGTTTAGTATCCGTGGAATTGGATATTTAATATTTTTGGATCTCAACTTGCAAGTACAACGTCATACAAATAATGCTAGGTCTATGATTTAAACAATGAGATCTTTAAACTTCATAGGCACACGTTCCTTGCAGTTGTAGTTCCTTGGGCATTTTAGTCAAACTGCGTTATAAGTCATAAGATCTTTTGTTTATACATCGAGAATAGCCATCTGGGTTATGGAAATAGCAGCATTTTCTAGCTTTCTGCTCTTACCCCATTTTAAGCCCTTTTTTGCACTGCTGTAGGTCCAACTTCTCAATATGCAGTTTCTTCACGACCATGCCTGATAAAGATCGGATCCACCATCATTTGATAATCTCTCGAGGTACCATATATTTACTGCAGATCCATTTGCCTGTAGCTGGTCCGAGAGCGACAACTGGCATCCTCCATGAGGGAGGAGTAACGAATTGGTAAATCAAGAAGTGCACTGTCCACTGGGCTGTTGGCTACAACTGAAGGAGCCCCACATAGAAGGGAGATCCGTTGGCTGGCAGAGCCCCATCCGACCAGAATTAAAGGACATAAATCAGAACAGAGCACCAGGCTATTAACAGTGTAAAATAGCAGTCAGAGTGGTAGATGTGGATGCACCACTTCAAAAAAAGATGGAGCAGCCCACCCAGTTTACCTGAAAGTCCCCAAAGAGCACATTACTGTTGAAAGCCTCCACCTATGAGGTAAATGAGATGGCATTGCAGTGGGAGAGAAGAAAATGGATCACTGGCTTGAAAACTCCTTACTGAAATAGACTAGCATAACAGAGGAGCTGATGAAGTTCACAACACTAGAGGAGAATCAAGAAAGCATAGTCACTGTACCATTTCCTGAGCAGTAAATGTGAAAGTAGTCAGTACAGGCTAGTGACAAGCATGAATTACTATGGATTAGATTACAATATATGTCTGTATCCCCAGTGTGCACATCCATGGGTCATTGTAGGAAAGTACCCTCTTTTTGGCGTGTTACCCCCAATTTCTGCCTGATGTCAGTGTGTTTTTGACTGTGTCACTGGGATCCTGCTAGTCGGGACCCCCCGTGCTAATAGTTTATGGCCTGCTTGTAGGTATGTTTCACTGTTTTCTAAATTGTCACTGGAGACCTGCTAATCAGGACTCCAGTGCTCATGCTTCCTCTGTTTCTAAATTTGTCACTACAGTTCACTGCCTCAATATTTCTCTCCAAATTAGCACACTGGACCCCCCCCCCCCCTTATAAGTCTCTAGTATATGGTACATAGGCACCCAGGGTATTGGGGTTCCAGGTGATCCTTATGGGCTGCAGCATTTCCTTTGCCACCCATAAGGAGACAATACAAAGGCTTCTCCAGGACTACCATTGCAGCCTGTGTGAAATAGTTCATGCGCTATTTCACAGCCATTTTCGCTACACCAGGTCACTTATAAGTCACCTATATGCCAGGTCTTCCAAACCTGATGGCTGGGTCCAAAGTACCTGTGTGTGAGGGGACCCCTGCACTAGCAGAAGTACCTCCACGTCATCCAGGCCCATTTTCCTGGACTTCGTGAGTGCGGGGACGCCATTTTAAGTGTGCACTGAACATAGGTCAATACCTATGTACAGCTTCACAATGGTAACTCCAAATATGGCTAGAAAGGTGTCTAACAACTGGGAATTGTACCCCAATACTGATTCCAGTATTGGGTTCACAATCCCATGCACTCTGGGGGCTCCACAGTGGACCCCCAGTACTGCCATACCAGCCTTCTGAGGCTTTCCAGGCAGCCCCAGCTGCTGCCACCTCACAGACAGGCTTCTGCCCTCCTGGGCTTGAGAAGCTCAATCCCAGATATGCAGAACAATGCATTTCCTTTAGGAGAGGGGTGTTACAACGTCTCCCTTTGGAAATAGGTGTTACAGGCATGGGAGGGGTATCCTCCCAGAGCCTTCCTTAAATGCTTTGAAGTGCACAGATGGTGCCCTCCTTGCATAATTCAGTCTAAACTGGTTCAGGGACCCCCAGTCCCTGCTCTGGTGCAAAACTGGATAAAGGAAAGGGGAGGGACCACTCCCCTGTCCATCACCACTCCAGGGGTGGTGCCCAGAGCTCCTCCAGCGTTTCCCTGGGTTTTGCCATTTTGGATTCCAAGGTGGTGAGTGGGAGCATCTGGGTGGCCAGTGCCAGCAGGTGACGTCGGAGACCCCTCCTAATAGGTGATTACTTGGTTAGGTGACCAATCCCCCTCTTAGGGCTAATTAGGGTCTCTCCTCAGGGTGTTTCTTCAGATTCGGATTGCAAGACTCCAGCAGGAATCCTCCACATCCTTTACTTCATCTTGCACTGACAGATCAACCGCTGACTGCTCCAGGAATTCTACAAAACAGCAACAAAGAAGCAAAGACGACTTCTGCAACATTGTATCTTCAGCTCCTGACAGCAACTGCAACAGTGTACGGGTCGTGCATCCTCCGATGACTGCCTGTCTTCAGCCTGCACCAGAAGGAGTGACTGAGTCACTTCCCTGCTTCAGCAGGCACCTCTCTGCAGCGGCGACTGGTGGCGTAGGTCCCCTCTCCAGATGACAGGCATGGATCCAGCATCACAGGTGGTGGACTAAAATGACTCCAGCAGTCCCAATGTCCAGCTGTCTAACTTTGGTGGAGGTAAGGGCTTGCCTCCCCATGCAAGACAGTACACCCTTGCACTGCGTGACTTGCAGTTGCCAAGGCTTGTGCGCAACCTTCCAAGAAGCTTCTTGAGTGGTTCTCTGGCGGTGTTGTAATCCTTTGTGTCATGCTGCGTGAGCCTCCATTTGCACCTTCTTTGTCCCCGTGATGTGGGATTCCTGTGTGCGCTGCCTGGTCTTCATGGGACAATGTAATGAAATTTGGGGAAGTACGGCCATAGGGTAGGTTCCTTTGCTTGTGCAGCAAAGGCCCAGGACCTTTGCTTGTCAGTTAGACAACGATAGTCCACGGTGTGCATTGTCTATTGGAGCATCATCCCCAGTGCAGGATGGGACCCATCCATCTAGTTTGCTAGGTGCATAGCTCCTTAGTATGTTGATACTACTACTTATATACTGACATTGCATTTTTGGCATGTAGAGTAGAGTAGGAGACTTCTTTTTTGTTGGTCCTGACGAAACGCCATTAGATCTGTAGGGGCTGGCTGTGCGTGAAACATGTTGACCCAGAATAGTGATTGAGGGGAATTCCCTTTGTCACCCCCCTTTTTTCCTTTTTTCCTGGTTGAGTGCTGGAACATCATTTCCATTCCACTCCTGATTGTCCTTTTCTAACCTTGACCGAGACCCCGTCTATCCAATAACGTTTAGGTTAGTTGAGGGTCAGAGCCAATTTTATCCTCTTTTTCTCTCTAGCTCCTCTCAGGACGTAGGTTTAGATTCATTCCCACGTCTAGTCATTAACAGCACGCACTACTGATAAAGATCTCCGTCAAAGAGCCCCTTTGAAGAGCCCGTCAGATATTGCAGTGCCAGTCTGATGAGGAGCACGTTCTATATGAAGCATGACATCCAATGGATGTGTGAGGGCTGTTGCTTCTAATTTTCAGTGTGCCTAGTGGAGTTCCGTTCATTTTCTTGGAACAGTGTACCTGTTTGATTTATGACTTTTGGAAGACACTGGATCAGTTAATCTCCCTATCCCCCTCTTTTTGGTTAAACAGTTAATATACTTGCACCTTTGGGATCAAATGGTGTAAAAAACTGAATTTGCAATTTCATTTTTGTTGTTTTCAAATGATTTTGCATGTTTCTCATCTTTTACAAGCTCCTTTTCTTACAAATTCTCTTATAAATTGTGTTTTTGCAGGAAAATTGTGAACAGATTTTGCGTAATATTCAATTAGGTCCACGAAAGAGCTTAATTGGTGTTTTCCCTGAGGATTTGCAGCTTAATCTAATGGATTTTACTAGATCTGCCTTCGACTTGACACCTTGGCCTCTGATGGTGTATCCAGGATATTCTATTTTGGTTAACAGGAACTGACTTTTCTCTTTGCCAAGGGTTAAACCAGCTTCCCTTAGAACGTGTAGTACTTTTGACAAAATACCATTCTATTCCTCTTCTGTGACTCCAAAAATTAGAATATTGTCTTAAAAAAAAAAAACAACAGACTACTCATTGTATGTTGGAATACGCTAGAAGCTGATGCCAAGCCAAAAGGAAGTCTTGTAAATTGAAACGCACTGTCCATTGTAATGAAAGTAGTGACATTTTTTGACTTTGGGTGTAATTTAATCTAATGATAAACCGAATTTAAGTCTAACCTGGGGATAAATGTTGCTTTATTGAGTAACAAGAAGAACATCGCTGGTATGCACAGCAAAGGAAAACTGCCCATCGCTATGCACTGGTTCAAGCTCCTCGAGTCAACAGAAAACTTGAGACAGCCATCCCCCCCTTTTTTTTTTTTTTATAACCACTGGAGAGAGAGCTACTCTGACGCTTCTACAGGCTCTATGATGTCCTCATTCTGTATATCCTCCAACATTATCTTCACTTTTTCCCTAACTACAGTGGGAACTTTCCTCACACTATGCCTTACTGGTATCGCTTCCTCCTTCACTTTGGTTTCAAACATAACCCTTAAGTGAGCAGTTTTCCCTTTGACGACATCAGCAAACTTGTTTAACACTGCATCTCTTGCTTCGTTACTGTGAATAACTAAAACTTCTTTAGTTCGATCTGGGATCAAGTACAATGTGCAGATCATACTGCTAACCCCATCCCAATATGGCTGGACCATTGTGGGATACATAGTCTTTCCTGCTGCCTCCTGACCTTTGAATGAACATTTTCAGTCAACAAATCCTAAGATTTGTGTGTCTTCCGTTCCATAACCCTTCAGCTGTATGTCACTGGACTGTAGAGAGGCGTGTGGACATACTTTATCAAATAAACATTGCTGAACTAAAATATATATTGATCAAGGATCAAATTTCAAAACTGAGTGCACAATTCCCTAAAACAAATATTGCTTTTGGTTTACAAGTCTTCTTTACTTTGGATGCACAATACTGTTTCAGGGACTTACTCTTCCTCCTGCACACAAGTCACTCTAGATGTGGATCTGCACTTACACCCGTTGGAATATCCGTTTCGTACCACATTTCTGACATTCTTTATCCATTGCAGAATATATTTTATATTGAATATATTATGTTTCTACATATGTGGAATCCTTTATATGCTTCTTTGATGCAAGATTTGCTCAGTTTATCTTTAGCTCTTTCTGGGAAGTTTTTACACATTGTACCTTGACTATTTAAAGAAATTATGTTCTGTTTCTTTTCTACAACGTCTACTTCATCACTTTTCTTTGCATCAGTTTGTTGTAGTTCCCTCCTGATGAGTCAATTACATTTTTATTATGTTTTGGAACCCCGAAGAGGTCCACATGAATAATGATTCAGAACCATATAAATACATAATAAAAATGATACGCTTTTCTAAGAAAAGGAAAACAGAACCATATAAATGCATAATAAAATAATACACTTTTAAAAGAACACAGAAGATCAAAATATCTGCAGAAAGGTTTGAAAAAAATTAAAAATCCTATAAAAAATATCTTTCATTGGGGGGGTATAACATAAGTCTAAGGCCTCTCTATAAGATCTAATACTTAGCCGCTAAAAGAGGGGTTTCAGCCATATTTTCCTTGGAGGGACAGACAAATAAAACATGTTTGATGTTCTGTTCCCCTCCTTGGTACAAGCCACAGGAGTTAGAAACATCCCACTTGGAAGTAAGGTCCCTCAGCGGTATTATATTAAGTCTGAGCAAGATACAAAATCGCCTCACACCATGTGGTAGATTCCAGGACACATATGGTTGTACCACTTTCATAGTTACAGAGTTGATTAACTTCTCGAGACCTCTTCTATGGCAACTTGCATCGAGGTCCATTAAAAAGCCTTTAGACTAAGTCACTTCCTTCAAGATTTAAAAAAAAGTTATGATGGTTATTGAAGGAATGAGGTCCATGTCCAGCTCTAAGAGCCGAACAGCATCGATGTAATTTCTGAAAAACCCGGATTTCTCTCTGATTGTTGAAGATTTCATTGTAGGCCAGGTTTCTCAGCGTAGATTCCTCGCTATGGATAAGGCTATGTGCCTTTCTTTTCACGGCCGCAAGGCCTTGCACAAAGGTATTCTTGTTGCCTACTTCAAGTCTTAGCGCTGCCCCTGACGCTGAGTGATTACAAGAGGCCATTCGTCTTAGAATACAGCCTTCTGTCTTTTCGAGGAAATACCATTTGTTTATGTCTATACATTCTATCGCAGTGGTTCCCAACCTTTCGACTCCTGAGGACCCCCAATGAATCAGTACTGAAAGCCGGGGTCCCCCAGCAATTTGTACGATTTAAATTTCAAACATTAAAACAATAATTCACAAAAAATATAACAATTACACACCAAATAAATACTCAAATTACTAAAGAGATAATTCTTTTATATTGAAAAAAAATATGCAAAAATCAAAACATTTTATTGGGAAGGTTGGCGCTGCATCTCGGCAACTATCTTTTCACTGTTTGGTTTTATTTAGGAAAAGTGAATCCTCAGGTCAGATTCTACATTTCCGGAGCGATTTCTGTTTTGATATTTTTTAGGTATGTAAGATCTGAGAAAGTATTTTTACATAAATGAGTGATGGGGAAAGGAAGTAAACCATAGGGGCCTCTCATCTTTCCGTAGCCTCTCCGTCACATGTACTTCATTTGTTTTAAATCACCTCTCATACCACTGTAGGGTGTCAGGGCACTTTATAGGGGACTCAAGGTGTAGGATTCACATATCATCCACACTGGTAGGCATTTTCTAAGAGTGCTTGGTCTGGAGAAGCACAAATTTAGGATTGAGAAAACAGCACAGTGATTAGCGAGGACGTTAGTAATAAGAATGTATTTCTACAGAAGCAAACCTTTTTTAGCAGCATAAGAAAAATGAAAGACTAGGGAAAAAACAACTTTCTGATTTGTGCCATGCGGTTTGCATGTACCTCTTTAACAGCAGTTCATAGCTCACTGTTCTAGATTATTATTATGAACTGCACAGTAACAAAGAATCTCTTTGACAAAAGCAGTAACCCACTGTGCCATGCACATAAAATACTGTTCTTTGCATGGTACACGTTCTTTGCAGGAGGCATATTAACCATATTCGCTACATTTGAGTCAAAACTGCCACTGCCCAAAACTCTCATTCCTCTCTAGCAGGTACATTAATCAATAGACTTCTCTTAGCACTTTTATTTTTGTTGTACACAAGCTTTGCAGTGCTTTTAAAACTGCTGAACAAAGTAATACATATAAAAACACGACGCACGTGTTTGTCAGAGGCCCCACTGGAGAAGTGCCTTTCTCCTAGCCCAGGCTTGCGGAACCACTGTTTTATCGCATATAAGAGCGTAGCTGGAATCTTGACCTGATACGCAGACAATAAGTGCAAGAAATGAAGTTTACCATTTGCATTATAGAAAGCCGCCAAACCCTGGGCGTGTGAAACAGCCTTATTAGTATTATTGCGAATGTGGTCTTGCTCATTTATTGAGGCGGAAAAGATCTTACCCAAAAACCGAAAAGTATCTATCTGTTCCAACTTATGTTGACTCAGAACCCAGGGGGTACCAATTTTCCTTCTGGTCTTTTCCCTGGAGAAGCATACAACCTGAGACTTCAATATATTGATTCTTAAGTAGTACTTCTCCGAGTAAAGATGTAGTGCGGGCAGGCGTGGATTTAGGCCTTCTGGGGTGAGATCAAACACAACTATGTCATCCGCATATAATAAGCATACGATTGGCTTACCACCCACCACGGGGCGTAGCCACAAGTACTCCTAAGGTTTTTAGGGAGGTCATAAATGTAAAGGGAGAAAAGCAGTGGGGCCAATGAACAGCCCTTTTTCAGGCCATTTTTGGATGAAAATTTTGAAGACAATCCCCGCTCTCCACCCAAGAGGATTTTACACCAGGCCGAAGAGTGCAGAGCAATCACCAATCACAGGAGACAAGGCGAAACCCCTAATTCTTGAAGTTCTTCCACAGGATTTTCCTATCCACTTTGTTGGATGCTGTGGAATAATCAATAAATGCGGCATACAATATTCCCCCCTTAGTTTGAACATTTGTCAATTATAGTTTGCATTATGAGAATATTATCTAAAGTATTATGGGCCTTTCTGAAGCCTGCCTGTTCCAATGGGAGAATACCATTTTCCTCAACCCAATCGGTTAATTGCAGTAAGATGCTTTTCGCAAATATCTTTCTTGTTGCGTCTAATAAGGCGATTTGTCTGTAATTTGACGGTGCTGTTCTATCTCCTTTTTTATGTAGAGGAAGCATTATACTACCGGTCCATGATTCTGGGATACTACCATGGGCATAACAGGCACAGAATACTAGATGAAGAAGTTTTGCCCAAAGCAAAGGCTCCCTTTTAATTAGAGTCATCGGAACGTCGGAACGTCGTCAGGGCCCATGGCGCCCGATGAGCGCAATGAAATTATTATCTCCTCTAATTCAGCCACAGTAGGAGCACCTGTATTGTCCATTTCTCCCCCTCCATTTAATACTATCACCTCTCTTCCAGAGTCAGCACACTGGTTTTCAGCATATAGGACTTGGATATACAACTTACAGTCTTCCTCTGCTATCGGGGGGCGAATAGGGTTTTACAGTTTCGGCACCCCTCTAACATGATAGCCCAGAATTTACTGTGGTTTCTCTTTATGGCTGCTTCCCTCAGTGTGATCCACTTATCATCCTCTTCTTTTCTTCGGATCGCTAATTTCAGCCACGATCATCTTCGCTTAAGTATTGTTATTTTCCTATTCATTTCCTTAGTCTTATGCTCCAGCTGTCGCCTTACTTACTTATTTATTTCTCTATTCATATTTATGATAGGCGGCTGAGCCTTTTTGATTCCATGTATACTACGCCTAAGCTGCTTACGCGTAATAATATAGCTCATTAAGTTGGTAAAATGTGTTAGAGCATCTTTCCTCCAAACCTCCATATTTCCCACAATGTTTTCCAACAATGGCTTAATCAATGTTATTTTAGCTGTTTGACATTCTCCTATTTTTTCTGTAAATTCTGGGGTTTGTTCCTTTTAGAGACCATGAATCTATGGCCCCTAACTGCAATTTTAAGGTAAGTTTTAATATCATGTGATCACTGTAAGGGTGTCTATTATTTCTATATCCTCATCTCTTTGAGCGATGTTGTACGAGGTACAGATATAGTCTATAATGGAGTTATTCTTGACGGTCTTGTGTGTGAAAACTGCGGGCGAATCTGAACAGAAGAGCCCATTCAGAATAGTACTGCTGCAAGGTCTCAAACCTTTCAAACAAATGAGTCCTCTTTTGTCTGTCCTGATTCTAGGAGGGAATAGGATAGGTGGAATATTCAGTGATTTTTTCTGGTCTGGCTTGCAATAAATGTGGAGCAAAGAATTAGAAATTTTACAATTTAAGTCCCCCTTTATCATTACGTTGGCAGAATTTCTTATAGCACAGACTTGTTTGAGAAATTGTTGCAGAATATTGTCAAATTTCTTTTCAGGGGGGTTATATGCATTTACAATAATCAAGGGAAATTTCCCACCCTTCTCCCCCCTAACATGTACTCGCACAAGTTTGTAGTCTCGGGAGGCTATCAAATTCCCATTTGTATCTGTTACTTAAAAGCATGGCTATACCCCCTTAGCACGCCCTTTTTTTGAGGGGAGTGCTTTTTTACTTAGTACCGTGTAACTCGGGCATGAAAGGTCATTTAAACCCCAGGTCTCTTGAATGCAAATTAGGTCGATCATCATTGAACACAATACATTTAATTTACCTTGATCTTTCCCTAGTCCTGCAGCATTCCAAGAGACCAATCAGAAGTCAGTGTTAGTAACTTGACTGTATCAGCTTCCCCTTCAACTGAGATCTATTCAGGGCCCCCACTAACCAATTCCAGTTTTCCAGATTGGGACTGGAGCCCTGATATTTGGGACCTTCCAAAACATTCACTACCCTTGTATCCTAGAATAGAGAAACTTGCACAACTTCGCCTGAGGTGAAAGAATGTCCCCCACCAAGTCCACAATAGTATTTGTGAAGTCTGAACCATGAGTAGTATACTGCCCGCTGGGGTACGTTGACTTCTCACGAACTGGGATAACATCTATACCCCTGCATTGAAGTTGGGCACAGTGAACCAGAATTAGTTTCAAAATAGTTTAAGAGGAAAACCATACCTCTGCCTTACGCCCCCATATACTGTGGTCGAGAAAGACCCTCACAATATCAGTACTCTCAATTAATTTGAGTTCTTCTATTTCCAAAAAGCATGACAGTAGAAAGGAATGATTTAGGGATATATTTGAGTCAAATATAGAGAAGAATTCTAAACAGTCTGGTAACTCCATATGCCCAACAAGGGCATAATCCCTTCTGAATTTTTCTCCCACTTTCTGAGTAATTGATCTGGGGCAAATGTTCATAGCTCCTGGTGGGGCAGTCTCCGGCGGGATTACGTTGATGTAATCAGATATAACACTAGGTGTCACCGGAAAATCTGTCTGTCCATGATCTTGCGGCTGTTCAACAAGTGTCGCCTCCTCAGTCCTGTTCTGAGAGTTCTTGAGTGAGGGGACCTGTTCAAGCATGTCCGTAGATTCCACCTGTTCCCTTTCCTCAAACTTAACCTTCTCTGCTTTCTTTTTTGAAAGTCGCTGGTTCCTTCTTTTTCCCGTTTTTTTCGCTCTTGTTTGAATTGCTTTACTAGCCTTTTCCATGTTGATTGCATTTTGATCCATCGACTTTAGAGATGAATGATCTTTAGGAAGAATGATTGGGAATGGAGCCGCTCGAGGGTTTAGAGCGGGTTCCTTTTTCTGGACATCATGGGCCAATGGTGGAATATTGTGCGGTGAGTTCATACTAGAATAGAGGTTGTCGAGAGAATATATCTAATTCTCTTCTGGTCCAAATTCGCTAGTGTGGTGACTACTTCATCCAAATGTGGTTTTCCTGCTTGGGTTCCTTTATTGGAGTGGGAGAACTTATCTATGTTCGTCAAGTCTTCAGCAATTGGGACCTGCAAACAGGTACCATTTATATTTAGACCCAACCTTTACATACCTCCTTTTTTATTCTCTTGGCCGACTTGTCAGAAGAGTGGCTCGCATTTTGATTTACTAGTAAGACTTTTAGAATGGAAACAAGAATATCTTGAGTGTGAACAGAAATCTTTATGGATTTTTCGAGAAGTTCCACAATAGACTATAGGATTCTTTCGAGGCACACAAAGGATTCAGAAAGGACTATGTGTTGTTCTGATGGACACACTAAGTCCAGAGTTTCTGAAGATCTTACATCTGAAAGAAAGTGGTTCGAAGGAGTACTACTATAGAGCTTTACATAGGGGAGAGTATATTAGGTTGAACTACTCCAGGCGTTATTGGAATGGATGGAGGGACAAATCTGCGGCCGGGCACCTCGTCCAGGTCAATATCGGGAAGGGTAAATTCCATAATTTTGACTTGGTTGGACCTACTCGGGAGGGGGGAGGTGGTGAGAATAGCTGATCCCTCCCTGACCGTAGTGCCATCATCCGTCAAGATATTCAAGTCCTTACCCTGGGCGGAACCCTGGGCGAATCCTTGAGGGGTATTATTCTTGACGCTGGCTGTATTTTCTGCCTTGACCATTGTTTTCACACAAGAATCCTTCAGAAGAAATGGGAGGATAGAGTTCAAAATTTTTATATTTAGTTTTTGCAGGCCGGACTAAGGAATGACCTACTCCTTCTTATACGTTTAGAAGTCATTTTAATTTATTTCTGATCTTTTTACTCCCTTTCTATTATAATCTGTTTTTATCCTGGATCCACTCTCCCAGCAAACCAATTTTACTTTCAAGAGAGTCAAAGCCAGGCCAGAGGAAAGAAATAATAAGTGTGAGGTCAGCAACAGATCACAGTACCTTAATGTCAGGTGACAGGTCCCCCTTTAGTTCACGACTCAACCAGCTCTCAGCCAGGCCCTGCAGTTCCTCACCACCTGCTAGTCTTGTTCTCTGTGCCTGGTTCCTCTGTGCAGCTAGCTCCTAGGTACTTCCTCAGTGTTCAGGCACTTTTCTTGATTGTTTGGGGGGATTTCTTTCTTCTTTCTCCTCTCACACGGACTTTCTTACTGCCAAAAGCACCTCTAAGCTTCCAAATTATCATGGATCAGGGATAGGAAAGAGTAGCGTAAGAGGCGAGCGACTTTCCTATAAATTTTCTTGCTGTGACTCTTGATGTCTTTACTCTGCCGTTCCCACTACAGCCGCTTTATGTTTTCCGAAGTGGGAAAAGGGGGTGACCCGCCTTCCCACGGCGTCTTTTCCGTCTATTCTGTCTTTTGTACAAATAACGCTGGTACCGCTACTGCTGCTGTATTTCTGCTGGGTCCGCTACTGCTGTATTCTGTCTCCACCTCCCTTCCCGCACTACTGCTGTGTTATACACTCCCCTGGGGCGGGAGTGTGGGTAGGAGCAGGAACGGGAGAATAAGCGGGCGGCTTTGCTGTGTCACAATCACTTTCCGGCGTCTTTTCCCGCACTGCCGCTGTTCTGTGAGCTCCTCTAGGGTGGGAGCGTCACTATCACTTTTCCGGCAGCAGATGGGCAGGCTCCTCAGAGCTTGTGCTGCCCTCGGCTGCACGGTGGCTCTAGACCTGCGTCAACTTTGTCCTAGAAGCCAGAGCAGGGAACAGCCCCCCATAGCTTGCGCCGTCAGCGTAGCAAGCAAAAGCAGGCTTCTCGTAGTTTGCGGCGACTTTGTCCACCCAGGAGCGGGAGTGGGGTACAACACCCCCCCTCCCCTCCAGCTGTACCTTGCGCCATCCGCGGTGCGGATTCTCGTCTCGTGGGCAACAAGCAGGCTCCTCGTTGCGCTGCCCTCGGCGGCACGGTACGGTACCTTTCGACTCGCACCAACTTTGCTTCCACTCTTGTCCTCCTGGACGCGGGAGCAGGAACGGGAGCAAGGAGCTTGCCCTCGCAGCACGGCGGGTGTCTCTGTTCCCACTGACCTGGAGAGCCTGGCTCCCTGCCTGACAATCCGCTCCGCTCCACTGTTGTCGTATCAACGTCAAGTCACTTCCTGAGCGTTTGCAGGCTTTCCCGATGAGTCCTATTCTTCGACTATTTTTGCAATATCAAGTGCTTCTTTCAAGATTGGGCTACTTGCAGCCCATAATCTTTCCTGCGTCTTAATACTTAAAAATGTCCTAGTAAATGTAACGGAAAGTTTCAGTTCTTTTAAGGACACGGAGGAGAGCATTATGCTCTTCTTTCTTCTTTATTTTCAAACAACAGCCATGTTAAAACACATAACAGCAAACCTAATTTCCTATAAAACCAGGGAACATTAATAAAACAGAAAATGTCCATGAATCAATGAGATGTCTGGATCAGCTTTTTCCACTCTTGTCCCCTCTCTCTTTCGCTCTTTCTTCCTGCGACAAATGCTGGTATTGGAAATGGAAATAAAGCAAGTAACACTATGACGGTGTGTATGAACTATGAACGTATGGTCCTCAATCTCTTAAAAACGCCATTGAAAGAAAACATTTAACTTTCATAACTATAAAAGAAGTTACTTGCATTCTCCAAAAAGATCCACCATGGTTTGGTGGGGAGCAATGGAAACATCGAGTGGGCTAATCCTTGCCTCCGTGTCCTTAAAAGAATTGAAATGTTCTGTAACATTAGCTAGTACATTTTTCATTGTATGTCAGATCCCGGAGGCAAAGATTATGCTAGTTTAAGGGCAATGAGCAGCTGTTGTTCCCCATGGGGCTGAATTTCATCAGTCAAGTTTTCATCGCTCTCGATATACTGCACCACACAGATTTCGGGAACCTGGAAAAGCCGGGTGGGAAGTCAGTCGTGAGTTACACTTTGTCTAAAAAAAATGAAAGGTGACCCCATCTGGGTTAAAAGGCCTCCCCTTCATATCCAATATCCATATCTCCGACACCCTCCAGCTGAACATCAGACGTAAGCTAGAGGCCAGTTTGGCCGCCAGTTGCTTGTGAGAAAGGTACTGGTTGCTAGGTCATGAGAAAAAGAAGTTCAAGGTTTTATTAACAACACAAAGTACTGAGTACAATGACTTTGGAGGGAGAGACAAAGGGATATCCCAGAGCAGTTTCAGGACCAGGGGATGTTCCCCGACTTGGAGAACTCCCACTATAGCATGTCCTTCAGATATCACTAATTGGAAAGTATTGAGTGATCTGTAAGCCTTTCCTTCGGTCGCCAAGGATACCAGGAAATTCAGGATAGGGACACCGTCAGCCCCAACGGGATCGAAGTTCTATTGCTGGCAGCAGCCCAACCATCAAGAGCAAGGAAATCAGTAAAGTTTCACCGTACCATCGACCCTGGATCGAGAGACAGGAGGTCCACAGTTCTTCTTTAAAGAGCCAGACTTATCATCAAGACTTGTAATCCTCCATGCCATAAGCCGGAGGTTTCCGTTCATCACCAGATGGGGGTTCCTGGAGGGATCGATGAGGAGAGCTGGATTGAGGGGTAGACTGATTAGAAGATCCCAAGAAAGTTCCATCAGAACTGGAAACCATACTTGTGACTTTCTTATAGGGGTCCTGACCACCAGATCTGCCAATTGCCTGCGAGTTTGTGTAGCCAGTGTCATTACCATGGAGAAGGGCGAGCCCTCAAGGGAGGCATCTACTGCCACCCCCCGGGAATCCAGTCTACAAGTTAAAAACCAGGGAAGTTGATGGTCGAGCCAGGATGCAAAAAGATTGATCATGAATGGCCCTCATAGGTCCAAGAGAGCTCAAAATGTGGCTGGAAGCAATTTCCATAGACTTGTGTCCTGGAGATGTTCTGATTGCCAGTCTGCTACTTGGTTGGCACTCCCTGGGAGATTATCTGACAACATAAGAGACTCGATGTTCAAAGCAATACTTCAAAAAATTATTTGCCAGATCTGACAGGGCTGTGGACCGAAACCCCTCAGATGGTTGATGTAGCGAACTGCTACTACATTGTCCATCTTTAGGAGGACGCAACACTTGAGTCTGTCCTTGGTCCAACATTTCACTTGAAGGGAATCCGCCATCAGTTCCAGACAATTGATATGGAAGGATGCTTCTGTGGTGGACAATCCGCCGTCTGTGATAAATTGCCCGCAACGCATACCCCAGCCAGTACCACTGCCGTTGTATTCAATCACGAGGTCCGCTTGGGACCCGAATACGAGTCATCATCAGAGCTCATCCTTGGCCTCCTCTGAAAGAAAGGGAGTATGTGAGGCCCCAACATAGGTTAGATGCCTTCAAATGTTGGAGGGCGCGAAAGTGCAGAGAACCTGTGAAAATGTCTTGTATGGATGATGAAAGGACGCTGACAACTGGCGATTTGTCGGAGGGAGTTTGTTGATTTGGACAGGGTCCTACGCAAATCATGCCAGATTTTGACCATCTTCCGGGAGGGCAGACTCAATGTAGTCTCCACTGAGTTGATCAAGAAGCTCAAAAAGATACGATTTTGAGAAGGAGACACAGTGGATTTTTCACGAGTGAAATTGAAGCCCCAATGATTGGAGGAGATCCACTGTCTTTCTCAGATGCACAGATAGTGCGCAACGGAATTGGTCCATGAGGAGCATATTGTCCAGGTATATTATCATGCGTAGCCCGGACACACTTAGGTGTTCAACCACAGGTTTGAGGACTTTGGTGAAACACCAGGGGGGTAAAGAGAAGCTGAAGACAAGGGAGGTGAACTCAAAGGTTTGGCATTGCCACTGGAATTGGAGAAAATGCTGATGCGGTGGTGTAAGGAAATGCCTCCTTGGCATGGTTACCCCCTAACTTTTTGCCTTTGCTGATGCTAAGTTATGATTTGAAAGTGTGCTGGGACCCTGCTAACCAGGCCCCAGCACCAGTGTTCTTTCCCTAAACTGTACCTTTGTCTCCACAATTGACACAACCCTGGCACTCAGGTAAGTCCCTTGTAACTGGTAACCCTGGTACCAAGGGCCCTTATGCCAGGGAAGGTCTCCAAGGGCTGCAGCATGGCTTATGCCACCCTGGGGGCCCCCTCACTCAGCACTTGCACACTGCTTCACAGCTTGTGTGTGCTACTGAGGAGAAAATGACTCAGTCGACATGGCACTCCCCTCAGAGTGCCATGCCAACCTCACACTGCCTGTGGCATACCCCTGTTGGCGGCAAGGCTTGAGGAGATAATGAGAAAACAAGGAGTCACCCACCAGTTAGGACAGCCCCTAAGGTGTCCTGAGCTGAGGTCACCCCTGCCTTGAGAAATCCTCCATCTTGAGTTTGGAGGGTTCCCCCAATAGCATTAGGAATGTGCCCCCCTCCCCACGGGGAGGAGGCAAAAGGGGGTGTAGCCACCCTCAAGGACAGTAGCCATTGGCTACTGCCCTCCCAGACCTAAACACACCCCTAAATTCAGTATTTAGGGGCTCCCCAGATCCCAGGAAATCAGATTCCTGCAACCTGAAGAAAGAAGGACTGCTGATCTACAAGCCTGCAGAGAAGGAGGAAGACGACAACTGATTTGGCCCCAGCCCTACTGGCCTGTCTCCAACTTCGAAAACCTGCTCCAGGGACACATCAGACAGGGACCAGCGACCTCTGAAGCCCCAGAGGACTGCCCTGGACTACAGGACGAAGAAACTCCTGTGAACAGTGGCCCTGCTCAAAACCAGCTACTTCTTTGCAACAAAGAAGCAACTTCCAAAGACTTCACGTTTCCCGCCGGAAGCCTGAGACTCTGCACTCTGCACCCGACGCCCCCGGCTCAACCAGCAGAAAACCAACACCTCAGAGAGGACTCCCCGGCGACTGCGAGCCCGTGAGTAACCAGAGACGACCCCCCTGAGCCCCAAGCGATGCCTGCGGAGAGAATCCAGAGCCTCCCCCTGACCGCGACTGCCTGTAACAAGGGACCCGACGCCTGGAACCAACACTGCACCTGCAGTCCCCAGGACCTGAAGGAACCGAACTTCGCAGGAGTGACCCCCAGGCGACCCTCAGCCCGCCCAGATGGTGGCTCTCCCGAGAAGCCCCCCCCGTGCCTGCCTGCACCGCTAGGTTGACCCTCCTGGTCCCTCCATTGAATCCTATAGAAAACCCAACGCCTGCTTTGCACACTGCACCCGGCCGCCCCTGTGCCGCTGAGGGTGTGTTTTGTGTGCCTACTTGTGTGTCTCCCCCCCCCCCCCCCCCAGTGCTCTACAAACCCCCCCCCTGGTCTGCCCCCGAGGACGCAGGTACTTACCTGCTGGCAGACTGGAACCGAAGCACCCCTGTTCTCCATAGGCGCCTATGTGTTTTGGGCACCTCTTTTGACCTCTGCACCTGACCGGCCCTGGTGGGCTGCCTAAACCCCAGGACTGAGACTTGTAAGTGTTTTACTTACCTCCTAATCTAACCTTTACTTACCTCCCCCAGGAACAGTTGATTTTTGCACTGTGCCCACTTTGAAAATAGCTTATTGCCATTTTTACAAAGACTGTACATGATATTGTTTTCATTCAAAGTTCCTAAAGTATCTAAGTGAAGTACCTTACATTTAAAGTACTAACTGTAAATCTTGAACCTGTGGTTCTTAAATTAAACGAAGAAAATATATTTTTCAATATAAAAACCTATTGGCCTGGAGTTAAGTCTTTGAGTGTGTGTTCCTCATTTATTGCCTGTGTTTGTACAACAAATGCTTAACACTACCCTCTGATAAGCCTACTGCTCGACCACACTACCACAAAATAGAGCACTAGAATTATCTCTTTTTGCCACTATCATACCTCTAAGGGGAACCCTTGGACTCTGTGCACACTATTTCTTACTTTGAAATAGTATATACAGAGCCAACTTCCTACAGGTGGGAAGATTGGATTCATCAGTGTAGGAGGCTGACCTGGTTTGTAGTTGGTACCCTAGGTCCAGTTCCAGTTCCAGTTCTCCCTTATTAGTGAAATGTAGGCATTGTTCTAGCAGCTTAGGCTGTCTAGAGGTAGCTGTAACAAAGCAGCTTAGGCTGAACTAGGAGACTTGCAAAGCTCCTGCAAATACCACTATAGTTACACAGTACTTATATACAATAAAAGACAATACTCAGTGTTACCAAAAATAAGGTACTTTATTTCAGTGACACTAGGTCAAAAATGTCTTAGAGGCAATACTCCTTCTGGAGGTATGTAATATACACTAGAGACCAAAATCAGGTAAGTAAATAGTCACATAATAGTGAAAACAGTAGAAAATACAATAGGATGCAATAGGCCTAGGGCAACATAAACCATATACTAAAAGTGTAATGTGGATCACAAATTCCACCCTAGGCAAGGGTAGTGTGTAGAGGGGCGCTGGGAGTGTAAGAAAACCACTAAGGTAAGTAAAATACCACACCCCAAAGCCCAGGAAATTGGGACTAAAGGACAGCAAGTTTCCTCAGGACACACTACAAGTCGTGATTAAATTTATTGCAAGAACCAAGCAAGACTGCAAGCAGCAAATGGTGGATTCCTGGACCTGAAGACCTGTGAAGAGAGGAGGCCAAGTCCAGAAGTTGCAGAAGATTCCAGGAAGGATAGGAGCCCCTGCTAACCTAGAAGATGGTGCAAAAGAGGATTCTCTGGTTAGAAGAAGTCTGCAGAAGAGCACCAAAGAAGATGTCTGCGGGTTCCTGCGGGATGCAAGAGGTGTCCCACGTCGAGATGTTTGATGCAGGCAAGTTGCAGCGCTAGATTCGTCTAACAAGCCTTGGTTCAAGCAATGTCGCGGTTTGCGTCAAAATGGTGCCGCCTGGATCTAGGGAGGACCTGGGGGCCCTCAACTCAGACTGAGGCGGCAGAGGGGGCTCCCAACACTGGAGGAACCCACAGATGACCAGGCAGCACCCACTGGAGTCCCAGGACACGGGGACAAAGAAGATGCAAATTGCGGTTGCTGCAGCACTACAAAAGAAGGTCCTGCGCCGCTGGAGAACAACTCAGTGAGTTTTGCTTCACAGAATGGAGTGCTGGGGACCTGGGCCACGCTGTGCATGAAGGATTCTTGCAAATAGTGCACAGAGGCCTCAGGAGCTATAGATGACGCAGTGCACAGGGGTACTGTCGCAAACCAGGAAGGCAAGCTCTTACCTCTGCCAAATTTGAACAGCTGGACCTTAGGACAGTCCACCACCTGTGTTCTAGGGAGCACGCTCATCGCCAGGAGAGGAGTCCCAGAGAACCAGTCGTCGTCTTTGGAAGGTGCCTGCTGGAGCAGGGAAGGTACTCCATCACTCCACTGGAGATTCCTTTGGTTCGTCTGGTGCAAGATGAAGGCAGGGAGTCCTCAGAGCGTGCACACCTTGGGAACTGTTGCAGTTGCTGGCTGGAGCTGAAGTCAGTTACAGCGGTTCCTGGAGTAGTCTGTGGTTGATCTGACGGTCAGAAGCTGAAGCAGAAGCTGCAGAGGATTCCTGGTGGAAACTTGCAAGCTGAATTTGAGGAGGAAACCACAGGAGAGCCCGTAAATAGCCCTGAGAGGGGAATTGGCTACCTAACGAGGTGCGCACCTATCAGGATGGGTCTCTGACTTCACCTGCTGGCACTGGCCACTCTGAGATCTCCAGAGTGTCCCCACACGTTGGAAAACAAGATGGCTAACGCCATGGACCTACTGGAGGAGCCCTGGGCACCACCCCTGGGGTGGAAATGGACAGGGGAGTGGTCACTCCCCTATCCTTTGTCCAGTTTCATGCCAGAGCAGGGACTGGGTGTCCCTAAACTGGGGTAGACTGGCTTATGCAATGAGGGCACTATCTGTGCCCTTCAAAGCATTTCCAGAGTCTCTGGGAGGCGACCCCTCTCAAGCCTGTAACACCTATTTCCAAAGGGAAGGGGTGTAACACCCTCCTCCCAAAGGAAATGCTTTGTTCTGCCTTCCTGAGACTGAGCTGCTCAGACCCCAGGAGGGCAGAACCCTGTCTGTGAGGTGGCAGCAGCTGTAGCTGCAGTGTAAGACTCAGAGAGCTGGTTTGGCAGTACTGGGGGTCCATGGTGGAGCCCCCAGGATGCATGGGATTGATCCCCCAATACCATATTTGGAATGGAGGCACAATTCCATGATCTTAGATGCCTCACATGGCCAAATTCGGCATTACCATTGTGAAGCTACATATAGGTATTGAGCTATATGTAGGGTTCGCATGTAATGGTATCCACACTCAAGAAGTCTTGGGAATTGACTCTGGACAGCGTGGGGGCACCTTTGCTAGTGCAAGGGTGCCCTCATACTTAGCAACTTTGCACCTAGTCTACAGTAAATGAAGGTTAGACATATAGGTGACTTATAAGTTACTTAAATGCAGTGAAAATGGCTGTGACATCGTGTGTGCACTATTTCACGCAAGCTGCAGTGGCAGTCCTGTGAAAGGGTTTGTCTGAGCTCCTTATGGGTGGCAAAAGAAATGCTGCAGCCCATAAGGATCTCCTGGAACCCCAATGCCCTGGGTACCTAGGTACCATATACTAGGGACTTATAAGAGGGTCAGTCACTAAACTATAGTGTCTAATTTGGAAGTGGAGAGAGCATAAGCACTGGAGTTCTGGTTAGCCGAGCTTCAGTGACACAGTTAAGCACTACTGACAACACACACATTAGGCCACAAACTATGAGCACTGGGGTCCTGGCTAACAGGATCCCAGTGAGACAAGCAAAACACACTGACACATAGGGTTTTAACTATGAGCACTGGGGTCCTGGCTAGCAGGATCCCAGTGAGACAGTAAAACACACTGACACACTCACAAACAGGCCAAAAGTGGGGTTAACCATGCTACAAAGATGCTACTTTCTCACAATCAGGTAAGCATCCTTAAGATCCAATTGCACTAGCCAGTCATTGGGCTTCGGTATATCGCAAAGCAGATGGATACTCTTTCCTGAAATGACGGAAAACTAGAAGCCATTTGTTGATTTCCCAAGGATTGATCAGCTGACATTGGCCCTGTCAAGTTTTTCCAGCAGAAAAAAGATTGCTTAGAAATTCCGAAGGATGTGGAGTGGACGGGAGAATGGTCCCTTTGTAAAGGGGTTCCTGGATTTCCATCTTGATAAGGGAGGCGTCTTGTTCTAAGAAGAAGAGAAGGTGAGGGGGGAAAAGGGTGACCTGTAGAACTCTATGTGGAAACCGTGAATTGTTTGGAGCACCCAGGCATTGGAGGTGATAAGCCTCCAGTTGTCTGAGAAATGTCTCCTCCCCCTCTCCCCAAACCCTCTCCCCCTAAATTGGAAATGAAGGTTAGACTCATTGTGTGTTTTGGATGAAAGGCCTGCATCTCGGGAACCGTTGCAGGAGTCTCTGTGTTGAGGGCCTCTGGTGGGATAGAAGTCTCCGAAGCAGGTTTAGTCCAGCCATTGACCTTGTACCACGGGTTGTTCTTTATCAGAGGTGTAAGACTGGAAACGGCTGATCATGCACCCCTTCCCACAGTGAAAACCAGAGGATTGAAGGTACGCTTGAGAGATGATTAGGCTTTGTTTGGTGAATTAAATATTGAAATAAATTTACTGAGCTCTTTGACGAACGGATTGCCAAAGAACCCCCCCTTGTGCCACCTGCCCCAGCTTCAAATGTCACTATGCCCCCCAGTTTGGGCTCAATCTTTATAGGAGTGATCTGTGTCTGTCTGTAGAAATGGTGCCGTTGCCCAGGAGAATAATGGCATGTTGGGCCCAGCCAGAAATAACTTCTGAAGAGAAAAGAGCCCCTGATGCTTTTGTGTCTTCTGCCATGTCCAAGATGTTAGTTAATGGCCCTGTCATATACAGGAGCTTATCGTGGCCTTGACTGTATTTGACTAGAAAAGTGACTATCCTGGCAACGATGATTGTTGTCGCGGTGACCTAGCTGTCCAAAGAGGAGCAGGGGCACTCTGCCAAAGGTGGTTCCCAATTACTTTCTCAAGAGATTTGTGCAGCCTCCCTGCCACGTACGAGGCCACCTTGTCCCCAGGGACCCACTGTGAGGAACAAGGATTTATGAGCTCCTCGGGGTCCAGCATATTGAACTGAGAGCCGTGGGTCTCTTCTGTGGTACGGTCAGTCTCCTCCGAGGGGTTGGTTGTTGGGACCGCTCATGGTCTGAATTGCCATCGAACGCAGTGTGGGATTCATCTGAGGCATGGGGTGGTGAAAGGTGCACAGCTTTCTCTGGAGGTGTAGGGCCCTGTGAGGCATCTGGGGTATGAGGAGGGAGTCTGTGGCCCAGAAAAGCTTTCTTTAGCCTGGAAAATGCATTCAGGTGCACCCCAAAGGTGTGTGGGTGTTTGCACAGGTTCTTGGAGGGTGTGGTTATGGGTAACCCTTAAGTTATGGGGGCTGAAGGCCCGGGAAGGTCTTACGTTGGTGGGAGGGGTTCCAGGCATTTCTGCCCCTTTTCAAGCAATTTCTTCTCAAGGGGACGGACCACTACATACAAAACTGTCTTATGGATAGAGGCGTCTACTGCATCACAGAAGTCATCTGTGACCGGGAATTAGGAGATCTCCTCTGTATAGCAGTCATCGTATTCTTCCATGAGGCTTCAGTTAAGTATGGACAGACTGCACAGATAAGTTCAGAATAGGTGGAAGTAACCAATGTAAGAGGGCTATATATGCTGGGGGAGAACCCTGAAGAATATGGGTAGCAGAACTCTACAGTAATGAGGGTTACACTATTACAGCAGGCTTTAGCAGACACCATACTCCCTTATATTATGCTGGGCACGACATATCCAACGTCCCTGGAGGAGTAGCGGATGACAAATCGCTGCTCAAAAGCAGTGTACGGTTCCTAGCAGGGGGTAAAACTCCAGATAGTTGGGGGCTACTGTCACCACCAGCCTACGCTGCCGACAGAGGCTCTCGGCAATACCTGAGATGCCGATATTTTCTCTTCCGCAGGGACTGGAGGAAGCGTGGTGACCGATGCGTGCAATGTGAGGGGAGCGCGCCCTGCCCTTCTATGAGGCAACTTGCACCACAGCAAGAATACAGCAAAAGCAGCTGCGAAAGGAGCGTAACTTCTGTTCACGGAGGCAGAAGCACTGCCGGCATCCTAATAGGGAGAGAAATTTAAATTAATCAACAGTTCTCCCATAGAAAAAGCATAGAGACCGAAGTTCCCAATACCTATCTCCTACACGGCTGAGGAGTGCCGAAGAAAGAAGAGAAGAGAGAGGGGACAAAAGTGGAAAAAGGCTGATCCCGATATCCCATTGATTCTGTTTTATTCATGTTCCCTGGTTTTATGCGAAATTAAGTTAACTGTTACATATTTTAACATGGCTGATGTTTGAAAATAAAGGAGAGAGCAGAGCGCAGTTCTCTCATCCAGGTTCTGGCATAGAATTAGTTGACCACAGATCATTTGGTTCATCATGTTCCCAAATTCACCCTTAATAGCGAACCCACGCAGTTTGGTGATAAAGTGATCTACTGTTTCATGACTTTTCTGTGGCTGCGTGTAAAATTTATGGCGCTGCATAACTACGTGGACCCACTTTCCAAAATATGTTTCTAGTCTTTACTTGGCTTTTATATAAGTGTAATCAATCTCTATATTGCCTGATCCTTTACCTATTGGTAGAAACTTGAATACATGTTGGACTTCTTTTCCTAATGCATCATTTAGAAAGACTCTTTTCCTTGAAGGACTGAAGTTCAAAATAACAATGGCCTCTAAGTAATTCTGAAAGTATTCAAACCATTCCTCCCCTTCAAATGGGGGTTGACCAGCCCGTGCTAAAAACATTAGGCGGAGGATCCACTGACTGTACTGATTGATGCTATACTACCTGTTCTTCCATTCAAAGAGGCACTTAAAAAATTACAGTAAAAATGTGTTTTTTCTAACCCCACCCCCGTGACTTGAAGGAACATTTTGTTAAATTGACATGGACGGTGACAGTGCAGTGAAAGAAGTTGTTTTCCATTATTCCATAAGTCGCCTACAACTGGCAAAATTATTACTGTCACTGCCCTTACGCTAAATATCAGGATTTTTCGGACAAGAGTGTGTGCAGATCTCTGCAAAGGAATCTGCAGTATATCATAATGTTACTGCCTTGATCACCAGCATATCGAACTACAGCAACACTCTCTTCGCCAGAATCTCCAAACAATTCCTGCACAGACTCCAGACCATCCAAAACACCACTGCAAGGCTCATTCTCGACCTCCTGCCCCCACATCACACCGCACCTCAGGATGCGTCACTGGCTCCTCATGCACAAGTGCAGCCTATTCAAACTCTTCATGCACACATACAAATCCCTACACATCACGGGCCAGACTACCTGAAAACCTGCATACTTTCACCAACCCCTGCAGACTCCTACGCTCTGCCTTACTCTCACTTGCGCACATTGCCCACATCCGCAAAATCAATACTGGAGGTTGCTCATTCTCCTACATCGCACCCAAGACATGGAACAGCCTCCTTACATCAAAGCCTCCTCTTCACTTTTTCAGTTCCGCAAGAAGTTTAAGACTTGGCTCTTCATATAAGCACCTTGGGACCACAAAACTACACACACACCCAAGCCCCTGGCTCCCCTCTCGTGAGATCCATGCGCTATACAAATCAGTATAACATTGATTAAAAAAATATCAAGGTTTCCCCCCAAAAATGACGATTTTCAGAAAAAGCATAGGAATCACTGTGATTTAATCCGCTAAATGCTTTTAGTGCTTTAATTATGAGATGTTGCTAAATCCGATGTGAAAATACCATACAGTTCCACTAGATGGTGGTCGGTCACAATAGACTAGAAAAATAACACCCTGAGAATGTGTTATAGTTGTTGGGCTTCTAAGGTAAAGCTCTGCGATCTCTCTTGAGAGGCACATGGATGAAATTAGGAGGTCGGTGCGGAGATGAACGGTGAGAGCTAGCAGGAAGCCTCGAGCTCCTGTCTTTAATATTCTGGAGGTGTTATAAGTGCAGGCTCACAGGGTTAAATGTTTTTTTAGGCAGGGCAGTGATAACGGTTAGATGTAAATTTAAAGACCAATAAAAACAGTCTTTCTTTCTTTCTTTAGTTTACTTTATTCGGTGCAAAAAGACCATAAAAGACATAAAATAAATAAATAACATACAGAATTTCACAGTCCTAAAAATTTCTAAAAGCATTGTTAATACATTTTCCGAACACCAAAAGCAGCATGTATAAAATTTAGCACAGCCTGGATTATGTCCATATTTCCCAAATCATGTAAGTGGGAGTAAGTTGGCTAGTTCTAATACTGTTAGACTGAAATAGCAGACGTAAAAACCTTTTTCTTGGAACAGTATATAAAGTGCAGAAAAGCATAAAGTGTAATGAACTTTGAGATGTCTTTCCATCGCAGCAACAGGGAGGGAGGATCTTAAACCAGGTTCCAGCAACTGGGAATGCTACCAGATAATGTAAGGTGTTTAGACGTAGTCTTGTGAGTAAAAACCTTTGTCGCTCATGATTAATGATGGTCAAGTACAACTTTGGTTGAGGTTGTTGTGTCTCATAGCTTGTCCGTTGACTCATTAAACTAGAGGCTGGGTCCATATCCTGATAAAAACAGTCACTAAACGAGGATTAGAAGTGCATGATTAATGGCTGTTAAGTGAGATAAGAACATGCCTCACAGGTCCAAGAAAAATAGAATTATTCAGTGATGAGTTTAACTCCCACGATGCTGATTATCCGGAACAGACGCTTGTCTAGGGTGACCACCTGGCAAGAAGGCAAATTCTGGACAGTGACACAAAAGGTAATTTTTACGGACACGTACGGACAGCTGACAGACGTCTAGTCAAAGATAGGTTTATGTTCTGTATTACACATTGGGGTGTTGAGCAAACCTTCACAAATAGCTGGACAGATTTAAAGACGAAAAAAAATTGTAAACTTATACACTCCAGGCAGAATCTGACAGCCGAAATAAGAGCCAGGTTTCACAATTCTGCCCAGTACCACAAATGATTGTGGCTGAAGCAGCAATCTGTTGCCGAACATAGACTTAGAGTTCACAGAAGGTTGCACTAGTAGAGAGAGAAAAAAGAGGTTACTGATGGTGAGAAAGGAAAGAGGGCAAAATACCAAGGAGAGACAGGTCGGGACATTGAGAGTGAACAGTGAGAGAAGAGGAAAGCAGATAGAGAGATGGTGATGGTGAAGGTGACAGAAGGTTGAAAAGAGAAAAAAGGGTAGGGGACATATGAAAGGCGAGGTAGCGAGTGAACCGAGACTAATGGCTAAGTAGAGAAGGGCAGAGCTAAAGAAAAGGGAACTGAGAGACATGAGATTGTATAGGGAGTGAAGTGATGTAAGGGTTCACTTTATAACATGCATGTCAGGCCTTTCAATTCCAATGCACCATATCTTTGAAAATCTAGTGCTACTGTGCTTTTTACCGTTCACGCAGTGTAGCAACTTAACTTACTGCGCTGAGTTGCAAGAAATGTTAGTACATTTTGTCTTGGAACTGGCACAGTGTTCTGCTGCCTTTTGGCTAGTGTTGCACTAGTGAAATGACATATACATACATACAAGCAGAAAACCAGTGCTTGTTTAAAAAAAAACAAAAAAAGTCAAAGAATGAGGGAGAAATCCATCCAAGGTTCCACCCTGGAGAATTTGTCCAGCAGGTTACATTGTGGCACTAGAAGATTCTGGGATTAGAACACTTAGGTCATGCTATGTAGGCATTTCTGCTTGTGCTCTCCGTTCTCCTTTATCTGGAAATTTTGAAATAAAAACTTCACAGAAATACTTATTACAATACAATTGAATCCCTCCATTAACAGACTATTACTTTCTACCAGTTATCCATAAATCAGCTGCTGAAGTGCTTTAACCTCAGAGCCTAGGGCACCTCACAGGCTGCAGGAATGATAGCTACGCTTGTGACAGGGCCGGCTTTAGTGCTGGTGCAGGATGGTGTGAGAATATTTGCTGTGCCCCGATTCTCCCCCAAAAACTCCTTCTCCAAGGATTCAAACAGTACCACCCTCCAATGGCGCCCCTCATCTCAACATATGCCCGCTCTCATTTGTAGTTATTTTCTTTTACAGAGATACTCGTTCCAAGTATATTGGGTAGAGCAGGGTGTCAGGATGCATTTTATCGCACACATATCATACAGACAAAACGGCTTGTATAAGTTTGTAAGCCAACGCATAGGAAATGTTACTTGAGTCCAGAGCCGCTGGAATTATGCATTTCTGAGGCTGAGGGAATTTTTTTATTATTATAGATTTGCTGCATTTGCCACATAATCCATTATCTGCAGCCTATTTTCCAAATTTAACTCAAATGGTTCAAATGTAACTAAAAATGAAGCAACACATGTTTCAGTGCAGTGGAAGACACTTAACAAAGCTGGATTGGTCACCTTTCTGTTAACTGTTGCTGTGTTTGGGTATTAAACTGGTACTAATGGGGTGCAACCATTACCTAAAGTGTGTTAAAAAGTTTTAAAATGACAAATTAAGTAATACCATCACAAAAAGTGCCACATTACGCCACATAATTTGCCTTTTCCTTGATGCATAATTTACTCAGAACTGCTGCATTATTTGGCTCTCCGCAGATGCATAATTCTAGTGTCCCTGCTTAAGCAAAGAGAACCACAAAGTGTAGGGGTCACATGTCATCCAGACTGGTAGGCATTATATGTAACGAGTGCTTAGTCTGGAGAGTTATAAACTTGGGATTTAAAACAGAACATAGTGATTGAAGTTGTTTTTACTAATAAGTAATTATTATTATCCAAAATAATCCTATTTCGAATAATGAAAGTTTAAAATGACACAATAAGTGCTGTGAGCTCATGCCTTGCATTTTCCATGCTGCTATTTAATTTCGGTTCATAGCTCACTGTGCTATATTAGGGTTGTATCTTATGAACAGCAATTAACAAAAGTGTCCCTGTGACAAAAACAATAACCCACTGAGCTATTTACTTACAAAAACAATTTTTTGATCTGCATGTGACAGATTGTGCTTTGCTGGAGGCACACTATCCCTCTGGACTACTTTGTAATGAGCCAAAACGCAGACAAGCCACAACTCAGATATCTCAAACAGATACACTAATCACAAAAGTTAAAATTGACATTTTTGTTATTGTCTATAAAATTCTGGCACATAATTATGTAAGTTGTGTCAAAATGCAACTACCCCGCTCTACTTCCCCAGAGCTCGGCCCTGGTGAGAGGACACCAGCCCCTGAATAAAAGCAGAATGCCATGCCCTAGGCTGGGACAGGAGGAAGCACAGCAAATGCTGTAACTGCACATTAAAGCCCATTATCGCTCTGTATGTGATAATGGGCCAAATAGAATTAGAATGGGCCGATAGAAGTCTGTGCCAGGCCAGGGAGGGGCTGCTACAGGCCATTGAGTTCACAGCAGGAGTGTGAGCCGACCCCTGTTGTTAATGTTAAAGAACTCTGGCTTTTTGCAGGGGGACAGCACAGCCCCCTGCATTGTCCAAAATTATCAATAAAAGTCATCTGTAAAAAGAATCATCAATGGACAACGAACCCTAGGACTCGGAAGCCGCCAGTGGGCCCTTACCCCAACACCGGTCATACACCAACCGACAAGACAATTTTAGTTTGATGGAAGAAGTATTTATTTTTATATATACTTTCATTAAAATTCATAGAAACAATTTATGCAAGTCATCATATGCACATTACTCAAATAAAACATAAATTATTTTGACAGGATCCCTTCCTGTCCTGAACTTCCTTTGGACCACACAGGGGACTGGTTGTCACCTGTATCCCTGGGGGGCGGGGGCGGTACCCCTGCTTCCTCTGTTCCTTGCCCCCATGCTCAGGGTTCCGCCCCCTCTCCAAACACCAATCAGCCAAGGGGTGTACCGGGGCGGCCCAGGGCATGAGCCCCTTGAACACCCCAGTGATCTGGGCTCCCTACCCCCAATCAGGTGTGTCCATCCGCAGGTTGGTCCAGGACTTCAGGATCCTATCTCAGTTGTTATACCGGGGCCCCACCCTTGGGGTCCCCTCTGTTGCTTCCGGTTACTTTATTCTCTCTTCCTCCGCCACGAGGGCGACCAGGGTCTTTCGCCCTCCCCACCAGAAAACAAACACTTAGCGAAGAACCACATGTCTGCCATGAATTGGTCAGTACCGGCGTCGGACAAATGAACCAAATCTCTATGAAACATTTCTGGTCCTTTTAATTGTCTATGAGGGATGTTCCACAAACGGCCCGGACCAGGGAAAAGTTTTGACATCTCCGCGTTAGGTTGCCTAACTGACACACTGATTGTCCTCGGTTTTATTCCTGGGACCCATTTTTTCTGCGGCACCATGTGAGACCAGGTGATGGCTGCATTAGGAAATTGCTTAGCAAGCTTCGTAATTTCTAAGAATATTGCCTCTCTGAGGGCCTTCTGTCCTAAATGTACCAGGTCGTTGCCCCCAAGGTGAATGATGATGAGATCCGGGGATTGGAGCCCTGCACATCCACAAGCCAGATCTACTAGCTGCTGCAGCTGTTTAATTCCTTTGCCGCCAATCCCGCACCACCTGAAGGCCACGTCTAAGCTTGTCGCCGGATTCGGTTTACGGAGCTGCTGCAACCGGTACGCCACCCGACGAACGAATGAATGCCCCAATACCCAAACCACACGCGGAACCTTCTACTGTAATAAAGGGAAAATTGTGTGAGAAATGATAATGATTTATAGATAACACACATAACCACTGATTAGACCAGCTCTGGCCTAACGTAACGCTTATAACTCTGAGATGGGCAAGCCTGCCCCCGCTGTTAACGTAGCCGCTCCAATCCTGAATGAGTGAGGGGAGTAACCCCAAGGTTCTACGCCCGCTGCCTTTAGTGTAATCTTCAGTACCTCTGAAAATTGGTAGCGCAACAGACAGTCCCCATTTGTGTGTTTGAATAGCGCAGTGGATTTTTCTAAAGGGCGCACCTTTAAGTATGCAGCTAGGTTGGCTACAGGACAGATAAGAGACCCATACGCTGCCCGAAGAACAATCCTCGCCCCTTTACCTAACTGATCAGTCTTTGACTTGCGTAGCTGTATGGTGGCAGAGTTATTATTGATTATCACATCTGGCCACTGGAGACCCCCGCGTGGTCGTTCTTGGAGGTACCTAACATTTCCCCAATGCGGAAGGCCCCATAGAAAGCCACAGAAAAGGCTGCTGTAAATAAGGTAGCCTCAAAAGGGGATGATGTAACTACGGTAACTGAGCCCAGCAATTTTTCTAATAATTGAGTCGTTATGGGCCGCCTGGAGTCTACCCTGGGACCGTCCGCTCTCGACCACCCCACCAGCGCCTGCTTAATAATAAAGGCATTGAGTTTAGAGTCTTGCCCCCTTAGCTTGGCGAAAAAACGGATGGCTGACCAGTTGGCCTTGGCGCAAGACACTGGTTTACCATTGCTCTTTAAATGTTGCAAAAATGCACATATTGCTTCTGATGAAAACCAATCTAAAGAGTTCACTGATTTCAAAAACAGTCTATAATGCAAGAAGGCCCTTTTGTATGCCCCCCTTGTTCGAGTCGCCAAAGATGACACTACTAGGGCTGACAGTGCGGGACACCAATCCTCCACAGTGATGTTGGAAACCCTGTCCTCCTCTCCGACGCCTGTGGGTGGAACCTCTGAAAATCCTGCATTAATGATTGAGACAAGGCATCAGCTGCATTGTTATTTACCCCTGGAACATGTTTCGCCCGGAATGTGATGTTGAGTTTCAAACATTGTAACACCAAATGCTTAAGTAATCTAAGCACCCATCTGCAGCTAGCATTTTGTCTATTAATAGACTCCACAACTGCCATGTTGTCTGACCAAAATACTACCGACTTGTCTCTCAATATGTCATCCCAGACAGATACCACGACAATGATGGGAAATAGTTCTGAGAATGCTATATTTTTGGTGAGACCCAAGGTAACCCATTCTGATGGCCAATCCGCCCTGCACCAGGCGGAACCTAGAATAGCCCCGAAACCCACGCTGCCTGCAGCGTCCGTGAATAGGCCGAGAGAAGGGCTGTCCACAGGACGATGAGGCCAGATTACAGCCCTGTTGAAGTCTTGTAGGAATGCCTCCCAAACCCTCAAATCTTCCTTTACTTCAGCAGGACAACCTGGTGTGGTGGTGTTTTTCGGTCAACCCTGCCATAGACCTAGCTATGGATCTGGAAAAAGGACGGGCCATAGGAATGATCCTCCGAGCGAAATTCAATTGTCCCACCAGGACTTGCAATTGGTGGAGGGTGACCTTGGAAAGGGATAGGACAGCTCTGATGGACCCCTTAAAAACCTGAAGCTTGTCCAGAGGAAGGCGGCACTCCCCTGCGACGGTGTCAATTTCGATCCCCAGAAAAGTGATGCACGTGGACGGGCCTTCTGTTTTTTCTTGAGCTATTGGGACCCCGAATTCCCTGATCATGGTTGTTAACGACTGCAGGGCCCAAAGGCATTTTTTTTTAGACTGGGGGGGGGGGGGGGGGAGACCGAACTAGGAAATCATCCAAATAATAGATCACATTTGCATGACCTGTACGCCTGGTGTAAATCCACTGTAAAGCAGAACTGAATTGTTCGAAATAACTGCAGGACACACTGCACCCCATGGTCATACACTTGTCATAAAAATAGTCCCCCTTAAATTGAAATCCCAAGAGATGGTAATCTTCAGGGTGGACTGGCAAAAGCCAGAAAGCTGCCTCAGTATCTGTTTTTGCTAGCAGCGCCCCATGCCCCAGACCCCTCAGCATCTCCAGCGCCTGGTCTACGGTAGCATAACGCACTGAACAGAGGGTCGGGTCTATAGCCTCATTTACTGACGCACCCCGAGGAGCTGAGAGGTTATGGATCAACCTGAACTGACCAGGATCTTTTTGGGTACTACTCCTAATGGGGAGCAAACAAAATTATTTGTGGGGGGAGAAGGGAAGGGACCTGCCAGTCTCCCTAGTGTGCATTCTTTACCAATTTTTCTAGCCACCACGCCGGGGTTCCTCACGGCAGACAGAAGATTTCTGCAATGACCTAAGGGGGGGGACCCGGGATGTGGGAATTCTAAAGCCCTGAGAAAAACCTTTAATCAGTAGTTCAGCTGAAGCCTTAACTGGATAAACCTTCAGCCAAGGCATCAGAACATCTAAATGAATGGGAGAAGGCAAGGGGGAACTAGATACTGGACTTACTCCCCTCCTTAGCTTTGTCCCTCGGTTTCTTAAGGCAATTAAATTCGGGGTGAGAGGGATGCCCACAAAATGCACAGGAGTGCCTGAATTTGCACGTCCCGGGGGGGCTTGAACATACTTCCCTGTTGAACGCCCAACAAGATCCTTTTTTGTCATTTGAATACTGTGCTTGAAAGGGCTGCTTACTAGGTAATTTGTTGTTCACGCACTCCAACCAAACATTTACTTCAGTCTGGTCCCACCCAATTGCTGGGGACTCTACCTTTGCCCACCTGAAATCCCTGTCATATTCCAGCCAAGCGTTTCCTCCATACATATGGTGGGCTTATAGAATTTTGTTTGCATAGCATATCATTGACATACCCATTTCAGGCTTCTTTTCTAGCATGACCGACATAAACACATTAAAACCGAATAACCAATTCGTAATATTCTCTTCTGTCTTTGTTTTTTTTTATCCGTGAATGATGAGGCTTTTGAATCTTTATCTTTATCTTTTGATTCTACTTACCTTCTCTTAGCTCTCACTAGGCTAAAAATGTCCACAAAATCCCCCTTCCATATTTTATCTTTAATTTCAGAAGGCACATGTGCAGCTAACTTCCCTGGCCTAGATAGCAAAGTATCTGAGCCCGTCCCCTCAGCTGAAGCTGGTGCTTTTATGTTGTTACTACCCTGTTCCATAACCTTACCATGCTCCTTTTCCACTGGAGGAGTCTGAGACAGCGAGCCCGGTGCCTGGCTGACACAGGGGCTTGAGGTTGTCGCCTGCAATGAAGGAACATTACGTGCTGCCGCCAATGCCTTGACCCTGCGCCTAAGTTCGTGTACCGTATTCTGCAATGAATCACTAGCCCATGGGGTCGTGGCGGGGGGTGGTGTTGCGGGCGGCACAGTAATATTGGCTAACATCTGGGATACTGACAACAATGCTTGGGTTGTTGGGTCCTGAGATTCCCCAGGAAGGGCCATTGCCGCCTGCCCCTGCTCTGTGGTCGTGCTAGCTCCTGGTGCCACTCCCTGCATTGTGGGTAATGCTTGTGCAGGTAACTCCTTGGTGGGTGCTGCTAATACCGCTAAAGAACACGGTATATCAGCTAGCATAGCTTCCACCCCTCCCACCGGACCCTGAATAGATGACCCCCCCCCCGGTCGAGGCCCAAGAATTCCCTCAGAGGGTGCAGCAGGTGCAGCAATAGGGCCACCATGGTGACTAAATCAATAATAGGAGGAGGAGGGACAGAGACAGTTTGTGGCCTAGGTTGCTGGACTGCTGCGGTCTGCTTTTTATTCCTACGTTTAACTGGAGGAAAAGCTGCACGCGGGGCTACATGCGTGCGGCGTGGGCGGGAAGTGCCTTCCCCACCGTCCTCTCCATCTGAAGGGGCAACCTCCCCATCTGAATCACCGTCCCCTAATTTCGCTAAAACCAATTTCAATAGTTGGGCCAACTCAGAATCTGTGCCCTTCCTCTTACCCACCCTCACCCTATTAGATGCCATAATGCAAAAGACAGGTGAAACCAGGTCTAAGCTGTGGTAAATAACCTGCCAAAATGAATTATCCTGAAAGAAGATTTTTTGTTAACACAACACCAGCAGTAAGCTTGAAAATACAGCTGTTAACAGAACTGTACCACTGTTCCTGCAGCCAGACCGATTTCTGGACAGCTCAGCTTTTTATCTTTTAGGGTCTAACCCCCCTTTTTATCAAAAGAAATAAATGTACAGTTTGTAATACCATTTAGACCAGTACAATTGCCTTCATTAATACTTGCAAGGAAATTTACCAACTGCTTAATAGAAAGATTACCACAAACATCTGACTGTGGATTAGCCTGTTAATAAAGGGGGACAACAACCTTAAAAATGCTACCACAAAATAACATTGAATCTAATAAAGTAAATCACTTAAACGTTGTTTGCGCGCAAACCAAATCTAAAAAAAAAAAAAAAAAAACGTGGCCCCGGCACCGCGCACCCCCGCACCTAATTTAATCAAGGTAAGAGTGAGGGGAAACCCCTAGCAGGAGAGAGCGCGCACAGCACAGAAACACAATCAATAAAATGTATGCCCGATACCGTGCGCACACTCCCCTTAAATTAACTGTGATGGAAAAAAAGGGGGAATCCCTAGCAGGTGAGAGCGTGCACAGATCACCTCCTAAAAACGGAGTCCAGCCTCCGTGCGCTCACTCACCTCGCTTACAGCAAAATGCCCAAAACACGGCCGCTCCCCTGCACTCTTCCGTCTCTGAATCGCAACACAAAACTAAGGGCGAAGTCCTACGAAGCCCCCAACGAAGTCCTACGAAGTTCACAGGCCAGTAATCAGTAACAGGCCCATCCGTTCGGGCCGCTGCGCCAGGAAGAAGAAGGCTGAGCCTTCTGGGGGGGGCGCTTTTATGCCCCCCCCACTGGCGCGCGGCGGCCCAAACCGGTTCGACACTGCTGCCGACCCACAACGTTCACCGAGCGTTTTACTTCAGCTTGTGCGCCTCGCGAGGCGCGCGAGTGGAAGCCGCAGGCCAGCCCGCGCACAACTAGTGCGAGGGCCAGGCCCCGGCACCCCCGACCCCTAAGGGGCCACGCTCCCCCCATGTTGGGGGGGCGCTTTTCCAGAATCCCTAATTACAGATGGTCTGTGAAATGTACAGACAGGTGGTCACCCTATGCTCATCACAAAATATACGTAAGTCCTGGAGTCAGGATAATGTTGTATTTTGAAGTTTAATTGATCACCAACAGCGCCACAGGAGTTCCTGTGCCTGCTCTATCAACTGTCACTAAACAATCCCCTTACCCTCCTTCCCTACCCCCTGTGAAACCCAGTGCCCACACAGAGATCCCTGGTTACCATGTTCGCAGGCCAGCAGTGATGTTAGAAATTGAGAGCATAGAGAATAATTTTTACAACATTGTACAAAATAGCAAGGTTTCCAAACAGTTACAAAATGTTTTTTTGAACAGAAAGTGCCCTACCCATGGAAGATCCATTGTGAATAACCTTCATATGGATTGGAGATCATCAAAACTGTACCGGATGCCTAGAAATTCCTGGGGCTGTCAGAAACAAAACATGAAACAGATGCACATTTTAAGGATGGATCAGTAATGAGACCCCTTTGACTGACAGTGAAACACAAGAGGAAGGGGAGAACTTTGCAATGAGGTGTTACACCAGCTAAGGCAAACATTTTGCAACATCAACACCTGGGAGAGGTCAACCATACACATAGGTTAGTCTGGAAGGAGAAGACAAGATGCAAACAATGTCAAGGTGGCATTTGTCTTTAGCACCAAGACACAGAAGCCTAGGACTTCCTAAACCTTTTGAGGTACTACCAAGCTGCGCAAGTAAGATTCATGGTTGAATGGGAATAAACCCTGAATCTGATACAGACTGCTCTTCATAGACTAAATAGCTGGAACTCACATATGGAAGATACCTTTGCTGGTGAAAATCACTTGGTGTGGGGCTTATATTCATCTTCAATCAACAGAGCAAAGCTAGCTGTGTTGGACAGGGTAGTGTTGACACAAAAGTTATCACTTTTCCCTCAGCGTTTGCCGCATTCTTGGGAAACTCTGAATTTACACCTGCACTTCTTGCCGGTAATCGCTGGTCTCCGCTACACCACACCCTATTTCACCTTCTTATAATTTTAATACCTGGTTTGGTTTTCGCTTTTAAGTTTAATGTGCGTGGCTCTTTTGATGAGGACCCTGCTATTTGGTCTTATTTTTATGACTCGTTTTGACACGCTCACTGTCTTTGTTTTTGTGCGTGAGCACTCTGCCATGATCTTAGGCTTGTCAGAGATTAGCTCTCCAGCTTTTTTCCTTCTTTTGTTAACTGAGCATGTCCCTTTCCACAGGGGGAGATGGGAACAACCCCATAGTGTGGCCACACAGGAGCCCATCCCCCCCCACCCCTCCCAGGCTAAGGTCACATGGTCAGCAGGAAACTGCCTCTTAGCAGCAAAGCGCCTTATCTTTGCTTGTGGATGAACTACTTTGACTGTGTAGACCTGAGCGACTTTAATCAGCTAACATCCTAAGTATCATAGATTACTAGCACCTCATACAAATATAACCAGTCTTCCTCATCTTTTACACAACCCCTAACATGCTTGATTTTTAAAAGGGACACTTCCCTTGCATAATATCACTGTGCTATCCAACTTTGTGCCTGCTCCTTCTTTTACAGTTTCTAGAAATTCATCTTCCACACTTCTGTGATGTGCTGTTTATTACAGCATAATGGTTATCTCCTGAGACGTTTTAAGGCACGGGCAAAGTAGGCTCTGGCCCAGTACTCTCACCTTTCAAAAGGCTCCCTCGTTAAGCTTTTGCAACAGTCCCAGACTGTGAAGAATTCTAAAGTAATCGGTTTGTGTACTTGTTTTTAAATTTAAGTCGGCCAATTCCCAACTTGTGAGATAGCAAATAACGAAAAATATCCATTAGGCTCTGGTTAGAATTCGCAAGCCCTTTAACCTTTTAGAATTCACAGGGCCAGCCCAACTACCCGGACCTTTTCCTTTATGCAACATTTGCCACTTACTGGGCAGTAAAGATTGGCATTCTGTGCTCCCTCTCTGACTGCATCGTCCTTGTGGAGTTGCCGTCAGAAGTGAAATCAAAACCTAACTCCGAATACCAGGCCCAAACAGCACAGGCAGTGTGGTAAACAAGAGCACCCCACATTACCATATGCCCAACCACACATTCTGACTAGAAGGCTTGAGAGTATAACTAGTCTTTCTGCTTCTCTGGCACAGTGCAACTTGGGACCTCTTGTGCCAATGTTGGACCCAAGGGTAGGCCACATGTCTCTATACAGTGTAGAGCAGCATTATATGTTCCCTCCATTACAGAATCATCTATCTGGAGTCACTGCTGGGCCAGTATGATAACAACCTAGTCCCGTTTCCCAGAGACCCTGTTCCTCACAGGGCAGAGACTGGAGAAAAGTAAATATAAATAAAAAACACTATCTGCCCAGATCCGAAATGTGAGGCACCAGTCCACTGTATCACATGCAGCAGGCTTATTCATGAGCCCTGTCTTTCTGCTTCCCTGATGCCAGTCAGTAAGAGACAGATTGTTTGTTCAAAGGTTGGGTCACAATGTTGGCTGACCAAGTAATAGGCTTATCAATGGTCTAACCATAGCCCCCTGAATGAGTGAATTAGCAGAAAATGAATACAAAATTCTGAGTTGTTCTGAACAGGAGTATAGGAAAGTACCATCTTTCTTGGCATGTTACCTCCATTTTTACCTGTATGTCAGTGTGTTTTTTCCTGTCTCACTGGGATCTTGCAAGTCAGGACCCCAGTGCTCATAGTTTATGACCTAATGTGCGTGTCTGTATAGTGCTTAATTGTGTCACTGAGGCTCTGCTAATCAGAACCTCACTGCTTATGCTCTCTCTGTTTTTAAATTTGTCACTATAGGCTAGTGACTTCCTTTACCAATTTCAGTTGGGGTCCCCGTATAAGTCCCTAGTATATGGTACCTAGGTGCCCAGGGCATTGGGATTCCAGGAGATCCTTATGGGCTGCAGCATTTCTCTAGCTACTTATAAGGAGCTCAGACAAACCCTTTCACTGGACTGCCACTGCAGCCTGCGTGAAATAGTGCACACATTATTTCACAGCCATTTTCACTGCACTTAAGTAACTTATAAGTAACCTATATGTCTAACCTTCATTTAATGAAGGCTAGGTGCGAAGTTACTAAGTGTGAGGGCACCCTTGCACTAGCAAAGGTGTCCCCACATAGTTCAGGGCCAGTTCCCAGAACTTTGTGAGTGTGGGGACGCCATTACACACGTGCACTACATATAGGTCAATACCTATATGTAGCTTCACAATGGTAACCTCGATTATGGATGTAAGGTGTCGAAGATCATGGAATTGTCCCCCCATTCCAAATCTGGTATTGGGAAGCCAATTCCATGCATCCTGAGGGCTCCACTATGGACCCCCAGTACTGCCAACCAGCTCTCTGAGGCTTGAAATGCAGCTACAGCTGCTGCCACCTCATAGACAGGGTTCTGCCCTCCTGGGGTCTGAGCAGCTCAGTCCCAGGAAGGCAGAACAAAGCATTTCCTTTAGGAGCAGGGCGTTACACCCTCTCCCTTTGGAAATAGGTGTTACAGGCTGGGGCGAGGCAGCCTCCCCCAGCCTCTGGAAATGCTTTGAAGGGCACAGATGGTGCCCTCCTTGCATAAGCCAGTCTACTCCGGTTCAGGGACCCCTTGTCCCTGCTCTGGCGCAAAACTGGATAAAGGAAAGGGGAGTGACCACTCCCCTGTCAATCACCACCCCGGGGGTGGTGCCCAGAGCTCCTCCAGTGTGTCCCAGACTTCAGCCATCCTGCTTTGGAAGGTGTGGGGACACTCTGGAGGCCTCTGAGTGGCCAGTGCCAGCAAGTGACGTCAGGGACCCCTCCTGATAGGTCCATACCTGATAAGGTAGCAAATCCTCCTCTCAGGGCTATTTAGGGTCTCTCCTGTGGGTTCTCTTAAAATTCTACTTGCAAGTTTCCAGCAGGAATCCTCTGCAACTACTATACTTCATCCTCTGACCTCAGACATACCGCAGACTGCTCCAGGAACCGCTGTAACGGCAACAAAGTATCCAGAGGGCTACTTTTCTTCTGCAACATCAGCTCCAGCCAGCAACTGCAACAGTTTCCACGGTATGCACACTCTAAGGACTCCCTGTCTTCACCCTGCACCAGAAGGACCAAAGAAATCTCCCTTGGAGTGACTGAGTCCTTCCCTTGCTGAAGCAGGCACCTTCAAAGTCGACAACCGGTTCTCTTGGACTCCTCTCCTGGCGACGAGCGTGCTCCTTGGAACACAGAGGGTGGACCCCATCGACACAGACTGTCCTGAAGTCCTGCTGTCCCAATTTGGAGGAGGTAGGACCTTGCCTTCCCCGAGAACGATAGTACCCCTGTGCACCGCGTATTCTTCATCTTCTGAGGCCTCTGAGCACTATTGGCAAAATTCCTTTGTGCACAGCCTGGCCCAGGTCCCAAGCACTCTATCCTGCGATGCTCAACTCGCTGAGTTGTTCTCCGGCGGCGTGGGAGCTTCCTTTGTAGTTCTGCACCAACCGCATTTTCCACCTCCTTCGTCCCCGTGTCCTGGGTCTCCTGTGGGTGCTATCTGGTGTTCTGAGGGCTCTCTGAGAGCCGAGAGCCCCTTCTCCTCACAAAGAGTTGAGGGCTCCAGATAGTACCTATTTGACGCAAAACACGACTTTGCCGGAACCAAGGCTTGTTGGAGGAATCCAGTGCCAAAACTCGCCTGCATCCAATTTCTCTCCGTGGGACATCCAGTGCATCACGCAGGAACCCGCTGACATCTTCCTTGGGTGCATTTCTGCATCTTCGTCCAACAGCGGGGGTCTTCTTTTGCACCCTCTTCTGGGTTGGCAGGGGCTCATGTCATTCCTGGAACTTCTTTTGACTTCTGGACTTGGTCTCCTTCCTTTGCAGGTCTTCAGGTCCAGGAATCTACCATTTGTTGTTTTCAGTCTTGCTTGGTTCCTGCAATAACTCTAATCACGACTTGTAGTGTGTCCTAAGCAAACTTGCAGTACTTTACTCCTGGTTTTCTGGACTCTGGGGTGGGGTAATTTACTTACCTTTACTGTGTTCTTACTCTCCCAGCGATTCTGCACACACTACACTTGTCTAGGGGGGGAATTTATGATTCGCATTCCACTTTCTTAGTATATGGTTTGTGTTGTCCCTAGACCTATTTTCTTGCATTGCAGTCTATAGCATTTCCTATTGTTTTCACTATCCTATGTCTAATTACTTACCTTATTTTGGTGCCTAGTGTATATATTGTGTATAATACTTACCTCCAGAGGGAGTATTGCCTCTAAGATATTTTTGGCCTTTTGTCACCCAAATAAACTACCTCTATTTTTGGTAACACTGAGTATTGTCTTTACTTGTGTATAAGTACTGTGTAACTATAGTGGTATTGCAGGAGCTTTGCATGTCTCCTAGTTCAGCCTAAGCGGCTCTGCTATAGCTATCTTTATCAACCTAAGCTGCTAGAACACTACATTACACTAATAAGGGATAACTGGACCTGGTATAAAGTTTAAGTACCCAAGGTACTCACTACAAACCATGCCAGCCCCCTCCAACATATATATATATATATATATATATATAAATGTGTATATATATATATATATATATATATATGAGTCTGAGCATTTATTCAGGCTGTAAAGCAGTATATTTGTCCATTTCCCTGACGCGTTTCGACATACATTGCCTTGTTCACAGGTGAGTAGAGGCAAACATTTAATCACCAGTGCTTTTAAATTCTCAGTCATGTGACTTCATAGTTAGAATACAATTCCCACAATGCACTATTCAATATCTGTGTCTCTGTTTCCGGAATGCTTAATCTCAATAACGTTAAAATAACACTGAGTATTGTCTATACTTGTGTATAAGTACTGTGTAACTATAAGTGGTATTGCAGGAGCTTTGCATGTCTCCTAGTTCAGCCTAAGCTGCTCTGCTATAGCTACCTCTATCAGCCTAAGCTTCTAGAACACTACTACATTTCACCGATAAGGGATAACTGGACTTGGTATAAGGTGTAAGTACCCACGGTACACAGTACAAACCAGGCCAGCCTCCTACAGGGAGCCCCAAATTACGTTTGGCCTGGGTGCCCCAAAATCCATAAGATGTCCCTGGTTATCACCAGGCACCTACGTTAGCTAGGCCTAACTCCTTAAATTCTGGCTAGAAGTTCATTCCCTAAGGAACACCTGGGAGCCTGTGAAGGTAGGGTCGCTGTTCATTTCAAAGGCCATCTCACCTGTTCCCTGGGTGCCCTGTGGAACCAGATTTACTCTGTTATTAGTGGTTTGCAGCGTTCCTTCCACATTTACCTCTCTTTTACCTGCCAGATGGGTGAGGTTGAATTCAGCTGAACAAATAGCTAATGATGTTAGCTTATTGTCTCCAGTTCAATGATATTTCATTCCTGAAAGATTTTATTCTCTAAATCGGTGACCCTAATGATAATGATGCATCTGTGTTTTTGAAAAACACTACAGTCATTTGACCTGCAGTGTAAAAAATATCTAGCCTTCGCACATCAGAGGCCATATACTAGACTTCTTTTCACCGCTCTTGTGCTAATAGCTCTTTTAATAGTCAGCCCATCCTTTGGACAGATCACCATCTAATTTCCTGTGCCTTTAATGGGTACAACCCGAGCCACAAAATGTTAGGCTATACAACTGGTCCCTTTCTGGCCTGGTCAAAGACACTCACACCCCCATTAATACTTAGGTAAAGTGTGGAAAAAACAGGGTAAATATGAGGAAAAAGTTTGTTCATATCCTCACAAGTGCAGAAAGGGTGTTTAACTAGCTCGAACAAATGTTTTTTATTTTTATTTTAATTTTTTTACTTCTTTGGGGCTGCTTGACAGGCAGTTGTGTCGTCCTACCCCCTCACAGCACAGATATTGCCACTATGCACAGTCGTATATTAGCCAGAGATGAGCAAAGGTGCCTCCATCCAGACTCCCCATTAAGATGAGGCTTACTCATACGCAATCGTAGACACACAATGACTCACACATCAAACAAAAAGACATAGGCACCAGAAAATACACATACAAACCCACAGTAATGCACATGCATACACACACACACATAAGCATCATTCACACGTTCAGCTGTATTCATACTACACACATCACTGGCTGCGGAACATGTCTGGCATTTCAGCGCACTTATGTACTGGACATAAATCCACTACTCAACCACATCTTTAACACAAGATGTGTTTTTCTACAAATTTGGTGTGTAATCTGTAGGAAGCTGACTCTTTATGTACTATATCAAAGTAAGGGAAAGTGTGCACAGAGTCCAGTGGATTCCCAGAGGATTTACAGAGACCAAAGTAGATAATACAAATGCTTTCTTTTGTGGTAGTGTGGTCGGGCTTATCAGAGGGTAGTGCTAAGCATCTTTTGTACACACACAGTCAAGAAATGAGGCACACACTCAATGACTAACTCCAGGCCAAAGTTTTATGTATCAAAAAATATACTTTGTTACTTTATTTCAAAAAGATCTTTGTTTCAGGTAAGCGTACTTTTAAGAATGTATCACGTGTGCACGTTGCAAATACGGCGTTGGGCGCCCAATGGTTTTCAATAGAGGAACCCCGGGAGTCACAAAGATGCTGCAGGCTTGGTCTAGGGAGTTGACTAAAGAAAACCAATTGCTGGACAGGTAAGTAGAGAGCCCACTGGATGTTGTTTGACCATCAGTTGAGTTTCCGAAGGCTAGGGGGCTGCGGGTGCAGGGGTATCTTTAGGCGTCTGGGAAATCTTCACCAGATTTAGGCTGCAGGTGTTGTGTTGGTCAGAAGGGTCAACCCAGGAAGGACACGAGGTCGGAATCCCCTGGAAACCTTCTCTGGACCGATGGGCTACCTGGACATGGGCAGTGTGCGTCAGGTGCAGAATAGGTAGGACTTGGGGATCTGAGGTGCTTCCGGAGCCCTTTGTGGTGCTTTCTTTGTGGACAGGGCTGCTGTCCTCTGGAGATCTTGGTCTGTGGGAATACGGGCAGTCCTCTGGGGGTTTGTAGAGGCTGCTGGTCCTGCAGGACGAGCCATCTTCTTGTAACAGGAGACTTGAAGCTGCAGAAAGGCCGGTAGGGCTGGGGCTAAGTCAGTTGTCGTCTGAAGTCTTCTCTACTGGTGTGGCTCTTCAGTCCTCCTTCTTTTCATGTCACCGGGAAGTTGAACAGCAAGGTTCAGGGGTGCCCCTAAATACTAGATTTAGGGGTGTTACAGAGGTCAGTGGGCAGTAGCCAATGGCTACTTTCCCTGAGGGTGGCTTCACCCTTTCTGTGCCCACTCCCTTTGAGGAGGGGGGTCATATTCCTAAACCTATTGCCTAAGATGGAGGATTCTGCCAGGAGGGGTTCACCTCAGCTCTGGGCACCGTAGAGGTGGTACCAGCAGGGGTGGACAACACTCCTGGTGTTTACTAATTTTCTTGCTGGACCTGCTGCTGAAAGTGGGTCCTGGTCCTGCGGGGCGGGCATCTCCACTAGCTGGAGTGGCCTGTGACAGTGCTCAAAAGGCAGGAGCCTTCAAGGCTCACCGCCAAGTGTTGCTGTTCCTGCAGGGGGGAGGTGTGAAGCACGTCCACTCAGAGCAGGCTTTGTCCCTGACCCCAGAGAGCACAAAGGCTCTCACCGCATTGGGTCAGAAACTTGCCTGTTCGTGGCAGGCTGTCACAGACTGGTCAGCCCTACACTAGAGGATTTGGTGAAATACAGGGGGTATCTTTAAGATGCCCTCACTGTGCATTTTTCAATAAATTCAACACTGGCATCTGTGTGGGTTTACTGAGCGGTGAAATTTGATACCAAACTTCCCAGGCTTCACTGAACCCATCATAAAGCTGTGGAGTTCATAATGACAGACTCCTAGCCCAGGTACTCAATATGGCCACACTGTACTTACAGGGTCTTAAATGGACTTAGACACTGTAGGGTCATATTGTTCATGCAACTATGCCCTCACCTGTGGTATAGTGCTCTCCGCCTTAGGGCTCTAAGGCCTGCTAGAAGTGTGACATACCTATGCCACAAGCAGTTGGTGGGCATGGCATTCAGAGAGGGATGCCATGGCAATTTAAACTTTTTCTCCCCACCACGACACACAAGCTGCATTGCCAGTGAGGGGTCCCTTAGGGTGGCATAATACATGCTACAGCCCTTAAGGACCCTCCCTGGCCATATGGCCCTTGGTCTCACTGGTACCTTTTACAAGGGACTTAGTTGTGTGCCAGGGGAGTGCCAATTGTGGAAGCAATGGTATAGTTTAGGGAAAGAAAACTGGTGCTGGGTCCTGGTTAGCAGGATCCCAGCACACACTTAGTAAAGTTAGCATCCGATATCAGGCAAACGGTTGGGGGGTGGGGGGGCAGGGTAACCATGCTGAAAGGGGCACTTCCCTACATAACCATTGTCCTCTCATTTGGAATCATTAACTTCACATGATTGTACAACTGGTGAAAAACAATTGACTGATTATCTCAAACATCTACTAGTTTTTATTACTGTGGGTCCTATCAAATCTGAAAGTTAAACTGACAAATAAAATAAAAAGATGTTGACCTACCAGCCACTCCTCATCAACTGTTCAAGGTACTCAATTAGTTCCTCCGTCCTGAGAGTGCCAAAAAACAGCTGCCCGTTTCACAGGATTTCTGTTATAAACTTGCCTGTAATTTAATTTCTGAAGTGAAGACCATATATCCGAATATTTAAAACTATAAATGCTTCTTGCACTGATTTCCATTTGCCTCAACGAGACCAGGCATCAATCATTCGTCTTTTTTATCCTCACTCAACCAAGTTATGCTTCTCGCAAAATTTGCCTGTCTTAAATCAGGCTCCCCTGATGACATTTGAGGAATCAAAGTCCTGAAATCATGTTTTCCTATTATTGGTGGTCAGATTACAGAAATCTTAAATATCTTGACATTGGAGTGCATGCCTAACGTTGGGAAAACATAAATAATACTCAAATAAATTAGAGCAACTTGGACAGTTTCTTAGTACCTCTTTTTCTGGCAACCAGAAAAATACTAAAGAAAATTGTCACTGAAAAACGTGGCGTCTTTCTAGAGGAGAGTACGGTGCTTGATCTTGGCTGCATGGTTTCCTTCCTGGCAGAAGTACAGAATCTGCCTTGCTTCTGGCCGTGGATGATCTGAGGAACATATTGCATAACGCTGTGTCGTAGGACTCTGCCTCTTTGATCTATCCGGCCCTTAAGATATTGTTGGTCATGTCATCCTGCTAGGTAGTCTCAGGGATCTGAGCATTGTTGGGAGTTACTTTTACTCTCCTTCCTGGCTATCTGTAATCCAAAGTCTACTTTCTGATGGAAGCTTTTAACCGCAGATTCTTCACCTTTAGAATATTCCCTAGGTACCTGACTGGACCTAGATTTTTTTTTTTATAGCAGTACTACTGCATGCCTCTAGGTGGGTGCTTTGTGACTGTGCCTATGCTTTGTTCCATCCAGGAAGTGGCAGAAAAGAGCTAGATATAAATGCCACCCCTGTGTGCAGAAGTCTGTTCCTTTCTTTATCCACCTTTTGAACAATCCAGAGCTCTTCTCTCACTTTCTTTGGTATTTTGGGGACTCCCTCAAAAACCAAATCCAATGTGCAAGGGAACAATGCCCCCTCCTAAAACTACAAACTTAAAACTATGCTGTGGCTACATAAAACAGGTGCCGGTCACTTACCTACACTTTGGGCTCGGGCATAGCTTTAAGTTGTTTCATAAATGCACCATCATGCACCTAAAGGCGATCCAAGACCGCAAAACAAGTACATTGATCTCACTGGCCTCATGTAAGTCCTAATCATGCTCCACATCAGGGGTTCGGATCCACTCTTGAGGCACTCTTGCAAGAAGTCTTCCTTGTGATTTGAGTTCAGAAACAAAAGGAAGCGAAGAGGGACTCAACCCCATCCCATAACTCTATAACAAAGGAAAGTCAATATGATGTAAACATGCCAGAACTGACTCCTAATTTCAGACTAAATAGCTGATTATGCATTTGATAAGCCACCAATCCACCACTGCAAATTTCACTATGCGGTGTATGGGAATCCGGGGTTCTCCAGTATTGGATCTTTCATAGATTCACATGCTTGAATCATCCCCGTCGAGGTGGGAGCCTCATGGTAACCTGAAATACACATAGCAGTACACTTTACCCACTAGGCCCCAAGGTCCTCCTTAGTTTCTTTTATAGTCTATCCATGTCGTTTTGCAAAAAAGACCCAAAGTTGAACCTCAACCAATCAGGCGTCGACACCCTCTAGAACACTCCCAACAGAGGCTCTTTCCCTCAGATTTTCTAACGCACGTCGTGTGAAGGGAGTCTCCCTGAGCTCTGATCAGTATACCTTTCAGACAGGAATTTTTTCTCTCAGAAAATTTCACTTTTACAATTCTAGCATGTCTCAGTAGGCTAAGAAAGGTCTGTTTAGAGATTGTGGCAGCTGTGGGAAGAAGAGACTTCACGTTGATGACCCTCACATAAAGTGTATCTACTGCCTCCATCCTGACCACAAGGTGAGAGACTGTAAAATCTGTTGCACCTTTAGTCAGAAAACCCTCAAGGACCGTGAGGGTAGGCTCCTGTTGTGGCTCCAGAAGCAGAAGGCCATGGAAAACCCATCCTCAGATGAGAGTGAAGCATCATCTCGCTCCCTCAAACGTCATGGGGGGAAAGAAGGACTGTCTGAGGAACCCCCAAAGAAGATGATGAAAAAGACAAAGCATAAATCTACGGAGAAACAGGGGCAACCAAGAGCCTACTACTGCCAGATCAGAACACCAGGCGAAACTCTTAAAAAAAAAAAAAAGGTTCGTTCAGAGCCTACAACGCCTGTGGGGAAAAAAGGCACCCACAACAAGTGCCTCTCTGTCACTGTCGCCGACGAGTGATCCGGGAAGGTCTCCCCCTGATGTCACCAAGAAACATCCGTCGACGACGGCCCTGTCGATGACACCGTCGACGGTCACATATACGACGATGACATCCACGTTCACGACGACAGTATCTCCAATTATTATAACATCGTCACCGCTATCGTCGACGACGATCATAACAGCCAAGATATTCATAAAGGCATCGTCGACGGCGGGAGCAGAAGTGGTTTATCCGTCGACGGCAGCATTACCGTCGACGAAGCATCTGCCGTCAAGAAAGATAAAAATGACGTCGACGAGCACACCTGCACCGTCGACGAGAAAACAGTTTCGAGAGACCTGTCGATGACACCATCATCGTTGACGACAGATCCGTCAATGGCACAACCGTCGACGAGAGTCCTGTCGGCGGCAACACCGTCGACGAGGGGACTGTCGACGACGGATACTACAATGTCAGCAGCAGGTATGGAAGTTATGTCCACTCAACCGTCGACCATCATGCCCTATCTGGAGACTTCGAAGCACAGCAGGAGTCCACAAGATTCCTCCCTCTTTCTTTCATCTCCATGGGAGAAAGGACATCTTGAATCCTTCCAAGCCATACATCGCCAAGCAAAGTCCTGCCATATCCACCGCAGCATCTACTAGATGGTGATGACAACAACTATTCCCAGGATGAGGGAATGTTCGGTGCAGCCTGTAGCCTGTCTCATCTGCATTTAAAGTGCCAAGACTTAGATGAGGAGGAGGAAGAACAGCAGCAGCTCTGTTATTCTTCAACAGTATATCAAGAGGGCTCTTCATACCCGACGGGTGAGCAGGAACCGTCTTTCCCCATGCCCAGGTCTCTGGTGTCAAATCTGCAGAGGATGCTCAGGGACTACTATAGATGGTTCCCACCATGAACGCCTGCAACCCCATCTAGGCCGTACGGTCAACGGACACCTATACAAGCCCCTTTTACTAGCCTTCCATGAATGCCGCAAAGAAGTGTCCCATTCGTACCACTGCCACAGGATGAACACATTTCATCAGATGAAGAGAGGGAAGAAGGAGAAATTTCTGAGGCAGCCCCTAGTGAGTGGGATGACTACCTCATTCCTACGCCGTCGCCCCTGCCAGCAGGACCAGTTGATTCGCCCCCAGAGGACATTGGAGGTTTCCACAATTTAATGGAAAGAGCGGCCAAGAGATTCGACTTGCCTATCGTTTCCCAAGAAACAGATTGTTTCTTATACGATTTCAATGAGCCATCAAGGAAATCTGTAATTCCAATAGTGGACTTCCTATGGCAAGAGGGATTGAAGGCTATGAAGAACCCAGCCACAGTGCCTTCACAGATGCCGAAGCTGGAGAAGAAATACAAGGCCCCGGACAACACTCCAGCCTGTTTAATATCGCAACCAAAGCCGGACTCAGTAATATCCCAGGCTGCACAACGCAGGTCAAAGAACACTTCAGCACCTATCGCAGCGCCTCCAGACAAGGATGGGAGGAGGTTGGATAACATTGGAAAAAAGTTCTCCTCGGTAGCAGCGATTACAGTAAAGGCGGCCAACTACTTAGCCATACTAGGGAGGTACGATAGACAGATGTGGGCGGACATGTCAGCTTACATGGATTTATTACCTGGGGATGTCAAGGTGGAAGCAAGGAAAGTGCTGCAAGAGGGTGAGCGGATTGCAGCAGAAATCATTGACTGCGCCATAGACATTTCCTTAACAGGATTCCGCCAACTCGCAGGAGCAGCGGTGTTGCGTAGGCAGGGATGGCTCAAGTCTACCTCTTTCCGTCCAGAAGTCCAGAGCCGCATTCTAGATATGGCGTATGATGGGGCGAGTCTATTAGGGAAGCATGTTGACGACATGCTGCAATCCATAAAGACGGATACTGATACGGCGAGATCGCTTGGTTCCTTGCAGTACAGCAGGCAGCCCTTTCGTGGGGCAAGAGGCAGGGGAAATTACTCCTTTCAAGGGGTTTTTCAACAACATAGACCCCAGTATCAGTCCTCTTCAACGGGACCCAGACAGCAATACGGCCAACATCAACATTATTACCGGTTACCACCTACCACGGCCTATCGGCAACCGGCGAAAGGAAGGCCAGCGCCACGGGGAAGAGATACTAGCAGGAACAAATGACCAGCTAGCCATACCACCTTCCTACACTACCAGGGGCTCCAAGGTCGGGGGTCGCATCACTTCTCACTTCCTTCGTTGGAAGGTCATAACATCAGACAGATGGGTGTTGGACGTAGTAGCCAGAGGACATACTCTAGAGTTCATTCAGAAACCACCGGAAGTACCAGTGATGCTACGCCAGGGAGCAATAGAGCTGGTCCCTGCTCCTCACAGGAACAAGGGGTTCTACTCACGCTTCTTTCTAGTGAAGAAACCCCCCGGAGACTGGAGCCCCATTCTGGACTTAAGGTTGCTAAACAAGTTTCTGAGGAAAGTCGTTCAGGATGGTGACACTGCAGGACATCTTGCGCCTCCTGAATACCGGAGATCATATGGCATCCCTAGACCTCCAGGATGCGTATTTTCATGTTTAGATACACCGCAATCACCGGAAATTACTCAGGTTCAAGGTAGCTGGTATCCATCTACAGTTTCGGGTCCTACCTTTCGGTTTAAAATCAGCCCCCAGAATTTTTACAAAGATGCTGGCTCCAGTGGCGGCTCATCTGCGCCAGTCGGGCGTACAGGTGTTTCCCTATCTCGCTCGACGACTGGCTCATAAAAGCACTGTCAAACCGCCAGGTGGTGCGTCACATATCTCTCTGCCTCCAGTTGTTCGACGATCTGGGACTTACCGTCAACTACCAGAAATCGCATCTTCATCCAACGCAGACATTAAGCTTTTTAGGAGCGATACTGGACACTGTCCAAAGCAAAGCGTACCCGTCGCAGGAAAGGAAATTAAAGCTCAGCAGGTTAGCCCGCAACCTCTCGGCAAAAAAGTACGTTTCAGTTTGCACTTAGAAATCATTGCTGGGAATGATCTCATCATGCATTTCGCTGGTTCCAGACTGCAGACTACAGATGCGGCCCCTGCAAGAGCCACTGGATTTACAATGGCACCAGGTTCAGGGGTCTTTCGAAGACAAAATTCTCATCACATCGGAGATGAGAGTAGCCATGGATTGGTGGGCAACACCGACATATTCGTCCAGAGGTCTCACGTTTCTTCATTAGGTGCCTCGATATATCGTAACGACGGATGCTTCCCTTGAAGGGTGGGGTGCCCACCTTCAGGATCTTCGCATCAGTGGGTCTTGGACTCCAAAGGACAGACAGCTCCACATCAGTCACCTGGAGCTCAAAGCTATAGATTTCGCTCTAAAAGCTTTCTTACCAAGGCTTCAGAGCTCAGATGTTTTGATCAGAACGGACAATACCACATGCATGTTTTACCTAAACAAACAGGGTGGCACAAAGTCTCTGCAGCTCTCACAGCAGGCTCAAAACATATGGAAATGGGCCATAAAGCACAGCATTTCTCCGAAAGCAGAGCATGTCCCAGGACACAACAACGTACTGGCGGCCCCCCCGAGAAGGACAATTATCCCCTACCACGAGTGGGAACTGGGTCAGGAGATTCTGGATCGGCTATTCCAGTTATGGGGCAAACCAAACATCGATCTGTTTGCCACTTTCGAGAACAGAAAATTCCCCTACTACGCAATCTGGCTTCTCCAAAGAGGATCGTGGGGGAATGTGTTTTCAATAAGATGGTCCTGCATTTATGCCTACGCTTTTCCTCCGATCCCACTCATACCGAGAGTCATCAGCAAGGCGAAGGGTTGTCGCCTCCTATTAATAGCACCGAGATGGCCCAGACAGGTGTGGTTCACTGAGCTCCTCATGCTCTCGGAACAACCACATGTGCTACCCAAACGGAAACCAGCCCTATTAACGATTCACCAGGGCCAAGTCAGACATCCGGATCCGTCATCTCTCCACTTATCGGCCTGGCTCCTTAGTTCCATGAGTACTCCAACGTAAACATCTCTTCTGAATGCAGAAAGATTCTAGCCAGGGCTAGAACGGATACTACCAACAGGACCTACAGGCTAAAATGGAAGCGTTTTTGTCTGTGGTGGGCAGCTGAGGGGATGCACCCGATCTCCTCCCCTCCAGAACAGGTATTACCGTACTTGTTACACCTGGCAAAGTCTGGACTCTCATACGCTTCGATCCACGTGCACGTGGCAGCAATTTCAAGATACCGCAGATCTCAAGAGGCGGTTTCATTGTGTTCCACCAGGATTATAAAGCAGTTCCTTAAGGGGCTGTTTTGTACTTTTCCACCAGTGCAGAAGCCTCTACTGTTGTGGTCCCTGAATGTGGTCCTGGGGCAGCTCATGAAGCCTCCCTTTGAGCCCATTCATAGAGCGGAATTAAAGTTCATTGCATGGAAGACGTTGTTGCTGGCTCTTACCTCCGCTAAGAGAGTGAGTGACATACAGGCATTCACCATTAAAGAGCCTTTTCTTCAGTTCACCACTACTAGCCTGATTTTGAGAACAAATCCGAAGTACATTCCGAAGGTGCCCTCAACTTTCCATCTAAATGAACCAGTTGTTTTGAAGACCTTCTTTCCTAATCCGCAGACAGTGGCAGAAAAAGCACTGCATTCCCTGGACGTTAAAAGATGTCTGAAGTGTTACCTGCAAAAGACTAAGAGCATATGCAAGTCAGACCAGTTGTTCGTAGCCTTTGGAAACGCAAGGAAGGGATTTGCAGTGTCCAAATAGACTATAGCTAGGTGGATTGGCCTGGCCATACAGTTCTGTCATACCCAGGCTGGTGAGCTTCTCCACAGCAAGGTACGAGCCCACACGACAAGGGTGGTAGACGCATCGGCTGCCCTCTTCGCTGGAGTACCCCTACGGCAAATCTGTAGAGCAGCCACATGGTCCAGCCAGCATACGTTCACATAACACTACTGTCTTGAAGTGAGTACCATGGACACAGCAGTCGGCCAAGCAGTCTTGAGGAACTTGTTTCGCTAAGGTGAGCTTCTTGGATCATCCCACCTCCACAACCAGGGTAAAGTGAACAGCGTTTTTCTTATTTTAATCAAGATTAATCTGTTTTCATTTCTTATATTTATGCTAGAGCCTGATTTATTGTACCATGCAATATATATATTTGTTATAAAGCAGTGATCTGTGCTTATTATGATTGATAGTTACTTACAGAGTAACAAAATTAAGTTCCATTGAGCACTAACTAGAACTACTGTTGCTTTCTTTCCTATTGATATTCTGATGCTGGTTCGGTTTGTATAAATACGGCTATATGTCTGCTTAATCAATATTACTGCTCGCTACTTTAATTCAAGCAAGTGAATCTATGAAAGATCCAATACTGGAGAAGAAAATTAGTTACTTACCTGTAACTGTGGTTCTCCAGTATTGGTATCTTTCATAGATTCACATGTGACCCACCCTCCTCCCCACAGAGGCTCCCCTTATACGTAAACTCTTATCTTCACACTTGTACTAGAATATCTGAGGGAAAGAGCCTCTGTTGGGGAGTGTTGAAGCCTGATTGGCTGAGGTTCAACTTTGGGTCTTTTTTGCAAAACGACATGTATAGACTATAAAAGAACCTAAGGAGGCCCTTGGGGCCTAGTGGGTAAAGTGTACTGCTATGTGTATTTCAGGTTACCGTGAGGCTCCCACCTCGACGACGGGGATGATTCAAGCATGTGAATCTATGAAAGACACCAATACTGGAGAACCACAGTTACAGGTAAGTAACTAATTTTCATCCATTGCAGCACTCGTGCGGTGTCCACAACGTAGCCTCAGATACGGTGACCACCCCTAGAAACACTACAACACTAAGGGAAAGGGGGCAATAGGTTATTTTTATCTGTTCCTATTCTCTCCCCTTCACTTGAAACTTCACCACCATACTGTGTCAACCCACTTACTTGCTTTATTTCCAATATAAATGTGCACTACACGCTTCCTCCCCATAGGCCTCTCCACAAGCCCAGTTTCCATGGCAACCAATTAGAAAATCCTTACAACTAAGCTGTAGATCAAACGCTCTTAAAGCTTTTGCTGCTTTGCAGGTCTATTTAACAATATTATCAGAAGTCACCCTGTACAGTTTAAAAATATAAACCTATTACAGTCACCGTAACAGGTTTTTTTCTCCCATTCAAAGTACGTACTTCAGTTAGCACTTATTCATTACTTATCCTAGAAATCACCACCTAGTCACCCTATCACAACCTTTCAACTGTTCCTTTTCTCTAATTACCTTCACTCTCCATACTGTTTGTAAACAAAATTATCATTCTGCTACTGATCCTTCCTGTTTCAGGTTCCTGCAAACCAGCATTATGGTTAGAGGATTGGTTGTGGGCCACAGCTTTGTCTTTTGGGCCAGACCGCATGTCAAAAATTGTGACATGGACAGCGATTTTGGATCCACTGATACTAAAAAAATAAATTAAAAAAAAGTACCCGATTGTATCTGGAGGAGCTTGCAAGCGAGTGTATGTTTGAGCGAGTGAGTGCAGGACAAAATGTGTTGTGATCTCTGTAACTGTGTGTCAGTGTGTATGACTAAATGTGTGAGGGAGTGTGACTGTGTTTCTCAATGTAGAAATGTGTGTATATGTAGATGCAGGTGTGTGTCCCTTTGTGTGAGTATGTGCCTGAGTGTAAGTCCCTTGTAACTGGTACCCCTGGTACCAAGGGCCCTGTGGCCAGGGAAGGTCTCGGCTGCAGCATATATTATGCCACCCTGGGGACACCTCACTCAGCCCATGCACACTGCCTCACAGCTTGTGTGTGCTGGTGGGGAGAAAAATACTAAGTCTACATGGCATTCACCTCAGAGTGCCATGCCAGCCTCACACTGCCTGTGGCATAGGTAAGTCACCCCTATAGCAGGCCTTACAGTCCTAAGGCAGGGTGCACTATACCACTGGTGAGGGCATATGTGCATGAGCACTATGCCCCTACAGTGTCTAAGCAAAACCTTAGACATTGTAAGTGCAGGGTACCCATAAAGAGTATATGGTCTGGGAGTTACTAGTGTTAGGCTGACCAGTTCCTGCCACATCCAGATGGGTTTCTGGCCACATGGAGGAACTGTAACTCTCCCCCCCCCCCCGTGCCCCCCACCCTGGGGCCATTGGCTACTGCCCCCCAGACCCAAACACCCCCCTAAATTGAGTATTTATGGGCGACCGTGAACCCAGGAAATCAGACTCCTGAACGTGAAGAAAGGACTGCTGACCTGAAAGCCCAGCAGAAACGACGTAGACAACAACTGACTTAGCCCCAGCCCTACCGGCCTGTAACCTGCACAGCGACGCATCCAGGGCGACCAGCTACCTCTGAGGACTCAGAGGACTGCCCTGCACCCAAAGGACCAAGAACCTCCAGAGGCAGCGGCTCTGTCCAAAAACACCAACCAAGAAACCAACTTTAAAGACTCTCGCCTCACTCCAGAAGCGTGAGTCTTCACACTCTGCACCCTATGCCCCTGGCTTGAGTTCAGGAGAACCAACACCGCACAGAGGACTCCCTGGCGACTCCAATGACGTGGACACCCTGAGTCAACCTCCCTGCACCCCCACAGCGACGCCTGCAGAAAGGATCCAGAGGCTCCCCCTGACCGCGACTGCCCGGTAACAAAGGAACCCAACGCCTTGACAAAACACTGCACCTGCAGCCCCCAGGTCCGAGAGGAACCGACCATCGATGCAGTGTGACCAGCAGGCGGCCCTTATCCTAGCCCAGTAGGTGGCTGGCCCAAAAATCCCCCCTGTGCCCTGCCTGCATTGTCAGAGTGACCCCTGGGTCCCTCCATTGTTTCAACGCAAAACCCGACACCTACTTTGTACACTGCATCCGGCCGCCCCTGTGCCGCTGAGGGTGCATTTTGTGTGCCTGTGTGTGTTCCCCCCAGTGATCTATAAAAAAACCCTGGTCTGCTCCCCGAGGACGCAGGTACTTACCTGCTAGCAGACTATGACCAGAGCACCCCTGTTCTCCATAGGCACATATGCTATTTGGGCCCTACTTTGACCTCTGCAACTGACCGGCCCTGTGTGCTGGTGGTGGGTGTTTGGGGTTGACTTGAACCGCCAATGGTGGGCTGCCTATGCCCAGGAGACTTAACTTGCAAGCGCTTTATTTACCTGAGAAACTAACTACTACTTACCTCCCCCAGGAACTGCCTATTTTTGCAATGTCCTCTTTTAAAATAGTGTATTGCTATTTTTGCCAAAACTGTGTACATTACTGTTTTAATTGAAAGTTCTATACTTTCCTGTGTGAAGTACCTTACAATTTATGTACTTAGCTAAAATCTGAATCTTTTGGTTCTACAATAAATTAAGAAAATATTTTCTATATAAAAACCTATTGGCCTGGAGTTAAGTCTTTGAGTGTGTGTTCTCATTAATTGCCTTTGTGTGTACAACAAATGCTTAACACTACCCTCTCATAATTCTAATGCTCGACCACACTACCACAAAATAGAGCAGTAGTATTATCTAATTTTGCCACTATCAACCTCTAAGGGGAACCCTTGGACTCTGTGCACACTATCTCTCACTTTGAGATAGTATATACAGAGCCCACTTCCTACAGTCACTGCTTATAATCCTGCTCATGGTTTCCATAGTATAATGTTAACATATGTGATTACTATTCTACAGTACTCAAAGTTTATAGTACTTTGCAAGGATTTTGCTTGAGCAGAAGTAGCTCTTGCTACAGAAAAGGTTGGAGACCCCTGCTCTATTGTGCGACTGTCTGGGAGGAATTCACAAACTCTGTCAGCTGCACCTAGTCATGTGATCCAAGGCAGGCTGCAGGAAAAAAGGGCTAATGGTGGGAAAATGCTGACTTTCTAATAGTGGCATTTTCCAATTGTTTTCCCATTTTAGAGGGTTTATCATTACAATTCCATAGGTATCAAACATGAAATATCTACCTTCTCTCAATTAGGAATTACAGCATTACTAAAAGTGATAAGGAATCCCCAATGTTATCCTGTGAGAGGGATAGATGTCCCAGTAGTGAAAAAATATTTGGGAGTATTTCACTACCAGGACATGGAAAATGTCGAAGTACATGCCCATCCTTTTAAATCACACAGCACCATGCCTCATAGGCTACCCAGGGCCAACCTTAGGGGTGACTTATATGTAGTAAAAGGGGACTTTAAGGCTTCACAAGGGGGTTTCAGTGCCAAGTCGACATGGCAGTGGAACACTGCATTCAGGCTGAAGTGGCAAGCCTGGGACATGTTTTAAAGTGCTACTTATGTGGGTGGCACAATAAAATAAGTGATTCAAGCCCATTGGTAGCATTTAATATACAAGCCCTGGGTATATGGGATACCAAATTACAGGGACTTATAAGTAAATTAAATATGCCAGTTGTAAGATATGTAGGAGGCTGGCCTGGTTTGTAGTGGGTACCTTGGGTACTTACACCTTATACTAGGTCCAGTTATCCCTTATCAGTGAAATGTAGTAGTGTTCTAGCAGCTTAGGCTGATAGAGGTAGCTGTAGCAGAGCAGCTTAGGCTGAACTTGGAGACAGGCAAAGCTCCTGCAGTACCACTTATAGTCACACAGTACATATACACAAGTATAGACAACACTCAGTGTTACCAAAAATAAAGGTAGTTTATTTAGGTGACACAGGAAGTCGAAAGAAGTTCCAGGAAGAACAGAAGCCCCTGCCAACCCAGAAGAGGGTGCAAAAGAAGAGTCCCTGGTTGGACGAAGATGCAGAAATGCACCATAGGAAGATGCCAGCGGGTTCCTGCCTGACACAAAGGATGTCCCACGTTGTGAAGTTGGACGCAGGTGAGTTTTGGCGCAGGATTCCTCCAACAAGCCATGGTTCCTGCAAAGTCATGTTTTGCGTCAACTAGGCGCTATCTTGACCCAGAAGGGACCTGGGGGCCTCAACTCTATGTGAGGAGGAAGAGGGGGCTCACAGCACTTCAGAGAGCCCTCATAGCACCGACGGGTGTCCCAGGATACATGAACAAAGGAGGTGGAAAATGCGGTTGGTGCAGCACTACGAAGGAAGGTCCCACACCGCCGGAGATCAACTCAGTGAGTTGAGCGTCACAAGATAGAGTGCTGGGGAATTAGGCCAGGCTCTGCTCAAAGGAATTTTGCAAAAAGTGCACAGAGGTCTCTGGAGGTGAAGAAGACGTGGTGCACAGGGGTACTCCAAATTGGCACAGCATGACCACAGGACAGTCTTTGTCGATGGGGTCCTCCCTCTGTGTTCCAAGGAGCACACTTGTCGTCAGGAGAGGAGTCCAAGAGAACCGGTCGGCAACTTAGAAGGTGCCTGCGTGAGCAGGGGAGTAACTCCGTCACCCCACGGGAGCTGGTTTTGCAGTACTAGGGGGGGGGGGGTCCATGGTGAAGCCCCCAGGATGCATGGGATTGGCTCCCCAATACCAGATTTGGAATGGGGGGGGGACAATTCCATGATCTTAGACATGTTAGTGGCCAGTGCCATCAGGTGATGTCAGAGACCCCTCCTGATAGGTCCATACCTGATACGGTAGCCAATCTCCCTCTCAGGGCTATTTAGGGTCTCCCCTGTGGGTTCTCTTCCGATTCTGCTTGCAAGTTTCCTTCAGGAATCCTATGCAACAGCTTCAGCCTCCATCTGACCTCCGATCAGCTGCAGCCTGCTCCAAGAAACGCTGTAACTGCAACAAAGTATTTACAAGAGATACTTTTCTTCAGCAACCTCAGCTCCAAGTCAGCAACTGCAACAGTTTCCATGGTGTGCATGCTCTGAGGACTCCCTGTCTTCATCCTGCACCAAAAGGACCGAAGGAATCTCCCGTGGGGTGACAGAGTCACTCTCCTGCTAAAGCAGGCACCTTCCAAGACAACCGGTACCCTTGGACTCCTCTCACAGCGACGAGCGTGCTCCTAAGGACACAGAGGGTGGACATCATCAACATAGACTGTCCTGAGGTCCTGCTGACGCAGTTTGGAGGAGGTAAGACATTGCTTTCCAGAGAGCAACAGTACCCCTGTGTACTACGTCGTTTTCACCTCCTGTGGCCTCTGTGCACTATTTGCAAAATTCCTTCGTGCACAGCCTGGCCCAGGTCCCCAGCACTCCATCCTGCAAAGCTCCCCGTTTCCTGGGACCTCCGGGGGTACTGGCATCCTGAGGGCTCTCTAAAGTGCTGAGAGCCCCCTCTTCCTCCTCACACAGAGTTGAGGCCCCCAGGTTCTTCCTGGGTCCGTCCATCACCATTTTGACGCAAAATGCACTTTTGTCGTAGCCAAGGCTTATTGGCGACTTCCAACACGAAATCACGTCTGCAACGATCTTCACTTCGTGGGACATCCTTTGCATTACGCAGGAACCCACTGGCATCTTCCTAGGGTGCATTTCTGCAGTCTTCGACTAACTGTGGACTCTTCTTTTGCACCCTCTTCTGGTTTGGCAGGGGCTTCTGTCCTTGCTGGAACTTCTTTCGACTTCTGGACTTGGTCCCCTTCCTTTGCAGGTCTTCAGGTCCAGGAATCCAGCAGTTGTGATTTGCAGACTTGGTTGGCAGCTGCAAAATCCCAATCACGAGGTGTAGTGTGTCCTAAGAAAACTTGCAGTACTTTACTCCTGCTTTTCTGGGCTCTGGGGTGGGGTAATTTACTTACCTTTAGTATAGTTTTACTCTCCCAGCGATTCTGCACACACTACACTTGTCTGAGAGGGAATTTGTGATTCGCATTCCACTTTCTTAGTATATAGTTTGTGTTGCCCCTAGACCTATTTTCTCCCATTGCAAGCTATAGCATTTCCTATTGCTTGCATTATTCTATGACTATTTACTTGTCTAATTTTGGTGTCTAGTATATATTTTGTGTATAATACTTACCTCCAGAACAAGTATTATCTCCAAGATATTTTTGGTACTGTGTCACCCAAATACATACCTTTATTTTTGGTAACACTGAGTATAGTCTTTACTTGTGTATAAGTACTGTGTAACTATAAGTGGTATTGCAGGAGCTTTGCATGTCTCCTAGCTCAGCCTAAGCTGCTCTGCTATAGCTACCTCTATCAGCCTAAGCTGCTATAACACTACTACATTTCACTAATAAGGGATAACTGGACCTGGTATAAGGTGTAAGTACCCAAGTTACCCACTACAAATTCTTAGACCCTTTAAGTGCAGTGTAGCCATATTGAGTACATGGGCTGGGAGTTTATCAATACAAACTCCACAGCTCCATGATGGCTTCACTGAATGCTGGGAAGTTTGGTATCAATAAACCCACACTGATGCCAGTGTTGGATTTATTGTGAAATGCACACAGGGCATCTTAGAGATGCCCCCTGAAATATAACCAACTGTCTAGTGTGTGGCTGACCAGTCTATGCCAGCCTGCTACCACCAGACAAGTTTCTGACCCCATGGGGTGAGAGCCTTTGTGTTCGCAGGGGTCGGGTCAAAGCCTGGTCTGGGTGGAGTTGCTTGGCAAAGGCTCCTGCATTTTGTTCTGCTGCCTCAGGAAACTCCGGCTGGTGGAGATGCCTGCCACCCGGACCAAGCCCCACTTTTGGCAGCAGGTCTGGCGGTAAAATTAGTAAACACCAGCGGGACCTCGACTAGGGTGCCCAGAGCGGAAGTGAACCCCTCCTGGCAGAATCCCCCATCTTGTTTTGGGGAAAGACAGCCACTAGGGTTAGGTATATGCCCCCTCCCCAAAGGGAGTGGGCACAGGAAGGGTGTAGGCACCCTCCGGGTCAGTAGCTATTGGCTACTGCCCTTTGACCCCTGTAACACACCCCTACATCTAGTATTTAGGGGCACCCGTGATACTTGCTGTTCAGATTCCTGGTGACCTAAAGAAGGACTGAAAAGCCCCTACCAGCAGTGAAGACTCCAGACGACATCTGACTTGACCCCAGCCCTACTGGCCTATGTTTATCTTCAAGTCTCTTGCTACAAGAATGCGACTCGTCCTGCAGGTCCAGCAACCTCTGCAAACACTCAGAGGACTTCCTGCTTTCCCTACAGACCGGATTTCCAGAGGACAGCAGCCCTGTCCACAAAGAAGCCTCCATCAAGCCCTGCTTACTCTACACCCGACGCACACAGCCCGAGTCCAGGTGGCCTACCTGACGAGAGAGTCCTCAGGTTATTCAGACCTTGAGTCCACCCCTCCACAACAATGCCTGGAGCCGGTATCCAGAGGACCCCCCTTGACCGCGACCAGATACCGTGAAGATACCCAATCAATCAATCAATAAATTTGGTCCTGGGTCTGTCGTAGATCCGGCGGGAGGGTGTTCCAGGTCTTGGCGGCGAGGTACGAGAATGATCTGCCGCCGGAAGATTTGAGTCTGATGCGGGGGACGAGGGCGAGGTGAGCGGAGATGCCAGGTGGGGGTGTAGAAGCTGAGTCTGTTGTTCAGGTATGATGGTCCGGTGTTGTGGAGTGCCTTGTGTGCGTGGGTGAGGAGCTTGAAGGTGATCCTCTTGTTGATGGGGAGCCAGTGAAGGTCTCTGAGGTGGGGGGTGATGTGGCAGTGGCTAAGGATGTTGAGGATGAGTCGGGCGGAGGCGTTTTGGATGCGTTGGAGGAGATTGGATGAGATACCGGTGTAGAGAGCGTTGCCGTAGTCGAGTCTGCTGCTGACGAGGGCCTGGGTTACTGTTTTTCTTGTTTCTGTTGGGATCCATTTGTAAATTCTGCGGAGCATGCAGAGGGTGTTGTAGCAGGAGGAGGAGATGGCGCTGACCTGCTTTGACATGGAGAGTGAGGAGTCGAGGGTGAAACCGAGGTTTCGCGCGCTGTCGGTGGGGGACCCAGCGTGGACGGCCACCATGAGTTGGCTCAAGTGGAGGGGGTGCGCCCAAGGATGAGGACCTCTGTTTTGTCTGAGTGCCTAAAGGTACCATTGCACCAGCAACCCCCCTGGTCTTGGGGATCCCAGCTGATTGTCCATCGATGTCCACTTGAGCCTCAGCATACTTGTCCAGCTGTTTGTCTTCTTCAGCCACACCAAACCCCCCCCCCCCCCCCCCCCCCCCCCCCCCCTCCCCACAAGATCAAGCCTGCAGCCTCTTTGTGATCCTGGGGTTCCTCAAAAGAAAGCATTAGACGCCTGCTGTATTTGCACCCGGTCACCCCTGTGCCGCTTAGGGTGCGGGTTGGTGCTTACCTGTGCGCCATCCCCCTCCTCCCCCGTGCTGATCTGCACCCTGAGACTGCGAGTACTTACCTGCAAACATTTCTCTTTTGAGCGCCCCCTGTCTCCATAGGATTCCATTGGACAACAGACACCAACTTTGACCTCTGCACCCGGCCAGCACCGTGTTGCTGGTGGTGCACTCTTGGCGTCTTCCTAAACTTTGCCCTGTGGACACCTTAACCCCCAAGACTAGGACCGTAAGTCTAGTAATTAACTTACAAATGTGTATGTACTTTTCCCCCTAGGATTGCATTGCCTTAAGTGAAAATTGCACTGTTGACTTTTGATATTGAAAAGTATAGCTTACCAGAAAACTGATTTAACTGTGAATTACAAACAAAGTGCATTTGATGCTTGAAAGTGATACATTCTTGAAACTGTACTTACCTGCTGCAGATCCTTTTGGTTCTAGACATAAAGTAACAAAGTACATTTTTTGATAAAATATTGTACTGGAGTTAGTCATTGAGTATGTGCCTCATTTCTTGACTGTCTGTACAACACATGTTTAGAACTACCCTCTGAAAAGCCTAACTGCCCAACTTCACTACCACAAAAGAGAGCATTAGCATTCTCTGCTTTAGCCTCTGTAAAGCCTCTGGGGATTCACTTGACTCTGTGCACGCTATACCTTACTTTGGTATAGTATATACAGAGCCAGTTCCTACACCAATTAGGAATATACCAATCAAACCATGTTTAGAGGAGAGAGCACTAGCAGTTTGGCACTGGTTAGCAGTGATAAGGTGCACAGAGTCCTAAGGCCAACAAAAACAAACAACAACACAAAAATAGGAGGAAGGCAAACATGTTTGGGGGTGACCCTGCACAGAAGGCCAAGTCCAACAATTATGCTCCCAAAACCAAATGGGAACCTATGGGTAATAACATAACATAACATAACATTGACAATTATCAATGTTGAACCCAGATATAAAAATATTGAGCCATATACTGGCAGAGTCACCAGAGCAGTGCTTAATTTGTGCTTGTAGTTTCCAGTGCAGAGCATCAGCACTTATTTTTGGAGGCCAGCACTTATTTTTCTGCCTCAAGCATTTACTGCGAGCAAAAGACACATATGAGAAAGATGGTGGAAGAGGAAAACGAAAAAGTGTCACAAAGGGGAAAAGCAGAAAGCTGCAAAAATGAGCAGAAGGGTCAGGGAGTGGCTTTAAATGGATTGAAGAGGCCCAAGATGGCTCCAGGATTACGCTGCCTCAGTATTTTGTGCTTGCACATTTAATTGCAGCAGACAAGGGAGATGTAAGATGGTAGGTGACTTGTACATCAATAACAAACGTATCTCCTTTGTCGATGCAGAAGAAATTGTTGCCAGAGCTTCGGGACCACATTTCCTTAGGCCCCAGCAAGCTCTCCCACAATGGACATGATTATGTGCCTTGCTGGGAGTGCAAACTAATTAATAATACCTACATGGCATTAACGTGGTAAAAAAAGAAATTGATGTGACGTATATCAAACCACACTAGTTGGACGCATGCTATCCACAAGCGCTAGATTCAAATTGACATCATTTCATTATTTACTTAGAATATACCTTAGCCTTCAGAAATTAGTAAAATGTTTTCCTGCCAGCAATGCCTCTTGTAATGTATGCAAATAGCTGGGGCTAGATTTTCCGCATATGTTCTGGAGTGCCCTAATATTCAGGAGTTTGTCATAGTGTGGTGGCTTCATTAAGATCAATGATGCGTAACATCCTGGAAATACAGAGTAAAACATGTTCTTTTTCTCAGGATAGATGTAGGAGGCTGGCCTGGCTTGTAGTGGGTACCAGAGGTACTTACACCTTGTGCCAGGTACAGTTATCCCTTATTAGTGTAGAAGAGGTGTTTCTAGCAGCTTAGGCTGATAGAAGGTAGCTATGGCACCGCAGCTTAGGCTGAACTAGGAGACATGTAAAGCTCCTACTATACCACTGGTGTCGTATGCACAATATTATAAGAAAACACAATACACAGATGTACTAACAATAAAGGTACTTTGTTTTTATGACAATATGCCAAAAGTATCTCAGTGAGTACCCTCAGTATGAGGATACGTTATATACACAAGATATATGTACACAAACCAAAATTATGCAGGTAATAGCAAGAAAAGTAATGCAAGCAGTGTAAAGTTACAATAGATTGCAATAAGAGCACATAGGTATAGGGGCAACACAAACCATATACTCCAAAAGTGGAATGCGAACCACGAATGGACCCCAAACCTCTGTGAGCTTGTAAAGGGTCGTTGGGACTGTAAGAAAACAGTGAGGGTTTGAAAAATAGCCCACCCAAGACCCTGAAAGGTAGATGTAAAGTGCACCTACTACCCCCAGAGAGCACAGAAGTCGTGATAGGGGGATTCTGCAGGAAGAAAAAACGCCAGCAATGCAACAACAGTGGATTTCCGCACCTGAGTACCTGTAAGACAAGGGAACCAAGTCCAATAGTCGCGACAGTGTTGAGAGTGGGCAGGAGCCCAGGAAATGCCAGCTGAGGGTGCAAGGAAGCTGCCACCTGTTGGAAGAAGCTTTGAGTTCTGCAAGAAAGAAGAGAGCTAGGAACTTCTCCTTTGGAGGATGGATGTCCCAGGTCGCGATGAAGCTTGCAGAGTTGTTCCCACGCAGAAAGACCACAAACAAGCCTTGCTAGCTGCAAGGGTCGCTGTAGAGGTTTTTGGGTGCTGCTGTGGCCCAGGAGGGACCAGGATGTCGCCACTTGGAGGAGGTGACAGAGGGGGCGCCCAGCAACTCAGGGAGCCCTCACAGAAGCAGGAAGCACCCGCAGAAGTACCTGAACAGGCACTTGGAAGAAGAGCCAACCGGAGTCCACGCAAAGTCACAAAAGGGAGTCCCACGACGCCGGAGGACAACTCAGAAGGTTGTGCACTGCAGGTTAGTGTGTCGGGGACCCAGGCTTGGCTGTGCACAAAGGAAATCCTGGAAGAGTGCACAGGAGCCAGAGCAGCTGCAAACCACGCGGTACCCAGCAATGCAGTCTAGCGTGGGGAGGCAAGGACTTGCCTCCACCAAACTTGGACTGAAGAGTCACTGGACTGTGGGAGTCACTTGGACAGAGTTGCTGAGTTCCAGGGACCACGCTCGTCGTGCTAAGAGGGGACCCAGAGGACCAGTGCTGCAGTCTTTTGTTGCCTGTGGTTGCAGGGGGAAGATTCCATCGACCTACGGGAGATTTCTTCAGAGCTTCTGGTGCAGACAGGAGGCAGGCTACCCCCAGAGCATGCGCTACCTGGAAACAGTCGAGAAAGCCGGCAGGATGACAATACAAGGTTTCTAGTAGTCGTCTTGCTACTTTGTTGCAGTTTTGCAGGCGTCCTGAGCAGTCAGCGGTCGATCCTTTGGTAGAAGGTGAAGAGGGAGATGCAGAGGAACTCTGGTGAGCTCTTGCATTCGTTATCTGGTGTCCAGTTTAGCGCCAGAGCAGGGCTGGGGGATCCCTAAAATGGTGTAGACTGGCTTATGCAGAGATGGGCACCATCTGTGCCCATCAAAGCATTTCCAGAGGCTGGGGGAGGCTACTCCTCCCCAGCCTTCACACCTATTTCCAAAGGGAGAGGGTGTTACACCCTCTCTCAGAGGAAATCCTTTGTTCTGCCTTCCTGGGCCAGGGCTGCCTGGACCCCAGGAGGGCAGAAACTTGTCTGAGGGGTTGGCAGCAGCAGCTTCAGTGGAGACCCTGGAAAGGCAGTTTGGCAGTACCCGGGTTCTGTGCTAGAAACAATTCCATGATCTTAGACATGTTACATGGCCATGTTCGGAGTTACCATTGTGACGCTGTACATAGGTAGTGACCTATGTGCAGTGCATGTGTGTAATGGTGTCCCCGCAATCAGAAAGTCTGGGGAATTTGCCCTGAATGATGTGGGGGCACCTTGGCTAGTGCCAGGGTGCCCACACATTAAGTACCTTTGCACCCAACCTTCACCAGGTGAAGGTTGGACATATAGGTGACTTATAAGTTACTTAAGTGCAGTGGTAAATGGCTGTGAAATAACGTGGACGTTATTTCACTCAGGCTGCACTGGCAGGTTTGTGTAAGAATTGTCAGAGCTCCCTATGGGTGGCAAAAGAAATGCTGCAGCCCATAGGGATCTCCTGGAACCCCAATACCCTGGGTACCTCAGTACCACATACTAGGGAATTATATGGGTGTACCAGTATGCCAATGTGAATTGGTAAATTTAGTCACTAGCCTGTTAGTGACAAATTTGGAAAGCAGGGAGAGCATAACCACTGAGGTTCTAGTTAGCAGAGCCTCAGTGAGACAGTTAGGCATCACACAGGGAACACATACAGGGCACATACTTATGAGCACTGGGGCCCTGCCTGGCAGGGTCCCAGTGACACATAGACTAAAACAACATATATACAGTGAAATATGGGGGTAACATGCCAGGCAAGATGGTACTTTCCTACAATAGACTCTCAAAAGACAAACAGAATGGAAACAAAATGTATTGCAATGGGGACAGTTATGGTAAAATGCTGAAATGCAGTACATTAGAAAGGGGAATGTCCACCAAAATATCAGCGTTGGAAACCAGATGCATTAGAATAGGTGATAGTTGAGAAACATGTACAAATGAAAAAGCGACTGTAGATATAGCATAGTGCTTGGAAATGTTGCACGTCTGCTAAGAGATCCCCATGATTCCCAACCTCTTCGAAACATATACTCATTCTAATATAATACTAATAAAAAAATTGTACATCTCATGATGTAAGATGGAGAATCAATTGGCTAAGAAGATATATTTGGTTGGATAAAGGTTGCATTCTGTAAATCTAACTGGTGATTTAATTTGCATGATAATGTAATTTCACTGAACTCAACTGTACAATTATGGTTTTGAATATTGTGTATTGTAAACTCCTAGTAAACAGATGAAATAAAAGAAATACCAGATACATTCCACATTTATTGTAGAAGCTCTGTATTTGCGTTGGGATATTAAACCAACTAATGAGTGCCTTAGAAGAAAATACATCTTTTTTTTAATTTTTTTATCTTGGCAGGCTGTGTGTCAAAGTTTGTCTACTATCCCTGCACGAAGTCAATGCTTGGATATCATCCACAACGCTATCCACAAACATCTGGTGAGGTAACATCCATGTGTAGCACTCTTTGTTTTTTTTCCTTCTCCTGTGATCTCAGTTATTTTGAAAGTGACTGAACCGGTTGGTGCCTAATAGTGCGAATGAACAATAGCATTTTTTGCTATTTAAAAGTTGCCATGCCACAGAAAGGTTCTTCTCAAATTCTGCCTCTGAAACAACAAGGGACTGACTTTTGGTGTTTGAGGTATTAGTTTCCATGTTACAATATGGCTAATCACAGCACGTTCTAATATTCAGTGTAGCTTGAAGTGAGGTATTGATGACAGCACACCCATTCAATCCCCTTTTTACATCTCTCCTAAGGTAGTGTTGTGCATACACTGTCTCTTACGAGAGATATTTACTACAAGAGTTTTGGAACCCATCTACTGCTTTCCAGTCGTTGGCTTAATTATTTCTCTTATTTGCTGCCTACTGATCGGCCAGGTTGTGCCAGTTTAATTTCATACCCTTTTTTGTGTGGAGCATTAACCAAGTACTGATTCCTTCATTTTGATTAGTGTTCTTGCACTGCTCATGCTGTGATTCATGTACTGTTTTTCTTTCTTCTTCCTTGTTGTCTGTGTAGCTCTTTAATGGCAGTGTTGCTTCTTCCCTCCCACCCCTACTTGTCCATGTTGCTTCTTTCCTGTCTCACATCAAACTTACAGGTGATAGATTTAGGCCTTTTGACATTGTCTTTAAATTTAAGATGCTTGCATGTCAGGTACAGCTTACTTTTTAATAAGGAAAAACAATTCCCCTTCCCTCCTGTGGTTAAACCATTCCAATTACTTAGCCGGAACATTGCAGGGCTGGGTAAAAAGATGGAAGACAAGTACTGGGTATCCTTCATTATATTGCAGGACATCTGCTGCCTACAAGAAACACGGGCACTTGAAAATTATGACCTAGAGGGCTTTCTCTCATTCAATATTCCAGCTGTTAGACATTCAAAAGGAAGAGCCAAGGGTGATCTCTTAATCTGGGTATACGCTAGCTTTACTAACAAGTCTATAATAACCATCACAATTGTAAACAAGAATGTTCAACACCCAAAGTTGAAAGAGGATCCCTTGATTCGTCATTTTCCTGTTTGGGGCTAAAAAGAGATACCTATTTCCCACAGATGGGCAACAACAGCAGGGGACCTTGAATTATCATACCATGTGTGGACATGGACACAGACGTCTCCCAATCCTGAGCAGACAAAGAAATCTGCTCGCCCTCTTGTTATGGCGAGTCATATTTTAACAGGTTGAGCCATATTTCGGACCTACTAGCCTGTTTTGTCATGTTGACAAACAGCAGGTATTCTGTTCACTCAGTGAAGGAGCAATAAAGATGCCTTTACACTGTGTTTTTATCTTGTCACATTTGCTCTGTGTTCAGAGATAGAGGTCAGAAGTCAGTTTATTTCTCTGACGGCAGAAGTCCAGGATAAAGTAAACTGTCTGAGGCTGTACAAAGAGTGTGAAATTAAAGGCTGGAGGGTGTCCGATATTTTCTAACACACTATATTTAAATAGCTAATGTCAACTGTACAAACATTTCAAGATATATTTCAGTAGTTCTGAAAGTCCATTTGTTATGCTTCTGTATGATGATTTCTTTTTTTAATGGAATGAAAATAAAACAGAGCACTTTACTTGGTGATGTACAAATGATAAATATGTTTTCTGGGACCTAGATTTCACAGATTATTGTTAGTACACTATATCATTTTCTCAATTAAGCTTCAATTTATTGGGAACTTTTTTGGTAATTTCAGTGGGAAATTTACTGTCTGTAAATTACAGAGTGCTACCACATCATGCTTTAGAATTCTATTTATTAAAAGTGAGTGTTTAAACATGAACTGAGAAACACTCCTGCCCCTGCCCTGATGGAAGTGTTCTTAGTAAACTAAGAAGCAAGTCAGGGATCAAGTGTACCCTATGTGTGGACTAGATTCTTATTATACGTGGAGCAAACATTTAGTCTATTTAATCAAACTAGAGTATTTTTGTACAGCAGAAATGCTGAACTCACACAATTGAAGGTGCACTCATGCAAGAATGAAGAAAAAGGTGACTCTAAAATAAAATATTTGCTTAGGATTGCACAATTTGAGACCAGTTTTCAGATCAAGTACATTTCAGTTAGAAGCCAGCTATAACTGCATATAAAACAAAAGCTGTTGTGGCTACTTCTTATAGTAATGAAATTTGGGGGCACATAAATGTGGAGGCCCTTGATTCTAATCGAAACCACCCCAAGTCTTGTGGCCTATCGAAAGACCCTGCAGCACCCTATGGGATGCCAGAACTGCTGTACCTTACACTGTTTGAAACACATTGAGAATACCTTGAAGTCCATAAACTGTGCAGTTCTTTGACTCAACCAGACATTATTATTAATCTGCATTTCTTAAGTGAACATTCACCTTATGGGTATCTCGGCGCTGAAACCAAAAAGACAACCAGAAAATGTAACACAGCAGACCAAGTTTTTTCACTTAGGATCTTATCTCTGCCATTGTTTAGGAAAAAGCGACGTTTTTAGCCTTCATCTAAATCTAAATAGATTTTCTTCCTTCCTAAGAGTAAGCAGTAATGTATTCCACAATTGAGCAGCTTTCACCTGAAAGGATCTGTTCCCGTACTCCAGCTTCTTAAATCTAGGAACATAGATATGATGACTAAAGCTACATTGCAAATGCCCAAAAAGAAATATTGGGCCCATATGTAGCGATAATATGAGACCAAGAAAAGTATCCTTAAGAACTTACTTGGCATTGAAACCAGAACTCTGGTGGGAGCAATTTCTCGACCTAATATTTCCTTGGATAAAAGGGCTGTATACATTAGGTTCAGATTAGGAACCCACCAGTTTATGGTCAAAGACCTCTTGTCAAAGCCCTGACGTGCAGTTGTTCTTTAGGTGGCACTGTCACAATCAAGCACTTTATGCTCCTTTGTGCCACATCATTAAGACATCAAAGGTTCTACCTTCACTCTCCGTTCTCAAAATATAATTTAAGGAACTGCAAGCCTGATTTAGTTTTTTGTTAAAGAACGGATCTGACCTCATCATAAAGCAAATGTTGTGTAAATCATCAACGGCAGCAGTTCAGGATGCAGACGAACTTGCCTGCATGTGGTCGGCATTAACAAACAGAATAGCCTATTAAATATAATCTGTCTGCTTTGAATTGTTTAGCCAGCTGGAATAAAGCCTGTTGTATGAGCCATTAATCTGTGGCATCTACAGGCACACACATACTCAACCAGACAGTTTTGTTTCTTCAGAATTAAATGGGTTGGTTATTCTGTCTCCTGGAGCCTTTTTACCCGCATTCACATGCTGAGCTGCATTCATCACTGTGCACAGACCGTCTTATATCGGACTCACAATGTCAAACTGGGCTTACTTTTTATTATACATTCAGGTTTTATTAGTGACCTATGTCCTTTCTTAGTTCACTTTAACCTCTTTGCTGACAGACCTTTTCCCCTCAGGTGGCGAGCCTATTTTTTAGCTATTTGGGGCAGTTCGCGCTTAGGCCCTCATAACTTTTTGTCCACATAAACTACCCATGCCAAATTGCGTCCTTTTTTCCCAACATCCTAGGGATTCCAGAGGCCAAAAAAGTTGCCAAAATACAGCTAAAATTTTGTTTGTTTAAAAAAAAAACATTGGGAAAAAGAGCTGCAGAAGAAAACTTGTGTTTTTCACCTTAAAATGGCATCAACAAAGGGTTTGCAGTGCTCAAATCAGCATCCTCCCAGCTTTCAGGAACAGGCAAACTTGAATCACAATTTTGGCATTTTACTGGGATATACCCCATTTTTACTATTTTTTTGTGCCTTCAGCCTCCTTCCAGTTAGTGCCAGAAATGCATGTGAAACCAATGCTGGATCCCGGACAGCTAAACATTTTCAAAAATGGACAGACAAAATTTTGAATTCCCCAAGGGGTCATTTGTTTAGATCTCCTACAGAAAGTAACAGCTAAAATAAAAAAAATATTGAAATTGAGGTGAAAAGAGAAGCCATTTCTGTCCACGTTTTCTTCTATAATTTTTTCCAGCTACGGCAGATTTTTTAAAGCAATACACCGTTATGTGTGCTGGACTCTTCTGGTTACGTGGATATATAGGGCTTGTAGATTTATCAAGAACCCTAGGTACTCCGAGCCAATAAAGGAGCTGCACCTTGCAATGGGTTTTCATTGTAAATTGTGTATACAGCAATTCATTTGCTGAAATATAGAGTGAAAAATAGGTATCAAGGAAACCTTTGTATTTCCAAAATGGGCACAAGATAAGGTGTTGAGAAGCAGTGGTTATTTACATATCTCTGAATTCCGGGGTCCCCATACTAGCATATGAATTACAGGGCATTTCTCAAATAGATGTATTTTTTACGCACTGTCTTACATTTGGAAAGAAAAAATTTAGAGAAAGACAAGGGGCAATAACACTTGTTCTTCTATTCTGTGTTCCTCCAAGTCTACCGATAAAAATGGTACCTCACTTGTGTGGGTAGGTCTAATGCCCACGACAGGAAACGCAACATAGACACATCACATTTTTACATTAAAATCTGACGTGTTTTTTGGAAAGTGTCTACCTGTGGATTTTGGCCGCTAGCTCAGCTGGCACAGAGGGAAACCTACCAAACCTGTGAAATTGTGAAAACTAGACACCTAGGGAATTCAGAATGGGGTGTCTTGTGGAGCTCCCACCAGGTTCTGTTACCCAGAATCCTTTGCAAACCTCAAAATTTGGCAAAAAAACACTTTTTCTTCACATTTCACTGATAGAAAGTTCTGGAATCTGAGAGGAGCCACAAATGTCCCTCCACCCAGCATTCCCCCAAGTCTCCCGATAAAAATGGTACATCACTTGTGTGAGTAGGCCTAGTGCCCGCGACAGAAAGTGCCCCAAAACACTATGTGGACACATAATGTTCAAATACAAAACGACCTGTTTTTGCTTGGGGCACCTGCAGTTTTTGGTCCTGGGCTGAGCAGCCATCTAGGGAAACCTACCAAGCCCAGACATTTCTGAAAACTAGACACCTGAGGGAGTGAAGGGAGGTGTGACTTGCGTGGATCCCCCAGTGTTTTCTTACCCAGAATCCTCAGCAAACCTCAAATTTATCTAAAAAATCCAATTTTCCCCACATCTCTGTGTGGGATCACCGCACCGGCACAAATTTCCTAACATCCAACTTTACCCTCAGTCCCCTGATATAAATGATACCTCACTTGTGTAGGTGGGCCTAAGTGCCTGTTACAGGGAAGAGCCAAAAACATGTCAAAATTGAGGGGGTCCAAAAGAGCAGTTTGAGAAAAAAAAAGATTTGGCAAGTGGGGCAGAATTTTTATCGGTATAAATGCGACAATGCTGGATGGTACTAATTTTGTTGATTCCTGCAGATTCCGGAAGGTTCCATCACAAAAATGTGGGATCTCAAGCAAAGTTGGAGGTTTAGAGGGCATTATTGGTAAGAAAATGGTGCGGGTGCATGTGAAGCAGATGTTTGGTTTTCAGATGTGTCTAGGTCTCGTAGATTTTTCTACATGGCAGTGTCCCAAAGTCCAAAAAGTGCAGCCCTCACCATTACAAGTGGGGAGATTTTGAAAGTTAGACAAGCTATCATGGCCCAAATGTAAGTGTGCAGGGGGAGAGCTGAAAGACTGTTACCCCCTGATGTGGTGGGGGGCATAACCATGCCCATACTGGTGGGTAGCCACCACCCCACTATTTTGTTTTTTTCCATGGCATCTAGTTTGCTTTCTGCCCCTCCGGGAAGTGGCTCGGGGGTAGTTGCCCCATCTGCCCACTGGTGGGCGAACAATTTTGTCCACATTTATTTGGGGTGGGGGTATGGCCATACCCCCACCCTCTTTTTCTGAAAAAAAAATCTTCACTGGTGGGCTTTCAACCTTACAAAAATAGGCCGATCTGCCCCCAACCCTAAGGGGTTGCTCTGCACTCGCACCTTATAGCACAGGTTTTGTTTGAAAATGTAAAGCATGTTTACGTCATGATTCATTTTTTAAAGATTGTTTTAGCTGTTTTTTATGCCTCGATCTTATAAATAGGCTTTTTAATTATTATGGCATATCCACAATTGCCATAAATAAACAAACAAGACTCATCCATCCTCGTACACTCCAGTTGAACATCTTTGCCCAAACGTTGCTTCTGCTTATATGGCTTGGCTTTAATTTACAGAAAACTTACAAGTGACCTGTGAAAGTACCTCCCATACATTTATTCAGCCTGAGACTGACAAACATTCTCCAGAGGAAGAAGGAATCTTGGCAGACAAAGAGAAGTACAAGTAGCTCCAGCACTCGAGTTTGCATTGGTTTCAGCTGGGCATTGTTAACTACTCATGCTTGTCATTAATTTCCTTGTGTATAAAATGTTCTCGAGGTCTACTTTCTTTCACCTTTTTTTACCATCTCTTTGAAGGACGTGAATCGTGTGCTTACATTAAATATATGTTTGTATGTCGAGATTTTGAATTCGCCTTTAGTGAGCTAAAATGTACTTCGTGTTATGAGTATTTTACCATGGCTCTTGTTTTATCAGAAGCAAGCCCAATAAAACAATTTAAGCTTTACAAAAATGTAGAAATATTCCTGACATGACATAATCGTTAAAATACATTTGAATGGCATGATGTATCATCAAGCATTTTTGCCATGTGCATTTGACCATCTTTGCATTTTTTTCATGTTAGAATTTCTTTTGCTATGGTTAATTGTCATTCGAACAAAACACAGTAACAGATCACTTTGTCTCCTAGGCTGACTTTCTCGTTATACCTGATAGCATGGCTGCATCGATTTTACGTGTTACAACTAGGCTGGTGGATCAGTCTTGTTTGCCTAGTGACAATCTTAAGAAGTTTCTAGCTTCCTGCTCTTGTAGCCTTCTTTTTTATGTGGTTACCTTGGAGAATGAAAATGCAAAGCTTGCAGAAAAAAGGTAATGCAACTTTTACTTTTATGTCACAAGTTCAACACTTTTTATGCACGATTAATGCATTTAAAAAAAATAGCTTATTTTTAGGATAAGTGAAAGAAAGCTTTGTCTGCATTAAGTTGGAATGTGTTGTGACACAAGTGGAAAAGATTTATTTACCTACGAACAGCTAAACTTTTCTGCTATGTCAACATACATGCAATCAAATATTAGCTTTAAAAAAAATCAAAACCTATGTGTTTGTTTCAGGGCTGTCTCAAGGTAAGTTGGATCCGTAAGCAAATTATTTTTTTCAGCCCCTCCTTTGTTTTCGGTGGCAAAGCTTGAACTACTCCCCCTCTGTTTTGTTACCACTTTGAGTAGGCTTGTTGCAGGAGATGGTTGAATACATCACTGAATTAATAAAACTATGTACACTAAATGTATCTCGCTCAGTCCTTACTCCGGATTATTGCATTTATTGAACTTTTCTTCCTTTACAAATCAAATCCCAACAAATTTAATAAAATAAAAAATTGCACTATGGATATATATATATATATATATATATATATATATATATATATATATATATATATATATATATATATATATATATATATGTTCGATGGCATGTGTAGCTGCAGATACACATGCTGTGCACATCACGCCATCTGGTGTTGGGCTCGGAGTGTTACAAGTTGTTTTTCTTCGAAGAAGTCTTTTCGAGTCACGAGACCGAGGGACTCCTCCCATTTCGACTCCATTGCGCATGGGCGTCGACTCCATCTTAGATTGTTTTTTTTCTGCCATCGGGTTCGGACGTCTTCCTTTTCGCTCCGTGTTTCGGGTCGGAAAGTTAGTTAGAATCTCGGAAAAATCGTCGGTATTGTTTGCGTTCGGTATCGGGTTATTTACAACAGATCGACACCGAATTAAGAAGAGCTCCGGTGGCCCTTCGGGGTTTTCTTCCATCCCCGTCGGGGCCTGGTCGGCCCGGCCACGTGTCTCTTCAAGGCTGATGGAACGGACCCCATTCCGCTTCTGTCTAAAATGCCATAACAAGTATCCATATACAGATCAACATCTGGTCTGTAACTTGTGTTTGTCACCAGAACACAAGGAGGATACTTGTGAGGCCTGTCGAGCGTTTCGGTCCAGGAAGACACTCAGGGACCGAAGAGCAAGAAGACTGCAAATGGCGTCGGCGCCAACAGGACAAGGGCGTTTCGAGGAGGAGGAAGAAACATTCTCCACCCAGGAGTCGGACTCTGAGGAGATCGATCCCGAAGAAACGACGAAAACCGTGAGTAAGACGTCGAAAACAAAAACTCACGAGAAAAGCGCTAAAGCCCAGGGACGCCACCGCCAACAGGCCATGGCTTAACCCGAAAAGTAGGTGACCGTTCATCGGCACCGAAAAAGGGCAAGCTGGTGTCGAAGTCATCCGACTCCGGTCGAGATACCGGCACACAGCAATCTCGGGCCCGAGATAGTGGCTCAGAGAAGATTCGGCACCGAGACACCGGCACCGAAACGGGTCGGCACCGAGAGAGCACGACGCCGAAAATAAAAAAGGTTTCGTCGGAGCCGAAAAAAGCAGCCGAAAAGGTTTCGGTACCGAAATAACCGGCCTCGGAACCGAAAACAAGTTCCTACACTGAGGAACAAGGACTTTCCACACAAATGAAGACACATAGATTTGGACAGGAATTACAGGCAATAGAGCCAGATCACACACAAAGACGGCTCTTTATTCAAAAAGATACAGGGAAGATCAGCACTCTTCCTCCAGTCAAAATGAAACGCAAGCTTGCCTTCCAAGACAAAAACAAACAGCCACATGCAAAGGTGGCTAAACAAGTAACACCACCACCATCCCCACATCACTCTCCGCAACCATCACCGGTAGCCACTCCACCAATGATGCAATCCCCAACTCATACAGGAATGAGTCAAGATGACCCTGACGCATGGGACCTTTATGACGCACCAGTGTCAGACAATAGTCCAGAATGCTATCCAGCTAAACCATTGCCACCGGAGGATAGTACAAGCTACGCACAAGTGGTGGCAAGAGCAGCTGCATTTCATAATGTCAGCCTTCATTCAGAGCCCATTGAAGACGACTTTCTTTTTAATACACTGTCGTCCACACACAGCCAATATCAGAGTCTTCCTATGCTACCCGGAATGCTAAAACACTCCAAACAAGTGTTTGAGGAGCCTGTTAAAGGGAGAGCCATTACTCCAAGAGTAGATAAAAAATATAAACCGCCACCAACAGACCCAGTGTACATTACACAACAGCTAACACCAGACTCTGTTGTAGTGGGAGCAGCGCGCAAAAGAGCCAACTCTCATACTTCAGGAGATGCACCACCTCCAGATAAAGAAAGTCAAAAATTCGATGCTGCAGGCAAAAGGGTGGCGGCACAGACAGCAAACCAGTGGCGTATTGCAAATTCGCAAGCTTTGCTAGCCAGATATGATAGGGCCCATTGGGATGAGATGCAACACCTTATTGAACATTTACCCAAGGAGTTCCAAAAGAGAGCGCAGCAAGTAGTAGAAGAAGGACAGGGTATCTCAAATAATCAGATACGGTCAGCAATGGATGCTGCAGACACAGCTGCTAGAACTGTCAACACAGCTGTAACAATAAGGAGACATGCATGGCTGCGTACATCAGGATTTAAACCAGAGATACAGCAAGCTGTGCTGAATATGCCATTCAACGGACAGCAGTTGTTTGGGCTGGAGGTGGACACTGCGATCGAAAAACTTAAAAAAGACACTGACACGGCCAAACCCATGGGCGCACTCTACTCCCCACAGAGCAGAGGCACATTTTGAAAGACACAATTTTGAGGGGGGTTTCGAGGGCAAACCACAGAAGCCACAGCCTCACAAACAAAGCGCACTTACCAGAGCCAGTATCAGCGGGGAGGTTTTCGGGGACAATATAGAGGGGGACAATTTCAAAAGAACAGAGGAAAGTTTCAAAGTCCCAAAACACCTCCAAACAAACAGTGACTTCAAGGTCACAAATCCCCAACACATAACACCTGTGGGGGGGAGACTAACCAAGTTTTACAAACATTGGGAGGAAATAACAACAGACACTTGGGTCTTAGCAATTATCCAGCATGGTTATTGCATAGAATTGATCAAATTCCCTCCAAACATTCCACCGAAAACACACAATATGTCAAAACAACATATAAATCTTCTAGGACTAGAAGTTCAAGCATTGCTCCAAAAAGAAGCAATAGAGTTAGTACCAAAACAAGAACTAAACACAGGAGTTTACTCACTGTACTTTCTGATACCCAAAAAAGACAAAACTCTAAGACCCATACTAGATCTCAGAATAGTAAATACATACATCAAATCAGACCATTTTCACATGGTTACATTACAAGAAGTAATCCCACTGCTCAAACAACAAGACTACATGACAACACTGGATCTAAAGGATGCATATTTCCGTATACCAATACATCCTTCACACAAGAAGTACCTAAGGTTTGTATTCCAAGGGATACATTACCAATTCAAAGTGTTGCCATTCGGAATAACAACTGCGCCAAGAGTTTTTACAAAATGTCTAGCAGTAGTAGCTGCACATATCAGAAGGCAGCAAATACATGTGTTCCCGTACCTAGACGATTGGTTAATCAAAACCAACACGCAAAAACAGTGTTCACAACACACAAATTACGTCATACAAACCCTACACAAACTAGGTTTCTCAATCAATTACTCAAAGTCACACCTTCTGCCGTGTCAAACACAACAATACCTAGGAGCAACAATCAACACAGTAAAAGGAATTGCCACTCCAAGTCCACAAAGAGTCCAAACATTCCAAAATGTTATACAAGCCATGTATCCAAACCAAAAGATACAGGTCAAATTAGTAATGAAACTCCTAGGCATGATGTCCTCATGCATAGCCATTGTCCCAAATGCAAGGTTGCATATGCGGCCCTTACAACAGTGCCTAGCATCACAGTGGTCACAGGCACAGGGTCAACTTCTAGATCTGGTGTTGATAGACCGCCAAACATACATCTCGCTTCAATGGTGGAACAGTATAAATTTAAACCAAGGGCGGCCTTTTCAAGACCCAGTGCCACAATGCGTAATAACAACAGATGCATCCATGACAGGGTGGGGAGCACACCTCAATCAGCACAGCATCCAAGGACAATGGGACATTCACCAAAAACAGTTTCATATAAACCACTTAGAAGTGTTAGCGGTATATCTAGCTCTAAAAGCATTTCAACCCATAATAACCCACAAATACACTCTTGTCAAAACAGACAACATGACAACAATGTATTACCTAAACAAACAGGGAGAAACACACTCAACACAGTTGTGTCTCCTAACACAAAAAATATGGCATTGGGCGATTCACAACCACATTTGCCTAATAGCACAATTTATTCCAGGGATTCAGAATCAGTTAGCAGACAATCTCTCTCGGGATCACCAACAGATCCACGAATGGGAAATTCACCCCCAAATACTGAACACTTACTTCAGAATGTGGGGAACGCCACAAATAGATCTATTTGCAACAAAAGAAAACTCAAAATGCCAAAACTTCGCATCCAGGTACCCACAACATCAGTCTCAGGGCAATGCACTATGGATGAACTGGTCAGGGATATTTGCGTACGCTTTTCCCCCTCTCCCACTTCTTCCATATCTAGTAAACAAGTTGAGTCAAAACAAACTCAAACTCATTCTAATAGCACCAACATGGGCAAGGCAACCTTGGTACACAACACTACTAGACCTTTCAGTAGTACCTCATATCAAACTGCCAAACAGACCAGATCTGTTAACACAACACAAACAACAGATCAGACATCCAAATCCAGCATCGCTGAATCTAGCAATTTGGCTCCTGAAATCCTAGAATTCGGGCACTTAGACCTCACACAGGAAAGTATGGATGTCATAAAACAGGCTAGAAAACCTACCACTAGACACTGTTACTAGACACTGTTATGCAAATAAGTGGAAAAGATTTGTTTATTACTGCCATAATAATCAAATTCAACCTTTACACGCATCTGCAAAAGAAATAGTAGGATACTTACTACATTTGCAAAAATCTAACCTAGCTTTCTCTTCCATTAAAATACATCTTACGGCAATTTCTGCTTACCTACAAATTACGCACTCAATTTCATTGTTTAGGATACCAGTCATAAAGGCGTTTATGGAAGGCCTAAAGAGAATTATACCACCAAGAACACCACCAGTTCCTTCATGGAACCTCAACATTGTCCTAACACGACTCATGGGTCCACCTTTTGAGCCCATGCACTCTTGTGAAATGCAATACTTAACGTGGAAAGTTGCATTTTTAATTGCCATCACATCTCTTAGAAGAGTGAGTGAAATTCAAGCATTTACCATTCAAGAACCATTTATTCAAATACACAAAAATAAAGTTGTTCTACGGACCAATCCTAAATTTTTACCAAAAGTAATCTCACCGTTCCACTTAAATCAAACGGTAGAATTACCAGTGTTCTTCCCACAGCCAGATTCTGTAACCGAAAGAGCACTACATACATTAGACATCAAAAGAGCACTAATGTACTACATCGACAGAACAAAACTAATTCGAAAGACAAAACAACTATTTATCGCCTTTCAAAAACCTCATACAGGAAATCCAATTTCAAAACAAGGCATTGCTAGATGGATAGTTAAGTGCATTCAAACCTGCTATCTTAAAGCTAAAATAGAACTGCCTATTACACCAAAGGCACACTCAACCAGAAAGAAAGGTGCTACCATGGCCTTTCTAGGAAATATTCCAATGAACGAAATATGTAAGGCAGCAACATGGTCTACGCCTCATACATTTACCAAGCACTACTGTGTAGATGTGCTAACTGCACAACAAGCAACAGTAGGTCAAGCTGTATTAAGAACATTATTTCAAACTACTTCAACTCCTACAGGCTGAACCACCGCTTTTGGGGAGATAACTGCTTACTAGTCTATGCACAGCATGTGTATCTGCAGCTACACATGCCATCGAACGGAAAATGTAACTTACCCAGTGTACATCTGTTCGTGGCATTAGTCGCTGCAGATTCACACCCCCGGGAGCCTGTAGCCGTTTAGAAGTTGATCTTAAACATTTGTACATT